>NC_073352.2:2888750-4331875 GCF_027580225.2 Misgurnus anguillicaudatus
TATGAAGTATATCAAGTATCATAAACAAAGGCAGAGTGAACTGCTGCACTACAAACATAAGCAATTGAAGAGTCCACTAATGGAGCTTATGCTCTCCTCAGTGGGAGGAGCTTCCAACTATACTGTACCTCGCTCTTCTCATTGGAATTCACTACAAATTTACTTACTGATGTGGATTCTCTATATACAGTTTTATCAAACAACAGAGTGGCGCAGGAATGACAGTTTTCTAGGCAAAACTAAAAAGTGACTTCCAATTTCCCAAAGTTTTTTTTAAAATGGGGATTTGGTTAAACGCCTTAAGGATCTTGGGTTACCACAAGCCCAAAATATTTTCACCTTTTAATCTATGACATAAATACACCAGTACTCCCCCCCACTCGTGACTTTTTAAAGCTTTAACATGACTTTAAAAGGGCAGTTGCTTAAAAAGTTGCTTTGTTGGAGTACAGACGTTGTCGGGGACTTTAAACATCATCACGCATGAAGATCTCAAAAACAATGCTACATGGGCACAATTCCCAACAAACATTCATCCACAGAGTATTTTCTTATAACATTTGAAAGGGCTGCTGGAAGCTTGGTGGTGATGACGTTGATGTCGAGAGACCATGGTGTAGTTCGCTTGTAGGTTAGCTTTTCATTTCTAATAAGCTCATATGGACTTCAAAATTCATAAAAGATGTATTCATCTGTGAAGATTATCTTGTTGGACAAAACATCTACTGTAAGTGTGAAACTTTTATTAAACACAAAGCTTATTTTTGCAAAAATCCAGAAGTCTAGAAAAATGAATGAGCTTTTTGGTGAGGAAAGCAGTGCCCAGCTAACTTTAGGGTTGGCCTACAAAAATATGTTATCCCTGTGGCACTAATAAATCTACTGTAATCAAAATCAGTGGTACAGAACACAGCATTAAAATGCCTGATATAACTGCAACCTTTCCACTATTTGTGTACTCAATTATATGCAATGCTATGACGTAAATAAAACGCATCCAGACCCCTTAAAATTGCATGATTTTTAAACTTAATGCATTTGTCACCTGAACTGAAAGAGTTATTGAGAAAGATCAAACAGAAATAATCAATGAACATAACAATGCTTCAAACAAACTGGCATCACAGGTTTCCTCTGCTTTCTGTGTAAACTTCCAGCTCAGTTAGATTCTCCAATACAGTAACTATTTTCTGTAACAGCCATTTAGTTTAAACCATAAGGGGCGGTTTCCCGGACAGAGATAAGACTAGTACTAGATTAAAATAAATGTATGCAACATGATCTCACAAAGTTCCGTGGGATAGTCACGGAACCTTGTGCTCATTTTTCCGTGGCATTCTTACGGATCTCCGCATTTTTCCGTGGCCCTGCTACGGACTGTCTTTTTCTGTGGCATTCTCACGAAGTGGTTACTCAACTGCTTTTTCCTATTTTCAAACCATTTTCGCTTCTGTTTAGGGTTAGATTTGGTGTTTGCGTTAGTTTGTCACTTTAAATATTGGTTTATACTATTTTTTTCTGATTTATTCTTTTATATTTTCTAAACTTTAAACAATTGTTGCCTGGCGTTGGGGTTAGAGTTGGGTTTGGGTAGGGATGTCATTTCATGTAAATCTAACCCTAAACCTAAGCAAAAATGGTAAGAAAATAGGACAAAACAGTTGAGTAACCAATCCGTGAGAATGCCACGGAAAAAGACAGTCCGTAGCAGGGCCATGGAAAAATGCGGAGATCCGTGAGAATGCCACGGAAAAATGAGCACAAAATTCCGTGACTATGCCACGAAAATTCGTGAGATCAGGTTGATATAAGAGCTGTCTAAACTGACAACAACTTGCACTGACATATCTTAAAATACATCAGTGCCCTTTGTTTTGCCTCAAAATGCACACAAGTAATGTTTATAGTAAGGCATGTTTGTTAAAACTATTATATTTCCTATTAAACTGAGACCTAGTCCCAGGCCCGGCACCACGAGGGGGCAAAAGGGGCATTGCCCCCTCAGGTCTGATTTGTGCCCCCTCTGTTTTATTTTTGGATTCATGGTTACAAATAAAATTCATCCTTTTGAGTTAAATAATAATTTAACCTTATCCCCATATGGGATTTAGAATGTTCAGTGAGGTGACATTACTGCCAGATTCAAATGTCTTTCACGTTGGTTGACGCTGAGCCAGACAGACGAGCTCAGCGCTGTCATACTACATATCAACACTATGCAGTGTTTTCAACTTCATAATGTTTATTTTAGATTTCATACATTTAAATACACATAAGCACTGGTAAAACAATAGCCTATAGTATGTAAAATACACACTGATGTCTATGGAAGCAGCAATAAAAATCTATTCAAATAAGATAATAATTTTCAAATAATAAATACTATTTATTTTCAAATAATAATAATAATTTGCCGACGTGTGTTATTCATATCAGACAAACACAGTGGAAGTAACTATAAAGTTTACTCTATTGCTATAAATGTTATAATGATACCCGTTTAAAAGACGGAGATGCGCACCTGTCAAGCAGCTATTACATAACAGAGCAAGGCCAGAGACGAACGTGCTCTTAAACAGGAATTAATATATGGAATAATTTGTGCATCTTTGAATAACTGTAAGAATACATTTCCTTTAAATATCATTTTTGTCATATAAAGTTTTAAGAGAAAATAATGTTTTATCCACTTTTATTGCTCAAACTTGCGTTTAACAGCGTGTTTGGCGCATTTAGCCTACCTCAGAGTTATTTCAGTAATATTGCTGTTTTTCCGGTAATAATAATACAATGTACATGTCAATCCTGCTTCCTTCTCTGTTTATTAATTTCATTATGCTGTTATGTTAAGTTATAGCCTATGGGGATATTAATTGCCATATGAGACATCTGTTGCCGTTATATAAATTCTCTCGTCTAATATTCAAATCATATGCGGACTAATGTGTGCGTCTTTGATTAACTGTAAGAATACAGTTCCTTTGAAAACAGTTTTTTTTCCAAAGTTTTGAGAAATAATCTAGTTAGGATATTTATTGCAGATGTTTATTGCCGTTGAATAGCCTACTCTCGTCTATAATATGGAAATCACATAGGACATAGGCTATATAATGTGGTATACTGCACAGTTACCCTGCTAATTTTAATTTATATGTGGGGATAAACCTTTGCAAATTTTCTGATTTAATCCATTCATGTCCTGACCACAGGCTACAGATTTTAAACATCCTTAATCCACACTTACTAGTCTATCAAATAATATCTTATGATCTATCATCATTAGTGAGTTTCTGGTTACCTGTGCTGTGCAGTTGCATATGGAGTGTTTTATGGACCGCTGCATTTAAAATATGTCTTTTCAAAGCGAGATCTCAGTGCATCATTGATGGTATAAAGTTAAGCCCCCTCAACAATTTCACATGCCCCTCAGTCATTTCATCCTGCAGCCGGGCCTGCCTAGTCCTGGCTTAAGAAAATCCCTGTCCGGGAAACCACCCCTAAATGTTCAAAGTTTAGTATCCATGGAGATGTTCCTCTGCATGGCCAGGTTACGTTTCTTCATTTTGTAAACCGTAGATGCGGGGCTTCATTTAAATGGGTGTAATAATTTCATCCATCACATTTATCAACGTACAATCAATTGTACACTGAGATTGGCGACCTACAAATGTTTTATGACTCACACGTGAACCCTGTCGTAAGATAATGTTTTCTACGTTAGATTGATAAATGAGGCCCAGTATAATACCTTTAAAGGAACAGTATGTAAGAAATTTATATCAATTAATCATAAAATGGCCCTGATATGTCACTAGACATAAGTATTTGAAATGAAAACTATTTCTTAATATCACTGACAACAGTGGCCGGCCAGGATATTGTCATTTAAAAAGTGAAGTTGCAGCCCTCAACTGAAGTTTATGTTGTCATTTTGTGTATTGGCCACCAGTTGTGTGATTGCAGTACCAGTTTTGGCCACAATCCTACATACTGTTCCTTTAAACACATCCCTCTTCTACTCTCTCGCTACCAAAAGCCATTTTATAGATATCCCACATACCATTCTCTTTAAAGAGAGACAAAATGAGAAATAATAAAAATATTGACTATAGAATTACGCAAGAAAAAAGTTTACCTGGCTTACAATATCAAATGTAAGATGTAGTGTGACCTTTTTCAACATTTAGTCAAGGTAACAGGCAATAAGACTAACAATAACATTGGATGGTGCAACCCATAAAGAAAAGCTACATGTGTCAATTTGGCCCAACAAGCTATGTTTAATCAAGAGACAATATTTAATTGACAGAACACTCTATTTTAAGTTCAGTGTACATGCTGGGGTAGTCAGCAAAACACAAAAAAGTTTGTTTCCCCAACTTAAATTGGGCCAACTAACAATTTGAGGTGCAACGGGTCACTAGAAATTTTTATGTTGGAGAGGCATTTTTTTTTAGTGTGCAAATGCTTGAGGAATGAGGTTATAAAACCTGTGAAACACTTCCTTTAGACATAGATTGTATGATGCTTTTTAGTCTGATTTACACTCTAAAACTAAAACTTTCCTCAGAGTCTCAAGTTTACGTTTGAGTTTTTCCAGAGGGTACCAGAGGGAATATATTAAGATTAAAGCACTTGAAATTAAAATGCATTAGTGCGATAGACATTCAGTGCACTTGTTTTTCTGCTGCTGTCTGTGTTTTAAACTCGAGGCCAGTTTTAGAGAGAACTTTTTTTAAAAACATCACACAAAGACACAGCAAGGGTTGCCTCTCGTTAGTTTTATGTTAATGTGTTGTTTTAAACAGTTAAATCTTATTCGAGCTGGCATTTGTTCTGCAATTAAAGCAGACATTTTGTAGAAGGGACAAAACTGATTACTGATTGTGTAAAATAACATAAGGTACTGGGTTTTACGATATGTGGAAAAAAACTTCATTAGATTGATTAAAATCCTTCCTTGGCTTTATATGTGAAGAGTATCCATGTACTTTCTGTAGAAGAAACATCAATCATAATTTTACTCACAACATTAGATTTTCAAGGTTTAGCGGCATCACAAAATTGGTCATTGCTTAATATTGTGGGATGTTTCATGTAGCCTATTTTAATCCCTGCAATGAGTATTTTCTTTCACCAGAGAGTTTAGGTGAATAATATGTTTACCGTAATGTTATTATAATGGTTTAAAAGAATATGTATATATTATGTGTATATATAAGAATATATATATATATAAATTCCTTTACACCCATTTAAACCTTTAGATTTATATGATTTTTTTTATTGAAAATATACATGTTTATTGTGGTTAAATATTTACAGATACCCAATGAAAATTCTTGTGTGATTGCATTTTTGCTGTTCTGTACTGATGATTCATTTGATTCTTGCTGATTTGTTTTTACTACTTTTTTGGTGAACATAACAAATACAAAATATATGAAAATACATCAACAATAAAACATCAGTTAAAATCATTATTCATTATAGACATTACTGTTGCCTTTTTAAGAATTTTCATGACTGAATCAACTTACTGAATCGAGTTATCCAGTGCTTTCAGAAACTTATTCAAACACTGTGTATCTATAATGTCTTTCTGAAATCATTTCTTACTCTTCTCACTAGAGGTCTCTGTGCCCTCAGTAAAAATCATCATCCATTATTACATTTGCATCTTTTCCTTCTAGATCATAGAGCTGTTACATAATCCTCTCTTGCTTTTCAAATGTAATACCAAGAAGTTCAATAGCTCCAGCCTACTTATAGTATATTGTTTTTATCTCCTTATTCTTTAATTTAGTTCTTTGGTGATATTTTGCCCTGTAAATGTTCTGTCTGGAATGGATATGACAGTCAGGGCTGCATTTCCCCATCACGATTGATCTTAGCTTTTTCTACAAGCTAGGTTTGTTCTCATGCATTTCCCAAAAATGCACTTAAAGTCTGTGTAAAGACAATCTTGAAAACTGTTTCTAAACACATTATAAATGTTACAAATGTATTGCTGAAACATGCCACAAATATTGTAAACTATACCGAATTGCAGAGTTGGATCTAGTAACGGAGGCAGAAAGTGCATGATGGGTGGGCCTCTAAAAATCTGGGTGGGCCAGAATAATTTGCATCATCTCGCTTGAACTGGGAGAATAAAATGACGGATTGTGCGTCACTGGCGTCAATTCATTAAATGTCAAAGTATGGCAATTTCAAATGATGTTATTTAATCAAACCGTATTACAATATCAATTAAAGTAAGTCTGCGACAGAAAAGAACCAGACAAAACAGTCTAAACTAAAAAGATTTGGAAATAACCTGGCACATTTTAGGCTGCTATATAAATGAATAAAAATAACAAAGTCAGCTTTTCACTATGACTTCACAAAAAAGAACAGATTTTTTTATGCGGGCCCGAACAGTGCCTCAATGAGATAAATGCTGCCTATTTTTCTGAAATTTGGTTAATTATTTTATTTACTTGGCATTTTTCCATCATTCAAATTTGGTTTGGTGGTTAATAACACGTTTTTCTGTGTTGTATTAATATCTGACTTTACAGGAACGATCGCCCACAGGCTGCAACAGTGCTTTAAGTGCTGCTTACAAGTCACTATCTGCTATCAAGTGCTGAAATTTCACCTTATAAAATGACTTGTTTTTGAAATGTTTAGTCTAATGATCTTCACTTGATGTTCATAAAATATTATTGTTAATAATAATATTGACTATGGGGCAGGACTTATCCTAGTCCCAGACTAAAATGGATGTTTGTGCTGCTTTAATTAAAAAACACCTTGCACTGATATATCTTAAAATACTACAGCTGTCCATCCTGAGACGAAACAATAGCACTAATGTTTTTTTTTTTTGTAAGGTTTGTTTGTAAAAACTACTTAATGTCCTAATACAACTAAGGCCTAGTTCTAGATTTATCTAAACCTTGTCTTTGCTTTAATAATATTTGCAACCTGAAATAATCCTTTTCATATTTAGTTAGGACTCAATGCCTCTGCAATTTATATTATTATTATTTGTTTATTATTATCAGGCTAATGTACAGTCTTACTTTAACAACACAGTTCTATACACTGATCTATGTACATATTTATATTGAGCACAACTTTAAGTCATTATGAACCTTACAGATAGATAAATAAATACGGTAAGAGACAATAATACATTTCTCTGCAAATCAGGTATTTACTTTTCCAGTGTTGCCTTCTGAATTAATAGAATAGATGAAAAGCAGTGATATGTGAACATTATCACACCAAGAAAACCTTTAATAACATGGTTTCTTTAATTAGATGCCATTTCCCCTTTTAAACAACATTTTGTTGTTCCTGAAATGTAGCAGCACTCAGCAGCAACCATATATCCTTTTGTTAGTAACAACAACTTTTGTCAAAATTGTACCAAAATACGTTTCCTTCTTTATTTATTCATGTTGAGTCATTTAATTTTTCATGATCATCTCAGAGCACTCAGCTACAACGATTTTCAAGTACTACGTAAGTTACGATGTGTTTGGGAAACAGCCCAAAAGTCTAAAGGCCAATTTACACTGGCCCAACACCAACCAACTCCAACAAACCCCAACATTCTAAAGTCTCATTTACTTTGATCCAACAACTGCCAACAGGGGTTTCACACTGACCCAACTGTCTGTTGGATCAGTGTAAATTGGCCTTAAGATGAATTGTGCGATCATTGTTACGACCTACTTAGGCTACAATGTTTTTTGAGAAATGCAGCCCAGGAGTAAAGGTGCAATTTTGCCGGTTATCCTGCAATTAGGGCATTTTCATACTGTGGTGCAAACCGAGTTCAAATAACCAAAATAAAAGGTTTGAGAAGTGACAGTACCTGACTTCACTTTCTCTTATGTGTCCTTCCAACTCTTCTACAAACTTATCCCCCTTCATCCAGTAGATGATGGGCCGAGCGTCCCCGCTGTAACCAAAGAATGCCTTGCAATCCAAGATGAGACGCATGCCTGTAAAATAAAACCGCATTAAATCAGCTTGACCTAACACTTTACCAGCATGTTAATATGATCACAAATATTGATTTATTAAAGATGTTTCAGCACTTGTACAAGCAGATGACCTCTGTGATCTGGAGGAACAGAAACCTTTTCTAAGAAAGTTTCAGAACTTTGAACTACAGGAATGTCATTCATGGGAGAGAAACACATCAGAAATCTGAGACGAGTCTTCAGCGAAGAGCACAAACAAAAAGAAAACATGGCAGTCCTAATGCATTTCTGTAGAGATGTTGAAAGCAATCTAAGGTCACAGTTATGTTCAAAGAAACACTCACGGACTCATTCTGTGCCATTACTGAGGGATGCAGTACATGTGCTTATACTGTCAAACATACACAAGACCTTAATGTTTCTACTTGCACTACTCAACACTACAATGTTCAACTTCCAAGAAAAAGGAGAAAAAGAAAATTCTTTTATTAAACTCAATTTCACAGTTCATGTTGTTCCTACAAAAAGGCTGATTTTTAAAAATAAAGAGGCTACAAACAGTTCAATACTTTGATGCGATATAAGAACCATTTTGCCCCCCCCCCCAAAAAAAAAGCATTCAGTCAAAGGTTCTTTAAAGGACCATTTCATTGTTTCCTTTATGTAGTCTACATCAGAGGTCCCCAACCACCAGTTTGTGACCCAATCCCAGGTCATGGACAAGTTGTCACCAAGTTGCAAGAACGTTCTAAAAAATGTTTGTATAACAGTTACGTAATACGTAAATGTTTTGTCCTTTAAGAGCCGACTTCAAATAACATTGATCATTTCCAATTTTGTACTGGGCTGCTGCTCTCTCTCTCTGTCATTAGAGTTTGAGCACACAATACTTCTAAAACACAATCGATAGAATTGCGTATGTATTACTTTATGAATCATTTACAAATGTACCTCGCAAATCATGTCAATACATGAAGACGTTCAACTCTGTCATCGCAAATGACTGAAAAGTAATTGCAGGCTTCTGGAGAACAACTACAGAATTATCCAGCGATCAAAATAAACTCTTTCACTGCAGTAATAATATTTTAACGGGTACACTTTTAACGTAGGTTCAAAAGGAACCTAAACATTTCGTCCTGTGTCAATCATCATTAAAAGCATGGTAAACGGGATGTGCCTCCGCGACCAGCCCCAATTCCTCTGGCATCTCCTCCTTTTCATTTCCTTCTTCACAGCTCATTTTTTCTTCTGTTCTGTTACTTGGACTTGGGGCACGAGCCCGACATAAGGTTCGAGCTGCCTTGTAAAAAAGGTTGGTGGACCCCTGGTCTACATAATCTTTTATACTGCAAATAACTACAAATAAGAAGACCGTTTTATATATCTAAAGTTGTTAAAGTGGAGGCACACAGTCAAAAATGTTTCTGACATTGTGTAGCACCTTAGTTTTAGGAGTGTCATTACCCACAATTATGTTCCTTTTTAACAACAAAGCTATTATAGATGGGCCCATTTCAGAAAGGTGGTTAAGTGAAATGGGAGGTTTGTTAAACACGAGACAGCGGGGTAAGTCAAACCTTTTTCAGAAGGAGAGGTAACTTGTACCCCGAGTCTGGGGTAACTTACTCTCTGAACCTAACCTGGTCAGAAGCAGGTTTTATTCTGTCTCCTCCCCTTTTTAAATGAGTAGCTGTGTTTAACTATCTCGTTAGTTCATTTAGTACATTCATTGCATAGATTTTTATTATGCACTGTAAAACATTTTTAAGCTGTCTTTAAGTTACAATCAAATTGCCAGTGCAAACCACTTTTGATATACAGTGAGGAAAATAAGTATTTGAACACCCTCCTATTTTGCAAGTTCTCCCACTTAGAAATCATAAAGGGGTCTAAAATTGTCATCATAGGTGCATGTCCACTGTGAGAGACATAATCTAAAAAAAATCCAGAAATCACAATTTATAATTTTAAAACTATTTATTTGTATGATACAGCTGCAAAAAAGTATTTGAACACCTGTCTATCAGCTAGAATTTTGACCCTCCTTTAAATTGTCCACCTCCACTCCATTTATTATCCTAAATTAGATGCACCTGTTTAAGGTCGTTAGCTGCATAAAGGAGCAATCATTAGAAAATGGAAGAAGCTAAACATGACTATCAATCTCCCTTGGACTGGGGCTCCATGCAAGATCTCACCTTGTGGGGTCTCAATGATCTCAAGAAAGGTGAGAAATCAGCCCAGAACTACACGGGAAGAGCTGGTCAATGACCTGAAAAGAGCTGGGACCACCGTTTCCAAGGTTACTGTTGGTAATACACTAAGACGTCATGGTTTGAAATCATGCATGGCATGGAAGGTCCCCCTGCTTAAACCAGCACATGTCCAGGCCCGTCTTAAGTTTGCCAATGACTATTTGGATGATCCAGAGGAGTCATGGGAGAAAGTCATGTGCTCAGATGAGACCAAAATATAACTTTTTGGTCATAATGTAGTGACACTAAACACTAAACGTGTTTGGAGGAAGAAGAATGATGAGTACCATCCTAAGAACACCATCCCTACTGTGAGGCACATGGAACAGGGCGACTGCACTGTATTAAGGAGAGGATGACCAGGACCATGTATTGGGAGATTTTGTGGAACAACCTCCTTCCCTCAGTTAGAGCATTGAAGATGGGTCGAGGCTGGGTCTTCCAACATGACAATGACCCCGAAGCACACAGCCAGGATAACCAAGGAGTGGCTCTGTAAGAAGCATATGAAGGTTCTGGCGTGGCCTAGCCAGTCTCCAGACCTAAACCCAATAAAGAAACTTTGGAGGGAGCTCAAACTCTGTGTTTCTCAGTGACAGGCCAGAAACCTGACTGATCTAGAGAAGATCTGTGTGGAGAAGTGGGCCAAAATCCCTCCTGCAGTGTGTGCAAACCTGGTGAAAAACTACAGGAAACGTTTGACCTCTGTAATTGCAAACAAAGGCTACTGTACCAAATATTAACATTGATTTTCTCAGATGTTCAAATACTTATTTGCAGCTGTATCATACAAATAAATAGTAAAAAATCATACATTGTGATTTCTGTTTTTTTTTTAATTATGTCTCTCACAGTGGACATGCACCTACGATGACAATGTCACACCCCTTTCAGTTTTAGTAATAAAAAGGATTCAGAAATCTTTTTTACGTGCTGTTGCCATGGTGAATCGTAATATCGGAGCTCCATTGATGATGGCTTTTCATAGTGGCTGGGCACGCGCTTAACTCAGAGTCAACCTACTCAGAGTCGATTGAACTAACTCAGATCAGCTGTTCTGTAACCAAAAACTCAAGAGTTTCCTATCTCAAAGTAAGTCAACTTCAAGTTTTAACTCGGAGTTGGTTGAGCCTCCTTACTGAAACAGGCCCCTGTTAGCCAACTTTTAGACAATCATTATCCATCACACACTGAGTTGTCTTTCATGGTCATTTTTATTTGTCATGTTTGTTTTCTATTTCAGAATATAGATTATTAAACTATTGCACTAAAATTTGACCTGTGAGCTGAAGTGTATGGTGTATTCATTTGCAGAAACATACATACGTACTACTCATACTAATAAAATGAATTTATGTTGAACCCTTTATGGACTCATTGGTCAGCGCTTTCCTCATGTAATGAAAAGGGCGGGGCTAAACATATTAAACATGCACATTTCTTTCATCAGTGAAAACTGTGAATGCATTTGTATAATAAAACCACTATTTTATAAACGTTTTATTTAAACTGACGTGGTCACATGAGATGTTTTTATTCGGAGCACTAGTCTGATTAAAAATGGAAATGTATTAGTACTGTATGAATGTAAATCCAGCTACTGCTTATAAACTGTGTTTTAGATTTTTTATGTAGAACTGCATACAGAAAATGAGTGTTACACCGCTGACCCTAATGTTAAATCCTAATTCTACTGAAATAAATGGATTTATGCTGAAAACCGGTCAAAGGAGCAAAAGATTGTTTTCTCGGTCCACAGTGTGAAATTGCTTAAACTTGTCTTTTAATTCTTTCATTGGTGACTGAATAGAGAACAACTATAATTCCTTCTAAACACAAGCAATGTTACAGTACTGCAAACACAAAGCTGATTTAGTAAATGACTTGAGCGAACATTCGCTTCTAAATATCACTGCCGTATTTACTGCACAGATCCGCTGTTCTCACATATGTTGATTAAATGCAAATAATCTCTAAAAACCCTTCAAGCCTTTTAAAAGCATTAACAGCAGCGACAGTGAAGAGCTTTCCTCCTCCTGCTTTTAAAAGAGAGAAAATAGCAGATGCAAATGAAAGAGGCTATGGCCGCACGCACAGTGTTTTAACCGTGAATATTTATGCATTGAGTTGCTTCAGTAATTTTGTGATACATTATATCCCATAAAGTTTGTCTAAGGCTAATGTGGCTAAGGGTAATGTGCAACGATTCTGGGGTTTTATTACAATCTTGTTACAGAGCTTAATGATGAGGATTTTATGCTGTGAAAGATTCATCCTGTTGATGTTTGACTGAAATGGGTTTTAAAAGTGTATATCTAGAGGACAAAACAAAACAAACAACAATGTATTTTAAACTGACTCAAAGGAAAATTGCTCAATGCCTAAACTCTCGGCTTATGAATTCACATGCTGTAAACATTCAACACATTCATTTATTTTTCTTTACACCATTTTATTGTTGTTGTCCATTTTTTTCTCTCTCAATATTAAAGTCGCACAAGAACATCTGGTGTTCACAAATGTGTATTTTATGCATTTTTACAACCAACAAAAGTTAAAACTTACAAGGTAAAGAAAAAAATATTAAATCAGAAATGGCTCTTTTGGCTTAATTCATAAACATGTCAGGATGTGATGGTTTTAACTTCATGCAAGGTTTATTATTAGGAAATATAAATCCATCTGACTGGATGCCCCACAAGATTAGTGGTTGTTCAAACACAGATGAATCGAGCAGTCTGTCAAAATCCCTCAAGCCAAACTGAACTGAGTTGTTTTCTGAATTTTTAATGTTTGTATGAGGTCAGAAAATCTCCAGGTCTACAATGATCTGTGCTTAAAAAATGGACTAAGCAAATCACATTAAACTTTATTGAAATTTAAAGTAAACTGCTGCTGGCTTTAGATAATGTCACATGTGCTCATGTTGTTTACATTCCAATACACTATTTTGTTAACACTGAAATTAATCTTATTCTTTTAAATGAGCACCTGTCATGACTGCTTTTTACCCAAAGTATCTGTTTTTGTAATTCATATTTTACATGTATCTCTGGCAATATATTTAGCATTGAAAGAGAATGGTCGTATTGTCACAGGGCTCAGAATCTTCACCTTGCTTTTAATACAGCTGCGTTTGTGACATAACGCTGTCAACATTCAACATCATATTGTCACAGAGCTATTCATAAACTTCACTAATAACTGCACGTTAATCACTGCACTCAGTCCATTAACAATACCATTCGCAAATCCTTTCTCACACAAAGCACCCAACATACAACATTCGGTGGCCCATAAAAGCATTTGGGCACTTAAAGGGATACTCATGCCAAATATGAAATTTACCCCATGATTTACTCACCCTCAAGCAATCCGAGATACATATGTTCATCATCTTTTAGATGAGCACATTTGGAGTTAATTTAGTAAATGTTCCTGCTGTCCCAAGCTTATGGAGAAAACAGGGATTAGGGAACAACTTTTGACTTTAAACCCCCAAAAGGGCATTCATCCTTCACAAAGATAATCCGCATGGCTCCAGTGAGTTAAAAAGGTCTGTAAGAATAATATCCATATTTCAAACTTTATAAACTGTAATAACTAGCTTCCAGTAGCAGCACCATCTTTGACTAGTGAGCAAAGCTATGGGTATGTTGCGTAGTGACTCCAGTGAATCGCGTTAGTTCAAGATGGGGTTGTTACCGGAAGCTAGCTATTACAGTTTCAAATGAAGAGTTTCGTTGCAAAACAAGATAACCACCGTTTTTTTAATTGTTCAGAAATCTTGTTTTTTGGTTGTGCATTCCAATTAATTTCAATGCAACTGCAGTTGGTTTGTTTTGATTTAAACCTTCATAACTTAAGCAAAACAGCTAAGTAGCACAATAAAACAAAATAATAACATGATAAGATAACATGTTTTGACAAAAATGTTAAAAAATGGATTTCTCTCGTTTTGAAACGAAACTCTTCAAATATATATTTTTTCTTGCATTAACACACTGATTACTCGCAAAAGACCTTTATTATCTTTTCCCCAGCCATTGATGAGTTATCTCGCCAATTAAGAGAAAACATTTCCTTGCCAATGATGCTTTCCTGATGAGTTTTTATTGTAATCTGTAATTCCACTATTATCCACTAGATGGCACTCTTACCCAATTTATAAAAAAAACTAGGGATGCACCGATATGATTTTTGGGTGCTGATACAGATTTAAACAGCCAACTATTGGCCAATGCCGACATTAAACACTTGTATACAATACTAGTTGGCCTATTAGCTAGTTTGCCATGGATTGGATCTATTTAACATTCGACTGACCAACATAATGAGAGAGAAACAAAGTAGGATAATATTTTGGCGGTTTTTGTTCTTTTCTGAGATTTTGAAAAAAAAATCCCAGACCGCAGACATTTTCCCGAAATACTCTTGCTCTGACCGCATGGCTCATGTAAATTAATAATCTCTCATGTGATAGCTATGTGATTTACTATTTTTATCCCTATATTATCCCAAACTATAATTTGTACAGATTTTATTTTGTTTTGGGAAGTATTTAATTATTTTGATAATTATTATTTTTTTAATTCTGGATTATGCAATAGACATTCAACTTATTGCCTTCACGCAGTTAATTAATAAACAACTGTTATCTGCCTTTCTCATGCTTTTTCTGATATGCTGATACATTGGTGCATCACAAAAAACTTAAACAAAAACAAATTTTAATTTTAAACTCCAAGTATGTTTTGATAATCATTCTGAATCTGTCCTCTAACAAAATTCCTTTATAAAAATGTAATTATCTAAGCTTTTTGCTCAACATGTGGTACTTTTGAAGAAACCTACCCATATTTAAGAGGTTACAAAAAGAGAACAAATGAAGATATGATAAAAAATTCAGTTTTGTTTGTTTTGTTTATTTGTTTAAAAGCAGAGGGTCTGTTCTTTAATTTGTATGTTTATATATGTATAGAAGAACATTTTCCTGGAAGGCATTTTTTTTAACTTTTGTGAAAATCACAAAAATGCTGTTGGGCAACTTTTTAAAGGCACACAAGGCAAGTCTGAGTATTATTTCTCTACTAGCTCCCCCTAGTGTCTGGGAGTAAATGCTTTCTATATCTGAGACTTTACGAGACTGAAGGACACCGGGTCGGATATAGCGAACTTGCAAGTGGGGTATTCTTCCTACAGACGGTAGGGGAGGGCGAGAGAGTCTTCATTCGTCATGTAATGTGTCATTTAACCATATCCCGACTTACGAAGATGATTTATTAACATAAAAATGCTGCCTTGTGTCCCTTTAAAGGCTGGCGGTAAATGAGTTAACCCTTTGGAGCCGTGTGGATTACCTCTGTGAAGGGTGGAGGCACGTTTGGGGTTTTAAGTCAGAAGTTGTACCCTAATCTCTGTTTTCTTCCATTATAAGCTTGGAAAATCAAGGACATTTGCTTTATTAATTCTAGATGTGTTCGACTGAAAGATGATGGACATGTGTATCACGGATGGCTTGAGGTTGGCTGCAGTGTATTAAATATCAAAAATATCTAAAGGTCACTGCATTAGATATAAGATATCACAGTAAGTGTCATTTATTTGAAAGAGAGGCAGGACTTTAAATGAAGAGGGATGCCAGTTACAACAGATTTGTTTTAAACACCAAATCTGTTGTCTATCTTTCTTTTTAATAAATGACACTAATGCAATGATATGGGTACATTTTAAGTGTGATCTCAGAGTAGAGCCATTGGACATGAGTGTCAAAATGTTCTTAGCACTAACTGAGATGTATGAGAAACTCATGTTTGAATCCAAACATGTGAATTACAATTTGTGTGAATTACTTTATAGTGTGAATTCTAAAATCAAACCTAGATCATGATGTGGATGTATACACCTGTGAAACAGGGCACTGATAACCAAAAACGTTTGCATTTAAATAATGCTGATAGGCAGCCAAACATTTCCCTGAAATGACTTCATTAAGCAAACTGTGAAAGCAAAAGTTTTGGAGTTGTTTCAGCACTATAACACTGTTGACGTTGAACTCTTTATTAGACAGGTGCAGTCACACACTAGAACAGATTTACTGTGAGCTGACCCATGATCTGCTGGGCGAGGTGACCATCACTGTCACATCTGTGAATCTGACCAGGTGGTAGTAATGTGAAAGGCTGTCAGTGATCGGTAAGATAACAAGTTCTTGAGAGAACAAGGTTATGTGTATTGCTTACTGTATACTACGCACTATATACTGAATGGTGCCTAATATGATATGTGAAAGACTATGGAATAAACAGTGCAACACATTTTATATCATATTATATTATTTTCAGTCCAATTTTGTGAAAACCATCTTTTCAGTCTGATGATAAATAATTAATGACAAAAACAATCCAACCATCTCCATTGTCTTTGTATTGCGAGAGGCCACCTCCTTGTCATTTCTGGCTTATAACAAAAACAGAATAATGCCTAAAAGCTGCTGTGTGACAATATGTACAGCTAACAAGCCAAAAAACCCTGAAATAAGTTTTTATAATCTGTGGAGCCGTAAAACCCAGTCTTTAAGGAGAAAAAAGTGGATCGCCGACTATGTTTCCTCCTAGTGGACGCAGTTCTACTAATAGAAGTACTATGAAAAGTTGCCTGTTTTCACTTTTGTGTCTTTAAACGCTCGTTTTCGACAGCTTATAAAAACGTATTTCTGGGTTTTTTGGCTTGTTACCTGTACACCCTGTCACACAGCAGCTTTTAGGCATTGTACACCACGGGTCCCCTTACATGGAAGTTGCCATTTTGTGCTGGCATTTTTACAGTAGTCCTAAACGGATAAACTGCTCTACAGAGCGTGTTTTGCAACTAGTTCTGTATTTTGTCCTAGACAACATGTTTGTCCTGTGGTGGCTATATGCTTTTCGGTGAACAGTGGACTGAGCCGTTGGTTGCAATTAATAATCTCACTGCTAGATGCCACTAAAATCTACACACTGCATCTTTAAGTGATTTTTTTGTGAAGAGTAAGGGGTTGTGCACACCAAAACTTTTAAACGGGGCAGGACAATGCCGAATGCCAGCTGTTTTTCAGCTGAGTGCCAGCTTTCTTCAGCTAAGCGCTTTGGTAGCTCTGATACGTCAGCTGTGAGACGGTTGGTAGCTGTGATACTTGTCCCGCCCCTCCTCCACTGTGATTGGACGGCCGGGTAAGAACTGACATTGACTAGCAGATCTTTTTACCTAAAGTTAAATCATTTTCAACTCTCGGCGCTCAGCGTTGAGGGCGGAAAAAACGCCGGGTGCCGGTTTTCAGCGTGGAAGAAAACCGCTAGCTACTAGCTTATTTGAAAAACGCTGAGCTTCCATTGGAAGCTATTGAAAAAATGCGCTGGCCCAGGAATAAAAGTTTTGGTGTGCACACCCCCTAAAGTTGCTGCATTGGGAACGTTTATAAAAAATTTTAATATCATTGCTTACAGTATGTTTCTGATTTACAGGTTATGTGTCTATTGATTTGACTTGATGGAAGATCAGAGATAGATGAAAGGTTTTACTGCAGCTGTACATAAGGTGGTGATGGTGCAGTGGAAAGACACTTGCCTTTGGTGTGAGAGACCCAGGTTTGAATCCACTGTGAAACACCATTGTGACCCTGAGCAAGACACTTAACCCCTAGTTGCTCCAGAGTCATGTGACCTCTGACATATATAGCAATTGTAAGTCGCTTTGGATAAAAGCGTCAGCTAAATAAATAAATGTACTTACAGTAGGTAGTCAGATATTCTGAACAGTCCTGTCCTGAGAATTGGACCAATGTGCTTTTGTGCTCTGGCTCTGCTAAGCAGGGCATGGCTTGCATCCAAAAATGTCACTTATGGCAGAATTTACAAGGACAAGTTCACTGTGTAATAGAAACTTCTGACTGATGCTTTACTTGCACAATGAGCAAATGGACTTCTTGTTGAGGCATTGTAGATCTCAAGTGCTAACAGGAATCATCTGACATACAGTTATGGTTAATTTATTTCAATAGCACGGGCAGAGAGTTGGTTGACATTTCAAGGACCCAGAAAGTCCATTTCCTCTGCCGACACACAGAATAACGTGTTATAATTCAGAGACACCCTACAGATTAAATGTGTGAAACCTCCAGCTATTTTGTTTCTGACAACAGCCCGAGGATGAACGAGGAACCTTACAAATCTATCCAGACAGACGTGAATGCTTTCAAAAGAACGAGGGGGAGTTTGAAAGAGTCTCTTATATGAGCTGGATTGATTGTGTAACGGAGCTAAATTAACAGATGACACTTCAGATAAAACAGACGTTTCTTTTAAGATCCAAACCACGGTGCTAAAAATAATTTAGTAATAAATGCAAGCCTGACATTTGATTGTGTTCTGGAAGTTTTTTTTCTTAAAAAATTTGAATACAGATCCGAGTAGTACTACGAAGGCGATGGTGTTTTATTACAAACAAAAAGATTTCGCTGAGAGTTTCAATCTGTCCATATCAGCGGATGGCACATGGTGGCAGCCGCCACCCTAAAAATGAGCTTTGCCACCCCAATACAGATCTTTCAGTCAGAAAAGCTTGCATACTTATGTAACATACAAACATATTGCGTGGGCGTCACAGTGGTCAAACAAAAAACACATAAAATAAATTCACTGAATTTTATAGACTAAAGGCTAAACATCCTTAAACCCTGACTTTCTTACATTTTTTGATATAAAGTCAAAATTTACATCATATTCTTAGGAAATCTGTACAGGAGATAATTTTTATTATAGAAGGGCCATTGAGGTGTTTTTGTTAAGGGCCTGTAAATGTGTATTGAACATAATTCTGATAAATAAAATAGATTTTGGTTGAATTATAACTTTATCCAAATGCAGATGTCATATATGCACAATGTATCAAACTTTGAAAGTTAACCAAACAATAAATTGATTCTAATTTTTTAATTACAACCAAATTAGTCAAGTGCTGTTGTCATTTTTCATATGATATTCATATAACCCATGATATTTCATAATGTGCATATTTTATTTATGAGAGACATGACTATATCTTTTGAAACATGTGCACCTGATAGTTTAGGCTCAACCTTTTTTCATCTATAATGTTTTTATAGATTAGTAACAGTTGCTTTGACAGACCTGATCCCATTGCTCCTACTTTGCACCCAATTGTTGTCATACACTGATTGGTCTGTGCAGCGTCACATGAAGTCAAACGCACCACCACAGGGGCTCATCTATAAAGCGTGTGGGCGCACAGATTTGATCATAAAGTGTGCGAACCCAAAATATCTATGGTAAAGTCTATATTTATACAAACTGTCTTTGGCTTGGAAAAGTGCTTAGCGCCACATCAGGGTCTGGACAGACGTATGGACATACTTTTGCTTGTCTGATTGCTGCAGGTTTGTGGAAATATAAGCCATTCTTGCTGCTCAAAAAGGATTTAAACATTGACAGGCACTCTTTTATATCTCAATGACATAAATTAGGCATCGCTTAAAGGCAGAAATCTGCAACTGCACAATTTCAAGCTTATTTGCGATTGATAGATTTCACCTCTGAAAGTGAGGCGTACGCACGTTTTCCATGCGTTCATTCGTTTTATGAATCAATGTGCGCGCTTTTGAGAAATTATTGTAAGATCAAAAATGTTTTCTATGCAGCATTTAATAAATGAGGCCCCTGGAGTTTGGACAGTTCGGCACTGACAGCACTGTGACATTGATCACATTTCGTATTTTCGCAGTCACCTTGTGCCGCCCGCTAAATGCCATCCTGTCATCCATGCCTAAATCCGCCACTGAATGTGAGTTTACTCCAGGTATTCAGGTATTTCCTTTCACAGTCCAAAGAGATCCCAACTTTTTTGCCATGAATATATAGCCCTGTGTGCTGGAATGGCATTAAAAAATAAATAAACAAACAAACAAATTTCAGATTTGCTTTATAATAGGGGATCTTTTCTGGTCAACATCTCATTCGGCTGATATTATTTTATTTAGATAAAGGCAGATATCTGCCTCTGCAGTAGGGAGATCGGTAGATGAGCAGTCTGATCAAAGCATTTACCCTACGGCAGGAGCAGCAGTGTAACTGATGGAGTCAACAAGATGTCCAGTGATGAATAGATAATAACATAAATCTCCAAACATCAAACATAACACACAGGCTAATGCAGGGGTCGGGAACCTATGGCTCGCGAGCCATATATGGCTCTCTTCCGGATTTTATATGGCTCTCCAATTTTCAAATGTTGACTTAAAAGACACCCTCGAACGAGATGACAAAATTATTTTTAAACTATTAGCATACTCCATTAATGTATAATTATGAATGTGTAAAATAAAATAAAATATGTTTAAAATATTTTGGTAAGACACTCGCAGCTTAACGTGATTGACAGCGGCGTTTGGTCTGTAGTTAGCCTACCTGTCAGAGAGCTGAATTCTAATTGGACGACGTGCCTGTGTCATGTCCACATCAAGTTAAACAACAACCTAACTTAAAATTAAAAATCATCATCAACGAGAGCAAGATGGCGAAAAGGAAAAAGACGACAATTACCGTTCATTCCAGCCCGAATGGACGGATCAATTTGCATTTGTGGAGAAGTCGGGGTCCGCAGTGTGTCTCATTTGCAATGAACGTATTGCGTCGCTCAAAAAGTCAAATGTTAAGAGATTGCAGCATTCGCCGCAAAATATCCCGATGGGGATTGCAGAAAAAAAGCTTGCGCTGAGCTTCAGCGGAGAATGGAAACGGGACAGCAGCAGCTGCTTGCATGGACCAACTTGCATGAAGCTGAATCTCACCAGTTATGACCCCAACTACAAAGCACTCAGTATGATGCAGCAACAGAAATCTCATTAATGTAAGCAGGGTGCAATGCACTTCTTGTTAATAACTTGTTTATGATGCCTGTTTCTAATTTTTGTGGTGTCTTAGGAGTGCTAGAAACCAGCACTATGTCAGTGAACAAAATATAGTGCTTTAATGTAGTATTGTTTGTAGTAACCTACAGTTAGCTTGGGTGTAAATGAGTTAAAAATAACTGCGTTATTGACACCTACTGGTGTTGTATAAAACTACCAGAACTACTACCAGTGTAAGTTGTATATTACTGCTGTTGTTATTACATAAAAATGTGCAAACATTTCTAATACACGAGTGTAAACTTTGCTGTGGCTCTTTTGAAAATTTTCTCTCAAATGTTTTGTTTGTTTGGCTCTTCTGGATAAAAAGGTTCCCGACCCCTGGGCTAATGTCATTGAATAAACTCCCATGTAAGTCACAGTGATTTCAGGATACATATAACTTGCATTGACTTGGAAAAAATCTAAATTACTTATACATTTTTTTAAGTGAATTGAAAGTGATGCAAATAGAATACACTGTGTCTGCTAAATTTAACCCATCCAGTGAGTAATGAACACACACACACACACACACACACACACACACACACACACACACACACACACACACACACACACACACACACAAGACACACACACACACACACTGCAAGTCATGAACACACTGGTGCGCCGCTAGCAATTTTAGGCCCTATGAAAAAATAGGGGGTCGGGCCCCCACCATACCCATTTCGCACCAAACATGCAATCCAACCTACTGTAGCTATTCAAAATCTTTGTTTGTAATTTAATAATACAGAACTATTTATTTTGCTATTGTTTTGAACAGTTATCAGTATTTATAGATACCTAAAATGTCTGCAGCTAAGATAATTTATTGTGCAATGTAAATGTAATTGAAAAATACAGTACATTAAACCTTAAACCAAATATTCAGAGAAAATGCAACATTCTTAAAGATTAAAGATAAATGTGACCATGCCTGTGAAAACTCAGCTGAAGTATTTATTTGTGATTTACTGTTTATCACATAAAATCATCCAATATAATGTAAAGAACATTTTGTGAAAATATAAACTTGATATCTTTAATGTTGACTGAGTAATGTCATGTCAGCAAATTGAAATCATAGTGAAATTAATGGTTAAAATTAAACTGTGAGGCTTTTTATCTCACAATAAGATTTGAGACTTTTCTGATTTTCACAGGCAGTCTCGGTGACATACTGTATACTTGAGCTGTTACACACGACATTGTAACATTTAAAAATGGGAAACAACAACAATGCATCTTTTCTATGTACATTCTGCCTCAAATAAGACTGGGTCAACAATGCTTGACCAAAGCTTGTATTATAATTATTAGCATTATTTATTAGGTAAAGAACAAGTTTCACACACCAGCAGCTTCAGTAAAGCAAAAATAATGACAGATGATTGAAACCCTGAACTTAAAGCTTAACTAAACCCCTGGTCAGAGCCTGACTCCACCCACTGGCAATATTTGAAAAATGCAAGAAAAGTGGGCAGATCTCAACGAAGATAGAGGGGACGAACTAAGTGTGTGGTGAGATCGTAACAAGGGCATGGTGAGCTTGAACCTGCTTACATCACGAGGCATTTTTTGGACCCAACATCCAATACGAAAATTCAACTGCAGACGTTTTTACACCATATATTGAAGTATTTATATCAAAATGTCAAAAAACTTACTAAAATCAATGAACAGCAATAATAAAACCCAATTTTTTACAGATCATTAACTAAAAAAAGTTGGTTTAGGGTTTAGTTACTCTTTAAAGGTTCTCTAAGCGAATTCACGCGTTTTAGACCATAAAAATTTTTTTGTCGCATACAGCAAACATCTCCTCACTATCTGCTTGCTTCCTGTCCGCTGATCAAACTGTAAAAAAACGCGATCTCTGTAGACAGCCCAGGCTCCACAAACTGCAATAATAACAAACTGGCCAAACCTACACCAGAAACCATAACAAAGTGTTCTAACCAATAAACGCCAAGAAGGATTTGGGGGTTAGGTTTGGGCGCGTTCATGAAAGCACGGGGGGGGGGAGTTAACTACGCTCAGTTTGTTTGAAAACACATTTCAAAAATCAACACACAGATTCGCTTAGAGAACCTTTACGAAAACAGCTATATACTGTTATTAAATGATTCTTCAGACCGTTTTTTAATCAACGGGGCATTAAAATGAAATTAATGACAACTATAGCAGATTACGACACAGATTTCCATTGATTTCTTAAACATGTTGCAAGTTGAGAAGCTTTAATATACATAACTGGACTAGTTTAGCCTTAGTTGCATTTCAGTTTTATCACAACCAACTCGATTCACGACTGCATAAAAATACTTCCTTGGCATATTGCGTTACAAAACTAGTGAGTAACCGATCGCATTTCTAGTTTATGTTAATTAGGTTATACGGCTACGTTAATTAAAACAGCTTATAAGGACTGACTTCGCGTTAGAATCATAACATAAAACAGGGAACGTAAATCGCCTTGTTTTTTTAAACTGGGGTGAATAGAGCGAAGACTTTACAGTGGAAAGAAAACTGCATTGTATTGCTCCAGCGTCACATTGTGTAAACTGCATTTATAGTAAGGAAGTGCACATATGCAGATATCATAGCAAATAGCAGTAAATATACACACCTTGTTCTCTTCTGAAGTTCACGCGCACTGTGGGACCGTGGATTTAAGAAGGCGCTAAAACGCAGAGTAAAGACGGGGGGGGGAGCTAACAGGGCTCAGCTTAAGGGGGTTGCGTGTGCGGCACAGTCCTTGGCTGGGGCCCTCAAAAGTTCATGGGCCCTTAGAATCGTCCTAACTCCCCCCCCCCTTACGGCGCCCCTGTGAACACACACTGCCATGCACTAGGCCATAACTGTAATGAATAAAGATAATTATAATTATTTAAAAGTTTTGAATGTTTCTCCTTACAGAAATTTACCATGGTTTAACTACTGTATAGTGACAATACATTTATTGGTTTTATTTGCTTTTATTTGCTATTTATAATTAATATTTGTGACCCTGTCTTTTAAATTCAGTTTCAGCTATTTCTCAGCATTTGACTCAGTTTTCAATTGCATAAAACACTTTTTTCAAAACACTACACACAATTCTTTACCTAAAACACAAATATCTATGAGGAAGTAACTTGCTTTCCTTTTACAAACACAACCAATCAAAATGCTACACTTTTTAACCAGGTCACACAGACACACTCCTCACATGTGCAAACACTAATTGCTTTACTGATCACTAACCAATCACTGCTTTTCTTTACAATAGTATAGATAGGCCTATAAATAGGTCAAATGTCAGATTACCTGTTTTGGCAGTCTGCACCCCACCCCCCTTGCCAGATCCTGGAACGGGACCCCACACAATTTACTGTATTCTACTGTAAAAAATATACTATTGGTTTACATGTTTATAGTTTTGTTGTATGCTAATGTATACAACAGTAATGTTTGGACTAATAAATATTTTCTGTTTCTACATTGCATTTGCGTTTTCAGTGTACTTGTTACCCCTCTCAGCAGATTACTTTCACTGTAGAACATTGTATTGAAATGTAGATATAAGCCTATGAAAGACCAAAGAGCTTTAGATTTAGATTTAGAACAGCAGTGTTTACTGTACATGATATATCCAAAAATGTATTATTATGAAAGAAGTGTTTGCCATTTGATGCAAATGCTTGATTCTGACATGTGTTTGTGGCATTTTGAATGCAGTGATGCATTTTGAAGGAGATGTGAGCTACTTTGCATTTTGCATTAGAGTTTTGAAAAAAGGAAACTTAGTTTTGAAAACGTGTGTAAGCAATTGGTAAAAACGGTAAAAGGTAAATTCTTAATTTTACGCAAACCGCGACAAACGGCAGTCCTCCTGCAGAATGCAATAAATCCGCTCAACAAATCACAGCGCACCATTCCATGCATTGTAAACAATAAGGGCTGTGCATTGAATACAAACAAAATCCTAGTTTTCCTCATCTAATTTGTACTTTGTGATCAACAAACAAACAAAACAAAATACTTTTGATGGCATTGATAAACCTGTGGTGGTTTTCTGTGGCGGAGAAAAAACGTAAGCCATGAAATTCAAATAATTTACGTGAGAGGCATTTTGCTTGTTCTCACACGACAGCATCAAGCTTCTGTCATGCTAACACATTCACCCCAGGGGATCTTATGAAAAACTTTCCATTATTTTACTCAAAGTCAACAAAGATTGAGCAGGACCAAAACATTTTAAAGCTGATCGCTGTTAAAAAAGTTCAGCAACGACGTTCCAAGGATGACAGCAGCAATGACAGTGTTCTTACAGTTTTTCTCAGTCGCTTTGGTACATTTCTTAGATCAGAATTGAAATTCTCAAAACTACCTGTTCAATTTTCACATCATTGTGTCAGTTGTGCACATCAAAAAAGCAGTTTCTCATTTCTTTGAACAAGTTGCAAATGCTTTGGTACATTCATGCAAATGATTATGTACAATTCTCTGCTTTTTCCTACATTATCAGTTGCTTATGTCATGTTGATCAAAATGTATTATAATGGGTCTCTGTTGAATAGTCTCACCCCCCACAACGTTTAGGCATCAGTTCATAGTATAAGTCTTTACATGCAAAATGGTTGAACAAGGCATATTTTTTTATACACGAGACGTTATTTTCTAAATCTTTCCTGAATTGGTAAATTGCTCCCAGGTGAATCTTGACTTTCTCTAACAGACAGAAACACCCCCAGCAAGCAAAAACCGAGACGTTGAAATGACAGCTAACTATAGACCCAATATAGTCCGGCTATGAGTAATCCACTTCTACCCTAAACAACCTTGAATTTGGTTACATGCCATTTTTGCCAAAATAACTTGAAGATGTCCGATATTCCAACATGTAAAAGAAATGAAAGCAAACACCTTGAACACCTTTTGACTTGGCTAACATGTTCTAAAAGTATATGCACTGTCTATTTTTGGGCTATATGGTTAGAAGGCAGCCCAAATTCACTGGCAGCCCAAATTTAGCCTTGTTTTAGCCAAACATGCTTGCTATGTCCGGAGGTATAGGAAGACTTTAGTGTAATTCCTACAGTACTGCATGTACAGTTTTCTCTAAAGATATTGTCCTATGCTCACATTTCTTCTTTTGTTCATTTTCTTTGTGCTATAGTGCTGTCTTTTCCTTTCTGTATGGCAATGACATGGTCTGTCAATGAATTACAGTACAAACAGTAAAGGCGTAAATGTACATTTTGTCCAGTCTCTTGCAATCAAACTCACAAATAACTTGCAGGTTATCCATGATGTTTTGCTATTTGTACAAATTGTTTTGAAAAATGCACTTACTGTTTTGCAAATGTCGAGAATGATTCGAGAAATGTACCAAAGCGACTGAGAAAAACTGTAATATGACAAAGTAAGTGATAAATACCATTAATGTTTATTTTTTTAAATCAGTGTATACCACTAGTCAACTAAAAGAATATAAAATGGTAGTAAACAGGATTTTTCCCCATAACATCACGCAATGCGAAGTGAACCGTATTGAAAGGAACTCCCATGTATTGCAAAACGTTTTTACGCTAGCATGAGGTGGTTTTTCAGGCAATTCTGAAAAGGTGTATTTCGCAAACTGCAACAGTTATTCGCATTTTTAGGTGACCTGATGTATGTAAGTCACATACATATTATTTGGAGATCACTCTGTGTGTACTAAAACCCTCACAGAAACACCCGTACGTGTCTGCTATAAGAGGTATAAGTATAAGAGGCTTTCCTTGCCAATAATGTCTGGATAACACTCCTACATCTCCTTTGATTTAAAATAATCAACAATGTATTAACAAATTACCCCCCAGAAACACCTATACTTTACCACTCCTAAGTATAAGGGGTTTTCCTTGGCATTATTGGATAATCTTATGTCTCCTTTAGTTAAGAATAATGGCTAGTGCGGTAGATGAACAGATATCATCGGTTAATGGAAATGCTGCCATTTCACAAAAGTTTTTTATACTTATAAAATATTGCATAAGTTTGGAAAAGCAGCTACTGTGTGATAAGTATGGACTCAAAGGACCACAATGGTTTAGGTTGGCATTTAGATAGCTGTCTGTTACCGTTATGGATTTTGTTTGTTTGCTTCTTTTATTCTTTTCATTCTTTGAAATGCAATCTATGTGCGTAGAACTGTTGTAGTAAACATATCCCTAAACCTATAATAATAACTTAAATTAATTATTTAAAAAACGAAACTAAATGTTTTCAGCATCAACCTGTTTCCCCACACAAACGTGAAAAAGTAATGAATATTTAGATAGCTTGTTTATATAAGCAATAATAGAAAAAAATGTATTGTAGCACCACAGACATTTTCTACTCGCAAAATAATTACATTCACATATTTGTAGCATCCTCTTCTAATTGTCAATTTGCTAAACATGCAAAATAAATGGAGCTCTAGCAGCTGCTGGCTATTTATGAACATATGCCTACAAAGTGCTGGGGAAAATTCATTTAAATCTATCAACCTAAAAAGTGCATGCTCGTAAAATATTTTGTAATTTAAGCACAATGTAGTTATCAATTAATTTTCTCATATATTGCATTTTAATGTAAACTAAAGCGGCATCGTGTTGTTTAGTTAACTTTGAGATTATACATACAGATTCTTAGTCTGCAGTGATGTACGGCATTGTTAAAAACCAAGTTTTTCTAGGCACAGCGCTGCACAGAGAGTAATTAGAATTCAAAACTTGTCCTCCCTATATTTTTGTTAATCAGTATGTGTGTTCACTGGTCTCAAACCCATGACCTTTGCATCGCTAATGCAATGCTTTACATAAACACATAGTGGCATACTGTAGCAGCTGAGCTAAAGAAGAAAACTGAAAATAAAATGTCTGTTGTTGTGTACTAATGGATCGTTCTTATCTGTAGATGTGAACATTTAATTAGTGTATAGATGGGACAGCATGTTTGTGAGAGTGTAAAGAGGAACTTACCGAGTTGAACGTCTATAATATTAGCACGTCTCTCTATTGGGAACAAGACTTTCGGTGGTCTGGTAGTAAGAAGGGCTGCAAAACGATAAACACACATTAGCAAAGATGAATAAAGCATCTTAACCAATTAAACTATATTATCCCTGATCTCAAGCTGATTTCATTAATCTAGTAATCATTGAAGTAGTTATACACAAAAATCATCTCATTAAAATAAACATATTCAAGTGTATAAGACAGATATGTTACAATATGCAGAAAGGATAATATTTCTGGAGAGCTGAATGTGTGTGTTTACTGTCCCTTTAAGGCTATACATTTTGTTTATCTCTTTTCTTTGAGACCCTCAACTGATTATACAGTGTACACTGTTGTTATTATTGAGCATATATCTTAGGAAAATGAAAAAAAAAACTCTCAGTCTCTCTTTGCTGTAACCTCTCAAGGAGAGTTGAGGGTCCCCGGGCACTGTGCAAATGCTTATCCTTTAGCCCTGTATAATTGTGTCTGTCTATTGTGCAGAAACACTGCTACAGGACTAAGAGATGGAGCTGTGACCCTCGTCCATCTTAAAGGGGCATGCAGCTGCAGCTTTAGCATGCAAATGAAATCTATCATTCTTGTCAAGAGAAGACTGGATTCTTCAGTGGGCCACCCTCACGAAACTGACAGCTCTTTATCACGCCACACACCTTTCACACACCTCCAATGCTCCACAGCCTCTACTGCAGCCTTACTATACTCTGGGAAATGTAACAATTCACATGAAAAATGACTTCATTAGCACATAATGACGCTGTCGATAACGTTTAGAGATAACATGAAGCTCTGCGAGTTTTTTTCTACTGCGTGCATGCTATGCACATTGGCTCCAGGACAGTTCATTTAATTCAAATAACACCAAATCCAGGGCCGGCGCTACATATAGGCAGAATAGACAAATGCCTAGACTATCAGGGTTAGAGGGGGGCCTCCATAACCGCTAAATCCATGTGCGCTAGTCCACCACTGCCACTACTGATGGCAATAGACAAAGTTTTAAAGTGAGTTCGACTTTATGCTGCACCGCAAGAACCGCGGGTGGATGACTTTAAGGGTGTTTTCACACATATAGTTCATTTTAAAAGAACCAGTGAATGCTGAATAGTCATTCCATATAAAACGAATAGTCCTCATTTCATTGCTTGAATCATTACATACAAAAATGTTGAACTAGTTGTCAAAATAATTTAAAAAAAAAAATTTTCCCTTGAAAATGTCTCCTAAATTGAACAATTTCTGAATTTATGTGGCCAGACAGAGAGAAAAGTCTGGATGTGCATGAATGATTACAGTACTATGTATGTTGTATGTTCAGTTCCAGTATGTACTGCAATATTGTTTGTTGTGCACAGCTTTACGCAAAATAACTTTATGTTTGTTGTAAATAAGGGTGTATTTTTTCTTTTGCACAATGCTGTGAACAAATTAGAATTGCAAAGAGCATGCAGTAAAAATGAGAAACATACATACAGTATTCAGTGTCTTGTACTCAGTTACCTCACTAAATACAGTAATGTGTAACTTAACTGTATTTTTCAAATAGCTGTGCAAATAGTATATAGTGCTGTCTTGAGCATTTTCAGGTATGTCACCAAGAATTGACTTTTTGGCATTGGAAAACATTTATAAAGTAAACTGTCATAATGAAAACATGGTTAAGCCATTTGACTATCTTCTTCATAAACAATGGTGTCAAGACTTTTCATTTTGATGAACTGACACTTTCATTGACATGAATACTTGCTTTTGTGGAATGACCTATCCATTTTGAGCAAGTGACACGCTTTTGCAGGTTATCAACTAGATTTTGCAGTTTGTACTAATTGTTTTGAGAACTGCATTAACTGTTGTGCAAATTTAAATAGTGATGTGAGAAATGCACCAAAGCGACTGAGAAAAACTGTAAAGTGAAACAAAAAAGGGATTAGCCGAATGTGACCTCAGTCCTTTTGGTGTTCACAATATAGTGGACTCCAAAGAGGACCCAGTTCTTTTTTTGGACCTCCAGAAGTGGTCTGAGTTCGGTTCGCTTTTGGGTCCTTTTAAGGGGGTCTGAGATCACTTGGTTTGTTCACATATACACCCTGAACTGCTCTGAGAGCTTTTGGAGGGCTCAAACGAACTAGGTGTGAAAACACCCTAAAGTACCGTGAGATCATTTACTAAGTATGCTCCTCTGTATGATTACTCGAATAGCTCTCGCTGTACTTTAAAAGACGCCTGGCCTATATGAATAACAGCATTTAAAACTCAGCGGCTTATAGCGTCACTTAAAGTCACTCAGCTGCAATCACATCCTTTCCTTCTTAGCGAAAGCGGCATGCAAAGACAGTGGAGCACATGATGCAGGTATTTTGAAATGATTGTAATGCATTGTAAAAATAAACTTTGTGTATAAACGTAAATGCAGGACAGATAAAACTTGAGCGCTGCTGACTCTGTTAAGACACTTTGAATACATGTGCACAATAGCATTACTGACTATCAAAATAGCCCTGTTAAAAAGTTTGTATTTAAACAACAAAAGTAAATTCAATGTATATCTTTGTAAGTCCTCTACATTTTTTTCAAAACATGATGCATATTTATTGAAAAATTATCCAACAATTTAATTATTCTGTTTAGTAGTTTGTCTGTTTAACTTCCAGTAGCAGCTATTTGTATTGATATTTAAGGTGTATAAGGTATTGCAATACATACTGTATACTGTATATTGGTTCAGCAAGAGGGGAAATCATGTTCATACCAAGCTAAAATAAAAAAACAATAAAAGATACTTATGCTCATTTACTGAAATAATGTCTAGGAGGTGTTCATCTGTACTTTTTTGGGTAAGGGTTTTTGCAATGTAGTGTTGTCTTTTTAATTTTACTCTCTGGAGAAAGCAAAACTGTTATCCTGTGTTATCCCAAAAATGCTGGATTTTTAAATAAATTACAACAACATCCACAACAACAAATTTTACCTGCCTTAAAATGTTTAACACATGTACTTTTGCAATATTTCTAATAACATTTTAACATAAATTTAATCCATTTGTTAATAAATTGAGTACATTATTCTGAAAATTAGAGGGGTGCGAGGTGTGTCCTACAGGTGTCCTACAGGGGTTCCACAAGGGTCAATTTTAGGACCGATTTTATTTTTATATTTTTGTATTTATATTAATGATCTCCCTCAAGTATGTCCAGGTGTTAATCTTATAATGTATGCATATGATACTGTGCTTTTTACTCATGCAAGAACTAAAGAATTAGCTGCAAGCAAACTGTCATCTGCAATGTTGAAAGTCTCAGATTGGTTAAATGAGTCCTGTTTGTCCCCTAATGTAAGCAAAACAGTTTGTATGCATTTTACTGTACGAAAACAGAACTCTGTGAATCCAGATATCATATTGAATGGTGAAGCAATCAAATCTGTGACACATGTTAAATATTTAGGAATAATAATAGATCAATATTTGTCTTTTAAAAAGCAAGTATAGAAAAACAGCCTTTGGTCCAAAAGCTTTTTCGGTTAGAGTAATGGGGATGTGGAATTTCTTACCTATAAACATCCGAAGCCTTGATAGCTTTTCAAGTTTTAAAAATTAGCTTAAATACTGGCTATTATCAGAACAAATCTGCAACCATCAATAATTATGCTGTAAATTATCGGTTTTATTTACTGATTTTTAAATGTTACATTCCTAGACATAAGTATTGTGATGTTTTATGTATATATGTAATGTTGTATGTTATTTTATTTGTTTACCTGCCCAGGAACAGCAGATTTAAACTAGCTTTTAGCTAAATCTGGTGCAATTACATATAATTGCGCATTGTCCCTGTAAAAATAAACAATAAAATGAAAATGAAAAATGAAATGAAAGGTGCCTCCAACACTAATTTTGCCAAGGGCCTCCAAATATCTAGAACCGGCCCTGACCAAATCATTCAACTAATTCTGTCACTTACACAGAACCTTTTTCCTATTAAAATGTAATATTTATAAAATCACACTTGTTGTTTTTTAATTCTAAGAGTACATCTTTGAAACGAAAATAAATCTCCAAAGACCGAATCTGAGCAGCATGCACACCGTGAACATTATTAAAAGAATAAATCAAATACAACAATTTGCATAGTGTATCCTTTCATTTGTAATTTTTACCCCATTATTACCGCAAACTTCACATATTGTTCCCCTATACCTTAAAGTACAAACTGTAGAGGTACTCTGTTGTTACAAATATGCTGTAAATTCTGTTTAATTACGCGGCACATTGTGGGCCGTAATCTAAGCTGTGCCCCTCTTTCTGCTGGTTTGCCAACCACTATAAAATGTGAAAGAAGATTTTCTCTGTTGCCTTCTATTATGACTATTTCTCACCCTGTTAGACTGTATGTCAGCCTTTGCACTGAATCATAAAAACATGTCCTGTATATACTTTAACATGACTCTGCCGTTAAAGAAACACAAGACTTTATGTTACTAATATTATGCTGATCATTAACATGACTGGTGGAGATCTGACAAAGCACTGTGAATAAAAACACAGCCTTTTAAATGGGGTTTTAAAAAGGGGTTAATAGAGTTTTCAAGTTATGCCTGTTTAATGCTTTGGCACAAAAATAAAATTGAGATAAATACAATTTTTCTGGCCCATATTACTATTGCACTGGTGTCATGGGCACAGCAAAATACATATTGGGTGAATAACATTTAAAGCACATTACACAAGTATGTATTGCCTGGACACATGTTGAGGACAAATGATGTAAACAGTCAAGATTCACAGAAACTGTTTCAATCTGATATTGTACATTTCAAGTCCAACAGCAAGTGAACTAAACATTTTACTTTTAAATCACAGTTGCTCTGATCTGTCCATGACTAACCTGCGCCTGGACTCACATCACGGGTGAGCACTTAAATAGCGAGGCGTGACAATTTACAGTAGCTCTAATGGCACACATGATAAGGTGAACCATTGCTATCACTACTGTCATAAACCCAGTCTCACATCTCTTTCTGTCTATGAGACCGGTCTTCCACAAGCATACACCAGCTGTCCGCAAAATCCAGCTACATCGTGACATAACCGAGCTGCCATTTATATCATGACCACATGACCTCATACACCTGGACCAATCAGTTCCCCTCCACCACCTGAATTCTTCTGGAACACAGAGGACATCACGCTCCTATCGTGAATATTTCCAGTCCCCTTACACAATTTCATCACTTTCAATTTAAATACATTTCTCATGAAAAGTCTACGTTAGCCACCCTCAGGTTTCACACTTCCTACAAAACATGCAGACCAGGAAAGAATTCACAGAATCCGAAAGCTGTTGAAGTTGAAATGTGTATTTAGCAGAGTGGTTTCATTTGACCATATAAACATAGCAATTCTTTTCACATACAACTTGTGTAAATGTTTTCTGGCCCAAACGTTAACCAATTTTAATATTGCACTGGTGTCATGGTGCATGAAGAACAAAGCTTTTCCTGGGCATACAGTACACTCTTAAAAATAAAGGTACGATGCCATTTAAGAACCATTTTTGGTTTCATAAGGAACCGTTTGGTGAAATGTCCTTTAAAGAAACATTTCTTTTTAACCTTTGTATAAAATCTCTTGTGCTTTTGCCTCCGCCATCATCCTGTCAATCATATTTTACTGTCATCAGTAAAGAAGGACTGCATTTCTCCTATCACTTGTCAAAATAAGTAAACTCAAAAAGTGTCTTAATTTTAGTGTTGATTAATACGTATAGACAGAAATTATTATATCTGTAATATTTAAAAAATAAAACTTGTTTTCCCCTATTGGTTAGATGCATTTATGTTGTGCTGTGGCTTGAATTTTTTGTGCTTTCTAAATTTCATTTTGTTGGCCTATTTCTCTTAAGCTTTGGCCTAACTGTCTGGTAATTTAATTGTTTTCCAAATGTTATTGTATATCTCTGGGCCACCGTCATATACAGTGAATGCATTATGCACTAAATAGCAATGTGAAAAATGTAGACATAGTCCACTAAGCGCTTCATGCATGAATTATTTATTAACATGCATTCAGGAGAAACAATACATCTTTATGAACAAGAACCTCATTACACAGAAGCCATCAAATTTACAAGAATCATTTTCCCATAGTAATTATAATATGAAGTTTTTATGGCTAACATAACAGTTACTGAAATTAAACGACAACTTTGTGGTGTTATTATGGAAATGAGCAACCTTTATACTGTGACAATGGTATGATAAAACAAGTACTTAATTGTCTATACTGTACCACTGTCCAGTAATGTATATGCAGTATATAGACGGGTTGCACGGCGACGTCATTAACTGAGGCAGAAAGAAGAGACGTGCATTGTGTTGTAGGCCAGTAGCGGTGTCTGTAAGTCAAAATGCCAAGTAACCCTGTAATGTTTGTAAACCTGCAACCCGTCTATATGCACTTTGTATCAGTGGCGGCTCGTGACTGCTCATCAGAGGGGTGCTAATTCAAAATATGTGTGTTGCTTACTTTTTTAAAATATATGTTTGTTGCGTCATGTGAACAATGTGCACATGCGTCAAAACCTTTTATGATAAAAGAGATGCTCACGTTCACAAAATACACGCAAGACACCCCCTAAACAGTAACTTCTGATTACGCGCGAGATTATGTGAGTATCTGGCTAACACATACATCTCTTTTATCATAAACCCTTTAGATGCATCTGCAGCAGGCTCTTATTTTGACAAAACACGTGATGCACACAGGATCTCTTGACGTGCAGAACACATGTTTTGAAATAAGGAACCACACACATGACGGGCTACATACATGTTGTGACAAACTTCCCATCGAGTGCCCTCGAAAAAAGAAGTCACCGTCTGCCACTGCTATGTATATTTTCGGAATACTCTTATTAGAAACACTTATTTCTTACTTTCTTTCAGAATATTAACTTAAAAAAGAGTGCAGTAGCAACACTATCAATTACACTAGACAACACATTTGCCATCAAAAGTATCAGAAACTGTGTGTTTTGTAGGCAGTCATTCTGAGACATTGAGTACAGATTTAAAAATCATGACCTATGGCATGCGTATATTTTCTGTTGCAGCATAACAGTGTGAGAAAGGCATTAGAAGCCATGTAATGTAGGCTGATATCTCTTTGAAGCTCAGTGATGTCAGAGGTATATGAGAATGACATTTTGGTTTGCTAAATTGAGCTTTGGATTACTCAGAAAATGTTTCTGGACTGCAACATTATGGTTTTCACAGACATTTGGCTCGATAACATTATTTCAATCAGCGTGATTGGGCAAGAGGAGTACAGTATCTATAAAGCTTACAAGAACGACTGTGGACTGTTTAAAACTAAGGTGGGTGAGCGTGTTTACTTGCATAAAATAAGCAGATATCTATTAAAAATCGACTCATTTCAGAAACCTTTTATCATGCGATTTTTTTTAAACCGGCTACACAGCGTTTAAGAGGTTACTTGACCTTACATATCATCAATTGGAGCAAGAACAGAACTTGATGCACTGATGTTGTTATGATGTTGATTAAGTACACTCTACGAAAGGTTGTGTTAATTTTTAACACTTGGGGCCCTATTTTATTGATCTAAGTGTATTGTCTAAAGCGCACGGGGCACAGTCTAAACAGGTGTGTCCGAATTCACTTTTGCTAAAGTAATGAGGGGGAAAATGGTTTGTGTGCCAAGCGCACAGTCTAAAAGGGTTGTTCCTATTCTCGTAATGATTAATAGATGTGTTTTGGGCATAATTTGCAATAAACCAATGAGAGTCTCAGCTCTCATCCCCCTAGATGGCGGAATTTGAAAGTGAAAAATATAAGCCGAGGAAGAAGACCCCCACTTTAAGATTGATGTTTAAAAATGTCTATGTTTTCATTTGTATTGAAATTGTTATTTTTTATTAAAAAGTCGCTTTCTTTCAGTCATGGATGTAAAATTATCAGGCTTTTAATTGCTGTAAATGTTTGGATAGCCTACATGATCAGTGTAATCTCAAAAAATTATTTACAAATATGCAAGAAAAGGTTTGTACTCTAAAAATACTTTGTTGTAAACAAACAGGAGATAAAGAATTTACAAACATGTGGAGAGCCGAAACCTTTTATCACTCTGACAGCACCGTGAGTGTATTAAAAAGCATTACATGAAGGTTCTCATCTCACCATATCCACAGATACAAAGTCATCATATACGATAAATCCGTGGGGTAGCATTTAAAAAAATTCAATATTTGCATTTGTTTAAAGCAAAACATTTAATTACTTACCAGGCTGCAGGTGAAGCTGCTCTTTACGCCTTCTAACGTCTCATAATCGGTCCTCATTTATGTCCAAGATACTCAATAATAATCTTTCACATTTTAATCCTTTATTTTTTCATATTTAAAACTGTTTGTGTGCTGCTGCACATCCATGTGTTTGTTTTGAGAGTCAAGGATGCAGGAACATATGAAAGTTTGGTGAATCTGGAATCTGGGGAGGTCCGTTCTGAAAGCATGGGACTCTGCGTTTAGGTCTGGGGACGCAGTGGCACTAAGAACAGCAAGGAGGAACCTAAATGCAGGAATTAAAAGAGCCAAGGCCAGCTATGTTCTTCAAATACAGGGGCATTTTTTGACCACCACAGAGACTTGGAGGATGTGGTGAGGCATCAAGAACATTATACACTATAAGAAGAAAGATGCTGTGTGCCTGGCAGATTCTTTTTACCTGATGCCCTGAACAAGTTCTATGCTCGTTTTGAACTCTCTAACACCTCCCCTTGCGCCAGGTTCACCTTACCACCAGACATGCAGACAAAGTCTGCTCTCCCAAAGAGCCCACAGAAAATCGATGTATTAACCCCACCGTTTATGATGCTTCGGGGCATGTCAGCTTACAGTATATGGGTTCATCTCGACCCATAGAGGTTTTTAGAACTATGAATCCATTATAAAATACTGTAGCAAAAGAAAATAAATGCCCTGCCGATCACACAACCAAACCCAGCGTTGAGAGGTTGGTCTCTCTAACACAGTGTTTCTCAAACTTTTTCAGCCCAAGGACCACTTTATCTTACAATTTTTTTCTGAGGACCACCTAACAGAATCCCACTCTAACACGCCCCCAAAAAAACAACAAAATAGGAAGGATAAGCTAAATTTAAGTTTAATATGCAACTGTTTCAAGTCAAAAACTAATTTTTTAAACACAAATGCAATGCTATGTTCAGAAATTATTATATGAATTTTATTTCATTTGAACAAGTAAATGTGAAATGAGTTACAGCTTGAACAACAAACTGCACATATGAAAAAAAAACTGCAATTAAACATACTATAACAGCCTAGGTCCCACTTAATGTCATTCCAAAAAGCCATTAGTTTAAAACTGAGGTGGTGGGTATATGAAGTCTATGGTTGTAACTATGGTAACAATAAAATGCTGAAAAAAAATGTTCACCTTAATCTCCAAAATCACTGAAATTACAGGGATTTTACACATGAAACCAAAACTAGTACATTACAAAACTAATAGATCTGTGGATTTTAATTTAGCCATCGATCCATTTTTACGTTATTAAAACAGAATGACAAGAACTGATATCACAGTTTTGCAAGTGCATTAAAAATCTACTTAAATAAGTGAAGATTGTATAAACACTTGCCTAGTTTAGGTCATCTTTTGGCGGACCACAGTTTGAGAATTACTGCTCTAACACACTTCCTCCACGAGTAAAGGAAACTGCCAAATCGAATAAATTGGCTTCTTCTCACTATAGAAAAAGGGTACAGGATGCAGTTCATTGTTCATCCCCTTGGTTCATGAGGTGGACCCCATGAAAGCTCAGGTGTTACAATAAGAAGTTTTAAATCTCTTGGTTAAAGTGGACATAGGGAATGATTCTCCCCTTGAGATTCAGTCCGGGCTTTACGGAAGATATTTGGAAAATGTGTACTTCTATATCTTTATCGGAATTTTCTGAGGTTCGTTTTTGGAAGAAAAGCGTACCAATATCAGGTGCTTCTGGTCAGCCTAGCTCTTTTCCCCTCGCATGTTGACAAATGTATAGATTCACCCCTTGCTCCACTGAGACTTCAGGAGATTCCCTTAGACAACTGGCTGGTGTTGGCTCAGTCTCACGAGATGGCAGTTCTGCATCATGATGTAATTCCTCAAATATGAAATGTCTGGACTTAAAGCCATAAAAAGAGCAATCTAACCCCTCAACAAAGAACATTGTTTCTCACAGTGGTTTGGCATTTGGTGACGATGCAGACACATCTGGCGCAATGTCAGACAGTATGTCATTGTGTGCCTCACAGGCTGGGGAGCGATAGTGGCAGATCACATAGTGAGAGGCCTGTGGAGAGGGCTACATCTCCTCTGGCACATATATTGGCAAGAACTGTTAGCTGAACGAACAGCCCCTTTTTTGTGGCCTGAGTTTGGTTTTCAGAACTCTTAGCTCTCCTACCAGGTCAACCATGGGAGATTTATCTGAGGAGGAACTTTCTGATGCAGGCAGGGGTGCCATATTTTCGAATATGGAAATTATGGGTTTGGCCCCTGTAGGGGATCAGTTTGTTAATCAGGGTCTCTCAACTGAGGTTGTTGAGACCATACTTAACTATAGATCTCCTTCCACCAGAAAACTGTATATCAGGCATATTGACCCAGTTATGAATTGCCTAAGTGTCTTCTGGAATTCTCTTCTGGAATTATTTATTCAGGTTTTGCGCCGTCTACTTTAAAAAGTATATACTGCAGCCTTCTCACACACCCCTACTTGAGGGGTCTTTAGGGATTTATCCCTTAGATGTTCATTTCCTGTGTGGTAAATTGAGGATGAGGCCTCCTTCACAGGAAGAGTTCCAATAAGGGACCTTACTGTATATTACTTCTGTCACTCAATAATAATTGATTTTGGCCATCGCCTCTCTGAGGAGCGTGGGTGACCTTTAAGCGTTATCTGCATCTCTTTCATGTCTAAAGTTCACTCCATGCAGAATTAAAGCCATTCTATACCCGATGCCAAGGTATAGACCCAAGGTTTCTAGTCATGTGGCCAGGAACTTAAATCTTAAGGTCTTCATCCCCCCTTAGGAGTCGGTGGGTAAAGATTATTTTTATTATGCCCTGTTAGGGCATTAAAACAGTATGTAAGAAGGTCTTCTCTGTGGAGAAGATCTGATCAACTTTTGGTTTGCTTTGAAGCCTTAAACAAGGGTCAACCTGCCTCCAAGCAGACCATCATGAATCTAATTGTGGAAGCTTTTTTATGAGGTACGCAGATTGCCTTTACCTCTGCTAATCAGGGCACATTCTATTAGGAGTATGGCATCTTCTCAGGCCCTTTAAACTTGGGCCTCTATGCAATATGTGTGGGATACTGCAGCGTGATCCACCCTGCATACGTTTATGAGGTACTACAGTTTGGACCTCTCTTTTATACCTGAATCCGGTTCTTATGTCCTGATATGTGCATAACACTTTCACACAGGACAGACACAATCCTTATGGGATAGTAGGCATTTCATTCCCCAAAGTGTCATTTCATAACGCAGTGTAGAGTTTCCTCGAAAGGGAACGTCTTGGTTACGACTGTAACCTCTATTCCCTGAGACGCTGTGTCTCATTGCCATAACTCTTTGTACCTGTAGCGCTTGCTTCACTTTCTTTCCAGAAGCTGTAATGATCTGTTTGCATTTTCCATTTTTGGCCTTCCAGTATTCCTCACACTTGTGACATCATCCCCTGTCGCCTATAAGATGGACTGGTTTTACAAATTATTCAGATGCATAAACGCTAATGGCTTTCCCCAAAAGTGTAATTTCATGACACAGCATATTGTTTCCCTATCTCAGGGAACAGAGGTTACGGTCGTAACTGAGACGTTCTTCATATGAAGTGATGGCATCAGTTTCCAAGGTTTCCAATGTGAGTTGTTTGTAATACTTTTACACTATTGCTTATTGGTCAATTTATGCCATAAAAACCAAATAAATACTAAATAAGTACTTTTACTTGCATGTTGTGTTTTATATGGTCGAGAAGTGGTTGGAAGAAGTGGTCTCCGAGAATATATGGATCATAAATCCATTTATGATTACAAATCCATTAAAATAATAAAACGTTACCTCTTCCATACCTTCTCCATCATTCAATTCTTCATTTTTACCGTTGTTCTTATGTGCTCTGCTCCATTTAAAAAATGTGTTGTAGTTTACAGCGGGCTGGTGGGAGTAGTGCATTAATACCCTTCATTCAAAAAGTGTCATGCAGTTTATTTTAATAAGTGAACTGTGTTTGTAGTGTTAAAGCAACACTAAAGAGTTTTTTTTACCTTAAAATAACATTTCCAAAAAAGTTTCAGTCGTTCATCCACTCGAAACAGGGTGAACGGCACTTTCACATTCGCTTTGCAGCCCTTTGTCGGCCAAAACCGCACTAGAGAAGTTTCCAATCGTCGGGTCGCGGTCCTGTAGTTCGAGTGAAAACTACAAAAACTTGCTTTATGGCAGACCTACAATACAATCAGAGCCAGCTTTGCTGCAGTAGGCAAAATAATTTACGACAGTGGTAATGGACTAGGGATGGGACGGTATGAAAATTTCATATCATGATTATAGTGACCAAAGTTATCACAGTTATCATGGTTTTCTTAAAATGAGATGGAAATGTTCAAAAAGAACTGATACACACACTGAAAACATTTTAACAAGTTTTAGTTTTGAAAATAAGCAAACAACAAATACAATTAGCAGCTATATGCAGTTTTTTAAGCATAAACATTAAATCAGGGGTGTCCAGACTTTTTTGTGTGGTGATCTACTTTTAAAATAATAAAGCCGACAAGATCTACCTGCTAAAAAACAGTTCCATTTATTAATAACAATATAAATGTGTGTAAGGACTATAGGCTACTGCATATATCTCTACGTTGAATTAAGGGCTGTCACCATTACTCCATTCTTTTTGAGGAGTTAAAAAAAATCTTGAGTACATGCCGAGTACTCATTAAAATAGCGGAGATGTGGTTTTGATGAAACAAACTAGAAAATGACAACAATATCAGAAGCATCTCTCTCGTTCGGTCGGTCGATCGATCGCGCGCACATACACCATGCGTGTGGATCAGCTCCTGCATGAAGGCAAAAATGTGCATCCAAATTTCGGAAGTAAGACAACTTAGTTGCAGCGGGCAGGCATAAGATTTATAAAAACACACTTGAGAAGAAATCCGCAGCAACTCAAAAAGACTCGTTTCTAAGACCATAATGCCAATTTCGCGCTTTGTTTTCCCGAGGTTCGTGGAGGCGTGGAGCAGCATACACAGTTATTAACTTATATGCGATCTACCGACATTGCCTTTGCGATCGACTGGTCGTATTGGACACCCCTGCATTAAATGAACAATAACATGGAGCCCTGAGATGTATGAACCTGCTTTAATGAACAGTACCTTAAATAAGAACATCAAATGCACACATAAACAATGAATTTAAACACACTGCGCCTGTTACTGCCTTCTGCCACGCCTTCTCATGCAAAAAACAATGTTGCATGCGTGCGCCTGCGTCAAGCTGATTCTGGCTGGACAGGATTTACCGCGAGTTTTCAAAATCACGGTAATCAAACACAGTTGTTATGATAATTACATTTTAAACTATAATACTAACCGTCAGGACATTTTATCATGGTTAATCGTGAAACCGGTAATCATCCCATCCCTATAATGGACAATTCCGCTTCCAACCTGTAGGTGGAGCAAAGAGCAAAAACTCTTTAGTGTTGCTTTAAGGGAGGAAAAGCTATGGTCAGATGTTTTGCATCTTCGCCGGTTCGGTCATGCTCTTAAACCTTAGAGAAAGACAGTTTTTTCAGCTTGCTTGCTATTTTTCTTCAGTTAAAAAATAATTTTGCCAAGATTTTTTCAGAGATATAGATAATATGTTATAGAATAATCATTTAGCAAATACCCAAACTATTTTTTGATTTTCCTGAAAACCTTTTCCCATATCGCATCACAAAAAATGTAAACTGGTTGATTAAATTACTTTAGATCTTATTACTTAAACATTTTAAGATGAGCATCTATCGCTTTCACGCAAACCTTTTTCACACAAGCATTTAATACTAATAATTTTCTTCTTCTTGAAAAATTCTACAGTTTAGTAAAGCCCACCCCATATTTATAAAATGCACTAGATTTTAACTTCTTGTCTGTGAATACAAGCACCATTATGAGCTGGTGTGCTATGGGTGGTTGCCAGAGTTATGTGGTCTTTAGTGTAAGGTGGTGACTTACTGCCCCTCATCTCCAAATCTAGACATGACTCAAAACCGTTCTTCAATTTCAGAGAGATTCATAAGACATTTTTGCCTATGTTGTCATCCGCTAGCAGAGAAATCTATATGACAAATTGCCTGGAAGAAAGTTATTTTCAATGCTGCAGTTCAATATGGTTTAAATCACTACAATAACTTTATAAACAGACAGTTCAAAGTAAATGTCAATCTTATGTTAACCTCTTACAAAGAGAGTTTGATATATTGATAATACATACATTCTCTGAGAATCCATAACACTGGAAATGTTCAAGCAACAGCAAAAGTAATGTTCCCTATCAAAAGCTTTACTCGATGCTGCGCTGCTAAGCGCTATGGGGGAAACGTCTTTATCGTTGACCAGCTGAATATAGTGTGCAAACACGTCAATGAAATTGACCCGGAGGTATATAGCCTCGGTTGATGACGACATCACAGCGTACCCCATGCGAGGCTATAAAATAGATGAGCAACAGCTGTGTCATCAGGTCTTTTTATTTTCAGACCAACTCTGAATGAGTGTGTGCTACACTGAAATGCAAATCTCTCTCTTACCTTTTGAACTTCACTTGAGATCTTTGTTAGGAGTTAGATTCCAACAAGATAGAGTGCAGACTTTCTCTCTTTCCGATTTTAAAGGAGTTTAAGTTAAAGGAAAATATGAGTAAGAAGAGTCACGAGCAGTCTAAGTCGTGTTTGTTTTCGCTTTATGGCGAAGGACGACACACACACTTAACTGTTTTGTGTGTTTGGGGGAGGAGCATGCGGTCATGGTTTTGTACAGTCTGATGAGTGCGAGCATTGTGAATCATTCACAATATAAATGATTCGTGCTCGCCGTGATTATTTCTGACCGCAACCTTAAATTAAGTTATATTTCTTCGCGTGATTCCGAAGCGCACTCCGGTGTTTCTTCGGGTTATGTGGGGGTAATTATAATAATGACGTTGATGATATCTCTCTCGGTTCTGCAGAGTTTCATAAACCAGCCTCCGAGCGTTTCTTGCGCGATGAAAGTCGGTCGAGGAGCTTCTCGAGGTGGTAACACGCGCCAGGTTGCAAATTGATTGGCCTCGCGAGCCAGAGAACCCCAAACAAAGCAAACTAGCGGATAGGTTTCTATAGTGACAAAGGGAGAGGACGAAACATGAGCCTCTCTCTTTCTTTGAGGATCTCCATGGTGAATTAAATAAATCATGGGAAAGACCATACTCATTGCGTGCTTCATGCCCACGGCGTCAATTTATGACTATCGTGGGTACGAAGACGCGCGGATATACCGAAATGCCACAGGTGGAAGAGACGCACGCGAGTTATCTCTCGCCTGGCTCGGTATCCTCATTAAAGAAGCCTACCCTGCCCACGAAACCGTGTAAATAACTTCAGCTCTCGTGGGCAAAGCTTATCAAGCCGCAGGTCAGGCTGGTGCTGCGCTGCATACTATGGCAATATTACAGGCATACCAGACTGATCTGTTAAAGGATTTGAGTGCAGGCGAGACGATAGACAAAGAGACATTTGACGAGTTGCGTATGACTACAGATCTGTCTCTTCGTGTCATTAAATAAACGGCTCGCGCTATCGGCCATACTATGTCTGCTCTGGTTAACACAGAGAGGCATCTATGGCTAAATCTGTCAGGCATAAATGAGAAGGATAAAACTTTTCTTTTAAATGCCCCTGTTTCCCCATTGGGTTTATTTGGTGACACGGTTGACTCCGTTGTCACGAAATTCACTGAAGTTAAAAGCATGAGTGAATATTCCACTCTTTACAGTAGGGCTCGCCGGCGGGCGGGGCATATCATGTTACATCAGATCGCTCCGTCCCGTTGCCTTTACGAAGCCTCTCCACCTCCGCCGCCTCTGGGCTTGCGGGGGGGGGGGGCGGTTTCCAGCATAATGTTAAAGGCCCTCTGTCTTCAATGTTAAAGGCCCCCCGTGCAGGGTTTTTTAGCATTCCCCTAAGAGGAAATAATAAAATTAATACCATTATCAGAGAGTCTGGCAGCGTGGAAACTACTGCCAGCCGTTTCTGCTTGGGTAATAAGCACAGTACACTTAGGATACAGAATCCAGTTTATTCGTCGTCCTCCGCGCTTCAACGGCGTGATATTCACTTCCGTGAGACCGGAGCGAACACAAATACTGTTGCAAGAGATTCAATCTCTGTTGATGAAAGGGGCCATAGAACACGTTCCCCTCCCAGAGAGAGAGTCAGGTTATTACAGCAGAAACTTCCTGGTTCCCAAAAAGGATGGGGGGTTGCGTCCAATCTTAGATCTTCGAGCTTTAAACAAAGCAGTGAGAGCTCTCAAGTTCAAGATGCTAACGGTCAAGACGGTTGTGGCACAAATTCAACATTACGATTGGTTTGTCACAATCGACTTAAAGGACGCATATTTTCACATAGAAATATTGCCACAACACAGGAAGTTCCTGAGGTTCACTTTTGCAGGCGAAGCATACCAGTTTCGAGTTCTTCCATTCGGCCTAGCCTTATCACCCCGCACATACACAAAATGCATGGATGCAGCACTGGCTCCATTGAGACTCCGGGGCATCCGCATTTTAAATTACATGGATGATTGGCTAATACTAGCAAAATCGCGATAGGTGGCGCTCCAACACAAAAACATTGTGTTAGCACATCTACTTTTTCTAGGGTTGAGACTCAACGCCAAGAAAAGCGTTCTTTTTCATACCCAGAGAATGACTTATTTAGGGATAGTCTGGGATTCGATTACGATGCGGGCACATTTGTCTCCCGCACGAATCGAGGCCATTCAGCATACCCTGAGCAGAGTCAGGCTAGGCCAGGATCTCACTGTGAAATAATATCAGAGGATATTAGGGTTTATGGCATCAGCATCCACGGTGATTCCTTTGGGGCTGTTGCATATGACGCCGTTTCAGAGCCGGAGGGTTTCATCCAAGGGCCAACCCTCAAAGGCTGATTAAAGTGATGCGCCACGGGCTTCATACACTAACTATGTGGATAAGACCCCGGTTTGTTGCCTTGGGTCCCACGCTATGAGCGACTTGTCATCGCAAACTGCTAATGACAGACGCACCCCGGGCTGTGGGGCGACCTTAGATGGTCGTCCAGCTCAAGGGGAATGGGAGGGTCATCAGCTCGGTTGGCACATCAATTGCCTAGAGCTGACGGCTGTATTTCTGGCCCTGAAATATTTTCTCCGCCAAATGAGAAGCTGTCATGTCCTAGTGCGGATGGACAACACAGCGACAGTCTCATACTTAAGTCACCAGGGAGGTCGGCGCTCGTGCAATCTGAACAAGATAGCGAGGCAGATTTTTCTCTGGGCTCAGGACAAGTTCCTGTCACTCAGAACAGTGTACATCCCAGAAAACCTATATGTAGGAGCAGATTTACTGTCCAGGCAGACATTATCGACTGGGGATTGGAAACCCCACCCAGACATAGTGTCTCAGATATGGACCTGATTTTACAGAGAGAAAGTGGACCTCTTGGCCTCTTTTCAGATAGCGCAATGTCTCCTTTACTTCTCTCTGAGTTCCCCAGCCCCCCTGGGTCTGGACGCAATGGCGCACACATGGCCGGACGAACGCCTTTATGCGTTTCCTCCAGTGGCGCTGCTCCCGCAGGTTCTAGCCAGAGTTCGCCAGCAAGGCTCTTGCCTCTTTCTGGTAGCACCGCGTTGGCTGAACAGAGTATGGTTTTTATAGGGATAATATCTCTCCTCAACGGCTCGCCATGGGCAAGTCTGGAGAGGAGGGGCGTTCTGTCTCATGATAATGCATCTCAGGCCCGACCTGTGGAATCTCCATGTTTGGCTCCTAAGGGTACCAACTGAGGGACACAGGTTTGTCGCCTGATGTTACTGACACTATTTTGAGTGCTAGGGTTCCTTCCACTAGAAAGAATTATGCCTTTAAATAGGGTGTCTTTGAAGCATGGTGCATGACACATAATGCAGATCCTGTTAACTGCCAGTTTGCTACAGTTCTGAGTTTTCTGCAGGAAAAGCTGTCAGCAGCTTATGCCCATCCACTCTCAGGTTTTATGTGGCCGCTTTTTCGGCTTGCCACGCTTTGGTGGACGGGGCGCCGCTCGGGAGGCATCCAACGATTTAGGCCTACAGCAAGAACTAAGATTCCTTCGTGGGACCTAGCTATAGTCCTTGAGGGTCTGGTTCAGACCTCCTTTTGAACCTCTAGAGTCAGCGTCTGATAGACTTCTGACACTAAAGATGGTTGTTCTAATGGCGTTAACTTCTTTAAAAAGAATTGGGGATATGCAGGCTCTGGCGATCTCGCCATCCTGTCTAGATTTTGCCCCAGGAATGGTGAAGTTGATTTTACATCCTTATCTTGATTACCTGCGTAAGATTCCCTTTTCGACTGCACATCCGGTCATTCTTAAGACTTTCTGCCCTCCGCCGTTCACCACGCCGGAGCAGGAGTTATACCACAGATTGTGTCCAGTCCGTGCTCTTCAGACTTATGTCCACCGCACTAGCCAGTGGCGTAAGTCAGAGCAGTTGTTTGTCTGTTTTGGGGGCCGCAACAGAGGTGCTGCAGCCACCAGGCAGTCCATATCACATTGGGTTAGGGATGCCATTGCTCTTGCCTTTGAGGCGCGCTGTCAAGTCTCGCCAGCAGGTCTGAGAGCTCACTCCACCAGGGGAGTAGCCTCTTCTACTGCTTTAGTAAAAGGGGCCTCCTTGCAGAGCGTTTGTGATGCGGCAGGCTGGTCCTCTCCGCATACATTCATAAGATTTTATAGCTTGGATGCTCATGTCACTCCAGGATCTTCTGTCCTCGAGTCAACATCTCAAGCTGATGTCTATGCCATTTGTCCATAAGAGGGGTATCCCCCACTGCTACTTTTAGTAAGGGGTGCCTCCTTACAGAGCGTTTGTGATGCGGCGGCCTGGTCCTCTCCGCATACATTCATAAGATTTTATAGCTTGGATGCTCATGTCACTCCAGGGTCTCATGTCCTCGAGTCAACATCTCAAGCTGATGTCTATGCCATTTGTCCATAAGAGGGGTATCCCCCACTGCTACTTTTAGTAAGGGGTGCCTCCTTACAGAGCGTTTGTGATGCGGCGGCCTGGTCCTCTCCGCATACATTCATAAGATTTTATAGCTTTGATGCTCATGTCACTCCAGGGTCTCAGGTCCTCGAGTCAACATCTCAAGCTGCTGTCTAAACCATTTTTCCATAAAGGGGTATTCCCCACTGCTATTTATTAGGAAGGGGTGCCTTCTTATAGATGTTTGTGAGGCGGCAGGAGCATCCTTTCCGCACACATCCACTATTTTTTAGCTTGGTTGTTTATGTCTGAGATTTCTTTGCGGTCCTTGTGCACACACTTACACATCCGTAAGGGGTCCAGACATCTCCAAGCACGGCAGCGTGGGTATTGTCGTTCCCCATAGCGCTTAGCAGCGCAGCATCGAGTAAAGCTTTTGATAGGGAACGGAGGGGTTACTTGACTGTAACCTTGTTCCCTGAAAAAGCGGAACGAGATGCTGCGCTGTCTTGCCGTACAGTAGATGTCCCAGGACTGGTCTTCAAACAAAAGATCTGATGACACAGCTGTTGCTCATCTATTTTATAGCCTCGCATGGGGTACGCTGTGATGTCGTCATCAACCGAGGCTATATACCTCCGGGTCAATTTCATTGACGTGTTTGCACACTATATTCAGCTGGTCAACGATAAAGACGTTTCCCCCATAGCGCTTAGCAGCGCAGCATCTCGTTCCGCTTTTTCAGGGAACAAGGTTACAGTCAAGTAACCCCTCCGTTTGCCTTTCAAACACCACAAACTAATAACTGCACAAAGAGATACACCAGTCAGTTAGTAAGTTAAGTCAAATTTATTTATATTATGTTATGTATTTTGCACGGATTTGAATCCCAGAATGACAGGTAACCCTTTCAGTCGCTTATTTTAAATGTCAATACTGACTTTCAGGCGCAAGTCACACATGACAAGTGGGAAAAGCACAAAACTGAAAAATGAATGTTGTGTTGCCGATCACTAATGGCTGATTTATATGTTCTTGTTTATCGTAGTACTCATGATCTTGTTTTAAGTGTCTGTGACATGAATAAAAACACAGTGGTTAAACAGTGCTTTGAACAGCTGGATGTATGTGTGACTGTCTGCTCTGGTGGCGTCTTTTTCAGTCATAAATATGTGACCGTCCGGCTCAAGTGTTAAACTAATTCTAATAAGACCAGTGGTGGAATAATACAAACGGTAAAGTGGTTTCCGTGATGATACTGGTGGATATCACATGGTTGGGGAAGGCTTTTAGCCAATCAGATTTGAGCAACATAAATATATTTTTTAATAAACATAAACAGATTTTAATCATAAAATTCAAACCCACTGTTCAAATGTTTTCTTTGGTTTACTGATAAAAACTGAATAAAGTAACAATCAGTAATGATAGAATATGTGCTCTACCTCATTTATTAAACTTTAAATGACCATTAAACGATATTGCATTGTTTATTTTTGAGTTGAGATGTCGTGGTTTAGAAGAAAAGTAAATGTAAACTTTTTCTTAACCACCTAACCAATGCAAATAATTGTTCAAATCTGTCAATGCATTGTGTGTACATACAACTCACGGTCGGCATCTTTAAAGCAGGCGCGGAGCTATGGGCCCAGATTGACAGCTGGCCCGCCCAATCAGAAAAGTAAAAAATACTACTCTGTATAGTTAGACATGTATACTACTTTATGTGGTGTAATTTATCTATTGCATGTTATGTTAAAAACAGTAAAATTATAAGTAAGCCTGAAAACTATTTAAAAACTATTAAAGCAGTTGAATGTTGCGTTATAATGAAATATTCCCGAGCAGCTTTCAGCCATGATCACTTTGAGAACTTTTTTTGCAAGCAAGTAGAAAACGTATTTTGAATAACAACACGTTATAAATATGTGCTGCGCGCTTTCCTCTCAATAACATAAACACACAACAAATATGACAGCGGGGTAAAAAATAGAAAGAAAACATCTGATCATAGTGATGTTGTTTGATATAGCGATATAGCAGCACTATAAGTCACGCCCAGTGGCGGTTCTAGACAAATTTCACTAGGGGGGCCAAGGAGGGGCCAGTGTTTTACCAGAGGGGCACATAAAAAAACTGCAAGAAATTATATTTAAAGATTATAGAGGCGGTTACAGGAATTAGTTTAAGACAGGACTAGGCCTTAGTTTAATTAGGAAATATAACTAGTTTTAACAAACATGCCTTAATACATTACTTGTGTGCATTTTGAAGCAAAACAAAGGGCACTGATGTATTTTAAGATATGGCATTGCAAGTTGTTTTCAGTTTGGACAGCTCTTATATTTATTTTAGTCTAGGACTAGTCTAATCCCTTTCCGGGAAACTGCCCCATAAACTTTATCTTACTTTACAATCATATAAATCTTTATTTAATACAAGAGTGAGTGCAGGTGCAAAATGGGAGCTTGGCTCTTTTCTAAAGCCCCCCAACCGAAAATCATGCCAGCCTACTCAATAAACTTTATGAAATGCAAACTTTTACAAAGACATACGTTTGTTTTAGTTTACATATAAACACACATTGCTAGACAGTTAGGGACCACAATCTAATCAGTATTTAAAATAATATTTATTTTAAACTGTAAACATTTTTATATGACAAATTTAATTATATTCCTCCACTTTTATGCACGTGTATGTAAGAGCATAATTACAGCGCTTTTTACTAGGTGTAAACTTTAAAAAGTTAGCGAGATGTTGGTTTTGCCGGTTGTTGATGAGTAACAGCAGTAAATGATCACAACGCGCTTATGCAGCCACGTCACAGGAGAACAAGTGAACAGTGTTCCAATGTCAAGTGAGCTAGAGTTCTTACCAGTGCCCAAACCTGCATACACATTCTCAACATCGGAAAATTGGGAAAGAATTGAGACACTGGCTGAGCAGCACCCAGCACCCGCAGCCTGCTACAGTGGTTGGGTGCGCCGCTCTAATTTGCCCGTTAAGAACGTTGTGCGTCGGATTAGTTCCGCTTTTGGCGCTCGCGTGTAAAATCAAAATAAATGTATACTTTTTTATTTGGTCAGCACGGGGTGGCCACATGGGTGGCCAGGGACTTGTCTACAGAGGCACGGGCCACCCTTGGCCTCCGTGTAGAACCGCCACTGGTCACGCCACGTTTATTGCTACACTTTATACAATATAGCCTATTGCTTTTAAGCAACAAATAGCCTATCATAACAACCTATAAGCCTTCTGTGTAATTGAGACATTAATTTAAGAAATGCATTAAAGCAGAAAGACGTAGGCTGCGGAAATATAGTGGGTTCACTTCAATCCACACCACAGACGTTCTTGGTTTGCTTCCTATTTATTAAATCGAGGCAATTGTTTGATCAAACATTGATTAATATTAAGATACAATTTATACAAAACGAAATTCACTTTAAAGAAAGTCTTTCTACAAAACAAACCTCGCAAAATCGCTTGCCCGACGTCCATTACGGGCTATGGCGAATTCCTGTCGGGCTAAAAAAAAATGATGCGCCTTGGCCGTCGGGCGGAGGAAAAAATATTGTAATGTGTTTGCATTCTCTCAGATTTAGTTAGGTAATTATGTTGTATGTAATTCTGCGTCATCTTGTTAGCCATTACTATCCTCACTAACAAGTGAAACTGCCAGGAAATGAAGTGAAAGCATTAAATCCATTATTCCTTTCGTTCACGTCTGATATGCGCGCTCCTCGGCTCCGCTCTTCACGAGTAGGCTTGCTCTTGTGCTCATCAAAAAGTCTATTAAATGTTTATTTATTTGTCATTTCGTTTAACCCCAGAGTCTAACATTATTCTAGCAATTCCGTTTTTCTTTCTTTATTTAGTAAGTTAACTTAAATATGTGAGAACAAAAATATATTTTAGTGATTTGCATGAAGAGAATATGATGTTAGAAGCTTCATTTTAAGCATTTAGTAGCCGTATTTATTTAAACACTTTAATAGGTTATTTAAAAAAGTATAAGGTTTTTTTGGGATCATTTATATTTCCTGTCACTGTGTGCAGGTTCTTTTTTGTAGGCTATGAGAGCCCAATATTTTTTTTACCAAAAAGGCTTAATAAATGTCACGTTGCATTACAATTTAAAGTATCAATAATGTCAAAAATGTGACGTGCAGTTCGGGTGTGTGTGTATGCTGTTTAAAATAGTGTTCTGAAGTTTTGACGAATTTTATAGACTTGTTATAGTTTCTTATTCAAAAGTGACACCCATAGATTCAGGCCCACCCGGACTTAATCCATGCCCATCCATATGTCACGTTCTGCATCCGCCACTGCTTTAAAGTGTTAATTATTTTAAAATACAGCTGAAGCTATGCATATTTCAAGGCTATACTGGAATTTTTCTTGCCTGTTTTAACAAAAACTAATCTTCATGTATTACTTATCTGGCTGTGCTGTGTTATTTGTTGTATTGGGACTGTGTGTGAATCTGCTGCTGAGTGAAGCTAAATGGTTTCATACTGAATGCACTGTTGAGTACCACATGCTATTCTTTAAAGCCTTTGAAAGCATAAACTCAACTTCTCTGGGGTACTGAAGTATTTTTTAAATATTAAATTATATATAAAGCTTTGAAAAACAACAGAATGGCACCAGATCCAAAATGAAAAGAGTCAGTTACCTTACATTGTTTTAATGGTTAACCTACTACTGTTGCCTGTGTCAGAAACAGATGCTAGAACATTTACTACAATGATTTTAGCTCGTTTTTAAGGAGTAAAACTGGCAATGAACAGCCTACACTAGGGGTCTTCAACTATACAATTAGTTGCATAGCTTTCAGCTTTGTGCACACAAACCGATAAAAGTCGTTTACGTTTGAATTGATGAGCTATGTACAGATGCATCTGATAGACACTTGTAGCGCCCAATAAATGGCTCTGGGCATCCGTAAACCACGCCTCGAGAAAATGAGAAAATGAGCATATGGTTCCCAGACCACGTCTCATTCTCTAGTGCCAACATAAGAGAGAGGCCATTTCATTTTCTTAAACAAGAAATGATTAATATTTTTTTTTAGTTTTGATTGGAGCACACTGAAGTACATCACTTCCGGTCAGCATGTCACATGTGGTGAAGTCGCACAAGTTGGATTGGATCAAATTAGATCCGATAATTACGCACCTGCAGATGTTTGGCACCGCAGGCAGGATAGTGGAAAGGTAAAACTAACCACGCTGATTTTAAATCAGACGGTCAAAGATGACCAGCGGGCCGAATAAGGATGATTGCAGGGCCACCATATAAATGAAATATAAAATATCTATATTATAGAGATAGCCAAGCACTTGAGTTGTTGTGTTTACTGAGCATGAACTATGGCACAAATGCTTGCAAAAGCACAAAATGCCTGTATTTCCTTCTACTTTTCAATTTTATTTTCTCTGAGCCAGCACATACATCTCCAACTCTTCAAAGCATCATTAAAAATAGGCTTCTATGAAGGCTGTGAACAAAACTATTTAAAATCATAAATAAACACTTTTTAGCAAAAATATTGCCACACTTAATAAAATATAAATAAAGTGGAAAGATGCAGTAAAGTACAAAATATTTTAGAAAACTAGTCGTACTCGTCTACACTACAGTTTCCTGTTTTTAAAGCACAAGGCCTTTAATGTTTAATCATTCATCAGCTGGAAATAGTCCTTCTTTATTGGTACAGATGCGGTGTGGACTCCTCTATTCTTGTTTAAACTTCACATTGGTTATCATTTATGGTGTGAAAAGGCCTACTTTATTGAAATACAATTACAATTGACAATTCTACATGCTGATCTTCAGTCTTCCTCAATTTTAAAGCTTCCAAAAGGTTTTTATTTCAAGTATTTTCTATTTAGCCTTGAGCCAAGTGAGAAACATTTCCTATTAGAAGTAGAAGATCCTTTTGTGATACCAAGTGCATGTGAAAATGCTGTTCAACAGACCATACAGACTGTCATGTGATTTACTGTCATGCTGTGATGTTATAAGAAACATAGAAAGGTCCATTTATGTAACAATTAATAACAAAATATCCATTAGGTGTGACAATACCTAGCAGTACATGACTCTGCTTAAATAAATTGGTCAAAATGTCTCAAGATATCGCCCTTTCATGGCAGGATGAAACAAAGTCCAGTACTTTATAACACGAGAGACCAGCAGAGATTTGGGACAAATTGGTGTAGAACACAGGAGAGCTGCGGCTCGTCACTCCGACTGAAAGGATTTCCACTCGCGGAGAGCTCACAGAACACTTTAAAGGTCCTGTGGGATAACAGCACTTTTAAAAAGACAAACCCAAAGAGGCCTCAAGACTGTGAAGTGAGCCATCTGAACAGAGATGTAATCTAAATGAAAGGGAATTCTCTTACTTCTAGCTCTTCCCACATGTCCATTATTCAAGAGGTTTTCCTTCACAGACACACACATTTACAGTACACCGTACAAGGTGCACTGATGTATTGGTTGACAATATTTATTGACCGATTTTTGATTAATTTGCATAAAAACATTTGCATACTGGCTATATAACATCAAAAATGCCAATAAAACAAACTGATTTTACTAATGTTTTCACGTCTGAAGCAGGAAACCTGCTGAAACCTGAGCACTCTATAACATTATTGTAATCTCTATATATGTACAGACATGTATGCGTAATATATCCATACATGTATACATTTTAATGAGGCATTACAGGGGGCACTGCAGAGCCTTCCTGCCATGCCCCTGTGCCAACCTTTGACTGAGCCTAATGGCCAACAAGAGTATTTGAGCATGTTAAGGGCCCAAAAATGTAAAAATAAAACAATAGGGCTCTTTGCACTTTCAGTGCATAAATATGAATGCATAAAAACAGCAATAGTAAGAATATCTGCAAGGATTCATGTTCTGTTCAGTTCAATGGCATTGTACTTGTCTGTACTGGTCTCCAAAGACCACTGTTATAAAAACATGCATTTACTGTTCAACTAAACAGCACACTGAAATAATAGCATTTTGAGAAGAACATTGGGAAAAACACTTTTGGGAAATTAATGAAAGATGCTGCTCGGAAAACAGCTTTTAAACCCAAATTAAACACAGACAGGTCACAGTTTTTAAGATTACAAAATAATGTGCTGAGAGATTGAGATAAAGAGTGAGAAAGACTTAAAAACCCAAAACCAATTTCACTGTAATTGATAAGGTTAATAGAAAGTCCAGTTTGATTTGAAAGAATTTAAAGTGATTGAAAAAACTCCATTAAGTCTTTTTGAATGACACTGGCACACTAAATGAATTTCAAAGAGTTGCCTTATTTAACTCTCATTAAATTTAACACAAAGTCATCTTATGATCCATGTGTATAGTACATACTACAATTAACATGCATGGAATGTGAAAATACTCCAGTGATACATTTACTAAAAGCCAAAGCCAAGCTTTGTATAGACTAGATACAATGTTCCTTAAAAAAGAAAAATGCAATGTTGTGCAATAGCTAATACAATCTACCAGTTAATTACCTGGGTGATTTCCTCAAGACCTTGGAAGTTGGCCATAATAATGGCAATTTTCCAAACTGGTGATTCTTCAGAGGAGCAATTACAGCGCAGGCTCATAAGTGTACAACCCTTTGTGTCGAAGGTCATTGAAAGATGCGTCTTATTAGATAAAGCTCAATGCAGTTTGGCTTTACATCTTTAAATCAGCAGAAATCAGCAGAAACTGCTTCTTTTTAGAGAGGGTTAACTGTAAATTGCAGCCTGTAGATTTATTGTAAATCTGTCGGCCTTCAACTGTTCCTATGGCAATTACTGCAAGTGAACAGAATCTATTGGAGAGCGCAGAGAATAAAGGTGAATAAAGAACCATTCGTGGCTCCTGGTTGTGATGTGGGGATACCCTAACAGGACCCTCTTATATTCTGTGGGTTTATACTAATAATGAATAACCACAGTCTGCAAGCAGATGGTTTATGTGTATGAACTAACTGACTAAACAAACAGTTATGGTATGTCTTTATTGAGAGACTTTAAAGGTGCAGTGTGTAAATTTTAGAAAGATCTTTTGACAGCAATGCAATATAATGTAGATAACTATATTATCAGTGGTGTATAAAGACCTTATATAATGAACTTTTTTTTATTAAGTTAGAATGAGCCGTTTTATCTACATGCACCGCGCGTCTCCCTACATCTAATCCGCCATTTTGCAGCGCCATGATTCTACAGTAGCCCTAAAAGGACAAATTGCTCTACAGAGCGCGTTTGTCACTATGTTGTCTCAGATGATGACATGTCTGTCCTGTGATGGCTATCGTAGCATCTCTATAGCTGTGTCCCAATTCAAGGGCTGCGACCTTTTAAGCATGGGACCTTAAAGATGAGCACTCGGTCTTTCAAGGTGGCAGCCTCAGAAGTTCGCGAAGAGAACTGAAATGAGACGGTCTAACCTTCGGACGACCCATAATTGGCATCACCTGCTGCACGCGCCTGTCGGCAGGACATAGCGAAAACGTTTCTGACTTATTAAAATAAATAAAAAATCAGAAAAATATTAATTTAGTTTAGAAAATATGACACGTTGATGTAGATTAAACTATTCAACAGTATATTAAATTAATCAACCTTAGAAATATATGCATCATAAAAATAATAATATTAACACAAAACAGTACTTATAATACTAAAACAGTGACAAGAATTGGGACACAGCTTATGTGCTTCGAAAGGGAGAGGTGCAATTCGCAACCTCACCACTAGATGCCGCTAAAATCTACACACTGCAACTTTAACTAATACATTTACAATACATTAAAAAAGCGTTTGCTACAATGTACGAATGATTGCATAGATATGCATTCCAAATCTATGATAATTTCATATTTGACAGTTGAATTTGTACAGAGAGTAATGAGTTATGTCACCTCTATCATTAGCTGGATTTCCATCACCCCGATTTTATGCGCATTTTGAAGTATCGCATAAGAAACGTAGCGAACATTAAACCCATGTGACTGGCGGTCTAGCTGTATCAGCTGATGTTGTCTTTACTACTGTATATGGGGCTTGACGTCGTCGTAATGCCCTTGCTGTTAGTGCCTGCATCTAAAACTCTTCATTTCTTCTTCTGTGGATAACATTCAGTTTGGCAAGTACAAGCTGCACTGCTAGTTTATTTATAACTTGCCAAATCGTAACTAAATGCAGTCCTGTCTGCATTTCCTAAGCGTGCCTTGTTTTATTTACTGTTTGTTAGTACCGTCATTCACTCAAACAGTTTGATGGAAACACACCTTATTAAAGGCGGAGTCCAAGATGTTTGAAAAACGCTTTGGAAAAGGAGACGGGCCGACTACCAAAACACACTTATAGCCAATCAGCAGTAAGGAGCTTGTCTACTAACCGACATCCTTGCCGGGTTGCGTATGTGTGGGGCGGGTCTATCAACCGAAGGTCCAGATTCTATTGGGGTAGGGGCGTGTTTGTTTAGGTGATTTCAAATATCAACATTGGCTTTCAAACATCGTGGACTCCGCCTTTAACATTGGTTTATTTTTATTTTTTGCGAACTTAAAAAAAATTTCTTCACGTTTGAATGGAAACCCCGCTACTGTAACCCCTACAAATGAGAGGCTAATTGCTTTTATAAATCAGTGTCAAGAGGAAAATGCCAAAGGATGCCAATGTCAAATGTTATTATTTAAAATTCTGCAAACCAATAAGATACAAATGAATTGATGTGCAGTAAAAGAGGTGTGTAGTATATCAGCATTTAACAATAGCAGAATTTAAAGTCTAAACATTTCATTAAAATCACGAATGGCAATAAATTTAGCAAATAACTGGTATGAAGAAAACAAAGTGTCTGTCTCAAATGTCTTTGTTGTAGTTTCTCTTTAGGGGCGGTGAGAGGAAAGTTTTGTCAGAGCAGACAAAGAGAACATCAATCAGGTGTTGTTTTGTCTGCATGTTTCCAGCTGTGTGCTGATGGCATTGGACGGTGATAAATTGTGTTACCTTGTCGCCTGCAGAGGGGGTTTACGCTCATTACATTAACCGCTTTACACGAGCTCATCTGATCAAGAACACTTTTCACTGGAGGACCAGAACAAATGACTCGAAGCACCAGAGAGACACAATTTAGCATCAAGATTGTCTTTTAGATGTTTTACAACCTCACATACATTAAAACACATCACAATACCTAAACGGTAAAATGGTTCTTTGCGTATGTAGATAAATGCAATATTTAAATGACTTTCAACAGAAAGTGTTCGGTTAAGTCTAAGAAAATATTTTAACACAACACACACTTCAATGCTTTAAAATAGTTTTGAAAACACAGTAACAAAAATCTGTGTATGTTTTGTTATAAAGGGTATAACCGGTCTGTATCAACAATGCATAGAGTTATGGTCATACAGTGTTTTGTTAATGGACTATGATGAACCCTAAACTATGGAGCACCTTTACTTAACGTTTTATCTGCCATCATTTAAATAATTAGATCTATTCAAAAAAATTATTATTTTGTTACAGTGTAAAATTTAGACTGAATGTGACCTTAAGAGGAGCAGGGAGGGACGTGAAATGATGTATGTGTAGTAGAAGTGCGTGTCATGTTCAACTTTATATCAGAAAATTAAAAGTGAAATTATTTTAGATTAGCAGCTAATTTCTTTCTGTCAGTAAGTGAAAAATGAGACGCTCGTGTAGCCATTAGAGCTGTTTTATCAGCACACTGCAGTCTGTGTGGAAGGAAATGACTCTTATTATTAGCTTCTGATCAAATGTTTAATGCACGTATGGCTTCTTTAGCACTGGTAACCCTGAGGCCGCTTGCACCAGCTGGCCTTAGCTACATTCAGCTTTGTTAAAAAATATTTATGTTACCTGTTGCACCATCTAAAACTTTGTGCAGGAACAGCAACGCTAAGTGTAGATAATGTGCATTCCTACTTATATGTTTTCTAACAATGAGATAACATTTGCACTATGGTTACAAACTTAAATTCTGCCTCCAGCTATGATGACAAATGTTAGCTGTTCCCGTTCTCCCACCCATGCACACACTTACCATCAAAAACAATCGAAACATTAACTGAGTGAAAGCACTTTCCCATTTGCACAAACAGTAATAATTTGCTGATTAATTTGAACAATTCTGAATTAAAATGAAATTAAACCTTTTAATAAGTTCTCTACTCTTTCCCGAGGCAATCTTCCAATCTCTCTGATGAAGCCAATACAGAAGTGACTTTAACTGCAATTCATCGACTGGCCACCAGAGGCTCCAAAAGGAAGTAAATTCCCATAGACCTCCATGTGAAAATGCCCAACTTTACCGTAGAACATAATATGTTTAGAACCTGGTACAAAAATAGTTTTTGGTCTGTATAGCACATTTTCCCTTCATGACAACTGTGAAGTGGGTGGATTTTTTTGCAACTCATCCATTTAAATTATATTAAGCCTTAAACTTTTGCATAATTAAGGGCGTGTCCACTTGAGTGATGGTTGAACAGCCACTGCCGTCACTAGAGTCAAGCTGGGGGGGGGGTTTCAGCAACCAGCAAACTCAGCTTCACCCACGTCCTGCCCATTTACCCATTTTCAGGTATCTGATGCGAGGTGACATGCGGGCAAGATGGCGACAACAGGCACCGCCTACTTTAAGCTTCAATAACGATCTTCAGAAACCTATGGGTGACGTCACGGACACTATGTCCATCTTTTTTACAGTCTATGCTCTTTCCTCATTAATATCTAATGAGGATATATTAGAATTTATTCATGCGGTCTCTCATTTTTTTCACATCTGAAAGCCCACTGATCTAATAGCCAGTGTAGACATGTCAATTTCTCATTGATTTAATTACTTTAATTTGTCCATAAAAATAACAAGACTTTATACTTTACGCCTACCTTTGACTAGGTATAATATTTACTCTTAGATTTGCGCTAGTATCAAACTTAAGGTAATAGCGATGTTTCCATGGTAGCAAATGAAAGAAAAGTTTAAGGAGATTTTGGTTTTAGTCTGATGCATTTTTATTTAAATTGCACAAAAATGAAGTGAAATGACGTGATTGAATTATGGTAACCCATGGTCAAAATTTGACCCTTGATTTAAATCATCTCCATTGACTAGTGAACACACACACACACACACCTGGAACAGCCATTCATTGTGGAGTAAATGTAGGAAAGGTGCATTGCTCAAGTTGGTTCCTGCCAGCCATGAAGATTGAACCAGTAACTTTCAGGCTACAAGTTTAACTATTAGGCAACAACTGTTTTCCACACCTGTTATTGTAAACGTTACAATAAATATATGCAATATACAATAAAAACAAGACTTTTCCCAACTACTGTAAGTATGCATATAGATGCAGTAAAAACAACAACTGCAAATCATAGTTTTTACTCACATGACCAACCTGGGGGGTCAAGAAAGGGGCAGATAACATTGGGCGCTCCATAGAGAGGCAGCACAGGCCAGTTCATTTTCCATCTGTTTCAAGCCATGATTATTTAATAACCTCTTAACAGGAAAAAAATAAGATATAAACAAAAACTACATCCACTTTGGCTATGTTTACATGTATTTTGTGTAAAATTCCTCGCATTATACTGCCACCAGGCTTATATTTATATTCAATTATTATATTGTTTTGTATTATAATATATTAAATCAAAGCATATTAATCTTAGTACAACTTTTTGCAAACATTGGATTTTTACTCTTTCGCATCAATTTTTCATTTTCACATACAGTATACTGTAGTTTATACTAAATGAGACAAGGGGGAAGAGATACATTCAAGCTATTTTAAGGCATGAAGAACATGAACTGTAGTCTCTTCTAGGTAAAGTAGCCATAACGATTGCTTCTTTGTCCTTATCTTGACGGCAAGACGATTTGCCTTAGCTCCAGTGACAGTGGGTTTACGGATGGGGTTTTATTATTGCTTGTTTCTAACAATCACATTCACAGGTTTTTGTACGTTACTAGCATTAACATTGCTTAAGAGTATGCGACTCGTAGGCCAATTCAGCTGCATAGACATTATCCCTAGACAGGTCAAAGTTTTTTTTGCCTCCCAGACCAGATTACATGCTTTAACATAAGGCAAGGTAAGTCACCTGACACCACACCTGCCAACAAATTGGCCAGAAATGTTCCCATTGCATTAACAAAAGAATGCAGCGTCTTGTTCCTTTACTGGGAAACCTGGATGTTCAGTCATGAGTTTGGTATCAGTTATTTGTTAAGTAATCACCTCAAACCAACCGAAGTGTGATGTGGTCCAAGAACAGGTTATGTACAGTTAAAAGTGTTGTTAAATTCTGCATAATAAATGATAAGGACATAAGTGTGACCCATTGATAAACAGAAGCCTTGAGAATGGGGTTATAGGTAAATTAGATTCTAATATTTGCTGCAGGGCCGTAAATCAAATATTTTCCATAAACTACATTTATCAGACCTTTCTCCTTCACATTTAATTTTACAGTGCAGCAGAGATATTTGAAAATCCCATTAAAACACTTTAATAGAGGTCACTTTACTGTACATACAGATAATTACATTCCTGTGCACACTCCACAGAGGTTAGGAGAGCCATTAACTAACAACATACCAATCAAAATGCAGATTATCCTATTTAAATATGTTCTTTCTTATTTGTATCCTTCTTCTTTCCTTTAAAGAACAACTATTGTCCTGGGATTGGTGATGTAGTAAAGACCGACATTATCATAATTCCTCTCGCTTCGGACTCACGGCCTGTAAGTTAACTCCTGTTAGCATTACATTGTGAGCGAATCTTTCAAACATGGTAAAGAGTGTCACATTTCCGGCTGACGTCAGAGGTATTCAGGCCAATCATAGCGTACAGATTAGGTGGCCAATCAGGGACACAGAGCTTTTCAGATCGATGAGTTTTGTACAAAATCAATGCGATTGAGAAAAGCAGTACATCTGCAGATACAAAAATGTAAGGTGTGGAAAAAATAATCTGTGTTTTAACCATAAACCACAAGAAGACATTATATTATACCAAATACACAAAATAACGTTGTTTTTTTAGCAATGAAATGGGTGCACTTTAACAATAATGCAAAGTTCTGAGACTAACTACATAAATCATGATACAGTTGTGCCGTTAGATGATACTATTGTCTATTGACAATAGTCAGACATGTGGCTGATAGGGGGCCTTCATCGTGATAGTTGGCATGTTTGCCCATTGTTTTAAATGATTATTATTATTAACATAGTTTCACATTAACATGCGCATTGTGTGCTTTTCCACACATGAAAGCACCTTTGTGATAACTAATTCCATATTAGAAAACTGCAATACTAATTTTGCACTAGAAATGCAATCAAAATGTGTAAAAAGTGAAATTATAAAACAGCTCGTTCTGGTTCTTCATTCTGATTGGTTGAAACGCCTTCTAAGCTGTGATAAAATACCCCGTTAAACCCACGGTTCAGACCGCATCACAAGTATCACTGTTGCTGCGTACTGATTTATGAAAATAAACACCACAGTCTTTAATCATATTTTTTATTTTTCTACATTTGCACAATTATGGCGATATCCAAATAAATGTCAATAAATATTGTTGAGTCATTTCGTCAATAAAGAGAAAACGTTGTAACGGTGGTCGCCTTAACTCAATTTCCTTTATAAAAAAAACTTTGGCCTAGGCGGGTTTCGAACCCGGGTCCACCTCGCAGCGGCCTAAGGCACTACCGCTGCGCCACCGTTTGGTCATGTGATGTGCATCTTTCACACACCTAGGTAGACTGGCAAAGGTAATTTTATAATATAAAAAAACAAGATGTTCGGGCGCCAGACAGGTCTCTGGGTTGTTTTTGTCTTAAATTGATATTTCCGCTATTATCCACTAGATGGCAATCTTCCCAACTTAAACACTGACATAATCACTCGACACAACAGCGTTGTGGTGGATTTAGCGTGAGGTGTTTTGATCAGGCTCTGAATCTGATCTCTTACAAAAGTTCTTCACAAAAATGGAATTATCTCCATATCTTTAGCTGAAAATTTGAGAGGTGATAACTAGGGATGTAACGGTATCAAAAATTCACGGTACGGTAGTATTTCGGTATGATGCCCGCGGTACGGTAATTATTGAAACATTTGCAGGAAGAAAAAAAAACAACTGAAGACTTGGAAAAACTCCCATAACTGTTTATTAAACAAGACTGAACATTACAATGTACAAAGTGTAGTGAAGTGTTTACAATTTTCATAAAAAGGACAGAAAAATTAAGTTTCATTTTAGTTTGTCGACTTTAAACAACTCCCAATCAGTCAGGTTTTAAGAATTGAGTGACTCCCTCAATTGACCTAGTTTTTATTATTATTAATATTAATGCTAATGCTTGGTACTCCTATGAAAGCAACGGTTGTGATTGTAGAATCAAGAAAAGATGATGGGTTTTAAGATGGGTCAATTCCTGAAAACAAAAACAACCCAGTAAAAAATGAAAATTGCTTACTTATTGTAGCTGGACTTAGAGCTGAGGTCAGCTCACTTAATACAGGGGCGCGTTTCCAAATCGGAAGTCTGCAGCCTCTATGGGTCGCATTTGTAGGCTGCATACGTAATGAAGACCGTCTTATTTCAAAATATTAACATTTTTTAAGTTGACTATTATTCTTATTTAATCGTATATTATTGTAACACGCCTATGACTTGCGAATAATACTCAGTTAACTTAAATACACCAGGCGTTTAATGACGGATGCAGCCTGCATATGCGATCTAAGGAGGCTGCAACCTTCTAATTGAAAAACGGCATACACACTCTGCTCATTCACGGATTTACTCACTCGTTTTTTGAATGTCCATCACATTTTGTCCTTCCTCGTTTCTTGTCACAGCGAACGCGAACTTTTTCGACACATCAGATTTAAAGTCCGTGTTTCTTTTGCTTCCGCCATTGCCGCTTGTAGAGAGGAGGCGTCAGAGTAGCACGCATGGGATTATGGGAATTGTAGTTCCCGCGTCCCTCCACTCGCTTTACTTGACCGGAAAAAAACTACACGTGTTGCCCGGAAGACCTAACGTTTTACCGATCATGTGACCACGGTGGTACCGGGAAAATCTTCTACCGCAATACCACGAAATTTATAATACCGTTACATCCCTAGTGATAACTGATAAGAGAACAAATGAAACGTTTTTTTGTTGTTGTTGTTGGAAAGCGAATGGTCTGTTCTTTCATTTGATATTTTATGTTTATTTAAAGAAGATCATTTTTCTGTAAGGCATTAAACTAAAACTGGGTGGCAACTTAAAAAAAACGCTGTCGGGGAAAGAGGGTTGTTAGGCGCGCAGGGGTTTACAACAGCGATTGTGTTGTTCCCGCTCCCTGGCACGCAGGAAATGGGCATCAATGACACACTCAGATTAATGGCATCAGGTTTAAGAAGGTTGCAGTTGTGACAGTGTTGCCAGCTGCCCTTTAAGCCGCCTTTCCACTGCACACGACATACAGAAGCGATTGTTGGACTTCGCCCCCTAGTGGCAGTCGTAATGAAGTTTCAGTTTAATCGTACATGGGAGAGAAGCTCATTCCAAGAGGCTTCATTTCTATATTTGCCATAGTGGAATAAATAAATGAACGCAAATGAATGAAACAATAAACAGCTCTGCATATATGAACAAAGACAACCAATTTTTAATATGGAGACAAGATTAAAATAACGTACATATTAAATGAATAATGTATGTATACACTGAAATACATTACTTCCGGTCGGCATATCGCATGCAGTGTAGTCGCACAAGTTCAAATTTTTTAACAGATCTGAAAATTACTCATCCGCAGAGGTGTAAAGAGTAGCTGAAAGCCATACTCGAGTAAAAGTACAAATTCCTTACTGTAAAAATTACTCCACTACAAGTTACAAGTCACCAATTTAAATACGACTTGAGTAAAAGTATTAAAGTAACCCAATTTAAAAGTACTCAAGTATTTTTACTCGTACTGAATGTTGGCTCAATGCACTAGTCCTCAACACAAAGAGACGTTGTAGGTCTGGGCAGTAAAAACTAAGAAAGTTTATTTATGAGGTTTTATTTCCTAATATAGAAAAGAAATCAAACACCTCAAAATTTTACCTGGCAGAACAAACACAGATTAAACATTGTCATAGTCTTTTGACTAAAATTTAATTTAGTTTTAGTCATATTTTTGTCATTCGAATTGATTTAGTTTTAGTCTAATTTTATTCAACTAAATGCCATGAGATTTAGTCTAGAAATCTACATTTAATTTAATTTAAATCCATTTAATTTTAGTCTAGTGTCATTGTGTACTTGAATGTGCCATGCTGAAAAATATATAGCCTAACTTTGTGATATAAGTATATGGTAACACTTTACAATAAGGTTCATTAGTTAACATTAGTTACTGTAGCTACATTAGTTAACATGAACTAATAATGAACTGCACTTATACAGCATTTATTAATCTTTGTTAATGTTAATTTCAACAATTACTAATACTTTATTAAAATCTTGTTAACATTAGTTAATGCACTCTGAACTAACATGAACAAACAATTAAAGCTTAAATGTTTATTAACTAACATTAACAAAGATGAATAAATAATGTAACAAATGTATTGCTCATGGTTTGTTCAAGCTGGTTAATACATTAACTACTGTTAACTAATGAACCTTATTGTAAAGTGTTACCAAATATTCTTATATAGGCCTATCCTAAAAAAGATATAATTTTAATATTTAAAAATTCCAGTGAACTAAAATTACACTAACAGAAATATGATAATGCATATTAAAAACGTGAAGTTGTTCATTTGAAAGATTAATTGTAAACACATGTAGTACGTAACACCACTATCTCACATAAAGTGCACTACATTTCTTCAGTCATGCATCCCTCATACATTACAGCATACTTGATTAAATGTGAGGACAGTGAAATTGTACACTTATTATCAATCTAATAATGTACTTAAGTTACTCGGGCAATCAGTACAGTACATCGCTGGTTTATTTTGGCTTATATAGTAAGTTATATCAAGTTATGTAACTTACCAGCTCAGGTTAGCTGATAAAATAGCATCAGAGTATATAAACATTTGTGCTTGCCTTTGATTTGCGGGATGACCCGATCCTGCGATCGCGCTTCACTTTTGTTTTGAATGTAGCATCACATGTTTAACAAAGGGTCCCTTGACTGAAGCAAATGTGATATGCATCCATATGTTTGCTCTTTATCTCTTCTCTCAGATAAGACGCGAACTTTTCTCTACAGTTTATGACATACGCAGCACGCAGATGTCCCGCTACGGTGGCTCAACGCAAGCCAAGCCATTCAGCGTTTGACATCAAAGTACCGCGAGACCAGACTTCTCCATATGCATTTGATTCGCTCTCGCAGTACTTTGATTTCATACGATTGCTCTGCGCAGCGCCAAATGAAGTCCCTCAGTTGTGTGTGTGTGTGTAACCTCGCGACCACAGATTCTATCCATCATCACCCTCTGACACTTTCGTCTCGTTTTTATTTGACGAATAAACAATGTAGCGAGTAACGTTAAGTGTCATTTCAAATGTAGTGGAGTAAAGAGTACAAATACCCAATCAAAAATGTAATTGAGTAGAGAGTAAAAGTTGCCTATATTTTTGATACTCAGTACAAGTACAAAGTAGCCCAAAAAATACTTAAGTACAGTAACGAAGTACATTTACTCAAGTACTTTACACCTCTGCTCATCCGCAGATGGTCGGCAACTCATGCAGCCCCTTTGCGACTCTCCATAGGAAATTAATAACTTCAGGTTTATCGGCCATCGTTTGTCGTGTGCAGTGGAAAGGTGGCTTTAGAGTAAACCAGCTTCTATTTTTTCCACCATCCAGTGGCTTGTCATAAATGAGTAAAAAATAAACAAATAAATAAACGAGTGCATTGTGAAACTATTGCACCGCCCCTGATACTATCGTGTATCAGTGATATTACAGGCTGAGGATAGGACCATCTCACTATAAGGGCATATTGCGCAACACTACTGGGTGATGGCAGTTTATAGTAAGCACAATGAAACTCTGATAAAGTGCTTTAACTGAATACAAATTTCGGGGGGGGGGGATAAAATAAAAAAGGTAAATTACTGTACATATAATTTGACATAATATTTGATCTCAAATAACTTTATGAAGGGTAACTGAGGTTTATGTAAACATTTTAGTAGACAGTTTAAGCAGTGCAGTAGTGCCTTAATGATCATCTTTTAAATCAATGTGTTTGTATTATTGTCAGATTTTACAGTAATTGATTTATAAGTTTTATGAAACATTCACATTGTTTTGTTTTGGAAGGTTTAGAGATAGTACAATTACATTACATTTATGCAATTGGCAGACACTTATCCAAACTGTGAGCCAGTTGAGATAGTGGTCGATTTATTTTTCTATTCACATTTCACGTCCAGTGATTTGTGCTCACATCAGCCTGTATGAACGCCATTTTTATTGAGGCCTTCACTGTTATTTTACCACAATTAAGGGTTGCTGTTTGACACAAAAGAAGTAGAACATCCAGTCCGATTTCAGAGACGCACTATCCATTTTATAAATGCTTTTTTGGCAGTCTTAACTAAATTCCCAAAAGAGCGTATCACCCTCTCTGTCCATCTGTTACTTTCATCTCACTCATTTTGACTCTAAATATTCTGCACACATTTAGCTTGCATTTGACTTTGAAGCTGCTTTGATTTTATGGTCTTCCAAAATAGAGCTCATTACTAATTGCCTTATGCATTGTGGAAATGTTCTCGTCACTGTGCAAATACAGAAGAATGAAGTCATTTAGTAATCTATTGGAGATTGTTTGATTGTCAAATCATGTATAGTAAATATCATAAATACAAAAAGGAAAGTATTTACAGTGCATTACAAGGTATACATTTTAACAGCATGTGTGTTCCCTGGTTTCAAATCCGTGACTGCAAACAGTGTGTGCTTATGTGTGTGTGTGTGTGTGGGGGTGTATGTGGTTTACGGGGATATGAATAATGTATAATGACAAGTTTAATATACTATTGACGAATATCAGTTATTTGACCTTTTACGTAATTCCAGTTGCATGTCGCCATCTTTAGTACCTACCGAGTACCAGTAGGCTACTGACAAGCATTAGCTAGCTTGCTACGATTTACGGATTTCTTATCTTTTACTGTCTCTGATTCTTACAGATATGGGAAATGGCTACGAAAGACAACATTTCACACCTCGACTGTCATAAAAGAGATGCTACTTTAAAAAATATATGTTGGTTAGGGTGTGATGCTTACTTGATCCCTGATGCGTTCTTCCACCCACTGTCTGCTGCTACTGAACTACCACTATTTTAACACTAAGAAGGCACGACACAACATGAAACCCTGCTCGAAGCATCACCTGGATCTTTACACATGAACGCGAGCATTGAGAACGTTGTTTGTGTACACAGAGATTACTAAAAAGAAGGTTTTGAACAACTGACTTTGGTTGTTTTGGCGTCTGCTCGCTGCCATCTTACCAGTCAAGATGTATCGATCTCTGAATACGACGTAAGAAGGGAGGAGAGTAAAGATTGATATCTCCTAAAGCATAGTTCCATATAATTAGTTGTTTTGTCGCAAGTGAAAAACAATATTGATCAAATGAGATTCATTCATTCGCATTCGGAAATTGATTCTTTATGTTCTTTATTAATATCAAAGATGGCGAGCAGACACCATAACAGCCAAAGTCAGTTCAAAACCTTATTTTTAGTAAACTCTGTGTACACAAACAATGTTCTCAATGCTCGAGTTCACGTGTAGAGACACAGGTGATACTGAGAGCAAAGTATCATGTTGTGTCGAGCCTTTAAGTGTTGTAAAAATAGCGATTTTGATGCTCACAACATATTGAAGTCATAGCTTCTAGTTCTTTTGAGACCACTTCAGGTAGAGGAGACACGTTTTTTTCAGGTAGACACTTTTTTTTAAGACAAGTTTGAGATGTGAGTGACGTCAGCTGATATTCATGTATAAGTGTAATTAAAAAGTTGGATAGCTGCAGTTTGGTCATTGGCTTGTTAGCAGTGGTTTATGTGAATTCGGTGACACATTCACAGGTGAGAGAGATGTCACATTTATAAATAAATCTTTCACTCAGCATTCACCTAATTTACTGACAAAACAGGTAGTTTGACCAAAGTCAAACTCAAACTTCTGTCAAATCATGTTTTACACATGAAAAAAAAAACTCTAGGCTAATATTTTTTTGTCTTGTCTCCATATACTTTCACCCATGACCAACAGACCCAGCTGTGGTTTAGCCTGATGCTGATCACTTTTTCATAGATTAAAGACAGGTTTTTGATGGCTGGGGTTAGGGCCTGGGGTTGGTAAAATATACAGTTTCTTCAGTATAAAATGTATTGCGTCTCTGGAATCTAAGTCACATATGCCAACATGTGTGTGTGTGTGTGTGTGTGTGTGAGCAAGTCTCCATCTGGCTTTTTGGGTGTCAGGGTGAGAAGATATTTGTGTGTGTGTGTGTGTGTTAATGAGAGTCACAAGCTGAGATGGTAATCAGAACTTCACAAAGCCTTTATTTGCATCCACACAGTTGTTCCCTAGTGAGGAGTCTCATTCAGTGAGCATTACTGTCGCACAAAACACTCGGTCATTAAAGGACTTTTACTTGGAATAAAATCATAAGGGAAAATTCCCAAGTTGCATGGATTTTCTCTAGGATGGAGACATTCATGCAGCGTGGTAATAACTGCAGAAACACTAACATGACACTGGCAGTAAAATAATTACTGTACAAGTCCTGTCAAAATTATGTGCCGGTCATATTTCACCCCAAACAGGACGCTTAATAATTTTTGGAACATTATAATGTTTTTAAGTGGGCTTTTTTCATATTTTACTTCTAATAATAATAATAATGTCAGGACTCTGCCTTAAAGTCTTATGTTATATTTGTATTTTGTCATGGTGGCAGGGTTCTGGCAGTCCCAAGCCGTTTCTCAATATGCATTCTTGTCTGTACTTGCGTTCTTGTGGACTTGTGAAACGTCATCAGTCGCAGCCCAAGTACTGTTCCAATTCAAAGTTCGCATCAAGCCCAAGTTCACATAAAATCCCCGGATGTGTTCTTGATCCGCCCATTTTATCGAGGATGCATCAGAGGAGACTTGTGTGGACTTATGACAGCGAAGTTTCCCAGAATGCATTTCGCGTCAGGAGTTCGTTCTTCCGAGTCTGAACTTGCAAGGTCGAACTACGAAGGACACAAGTCCGAGTTTGGCGTACTTGGTATTGAGAAACAGCTCCAGGCTTTATGTGGAGGCTCATGCCTTGTTTATTGTAGCATGTGCCTCCAGTGTCTTGTCTCTTGTCCCCACCCCCTCGTTCTCCTGCTTATTAGTAATCATTACTTATTCCCATCACCTGTTCCCTCCTCGTTATCTTGTTTGGATTCCTTATTTAATGTGATTGTGTCCTTGGTTCTGTGCAGGTTCATTTTGTATTGTCCGTGTGATCCAGTCAAGTGTGTCTATTCCAGTCAAGAAGTCAAGTCTAGTTTATCTGTCTAGTTGTGAGTCTAGATTAGTGTTTAGTCTTTGTCAAGCTCTTGTTAATTGTGTTTACCCCCTCGTGGGCTTTTGGTTTTGTGTCAAATAATAAAGTGTTTTCTGTTAAACCCCGACACCCTTCTGCACTTGGGTTCTCTCTGCTATTCCTGACAAATAATTTATTTAATAAAGCCTTTGGTTAGTCTTTACTGCGTCCTAATCCTCTTGAGCATTGAAATCATTTAATTCGTCTTTGTTAAAACTAAAAGGTAATTAAAGGAAATGTGCAATTCAAATTCCTCAAAATTCAATCATGTTGAATAATGTCAGGCTATGATGTATTTACATTTTCAGTAACTCAATCACCTCTGCGTATGCCTCCTGTTCCATTTATTACATGAAAAATTAAAATAGAGAAACTATTAGCTTTTCTAATAAAGTGTGTCTGAATAATCTCATGCTTCATTACTCTCCTCGTCACTCCACATTTCTCTGTCTGCTGCGAACAGAGTTCAGGAGCAATCTTCAAGACAATGGCCTTGTTGAGAATGTGATGGATGTCGACAGAAATTAATTATCCAGCTCATTACTGAGTGAGAATAAATCTTTGGCTTTTATCTGGAGACCATCAGAGCTGATAAAAGAGCCTCAGCGGGCTCCTGCAGAATCCCAATTTCATCAGGATATCTGTCACCTTATCGACTCACACAGAGTCTGGCTGACTGTCAGCGGCGGGGAGCCGGTGCACCTCGCTCTACTTTAACACTGTAAACTCACGTTACCCATCCATGGCACTTAGTGCATGTGCTATTCTCTATACTTATCACAAATGTTAATCTTTAATTAGCTGCTAACTACTGGCTAAGAATGTATGAAGTATATACTGTACTTCAGTATCGATTTAAGTAAATTTACAGGTTGCTTACATTGATTCATTTAGCAGATGCTTTTATCCAATGCAACAGAATGTACTCTACAGTATCTGTAGATTAGCATGAATCACATGCTAACATGATTTTGGTACAGTCGACGGAAATGGTACTCTTGGATACGTTTTAACATTTAAGAGGTCATAACTTGCTACCGCTAATACATACATACTGCAGTGGGCATGCAAATGATGCTGCTGCAATTTTAAGCACAATGTCCCCCAGTAAACAGATCTAGGAGCTGGGGGTGGGTTTGGTGGTGGTGGATTTGGTGGAATGCATTCTCATTCCTATGAATGACCTGAAAAGCCAACCAGGTTGTGCAAACGGATTAGCTGGTTGATCACAAAGTAGAAATTATGAACCTGCGCCTCCAGAGTTTCTTGACTGAACTGGGTCATCTGTTACACTTTTAACTCTTTCCAGGACAGCTGCCTCGGTGGTTGCCTAGCAATATAAAAAGCTGTGACGCACTTTTCTTTTTTTAAAGTGACCAAAAAAGGCAGTATGGCATCCTTGCGTTCCCAAGCATTTAAAACTAGTTTGGTGTGATCAAAATTTAGAAACTAAGCATTTGTATTAATATACAGTTTTAGAGTAAAAACATTTTTGCAAACAGTGTATAAATAAGTGTCATTCAGAGGTGGAAAGTAACGAATTACATTTACTCACGTTACTGTAATTGAGTAGTTTTTTTTTGTGTATTTTTACTTTTTTGAGTAGTTTTTAAAATCTGTACTTTTACTTTTACTTAAGTATGTTTTATTTAAAGTATTGTACTTCGCTACATTTTAAATCATATCCGTTACTGAGTAAAAAAATATTTTAAAAAGCAAGGTGATAAAGACGCGCAACGGATGTAAATGGGCGGGGCTCGGGGGGACGCGCAAAAAGAACAGTGGAGACGGACGAGACAGGCGCGCGCTACTGCAGACCCGCCTCAGTTCAAATCTTATGAAAGAAACCCCTGGTCATATTTAAGCGACCACTTTCCACTGACGCGAAGCGAGTGTTTCATTTTTATGAAAGGTAGGATTCATGCTCTTAAGTACGAAATTGCATGACGCGTTTTTATACCATGCGCATTATCTTCTGAGGTCTAGTAGCTTCGCGTAAAGTCGACCACAACTTAAGAACGTCATTGAGAATGTGCAGGGTCATTAGACATTGCAGAGAGAGAGAGAGAGAGAGAGAGAGAGAGAGAGAGAGAGAGAGAGAGAATAAAGGTCATCAGGTACCCAGGTCAGGGAAGTAAGAAGATAATAAACGTGTCAAATGTATATAGACATGGCACTCATCTCAATAAATGCTCATTTAAACTATATATAGTTTAATAAAATAATGTATGTTACCAGCAATACATCAATTACAACCTTACTATAGTGATTGTATTTACAAGCTGCTGACCATGTAAAAAATCATTAAATAATTCCATAAATGTTTCTTACTTTAAAAAAGCTTTTTATTTTAATAACTTTTTGTTATTGCACTTTCATTGTAAAGTTGTTCCTACAATTATAAACAACTAGTTTGAGATGTATATTCCCTTGTCGTTTTTGAACTATACTAGAATACTCCACCTCTTCCCGCTGTAAAAAAGTAACTTTTACTCTGAGTAAAGTTAAAATGACTTACTTTTTACTTTTACTTGAGTAGATTTTTAGACAAGTAACTTTACTTTTACTTAAGTAAAATATTATTAAAGTAACTTTACTTTTACTTGAGTACAATATTTTAGTACTTTTTCCACCTCTGGTGTCATTACAGTGTAAGTGGTATTACTGAATACATGGTGTTATTGTAGATTTTGGTTCACATTAGCGATGCTTACTGTATAACTTTATATTAGTCTGAAGGTCTGTCATCAGACCGTTACATTCACAGAAAGTGCAGTACAGTATATGCGTTGTAAAATACGGTCACATAGCGAATGCCAAACTGATATATCCAAACATCCCAGGTGTCAAAAAATGTGCTGCTGGCTAAGGAATGGGAGGACCGCAATGATGACAACTGCACTTTTTCAAGAAATGGACGTGTGCCAGACTTACCTATCATATGAGAGGAGGTTCATGCCATGAGACATTTAGTCATTTACAGTAGCTTGACAGATGACTATACCCCGAAAATGCAATCCCGCATGAGCCAAAAAAAATCATATAAAAAAAAACATCATTTGCAATAATACAATAAAATATGCATTAGCATTACTCAGGAAAAACAATTAGGTGTAGATAAATAAACCTTTGGAGAAACCAGACTAAAGAAAAAATACTACTTCCATATGGTATTTAAATATGAAACCGTAAGAGTTCACCACAAAACATTTTGTATATAACTTAAGCTCCTGTGGATGGTCATTGAGCATGTTTAGAAAATGCTGTGCAGTCATCAAAGTTTTGATACTAACATCATACTGTATATATTCTGCTGAGTTTTCTGAGCACTTAGATTCAACTGAAGTATAAAAGGCCACAGACGGTCACAGAGGAGAGACAATGACACTGTCAGACACATCCGCTCTGTAGCAGAGGAGTTTTAGATGAGTCCATTAATCATGTGTCACGTCTACTCTAGTGCAATAACGCTTACACATTACCTAAATATCTGAAAGCTATACAGCTATCATTTTAAAAGCAATTTTCTTTGTTGGCTTTACATTTACTATTAAAGTTGAGTGGGAACATTTAGAATGACTTGATGTTTATTACATACTGTAGCTAACAGGCTTTAGCCTACGTGATTTTCAGCCTGCTTTTTCTAGTCAAAGGTGGGCAGTATTTTTATTCTAGATAAGTTTCTAGACAGCAATTTCTAAAGCTTCAAAGGACACAAAAGCGACTGGTGCAGTACATTTCAGGTGTCCTGAATCAAACAGACTCAACTGCAAACATGCACGTACGGCTGTTATCTTGCATTTTCATGCATGTGCACAGAAAAATGGCACAGGTTAAAAACTTCATCAAACAATAGATGATTATATTGTATTTTATTTCAGCAAACCGGTTCTGATTTCCTTAAGAGACTTAAAAAATACCGCACAAATTGCATGGAGTTTAATGGTTTTGTGTTCTTTTAAGCTTGAAAAGAGGCAATCATCATCCACTGCAATGTAAATGAAAAACCCCCTACACTAATTTTTTTGTAGACATTGGGCGTTTGATCAACACCAGGATGAGTAATAATGACATGATTGTGCGTTTTGAATAAACTAACCCTTTAAAGTAGACCAATGGTAAATTAAGTCTCTTTATGTAGAGACTATAAGCGATCATAACTGCATACAGTACGTCATTGACATTTGCGATGTCATCTGGCAAAACCAGCTGTCGCGCTGGAACATTTCCAGGAAAAAATATTAAAATATATTATTATATAATAATCTAAAAGAAAATATCTTGGCAAAATGTACTTGTTTAGTGGAATGCAATTTAAAGTGGCAAGTTCAATGTTTAAGAATGCATCGAACCGTATAGGTCAAGGTCAAGGTCAAGGTCAGTTCATTTATACAGTATAGCACATTTATAAACAGCTAGTGTATGCCAAAGTGCTGTACATTTACAAATAAAGTAAATATAAAGGTTAAGAGAATAAAAAGAAATAACTCAAAACACAATCAATACAAAAACACATTAACAAACACAATCATACATTTCATCCAAATGCCAAGGAATACAGATAAGTCTTCAGGCGGGATTTAAAAACAGGAACGGAGGCCGCAGATTTAATGTCTAGAGGTAAGCTGTTCCAAAGTCTAGGACCAGCTACAGAAAAAGCCTAATCCCCCTTAAATTTCAAGCGAGAGCGAGGTATGTGCAGGAAAAGTTTATCAGAGGATCTGAAGGAGCGAGAGGATTGATGATAGCTGAGAAGTTTGGGCAAGATGGGGCTAAATCATTAAGTGCTTTATACACAAATAATAAAATCTTAAAATGGATCATATGTTGCACTGGAAAACAACGAAGAGATGCTAGAACAGGAGAAATGCGTTCTCTTAGTACCAGTCAGCAATCTTGTGGCTGCATTCTGGACCAACTGCAAGTGATTCAGTGATGAATGCTTGAGACCCATATAAAGCGCATTGCAGTAATCAAGTAATGAAAGCATGGATAACTATCTCTAAATCCTTAAACAATAGCATAGATTTTAATTTGGCTATTTGCCTTAGTTGAAAAAAGCTGATCTTCACCACAGCATTTATCTGTTTTTCAAAAATGAGATCAGTGTCAAAAATCACACCTAATGTTTTAGCAAAGAGATGAGTGTTTGATGACATTGTTATCGGAGACAGCACCTAGGGGTCCAAAGACAACAATCTCAGTTTTTCTCTCATTTCATTGTAGAACATTTCTGCCAGTCCAGCCCATAATATCTTTAAAGCAATTAAAAAGATCAGAATCAGAGTGATCAGAGCTGAGAGGAATCTAGATCTGAATTTCATCCACATGACAGCAAAAAAGAGGTCAAAAGTCTGTCATCAAACAGACTAGGGTTGTAACGGTATGAAATTTTCACGGTATGATAATCATCTCAGAAACTATCACGGTGTTCGTAGTTTCACGGTATATGTTATAAAATTATTATTATTATAATCCTCAGCTATAATGACCCTTAAATGAATGAAAACAGATATGGTTTTTGGTTGAACATTTGGTTTATTATATCAAACTTTTTTTAGAAAAAAAAACTTTTGAAAAAAAAAGACAAAATAAAGCTGCATCACTCATTTGAACAAAATAAGAAATAAGTTATTTCTTTTTTAGATATTCCTATGTATAATCTACTTAAAATTGACTTGTAATATAAATCACTTAAATGTGCTTTAGTGTTTTGAGAGAACGAGACAAGCACACATCCGTTTCCGATCTATGGCCGATTTTCATGACTGGATTTCGGGATTCCCTCTGCATCACGGAAATAATACTGCTTTAAATTATGAACAAAACAAAACACACCTTTATCTGCACAGAGGGATGTGTTTGCGAATATGGTAGCACATGTTCAACGTATTTCCTCCTATTACAGCCACTCTTCATCCACATTTCTTGCAAACTGGATTATCCATATTTAAGGACAACACGCGCTCATTTTTGGGATACCCAAAGTGTTCCCATAATGCAGATTTTAACTTTCTCAGCGGTGGATAGAGGTTAGATTTTGTCTCTGAAAAAAAAATATTTTTTCTCTGGCTCTGAAATTTTCTCTGCTGTACATAAATGAGTAGTGTCTTGCAGTTATGTGAAATGAAGTAGCATATGCCCAATAGCACAGGTGAGATCTCCTTTATTATAATTTTTTCCAAAACCGGTAATAAGCAAATGTTTACGGTATGATAATTGTGCATGTTAATATCATGTTATACCGTCATACTGGTATACCGTTACAACCCTAAAACAGACTATTGTCTTAGTCTAATTTTGTCATTTTGTAGTTCTTGTGCAATGGTCATTGTAGTCTTCATGTTACCCCATCCTAATTGTTTCAGTGTCTTGTTTTCCTTGATTATCATATGTATATATCGACCTCATGTTGCCTTTGTTACAGAAAATATCATTCTTATACAGTTACACCAAAAGTGACAAAAGTTTAAACAAACAAACCTACATACAACATGTGAGCAACAGAGCATATCAGTGGAATGCAATTTTTGCCATAAATTCTTGATTTGTGCCGTTCCATCCTAAAATCAAAATTGACCGCCACATATAGAGTTTTGTAGCTCGCATTTTTCACTACCTCTCTCTGACATGACAGGTTCTGTATAAACACCCATGGCATAAGTCAACCGCTTACGTAAGCCTTGACACTTATACTTTTGGTAATTTTTGTGCCCGAAGTTACAAAAATGCTGTGTAACACATGCTCTGCATCCAAACCCCATTTTTCCCATAATTTTCCACATTATAGCTGAAATCCTGTCCGAATCCACTTTTGCTAATTTAACGACCGGAAAAATGGTTTGTGAGCCGAGCGCATGGTCGAAAAGGATTGGTCCTATTTTTTTTAATGATTAATGGGAGTATTTTGGGTGTAACATGCAATAAACCAATGAGAGTCTCAGCTATCATCCCCTTTAAAAGCCAGTTGTGCTGGCACTATGTCTAATCCCTATTTAGATGACGGACTTTGTAAACTGAAAAACTAAGCGGAGGAAGAAGATCCCCAGTTTAAGATTAATGTTAAATAATTGTGTTGTTTTTCACTTGTATTGAAATTGTTTTTTTTTTTTCTTTAAAACCTTTAAAACCCGTTTTCTTTTAGTCATGGAAGTAAAAAAGAAGGCTTTTAATTGCTTTAAATTTGTGGCTATCCAAAATCATCAAAAAAAGTAAGAAAAGGTTTGTACTGTAAAAATACTTTTTTGGTTACAAACAGGAGATAAACAATTTACAAACGGCTCTCCGCAAGGTTCAGCACTTGGACACCGTCAGTTTTTTTTAAGCATTACTTAAAAATGTTTCTCATCTCACCATATCCACAGGTACAGAGTCATCATATACACTAAATCCGTGAGGTAGCATTTAAAAAAAAAAAAAACATTTAAAAACAGATTCATTTGTTTAAAGCAAAGCATTTATTTACTTACCAGGCTGCAGGTGAAGCAGCTCTTTGTGCCTTCTAACGTCTCATAATTAGTCCTCATTTATGTCCAAGAGACTCAATAATAATCCTTTACATTCAATCCTTTAATCTTTCATATTTAAAAGCGTTTTTGTGCTGCTCCGCATTCATGTATGTGTTAAGCAAACCCGCGTTGTCGTCCCGTTTAGGCGCATATTACTAATGTGCTCTTTAAATAACAAAAAAAAACATATTGCACCATTGACTTTAGACTTTAGAGCAGGTTTTTGTTGGTCAATGGCGTAGTCTATTTTAGTTGCCTCAAAATAGCAATGCGCCAACAATGCGCCTGAACACACCTCGTTTTCAGGCCAGAACGCCCATGGGCACAAAGGGGGCGCAAATGCATTTGCTATTTAAATAACGAGGCGCTAAACGTGAAAATTAAAATTGCGCAGGGTGGAAACTAGCAAAAGACATTTGCGCCGGGTGTAAGATAGAGCCCACAATCACTAAAGTAATCATCAAACTATTTTAGCAGTTTATTTTACAGAATTTGTGTCTTCCATATTCCACATAAACCATTTTAGTGTCAGGCAAAATTTCTTTAAGTTCAAGAAAACCAAGACTGTCCAATCATATCTTTACTCTATGGAAGACCCCAAAAAGTGAGCTGTTTCATGCCATACAATGCAATGAAAAAGCAGCATTAGATCCATTTTATCAGTTGTTTATTTTGTAATGTGTTGTCCAACTTTGGAGCAGAATCTAAGTGCAAAGAGGTGTAATTTAATAATCCAAAAATGCGAGACAATCCATAAAGTAATGGTGGCAAAAATTGCTTGGTACTTACACTATTCATGACACAGCCATCCTGCATGATGTAATCATTGCTAATCCCCTGACTACTCTCTTCTCCATATTTCTTTGGTTTTAGCATGGTAAACACTGATGTACATAAAATAAAACATGCCTGATTATTGTTTTAACCAATGTAACCTTCATGAATATAAACAAAGGAAATAATTTTTTTTTGCACGAGTAAAATGTTGAGATCTGCTTTGCATCTTTTTGTGCTTAAAAATTTAAATTGGCCAATCGGGCCAGTGACAGTTGCATCACTGCTAACAACACACATTCATTTTAACATGTTCGTACTATGTTACAGTAAATTAGGTAACTAGGTAACACAATGCCAGCAATATTGGTACACGAAAGCGCCTTTTTAGAGCAATGTCTGGTGCACATTTTTGATTTAAATCGCTTATGTGCACCTGTGTACCAGTTGTGTGCACCCCTGTTTATTTACATGCACAAGTATATAAAATGTACTCTCAGCTACTTATAGTTCTTAAATACATATTCTGTTTATGTATCATTGCAGATAATTTTAGCTGGACAGTCACTGAACTTGAGTATAACACTTTTCTTATCTTTGTACATATGATGATCCAGAGGACCCAAGGATGAAGGCGAGAAGGAGAACAGACTCAGGATATGGAGAGAGTGGGGAGATTGGGTATGTAAAGAAACACCAGAAAACATGGAGTAAGTCCTAATGAGACTAGACTCTGTGTGTGTGGAGGGTGTCCTTAAATAGGGAGTGGTGATGAATGACAGCTGGTGGTAATCAGTATTACGGTGAATGAGATATTGCACGTAAATGGGAGCCGAGCATGGTAATTCTTTGACAGTATCCGTCTCTCCAAAGTCTACTACTAAGGGGAGACAACTCCAGCGACGACGAGGCGGGCACCCTCTACTGCATAGAGCAGCATTTCAGGATGAGCATTGTGGAAAGTGCCAAGTCTGGGTCTTTGGCATCACAAATATATTGAAGGTTCTGGTGATCAGTTAATACTGTAAATAAATTACATGCTCCCTCCAACCAGTGTCTCCATTCCTCCAAAGCTAGTTTAATAGTTAGAAGTTCATGATAATCAATATCGTAGTTCTTTTCCACTGGGGTGAACTTGCGTGATAATTAAGCACATGGATTAGGATTTCCCTGCCAAATCGGTGAAGAAAGTCTCTGAAAACTTTGCATTAAGTCCTGAAATACGGAGAGGGCGCTGACTAGACTGTAAGGCAGGGCTATTCAAATCTTACCCTGGAGGGCCAGAGCACTGCAGAGTTAAGCTCCAACCCTGATCAAACACACCTGAGCAAGCTAATCAAGGTCTTCTTGATCACTAGACAATCACAGGTGGGCAAGCTTGATTAGGGTTGGAGCTAAACTCTGTAGTGCTCCGGCCCTCCAGGGTAAGATCTGAATAGCCCTTCTGTAAGGCATTACGCAGTACTCAAAGTGGTTAAAAAAAGTCTCTGAAACCTTGTGCGTAAAGTCCTGAAATACAGAGAAGGCATTGACTAGACCGTAAGGAATCATACAGATTTCAAAGTAGCCAGTAGGGATCACAAAGCAGTCTTCCATTCTTCCCCCTCACATATCTGAATCAGGCTATCGGCACTTCAGGGGTCCAGCTTCAAATACATCTGGGCTCCTTGAAATTGTTCTAAGCTTGCTGGGACAAGAGGGATAACTGAACTTGACAATTATATTGTTAAATGCACGATAATCATTCAAAATGAAGAAGAAGCTTGAAGCAGCAAGTGAAGTTGAGGGTCGAATGTATTCTTGTTGTATAGACTTCTTGATGTATATCTGCATGAAATATTATACATACAAGATTTTACCTCTGGGCACTGGCTCACCTGAAAGGAGATCAATCATTCAGTCCCATGGTCAATGTGGTGGTAACTGGGAGTCTCTCTTGGGACAAAAGACATCCTTAAACTGATTGTAACAGTAAGGAATATCCACAGAAACTTGAAGACTAGGAATGTCGATGGAAGTGGTTCTGACGATGAATAAAGGTCTGTTGGAAACTGTTAATATCTCACAGTTTTCCCAAGACAGCATCGTATGGTTTTGTATTAACCATGATCACCCTAAGATAATAACCATTGTCAAATTCTCCAGAGCCAACAGATAGATATCCTCTTGGTAAAGCACACCAATCCTGAGCTTGATAGGACAAGCTTGATAATAAATGAGCGATCAGTTTAGGATTTTCTCAGTGATGACAGTGCTTGAAGATGCTTTTGGATTGGGCTTTTGGGTATTTACAGTAAATGACAGAGGTGGTTGGAGATGAAGTTGCTGGCTGACCCAGAATCAATTAGCGGGGTCATTTATGAATAACATGTCCAGAGCCACAGCAATACAAATGGCGCTTTTCCATTGCATAGTACCCCACGGTTTGGTTTAGTTTGGGTCGGGTCAGCTTACTTTTGGGAGCTTTTCCATTAGGTGCAGTACGTGGTACCCGATACTTTTTTTCGTACCACCTCGGTTGGGGTTCCAAGCGACCCAAGCTGATACCAAACGTGACGCGAAAACACTGTAGATCACTGATTGGTCTGAAAGAAACGTCACTAACAGCGTCATCGCTAGCTTTACCTGTGCTAGGCTAGCTTGCGCTGTCTCAAGCAAACATGTTGTCATCTGTGCTCTGCTATAAGTTCCCAAACACCCTTTTAGCGACAAAAAACATCCACATGTTGAGAATCAGGGACACCATAACAGTTTTTTCCAGGCTTGCAGTTTGTGGCGGAACATTCGCGACGAGCACGTCAGCATTATATGCTTAAATGCAACTTCAGTGAGGCTCAGCGGAGCGCCGTCGGCTGACGCTGCGGGTGTTTGAAACTGTCATGTGATACAGAGGTAGTGATAAACGTGATGTGCAAACATCTATTTGTGGAGGCCAATTTTAATTTTGTGGCGGACTGAGAAATAAATAAATGTATGGGGATGTACAACAACGCTCTCCTCTCACTTGTATGATGTCACAGCTGTGGGCAGCGCAAATATAACGACACGCCTAAAATCCCTCCCACTGCGAAGTGATACTAAACTCGATGGAAAAGCTAACTACGCCAAAGTGAGGTGAGCTGACCCGACCCAAACTAAACTAAACCGTGGGGTACTATGCAATGGAAAAGCGCCAAAACACAATCCCTGGGTCTGCCGTTTTTGAGAGTGAAAGGCAAGTGGAATCTATCTGCATGGGTTCAAGTTCTAGAAAATTCTTGTGGTTGGCAAGAGGACAAGGAGTGATGACCTTGAAAGGTAGTAAATTCAAAACATTTGTGTAGTTTTCTACCCTGATGGATAGTTGAATGAATTCTTCCAGTCTAATGATGTCATCATAGACAGCAAGATTTATACGTAATGCAGGATTCAAACCTTGAATCAATAGTAATCAATGCACATTCATTCCAGCCGCTGGCTGCAACAAAGGTAGGAAACTTGAGAGCCAGTCAGACACAAACATTTTTCTTTGTTTCAAATGTTAAAATTGATCACAAATAGAAGAATCATCAGCGGCCTTTCCAAATACTTCACAGTAGTGATCGAGGAAATTAGAAACTGTTTGGGTAGCTGGCCCTGATTGCCATATAGTCTCTGCCCATTTTAGAGCTTTGCCCTAAACAGTGAAGTGATGAATGTTATCTTAGCCTTTCGTTGGTAAATCAATGTGGTCGCATTCTTAGTGCTGGAGAGCATTGTAGACTTAAGCCGTTGCACTCCTCTACCAAACCAGAGTAGAGCACCAGGTTAACCATGGGCTAACTATGGTAGCCAGGACAAGCGCAGTGACTGAAGTGGTGGTGGAATGGAGTAAGGAGCTGCTTATCCTTTAAAGGTATAGCAGAAGATTTTCTTTTTCCGGGTGGATCATCTAGACTATTGGTCATCCCAGTTGTCAATCATTCTGATGATATGTTGACGTAAGGCCGTCATATGTGCTCGTCCCTAGGTTCGCTTTCTGCACATGCGCACTTTCATTCATTGAAGCTCACATTCTCACCATGTTTTTTTCTAAATGTTTGAGGGTCACAAGAGAAAAAGTGTCTACGAATTGTATGAAAGAAGTGAAAGGACTCTGAAGAAAGAAACAAGACCAGAGTGGTTTTGGGAGACTATTTCACATACTGCGTGCGCTAAAAGCACAGGTTAGGCTTGCCACGCAAAGAGTTTACTCGACAAGTAAAGTTTGTCATGCTATTTGGAGAAATCCATTTAAAATCACTGCTAGTAAAAGTTGATGTAAGCTATGATTAGCGATGCTAGCTCTGGCACAAGTCGTAAACATGCTGTCGGTAAACATGCCGACAGCAACTTGTAAACAGAGTGAAGAGAAGAACTAGACTGCTGCATGCGCTCGCTCTCTCTCTCTCTCTCTCTCTCTCTCTCTCTCTCTCTCTCTCTCATGCACGCGTTTAATAGGCGTTCCCTCTCTGGAGCAGGTATAGTGTTGCACATGTGCATTTTCTTTTTAAAGTGGAGGGGCGGTTATTTTCAAAAATTTGGGAAAATCTTTCGCTATACCTTTAATACTTTAAAAACATCTTGTTGTGATGTTAGGGTCTGGTCTTCTGTCAGGGAAACACAGACCAGGTGGAGATGGTAACAAAAACAACAACAAGTAGTTTAAACCCCGGTCCTCAAGGACCCCCTTCCAGAATATTTTAGATGTCTCCTTAATTAACACACCTGATTTAACTCATTAGATTGTTAAGGTGACATTCTGGAAGGAGGCTGATGAGTTGGTTCAGGTGTTTTACATAAGGAGAATTCTAAAACTTTCTGGAAGGGGACCAGGATTGAAGAACACTGGTTTAAACAACAGGTAAGTAAATGAATGATAACCTTCTCAGGTATATGACTGAAGAATTTGAAGATGAGAATCGATTAAGTTGCCACACACACACTTCTTGACAGTCACCGAACTTGAGTATAACATGTTCCTTATCTTTATAGATAAATCCAGATGATCCAAGGATGAAGGCAAGAAGGAGAAAAGACTGAGGATACGGAGACAGCTGTCTGGTTCATAGAGAAACACCGAAGAACATTGGGTAAGTCCAAACGACAGCAGATAGTGTATGTGTGTGGAGAGAGTCCTTAAATATGGAGTGGTGATGAGTGACAGCTGGTGGTGATCAGTATTCTGGTTGCGGGTGAGTGGGAGCGGAGCCTGATGATTCTGTGACAGTATCAGTACATGTTTTGACTTATTTAGAAAATTTTGGCATCAATATATCTGTCTTCAGAAGCTTTTTGCACCAATCCCACAAAATAAATTATACTGTAGTCAAGATCTTTGAGGAGCATACTCCATAACATTATTTTTGTTAAACTATGCAAATCAAATTAATATGTCAGAATTACGTGTATTTAGAATATACTACATTATATACATAGTTATAATACTAAATTGTATGTTTAAAACCGACTGATTGTAGCATTTAAATGATGTCTAGACTTCTGATAATTTACAATGTGTTTAAGGCCAATGTGAAAGAGCTACATGTCAAAATAAATATTGCAGGTGAAGGTAATTCTTGTATTTAAAATGTGTCTGCTGTTACTCCTAAACTCCATTTAAGGATTTAAACATTGACAGCTGCTCTTTTATGTCAATAATATTAATTAGGCATAATTTAAAGGAGGAAAACTGAAACTTTTCAGAGCTACAGTAGTATACAAACTCAATGAGTGTGATGGTGAGACTCCCAGTTTTTTTTTTTGTCAAAAATATAGTGTCACATCTTATTTAAATTGCATGCCGTATTTTGGTCTTCACAGACAATGCATGCTGTGTCCTGGGGTAAAAATTAAAATCTGACGGTAAAACATTCCGGCAAAAAAATCTTGTCCAGTTACTTTATATACGGTATGAGGTGAGTTAAATTAGAAGCACAAAACATGTTATGTTCCCAATACTGCAACATGACAGTCCCTCAATGTAACAAAACAAGAAACAACAGCAGCGGACCATACAACAGTATATCGATTAAAATGAAAAATGAGCTCTGCACTGTGAAGTGACACTTTGTGTATAAAGACAGCCCCTCAGTCACAGACTCACATACTGTAGATTGATGGCCCACATCTTAAAGGATGTGTACCGCTCACCGCTTTCAGAAGAAAGTAATAAAATAGCTAATAAATAAGTTTCAGTAATTTAGTATCTCTAACACTTTACCAATTTCAACTTTGTATTGGATCTGCCATTTTGCTCATGTTACTCTATGTATTAGCGTTGGTTCTAGACCCTTCTTAGGGAGGCTTCAGCCAGTCTTTCATCTTAGCCATTAGTAAGTCTATCAAACTATAAAAGATACGTTTCAGAAGTTTTATTTTGAAAATAATTTATTTAAAAATAATATTTAAAATGACGCAAAATGCAGCTTTGCACGTTATGCACATGTGTGGTATCTGCCAGTGGAGTACAGTAGAGTTGGACAGTGGAATAGAGCGCATGCTGCAGGTCATCTGGAGCCAGCTGCAAACTCAAAATCATTGTTTCAAAAATATGCAGCGTAGAAGCTCACAGAAGTTATTTTCGCTGATGTTTTAATTTGTTTTAATGCCTGTATGAGTGCATTCATGTCTGCAAAAAGGGCTGGCCGATTTGGCAATTTTTTAAATCTATTTATGGATTCTCAATTATTTTGTTTTATGTAGTACTGGCAAGAACAAAGTCCAGTAATAAAGCGAGTGCTTGTACCGCCCTAAGATTAAATGAAAAATCAATAGTATATAAAAATAATTTTATTAACTTTTACGTTGCGCCAAAAAAATAACATAAAGACTAAACATGAATTGAAGAAATAAGTAATAGATTCATGAGGCCAAATACTGCTGGTTTGATCAACACAAAACAAATAAAATCTCATTTACTTAGCCTGCAGCCTCGTGCCTCTGGCCTAATCACAGCCGTGATCATATAGAGCTATAACACTCATCCTCAAGTCATATTGCTTAATTATCCCACGTGTATAATTCAAGATTACTTGCTAGTGCTTTGCAAACTGAAGAAAAGGTGTTTTTAGTTTACCGCCATAAATGACACATTTTGGAATACAGGGTCTGTATTTTTGCCTTTTTCTATTTATTAAGTAGGGGCCAATCTCATTTCTCTGTCTTACCCCTTCCCCTTTGTCTTCCCCTTGCCCCTTGAAACCGAGTGAAGACACCCCTCGATTACCGTTTGCGTCACCTTCCCTTGCCGCTAACTGGCTGCTACATCAACAGAGGCGACAAGCGTTGACATAAACAAAGAAGATGCCGTCGTCTCAGGTTGTGGTATCGATTGTCTAAGCTGAGCTCGACAAATAGTGCATAACTTAGCTGCTAGCTAGCGGCTTAACTAGCGATTCAAAACAAAAACATTACAATTAAAACCACTTGAACATTTTATTGAAGTATCATAAAACATGAGTGTCATAATATAATATCAATTAAACTTCCGAAAATAACTTTACTTTCATTTGTGCGACTCATTCACAGTTCGATGTTCAGCCATAAAAAAGTCTTGATGCCGGTACTCCTGAGAAAATCCTACATTAACGTTTACCCCTCTCTTTCAAGTGTGGTCCTTATCACACTTCGTTTCAAGGGCTATGTATCCCTACGCCTTGGCCCTAGCCCTTGATCAAAATGAGAACTGAGACGCCACTTCCCCTCACATGAACGCGCAAAACCAAAGGGGAGGGGTAAGGGGTAAGACAGAGAAATGAGATGCACCCTAATACTCCCTGTGAATGATATGATGCTGACAATAAAGTTTTTGAATGTGCAATTGAGAAATTGCCACCCACCGCCATCAATACACACACACGCACGCACACACACATTCACGACACCTCAAAATGTCCCCGTGAGGTCACAAATTTACTGGTATTCCTATCTTTGTGGGGACAATTGCATTACATATTCAGCATTACTTTTAAAGTAAATACTTAGTAAAATAGAAGAAACAATCAAATATCATTCAGGAGAATTCAGTACCTACATAAGAGCTTCACTGTTATGAAATGCCATGAAATATTCATAGAGGTTTCAAGAGTGCTAAATCAAAATTGATTTTCTTATGACGTTTTAACAAAAATAACATCAACAGTTGTCATCACCACCTGATATGACATATGATCTATTACTATAAGGAAAGACATGTGCTATCTGATATTGATGAAATATGGACCTATGTTGAGACCAGGTCTAAAAACACTGGCACATATTAGTCAATCTAACTTGACTTACAGTCTTCAAAGGAGTTTCTGGGGAACATTTTACCTCTCTGGCTGTAAGCTTGTGAAATTTGAGTGCCTATCGGGAAAATGGTGGTTTAACAGAATTAGACTGTTATGTGTAGATATGTTTTTGAGTTATAGCACCAATATATGCTTGAAATAGAGGAAAATCTGCCTGTGGCACTTAGGCAGAACAATAAAGGTTCGTGGCAATCTCTACCCACATATGCTGATGTCTGGCGTGCGGGGGATCAGACAACTTCAAATGTGTCATACGGCACATTTGAGATAAATGTGTGTGTTCCTCTGCTGTCTGACGCTGTATGAAGACAAACAGGAAGGAGGGTCTTGTCACAGCCCATCCATTCATTCCTGATGAAAGCTCATTAGCAAACCACTTAACTCCTCAGACAGACTACTTTCTCATCGTCTGTCAAAGACATAGCCATATGTGGCATGTACAGAGACTTGAGCGTCATCTTTTTTATAATGGTCGCATTTTGTGTTTTGTTTTAATTTGTTTGTTTGTATTTTTTGGTACTATTTTCCCAAGTGATAGATTTTCAAACATTAGTACTATATCCCAAATGATCATTTGGTTTTAACATTACCTAAACTTAAAAGGCACCATTGCTAAAAAAAAGGTTATTTTGTGTATCTGGTATAATACAATGTGTTCGCATAGTTTAATGTAAAAAAACACATTATTTTCCACATACCATACATTTTTGTAACTTCAGATATCCTGCCTTCCTCAAACACATTTTGTACAAAGCTCATCAATCTGAAAAGCGCTGTGTCCCTGATTGGACAGCTAATCTGTACGTTGTGATTGGCCTAAATACCTAAATATCTGCCGGAAATGTGACGCTCCTTACCATGTTTAAAAGATTCGCTCACAATGCAATGATAATAGGAGTTAACTTACAGGCTAAGTCCAAAGTGGGGAGGAATTATGATAATGTCTGTCTTTACTACATCACCAATCCCAGGAAGTAAACTGTTACATACAATCCGTGTGTTTGTTGTAGTCCAAGAAAAGAGATTTACGTTGGAGACGATAACTTGCGTCATCGTTTACTTTTGAAGTTTGTACCTTTTTAATATTGTTAACATGTACTAATACACACATACACACCAAAGGAAATGTAAAATTGTGAACACGGACCATAGTAGCTCTTTAAATTACTGAACAAGAAAGTGAAGCAATAATGGGATAATAGAGGGGGTTTTGCAAGAAAGAAATAACGAAAAAGAAAGAAAGAATGAAAAGAAAGAAAGACTATATACTAAATAAACAATATGGACTCTTTTTACACTTCTGAGTTCACAAACCAGAACCTGCCATAGTTGGGCTAAATGCACATGCATATTTTTTCGCTGTCCCTGAAAGATTTTTGTCACCTTTATATTTGGAGACCTTGATCATATTTTCTAAATTAATTTATCAACTGTTAAACTGAAACTCTAAAAGGCTATACATTCCTGTCAACGCTTATCTGCACAAATATAAAGGCAAGGCTATAGACCCCTTCAAGGTTTGTAAACATTGAATGATTATCGGGTGGCGCGCAGCACGGGGTCGAACTGTTCATACCATTTAGGCTTTATAATTTAATCTAACGGTGCTGAAAAATGATGACTTACCTGAAATGAAGTGAGCACTACAAACACAAGCCTCTTTGATCTTTGCATTGTCTCAGTCTGCACGTTAATTGCTTGCAGACGCAGATGTTGTATTTTTTTGTTTTTGAGATTCTGCATGACTCGCGAAAACTTAACGGAAGACCTGGTGCGATTTTCACAGCCCACGACGTAAGTAGGCATTTTTGACGATACCGAATAATACGCAACTGAATCTGCTGTAATGACTTTTCTGACCCCGACATGCGCAGTGGGAGCAGCCTGTGACGTGAACCGTGAAGGGGTCTATAAGATTGGTTACTGTTGCAATGGCTAACTGTAAAATAACTCCATCGGGTTTTAATGGCATACACCTGTAGTGTCTAACGTGGTGAATATGAGATTAAAAGCTCAATGCTTTAGGTCAATGAGGAAAAGAGAAGAGAGCAATAGGACTTTCTGAACACAACAAACAAACATAATTTTAGTGATGTGTTTTACTTTTTTAATTTAGTATCTGAAATATGTGAAAATGAATATATATGTTAGTGATTACTGATCGATTAGACACGTCTTTAAGAAAAAAATATGATGTTCGTAAGTGATAAGATTTTGATTATTGTATCTTAAAAAGGAGAGGTGACTAAACTGCAGTGGTAAGATATGTTAACCTAAAGTAAATTAAATGTTTATTTATTTGTCAATAAATATCTGTTTTAAATCCTCTACAGTATATTGTGTTGAAGTAATTGGTTATTTATTTATTTATTTCATTAAGTGTTATCTAAATACAGTATGTTATTCAAAATAACCTGTTATGATACATACAGTAATGGAACAATGAAATTATTAATAGAGACTTTTTAATAATAATATTGATCTAATCATCCTTATTATACGGAAATGTGTGCTTTACCTATTTTAAATATATTAGATTAGATTTATGACGGATAAAAACACAACATGGAATGTACTAATTGGTTTGCAGTGATGCTCACTTAAGAATAAAGTTGTGGGAATGTTAGCTTAACGTTAGTATAACGTTAGGAGAACATTAGAATATTTCACTTTGCTAAAAATAATGTCTATATACATAAAGCAAACTTTTCTGACTAAACAAAAAAAAACATGAAAATTAACTACCATTCGAGGAACCAAAATTGTTAGCTAGATGAAATCATAGTTTAAAATAAAAAAGAGTCCGTGCCCCTCACATATTGGCACATATTGGGGCAAAAGTTGTGTATTGTATTCCAGGCTTAGGGTAACCCTCCAAAGACAGGAACAGTGTAATAGTGTTTAATGAAACAGATAAAACTTCTGTGCAGTTTGGTTTCTTCGTACATTCATGATTATGTTGTGTAAGAGCTGTGCAGCCAGTGTGGAGGATTTTCCTGGATGTCTGTTCAGTAGAAGCTGAAGGGTTGAGCCAGAGGCTTGGTTTCACACTGCAACTACAAACGCACTCCTCACATCAGACAACACTTGGCTTCTGGCGTTTGGCTCGGGGCATAGGACTGACAATGAAAGTAAAGTCTGTTCATCCTGACAGAACTAAGACTGCTGACCCTACTCATCTATAGATGCTAACAGCATCCTCATAATGTATAAATGGCTCCCTGTTATCTGTCTCTTCAACAATGGCATTTATTATGTAACTGAGAAAGCAAAGAATATACAAGTATGTTCATGGAAATCTGGTTTACTTGCATATAAACAATTTTGTAGACTTATAAAGCATCATATTTTCTAGGATGCCGTGCAATGTCTGTCATTCGGAACAGAAAAGCAATTTCAGACTGCTTTTACTATTTTTTTGTGCCATATGTATTGAGTAACTGTATGAGTGCAGTCTGAGGTCGAGCCTAATGTGTGCCTGTATACTGAGACAGGTGAACCATCAAAATCCATGTCATATATTCAGATTTAGCTCTAGAACTTACCTGTGACTTTCAGCTCAGTGGTCCGCCTCACAACTCTACTGCCGTACTTCAGTTCACAGGTATAGTTTCCACCATCGTCCTCCTGCACCTCAGGGATCCACAGGCTGGTGGTGTTTATGATTATTGAGCTTCTCCAGTCTTTCCGCTGACACTCCTTTAGAAAACACATTAAACAACTATGATTTATCACATCTGTGGATCTCTATATCCATTTGTCTGTCAAAAAATCAAAGCAGACTGTACACTGTACAATTTTTGCCACAAGCTTGCTGTCTTGAGTAAAAACATTTAAGTTTCAGAAGTTGTGATGTGATCAGTGAGTAACTGCATTAACTGTGTTAAGCCCATGTCACAATCTCTGGTCCACAGGAATATTATGGCAATCTAGTGAGAAACCAACAGGTTTGTGCCAGCATTGTGCTTCTGTGGGCACTTTTTCTGTGTGTTCCTGTAACTCAACTGGTACAAGTGACATTCAGAGAGGACATTAACATTTGTACAGTGTACAGCTGGTACAATTATGAATTCAACATTCCTTATATGGCATGAGAGACATACGGCTGAAGTTATACCTTTACCTTGTACCAGGTCATGATGGGTTGCTTGTAGGGGGCAAGATAGTCATCAATGTCAGGGCAGGTGATCATTTTACTCCTAGTGATCTCTGCCCGCTCCAGGTAACGTATTCGACTGCTAAAACACAAACCCTCTTCACTCTCCTCAACTGTCAGCGACATGGACACCTTCATACAGTACGTCGAGTTTCTGTGAAGACATGACATTTACATTTTCTTTAGCTTTAAAAACTCAATAGAACCGCGGCACGTATTCAAAAAACTGTCATTACAGTTTATGATACAGCATTGGTAATCTGTTGATGTGGATTGGATGACACGTGTAACAAAGGTGTCAAATGATTTGTTTGACTACATTAAAGAGTCATTTCATCACAGCCTTTCATGACAGTCTGAAAAGTTAAATAACTGATTAAAGCACTTCCGTGACTGAATATTACACAACAGTCAGCTCTCTTTTTTTTAAACTAATTGGATGTTAAGCATTTAATAAGTGTTGCTGTTTATCTCATTTGTAACAGAGCACAGGCAGATCCTGAATCTGTGCTGACTTGATTATAGATAGACTTTTGGATTATTGCAAAAAATAAGCTGTGTTTAACAAAAGTTTATGACAATTACACGTTTGTCCAACAAGTAAGTCTTCACAGATGAATATACATTTTTAAGTTTAAATGCGTTTTCTACAAATATAAAAATCTGAATTTTGAATTGAAAATTCATAAATGTTCATCTGTGGACAAAGCGTGTAAGTGTTATAAACATTTTCTAAACACAGAGCTTATTTTTTGCAATAATCCAAAACTCTATTGGAAAAATGAATGGGCTTCTTTGCGAGGAAACAGTATCCTGCTACTGTAACTTCCAAGTTAGCCTACAGAAATATGTCATCCCTGCAGCACTCTATTATGATTATGTATCGCCTACGTCACTGTGAAGTCATCACTCTAGCTGGAGGCAAAACATAAGGAAGAACTCATAGCAGGCATGCTAAAAGTTTGCGGTTTTTCCTTTAAAATGTCATCTTGTTGTGTATTTGGCTGCCAGAATAGAAGGAACATGTGGTTCAATGCAATACGGCGTACAGACTGGACGGAGATGATCATAAATAATGCTCATGTTTGCAGTGCACACTTCATATCAGGTAAAATAATCTATGCATATTTACTGTTGTGTTGGTTTTATCTAGTACAAATCGTCAAATTTCTGTTTTATCAGTGAAAAGTCGCCAACCTTTAGCTCACTAGCTAGGCTAAATGTTAAACAAACATACAGCGATAGATGTGTGCCATCCTTTGAATGGTCTCTTAAAATAATCCACATTGCTAATCCAACCCTATATCATGAAATTATGTACCTATATAGGCACGTATGGACCAATGTGACAGTGTCACGTTTCGTCGCGTTTGAACGTGAGCATGTCACGCTTTTCTGTTTGTGTCACTGTCACGTATTGGTTACTCAACTTTTTTGTTCTATTTTCAAACCATTTTCGCTTCAGTTTAGGGTTAGATTTGGTGCTTGCATTAGTATGTCACTTTAAGTATTGGTTTATAAAAAAAAGATACAAGACTTATTGGGGCGGTTTCCCAGACGGGGATCAGACTAGTCCTAGACTAAAATAAATGTAAGAGCTGTCCAAACTCCAAACAACTTGTACTGACATATCCTAAAATACATCAGTGCCCTTTGTTGTGCCTAAAGATGCACACAAGTAATGTTTTTAGTAAGGCATGTTTGTTAAAACTAGTTTTATTTCCTAATTAAACTAAGGCCTAGTCCTGGTTTAAACTAATCCCTGTCCGGGAAACCACCCCATTATTTTATATTTTCTAAACTTTAACCAAATGTCGCCTGACGTTGGGGTTAGAGTTGGGTTTGGGTAGGGATGTCATTTTATGTAAATCTAACCCTAAACCAAAGCGACAATGGACAAAAAAGTTGAGTAACCAATACGTGACAGTGACACAAACAGAAAAGCGTGACATGCTCACGTTGAAACGTGGCGAAACGTGACACTGTCACGTTGGTCCATAGGTGCCTATAGGTACATAATTTCGTGCTATTGGGTTGGCTAATCATAGTAAGCCCAGCGATACATTAGCTTTACATTAGACAATAAGCCTGGACAAAATTCCCCAAACCACCCGTAAGTAATTCATATGTTGTCTAGGAAATATCCAAAACCTGGTTAAAATGTTTCTAATGAGAACGAGATACAAGAACTACACCAGGCTTAGCTAAAAAATAAAAAAGTAGGCTACTGTAATGTTATCCACTTGTCATTATATTAAATTCCTCCTAAAACATGCAAGCTTACGTCAACATTGCGTCCTTGCCTCTTTTCGCCTCCAGCTAAGCCCCGCCCATCCGGAGACGTTGCAATGTTTACAAACTTTTAAGAGGTCTATTAGCACAGCAGGTCTATTAACCTTCTAAGACCCCAGCTTTGGTTTGTCTTTTTTCAGATTTCTTCCAACTATAGGGTTAGGAAGAACTAATAAATTAAATAACCAAATATTTTTTCTTTGAACATGAAGCAGTGTAATTGTCCATGTTTGTGTACAACAGGTTCCAGATACACAGAATTAAGTATTATCTTGCAAACAACAAAAAAATGTGATGTCCACACACCAGGTCTTAGGAGGTTAATAACAAAGTTAATCTTTTATAAAAGCATCTAAAACTCATTTTTATAATGTTGAAAGGCATCAATAAATCATGAAAATCAGAGATGTTAAGCAGGGAAACCTGAATACATCTGCATGCAAATGTCAAGTAAGGCCAAGCTAATCAAGAGCTTTTCAGAGAATGTCGTGGGGAGATGAAACACTTTACAACGCTCACTGCATCTCTGGCACACAGCCTCAATGTCTTGTTAAGCATTTACATGTGCATAACATTTAAATATGTTAAACAATCTTCTCCAGTTGACAGTTTTGCCACCTTAAAAGTTCCTTGAAGCAGTTTCGGTTACTGTCGGACACGATCATACGAGTAACAACTATTCCAGTGATGAATGAAACATACAGACGCAAACTCTATCAATTTCACATTGAATCTGCTTCATGTCTGTCTGGAATCAACACAAATGTAATTATTTCGGTGCCGTGTGTTTGTCCATATGCAGTGAAGGCTGAGGTCCTTTTACTAGTCATTTTGAAACACACATGCTGAATCATCAGTAATGTTGAGCGATTGCATCTTCAGTGACATGGATCAATGGAGTCATTTCAGACACGAGGTGCAAAAACGCTGCAGTAAATGTTTCTTCTCCTGTCCCAGATGACATTGAGAGTGGACAATGAAAATAGTGTCTTTCAAACCTTAAATCTGCTGACATTGCATTGACTTTTATTCAGTGCTGTAGTGGTCGAGGGGAGAGATTTGAGCCATTATTATAAGCTGAGAAAAGACCAAAGGTTTGCAGCTAACACATTCCCACGGGAGTTACAGAAGTCTTGAACGGTGCTGCTAATGAGGACATGAGGATTTGAGGAGTAATGATGCTCTGATAGCACCGGCTATGCTCTACACATGATACCATTTTTACATCTAATACTTCAACAAAACAATAAACTGTGAAAAGTATTTCATCATTTTATCTTTGCTTCCATCCATTCAACTTATCACAAGATTTCTACAAAGTTTTGTGAGTTTCACTCAAGCATTTTCTCTATTAAAAAGGAACATTAAGTGAGTATACAGTATATACATTTCAACTCTGTCATCACTTTTTACTTAAAGGGCTTACTGTATATCATTAGAAATCACATTCCCTTTGATCTTTTGAAATAAAACCTTGATGTACTATTTTGCATTAATAAACTTCAAATTTTAGACCTCCCCAATCCACGCAAACGTTAGTAATGATGTTCAGAAACTCGGCTCGTCCAGTCAGGGCCATAAGATGAAAGTGTCTCTGCTGCTCTTAAAGAAATAGTCTACTCATTTTCAACACCAAAATATGTCACTACCCCAACCAAGAACCGTTGACACATCCCTCCACCATCTGTGCGCGCGCACGCAAGCGCTGAAGCGCGCCGCGACACTTCAATAGCATTTAGCTTAGCCCCATTCATTCAATGGTACCATTTAGAGATAAAGTTAGAAGTGACCAAACACATCAACGTTTTTCCTATTTAAGACATGTAGTTATACGAGCGAGTTTGGTGGCACAAAACAAAACGCAGCGCCTCTCCAAGCGGATTCAAAAGAGGAACTACACTCTATGGCGCAACAGCACTTTTGGGAGTACTTGGACTCGCCTGAAAAGTTACTGCGCCAAGTCGAAGCACTCCCAAAAGTGCCACCACGCCACAAAATATAGCTCCTCTTTTAGAAAAGCGCTACGTTTCATTTTGTACCACCAAACTCGCTCGCACAACTACTCGTCTTAAAAAGGAAAAACGTTGATGTGTTTAGTCACTTCTAACTTTATCTCTAAATGGTACCATTGAATGAATGGGGCTAAGCTAAATGCTATCGAAGCGTCGCAGCGCGCTCCAGCGCTTACGTGCACGCACACAGATGATAGAGGGATGTATCAACAATTCTTAGTTAAGGTAATAACATATTTTAATATTGAAAATGAGTAAACTATTCCTTTAATAATGTCCGAAGCTTATACAAAGACCTAACAAACTTCTGGTAAAGACATTGCTTCTGCAGAAAAAGCAGTTCAAATCTGACACAAACTGTTGCTGATTATTTTAAAAATGAAGAGTACATCATGTATTTAATATCCCATCATGTGATATTTAATGTTTTTTTTTTCAGATTCTGTTTTATTATTATTACTATTATTTTATTATTATCAGCCATCATGTGATGAAATCTGCCTTCAGAATCATCAGTGTGGGGCGCCTGTTGCTTTAAATAAATGAAAATGAAGCTGTTGCTTTAACCAGCCAAAGGAATCTAATGTTATGAATATGAAGGGTATTTGACACATGGACAGGAATCTGTTATAACAGTAAGTAAAAAACCTTTTGCTCAAAATACCCAAAAACGCAGGCAGGTATTTGATATTGTAACAGTATGATTATACTATTATAACGTCAGATACATATATCGCGGGTGTGTCATGGGATTGCCAGATCTTTTGTGCTAGATCCATGTCTGAGTACATCTGGCAAGACCATGACAGTACTATGTTCTGTGTGGGGACATGTGGAGTCATATTTTGTGTGTGTCTTCCACATGTTCCCAGTGTCTTGTCGCTGTCATGATCTTGCCAGACCTTAGTGTAAGGTTCAGGTCTGATTTCTGAGGGCAAGGTCATGGCAGCATTGTGGTTTGTGTTGGGACACGTGGTTTTTACATCATGTATGTGTGTCACGTGTTTCCAGTGTCTTGTCACTTTTACCCTACTCCCTTATGTACTCGTGTCTTACGTAATTAATTAAGTTCACCTGTTCCCCATTGATGTGGTGTCTTTATAATGCCCTTTCGTTCTCTGTCGTGTGCGTGTTCCTTGTCTATATTCAGTGTTCATGTTTCCCGTGTTCCTGAGATCCTGTTTTCTAGTCTCTTATTTAGTTCCTGTGTTTTGTTTCCCGTTTCGTGTTTATCACCATTGTTCATTTATCCTCTGTTTTACCCCCTTGTGGGTTTTTGTGTTTCGTAATAAACCATCAGTTTATTATTTAAGTCGTGCTTGCGTGTGGGTTCTCTTTTTGTTTATAAACGTACCGTGACAGGGTGTCTCTCAAAATAAGTCAAAAGACGGAGTCAAAATGGTCTTGGGTTTTAGACCTTGCTTATTACCGACCCACATCTGCACCACAAATGACATATTTATATTATGTGATATTAATAAATATAATGATTAAATAATTGACGATCAAATATTAGTGGTTCACTTGTCCCGTATGAAGGTCTGGTATAAATGTAAAGGGAATTTGACACGAGACACTCTAGATAGCACGAAGGTATGACATTATAACAGTATGAATGTAAGGGGGATTTGACACGAGATACCCACGATTGCAGATGGTAATCTGAAGATATATGGCTGTCATTATTGCTGCATGAGATACCTGTCTGTGATGCAATGACCTGTTATACTGTATTTCTGTATAATATTAATGTTTTCTATAGCAGTGGCATCATAATGATGGCATAAAGTAATAGATTAAAGGGCCAGACAGATCCGATATTGAAAATGACCTGTATTGCAGTTTGTCATGTAGCTGTCATCAATGTAAACAATGTGCAAAATAGTTTAACCAAAAAGTGCATGATAAATAGAGTTAATGGCTTCTAAAGTAGGGAGTCTTTGAACCGCGTTTACGAGTCAAATAATTTTCGAATCCCCGCCTGTTGTCTGTCTACGTATGAAGGCAATACTTTGCATATCAGAAGACACCGTGTTTTCAGCTGTAAAGGCAGGTTTGTGTTGTTTTCTCTGCCAAAGGATAAAGATCAAAAGAATCAGTGGTTAAAATTCACTTTTGCCACTATACCACAGCAGTACAACAAAACCCTTTTGGTTGTGTTCCCCTCATTTAACTGATGATTTCTTCTTTTCCGTCTATAGTTATCGTGTTTAATTTGAATTTTCCCTCGCAGTGCTATGCACATCCCTGCATTTCAACTTTTCTGCATGGAGCAGGGAGATCTCCCCCTCGAGGAACACCTTTTAGACTTTCTAAAGTTGGCTCCATACACCACCTTTCCGGACAGCTGCCTCTGTACTTTTTTGCTTGCTAGACAGATCTCCAGTCACAGCCCCAGCCTCGCTTCCAAACCAGAGATCAGCCAGCTGTCACCCCACCGCACATAGCCTGAGCCCACCGCAGACAGAGAGCCGAGCTTGCAGTGACAACTGAGCCCAATATCACCCCAGAGCCCGAGCCTCACGGAGTGTCTGACCAGGTGCGTGACCGTGGGAGTTTTGGTGGAGTACAAGGGTGAGCCATCACTGGACTCTGGACATTTATTTGACTGGTTTGAGGATGTTTTCTGCAGTCTGCAGTCCCTGCTGGTCCCACCCAGCTGCCATCTCGGGGGAGTTTCCCAAGTCTCCACCTCCATCCTTTGAGACCCTGATTCTGCCTCTGCCTTCTAACCCATCAGCTCCACCTTGGCTCCTGGCTCCCTCATATCCACCATGGCCCGTCTTCCTTCTAGATCCGCCAGGCTCCTTCGTCCCTCCGACTCTGGCTTGGTCGGACCTCGTCCCGCCTCCTCCTCAGGACTCTACTCCTCTGGCTTCTCCACGTCGTTCCGTCCCACCGGCTCTGTTGGGATCTTCCTTCCCATCAGCTCTGCCTCAGTCCTCTGTCATTCTGGCTCCACTTCGGGCTTCCGGATCTTGCCTCAACCTCAGTTGCCAGAGCCGTCGGCTCCCCCCTAGTCCTCCGGCACCTCGGCTTCCCCTGGGCTCCGTCTTGGCTCCACCCAGGTCACCTCCTTCAGAAATTTCGTAACCATCACTTGTCCCCAGAATGTCGAGCAGCAAAAATCCACCCTTGCTCCTCCTGCTCCAGCCCCCCTTGGCTCCTCCCTCTGTCTTCACCACCCTGGCTCCATTGACTTCCTTTCTTTTTTGTTTAGTGGCCCCCCTCTCAACACTTCGGTGTAGTTTAATTCAGGGGGAGTACTGTTACAGTTACAGTAGCTTATTTGTCTTCATTTGTATCATTGTTTCCATTTGCCTGTCTCCCTCATTGTTTTATTAGTCATCACTGTTAATTAATAATCATCACCAATGGTTCATTTGGTTCATTATTGTTTTCACCTGCCCTTGTTAGCCATCCTCATGTATCTAAACCCAGTGATCTACCTTTGTCTCTGTCCGATCTCATCTTGTGAATGTTTAAGATATGTTACTCTGCTCGTCATTCTGTTTATTGTTTTATTCATATTAAAGTTTATTATTAGTAATACTCCTTGTCGTCTCCTCATCTCTCCTAATCACGTACCGTGACTATGACTTTCTTCCTCTGAACAGGTAAAATGTCAGTAACATGATTTATTTTAATGCATGACCGTTCTCATCTGATCAGAACAAATGCAGCAGATATATTAGTTGTTCAGATGACATTTTTTCAGATATATATGACTCTCGATATATTGGATCTCGATGTACAATGACAGATCTGTTCTGATTCGGTGATCACAGATTCAGATTCATCTGCACAGAGAAGCAGTGCCGAAGCACAACCAGCATAAGAGAAATTACAAGAACTGCAATTTTACATTTCAAACAGAGATGGAGATGTAGAGACAAAAGTTACAGTTGCCTCGCTCACAGTGAACAATGCATTAGCCTACTAAAGAAGGACACGCCAATTACAATCACTGTAGTAAACAGCTTGAGATAGACTTTACAGATCAAAAGGCTCAAGCATTTTACAGTTTTTGATAATATTTTACACATTTCTACAAATAGCAGCTATCACAAACATTATAAGAAGAGAACTCCAAGATGAGCCTGCACTCTGCTACAGTCATCTATGCTCACTGGGGGATTAGTGATACCTATTACAAAACTTTTCTATTATGTATAATATTATTTAGAAGTGACAATTACCTTGTTTAATAGTTTAATACAGTTTAATACAGTATGTTAAGTGTTCAAATGCATTTTATTTTACTAATACAGGTTTACATTACATTACATTAACAAACATTAAAGGGGACAGAGAATGAAAAACCATTTTTACCTTGTCTTTGTTGAATAATGGTAGTCTACCCACATTCACAAACATACAAAAAGTGCTAAACATGCTAAACATCTCAGTCTCAAAGAAATTCCTCTTTTAGAAATGTCAGCCAGAAAACAGCCCAATCTGAAAAACTGATGCTTATGCCATCACAGGCATCTAACTGCCCCACCACTTTAAAATAATTGGCTACATTTTTTGAGTGTCAGCAAAGTCAGCCAATCAGTAATGAGATTGCAAGTTAAGCCAGTAGGGGGAGCCAAATAGGTGCAAAACCACTTGTTTAAATTACCCCACCCTAATAGAGCTATCTGAGAGAGGTTTTTATGAAGCTTCTAAGGCATTACACACCCAAACAAAAACATTTTGTCTACATGTCACATCACAGAACAAGGATAAATACTCCGTTCAATCATTCTATGTCACCTTTAAAGGGACACTTTCAGCTGATCTCCGGGTCTCACACTAGCACTTTTAGCATAGCTTAACACAATAGAATCTGATTAGTCTATTAAGATTGCGCCTAAAACACAACCAAAGAGTTTTGATATTTTTCCTATTTAAAACTTGACTCTTCTGTAGTTACATTGTGTACTAAGACTGACGAAAAAATTAAAATGTGATTTTCTAGGCAGATATGGCTAGTAACTTCTCATTCTGGTGTAATAATCATGGACTTTGCTGATGTACCATGGCTGCAGGAGGCGCAATGATATACGCAGTGCCTGAAAATTGTCCCCTTTTGAAAGTTACTAAGGGGACTATTTTCGGTTGTTGCATAATATCATTGAGATGTGTGAATTCTGTGACAAGTGCATTTAGTGTGTTTTCCCTAAACTAACACTGATGTGGTGCTTTTAACACATCCGTTCTAAGAGTATAATTTGCACTGCTCTTGGTAGATTGTGTTTGTCATTATGAAAATCAGCTATTGCGCCTGTGTTATTTAATTTGCATTTTTTAGTAAATAACACAGATCGGCACTTTTTTGCGCTATTTGCCCTGTTTAGTAAATATGGCCCTAAAACTAAAATAACAGCCTCATGCAAAGCATTCTGGGAACCAGAAATCCTCATCAACTTTTTCTGTTTTTTTTCCTTTAAATTTTGGTTCCCAGAATGCTTTGCATGAGGCTGTTTAGTTTTATTTTGTAAAGATAAAGAATTTTTGAGACATAATAGGTATCAGAATTGGGAGCCATTGAGAATTTATACACAATGAATTGTCATGAAAAATCACTTACACAAGGAAACCTTCTGATGCGTGCAGCAGGGTTATTTGAATGTCTGAGCTGCACACGTGACAGACAAACTAAGCAGAATGATGGCATGTGAGAGGGCAAACGACTCAATAAAAAAAAAACACAGACTTAACATTATGATGGGTTCCAGTGTTAAGAGAGCGCTTTACTTCCTGCTGTGAATTTGTATGACGTGATAGTATCATTGAATTTAGAAACAAAAATGCATCATGAAAAACATATGTTAATAATATTTGCCTTTATTGTTTTATACAACATTTTCACATGACTTTTAAAATCTAGAATTATACACAAATATTTTTCTCTGATAGTTGTTTGATTATCTTGTCTATAATACGGATGTATAAAATTCTGTCCCAGGTAATTGTTTTTATTGAAAAGCATATAGACTTTAGTATTTAAGTTAAATAAGAGGCATAAGGCCAAGCTGACAGATTTTCTAAATACCTTGTTAGCTTTTTATTTCCAGACAGTTTTTATCAGGTACGTAAATAACTGTCATCAGCACACATCTGAATATTTACATCAAGACATCCGGAAGATCATTAATATAAATGCTAAAAAGAATAAGCTCTAAGATGGTTTCCTAAGAAATAACCATCTTGATTTTTTAGAAGACGACCTAATATTATTTGATATATTTTATAATATTATACACCCTGAGAGAACTGGAATACTGGTGGTATTGAGGTGAACACTGCTGAACTAAATGATTAACCAATCAATAACCACAACAGCAACTAAGGAAAAGGTACTTTTATGAGTAGTGTGGATTCGGACCAACTTTATTTGTCACATACTGTTTCTCGCCTACTATATAGTACATTACATGTAGGAAGGAAAGTATGCAGTTTCAATATAAGGCATATAGTATAGTATGCTGCAGCTGTCTAACACCCAAAGACACACAAAACTAGAAGAAAAATAGTTATACTAATCTGCTGGCACTGTTTAATATATCAGCAACGCATAAACCTTTCAGAACAGAGATGTACTTTATTATTAGGTAGTAACACCAATCTGTCATCCTGTCAATCCATCATTAAGTCTAAGAATATGCAAGAGTTCATTGGCTTAATTAACTAATCACTTTATTAAAGGGCTTTAATATAATCATGTCACTTTTAGCTATGCAAGTAATTTTCATCCATTGCCCTGTAGGCAAATTAACAGGAGACATAAGGGCTAAAAGTAACACATTCATCATTTAAGTGTTTGAGGCACTCTTACATTGAAATAGTTCAATTACGCTGGTAAGGCCGGGCACTTTGCCTTTTAAACATTTTGTTTGATTTTTTACTGGGGTTAGCCTGTAATCTATTTTAAAACTCAACACAATGTTTGTTGGTATGTTCATACAGCATACGTATCACTTTAGCCAGTTGATTTGGATTTGATGTGATCAGATTTAAATGACAGAGATTGGCTGTGTGTAAAACAGCTGATGAAATCACTCTCTTGGGGGGGACGAATATTTTAAGCAAGTAACATTTAATCATTTAACATTTACCTCACTGTAAAAATCTTTTAAGTTTTAGGTTTAATCAAACTGGCTGTGCAAGTCATTTTAATTTACTTTTTTAAAATTTTGTCTGAACTTGTCTATAACTTAAATTTGCTATAACTTGCTAAACAAATTGAAATTCATTAACGTAATGACCGTTATGTAGACCAAATAAAAAAAGTAAGTTGAATAAACTGGAAAAAAATATAGTGCAGCCGCATTGAATGTCTGAGGATCTAACCAAAACATAGGAGAGTAAAGTTTATTTGCACTCAAGTACAAAGTAAATAAAATTTGATCAGTGACTGTGAGTAGCAAATTCAGCAAAAAGTCAACTCTGAGCAGCCAGAGTTGAAAAATGTTTAACTTTAGGTGAAGCTCGTCAATGTCACTTCTCACTTGGCCATCCAATCACCGTTGGGGGGGGGGGGGTCAAATAACGACGTGTTATAAAGAACTGATAAGCAAAGTAGAAGTATCATAGCAATCAAAGCTCTTAGCTTAAAATATGCTTGCAAGCACCCACAGTCGCAGTCCGCCTGGGGTTTTCAGCCGTGTTTAAATGTTTTGGTGTACACGCCCTCAAAGCCATCAGGTGCACAGGTTGGAAAAGAGATAGAAGAGAAACATGCAAAAGATGCCATGCCAATAACAATGAAACCCTGTAATTCCTAGGCAGTTTTCTTATAAGGATGTAATTGATGACTTTCCATCAAAAAATGAAAAAAGTCAGGGTTAAGGGATGTGTATTTTTAGTGTTTTATTCTGTGTGCATGTTTGTTTAAAATAATGATTTATTTGTGTTATAAAAGTATCTTTTTCCAGGGACACATAGGCTAGAACCAACACTGATTTAGCCATTATTAAATTGACTGACAGGTGTAAAAATAAGAAAAGACTGGTGATAAAATCTGTCTGTGTTTAAGCAGTTCACTCTAATCTGCCTACTACAGTAATTGACTTGATTTAATTAGAGGGAATTAACACGGCCAACCGCTATCTGATAACTTTGTTCATGAAACAAATTAAATGATTTGTGTTCATTACCTGCAACCACAACAGTGAGAGTAATAAAGACAGTGAGAGGCATTTTAAACAGCACAACAAAAGCATCTTTCACTCACTCATAAACCTCACGATATGTTACGTTTTTAATTAGTATAAACAGCAGGAAATGTACTGTAAGACAAGTAGAAAAATGTCTTTAACAAATATAATAACACACGATTGTAAACAACCATTTTCATACAGTGGTTAACTGATGCTGAATTGTGTGTATCAGGAGAGTTATTATAGGATTATAAACTCATCATATCGTCTACCTAAATATTTAGGCAGCAATCTTTCTTCTTTTAAGATTGCACTTTGCAAGTGGTACGTGTTAAGTGGCTTATATTTATGAAATCATCTTATTTGGACTTTGTAAACTTTATATTTTCAGATGTGATATATGTTAAAGTCCCGTTCTGTCTCCCTGCCTGTTTTCTTTGTTTTCCCTGTCATCATCATTTGGACTCCATTTCCCATGATCCTCCACACTCCCTGACCTGTGTCTAGTCCTCAATCATCCTCACCTGCCAGCAATCACCCCCATCAGTACCAGTGTGTTCATCTGTTTTCCCCTGCCAGTTTCCATTATTGTTTAGGACAATGTTTCATGGGTGTTCATTATTTTTCTGTAAACCGCACACCTAACTTGTCCAATGTCTTAAAAATAGACACCAGAGCAATGCTTGTGGTAGCTGTGGTATAAGAGAAATTATTGACTCCGGTCCTTTGAATTATTTGAAAATAATGCACACCTGTGGTGAAATGGCGATTTGCATCGTGCAGCATTACCACCTTGGGAGTGCATTATTTTCTTATAATTCATTGCTCCGTCGTCAATTATTCCTTACATAACTATTAGTTCAACCAGCATAAATATATTGTGAATGCCCAAGTTAATGAATATATATTAAGGTGATACAATTATAACATTCATGTTCATACAACTACAGTAAACTTTAGTCCTATATATTCTGTCACTGAAAACATGAGATTGTTTGTTGTCCCTTATATGTTTAAACTCGGTGTGGTTTCTAGCTGTGTATTTTATTATGTTAGGATCTTAGAAGAAACATGCAAAAAAACATGTTTTTAGTAACATCTGCTTCTGATTTAAACCAATTTCTCATATGAGCAAGTAAAATCCTATATGAGAAATGAAGACTAAACGCTTACCAATGGCAGTTCTTTCATAAATACACAGTCCCTGGTGTTAGTTACAGTCACTTTATTTTCCAATCTTTAATATCTCATATCATATTTCCTTCAAACAGAAAACAAAAGTGTAAAACTGAGTATGGAATTGATCATTTCCTGCTGTTTCAGTTGGTCATGTTTAACCAAATTAAACACATAAAGAGTGTAATAATACTGTAACACACCACTCAAGACTACATTGTTTTTTATTTATTTTTTAAATTGCTATCAATAATAATTGTTACCTGACACTTATTATTGATAGCAATTTAAAAAACACTGTCAGAAAAAAGCAGTCAAAATAAGTACCCCAGCTGTCACTGGGGCGGTACCCTTTCAAAAAGTACAGATTTGCACCTAAAGTGTTCATATTAGTATTTCAAAGGTACATATAATGACCTTTATAAAGGGTGTTGAAACAGTTACAGCTGAGGTACATATTTTGACCGTTTTTTTTTTCTAACAGTGTAGTCTTGGCAGAGGATTTTCATTCTACAAAGCATTTAATTTAACAAAAAGTTAAAAGAGTTAATGACCCAATTTCATGTTTTCCTTTGTTTTTAGAGTGTTAAAAGCTGTGCACATAAAAGATCTATAAAGTTACAACAATTAAAGTTTCAAATCCAAAGAGATCTTCTTTTTAAAAGTGAAGCCTTATCCACGCCTACCTAAAACGTCTCGTTCAACACGCCCATGCAGTTAGAAGTCATACTGGTTTGAACATTTGAATAACACCGCCCTAATGTACACGCAAAGATAAAGGGTGTAACTTTAATCACACTGTAGTATTGTTGTTTCCACCATGTCGAGTTGACGCTGTTTTGTTGGGAATGGCAAATTACTTTGTTCGGCCTGCCGATTGAGTAAACATTAAGAAACCAGGTGTTAGGTTTTATTTACAACACTGTTTCAGAACAGTACAGCTCAAATGTTCGATTGTGTGCTGCACATTTTACAAAATAACTACTTTCTAAACAAGGGGGAGTTACAATGCTGGACGTACACAAGGACTTAATCTAAAAAGTGGAGCAATTCCAACTACACTGGTTCTGCTGACTGACATCCTGTAAGTAGCCGATGTTTTCATATTTAATGGGGACATTCCACCAAAATCAGACTTTTTCCATGTTTAAGTGCTAAAATCGGGTCCACAGTGCTTCTACCAACCCAGAAAACATGAAAAATAGCAACCCTGTAACTTTGTTTTGGTAAAGCTCTCTCTGCAAGCATGTGAATAAATAGGTCATTCAGATTTCGCTCCCCCCATGACGTAGTAAGTGGATCTTATTATAATGATACCGCCCCTTCATCTGCGCTATCCAACCATGAAGCGGCCTCACGAGTGCGAGAGACAGAGAGAAAGAATGACTGACAACACGACGCGTTTGTATTCGCTCAATCACAAACAGTAGCCTACAATCTTATAACTTGTAGTTTTAATGGTCTTTCTAAAGGTTGAAGATGAGGATTAACGTTACCTTAGTGCAAGAGCAGCTCATTTGGATTTAAAGGGATACACACAAAAACGGTGCATTTTTGCTCAGACCCATAAAGTGCCTATTTTAACATGCCACAATAAATTACCTATATGGTATTTTGAGTTAAAACTTCACATATGTACTCTGGGGATCTTAAAAATGTCTTGTAGAATGTCCCCTTTAATCAATTTCCTAGTGACGATTCAAATGCGAGTTTTGAGCTGTGACGCACCTGTGTTTTTTTCATATTTAAAGAATTTCCCATTCTACAATCACAAATGCAGACATGGTATTATGCTTTAGTATCCTTAACTTACAAATCTGTTACGTTCTGCTGGTAAAGTTGATCAATCAGCTTAGTCATCTACGTTTTCTGGGTCAGATTTAGGCTTGTATTGGTAAGGTAGTAAATACAATAGTAACTCCTGGCTCTCACTATTGCGTTGGGATCTCATCTTTCAAAACATGGTAAGGAACGTCACATTTCCGTTTACGTAATTTGGCCAATCAGAACGCACTGGATAGCTGGCCAACACAATGTACACCAAATACACAAAGTAATGTGCTTTTTAGCTGCAAAATATTTAGTTCCCCTAGCAAACAAGTACACTCGCATATACATTACATTTGTAAGAGCTGTAAGGTGGTGCCAAACCCTGACAAAAAGTATTTCCTGAAGCCAGCAGCAAATGGCTGAATCCACAGGGAATCGCTTCCTAATTCCTGTTGAATTATCATCTGAAACCTTTCTCAAAGAATTCACATCTACCCCCCAAGACAGTTACCCCATGGTGTGGGACACCCTACCACACTTTCTCGTCCCCCTCTTCTCATGTTCTCAAGCAAACTGTATATGGAATGCTACATTCTGTATCCACAAAGTATCTGAAACTGGTCTTGTTTGGTGTTATATGAAGTGTTTTAATGCAAGTGGTACATTTGGGTTTGTTAATATGACAACAGGATTCAATGTTAATCTGTGACAATAAATAAGTAAACTTAACCTAATGTTGGGAGACAACTCCTAACTTAGACATGTTGACCAATCACCCACTGTATGTATATTAGGCTACACCCCTGATTTTACAACAACCAATCAATACCAAACTCCTATATGCTTTGTTCTCTGGTTATTTAAGGAGATGTGTAGAAGACTTAGGCGGGACTTTCTATATCTAGAAATGCACCCCCATGATGCTGTATCTTTGATGTTTCTTTTTATTTTATTTTGAGGAATCTGTAACCAGATCTTCATCTCCTTACCAGGTATGCAATGGTTTTTCGTTTGTTTCGTATTTGAATTGGAATGTAAATTGGAATGTAAATTGGCTTCTGAATTATGTGCTACCTACCTGGTTAATAAATTGTTACGTTTGCATTTATTCTGCCTTACTCTGAATTATTGACTACAAGTAAATTGATGTATCCTTTGTTACCGCAAATCTATGACCAGGATTAAGTAGGCGTATTGTCTGCCATTTTATGTTTTGGTTATTTGGTCTGACGAACCACTTACCCTTAATAGGGTTAAGTTTGGCGTATCGTCTGCCTTTTACTCTGTTGGTCTGACGAACCACTTACTCTTAATAGGGTTAAGTTTGGCGTATCGTCTGCCTTTTACTATGTTGGTCTGATGAACCACTTACCCTTAATAGGGTTAAGTTTGGCGTATTGTCTGCCTTTTACTATGTTGGTCTGACGAACCAGTTACTCTTAATAGGGTTGAGTTTGGCATATCGTCTGCCTTTTACTATGTTGGTCTGACGAACCAGTTACTCTTAATAGGGTTAAGTTTGGCGTATCGTCTGCCTTTTACTATGTTGGTCTGACGAACCAGTTACTCTTAATAGGGTTAAGTTTGGCGTATCGTCTTCCTTTTACTATGTTGGTCTGACGAACCAGTTACTCTTAATAGGGTTAAGTTTGGCGTATCGTCTGCCTTTTACTATGTTGGTCTGACGAACCACTTACTCTTAATAGGGTTAAGTTTGGCGTATCGTCTGTCTTTTACTATGTTGGTCTGACGAACCAGTTACTCTTAATAGGGTTAAGTTTGGCGTATCGTCTGCCTTTTACTATTTTGGTCTGACGAACCAGTTACTCTTAATAGGGTTAAGTTTGGCGTATCGTCTGCCTTTTACTATGTTGGTCTGACGAACCAGTTACTCTTAATAGGGTTAAGTTTGGCGTATCGTCTGCCTTTTACTATTTTGGTCTGACGAACCAGTTAATCTTAATAGGGTTAAGTTTGGCGTATCGTCTGCCTTTGGTCTGACGAACCACTTAATTTTAACTACAGGGTTAAGCATCGACGAATCGACTGCCTTTAATTATAAGGTCTGACGAACTTCTTAACTTTTGATTAGTTGTATGGTCGAGTTTGTGATCGTGAACCTGCAGCAGCTGATGCAAGGATTCTAAGCGACAATTGAGATCCACTTGAACGAGTCAATATAACAATGAGTTAAATAGAATGATCAAACGTTTATCCAAATTCTATATTTATATCAATTTGATTCATATTATAATACGTTTTATATCCTTGGAGTCAGATGTAAAGTTGCGTAACGTTAATTTGTCTTTATAAGCGCCGGAAAAGACTGAACGCGCTATAACCCTTCGTTTGGATTCCGTCGTTGGACCAAACGGATGGATGGGGTCATATTTTTTCCCTTACACATTTAAGCATAAATATGAACTTAATGCTACAAAATGTTTATTGGTGCATGTACTGTATGCTCTAAACTGTTTCACTCAGTTTGTTAATATTCTCGTCCAAAGTAAAAAAAAAAACATATATATATATATATATTTCCACCTTTGCAGAAAAATATTTTCAGCCAATTTTATTTGTGGTTTGTTCAGTAAAATTATGCTGAAACACAGACAAGTCATTTGAATCTTTCTGTTCAATATGGTAATTCTAGGTGACCTCGTATCTGACTCAGTGTTGTGTTAGGTTATGGTCTTTGAAAAATCAACAGAAAACAAGCCTCAGACAATATGGTTTCATGCCAGAGCGCATTTGGTCATTGGATTGAAATCTGAATTGCTAATGACCCACCTGAGCACACAAGTGTAAAATCCGTTGTCCTCCATTTCCGCCGAGCGGAACCAAATGGAATCTCCTTCTTTACTGAGCCGATGACCTGAGAAGATGATTGGCTCCTCCGAATCACCCTTGTTCCTGTACCAGATGAGCCGCAGCTTGGCATTCTGGGCCACACTGTAGTTAGTGCGAATGTAGCTATAGAAGAGAGCGCATTTCACCCGCAGCGGTTCACCGGCCAACACACGATACGTCTTCAAGTCCACTGACCAGTCTATACATCCATCCACTGCAAAAAGGGGGAAAAATCATTTGAGATTCACAGAAAGTGACTAAAGGCTTACAAAAACTCCTTAATGATAAACAGTACATATACAGCATTAAAGCAATGCATTAACAAAATATTAAAGCAATTTATATTGCAGACTTTTTTAGGATTTACTAAAGACACACTGGAAAAGCATGGACATGGATATTTTTGCAACCGACAATATTGTACGTCCATTTCAGATGCAAAATTTAAATGAATCACGCAATGCTTGCGCTCCTCATTTGACTGGTATTATTTAATGCCCAAAAAGCATGTCTTAAACCATTTTGTGCTGCTCTTGGTAAATTGCATTTGTCATTATGGAAATGAGATCTTTCGTCTGCATGCCTTGTCATTAAAATCACCTGCAAAAATTTCCATTCCCATCTGTGCTTTTAGGTAATGTGGTTTCATAATTGCTAATTTCAGACAAACCAATAGGCCATGACTGGGGGCAGTTGTAACCTAATGGTTAGTAGAGAGTCAGGCTTGTAACCCAAAGGTCGCCAGTTTGAGTCTCACAGCGAGGCACATTTCCTCCAGGTGCCGTATGCGCTACTAAACTTGACAAGCGTGTCACTTTCACTAATTTGCCCTGTTTAGACTCTAATCTGCTCCCGTTGCCACAGGTGAAAGACAACGACTGTGCAAATTGCCAAATATATATAAACTAATACATCACTAGCATCACATTCATTACAGTAAACATTGCATTAGAAGAATAGGACTTGACACCTACAATCACCACAACAGACAACCTAAGAAGAGTTATGGTACCACAGATATTACAAACTATTGATACATATGAAAACACATCTATTATTATGTATATGCAGCTGTTTAACAATCCGGCAACAATTATATCTACAGTTTAAAGAGCAAAATGTAAAAATAATATCATTGATATTATGTGCTATACACGTTTACCGTAAAGTTGTGCTTTGCACAACAATGCACACTTTGAAAAGCATGAATTTGAATGATCATTTAAGGGCAATTTTATAAATGGCTTTTCACACAGCCATTGCGTGAGCAAATGTGAGGAAAGCTCCTGCACTTCTCACATACCATAATTGCACATCTATCTCAAAAGACCTTAAGAGGCACAAAGCCACATAACTCTTACATGACATTAGCTGCTATCTCACTGCGATCCAGTATTTCATACTGATGGAAAGATGGAACTCATCAAAGTCGCAGCCATCTGTCAACACGAAACACTGTAATTTATGAGCAATTACAGAGGAGTTTGTAGGCGGACTCTGACTCATCGCTGTACCGCCTCCCGTCACATAAATATCTTTCACATTCAAAACCTGCCACCGCTGTTTTATGTCAAGCACTGTCACAATCACACATTTACGCTATAGATTTTGTTATATGCACTCGGCCCGATGAATTCTGTGCTGAAATAAAACCTGCAATGGAGACTGAAGCAAAGACAATGAGAAGAAAGTGCGACAGTATCACACATGGCTAGACAGGAAGAGAGAGTTTGAGGGCTTAAAGTCACACTACATCAGCAGGAGAGAGCGTATTAGCTTGCTCTGCTGAATGCACGCGATGCAAACGGCATGGCGAGTGCACAGGTTAAGTCTTATGTAAACAGGCAGCTGTATGCCGCCTCAAGTTATTACACAGATAATGCGTTTGCATCCAATTGTTAATTTATCGGTTATTAAGAGCAGCGTAATTCCAAAATCGGACAGGATACGCCTTAAGTGTCATGACAATTGCTGTTACAAAGCCAAACAGCCAGCGAACAACGAAGCTTTGCAGCAAATCCTTAACGTTTGCATATGGATGAGGCTAAAGATTCAGAAAAATAACTCAGCAGTCAGAAATGCTCAAACATTATGCATGCACATATGAAATGCATTAGTGAACATTTCAACTGAACACTAATTCAAGTTATTGCTCCTGACATCACAGACACCTAAAACTTTTTTAAAGGTTAGAAAATGCCACATTATATGGAAAAAGACAAAACAAATAAGACAATGTCAACTTAAACTTAAATAAATATCTGTTCTTATTTACTCAAAATGAGTTTTTTAAACATGTATGCTATTATATATTCACTGGAGAGTTTTTAAAGAATCTTTGGGATGTTTTCTTCCATAAAATGAGCACTTTGCTACAAATGTGTAGAAAATGAAATTTCATTTTCTTTTGACTACCTTGCATAGACAGAATAGATCTTATCCACCTAAGCAAGCATCCATTTTCTTTACCTCACAACAATCCAATATATTACGGTATACAACCATGTTTTTTCTTGATAAGCTGCATTAAAATGTGCATTAGGAAAATACTATATAAATAAAAACATAATTGAATTAAATCGATCATTTAAAGATTTCAGTTTTTTTTTTCATTTTTAAAATGGCACTGATTTTAAGCTCCAAATGTGAAAAGCATTGTAAAATCCATTGCAAAGCCCCGCGCCTGCTTCAATAATAATTGCCTGACCTGCTTACAGCGTTGTGGGCTCAGACTATTATAAAGCAGTACAGCAATTTCAGCTGTGAAAGCTGAAGGGGTACAAAAAGTCAATATCACAACAGCAGCTCACCAAATACTTTGTGCTGATATGCAATTTTATTTCTGACTTGCCTCTGATAGCTTCTTTGTAATTCCTCTGAAGTGGGAATGAATAGCTTGTAGTGGACGTGTATGTTTAGGGAGGTGTAAATAGAGGCTGCTTGGAGGACGCTGCCTGGGGTGAAATGGTCTTCTGAAATGACTCGCACATTGAGCGTCTTATTACAGCCGAATCAACGTAGAAATGACTGCACCTGTATGCAGGGCACAACTTGTTGACTGTTCGATATAAATGCACTATATTTTGACCTGCTTTTCATCAAAACTGTCATTGTCATATAGACTATATGTAACCTTGGAGCACAAAACCAGTCATAAGGGTCAATGTTTTGAAATTGTGATTTATGCACCATCTGAAAGTTAAATAAAAAAGCTTTCCACTGATCTATGGTTTGTTTGTTAGGAAAGGATACTATTTGGCAAAGATAAAAATATTTGAAAATATAAAAAAACTAAATATTGAGAAAATGTCCTTTAAAGTATAGTCCAAATGAAGTACATCCACTCACAAAGATAAAGTTATATTGATATGATGTATTTACGGTATATCTTCATTCAACATGATCTTTGCATAATATCCTAATGATTTTTGGCATAAAAAAATCTATAATCAATGTATTGTTGGCTATACTGGTACATTTATACTGTACCCCTGCAACTTAAGACTAATTTTGTGGTCACATATAGCCAGATATAGTCAACTGCCCTGATATCTATAGGTATTGTACAGCAGCATTATAATGCAATGTACATTTAAAGTAGAAAAATAATATCAAATTGACGATTTCTGTTGTTGCAGGCCCATTCTCAACTATATATGTGTGTTAGGAGCCATGAATAACACAGAATCTGAAATGGTTTAAAAGAAGACAAATTAGGCTTTGATGCAGCCAAACCAATCCTGACTTAAATCCAACAGTGAAGGTGTGATAGGACATGGAAAGAGCAGATTAATAAATGAAGACCCAGCAGTCCGACACTTCTGTAAGAACGGATCAAAATCCAAACACTGATAAGCAAGTCTTATATCAAATTACAGATGGAGTTTAAAAAAAGCTCAAATTAAATTCAAGAGCATGTTTGCAGTTTTTTAACGGTCACATAAGTGCCTTTATTTACATCTATTTAGCTGTTTAAACCAGATCAGTCAATCTTGTGTCAAAGTTATACTTTAACATAAATATATGCATTTTTATAAATCTTATTAAGCGTTTTTTTTTTCTTTTGAGTAAATCCACAATGTGTGTGGGATTGTTTTTTATCTATGTGGGCTACTTTTAGAAACAGTGAGATCATAAGGTCATCAAAACAGGGGAGCATCAAGCCGCTAGAGATTCTGGTTGAGGTGAACCCAGAGGCGAACAGTTTTTATTGATCTCTTCATCCTTCCGTGCTTTTTATGGGTGAACATTTCTGTGAGAAGTTTTATGCAACGCACAACCAGGACTGCAACATGTATTTACTGTTTACTGTAGCTGTCTGTGAGCACCGATAAACTAATTTACCATTAGCATAAAACTTCATTAACAGCCTATAACATACTTATCAAACACTTCAGAGTTGAAAATGTGTATGGATATGAATAAACACATCATTTTATAAATGATGCAAAGTGTATGCACTGACACATATACTGTACATATCAGTTACAATAATAAAAATCACGATGTGCCAACATCCAGTGTCAAAATGATCAAAACGCTAAATATTTACAATAGGTCTAAACACCACATACAATTGCAGATATACAATACTGGAACTGTAAAGTTTAAGCAAAGCTGCAGAGAAAATCTCTCACATCCGGTCACTAATGTATGACAACTAACATCAATAAAGCACACATATGAACTTTTATCAAGGGGAAATGAAATTATACAACATTGACAAGCAACAGCACAACCTCTGATAGTATCCACATTAAAGCCACTAACAGAGAAAAGATTACCAGGTCAATGCAAGGTTTTTAAAGTAATGTTTTACAGTTTTGCTGGACTCACACAAACTCGCGGCTTGAGACAGAACTGCTGTCACTCAAACTGATCAAAAAATATCCAAAAACAGTTCAATTTTTGATTAATGTCCATTTTAACCATGCTTATTGTTCTGGCACCGTTTTGCACATCTGAATTTGACAGCTTTGCATAATAATTAAGGTTAAATGTGAAAAACTTTTATGTAAATGCACTGTAAAAGAAAAAAATAGGTATATATCATATCATATGCAAGCAATAAGGTACGAGAGGCTGCGCTGTATCGTGAATAAGTAACGGCTGAAGTGCGTTGTTAACCCCTGCAACCCCTTCAGCCGTTACTTATTCACGATACAGCATTTGCCTCAAGTACCTTATTGCTTTTATAAAACGGTTACCACACAATATTAAAGTAAAAAAATATTAGTGCAACTTTCTTGAAGTTAAATCAATAAAAGCATTTTTCTGCTAGAAAAAAATAGTCCTTGACTGTGAACAACAACGTTTCAATGTGTAATATCATGCATGAATGCTCAAATAAAAATGATATGTGTGGTTGCTAAGGATGTTGCTAAGGGCACAGTGATAAATAGAATCGTTGGGTGAAGCGGTCATAGCAGTGTTTTATCGTGAATAAAGCACACCTATTGACCAATCAGAATCAAGGATTGGAACTAACCGTTTTATAACATATCATATCATATCATATATATCAGTAATTTTTTAGTTTTCTAATAAAATATTTCAACATTTGTTTTTGTTGAAATGCACCTGTATAGTTAGTATAGTTTAATTAAATCATGCTATCCTTAAATTGTTTGACTCTTGAGTGAATTGGAGGACTTAACTAAGGCATACTGTATATTTCCTGGCTGTCTGTCGCTGTACTCAACTAATGCTGTGCGCGTTCAGCGTAATATAGATGTTATTGCATAGTAAAATAAATGATTTAATAACACAGTGCTCTTGAATTCTTTATTTTAATGTGGTCAGTGGTGACATATCAAGGTTTACTACTTCCAGATAACAACCACCTGAAACTGATAACACATGTTGGGTGCATCCCAATTCGAAGGCTAATGGTTATCTTTTTTTAAACGTCAAGTCTTGATTTAAAGCCGTAAGGAACCTTCCTTTTGGAATGTCTGCATTTCTTACAAATAAGCTAATATAGTATTAAAGTATCAAATCTTTCATGTTCAATAATTTACACATGTGACAAGTAGTCTTGTTATAAGCTGGATGTACTTTATCCCTTACATATACAAATAGAGGCATATCACGTCTTTTTTAGTCAAACATTTGATTAATTGGTGGATTGAGAGTCATTGCTTGAAGCAACACCTATATAACAGACCAAAGCCTCATTTGAGAGCTATTTATACATCATTCATTTATACATTGGTGTCAACCACCAAAGGTGCTGGTATAGAATGGTATGTCTTCATGTTACTGGACAGAAGTTCAGAAGAATCAATGGGAAACCCTTATGAAAATGAACCATGATTTTTGTAGTAACCAAGTTTTTTCAATACTAACCAACTGCAGAAGCGCAGAACCATACGTCATGACAGTCTGAGACTGACAGCACCAGCCTAACAGTCTGAGGCCAGAAGTGGGCCTTATAAGGCATTCCGCTACTTCGGTGTTTTTTTGGACCGTTTCAAAGTTTAAACCAGCGTTACTCATTGCGCGGCAAGCTTTTGGCAGTAAATAATACGGTGATATGATCATGCAGTCATGCGGTTTTTCTATCTTTTTTGCTCCGCACGGACGCTAATTTTGTTAGAAAACCATATCCATTATAAAACTGGACTGTGATCAAGACCCACGTCGATAAAAAAAATGCAGCGCTTGCACAGAGCGATTCACTTGACATCAAAGTACCGACCGTGAGATCAGTGTGCTTGTTTTAAGTATGAATTGTATAAAAATGTATTAAAAATATTTAATTTGAAAATATATATTTACGATATATGAGATACAACTGTATATTATTTATAAATATATAAGGCGATTTCAGAATGACTGAGGCACTTTTTGCCATTTGAGATTAATATAATTAATTATTAATTATATATATAATACGTTTTTTAAAGTTTAATTTATAGTTTATTATCCATTTGTTTTGTTGTGTCATAAAAAAAAACATTTAACACAAATCTTAAAAAATAAAGCTTGAGCATAAAGCATTTTAATAGATTTTAACATTTAATAATTTTCCGTCCACCTCCGGTCTGAAATTACAACTCCGCCCACTTCTGGCCTCAGACTGTCAGGCTGGGGCTGTCAGTCTCAGACTATCATGACATATAGTTCTGCGCTTCTGCAGTTGGTCCTATCTCAGTTTTTTGGGCATATTTATTACCAATGGTTTATGGTTTATATATTTTTTACAACCCATTCTCACTCCCCAAGGCGTCAAAATCTGAAGCATGTTCAAACGCCTTCAGCGTCAGTATGAAGACGCGAAGGGTGCCCCTATGCGTCACTATATCGACGAAATGGGAACTCCGTTGCTTTCATGCTAATCCCTCAGCGTCGGATACAGACAAAAGGGAATCCCGGAAGGTGATGCCGTCACGTTATGCGACGATCGGCACGGTCATGCCGCTTCTGGATGGTAACTACTCAATTTTTGTTCCAATTTTTTTACCATTGTCGCTTGGGGTTGGGGTTAGAACCACTTTCTGTTACATAAAATTACATCCTAACCCAAACCCAACTCTAACCCTAACCCCAAGCAACAATGGCTTAAAGATCAGAAGACAAAAAGTATAAACCAATACAGACATCCTAACCCAAACCCGAACTCTAACCCTAACCCCAAGCAACAGTGGCTTAAAAATCAGAAGACAAAAAGTATAAACAAACTGACATCCAAACCCCAAATCTAACCCCAACCCCAAGCGACAATGGTTTAAAAATTGGAAAAAAATTGAGTAGTTACCGTCCAGAAGCGGCATGATCCTGCCGATCGTCGCCTAACATGACAGCATCACCTTCCGGGATTCCCTTTCGTCTATATCCGATGCTGAGGGATTAGCATGAAAGCAACAGAGTTCCCATTTCATCGATATAGTGACGCATAGGGGCACCCTTCGCGTCTTCATATTGACGCTGAAGGCGTTTGAACATGCTTCAGATTTTGATGCCTTGGGGAGTGAGAATGTATAGCAACTTTACACTAGTTAAAACATGGTTAATTTTTACTATTAGAGGGTGTGCATTTATAGCTACAGCACAGGTTGAAATATTTATTAGCAAGTTTTGCACATAGTTTGCACAATATGTTTATCCTGATACACCATCATATTTGACATAACGCTGGACTGAAAGGTTAAATGATTTTTCCCAACCATGTGATCCAAAGCTTATGATTGAATTAATAAATAATACATCAAGCGGTGAGGGAATCAAGTTCGGCTTAAAAACATGGTTGCATAAGCATGCATGTGTAAAATCTCATTACACAGAGATTTCCAGTTTCATGAATAATCTACAGTGGGCACTGCATAGGTAAACAGAGTTCCTGAAGAAAGAGCTACAGTCGCAATCTTCAGTATAGATTTACCTATATTATATTCATATATCATCATAATTCTGCAATCTGTGGGGGTAGATTTGGTTTATTAGTATTCATACATGAGAATTAACAAAGATTGGCCTGCGTCAGCTCATGTTACTAAAATAATGAAGGTAGAAATAATGAGGTATTTTTGTGTTCGATTTGCACAGCATGTATATATTCATCCATCAATCATTGCGTGAAAGCAGGTACAGATGCAGTCTACAGTTGTGTTCAATTTGTTGACAAACTTTAGGACGTCAGGACGTGGCTTACAACATACAATAATGGAAAAACAACACCAACTACACTGAGGAGATAAAACAGAGATGGGGGAAATACAGGATGTGAAAAAAAGGTTAAAAAGAGGATATTAAACAGGAATAATAAAAAAGAGCGGATGTAATGATTTCTAGAAGAGTGATATTCCCAGATGTACTAACAGTCCGCTGTTACCTTCCTATAAAGATATATTTATTCAACCAGCACTTGATTCATTTCTGGTACTCCTAAATGTTTACATACTATTGTGTTACTCTTTCTTTTTTAAATAATTTTAACAGATATTACTGCACTACTGAGGTTACTGCCCCAGTACTATAAATCCCTTATGTTGTTTTATTATCTTACCTCATTTGTAAGTCACTTTGGATAAAAGCATCTTCTAAATTATAAATATATACTGTATGTAAGAACAGAGAAGCAGTGAAACAGAGGAGCAGAACACAAAAATGATATTTCAAAGGCGATGAAACAGTACATTAAAAATAGTAGCATATAGAGATTAGGTAAAACAGAGGAGAGTTGAATATTTAGATGTGGTAATACTAATAGAGGATGTAAACACAGACAGCAGATAAAAAGCAGGAGGTGACGCAGAAGAGATGTGAACACAGACGGCAGGTGAAACAGAGAAGAGCTGATAGAGAGGAGGTGAACACAGGGAGCAGATAAAAATAAAGGTTAAACAGAGAGGAGGTGAATACAGAGAGGACGCATCATAAATGAAGGACAGCGCGGGGGGAGCGGGTGAGCAACTATAACTCAGAAAGAGAGATCTCATGAAAATATAGATGGAGTGGAGGACAAATCTAATGTAGAAGCAATGAAAATGAAGAAGAGGGCTTGAGTAGAAGAGACAAAGACAAAGATAAACGTTTCAATGCCACACACAAATCAAAATAAACCAATATCTGCCCATAAAACATTTACTGCTGAAAAAGGTTTGCATTTGAACTTAATTTTATTTTAAATAAGAAAGGCAAAATTTCAAAGCTCTCAAACTGTATTTAGTCAGATTACATTGTTGTTCATTTTTGTCTATTGGAGTACACTGTCAAGAGTCAAGTCTGCTGTATAATTGTATAATGATGTTTAGTGTCAAGCAGATGTCTGATCTTGAGTGGAAAGTGGCATAAGATGAGTTTGTCTGATGGCAGAGCGCCAGGCCAGGCTGCATTCATTTGCTCCTCATTAATGGAGTGAAGTGTCTACGGTTGGACACTGACAGGCTGAGATGCGTACATGAAGGTGTGGAAAGATGGGGAGAGAGAGAGAGTGTGTCGGGTTAGCTAGCGTTTAATGAACTCGCTCAGAGCTCATTGTCATGTTGATGTTGAAAGCCTGACGCTGCGCATGGTCACTGTGTCTTTCTCCAATGAATCACTGTGACATTTGCTTCTGACAGCCAATCAAACCACAGGAACCACTGAAATATTACAAATATATCTGTTCCATATCCTGCCAATGAATCTCTGCTCTTCCACACGTACAATGTGACCTTTAACTTTTAGAGATAGAGATGTTTTACAGATACGTGATGTCATTTTGCATCGATCATCCACGAATTTGAAACAGACCTGTGGCTTTCGGACTCATTTGTCACAGCCACATGCACAATGTTTTTATGTAACAATGTTTTTCTTAATGTATTGCAATGTATTTAAGCTTTTGTATTGTTAGGTTAAGTGATAATTATAAACACAGGAAAGTTTCGGAGGTTGATTTTTGGGGCACAGTGTACCAATATGGGTCAAGCCCTCTCACACCGCACCACAATGTATGGATCTAGCTCTGGTCCCGTTAAGATTCCAGGGCATCTGTGTTCTGAATTACATCAACAACTGGCTAATATTAGTTCAATGTAGGCTCGGTTGTCTCCTGCTCATATAGAATCCATTATTTTACCGTGGGTAAAATTAGGCTAGGAAATCACACACTGAGAAGAAGTTTCAAAGGCTGTTAGGTCTCATGGCTGCAGCATCACACGTTATATCTCTAAACAGTGGTGGCAAAAAAACAAGGGGCAACCCATTTCGCATGATCAAGGTCATGCACAAATGTCTTCGTGCCTTAGTTTTATTGAATAAACTTTTGGATTTCTTCCCTAAGGGCCGGTGTTTGGGGCTCAGTGTTGTTGAGTTATGCTAACGACAGATATATCTCTCACGGGCTGGGGAGTGTTTATGGAAGTCCATGTGGGTCATAATCTATGGAAAGTCTATCAGTTCAGTTGGCACATAGATTGCCTAGAGATACTGGCAGGCTTTCAGGCTCTAAAACATCTTCAGCTAGGGGGGTTTGCGCTTGCGCCCACCGAACAAGTTAGCACTCCAAGCAGTGTACACTCCCGGGTGTCTGAATTAGGAAGCAGACGTCCTGCCGAGATGGGGGCTAAGGCCCGGGAAATAAACACTTCACCCAGAGCTTGTGGAGCTTGACTGGACAATGTTTTACTGAGCAGAAGTGGACTTCTCGAGAGATGACAGACTGTCCACTCTTGTTGTCCTTTACGTATTCAGCACCTGGTACAGCCGTGGCCAAGAGTACAGTGTGTCTTTGGGCGACCAGTCGCTTTGGAGAGACCTGGTTATAACTTATTTCCTTCATGGCACTTAGAGGCTGAGGCCGGTGAGCCGCATCCCAGCTTGGCACCTAGCTATTGTTCTGGACAGCCTGACCAAGTCCATCGAGTTTCGAGTCCATCAAGACCATTTCAGTCAAGTTTTTGGTACTGAAAAGGTTTCCATTATGTGCCTGATTTCGCACCGGGGATGGTCAAGGCTTTTCTGAGCCCTAGGCTCAGTTATGTGCCTAAGGTGCTTATTAATGTGCCATGGCCTATAATTTTGCATTCTTTTTTGTCCTTCTCCGTTTATATATAAGAACCAGGAGAGCTATACAACTTAGGTTACACATATAACCATGGCTCCCTGAAAACAGAACAAGATGCTGCATCTTCCTGCAATACTCCCTGCATCCCTGTCATGACTTGCTTTGGCACTGTTTAGCAGAATGTCATCTCCTTCGGATTCCTCGTTCCTACGTTACCTGCCTCTGATTTTACATAGGTGCTTTTTACGCAGTCATGCAAAAGGCATTCCCATAAAGTTGCTTTGGTGACGAAGCATCTTGTTTCCCTTTTAGGGAACCATGGTTACTTGTGTAACCTGAGACGTTTTATTTCTGTATTACACAGATGTTGCTTTCAATCAAAATCAGATTTCTGAGACCTTTGCAAATCATTTGTATATTTTTTCTCTTCAGTATTTAAATTTATTTCATTCCCCACCAGCCTTTTCTAAAAAAGTTGCTAGCATTTTTTTTGTGATTTTCACAAAAGTTTCACAAAATGCCTTCCAGGAAAATGTTCTATTAATATATAAACATAGAAATATATCAAATGAAAGAACAGCCTCTGCTTTCAAACAAACAAATAAACAAACAAAACGGGAAAAATTTTCATCCTTTCTTTTTTTGCTCTTTTTTATAACCTCTTAAATATGGGTAGTTTTCTTAAAAAATAACAAATTTGAGCAATAAGTGAAATAATTGCATTTTTGCCAATGACTTTTGTTAGAGATCAGATTCAGAACGTTTATCAAAATAAAATTAATAAAATTAGTTTTTGCTTCACTTTTTTGTTTATTTGGGTAAGAGTGACATCTAATAGTGGAATTACAGATTACAGTAAAAACTCGTCAGGAAAGCGTCATTGGCAGGGAAATGTTTTCTATTAATTGACGAGATAACTCGTCAATGGTGGGGAAAGAGTTAAAGCACTAAAGCTCTCATTTCTTCACTTAATGTTTGTGTTTAAATAAGTATAGAATAAATATGATGCACCAATGCAGTGATTATTACCAAAATGAAAAGACAAGGATTTGCATTAAAAGCTCTATTGATTTTATTACACTTTTACCACATCTAGGTCACTATGATTTCTGGATTTCTCCAAATGTGGTTTTCACATGGTTCTTTAAAAAGATTTCTTTCTTATGAGGAAAACTATTTTTTTGTTGGCAAAACAGGGACTTTTTATTAAAAAAATTTAATTTCATACCATGTCACATTATAATAAATATTTTCACTTTTCAAGCTTTTATTTTGCTTCATTTAAAGAGGACATATCATGAAAATCTGACTTTTCCCATGTTTAAGTGCTATAATTGTGTCCCCAGTGCTTCTATCAATCTAGAAAATGTGAAAAAGATCAACCCAGTAACTTAGTTTTGGTAAACCATTCTCTGTAAGCATGTGAAAAAATAGGTCATTGTAATTTGGATCCTATTGTGATGTCAGAAGTGGATAATACCGCCCCCTTTATCTGCACTATCCAACCACAGCACTGACATTATGTAAGATAATTTCGGTCTGTTTCATAGAAGAAGAGAAGCAGTAAATGTAAACAGAATTCTCAGCCTTCAGTTAACCTCATTGCTATCTAGTGTATTGACCAACATTTTTACTAGCACAGAATTTTTCTCTAACTCCAAGCTTTGGGCTTAGGGTCAGAATAAGGTTAGATCTATGTTAGTTTGGCAAGAAGATTTGTTTCAGGACTGACAAACAATGTTGATTGAAGAACACATCATGATTGGCTAAGCCCTCAGGCCATGTAAATTTAAGGACAGATTTGGCAGTGAGAGTATCTGTGAGTCTGAACTCTTGGTTGGTAATGTAGAGTGAGTCGTGTCACCTTGATACCTGCTGTTTTAGTGACTCCTCTGTTTGTCCTGCCACAGAAACCTGCCAGCATTGATCACAAAAACAGTCTGGAGCTCTAGAAATAAAGTTTGTTTTGTTTGATTAAAGATTAAAGTTTGATTAAAACTAAATAAACTGGTTACATGTGCTTAAAATAATGAGCTCTATCTATTTACCTGTCTGTCTCAGTCTCTCTCTACATTTGGAAAAAAAGCCCCTACTAAATTAATTGAATTTCTCAGTAGAGCGAGAACTTTCAAAATAATAGCTCTTATGTTTATATTTTTCCATAATTATTACCTTTCTCCAGCTTAGGTTACCCATATAACCATGGCTCCCTGAAAAAGAAAACAAGATGCTGCGTCTCCCCGTAATATTCCTGGCATGCCTGTCACGACTTGCTTCGGTACTGTTTAGCTGAACGCTAAAACATAATAGCTCTTATGTTTTTATTTTTTTAATAATTACTACCTTTCTCCATCAAACTGTAATATAGCATGAAAACAATGTTGCTCTTAAAAATGCAGCAAAGTGTATTTTCTGTCAAAATAGTCAAACAGTAAGTGAACAAATTCTATGTCATATATGTTAAAATGCAAAGTTAAAATTGAATTCATATGCCACACCAGGCAGGAAACATTGGCTTTAGCTTCCGTTAGTTGGATTATGTGGACATTTGTGCCACGAACCTTCAACATGCTCATTAGTTTGGTGTTTCTCTGGAGACAGGTGATTTTCTCAGAGCTTGAGCCAGCACCTGTGCCAGACAGCCTTTCACATTCACCCAGACCTCATCATTCAAGGACAATTTAACATTGCTTTGCAAGCTCAGCCACCAACTGCCTCCAACATATCTAGCAGTAAACTTTACCATAACATTACATATACTTTATACTCTAAAAATAGTCATGAAAAGTAAATACACAAAAAAGGCACAAGATAACATCTGTTTAAATCTAATGCATTTCTGGGTAAAATACTTCTTAAGTATATCTAAATATGTAAGTTTAGTTTAGTTTATTAATTTATAAAACACATTTAAAGACGACACATAATGAAATCTGATTTTTTTTCCATGTTTAAGTGCTATAATTGGGTCCCCAGTGCTTCTATCAACCTAGAAAATGTGAAAAAAAATCAACCCAGTAACTTAGTCTTGGTAAACCATTCTCTGCAAGCATGTGAAAAAATAGGTAATTGAAATTTCTATAAGTAATGTCAGAAGGGGATAATATCGCCCCTCAATCTGCACTATTCAACCACAGCACTGCCATTTAGTGCAGAGATCAATTTGCATTTAAAAGGACACACTCAAAATGCCACATTTTTGCTCACACCTACAAAGTGGCAATTTTAACATCTTATAATAGATTATCTATATGGTATTTTGAGCTAGAACTTCACATATGTACTCTGGGGCCACCAAAGATTTATTTGACATCTTAAAAAAGTCTTGTAAAATGTCCTCTTTAAAAACAAAAGAAGCTGCAACCATATTGCTGTACTACAAATAAAAACAGAGTAAAAGTAAAAACCCAATCCAGGCAAACAAAGGAACACATACAATTGTACAGCCTCAAACAGAGTTAAAACATACAGAATACAAGTGGGTTTTTAAAACATATTTAAACAGAGAACTAGAGGGGGCGGATTTTAAGTGAAGAGGAAGACTGTTCCATAGCTTTGGAGCTGCCGCAGCAAAAGCCTGTTCACTCTTATATTTAAAATGTGAACGAGAGACTGAGAGAAGGAATTGATTAGAAGACCGAAGAGATCTAGGGGTAGAATACAGAGTAAGGAGATTACAAATATACTGGGGAGTAAAGCTTTTAAAACAAAAGAGCAAAATCTTAAAATGAATACGAAACTTAACTGGGAGCCAGTGTGGAGAGGCAAGTACTGGTGTAATGTGCTCACGTTTTCTGGTGCCAGTCAATAATCTAGCTGCCACATTTTGTACCAGTTGTAATCGGTCAAGAGATGATTTAGGCAAACCAAGATAAAGTAAATTGCAGTAATCCATTCTTGAAGTTATAAAAGCATGAATTACAGTTTGAGGGTCATTCATTGAAAGCATCTTTTTAATTTTAGCAATTGATGTTAATTGAAAGAAGCTGCTTTTCACAAAAGTACTAACCTGTTTATCAAAAGACAACATAGGATCAAAGACAACACCAAGGTTTCTAACACAATCACATACATTTGAAGACAGGTGGCCAAGCTGCTTTACAATGCCAGAAGACAGCTTGTTGGATGAAAAAACATTATTTTAGTTTTGTGATTGTGTAGCTGTAAACCATTCAAATCCATCCAGAACTTTATGTACTGAAGACATGCAAACAGAGTGGACACAGAACAGTTATTGTGTTACTAGGAAAATAAAGTATTGCCAGCATATAGAGATGATATGATAAATTATGTTCTGAAAGATATAACCCAGTGGAAGCATATATAATGAGAAAAGTAGAGGACCCAGAATAGAGCCCTGAGGAACACCATAGGAAATTTGAGCCCGAGATGAAAAACAATTCTTCATTCGCAGAAAAAGATCTGTCCTTGAGGTAGGAGGCAAACCTAGATCAAGTCTTTGAAGAAGAATATGATGATCTTTTGTGTCAAATGCTGCACTAATCAAGCATGATTCGGATACAGCAAGAACCAGAGTCAAAAGACAGTAAAAACTCATTGGTAACCTTCAACAAGGCAGACTGAAATGTGTACAATATATTAAAAATATTTAAGTAAGAGGAGATCTGAGAATACACAACTTTTTCTAAAATCTTTGAGATGAAAAATAATTTGGATTTTAGATTGAACATATTGATCAATCAATAGCGGCTGGACAATAGCATGTTTAAAAGAAGCTGGTACAATTCCATTGTTAAGGGGCTATTGATATTAGCAGTTAACAACTGGACTTAAGGTTGGAAAAACCTCTTTGAAAATCGGAGAAGGCAGAAAATCAGAGTGACAAGAGGAGGGCTTCATACTAACAACGATTTCATGGAGCTGTGAAGGAGACACGAGTTGGAAAAGAGATAGGGAGCTTTGTCGAGAAGCCATTTCTAGAGGAAGAGAATTTTGAAATGGAATGTTAGACCTGATACACTCAATTTTTTGATAAAATGTTTCAAAAACTGTTCGCACAAGTCAGCGGAAAATTTTAATGAAGCATTAGGAGCAAGATTTTAAAAAAGACATTGTATTACAAAAAGTGTCTTTGGCTTATCTGCATTTTCTCTGTGCCTCCTTAGCAGCACTATGATAATGTTTAAGACATTCTCTGAAATTGTTTTTCTTCATCTTGGATCGCTGTAGCCTTAGGGGAGCAACTGAGTCCAAGGTGGAATTGCAAGTACAAGCAAAAAGTTCAACTAATTCATCAGGATGGACACTAGAAGATAGATCATCCACAGAAGTTTACCAGTAGTAAACTATTAGTACAGTATTATACACAATTTCCTGAACACAGCGAACCTGTGCTGATATCCAGTAATTGCTCTGTTTGTCTGAATGCTTCAGACATGGCAACTTCTAAATAAAGGGAGTGTAGTGCAACTTTCATAGTAACCTGCTGTTTCAAAATGCTAAATTGCTATCTTAACTCGTTCCCCGCCATTGATGAGTTATCTTGTCAATTAAGAGAAAACATTTCCCTGCCAATGACACTTTCCTGCCAAGTTTTTTACGGTAATCTGTAATTCTGCTATTACTAGATGTCGCTCTTACCCAACTTATAAAAAACTTAAGCAAAAACTCATTTTACAACAGTTTAAACTCAGTGTATGTTTTGATAATCGTTCTGAATCAACAAAATTCTTTTACTAAAGCTTTTTGCTCAAAACGTGGTATTTTTAAAGAAAGCTACCCATATTTAAGAGGTTATGAAAAAAGAACAAATGAAGATAAGACGAAAAGTTTTTTCCCGTTTGGTTTGTTTGTTTGAAAACAGAGGGTCTGTTCTTTCATGTGATATATTTTTATGTTTATATATTTATAAAAAATATCCTGACAGGCATTTTGAGAAACTTTTGTGAAAATCACAGGGAATGCTGGCAACTTAAAAAAAAAGGCTAGCAGGAAATGAGTTAATGGAGCTCAAAGGGATGGTTCACCCAAAAATTATCTCTTCATTACTCACCCTCATGTGCTTACAAACGTAGAAGGATATTTTGAGGAATGTTTGTAACCAAACCGTTCATAAGCCCCAATTACTTCCATAGTATTTTTTTCTACTATGGAAGTGAATGGGGCTCATAATTGGTCTGGTAACAAACATTCCTCAAAATATCTTCCTTCGATCAAATCAGATCCATCAGATCAAAGAAATGTATACAGATTTGTAACAACATGAGAGTGAGAAAATTATGTTATAGTTTTCATTTTTGGGTGAACTATCCCTAATAGAGCAAGCAGAAAAAAAATGCTTAACAGTGATTCTTGCTAAACGTGTCCCTCTCGTGTTCAACATTTGAGTCTGATTAGTTGTTTAAATCAGCTGATTCAGATGGATTACTGTACATTAAGCAATGCTTTGAAAGCACCAGAGTGTATTTACAGTTGGATCCACAATTTCAAAGCAGCTTCCCCAACACCCAACTAAACAAATGCATAAACATGTTATTTTAAAACCCTCCAGTCTAGAGATGGCATTTGAGGTCTTGAAAATGTCAAGCTGTAAAACTGCTTAATTTATTTCTTAACTTTAAACATCCCGTTAACTGGATTTATAACTTGACAGCATTTGATACATGGTGAAAGTTGTCTGACAGCTTTGACCTTATCTTGATGCCATACGTACAGAACACTGAGATGTCACATAGAAAAGTGACTATTATATAAAGATCAATACAAAAAGCAAGTGTAAATACAGATAAACAGCTAGGCAGTAAAGAAACAAAGGAAGGACGCCTGAACGCTGAGGTTTCCACAGGGAGGCTCTGAGGGGAAGCAGATGGAGCGTTTCCTCGTCCTCATAAGCAACACACGTCCACCTCATCCTTCACCCCAGAACCTACAGCGCATGACACCTCCTGCAGCGGCTGGGCCTCCTCGCCCACAACAACTACACCCTGACAGCTCCGACACCAGGCTGTTTGAATTAACTCTGGCCCAACGCATAGCACCCCGCTCGCAGTGTGTGCACCTGTGACTGGAAAGAATTTGCTGTCTGCGTTTGGCAGTTCTGTCCCCTCGCTGGCCTGATATGAATGACACTCATTATAGTAAGTAAGACTCTGCAGCACTGTAATGCCATGCCACAGCACAAACTGTTCACAGAGCGGGACCTCTTTCAGTCCAGCATGAACATTACAGTCTGGCCTTGCGCTCATTAATGTGGTCCTTTATAAAGGCTTTATGTTGTTTCATAAACCAAAACACATTTGACCCCATTTTGGATAAGAGAATCCATTTTTTATTAAGGTGTTACAAAAATATATTTTAATGTTTTGTTGCTTTGACTATGAATCCAGTTTCATTTATTTATTTACAATTTGTTAAAGCAAACAAATCAATAAATAGAACATGAAACATAAAGTAGAACAAGCTTATGTCTGGGCTGTATACCCATAATCCCTGTACATATGTCCTGATAACCAATGATTTTCTTCACTACACCTTATGGAGATTTGCCTGCCTTGCCTCAGTCACCTCCAGCTGGTGAACACTGCTTGTCTGCAGGCATATTTTAAGGCACTTTTTAAATAAAGCTTAAATTAAGCCTTTAAGACGTTAGTACAACAAAATTTGCTGTGAAACTTCTTTCAAATAATCTGCATTATGAAAAGTACATTTAAAAAAAATCACCAATGGGAAATAAATATAATACAACATTTGTGATGATGTTTGGTGTTGTGACTCTAATTAAGATTTCGTTTTGTGTGATGGTTAATATGGTTTTCATTTTGTAAAAACTCATGATAACTTAACTTTCTATTATACTTTTATTTTATATTTTAGAAAAGTAATTTGTCAATTAATTGTTTCAAATAATCTCTTTAACCATGCTATCCAATAGTGTATGTATGTACTCACATAACTGTGATTCCTCTTAGAATTTATAGAGCAATGCAACATACAAGTATCAGCACTGCACCAATGTCCACAATGAGCCCAAACAAGAATTGTTGAGCCGGTCACAGGGGGCCACAGAAAAACACATAAATCAGTCTTGAGCGACAGCGGGTCTCAGAGAGACGCCTAACAGAACGAAAGGGTGAGAATGAAATGATATCTGAGCAACAAACAGCACTGTGGGTTTGGGAATAAGAGCGAGTCAGAGTTCAGCTCTTACCATACAGTACTGGACCTCCAGAACTGATGTCTGTACACCATCTAAATACAGAGAGTCTCAGCGGACACCTGCTGTAAAACAAACAAGCACTTATTTAAGTGCTTCACTAACCTGCTTTAATGACACAGGAGCTATTGTGCACGTTTCTACCTAACCACTGTACAAACACACAAAGTTCTTTGGTGGTCATATACTGTACCTTCTTACATGTATAGTAGTCTTGATACTTACAGTGAGGTGAAAAAGTGTTCTTCCTATTTTTTTGCATGTCACACTTTAATGTTTCAGATCATGAAACAAATGTAAATGTTAATCAAGGATAACACAAGTAAACACAATATGCAGTTTTTAAATTAAGGGAATTATGATGGGTAAACAAAATCCATACAAACATGGCCCTGTGTGAAAAAGTGCTTGCCCCCTAAACCTAATATCTGGTTGGGCCACCCTTAGCAGCAACAACTGCAATAAAGTGTTTGTGATAACTTACAATGAGTCTGTTACTTTGACTAGGCCACTCCAAAGTCTTCATTTTGTTTTTCTTCAGCCATTCAGAGGTGGACTTGCTGGTGTGTTTTGGATCATTGTCCTGCTGCAGAATCCAAGTTCACTTTAGCTTGAGGTCAAGAATAGATGACCGAACATTCTCCTTCAGGAGTTTTTGGTAGACAGCACAATTCATGTTTACATTTATCACAGCAAATCTTTTAGGTCCTAAAGCATCAAACAGCCCCAGAACATCACACTTCCACCACCCATGCCTCAGCCTCAGTCGCCAGACCCGTCAACTCCACCCTGGCCCTACGGAACCTCAGCTTCCCCCGGGATCTCTGTCTGCTTGGCTCCGCCCTGGTCACCTTCTTCACGGCTGTCATCACGTCAATCTTCTCCAGGGTGTTGAGTCCCATTTCTCCACCATGGCTCCTCTCTCCGGCGACTCCACCCTGGGGCGGAAGCCAATCTGAGTGATCTCTGGCATTCCATCAGGCATCTCCTTCTCCTGGCTCCTCCCACCATCATCACCACCCCTATTCTGTTGACTTTTTTATTGTTGTTGCCCCCCCTTTACTTTGGTGTTGTTTATGCTATGGCGCGGGATGTGTCTATGGAGAGGGGGGAGTACTGCAACGGTTCTCCCTTAGTTGTATTCGTTTGCCCTCATGTTTCATTGTTTGCACCTGTTAATTGTTTCATCTTCATCATTAGTGTCTTCACCTGTGTTCATTCTTTGCATATATACCTCTGCTTTAGTTCAGTCCTTGTCAGTTCTCATCAATGTTACCTGTTTACCACTGTCTATGTATCCTGTGCATCATGTGTTTCACCTACATCAGCTACCTGTATTATTAAAGTTTCCAGTGTTTTGTATCCCCGTCTTCATCGTCATCTTTACGAGGCGGCAGTGGTTCCCTGGTTCATGTAGGTTGTCTACAAATCAGAAGGTTGGTGATTCAATCCCAAAGAGAAAACAACAAAAAAGTGAAACTCTAGAACATTAGGTTGCTGGTAATGTCATTTACATTTAATTGTTTCATAAAATTAATATCTGCATACTATTACTGTAGAGCTCACCCTACTCTCAAGATATTGTTGTCAGCTATTAAAAACTCATTACCTTGTAAAACACCTTTTGTGCCTGGCTGTTCTTTTAAAGAGTATGCAATAGAAGCCCAAATAGATTTTCATAGAGTAACAAGCGTGAGAAAGAGACAGTCATTCTATTCGTCTATGGCTATACGCGGTGGGATACAGGGCATCACACAGCTTGGACACTCTTGAGTCCACACATGGATTAAACACAGACCTCACGCTGGCCGTTCAACACAGATATGCCCGGGAACATTAGTTCAAAGGCAGGTAAGTGCCCTTGTCTTGCCTAACAGGAAATAGACAAATCTGTGTAAAGACCCTCAGTCAATATCCCAGCAGGCTCTGAGCGTGAGCGGTTTTATTCACCACACTCTTTGGTTTGGTTGGAGACAAACAATCTCATGCTGGGAGATTTAAGTGTGTTGTTAGTCTTGTGCCTGTTAGGCCAACAATCCCATTCAGAGAGATTTATAACAATATATAGTGGTCATGGTCAACTAGAGGCATGCTTTGAATTTTAACAATGTAAAAGCATGAATTCGGTGTTTGTTAATAGTGATACATTAAAAGCTGTGGATGTTCAGAGAGAGAGAGAGCGAGAGAGAGAGAGAGAGAGAGAGAGATTTAAGCTGAATCATTGTAAATAATGAAATGAAAAGTTAAACCGGTAACACTTTACAATAAGGTAGCATTAATAAACATTAGTAAATGCATTAACAAACATGACCAAACAATGAACAATATAGTTTTTCAGCATGCACTAATTCTTGTTAAGATTAATAAATTAAGATAAGTAAATGCTGTAGAAGTATTATTTTTTTTGTTAGTTCCCTTTCAATGCTGCATCACGAAATGGCATTTTGGGGAAGAACGCCACAGCATTCGTGCATCTAAATAATTAGAAAAAATAGCCTGTCTTATAGGCGGCGAGTAATTACGTAACAAGTACGACAAAACCGGAAGGTATAAAACGGAGGCGCCAACAGCGCATTACAGCTTTCAGTCATTTGGCAAGTGTTCTAGTTTAAATGGCTAATGATCAGTTCAGGAAGTGTGTGTTCCTCTGTCCTCGTTTCATAGCAGGCGGGGACACTCACGAGTTATGTGTGCAGTGTTTGGGGGTGGAGCACACTCAGGCAGCTCTTACAGAAGAGGCCCGTAGCCATTGTGAGAGCCTCTCGCTAAACTTGCTCCATTCCAGAACAGCCCTGTTTTATCAGGAAGGCAATAGTAACGTTCTTCGCGGCTCAGTGCCAGGGTTTGCTGAGGCAGCGCGACTGCTTGCATCTTAGGGATCACAAATGGAGCTAGCTGAGGTGTCTGAGACAGCTTCGTGTCTTTCTCAGCAATCATTGTCTAGTTCGTATGTGCCCAGAAGAGGTCAGGAAGCCTGCACAGTGGTCTCTTCCACCTTGCCCGGGAGTGCAATGCAGTGTTCTAGCTCAGATAAGTCAGACATTATTAGTTTGAACAAAGACACAAAGATTACACATGGATATAAGAAATTAATGGAGGTTGTCACCCGGGCTGTTGATAAATTAAATAATGAATGGCCAACAGAGAAAACTGAAACCATATCTTTGCGTAAACTAGATGAGAGGTTTTTAAAGAGTGCCTCAGTGCCGAGGGCTTCCCTTTTTTCCAAATCTTTACCATGAAGTGTCCATGAATCATGGAAAAGACCATTCTCTGCACGTATTTGCACAAGCACAACATATAGCTTCTCAAATGTTCAGGGATTTAAGGAAAATAGTTACAATGTGCCACGTATCGAGCACAAGCTTGCTAACTATTTAGCCCCAAAAATGGCGTCTTCCCTAAAAAACCCAACACTATCCTCTAAACCATGTTGAGTTACATCAAGTTTAGTAGGCAAGGGATATATGGAGGCAGGTCAAGCTGGTGCGTGGCTGCACACTATGAGTATCCTTCAGTCATAGCAGGCTGAATTGCTGGGGGAAATAAAAGAGGAAGAGCCGGTGGATGTGGATTTATTAAACGAGATTAGACGCCCAAAAAATGGTCTAATGGACATATCTGTGTCTAAGGAGATGACCCACTTACCCTTATGGTTCCCCCTAATCGGGCTGGATGCTATGGTATAGACGTGGCCAAGGCGATGCCTATACACCTTCTTCCCCGATCGTTCTGTTTGGGGGTTCTAGAGAACTAATCAGTGTCTCTCTCTATACTGAGGTTGTTGAGACCATACTTAACTCTAGAGCTCCCTCCACCAGGAAACTGTAGCCCTATACATAAAAGTGGCGAGTTTTCACTGGCCAGTGGCCTCAGTTCTGGAATTTCTACAAGATCGGTTTTCCTCAGGTTTTGCGCCCTCTACTTGAAGAGTATATAGTGCAGCCTTAACTGCTTTTCACCTGCTAATCAGGTTCTTATATCCTGATCTGTGCATGACACAGGACACAGGACAGACACTAAACCTTATGGCATAATGGGCATTTGTTTCCCAAAGTGTCATTTCATGACACAACATCAAGTTACATCAAAAGTAACCTCGTTTTCCTGAGATAGGGAACAAGATGCTGCCATAATTCCTTGTGCCTGTAGTGCTCGCTTCATTTTCCAGAAGCTGTAATGCGCTTTTGAAACCTCCGTTTTATACCTTCTGGTTATGTGGCACTCATGACGTCATCACTCTGTGCCTATGAGACAGACTAGGTTTACAAATTATTCAGGCGTTTTCCCCAAAGTGATATTTCATGATGCAGTGTCTCGTTCCCTATATCAGGTAACTGAGGTCACAGTCATAACTGAGATATCCATGTTAGTTAATGCATTAACTAATGTTTAACAAATACAACCTGACTGTAAAGTGTTACCATTTAAACCAAATGTGATGTTATTGAAGCACAATATAAAATACAGTAATATGCCTTGTTCTCTTCACTAACTACTCTCACCTCAATTGCAAAGTCCTTGTGTGATGTTAAAAAGAGCACAGCTAAAACAAGGGAAAGATTATCTTAATAGGGGAGAGCAGGGCACAAAGTAACAAGGGTTAATTGTAACATGGCTACTTTACATAATTACACAGGGACGAGCAATCTGTGCTTTTGGTCTTTTCTGTCAGAAGATGATCTCCTGTGAATTTGTGAAAAGTTTTGATGTGTTTTGTTAAGATATTGAACAAAGAGTGTTTTGGAGACATAACACAAATACATTTCTTCATCATATGTTTTTTTTTTTTTTTTTGAGTGTGGTCTATAAGTCACCAAATCCAACCTTATATTATTTTATTCACTGTCTTGTTACCTAAAACATAACACCATTTTGAAACATGTCAGCAACATGACACCAAACATGTTAGTATCTGAGCTGAGATTGAAAACATTTTTACACAGCGGGGTTAGTTGTAACACAGTGTTACAATTAAGCCTCAGGTATACAATGATAATTAAATGAAACTATGTAAATACTATCCATCAAAATGATAACTGTTAATATAACATCTGGGAAATAACTTACAATTATGATTTTGTCTTATTTTCTGCAGCCCTATCAAATAAATATATGTATATGCATCAATATAATACAAGGATGGTTAGATGAAGGATCATGCACTGATGTGGATATCTATCTATCTATTATAGGCAGATATATAAACAATATCCACCTTTAGTATATAGACAGAATTGTATAAAATTATTTGTGCTAAAATAAAAGTATCTAGCAAGTGTTACTACAAACTTTCTGTTTGTTACGATTAACGCCATCTATGGGGTAAGTTCTAACATTTGCACTCCTGTCACTTTCAGTGTAATTGTAAATAAACAGTAGGTCCCACAAACAAACTTTAAATGTTTATTTCTAGCAGATATGTATGTAATGTTTGTTTGATAAAAATAATACATCTAACTTAAATATTTTTTAATGATAGAGCCAAAGCTAAATAGCGTTACTTTGCCCCTTGTTTCCTTCCTATCTAGTTTATCTTTAATACACTCAGAACAATGCAAAAATGCATAAAAAAATATAATTGGCAACAACACTATAAACATATTACAGTGTTTCTGTAAGCAGTCTTGCATTCCATCTGTTTATGGCTATTGACAGTGGCCTTTGAATCTCAGTGGCTCCTTGTAAACAGCAGTTGGGCGATAGAGTCACTCGGCTGGGTAACCCGTGTGACTCATGGTCCATAGGGAGAACAGAGGATTAAATCATTCTGTTTCACCCACACAACAGCGTGATGGAAAAATATCAGCCCAGGTCTCAGCAGCATTTATTTGGCTGTTTAAATTTCCTTTAACACCTGTCCATTGTCCATTGTGAATGCAGGGATCGGTTTCTTTACCAAAAGCTTCCTAAAGGGCTATTTTCAACATACAGAAACAGGAGTGAGCACTTGCTTACCATCAGTGATGCCGGTAACGCGTTACTTAGTAACGCGTTACTCTAATTTTACCACTTTTTTTAGTAACGAGTAATCTAACGCGTTAATATTTCCAAACCAGTAATCAGATTAAAGTTACTTATCCAAGTCACTGTGCGTTACTATTTTTGAAATTTTCCTTAGTAAAATATATATTTTCTAGTATATTTCTTCTTGCGTCTCGGGAAGTGAAGTCAGGTGTGCGACAAGACACAAACGTAAACAACGTACAATAGAGAGAGAAGAGAGTTGCAGCTACAAAAACACTATGTCAAATTAAAAAAAAAACCTTTGGAGTCGCAGCACGGCGCAGACAGTCAAACTAAGAGCAAGTCCCACGTAGTCCCACCCGGTGATGCGAAGCAGTGAGCAGGAGTTCATCCACTACCCAAACAACAAAAGCTGGACTTCAGTGCAAAACCAGTAAGTGTGGGAGAGTTGAAGAACGAAAGTAACAAAGCGATTTTCTCCGAGCCCTGATAACATCTAAATCTCACTATGACCGCATATTAGCACATAACCTCTGAAAGAGTTGACAAATATGGCGTTATTTACTCACCGATTTCCACGTGTAGATCCAGAACTGTGTTTTCAACCATGATAAGTACATTCCAAAAGCGGTCTTTTTTTTCTTACAACGCGTTGTGTTTCTCGTTTCATGTGTTACAATACTGATAAATCTACAAGGTATTTAGTATATAACATCCTGAAGACTTCTCCGTTTTTCAAAATAAAAGTAAGTCGAGTTTATAGAGTAAGTAGATCCTGTCGGGTCAAAAGTAACACTTGTTAGTTTTGTCCAGCTGCTAATACTGTGTATAATATGGTAAAAATTGATATTATTCTAATTTGATTTAATTTTATTTTCATAGTGTTTAAACTATTGCATTTTTTTTAGTCTCAGCAATTTAAGTTTGTACTGTTGGTTGCTTTTGAAACATTTGATAAAACTGAAATTTAAAATAAAAATGTAATTTAATTATTTTTTAAAAAGATAAATGACAAAATAAGTTTGAAGTTACATATTAAAGAGGTCATAGTAATATATATTTAATAAAAACAAGTGTAACACAAAAATCTATCATGTTTTGTTGTGTTACTTTTGACCCACCTGTGTGTTACTTTCGTCCCTGCTGTCAAGGTCAAAAGTAACAATTCAGTACTCTTGTTTAAAGTGAAATTATACAGAAGTCGTTTTACATTTGTTCAAAATTCCAGCTGGTTTTGATAGACCACACTTGTGAGTTATTGACCACAACAAAAATATATCTCTGTCTAAAACATTAACTTTTAAAATTAAGTTTTTCTGAAAATAGCCCCTGCTCACCCCTATTTATGTTAAGTGAAGTCAAGAAAGACTCATATATATATATATATTTTAGTTTTTTAAAACACAACAGTTCAACTTAAAATGTCAGGAGATACATTGTTGACGTTAGTGTTAAAAATGCACTTCCAATAAAGTGAGTGTTGGCAAAACCGGTTGTCATTTTTAATGTTGAGGCAGTGGGGGTGTTGGCAGCTACTGGAATGTAACTAACAAAGTAACTTGTAATCTAACTTAGTTACTTTTAAAATCAAGTAATCTGTAAAGTAACTTAGTTCATTTTTAAAGGAGTAATCAGTAATCAGTAATCAGATTACTTTTTCAAAGTAACTGTGGCATCACTGCTTACCATTAGCATTAGTATTTCACTTTCTAATCCTTCAACTTTTTGCACTAAAAAGAGTTCTAGCACTATTTACAGTAACCCCTTTGTATGTACACATATGACAGCACTATTTTTAATCAACCTGATCTCACGAATTTCCATGGGATAGTCACATAATTTTTTGCTCATTTTTCCGTGGCATTCTCATGAATCTCCAAATTTTTCCGTGGCCCTACCATGGACTTTGTTGATTGGTTTGGTTACTCAACTGTTTTGTCCTACTTTCTTACCATTGTCGCTTCGATTTAGGGTTAGATTTACATAAAATGACATCCTTACCCAAACTCAACTCTAACCCCAACGGCAGGCGACCATTGTTTAAAGTTTAGAAAATAAAAAAAAAAAAAAAAAATAAAAATATTATAAACCAATACTTAAAGTGACATACTAACGCAAACACCAAATCTAACCCTAAACCGAAAAGACAATGGTTTGAAAATAGGAAAAAGCAGTTGAGTAACAAATCCGTGAGAATGTCACAGAAAAGAAAGTCTGTGGTAGGGCCACGGAAAAATGCGGAGATCCGTGAGAATGCCACAGAAAAATTTGCAAAAAATTCTGTGACTATCCCACAGAACTTTGTGAGATCATGTTGTTTTTATTAGATCTTATACTAGATCTATCATATAAGGTCTTAAGTACCGTAATTTATATGGTACAGTTCTACCTGTCTAGGCTTGCTACAACAACATTTTCATAATAAACTGGACTGACTATTAGCATAATTATATGCTATAGGTTGGATTTCCCAAAGAGTAAATACTGTGACTATGTTCACCTATCATAACATTGCTTCTATTGTTTGAGCGACCCAACTAAGCAGACATGTGAATGTTGGCTCAACCAAGAGCTCAGGAAATGGATTGGTACCACGAAGATGCTGGAACTGTCACGGTGAAATCCGTGTCATGTTTTGTGTCTGTCCTGATTACGTCACCTGGACAATTCATTGATTCCTCATCACACCTGCACATCATTAGTCTGTCTGTATTATTACCCCTGTTTGTGTTGTACTCATTTGCCGGATGATTGTCGCTGATGTCAAGTTTGTTTCCAGTGTTCCAGTCGTTGTTCTTACCTGCCCGTGTTGTTCCTCGTGTTTGATTTCATGTTATATATATTAAATGTTACCCTTTCGTGTGAACCCTGCGTTTGTGTCCTTACTCATGTTCCCGAACGTGACAGGAACTACAACATTTGGTGGCTATCTTTGTCAATTGTATCTAGTTATTCAACAAGCACAAAAATTACAAACTATAGATGAATTTGGATTTAACGTAGTCTGATTATTTGATGATTTTCATGATCCTGGCTATCTTGTTCATTCTTTTGACATCATGGCAGTCCCATGATGTGTGTGGAAGCACATGGACATTGTTTGTTTTTGTGTCCAAGTGTTCTCCTGTCGGGAAGTACAATAGTGTAATCCTCTCGCAGCAGTCTCAATGTCAAAGCCAACCTGATCTTAAGAATTTCCGTGTGTTATGATCCTGTTCTGTGTTTCCCCTGTGTTGACTCTTATTTTGAAGTCCTGTCCATGTCTACCATATCTGTAGTCCTTTGTAGTTCTTTTGTTCATTGGTCTTTGTGTTGATTGTTTCCCAGGTGTGTCTTGTTATCTTGTTACCCCTGTGTATATAATCCCAGTGTCTCAGTTGTCTGGTGTCGGTCGTTGAATGTGTAATGCCTTGTTCCTGTCTGTGTTTGCCTGTGCCTGTTTTGATTGTTTTAACTTTAACTTTAACTTTAACTTAAATAAACTCTGCAATTGGATTCTCAGTCTCTGCCTGCTTGCTTAAGCACCAACATTACAGAACGACCGACCACACTATGGATCCAGCAGACATTCTTTTTTGTTTATGCCAGGAGGATTCCCCAGTTGAGGAATATGTGGAAGTGTTTTTGGACCTCGCTAACCAAGTGGATTTCGGGGATAAAGCACTTAAGGACATTTTCCGCCTGGGGCTGGAGGACAATATCAGGTATATAATGCCCAATACCCGCGAAGTGGGGTCTTTCACGGACTATGTGAGCCTTGCACTACTGTTTGGCGGGTCCTCTCTCACCGTGACCAAGGTCGAGGTGGACAGCGCTCCTAAATATTTTTTTTTGGGGGGCAGTAGGCATTGGGGTCCGTGGGATGTGAAGCCAGAGCAGCCACGGACGCCTGAATGCCCTACGTTAATCCTGTCTAGTCCAGTCCTATGTATGCCTAGCCCCAAGCTTGTTCACAAGATGGCTGCCGCCAGTCCCGAGTCAGTTTAGCAGATGGCTGCTATACCGATAAGCCCAGTTGATGCCTGTGCGAACCAGTTAGTCTCAAGCCTGGCGAATACCCCGATGGTGTCGGTTCGGGCGGCCGGCATCCTTAAGTCACCTGTCTCCACGACCGGGCCGATCGCGTCAAGGGAACCATCCGGGCCGATCGCGTCAACGGAACCAGCCGGGCTGACCAATTTTTTCATTTTTTCTGAGCCGAGTGAGTCATCTGAGCCGAGTGAGTCATCTGAGCCGAGTGAGTCATCTGAGCCGAGTGAGTCATCTGAGCCGAGTGAGTCATCTGAGCCGAGTGAGTCATCTGAGCCGAGTGAGTCATCTGAGCCGAGTGAGTCATCTGAGCCGAGTGAGTCATCTGAGCCGAGTGAGTCATCTGAGCCGAGTGAGTCATCTGAGCCGAGTGAGTCATCTGAGCCGAGTGAGTCATCTGAGCCGAGTGAGTCATCTGAGCCGAGTGAGTCATCTGAGCCGAGTGAGTCATCTGAGCCGAGTGAGTCATCTGAGCCGAGTGAGTCATCTGAGCCGCATTGGTCAGCTAGTGTGGTCACCCCGAAGCTCCAGAGACTTATTGTCACCAAAACTATGGCCAGTTTCAAACTATCTGCCTGTTCCAAGATGGCTGTCCCCAAGTTTCCTGCCCTGCCGGCTCCGCCCTGGCTTCCTGCCCTGCCGGCTCCGCCCTGGCTTCCTGCCCTGAGGGCTCGGCCCTGGCTTCCTGCCCTGCCGGCTCCGCCCTGGCTTCCTGCCCTGCCGGCTCCCCCCTGGCTTCCTGCCCTGCCGGCTCCGCCCTGGCTTCCTGCCCTGCCGGCTCCGCCCTGGCTTCCTGCCCTGCCGGCTCCGCCCTGGCTTCCTGCCCTGCCTGCTCCGCCCTGGCTTCCTGCTCCGCCTTGGTCCCTGCCTCCGCCCGCAGATCCGCCCTGGCTCCAGCCTCCGCCTGCGACTCCGCCCTGGCCTCCTGCCCTGCCTGCACCGCCCTGGCCTCCTGCTCTGCCTGCACCGCCCTGGCCTCCTGCTCTGCCTGCACCGCCCTGGCCTCCTGCTCTGCCTGCACCGCCCTGGCCTCCTGCTCTGCCTGCACCGCCCTGGCCTCCTGCTCTGCCTGCAACGCCCTGGCCTCCTGCTCTGCCTGCACCGCTTTGGCCTCCTGCTCTGCCTGCACCGCCTTGGTCTCCTGCTCTGCCTGCACCGCCTTGGCCTCCTGCTCTGCCTGCACCGCCTTGGTCTCCTGCCCTTTGGTCATTACAAACACCTTGCCCTCCGTCCCTCCCCCGGTTCCACCTCCATTCATCCACCCACCTGGACAATTTTGTTGTTCCCATGGGAGCGTCTGGAAGCCGCTCGTAGGGGGAGGGCTCTGTTATGATCCTGTTCTGTGTTTCCCCTGTGTTGACTCTTATTTTGAAGTCCTGTCCATGTCTACCATATCTGTAGTCCTTTGTAGTTCTTTTGTTCATTGGTCTTTGTGTTGATTGTTTCCCAGGTGTGTCTTGTTATCTTGTTACCCATGTGTATATAATCCCAGTGTCTCAGTTGTCTGGTGTCGGTCGTTGAATGTGTAATGCCTTGTTCCTGTCTGTGTTTGCCTGTGCCTGTTTTGATTGTTTTAACTTTAACTTTAACTTAAATAAACTCTGCAATTGGATTCTCAGTCTCTGCCTGCTTGCTTAAGCACCAACATTACAGAGTGGGATAGTCACAGAATTTTTTGCTAATTTTTCCGTGGCATTCTCACGGATCTCTGCATTTTTCCGTGGCCCTGCCACGGACTGTCTTTTTCTGTGGCATTCTCACGGATTGGTTACTCAACTGCTTTTTCCTATTTTCTTACCACTGTCGCTTCAGTTTAGGGCAGTGTTTCTCAAACTTTTTAGCCCAAGGACCACTTTATCTTCCAATTTTTTCTGAGGACCACCTAACAGAATCCCACCCTAACACGCCCCCAAAAAACATCAAAATAGGAAGGATAAGCTACATTTAAATTTAATATGCAACTGTTTCAAGTCAAAAACTAATTTTTTTAACACAAATGCAATGCTATGTTCAGAAATTATTATATTTCATTTGAACAAGTAAATGTGAAATGAGTTACAGCTTAATATGAACAATAAACTGCACATATGAAAAAAAACATAGTATAGCAGCCTAGGTCCCACTTAATGTCATTCCAAAGAGCCCTTAGTTTAAAACTGAGGTGGTGGGTATATGAAGTCTATGGTTGTAACTATGGTAACAATAAAATGCTGAAAAAATGTTCCCCTTAATGTGCAAAATCACTGAAATTACAGGGATTTTACACATGAACAAAAACTAGTACATTACAAAACTAATAGTTCTGTGGATTTTAGCTGCTTTCAGTTGACGCTTGATCCTTCTTTTGACTCCTCTTTGGTTTAGCCACCGATCCATTTTTACGTTATTAAAACAGAATGGCAAGAACTGATATCGCAGTTTTGCAAGTGCATTAAAAATCTACTTAAATAAGTGACAATTGTATAAACACTTGCCTAGTTTATGTCATCTTTTGGCGGACCACTAGTGGTCTGCGGGCTACACTTTGAGAATTACTGGTTTAGGGTTAGATTTAATCACCTCAGGGCGCACTAAGGGTAAAAAACCGTCTGATGCGAGCAGCACGGTTACCTGAATGTCTGAGCACCACAAGCATTGATCGACTAAGCAATATAAAGTGCATGGTGAGAGGGCTGCATGTCATTACGTCCCAAAAGACTCAAAACAGAAGCCCCAAATATAACATTACGATAGGCTCCAGTGTTGAGAGAGATTGCTTACTTCCTGTTTTCTTCAAAACAATCGCTTCCTAATAACAAATGCGTGCTGCTGGGGCACAGAACAATAAAAGTACAGTGTGATTGCATGCGAGTGGGGGAGACAATCATGCTCGGGTACAGTTCAGCCCAGTTAATATGAGTGTGCCCTCAGTTTTAAACCCACTGGATAAGTGTGGAAAGCAGCTAGCATAATCCCAACAATCCCCTCCTCGCAAGGTGACGTGAAGCACTCGTTCTGGCAAATAATCTTAATATCTTAAAGGGTGAGCATGTTTAAGATTTGAGAAAAAAATCTGTCAAGATTCTCTTTATGTTTGTGCTGCAACCAAATTTTATAATTGGCCAGGATTTTAAAAATCTTGTAGTGTGAGCCCGGCCTAAAGATGCTTTGTGACACTAAACAAGAATATTCTGAATAAATATGCTTGTATTTCATTATAATATGTGGATTAGAGGCGGAGCAAGAACCTGCAAATAGACTGGCACAATCATAAAGGAGCTAGCTGGAGTTTACTATCAATAAGGAAACTACACTTACAGTCTTGACCTATAAAAGATATGAGGAAGAGAAGATGAGGAAATATTTGGATGAACTATTCCCTTAATGTTGTCACAATGACCTGCCAAATCTGCATTATAGGCTGGAAATCTCCATTCATCAATATGTTAACAGCTCTGTCATATTCTGAGTGATACAACATGTCTAGTGGCCACATGATTAGCTTCTTAATGTCCCTTTTAATAACAGCCTTAACATCTCACTGATGCAGATAATGGGCATCAGCTCCTGCTTGTGTCTGTCTGTGTTAGGGAGAGTCTTGTGCTGGTCAGCAGGTTCTGCTAGAAATCAATGTGCCGAGTGTATATTTGCCTGGTGACAGTAGCTATACATGTATGACAGCGTCTGGTGAAATAATGCAGCAGTGTTTTCATTATACCATTAACGTCTGGGTTATGCATAGGTCTTGTCTGACAAATATGCATTATCATATAAACCCACAGCAATAACTCACAAAACAACTTCTTGTGTTTTAATGGGGCGGTGATGATACTGAACCTCTCGTCTGTGATGCCCATTCCAGTGCAGAGTCTGCACACTCTCAGAAAAAAGGTACACGGAGGTACCAAAGTTGTCCTTGGGTTGGTACACTTTTTTACCTAAAAGGTGCATATTGGTACCTCAAAAGTAAATATCTGTTTTTTTTACTTTTTTTACTTTTAATTAAATTCAACTTTATCTACTGTATATAGCGCCTTTTACAACTTACAATTGCATTGATTAAAAGCAGCATTATGTAAAAAAGGGAAAACATAGATAACAGAAAATAATTAAACATATAGATTAGAACACAAGGTATTGCAAATGTTATTGTCCTTATAAAAAGATTGTATCCACTAAAACAGTATATATACACTCACTTAAATAATTATTAGGAACACCTGTTTAATTTCTCATTATGCAATTATCTAATCAACCAATCACATGGCAATTGCTTCAATGCATTTAGGGGTGTGGTCCTGGTCAAGACAATCTCCTGAACTCCAAACTGAATGTCAAAATGGGAAAGAAAGGAGATTTAAGCAATTTTGAGCGTGGCATGGTTGTTGGTGCCAGATGGGCCGATCTGAGTATTTCACAATCTACTCAGTTACTGGGATTTTCACGCGCAACCATTTCTAGGGTTTACAAAGAATGATGTGAAAAGGGAAAAACATCCAGTATGTGGCAGTCCTGTAGGTAAAAATGTCTTGTTGATGCTAGAGGTCAGAGGAGAATGAGCCGACTGATTCAAGCTGATAGAAGAGCAACTTTGACTGAAATAACCACTCGTTACAACCGAGGTATGCAGCAAAGCATTTGTGAAGCCACAACACGCACCACCCTTAGGCGGATGGGCTACAACATTAGAAGACCACACCGGGTACCACTCATCTCCACTACAAATAGGAAAAAGAGGATACAATTTGCACAAGCTCACCAAAATTGGCAGTTGAAGACTGGAAAATGTTGCCTGGTCTGATGAGTCTCGATTTCTGTTAAAACATTCAGATGGTAGAGTCAGAATTTGGCATAAACAGAATAAGAACATGGATCCATCAGCCTCATGCAGGCTGCTGGTGGTGGTGTAATGGTGTGGGGGATGTTTTCTTGGCACACTTTAGACCCCTTAGTGCCAAATGGGCATCGTTTAAATGCCACGGCCTACCTGAGCATTGTTTCTGACCATGTCCATCCCTTTATGACCACCATGTACCCATCCTCTGATGGCTACTTCCAGCAGGATAATGCACCATGTCACAAAGCTCGAATCCTTTCATATTGGTTTCTTGACCATGACAATGAGTTCACTGTACTAAAATGGCCCCCACAGTCACCAGATCTCAACCCAGTAGAGCATCTTTGGGATGTGGTGGAACGGGAGCTTTGTGCCCTGGATGTGCATCCCACAAATCTCCATCAGCTCCAAGATGCTATCCTATCAATATGGGCCAACATTTCTAAAGAATGCTTTCAGCACCTTGTTGAATCAATGCCATTAAGACAGTTCTGACGGCGAACAGGGGTCAAACACAGTAATAGTATGGTGTTCCTAATAATCCTTTAGGTGAGTGTATATACTGCATATTACTAAGACTACTGCCTCACAGCAAACCAGTCCCCGGTTCAAGCCCCGGCTAGGTAAGGTAGCCTTTCTGGATGGAGTTTGCATGTTCTCCCTCTCCATGTGGGTTTACTCTGGGTACTCCAGTTTCCTCCCATAGTGCAAAAACATGCAATTTAGGGTAATAAAAGATGTCAAATTGCCCCTTTCTCAACGTGTGTATCAACTTGTGTGTATTAACACATTAATACGTGTTTATGAATTTACCAGTTCTCACCATGACTGTAGCCATACTGTAGATGCTGGAATCGTATTAAGAATAAATAAACAAACTGAGCCTACAGTACATTCAGTCAAATATTATGATAGATAACAAGAATCAAACTAAACCAGTCCTTTCCAGCCTTAAAAAACATACATAGAGAAATTGCAATAATACCATGAAATGAACCTTACCATTACATAAAAATGGATTCAAAAAGTGTGTAGTTGGATCATAATAATAAAAGCAATATTTACAGAATTTACAAAACCCTAAGCTTAAGTAATAACAAACAATCTTCCCAGTAAACAAAATGGCCAAAAGTGAAAACTCATGAAAAACTCATGATTTGTTTTACAGAAATATACTATTTTACAGAACAGCCATTAATCAGCCTAAACATACATTATAGCATTACAATATAATGTAATGTGTTGCTTTACAAAGTATTATATTTATCAAAATAACAAAAAAGTATTCCTTTAAAATCTGTGCCAATAACCAGCAGGTTCCCATCATGGAAACATGCCTCATAAAATCAGACATTTTTTCATATAAAAATTATTACTCATCTTGTTTAATGTTACTCCTATAGTATATAAGGTTATCACACTATTATTTACCATTACTAACACTATAACACCTAATGTGTGTTATAAATGTCATGTAAATGAAAGATTTTTGTATTATTATTTGAAATCAACAGCTGCATATTGATTTGTAGGCTACAACAAGTCTTACAGTTTTCCCTCAGTGCAGTGCACATGTCTGAAAGTATCAGAGCTCAACAGCCAATGAATTCAGTGGTTTGAGGGCAGTTCTGCCTGAGAGAGACTTAAATCATGATGCCCATCTCTAAACAGCACACAAATGCTGCGATGCCTGTCATCTAGCTGGAGGTTTATCTCAAAGCTGTGACAGATGTCCTGAGTTACAAGAGACGAATGTCTGCAAATGAGCTTGAGCATTTTTCTTGAAAGAGTGAAGCTTTCACAACACTAAACGTGTTTGTTTGACCTTAGAATATGAGAGAGGAAAAACTCAAAAGAGTTGATTTTATATTATATTTTTAGAATGAGGTCAATGGATATGAATCAGTGCAGAGGTATGTAGTAAGCTGTATACTAGAGTAAAAGGTATTTATTTGTATGGAAACTGTTTACATTTCCATCTTCCATGATTATGTATGATTATTTCAAATAAATGTGACCTGACTCCTCAAAGACTCCTCACCATCGAATAAAAAAACAGCATTTGCAATAATTTGCAAAAATGTTACTTTCTTAATGAATACGTGAGAGTGAAACCGAATACGAGACAGTAATAAATGTAGAGTGGGACTTAAATGAATCCATCAGGATTCAAATGGATGGAAGCAGTTTAAGTCATGATATTAATTGGAATCTTGCTCAGCCGTGGATAATGTTTTCTTGTGTTTTTATTTTTTGAAATGTTTGACGAATCATGTGCAATAAGACATTTATTATGCAATAATATTTCCAGTGTACTGTACTTTAGGTCAAATTGGTTGTTCATTCTGGGATCATACTCTTTCCCCGCCAGCGTTTTAAAAAAAGTTGCCAGCCAGCGCCAGCATTTTTTTGTTTTTTACAAAAGTTTAATGCCTTCCAGAAAATGTTCTTCTTTAAATAAATATACATACATACTAGGGCTGCACGATAAATCGCATGTGTTTGTCACGCACATCTCGTCAGTATTGCCGGTTCCTTGATTAGTATTAAATCCCCATCAGCTGTTTTCAGATGGAGCAGCTTACAGAGCTTAACAGAGCCGTAGTTCCCTGACAATCGGGGCAATTTCGCATTAATTATCGCGGACGTATCACCTGCGATATGTATGCGATATGGCCCAAATTGTCAGGCAACTACGGCTCTGTGCAGTTAATGTTGCGCCATCTGAAAACAGCTGATGGTGATTTAATACTAATCAAGGAACCGGCATTACTGACGTGATGCGCGTGGTATCGCATGCAATTTATCGTGCAGCCCTAATACATACAATATAAAATAAAAATCAGACCCTCTGCTTTGAAACTAATTTCATCCAACATTCATTTGTTATTTTTTTATCACCTCCCAAATATGGGTAAGTTTCTTCAAAAATACAAACATTTGAGCAAAAATCTGAGATATTTCGTTTTTGTGAAGGACTTTTGAAACATACATGGAGTTTGAACTGGGTAAAAGCACCCCCTGGTGGATAATAGCGGAAATACAGATTGCTGGAAAAACTCGTCATTGGCAGGGATGCGTTTTCTCTTAATTGACAAGTTAACTCGTCAATGGCAGGGAAAGAGTTAAAGAACGTTTACATTTTATCATTATGTGTGCTCCCTGGATATTTGTGTTGCTAACGCAATGGTCTACCAATCAGCTACATGGGAATTACGAACAAAACGCAGTATTAACAGTTAGAATAAAATGCTTAATCATACATTTTTTAAAATCCATACTCTACACATGTATTAATTGTTAGTTACAATATATGTATTTAAATAGAATATATGTTCTTTTCAGCAGGCAGGCAGACAGACAGACGTGCCTTTTTTCACACAATGCAGATCACTACTAAGGTCTCTTTGGATCAGAGTGAGAGGTCTATATTTTTGCCCCTAGATAATTACCCATCATGCATGAGAGCCTGCTTTGGGAAGTGCATATGTGTAATCCAAAAATAGATTTAGCCTGAAAACAACCACAACAACAAAAAATAAACACAAAAAGTCTCTGTGACATTACAGGTCAGTGTATTATATTCCCAGCAAATTATAAGTAATCATTTTTATATGTCAGGAAATGTCAATCATGCTATATATTTCATAACCCTCTGCTTCTCATGTCTTCACCAGGGGCGTCATCCACCATTTTTTTAAGGGAGCACAGTGTGCACAGCTCACAGAAATGTGTGCCAAAGCAGACATTAAATAGAAATATTATAGAACATTCACAGTTTTTTCCTAGGCAGTCCCACTTACATTTCTATCAATCTGAGCCCCCTGCTTTCATGTAAAAACCACCAAAATAAATATGTTGATTAACTCTGTTCTGTTTAATGTTGCTCAATTGTTCTATTAATGCTACAAAATTAATGTTTATTTTAAATACATAAAGTAGGCTATATAAACAATTAAAAGTACAAAAACGTGATTCATTAAAACAACAATCATGCTGAGATCTACACTTTTCATTTATTTATAAAATTCTTTTTATTATCAATGTTCAAAAAATATTTTTCTTATGAAATTATAAGAGGACCGCAATTTTTTCACTAAATTGACCTCATGACCTCATTTGTGATCCCGCGCACCTATGAACTCTGCCTTAGTACCAAGATGAATCTAGAAATAAATAAAAATATAACGTTCAGACTGACACATTTTAAACCATACATTTTGTAAACAGTGGGGGCTAATTGCACATTATTACTGGGTTTCCAGTAATAATTATTACAAGTGTTCCTGACAACATTTTAATTCTTCAAATAACTAAATGCAGAAGCAAGGAGCCCGCGACTGTGCACAAATACTGATAACGTCTGCGACATCGCTGTTGCGTCTACCTGCGCTTGCTGCCTGAATGAAGCAACATGTAAAATGATCAAAATTCGAAACCCTATCAAACGGCGAAACATCTTACAAGTGATGCAGCACTGAACTGAGAATACTGTGCCTAAACAGATACAGATTATTAGATGCTTCTTTGATTTGGGGTTGCATGCAAAGTTCATTTGGCTCAAAAACGGTTTGAATGGGCATGACGTCTCTGGTCTCTACTGCCTGTATTAATATGTACAGTATTTACTGTAAAGTTGCTTTTCAAATTTACATTCAAATTTATTTCTATAGCAATTTTCACAATTTTGCTAAATAAATACCTATAAATACAGGCAGTAGAGACAAATACAGAAACTTATGAAATATGTATAATACATTGATTCCGATTTAAGCAATATTAACAGTGAAATTAATTGTATGATAATAAATAGAACGTTATGTTCAGAGTGCTATTAAGCAAATATGCATATTAAAAAGTTCATAAAATCATGTCTGACTGCTGCTTTTTTCATAACCTTGTTTAAAACCCATGCTCTTAAATGGTATTTAAATCTATTTATTTTTAAAAAGTAACAACGCAGTTTGTCATATACTAATTGCATAGATACACAAATAGAAATTAAGTACACAAAAATGTTTTCTGTGTATACGAGCTCCTAAGCTTAATTTAATAAAAATCCATTTATAGTTGAGTGAATCTGTTAAGGACCAGTGAGACATGTAGGATTGTCATGTCTTATAGGAATAGTTCACCTAAAAATAAAAATTAGCCCATATTTTACTCACCCTCCAGCCATTCTAGATGTATAAGGCTGAACTCTAAGCCAACATTACAAAAACTCATTGCTTCACTTCAGAAGACATTTAGTAACTACATGGATTAGTTTTCAGAGATTGGTGTGTTTTTGCAGCTACAGTACAAAATGGGGTACCAGCCAATGCCATTACTATTTAGGCATTTAACAGGTGATGTGCCTTTATCCAAAACGACTTAAAATTATTTGGAAACAATAAAGCAAATTGTCATGTAGAGGCAATAATACAAGAGCTAGTATAAAGCTGAAAAGAGCCAAGATCTTATTTAATATAACTCGTGACTGTGTTTGGCTGAAAGAAGAAAATCATATACACCCAGGACTTAAATGTAAATAAAATATGGGTTCATTTTGGAGTGAACTATTCCATTAAATTAAGATTTGTCTTTCCACCTAAAATGTGATGCTGAATCTTCCACAAATAGTTAATAACTTTACAAAGCAAAACAGAACAAAAGCTAAACAAGAAACAACTTTTGAGCTATGGCACAAGACTTTTTAAGATGTTAAATAAATATTTGGTGTCCCCAGAGCACATATGTGAAGTTTTTAGCTCAAAATACCATACAAATAATTTATTATAGTATGTTAAAATTGCCACTTTGTAGGTGTGTGCAAAAATGCAAAATGAGCTGATGAAATTCAAACACTGATCACAATGATGGTAGTTTGTTGCAATTAAAACTGAATTGTGCTTTTCTCTGCACTAAATGGCAGTGCTGTGGTTGCAGATTAAGGGGTGGTATTATTATAATAAGAGCTCCTTATGACATCATAAGGAGAGCCAAATTTCAACTACTTATTTTTTCATGTTTGTAGAGAATGGTTTACCAAAACTAAGTCATTGGGTTGATTTTTCACATTTTCTAGGTTGATAGAAGCACTGGGGACCCAATTATAGGACTTAAACATGGAAAAAGTCAGATTTTCATGCCATGAGCCCTTTAATACTAATGTAGTGCTGCTGATGAATTGTTTGAAAGCTGGCACACATCACATTACTTCTGCTCAGGTGACCAGAAGAGAGCAGCTCTCTCTGTTTTGGAGCCATTCATAATGGTAAGAGCGTTCAGACCTGCCATTTCCCTGTGTATTACACATTATTCTGTATTATTTATTGCACGAGCTACATTCTGAAACACACTAAACAGTTCCAGTATAAAAGCCATTAAGTGATGGGAGGGTCTTGTACTCTACAACCAGAGATAATCCATCATTAAAAGAAATAAATCTTTAGAATGTCTTTATTGTTTCTCAGAAAGGAATCACATAAAATGGAAAAATAAATGATACCCAGAACTCTCACATGAACCTCAACAGTCTCCAGCAATAAAGATTATGCAGGAACATGATTAATCTAACAATGGCATCACCATTTTCACAAATTTCTGTAATTTACATGGTGATGATAACAGTATCTTTATCAAAAACGGAGACTTCGAAACCCTTTTTTTTGCTTTTTTATTAACGCAGTGTTTTCTTCTCATGTATTTTTATTAAACAAACCTCACACAAAACTTTACACACACTGTCACATGGGTCATATTTTTATAATAGAATCTCAGTTTTTACAGTACTGAATAAAAGCATTGTCAACATTTTCTATTTCTATAAACGTAAAAGTTCAATGGCAAGTCAGACAGCAGATTTTACTGACAGTTTGCATAGACATAGCATAGAAAGACAGCAAAGGAAATCAATGCCCCTTTTATCTTTCTTAAAATTTTCAGCTACAGCCGTCCATTTAAGCTGCAATGGATGGCACATTGATTTTACATTGATGCCAAGTTTACACAACAAAGCAAGCAGACAGCTTGTGTTTAGGTGATAATAGCTTGGCCAACAGGCAACCCTGATTGTCTTTTTGTTGTGTTGAAGCATAGAGACCTGTAACCACCATCTCTGTGGAAAATCTGGACTTTTAGCCTCTCGACTGAACACTTTAACTTTACTGTACACATATCTGCAGCAGAGCCATAACTCATTTTCATTACATAAACATAAATAAATGCATTGTCAGAAAATAATTATATGTACCCCAGCTGTCTCTGGGGCTGTAACCTTTCAAAAAGTACAGTTTTGCACCTAAAGTGTTCATATTAGTACTTCAAAGATACATATATTGGTAGCATATTGGTATCTTAAAAGTATGATTTGTATGATTTACATTAGAGTCATCAAGTGTATGTAGTTTAATCATTACAGCTTTGTCACGGTAGGAAATCCTCTGTTTCCTCCGTGTCATGTGTGTGTGTATGTTTGTTTGTTCACTCACCTCTGCCATGTGCTCGTTTGATTAAGTGTTGTCACCTGTGTATGATTGCCTCGCTCCAGCTGATCCTCATCACCCATCAGCTACAAATACTCACCCTGTTCTCTCCCTGTTGTCAGATCCTCATTTCATGTTGCTGCATCACTTGGATTATCGTCTCTCGTCGTCGTGTTGGATTTGTGTTCGTGTTGTCGTCTCCGTGTGAGTGTTTGGTTTGTTCCTGGTTCTATCCACTGGCCATCATCACACTCATCACCGACTTCACCATTCAACACTCTTCACACCACCGTAGACCTTTGTTCACCATTGCCAACATCCTGGACTCAGTCATTCACTCTGTTGTTTCATTATATTTACCATCATTATTAATAAAACTGTGTTGATCGTCTGCGCTTGCCTCCTCCACTTTATTGTATCATTACAGAAGGATCTGACCATCATGGAGGCAGCAGGCGATCGCTCCCCATCTCATCTAGAGGAGTTTTTGCAGAGAGCCGTGGGCCGTATGGATCGCCAGGACAAGGCGATAGATGAGATGGGTCGAGCCTTCCAAGCAATGGTGACGAAGGTTTCCGAGCTCGCCCTTCAGGCTCAACAACAACATCCATCGCCACCCATTGCGCCCCCCACGCCACCCACACCGCCGATTGCCACCGGGGGGTATTCCCCAGTCCGAACCACGCCTTCCGATTCCGGAGAAGTATGCGGGTGAGCCGAAATTTTGTCGATCATTTCTCTCTCATGGTTCTTTGCATTTCGCATTGCAGCCCCGCACGTTCACCACCGAGGAAGTGAAAGTGGCGTTCGTGCTCTCCTTGCTCACGGGGAAGGCTGCCCTCTGGGGGACGGCGGTGTGGGAGAACCACGACAGCTGCTGTTCTTCGTTCCACGCCCTCTCGGAGGAGATGAAACGGGTCTTCGACCGCTCCGTCGCCGGGAGAGAGGCGGCCAGACTGTTAGCGGACCTACGTCAGGAAGAGAGGTCCGTATCTGATTACTCCATCGAGTTCCGCACCCTGGCGGCGGAGTGTAAGTGGAACGAAGAGGCACAGTGGGATCATTTCCTGCATGGGTTGGCTGACCGCATCCAACAGGAGATTCGAGCTGTGGAACTTCCATCTTCACTCAATGGATTAATCGATCTCACTATCCGTATTGACAACCGGCTAGACCAAGCCGCCAGACGGAGGGGGAGAACCACTCGCACAACCAGTCCCGAGGTTCAGCATCGGCGGCCAGAGGTTGCGGTCAGCCCACCTGGAGATCTGGAACCCATGCAGGTGGGGCGAGCTCGGCTCTCCCGGGAGGAGAGGAACAGGCGGAGATCCCATGGACTGTGTTTATACTGTGGCAGTCCAGAACATCACATCCAGCGCTGCCCAGTAAAAGATCAAGCCCGATAGTAAATCTGAGGCTACTATCGGGTGGGATCTCTGCCAGGAAGACCTCATCTACATCGACACTCCTTCCGGTGAGACTACGGTGGTCTACTCACACACTGGATCAACACGCTTTGGTGGATTCTGGGGCCGAGGGCAGTTTCATGGACTTTAATTTCGCATGTAAGACCAAGATTCCTCTCACCTCTCTCAAACACCCCATTGCACCTTTTGCACTTGATGGACACAAGTTTCCAGTCATCACTCAGACCACCATTCCTGTTTCACTCATCACATCTGGTAACCATACGGAGAAGATTTCATTCCTCATCACAGACTCACCTCAGACTCCCATTGTTCTCGGTCACACTTGGCTCCATAAACACAACCCCAGGATCGATTGGCGTCTCGGATCTGTGGTTAGCTGGAGCGAGGAGTGTCATTTGTCTTGTCTTTTGTCTGCTGGTGTTAATGTTTCTGAGTCTGTGTTTCAGGGGGAAGCAGTGGATTTGACTAACGTGCCCGCGGAGTACCACGACCTGAAGGAGGTGTTCAGTAAGTCGCGGGCTGATTCTCTTCCTCCTCATCGTCCCTATGACTGTGCGATAGAGTTATTGCCAGGTACCTCTCCGCCTAAGGGCAAGTTATATTCCTTGTCTATTCCAGAGACGGCGGCCATGGAGAAATATATATCCAGTTCTCTAGCAACGGGGTTCATTCGCCCTTCCTCTTCTCCAGCGGGGGCGGGGTTCTTTTTTGTGGGAAAGAAGGACGGATCTCTGCGACCTTGTATTGACTACCGAGGGTTGAACAACATAACGGTAAAGAATACTTATCCTTTGCCGCTTATGTCTTCAGCTTTTGAGAGGTTGCAGGGAGCGGCCGTTTTCACTAAATTGGACTTACGTAACGCTTATCATTTGGTCCGCATTAGGGAGGGGGACGAATGGAAGACTGCTTTTAACACCCCTCGTGGCCATTTTGAGTACTGCGTGATGCCTTTCGGTCTATCTAACTCGCCGGCAGTCTTCCAAGCACTCGTTAATGACGTGTTGCGAGACATGGTCGATCAGTTCATATATGTTTACCTGGATGACATATTGATTTTTTCTTCGTCTCTCCAGGAACATGTGCAACACGTACGACGAGTGCTTCTGCGGTTGCTAGAGAATGGATTGTTTGTCAAGGCGGAGAAATGCGTTTTTCATGCACAGTCTGTTTCTTTTCTAGGACACATCATTTCGACTGAGGGTGTTCGCATGGATCCTGAGAAGGTTAAGGCTGTGGTAGATTGGCCATCCCCAGAGTCTCGCAAGGCCCTGCAGAGATTTCTGGGGTTCGCCAATTTTTATCGGCGTTTTATTCGCAATTTCAGCCAACTAGCCGCGCCTCTGACCGCTTTGACCTCCCCTAGTTTGACGTTCAGGTGGTCAGACGCAGCTGAGGCTGCGTTTGCCAAACTGAAAAGCTGCTTTGTTTCAGCTCCTATTCTTGTCACCCCTGATCGCTCACGTCAATTCATAGTGGAGGTCGACGCGTCAGAGGTGGGGGTAGGAGCAGTGTTATCCCAGCGCGCATCCTCAGACGGAAAGGTTCATCCTTGCGCGTATTATTCTCATCGTTTATCTCCTGCGGAAGTTAACTATGACATTGGCAATCGGGAGTTGTTGGCCGTCAAATTAGCACTGGAGGAGTGGCGTCACTGGCTTGAAGGGTCGGGTGTACCCTTCATTGTATGGACGGACCATAAGAATCTCGAATACATTAGAACTGCTAAAAGACTTAACTCCAGGCAGGCTCGGTGGGCATTGTTTTTCGGTCGTTTCGATTTTACACTTTCTTACCGGCCGGGTTCCAAAAACATCAAACCCGATGCTTTATCCCGTCTTTTTGAGCGTTCCGATCGTACTGCTACTCCCGAGCCCATTTTACCGGAGACCATCATTATCTCCGCGCTCAGATGGGAGGTCGAATCGAAGGTGTTGACTGCCTTAGAAGGGGTAACGCCCCCGGCTCGTTGCCCACCGAACCGTTTATTTGTGCCGGAGGGGTTACGGTCAGACGTTCTCCAGTGGGGTCATTGTTCCAGTGTTGCTTGTCACCCAGGGGTTAGTAGAACTAGATTTCTAGTCAAGCAACGATTTTGGTGGCCTGGTATGGCTCGTGATGTCCACGACTTCGTCTTGGCTTGCTCGGTTTGTGCTGTTGGTAAGACTTCCAATCGACCTCCAGATGGGTTACTCTTACCGCTGTCTGTCCCTTCGAGACCCTGGTCCCACATCTCGCTAGATTTTATTACCGCCCTCCCACCCTCCAAGGGTAATACGGTGATTTTAACCGTAGTGGACCGGTTCTCGAAGGCGGCTCATTTCATCCCCTTGCCCAAATTGCCATCAGCCAAGGAAACAGCGGTAACTGTCATTGACCACGTCTTCCGTATACATGGCCTTCCGACAGACGTGGTTTCTGACAGGGGTCCCCAATTTGTGTCCAAATTCTGGCGAGAGTTTTGTAAATTGTTAGGAGCGACTGTTAGTCTTTCTTCCGGGTTCCATCCCCAGAGCAATGGTCAAACCGAGCGAGCCAATCAGGATGTCGAAAGGGCATTGCGGTGTTTGGCATCCAACAATCCTTCATCCTGGTGTCAACAACTCTCAATTGTGGAGTACGCACACAATTCTCTGCCAGTGTCATCTACGGGCATGTCTCCATTTAAGTGTAGTTTAGGGTACCAACCACCTAATTTTGTTAGTACTGAATCCGAGGTGTCGGTCCCCTCCGCAAACGCACTAGTCCAGAGGTGTCACCGCACCTGGACCAGAGCTCGTAGAGCTCTACTCCAGGCAAGGTCGCGCACCAAGGCTAAGGCCGATCGCCACCGGTCGAAGCCTCCCCGTTACGTCGTCGGTCAAAGAGTGTGGCTTTCAACCCAGAACATTCCGATGCGTTCCGTTTCGAATAAGCTTGCGCCCAAATTTATTGGCCCGTTTTCTGTTACCAAAATCATTAATCCGGTAACAGTGCGTCTTAGCCTTCCTCCTGCGTACAGGAGGGTTCACCCCGTCTTTCATGTGTCCAAAATTAAACCGGTGATTTTTTCCCGTCTTAATCCGCCTGCCCCGGTTCCCCCCCCCCGCCTCGTATCGTTAATGGGGAAACCACGTATTCGGTCAATCGTATTCTGGACTCTAGACGGAGGGGACGCGGTTTTCAGTACTTGGTGGATTGGGAAGGTTACGGTCCGGAGGAGAGAAGGTGGGTTCCTGCTCGGGACATACTGGATCACCGCCTTATTGATGATTACAATCTTCAGGTAAAGCAGGCTGGGAACGCCAAGGGGCGTTCCTAGGGGAGGGGGTACTGTCACGGTAGGAAATCCTCTGTTTCCTCCGTGTCATGTGTGTGTGTATGTTTGTTTGTTCACTCACCTCTGCCATGTGCTCGTTTGATTAAGTGTTGTCACCTGTGTATGATTGCCTCGCTCCAGCTGATCCTCATCACCCATCAGCTACAAATACTCACCCTGTTCTCTCCCTGTTGTCAGATCCTCATTTCATGTTGCTGCATCACTTGGATTATCGTCTCTCGTCGTCGTGTTGGATTTGTGTTCGTGTTGTCGTCTCCGTGTGAGTGTTTGGTTTGTTCCTGGTTCTATCCACTGGCCATCATCACACTCATCACCGACTTCACCATTCAACACTCTTCACACCACCGTAGACCTTCGTTCACCATTGCCAACATCCTGGACTCAGTCATTCACTCTGTTGTTTCATTATATTTACCATCATTATTAATAAAACTGTGTTGATCGTCTGCGCTTGCCTCCTCCACTTTATTGTATCATTACAAGCTTACTATTTTAATAATAAAACACTGATAATAGATATCATTGATGTCATATTTTATATACTACATGGTTATATAAAAATAAAAACAAACACTACAAGTTTGTAAGAACATTGCTTTTCAGTTGCTTGGGGTGTTTAGGTGGACACCAAGTCTTTGTTTTCTGTCAAAAGATCATTGCCCAAATGTCTATGGATTGGTCCCTCCATTAATATACTGTAAGTCTTTGTAAGGTTTCTTTACCATTTATAAGATAATTTACAAAAGTGAAAGCACATCTCACTTAAACAATATGATTAAATATAAACAGAGCGGTGCGAGTTGCATGCCAAAGTTTTACACTGAAGGACTTTTAAATAAATAAGGACTCAAATAGTTCAGATAAGTAGTAACAGTAACACTGATGAGAGGTTTTTGTACAATGTCGACACTGACACATATTCTAAGTGATCTTTTAGTTGTAAAAAATGATTTAATGAAAATGCACTTTCATTTATCACAGAAGCCCCTACAGACTTTCTTCACCTTCACTGCCACAGCTAATATGGACTGTTCATAAATTATGCTATATTACAAGCCATGCATAACAATACTAAAATTGTACAATGACTTGCTCTTACCCTTGAAAATGTTCATGTTAATGTAATGTGATGGAAGTTAAATGTAAGTACAGCGTCTTTCCTCATGTGATTTAAGTCTACCAGCCCATTTCCACAAACCATTCAGTGTGTGTCACAGAGTTATCTTACTGCTTTTAAACAGTGAAATATATTTTTTCAATAATCAGCAAAAAATACTATTTCATAAATTATCAGGATAATGCTCAGTTTGAATAAAATGTTAGCCCTCTTTACTAAGATTTTACCTTCCTATATTTCAACTATTATGTTGATTTCCTATCACTCGCTCATTTGTCTGGCAATGTACATTAATAGTCAGAGCTGGTGTAGAAGTGTACAGTTTATCAACATTATTCTGCTCCATTTATCTATTGATTCACAGAGGATGAATTTAAGTCAATTATTTTGACATGTTGCATGGCTTCTAAAGGGGGCCGCAAATCATTACAAGAGAAAGAGAAATGAAAATAATGAGTTTAACATTGTCTCACTGATGTAGATAGGGAAAAAACATGAAATAATGTTATCTATCATGTAACATCTAAAAGAAGAGTGAAAAGCAAGTAGAAAAGTCAGTTGTAATGAGGATGTGTCATAGCTTTGAACAAAATCCCTGCTGTTTAGTGCTAAGAATATGAATACAAAACCTCAATTTGTATATCACCCATTATAATGAGACACCAGTATTAAGCTTGAACATATTAGGCTTAAATATATATAAATATATATTTATATAAATATAAATTTTTGTCGAAATATTTTTATTATTATGTTATAATGTTATTATTTTGTTTTATTGTGCTACTTAGCTGTATTTTTTAAGTTATGAGGGTTTAAATCAAAACAAACCAACTGCAGTTGCATTGAAATTAATTGGAATGCAGAACCAAAAAACGCGATTTCTGATTTCTGAACAATTAACAAAACGGTGGTTATCTCGTTTTGCAACGAAACTCTTCATATATGGCCGCCGCCACCACACCATAACTTTCTTCATTTCTGTCATCTGTTCACAGAATGTACACAGATTGAACTCCTCCATCCAGAGGTGCTAACACTTTGATATTTCATCAAAAAACTGCCATATGAGAAAAACAAAGTCCAAATAACAATTCTTGCAATTCGTTTTGTATTGGGTACACTGTAAATGATGTCAGGTAACAAAAACGATTGTGAAAAGATTTCATATATGTAATAATGACACATTTTCTTTTTACACTGCTTATGTTATCAAAATACTTTGTCATATATTTGTCATAACAGAGTATTATAGACATTTACTCCTACAACAGAGATTGCCTTATCGTATAGACGGTTTCAGTGGCAACAACATAAACAAACGGCTCTTGTGGCCCAAACTTAACTTCCTGTAGACTTCTGCATAGAATCAATAACAACACAGTCTCTGTAGTGTAGATTATTTCTGACAACAAACAAAATAAATAATCAGTAAATATCCTTAGGTCAAATCATAGCTTATGCATATCACCCATTACACTTAGCTATTTGTTCAGAGGTCAGTTTAGTCACTTGCCAGACCAATAAACAAGCACAAAGCGCACAAACCGTGGCAATATGAATGCGTCCAATGAAACGTCTATACAGTAAGATGTTTAATTGGGGTTCAATATACAACTATAGGGTTCTTTACTTGGCTCCAAAGAAAGCCTTGTGCTGAAAAGATTTTGGCACAAAATGGTTTTTTGGGATAAAAGTGTTTTTTACCTGCTTAAAAAACAGTACATGACATATAAAATAAAAGTGAAAATGTGTAATTTCTTGGCAATGATTTTACTTGAACTGAACCATAGCATTACTGTTGGTTCACACCAGATGCGAGTTCAACGATTTGCGGGAGTAGATTACATACAAAGTCAATGCAAAGATCAGACGCGTCCTCGCATGGTGCGATGCGAATGACGCGATATGGGCGGCACGAGTAATCTAGAGTGATTAACGCGATGCTCCGCGTTTGGTGTGTACGTAGCATTAGGGATGTTTTACACTGTAAAAAATTTGCTGTAATTATGCAGCTGGTTGCCAGTAACTTACTGTAGAAGATAAAGACTGAAAATGTTTCATGTTCATTTAATTACATAAATGTAAAATCTGCAGTAAGTTACTGGCAACCAGTTGCCAGTAATATCCAGTAATACTGTAATTTCTACAGAAATGTTTTACAGTGTATAATAATAGGTTTATTAAATTTCTGTTCATTAATTTTACTTCTATTTAATTATTTTGCATTATGTCATTTTACTTAAATATTATATTAATATAAATAGTAATCTCATAATTTCAAACAATTTAAGCAACTACAGGATGATCGTCTTGTGAGAGCATGCATTTCAACATGCATTAACAGAAACTGCTTTTTAAGAACTTCAACAAACAAATTGTAAAGATTATAACGAGGTTCTCCAAGGCTTTGTGACATCACAAACCCTCAAATTATAATAAACTCCACCCCCAGGCATACACAAAAAAGTGAGCAAGCTTTAGAGAAGACATTTGCTTTAACAGTGTGTTGACAGCATGTCAAAGAGACGCTGATCATTTCACCCTGATTCTAAACCCACTTTGTTCTGCCTTCCTAATGTTTATGTCGTATTTAGCTGCAGGCTCACTTATTTCACTTTTTTAATCGCTGTTCACCGTTATAGGTTTGGTGATAAAGATATAGGTTTAGCCACTGTATGACAAGATAACTAACAGTGTATTTTATTATGTAGTGATCAGCCCTAATAATCCCTTCAAATACATTATCTTCTGCTGTGCGTGTGTGAACCTTTCTTTTAATGGTTGCATCTGAAATGTATAAGTAAAAAATGAAACCTCTGAAACTATCGTAGTCGTGCTTGTGTAATCTTTCCATGTGTATACTGTAGAACAAGACTCACTCCCAAAACTGCAATGATTGACACAGAGGTAACCATAGAAACGTTCTGCCATCCTGCGTGTTTAGCATTGGCTCTGTTAACCAAAGTAATATTACAATGTTATGTTCTGCTAGCCTAGAAATCTAGACGCACCCTAGCGGCCGCAAAATATATTTGCTGCCAGGGTTTAGTCTAGGCACTCACAATACACTTAACAGCTCCAAAAACCAAAATTTGGTCAGGCCAATCACATCGTGTGTAGCGTCTGTGGGGCGGGCTTAACATGATGACGACAGAGCTGCCTGCGACGGTTCCTACTTGAAAACAAAGAATGGCTGCTGCTGCTGGCGAACAGCTTTCTTTTGAAGCGGCTTTGGCCGCGACTCTGGAGGACTTAGACTTATGTTTTTCTTTGAGTGAAGAGCAAATAACCCTACTAAAGTCCTTTTTAAGCAAGAAAGATGTGTTTGGAGTTTTGCCGACTGGTTACGGTAAAAGTTTGATATACCAATTAGCTCCACTTGTGGGGAAACGCATGGGACTCATACGTCACCTTCTTCGTTGCTCTGATTGGTCATAGCGCTATCCTATTGCGTGCAGAGGCATTTTGAGGGACAACCTTATATCCCGCCCCTTGCATTGAACTGTTTGTGTGAAGAGTTGCCTGACCTTACATCTTGATGTAGGTCTGGCTAACCAGGCTAATGTTCTGCAGTTTTAACTAAATCACCATGTACAGAGGCACTGGGTGTTATATATGTTTGTAGAGCTGCTCTGGATAGTACCCTCTTGCAGTGTTGTTGTGTCCACGTAATATTACAGACACTGGAGTATCCCGTCTGTTTCATATTCTCTGTGGCATATCCAAAATCCATCATATACACAATAGATTTCATTGAGCCCTATTTGTTTGAACTCCCCAGTGGCTACAAAAAACTGTCTATTCCAGTTCTCAAATTGTAGAACCAACTATCAAAGTTATACACTACAATAATACATTATGAATTGTTTTACCGTAATGAACATTTCCTGTTGGCAATGGTTTAATGCCAGTTTGAACATTTAAGGACTTTGGGCTAGATTTACTAACGCAAACGATCATTTTGGCGTTAAATAACAATGTTGGGATTTACTAAAGACGCATAGTGGATCATTAGTGCTGAAAAGGTGTAGTCTATTTATTTTTGAGACTGACCTTATTGCATATGCATTTCTAGGAGTTTCCTTTCAGACGCAACATTTTTGGAAGGAGAATGTTTAAATGATTCATGCAACGCAACTGGCTAATGTTCGCACATGTGTTCTGTCTTAAATAACTTTGTGCTTGAAACTTTGTGCTTAAAACATCGTTTTAACATACAGTTTATTTGGAATGCCAGAGGAACATATTATTCAAAAATATTGTTTGCCAAGACATGTAAGTAAATAAAAGAGGAGTCACTAGGAAAAGTCACACAAAACCAGACATTCCAAAACTTCTTGTAAACCTTCATTTTTGTCCTCCAGTTCTTTTCAGTGTACTATGGCTTCGTTAGCTGGGATTACACACACCAAATTTTCCGCTGTAATGTCCGTGGTGCTGAACTCAAACGCACTTCATCAGCTCTGCTTCTTTGCGACTCTGAACTAATTTGCGCTGCTCTTAATTAGAATTAAAGTAGATTGCGTTGGTCATTATTGAAATTTAGCTGTTGCGCCTGTGTTATTTAATTTGCATTTTTTAAGTAAATAACCCGCAGATATTACCACTTCCATCAGTGCTTTTTTGGAATTGTGCCCTCACACTAATTCGCCCCTTTTAAGCCCGGGATACACCGCACGATTATTGGCTGTCCCAGACGAAAGATTGCCATCGTGAAACAATCGCCGTGATTTATGTTATCGTGGCTCTTCATACGTCAGTACAAGGTGTTTTAAAATTAAGGCAGCTCAAACATGCATTTTAGTCTGGGACTAAGATAAACCCTGTCCAGGAAACGGCCCTTATGTGTAACTCCCTGGGGTCGAAAAACCAGGGGCACATGTAAGATCATTTGTAACTGTCTCTCAAAACACATTACAAAAATCAATTGATACTCTGTCTGTCACACAAACCTGATACATATAGACCCTTTTACAGCCTACGTGATCAAATAGCTTGCGCATGCATTTGGCAACAGAAGTGGTGTTATTCCCCACTGGTTCTAGCAACTCAAAAAGTTTATCAAAACTGTTTCCCAGCATCAAAATGTCTGGTTGTTGCATTTGCTTGCACTAATATAATATACTAATATACGTATATATGTATCTGGCCACTTTATATTTGGCCATCTGCTAACGTCTTCTATCCGCTCCACTATAGTACACGGATCTGGTAGCTGTGTTGAAAACCATTGTCTGTTTAAAGTCGCAATGAAATTGAAATGAAAAACTATATATATATATTTAATATTGTGGTATTATTAACAAATTAACTTATCTGTGAGCTTCATTATTTTTTAAAAAATTTGTGTGTGCTCATAATCTTTAATCTACAATGCAAATCTCCTCCCCTTCTCAAAACGATCTCTCTTCACTTCCGGTCATAAGTATGGCAGGTGGGCGTGGTCCGGGAGAAGATCGCAGCGATTAGCAATTAGCAACACGACCCAACTTCAAATGATGCATTCCCCGAAACCTTCTTAGCTCTACGTCGTTCTTAAGTTGTACCTTAAGCTGTACTTTATCGTTAATACGTTTCCCGAAACGTTCTTAATTACGCATCACTTCTGTAAGTCATTCGTTCAGAAGGTTGGTCTGGAGCACTCTTAGCTATACCTTATCCAACTTGACTCCGGTAGGGGCCATGACTGTGATAAAAGCTTGTGTAGATTGCAGTCTATATAACTATATATCTGTAAAAAAAAAAAGTTGAAGTACACTCCGTGTTAAATTAGGCAATTTTTTTATTTAAATAAAACATTCACATAATTAGACATTATTACACTGATGGTTGTTAGATTTTTATTTTTTTCCCCAAAGGAACATCAGCTTCGAACTATTATTACAGGCTTAAGAAACTATTAAAAAAAAGAGTTTGAGTAGAGGAGTTGATGAAACTATGGCAGGCAGCTAGCTATACAGCGAATCTTACTATTTCATTTGTGCATTTCAAATCTGTTAAATCTTTAGTATACCGGCTATTTTAGCTGCAATAAAACAAATCAAGTAAAAATCGCATGCCACGGGAGCACATTCATCACGAAATCATAATTGTTGATTTTCCTAAATATTATTTTTGATGTTAAGTCGACTTTGCATCGAAGTTTTTTTATGTTTTCTAACTTTGAGGCAACTGCATGCCATATTCTTTATAAACACTCAAAAGAAACTGCTCCACTTGATTACTGCTTGTATAAGGTCAACAAATTTTCCACATTAAAACTAATCAAAGCTAAAATCTAAAGCAATCATAATATATATTTATATATCATATAATATATTTTCTATGTTATATTTAAGGTAAACAGACAGGCGCAGCTCCAGAAACGCTTCCATTAAGCTTTATCCGCATTGTAAACGCGCTGCTTGCGCATCCAGTGTCCAAGAACAATAAACGCGTGAACTAATGAACAACAATTTGTTTTTATATATTTTAAGTGTAATGCACAGCCAAACCAGGTGATTTGCACGACCCACCTTATTCCCCTGTGCAACGCATTTATTGGGAACCCCTAATATAAATTATCCTTTAAAGTGAAGGAATAATGGATGCATTGGAGCAGTTTATGCATGTTGAAGTTGCGGGTTTTGCATGGGTTTGAAATAAAATAAAATATACAAGGTTTATATTTAACACTGCTCTCTCATACACAGCAAAGTACCTATTACATAAAGTGAACAATTGATTGATGAGCAATCGATATCAACCTATTCAGCACCATCGCCATGGACAGCACCTGGTAACGTCGCACGTAAGAAGGAATACCTTAAGAAACCCGCTAAGGTACAGTTCGGGAAACACGCCTAGAAAAGGTATACCTGACTGTAGTTAAAGGTCACATATGGTCAAAACTGAAATTTTGTGGCTTTTTTCATGATAACTGAGGTCTAGGGGCTATGTAAGTACCATATAAGTTTCAAAACAGTCATTTAAGAGTCAAAATCACACAGCCTGCTTGAAGTAGCTGTGAGTTAAAACAGTTTGTTTGTACTTCCGTGAATTTGCTACGTCACCGTGAGACAGTCGCCGCCTTCAGTCTCCACCCTGAGCACTGTCCACCGTCCACTGCCCCACCCCCTTGTTGCTACACAAACTCCTAAGTTATATCACACCACGTGAGAAAATGCTGTTCAATTGATGGATGTTAGGAAACTAAATCATTGCAAAGGCTTCTGAAAACATACGAGAACAATGGCTAACATTCATTTAATTAGAAAATCCTCAACAATTAGTTCAACTTTAGCCGTCTGATCTAAACATTTCACAAGTGGCTGCTTCAGTGTGGCAGTTCAATGCTGGTTTGAATCTACTCATCAAAGATGTTGCAGTCCTTACTTTGTTGGATCCGACCTTATCCACAACCCGTAAGTAAACACATATTAAGCAGGGCTGTACGATAACTTGCACGCGATTGTCACGGGAATCTCGTTGTTAATAGTAAAGCGGCATCACCTGCTCCCAGAACCGGCTGCCGGTTGCCGCTTCTGAAAGCAGCTGATGGTGATTTACTACTAATCAATGAACCGGCTTTACTGAAGAGATGCACGAGAGAATCGCATGCGAATTATCAGCAGTCCTAACTTTTAAAATACATTACGGAGCCTGAGAAAACTGAAATGATATATTGTAAACAATTATGCAATGCTAACGTGTTTGCTAACTAGATGCTAAAGTGTTGTTTTGTAACGTGAAAGTCTTTGGTAGCCACCGATTTTGATAGAATATATGTTGGAAATCAGACGTTGTTTGTATTCTTAAGTTACAGACACAAGCCCTTTTGGTGTCTGTTTGTTTATTGAGTTTAACATGGTAAGGTTAAAATCTCTTAGTCTCTGTGTCTATTGGTTTACTAACCTAACAAGTGTCCAGAAACTAACACTTAGTGTAATTCCATGGGTAACTTTATTTCAACTGCGTATTTCACTCATAAAATAACAGGCCTATCAGAAGAGAGGCTCATGAATATTACTTATTACATGCCAAAACGACCTGTTTTTAGCAGAGCTCCTAAAAGAGGAGCTGTAAAAAATATATAGAGATTGTTTTTGGCACTTAAACAGCAAATATATATTCATAAGGACATCATAACCTGAAATAAAACTCTAGAAAGCCTAAAAATATGTGACCTTTAAGGTTTAACTTAAGAGTCCTCGTAGGGCTCTAAGAGACAACGTTATCTGGAAACGCAGCCCAGATCTCAATGGACAAATTCAAATCCAGCCCTGCCTTATTTCATCTCAAAAGCCGTTTCATTCGGATATACGTCACCACGAGGAAAATAAGGCAATCGCTACTTCCGTTTCATGGCGACTTTAAAGCATTGTCGCCTGACGTTAGGGTTAGAGTTGGGTTTGGATGTCATTTTATGTAACAGAAAGTTGTTCTAACCCCAAACCAAAGAGACAATTGTGAAAACAATTGTGAAACTGACACGGAAAGGAAATGCGTGGCAGGGCATGTTAAATAGTGGAAATACATGACAATGCCACACAAAACTGAGCAAAATAATGCGTGACTATTTCACGTATTTTGTGAGATCAGACTATATTTTAAAATAACTTTCTCTGTGTGTGTTGCTTCAGTGCTGATTCTTGCCATACTTCTGTTGCCAAAATCCGTGTGCATATGTTGCCACGTCATCATTGTGTACAAACAATTAAAGGGTCTATATCAAAAGAAAGCCTGAAATGTCTACTTTTAAAGAGCACCTATTGTCCGATTCACTTTTTAACATTTCCTTTGGTGTGTAAGTGTGTGTTAGTACAGAGGGGCAACCTAACAGTTATTATTTAAAATATATAAACAAATATATAAAAAATAAGTCCCCTCATAAAAGCTACCATAGATTATAATCATGTGAAAATGTTTGCAGTGTTATTTAGTGTCATGTAAGTTATAATTTGTAAGGAAAAGGGCAGAATTAATAATTAAATTTTCTGTTCTCTTACCAGCACATTCATCTGAACATTTCTTGTGACACTATATGAGGAGACTGTGGCTGACCCAGAAACTGTCTACTGCTTATCATCTCACCAATGACCAGGATCTGTGCTTCTTATAAATGACATATACAACAAAATCCATACAGACAGAAACTGGCTTTGAACACATGAGTAAAAAATTTGTAATTTTATTAAATAGCACCTTAAGCTCCTGAGGTGCCTTTTAAACAATATTGAAGTTTATATTAAGTCCTGATTTGGCTCTAACTGGCTGTTTTTGTCATTATTTAATAAACTTAATCAAGAATTTTAGTTTTGTAGTTTCAGTCATTAATAGGCTGACAGACAGTTATACTTCAGTCATGACATATGGTCATGAAATGTTAATATGTTTGGTTTTGGCAGCACTAGATCTTTTAATGTTGCCTCTGCTGATACACATGTGCTGCAGCGCTGTCATATTTACTTGATCTGTTTAGTTGTTTTCTTGTGGTCCTTTGTTCCCTGTTCATTATTGTGTAATGTCAAATGGTTTCTCGTATTACTATTATCAATCATTGTTCAAATGAATTAGTCACTTCACTGTTTACATTACTTCCAGTTCCTTCTGTCATGGTTAGTGCATGTAATTCAACACGACAAACAAGAGAAACACTTCTAAATACACTTTAACCAGAAAACCAGGAATATAGGAGATCAGGAAACGCTGGTAAACACCAACCAAACTAAAACTCTATCCAAAGTTTACCTGACGAAATGAAATAAAGACTGACCATCTGAACTCAGGCAGGAGTATAAATACACAAACTTAGCTAAGGAAAAAAATGAGGAACAGCTGAAACTAATGAAAAAATAATATGTAACTACGGAAAGGGGATAATTATTTTTAGCAAGCACTGATAACAAGAACGATAATAAGGGACCATTTAAGGTAATAATCAACTCAAATAAACAGGGAACTCAGGAAAAAAGGAAACAACACAACAGACTATTAAACTAAATGCGAGACAGATCTAGACAGGTGGGGCTGGGGGTGGAGGTGGGTGATTGTTAGGGCACACTCACACTATCCAAACCAAACCGCGCTCGGGCGCGTTTGACCCCCAAAGCCTGGTTTGTTTGACAAGTGTGATCGCTCTGTTCCGCGCCCGGGCGCGGATTGGTTAATCGCGCCGCGGCCGGGTTGCAGAGGTGGGCCGGAGGGCGGTTCACTTGGGCTCAGGCGTGGAAGGCTGTGGTGTGAGTGCAATCGCGCCTGAGCGCGATTCAAAAGGTGAAGACGTCAGTTGCGCGACCACTCACCTTCATCTGCCGCCGTAAAAACCTTTTGATGCGCGCAGCGGGGTTATGTGAATGTCCGAGCTGCGCACGTGACAGGTCAACTAAGCAATATGATGACATGTGAGAGGGCTGTCTGTAATCGCGCACCAAACGACTCCGAATAAACAACATTAGCCGCCTCTCAATATGCGTTCTTGTCTGTACTTGCGTTCTTGTGGACTTGTGAAACGTCATCAGTCGCGGCCCAAGTACTGTTCCAATTCAAAGTTCGCATCAAGCCCAAGTTCACATAAAACCCCCGGATGTGTTCTTGATCCGCCCATTTTATCGAGGGTGCATCAGAGGAGACTTGTGTGGACTTATGACAGCGAAGTTTCCCAGAATGCATTTCGCGTCAGAAGTTCGTTCTTCCGAGTCTGAACTTGCAAGTCCGAACTAGGAAGGACACAAGTCCAAACTTGGCGTACTTGGTATTGAGAAACGGCTACAGACTTATCATTACGGTGGGTTCCAGTGTTAAGAGAGAGCTTTACTTCCTGCTTTTTTCAAAACAATCGCATCTTAATGACGAAAGCGCGCCCGGACTCGGATCGAAAGTACAGTGTGAGTGCGTGCACCTGGGGGAGTAGGGAGGGGTGACAATCGCGCTGGGGCATGTTTTGGTTTGGATAATGTGAGTGCACCCTAAGAGTTCTGACAGTGAGCTGCACCATACTGCTTACAGCACACTAACAAGACCATTTTAATATAAAGGTAGAAGCAGCATGCGTCGTCACTGGCTACGAATGACATGAAAACCTATTCAGTCTGAGACATGCTGATGTGTAGTCAACATATGATGGTTGTCAATATATGACGAGGGGTAAGAGCATGTTGGAAATGTATGACTAAACAAGGCCATTGTGATTTAACATTACAACATTAACCAACAGCAGACGTTGCCGTACAAACTTAATTTTGTGTGGGGTTTTATGCACATATTGCCTGTAGCTCAGTTAGAAGAGTCTTGCATTAGCACTGCGAGTCGCTTATCCAAATGCATAAATGTAAAGCCAAATTTTATCAAGAAATATTGGAGAAATGGTGGAAAACTGATCATGTATAAAGTTTACACATTCTGTGATGTCACATGCAATACAACACTGTCATTCTACAGAGCACTTAAAGGAACATTATGTAAGAAATTTATATCAATTAATCATAAAATGGCCCTGTTATGTCAATAGACATTAAGAAATCATTTTCATTTCAAATACTTATATCACTGACAACAGTGGTTTGGCCAGGATATTGTCATTTAAAGAGTGGAATTGCAGCCCTCAACTGATGTTTATGTTGTCATTTTGTGTATTGGCCACCAGTTGTGTGATTGCAGTACCAGTTTTAGCCACAAGTTTTGTAATTGCAATATCAGTTTTGTTCACAATCCTACATACTGTTCCTCTTTAACTGTAAACGTAAAAAATAACTATTGATAAATATCAGTCATGTGACCTTTTAGTTGCAGCTGCCACCATCTTGGTCCCGTACACACTGCATATTAATTTGGTTGTCACTTCACCTTTTAATGCTTAATCCTGTTCTGTACACACACACTTCAGTAATTTAAGGGACTGACAACCGCATTCTACAACCAAATTAACTCCCGCAAAATGCAGGTAGTGACAACCGAATTTACAAAAACTCTGCACAGTGTGTACATAACCGAACTGAACAACTAGTAGTTAATCAAGTGTTTAAACATTTATCATAAACAGCGAACAAGAAAAATCCAATAATAAGCCGAAATAAATCTAAATGCTTTACCTCAAAGATCAAAATATTGGGACCGGCACCCTCACACTTTATTAACACCAAAAACTTCATCGCTTCATGAGCCAAAAGCCATAAACGGTTAAGCGTCAAAACGGTATTTACGTACAAAAAAGACGAGGACCTGGCAACACTGCAAGACCGTGCGGTCCGCGCTGTGAAGCAGCCTCACAAAAGTGTAAAATACACAATACGCCGTAGAACCTACGCACGACTATAAATCGCCATTTACTAACAGGTCAAGGTCTGATCTTCTGTCACAATTAGCCACACACAGGAGACGAGGAGTACAATACGATGTGATAGTTTTTATCCTATATATAAACAGGTTTAATACAGGAACGTAGAACTTTACTTGGAGAATACGAACACTACAAAGACGAGATCGGACAAGGACAAAGTGAGAACACAGGGTTTAAATACATGAAGGTAGGAGTACATTTAAATACATAAGAAGAGACATGTGAAGACAATAATTAAACAAATGAGTGACAGGTAATGATGATGATGAAACAATGAAGAAACTAAAAACAAACTTTGACAGCATTCCTTTTGTCCTTATAACCTTGTTTATACTGTCAGTCCAAATCCAATTTTGGAGCATATACGATTGATTGGAATACATTCACATTTACAATGTGTGAACGGCCAAAAACCTCATGAATACATTTTTTCTAATCCGTTTCAGGCTACATCCAGACATGTTTTGAAATCCGTTTCAAATCGCATTTCTGGAAGTCTATTTCAGTTTGAACGCTCTGATCGCATTTGTGTAGCTTTTTGGTAATGTCATGCTGTCACGTAACGTAATTGCAACCCCAGCGTGAACTTTGGAACAATCCATTTCTGACTAAATGATTGGGGTGTTTGGGGAAAGTCCATGTATTGGGGAATAGGGTTTCTACAATGTTAGACGTCGAGGCAGATTGTCGTGCCAGAGCGACATCATTGCCATAGAAACAGTGCGGGTAATCCGTAACACGGCAGAACACTACAGGACGCACAGAACGGATCTGAACAGTTGTGATACACAATATGGACAGTGAGTCTGTCAAATCAGATATGCACCAAAATTGGATATGGACTGACAGTGTAAACAAGGTATTAGTTTGGCTGCTAATAAATGTATAACTTACCCCATCGTAACTAAATGCAGTCCTCTCTCATTTTCCAAGCGTCCTTTAAATGTTGGTTATTAGGTTAACAATATGACCGTCATTCACTAGAACAACTTAATGGAAGCGCACCTAATTCACTTTTTTTTCTTTTTTTTGTTGCTTATTTTGAAAAGATTTGCTTCACGTTTGGATGGAAACCCAGCAATGACATATCATCTATTATTTTAAAACAATGATTACACAAGAGACTGGTGTAAAATACCAGACGTTTACTTTATATGAAACTTATGGCTCACAGCAGGTCTATAAGAAAATGTAAGGATGTCAACATTAAAAACCTTGGTCTGTGGAAGAAATGGATATGGCTCATTATCTTTTCTATTAGAGGGCCGCATATTCTTCAATATCACAACAGATATACCAAGGGTCAGTAAATGAGTGCTGTCTGATTACTTCTTCACAACAAGCTATCAAATTGCTCTCGAAACCCATTTTCCCATTCTGTTTCTCTCTGTGACCACCAACCTTTAAAAAAACACACATCTTCAACAAACACTTGACTAAACCGTAACAGCCATGATATTTTCAGCTTGCTTTATATACACCAAGCTTAATGTTAACTCTAAAGGCTCACTTAGATAAAAGTGTCTGCTAAACGAATAAATGTAAATATAAAAGCACATACAGTAAAGTAGTAACATGCTAGAGTATTCATATCAGACCAAATCAAACCGCAACATATACCAAAGATAAACAGACTTTGAGTGACCATTCAAACAATAAAAGTTTCTTTTCATGAAGGACAATGGGCAAGGCCATGTGAGGAAGAAAAACACATTACTGTCACCCACTGACAAAGAGCTAAGTGACTGTAGGAGTGAGAGGGGTCAGCACTGCTGTCACATCTTTATGGTATTGTGGAACAGAGAAAATCACCTTTCCCAAACACCTTTTCTTACTCGGTGGTTACTTATCACAGAACACTGTTTTCACCATAATAATGGAGAAGGCAAACACTTCCAAAATCTGCTACCTAATTAATCATCTTCCAGATTGCTTATTGATTTCTCCAATTCACTGTGATTTATTTGAGGGGATCACTAAACCAGAGATAGGATGATACAGTTCATCATTAAAAGCCACGGTAAAGGGCTCTGTCTGTCTGGTCAATTCCCAGTGTAGATTTGAGCATTTATTTAATGAAAGTAAGGGCTCTTCTGATGTTGGAGATAAAGACGTATGTTGCTGGCTTAGAGACAACTGCTTGTGATGAGCCAGCAACTGTTGGCAATTATTTTCAGTGGAAAGTAATTAAAGCATGTTTGGAAAGTCGCTAGATTGCGGCATGCGCTAGCATATTCATGATGTCATCACGTTGGCATACAGACAAGTGTCAGCCTTTTCACTTCTCTTTTACTCTCTGAACTGTCACACTACTGTATTTCAATACTGTACATACAAATGCACATTAAAGCCGCTATTATTTACATGTTTTTTTTTTTTTTTGGGGGGGGGGGGTCAGACAGTGAAACAAGTATGACATAGTGACCCATTGAAACTGTTAACCATCAATCACTTCCACAACGTCCATTAGGGTAACAATCTGTGCCTATTTAGAGATGACATATGGTTACACAGTATGTTCAAGGAGTCACCAGTTTTAAATTTAAAGCAACACTAAAGAGTTTTTGCTCTTTGCTCCCCCTACAGGTTGGAAGCGTAATTGTCCATTACCACTGTCGTAAATAATTTAGCCTACTGCAGCAAAGCTGCTCTGATTGGATTGTAGGTCTGCCGTAAAGCAAGTTTTTGTAGTTTTCACTCGAACTACAGGACCGCGACCCGACGGTTGGTAGTCTCAGCCTCAGACGTCACGCCCACAGACTGTTGGCTAAACGTCTGATGTTTTTCGTACACTTTTCTGGAAACCCTGTGAGAATGTCAAAGTCGTCTTTGATTGGTTGAAATAAACTGGATTTCCAGGAGACCCGAGTGTCGCAATTAGTTTCGGTCCCTGGAAAACAAAACTCTGACGTCCCATTGAGGAAGAGAATCAGTCGTGTTATCGAGGATAATAATGACCAGTTAACATGATCAGCTAAACATTAGATTCTCAAAAATATGCAAAGATAGCAGCATAGACTCTCAAAAAGACGTCCAAGAGTTTTGCTTGAGGCAGTTAGTGGAGTCAAAAAGTTTGGTTCTCCTGAATTGCTTGTATGTGTTAAAAAGTTGAGAGATATGCTTCAAACAGATGTTTAACGGGAGCGTCTCATTGATGTGGCTGTTGATGAAGTGCACAACATTGTTCTATGGTGAGTAATGTTGTTTATTTAGATGCTATTCGGTTGCGCCTGGTTATTTCAATAATTGACTTGTTTGCCAGCCGGCTCGTTATTGTGGGAAGGCCGAAACGTGACGCTAGACGAAACAAACTGTGATTGGTTGTTTGACATGTCCGTCAAACAGCTAATGAGCGGGCTTTGTCCAGAAAAAGCAGCGAAAAACACCAGACCTTCAGTATTGAAGGTCTGGCTACGCGAGACTACTGTAGATGGTTGAACACTTCTTTAGTGCGGTTTAGGGCTGCAAAGCGAATGTGAAAGTGCCGTTCACCCTGTTTCGAGTGGATGAACGACTGAAGGTTTTTTGGAAGCGTTATTTTAAGGTAAAAAAACTATTTGGTGTTGCTTTATAACAAATAAGAAGCAAGCAATACACAAATAGGTGACTAGTCCTTCAAAATGCAATTTTGTACTCACGCATCAGCTCTGTGGGGTCTGAGCTGAATGTGTTGCTTGTCCGCTTCTCTCTTTACCTCTCAGAGGATGACTAGAGAGAGAGAAGTGTGCACTCATCCGGAAAGCAATATCTGGTGCTTGCAAGGCAGTACACACACTAAGGTTTTTCTCAAGTTTCTTTTCTTAACCATTGATTCAAAACAATGGTGCTGCTCCTCCTGAATCTCCTACTTTTACTTAAGACTTTAAAAAAAAACTGAACATGATGCTCAGTCACATCAGTATATAGAAATTACAGCAAAGGTCTTCACAGGTCTTTGTGCCTCCTTTGTACCTGACTGATGCATACAATCCATATCTATATTATTCCTCTCTTGCCAATAAGATCATGCTTAATCCACTCATTATTCCACATTCAAAAGTCTACTTGCTGTTTGTAACTTGATTCAACTTACATAATAAATTGTGTGCCTGTTTGAACTATACCTGTAATAATGATTGCTTATTCAGTGCCTGACATTATGGACATCATGGGCCTAACATTAGCATTGCTTATTTGCTCCCCTCTCTGTGCTCTCTGTGCCAAGTCTGATAAAAAAATGTAGCTGTAACAAGTTGGTTCATTAAATGGGAGAAAGAAAGTGCAATGCGTGGTATAGGCGGAAAAGTCGCAACTTTTATTAAAAGATCCAATCGTCAATTGCCATAGAAACAAGATGCGCCCTTAAGACTGCACATGTGTGCTTAGCACATTAGCGCTGACTGACCCTGATTGACTTGGGTATCACACACAATGTTAAACAGACCTGGGGCCAGAAATAATTAAACTGGGACCTGACCCAGCTGACCATTTTAAATATAAACTGAACATGGGTCCTCTGTGAAGACATCTAAATTACAGTGTCTAAACGCACAATTACATAAAATATATAATTGTTTTCAATTACAGTTGCAGTTTAAATACTACATTTAAATACTTGGTCATGCTATTCCATGTTCAAAGTACATCAAAGGAACAACGTGCTGCAACATCTGGCTGACAAGCATTTTTGCCCAAAGTCCAGCTGACAAAAATTTTCTCCCTGTGACTCTTAGAGCATCTGATAGAAAATGAAACCATAAAATCATGGTGGCAACCCTTTCCTCTGATGTGACATCCTTTGTTTGGTATGTGCCCGCGAGCCTATTGTACTGCCTGCTGTTTTCCTTCAACCTCTGCCTGTTCCTCAGCATTCTTGATCACACTTGATCCTAAGGTATCACCCTCCTACAGTAATTTTAAGGATACAAATTTTGCCTATGAATCTGATATGCAATGGGGGTTGAATCATTTTGATCAGAACTGTAGGTTTCATCTGTTGTTTCACTAAAGCCTGCTGTGTTATGCCTCTCAGGTGGCCACCCTGCTCTGGAAACCTCTAGGGGCTATTCCATTACATTTTTTTTCTACCTGAATCCTTAACCAGTGCTTGTCTTTCCATACCCACTTCAGTATCAATCAACAGGACATATCAGATTCCTCCCTTGGTGTGGTAAGTGTTTAAATATTCTGGTAGTGGAATACTTGATGCAGAAAAGTAATCAAATGCCACAAGCTACTACAAAGGGCAATGTATTATCAGTAGATCTATGTAGACCACCAATGTTGGCCTACAGGATAAATGAGCACTTGAACTCTCGTTGAATGGGTCATTAATGATTCTATGTGGTGGAACATTCCTGGTTCAGCTTATGAACTCCTTTACAGTTATCTCATCTTAAAGTAGAAGGACACCCTGATCAACCATGTCCCAGACTTAGGGGAAGATCTTGTGGTACAACCCCCTAGGTAGGTCCAAGAGGTGGTATAATGCCACATCTGCTGCTAAGAGGATTTTCTTAATCATGTTGCTTTTTAAGAGCAAAATTTGATGGATGTTTTATTGGCTAAGTAGCGGGATGGGTAACTGGCTGTCCAAAAGGTTTGGGTGAGAGTGATAACCTCAAGGGCCTTGTCCTTAGGAAATATGTGGCCTAATAGCTAGAGAGTTGGGCTTGTAACCTGAAGGTAACCGGTTTGATTCTTATGGCTGGCAGGATGTAACTGAGGTGCCCTTGAGTTTTTTTCCCCCAATTGCCCCCAAGGTGCTGCAGTGATAATTGCCCACTACTCCAGGTGTGTGTATGTGTGTATATGTGTTCATGACTTGCAATGCGACTCACGCATCGCAAGTCATGAACACATTTTCACACATTTCGCAATTTAAATACCCGATGCCTGAATTTCATACACCATAATTACCCATCCAAATCCGTGAGAGAATGAATAAGCATTTAAATATATTTTTCCAATAGCGGAGAGTTATTTTGGTAGCCCGACTGCAAGGCACAATAAACCCGGGATTTTGGGCTAGCGATTGGGCTACAGACATGGTAGATCTCTGACTAAATACTGATGCCTAATGGTCAAAAGCTATAGCAAAAGTAATAGGTCTGTATTATTAAATTGCAGACAAAGATTTTAGATGGTTAGGTTGGCTTGTAATTGTAATTGTTGGCACCCAACATCATATTTTTTTTATAGGGCCCAAAATTGCTAGTGACGCCCCTGCAACCAGCAGCAGTTGGGGACATTGCTTATTCTTAAATCACTAATGTAATGGTACAGCAGAAGCAGTAAATAATGTATGGTTACTAGTTGTCAATATCAATAACATCCTCGTTGCATAAGGCATCTCAGACACTGGTGTATTTTCTTTATATTAACTTTATTGTTAATAATATTTGATGATATTGGTCTGGACAGAACTCCAAATTAGTAATTACTATAAACTACAGTGACTTGTACAGACCTCAAACACTGAGTATTAACTTTTGGCATGCAACGTGACTTTCAAGCTGCAGACATAATATCTCATATAATAGGACTTGTTGAGAAAACATATGCTATAGGGCTGTGCGATTTGTGCAAAAGATTTAATTGCGATTCGATTTCAGGTTTAGTTTTGCAAAGTCAAGCTTCACCTCAGTATTGTCAATAGTGCAGCACAGTATTGATACCTTGCTGAAAAAAAACACAAAAATTCTAATGGTTAAAATAACATAATTAACCATTACTGTATATTTTTTCTTTAAAACCATTCCTTTAAAAATCATGTGTTTTGGGCATTATTTCCGTAAGATTTACTGCTGTTCTATTGGTTAACATCTGCTAGATTACATCCTACCAATAGGATCCATTACATATTAGTAGACACTATTACCTCCACTACCTAGACAAGCAGATGCAGTATGCATTTCTGTCAAATAGATGGTTAGCTTTTTACCGTTAAAATGCAGTCAGTACTGCCACATTATGCATATACAGATTATGCATATACACATTATAAATAAACAGACTCACTTTTATTAAGTGCAAACAATTTCCAGTAAGAACAAATACAATTTTTATATTTTTGTAAACATATCACAAATGTTAGTAAACAAAAAAAATTCACAATCAACTAAAACGGTCAAGACTGATAACCACTCTTTAAAATATTGCACAGCACACATTTAAGTACAAATACTAAGTGTGCTTTGAAGTTTGAACATAACATTTTCTTCAAAGAGTAAAGGCCGCCAGTAAGTTGCATTACAAAATAAAGTGCAGAACATGTGGGATTGCAACTTGGCTAAAATAGATGCAAGAGGGAATTGTACATCTTTTCTCAAGCGTTCAGATGAGGTTATTAAACCCCTCTTTAGTTTTTCGTGAGGTCTTTTCATATGGTGTAACATCTGCAAACAACTCTGAAATTGTACTTTGCTGATGCTTGTTACTAGACTGAGTGTCACTGGCAGCACCTTCGGTCGACTTTTCTAACAATGCACTGGTCGGTACTCAAAATCCAATCCACGGTATGTGGCAACACTTCTACGACAGGTCTTGCAAATTACCTTATTTTGTTCGGTGTCTGTCACATCGAATCCGAAATAATCGCAGTTGACAGATGTGCTGTTTTTCTTTGGTATTAATTTGCCTAACCACTTGATCTGGGTCTGAAGACGGCATTAAGACACTCCTGTTCCTGTTATTTTAAGGTGGGTGTTTACACAGTTGGTTAATAAGACTGCCACACAAAAAGGACAGTCACGCCCTTGCCATCAAACAAACTTGCTGTATATGTTTGATATTGTGGCCACATTGCGGCCTTTTGTGAAAAGGAAGTCATAACGTTTTAAATCGCGATTGCGATTCAATTATGATTAATCGTTCAGCCCTAGTATGCTATAACCTTTTTAAGCAATTTAGTTTTCTGTTTTTACCTGCCTTATAAAACAGTCTAACAATTCCCAAATTCCATCCCCTATGGTGAATCCTACCTAGTCATGGAGTCATAGCTAGATCAATATCATCAAGACATCCTAGAAACCATTCAAGTTCCCAATAAACTTATGCTTTTCTGGAGATAATATAAAGCTGCAGTCCATATCTTTTGCTCTTTTATTGCCATCTCTGTTTTTAAACATATATATCGCGGAAATTGCATCTTTTTGTCAGAATTTATTATTATTATAAAGTATTATTTGCATGTGTTTTTGACAGTTTAAACTTACATTTTCCTCACAGCTGCTCTTGTCCACGGACATCTTGTCGGACGCACGCACACACAGCAGTCTGTCATCAGTGCACGTGAACAGAGCGATCTCTCTCACATCTTAAAGCTACAGTATCCTAATTCATCTCTCAATAAAATCGCTCTCTGCTCTTCACTGAAGAACTGTTGTACTTTATAAGAATGCATGCATGTATAATTCATATAATGAAGTGTTTTAATATATAATATAACAAAGGCAACATCTATGGTATTACTTTATCTAGAAAAACAGTTGCAGTCATCAAAGGGTTTGCATATCAGCTTGAAGAATCAGTATTGGGAAATAGTATCGGACGATCATGACAACAAGAAATTGACAGGTCAAGGTATCTGTATTGGCTGCAAAAATCCTGATCGGAGCATCCCTAATACTAAGAAAAGCTTTTGGCTAAAAATACCCAGAGAGTTAGTGGTCGTGGGCAGGACTTTATCAGTGTGACATCAGCATGACATCATGTCTAAAGATACTGCTTTGGTGTGATAGGGATTGGCAAGGGTGGATTTTTTTCCATTGTAGGGTTGATTGTTGTGTTCACACACTGCCAAGACACGTTTATGTCTAACCACCTTGTAAAAGTGGATTTTGCATAATATGCGCCCTTTAAAATAAACAAGAAAAAAAAGAAAATACTACACATAACATTACCCCAAATCCTCATGTTTATATGGTTTGGCTGTTGAAGATGGAGCATTGCAAATGAAATCTTTCCCCTCTCAGTGCCAATACATGACTATATTTAGATATAACAACCTACATCTTGGATTTGAGGCAGTCATTCCTTTGAAAGTGATTTAAAACAAAGGATATGAAACATGCAATGTGGAATACTGTGGGTTTATAGATTCATGCAGAAAATGAGGATGCAAAACACAGACTTTAACACTGTTTTATGTCTGTATAGCAGATAGGAAATCACACTAACAAGCCACACTGCCCTGGATGTCCACCTACATACATACATACACACACGCGCGGACACGAACACACATGTACACACACAGTCATCAGGCATATTTTACATGTGATTCATGTTCAGATAAAGCACACATAAAGACTAGTATGATACAGAATAACATGAGTTGTTTGTTTCTGGACCACAGCAGTAGCACAGCAGGTTTTTTAGGGTGTGTGCCTGCGGACACATGTGATACAAATCTGCAATGCTGGCAGATCAAAACAGTGTCTGACATCCATCTTATAAATACATCATCAGCACTTTGAATGACAAGGTCTCACTAACGGTGGTGTCAATCAGAAAATTTACTTACAGTGCTTACTGCGTTTGAGCGAACGCGTGACCAAATTCGCCCGCCACATTTCACATCTATTCAGGTCTTTGCATTGACTTTGTATGCAAATAATTAAAATCACCTTTGATGTGTGGGTTGAAGTGAACACAGGGAAAACATTTAAGATATTGAAATGAGTGTGTTTGAATGAGGCGATATAAGAAGGTGTGGATGAGCCTTCACTTTTAGAAGAAATATCTCTTCGGGTCTGAGACTCTAATCTTTGTGACTTAACAGATCTTCTATATGCATAAACAGCTTGTAACACCCCAAATGACCCCTTTAATTTACTTTAAATGCAAAATTTCTTGCTAAACTTCAGTACATCAACAATATTAACTGTTTCTTCCCTTTTTTTCTTGCGTTTTATATGCACATATTTTAAATAGACACTAATAAACATCTGTCCAGCATAATACATTAATATTTAACTCCACATAGACTAAAATGCAATTAACGGTTCAAACAGAATGCTTAGACTTGAACGCCTATTCTCTATAACAGTACTGCAGCTACTGACATCAGCTGTCAAAACAAATGTGATAGATGTTGTCTCTCAAATCAAAGCTGGTCGACTAGATGAAGCTAAGGCAACCAAACTTCCCGGAAACTCTTGTGTTTTACATGAATGTAGCTATTACCTCTTTAAACACACACACAAAAACAGAGGCTGGTGTCGGTCAGTACTGATGACGTGAAGGGTGCTAACCTTGGCTCCATTTGCAGGGTGAGGGAAGTGCCGGCTCAGCACACCGCTGTCAGCCATCAATTGTGGCAGGACTGATGGGAAGCGATAGGCCGGGCAAATGGAGTCTGAGCTGCAGAGACATCTCTGACACAAATTTTTGGTGTCAGGCCCCCTGCGCCATCAGCTCAGCGATGGCAGGGCAAATTAGAAGAGAGGTAGATACATGTTTCCCTGGCTCTTCCACTAAGTACAATGTGTAAATATAATATAATACAAGAAATGATGCCCGTTATTAACTTATATCCGTGGCATGTAAAAAATGTAGTTTAAATTCATGTTAACAAAAATGCCATTATTAGTCTCAAGAGTGAATCCCAGTACATTCTGCTGTATTAGAATAACCAAACACTGTAACTGTGTTTTGATTTTTGATTAGCATAACATAATCGCAGTAAAACAAATACTGTACCACCATGTTTGTAAATAGGTTTGGTATCCTTTCACATTTAATTAAGCATTCTAGAATGATGACAATTCATTGCAATATTAATCTGTTAGAAGAAGCATCACAGCACCCTAATGAGAGCAAGCCTGGCACAATCGTATCTGTTTTCTATAAAATCAGTATGGAATACTACTACTACTAATAATAATACTTCATTACATTTATATAGCGCATTTCTGCAGCACTCAAAGCAATTCACATATAAAAGGTGCATTCTTCTCAACCACCACCAATGTGCAGCATCCACCTGGATGATGCAACGACAGCCATATTGCACCAGAACGCCCACCACACACCAGCTTATTAGTGGAGAGGAAACAAAGTGTTATAGCCAATTAGTATATGAGGGGATGATTAGTAGGCCAATGGGCAAGTTTGGCCAGGATGACGGGGCACACCCGTACTCTTTTTCGAAATGACCACAGAGAGTCAGGACCTCGGTTAAACGTCTCATCTGAAAAACTGTGCTTTTTGACAGTGTAGTGTTCCCATCACCCACACAGACAGACCACTGGGTGAGCACCCCTTGCTGGTCTCACTAAAACCTCTACCACCAGCAACCTGGTTTCCCCAAGACGTCTCCCATCCAAGTACCGACCAGGCTCAACCACTTAGCTTCAGGGGGCAAGCTGTCTTGGGCTACAGGGTGATATGGCTACTGGCTACTAATTTCTTTCAGCGCATTGTACTTGTGTCTGAAATCCATAGTTTTTCTTTCTTATTCTCTAACTGTCTGTGCTTGAAACTTCCAAGGGTTCGTTCTAGACTTTTTATATGGGACCTTTCCAGACCATTTGTTTGTTGTAACCATCTCAGTGAATGACCAGCCAGCATTAAAGCAGAAAGATCACAGCCAAGAATCCTGTTCACTGCCCGGTTAGTTTAGTGCTGGAGCTTAAAGTCAGCAGGGCATATTCTGGTTGATCTGGAGTGTCTATTGAAAGACATAACTTTTATGCAAGACAACTGCAGTTTCTAAGCAGAGGTTACAGTGGATAGTAGATGCAAGATGCTGCCCTTATCAGAGGCTCTCAACTCCGATCCTGGATACCCTGCACTGCTCTCCGAATTCACCTACTTCCATACTATATAGTAGGCAAAAAGCAGTAGGTGAGGTGTAGTATGTGCAAATTCGTAGTATTCGAAAAACAGTAGGCGAAAAGTACCCTGATGACCTACTACTAGTGGCAAGATCCTGAAGAGTTGATGTGAGTTATCCAACAAAGAAGAAGACAGAAGGGCGTTTTATAAAAAAATGTCCAATAGCAGTAAGACTAAGAACTTGTTGATTACGGGAAGCATATTGGCAACTTAAAAAAGGGAAAGTAATGAATGATCAAAATACATCTGTCTGTTTTAGTCTTCTGTGTTTTATTCAAATTAAACCGCAAGGAAACCATAGTTTTAGTATGAAGCCACTTCCGTTTCGAGTCTCACTTTCTTTCAAATCACGTCAGGATGTCGTACTTTGGCATGCATAGGACTATAAATAAGTACCAAATATAAAATATCTACTTATCAAAGACCTGGTTGTTTTAATTTGTGTATGTGTCTGTAGTAACTTTTAAAAACCCTGCATTAAAAACGGACAGAAACCAAATCCTCCAGTGGACATTCCATTGGAAGATGCAGGTATGTCCCAGGAACATCGCATTTTAGGTTATGCAGAAATGTAGGCAGAGGAAGAATCAAGTGAGCCTGCAGATTTACCTACAGTATTATCAGGGCATCTTGAACAATTAACAGTCCATTCATTGAACTTTCAAAAAAAAATGATTGTGATCACATAAAAGGGTCTTGAACATGAGTACTCACTGAACTACAGTAAATATCGTGTTCTGTTCTGAGATGCCACTCTTATGTAAATGACTTTGAGAAGATTTCAGATGCGCTTGATGTAATGGCAATGACTCACTGGTATTTATGGTGCGTTATGATAGGCTAAAATTGTTTTCCCCACAGCCTAGTAGACAGATAGAGTTTTCAAGCGTAGGTGACAACAGATTCATGTGTCAATAAATCCTGCCTTGAGGGACGTTTTCTCTTGTGTTCAGCATTTCAAAGGCGAGACTCTTCAGATGGACTACACAGGCTCTGTCAATCCCTCCGCTGCTTTTTATGGCCTGCCAAGCCCAGGGCCTTCACACACTCAACGGATTAGCCACATCCTTGTGCTCACTCCATATGCCATTAAACATGGGAAACAAGCGCAAAAAAAAACTTCAAATGCTTGTCAATTAAGTTGGTCAATATGTTGAGAGGTCATTTTCAACTGGTGGTTTGTGACTCACAAATGGGTTCATGGAGTGTAGGTAGTACTATTTGCTATAAGCTAATTGCAAAGTCCAACAGACTAGCATAACAAATAAATGAGCTCATCAAATTTTTCAGGTGTTCTATATCTTCTGTTGTTTACAATGTCAACTATACAATGTCTGATCCAGGGAACTACACTGCGACCAAAATGGTCGCATATGCAACTTTTTGAAATGCCATTGAGACCCTAATTTTTAATGGGTCGCAAATGTATCACTGATTATTTTTGTACCTACCTTATCTTTAGGCAATATTCTATGATTTACTTTAATTATTTACTAAAACAGAAATTTATATTTTAAGAATACATTTATAACGTGCTCTGAGCCTTTAACACATCAAGTTGGCTTCATTTTGCGTGCGAGCACGTCGTGTCTCTACTGGTGAGCGTTCGCGTGCTTTCTGTTTCTCAATGAATTGGGTCGGTGCGAAGCGAAGCAAGTGTCACATTGTATCGGTCCACGTGTATGAACTTGAGCAGAGTTTTATCATTAGAGGTCTTCACGGAATACCCGAGACCCGTGCGGTTCTGGCTTTATATTTAAAATGATCAGTCACTTCGGGGTCGGTCCTAGTTTAATTACTTCGGGTCCCAAGTCTGATTTATATTTTGTGTAAAACCCAAGTTGATTGGAGAACGGCCACGAGTGCTACCGCGCTAAAACCTAAGTTCAGTTTCAGCGTGCCTGCGGTTTCTATGGTGATAACAACTGGCTCTTGTTACGACCACGTGCTGCATTTTCTTTCTCTCATTTTTTTATAATCGTATTATTAATAAACCATATCTTTTCTAAAAAGTTTCCACAGATGTGGTAACGTTAGCAAAAAACTGAACTGAACGAGCAAAGCTCAAGCTGACTCAAGATATAAAAAACGCAAAGCTGTAAATAAACTCACCTGTCACCGGGACAGCAAGTAGACTTTTAAATCTGAAATAATGGGTGGATTAAGCTTTTTTTAATCTGCAATAGAGAAATAGAAAGATAGAGCAGAAGCAGTAAAAGTGCCTATCTATAGAAACTATAACCATAATAACATCAGTCACATTTATAATTTATAGACCTGCACTGTTTATTAATATAGTATACATATTGTATTATATTGAGTTGAAATTTAAAGGGGTCATCTAATTGCTTCATATATCAGTGCAAAAACAGTAAGTGTTTTTGTGGTGCTTTGAGAAACAGTGTCAGCTTTGTTCAAAGAAAGTTTCACAACTATAATGTGAAGTTAATATTAATGTTCAATAAATCAAAGTATTGTGTTGTGTCACACATTATTAGTTATTTGTCACATGTATAGACCATTTTTTGTCGGTGGGTAATGATTGCCCTTTTCACAGGCTACCACCACAAGTAAATTTCAGATCTGTGGGAAACACTGCAATGTTAAAAAAAAACATGGCGGCATGTGGTTTAAAAGATGGCAAGTAAAATTAAAAGCACATCTGTATGCAATACAGTTTCTTTACTGTTTATTATTATCCATAATATAACTAATTTGTGCGACCAAATCATGTTTTGTGCAGTAACTGAAAAAGTTAGTAGCGCAAGTGCTACCAGTGGAAAAGGTTAGTGTAGTTCCCTGTGATCAAAACACATTATTTTGGTACATACTGTTGGCAATTATCAACATAGTCGGGATGTGTGAATATCTTCATCTATTATATACAATAAAGGACTATAGTAAGTCACAGTATTATAATTCCCCTTCTGTACTGTTATGTGAAAGTCACATGTAGATAAAAGTGGTGGGCTGCAGCTTCACCTTAAACATTAGGAAGGGGAATCAAATGTACCCGTTCTTATAGGCAGATACTAAAAATCTAAATAAAAATGTTTATACTGTTGATCCAAATATTTTAGAATGACAGATCTGAGAAAAAAAATTAACCCTTTGTTTAACATATTTGCACTAACTGCAAAAAGGTGAGTCATACATGAGGGAGGATTCAAATTAGTCGGGATGTAATTCAAGCACCCTGCAGAGGTCTATCACATTGAATGTATGAGAGGCAAACATGCGGTAATAGGAACACTGTCCGTATTGTCCATATTCCTGAAGCCATGATGTGGAGTGTGACAGAGGGAGAGCGACAGCATGAGGGTGATATGGGGGTGGGAGTGGGAAGACAACAAAAAGCCATAGGCAGAGAGATATTATAATACCTCCTCTGCACCCAATAATACTGTAGGCAAACGACACTGTGGTGTGCCAGCCTGGATAAGTCTCCTTGGGCAATATCTCACTTTACAACCCTGCAGCTTTGCTACATGATAAAATTACTCTCATTTACCTTTAGGTATCCATCCACCCAAAATCATACAGACAATGAAAATTGTTCGTATATCTTCGTTTTTGGTATTTGACAAATGTTTTCAACACAAAAAGCGTCCTGGTGATGTAAACCTCTTAATCCGTGAAACGCTGTGACTGACTAAAGCTACCTCCAAATCGTATGTCCTGATTGTACAAAACTCATTGTAAAAAATGAATTAAATCATTAAATCCCCAGATCCTTTAGTCCCTCTATGAACTAGCCACCATTTCAGTGGCTTCAGTCTTACCCTAAGACTGGAGGAGTCTTGAGAGAAACCACTGCTCTGCCTCAGGGTTCAACGTGTGGCCTCTTATCTTTCTCAACATGTGCCACCTTACTGACCCAAACATAACTACATCTCTGTTCCTGTCGGTGATATGCAGATACAACTTAATATAAAGAAAACATTTTTACAGTCTTCCCTTTAGACCTCATTCTGTTGTACTGATCTTTAGCCTCCAGCGGATCTGACTGAATCTGTAAACTCTTAATTCACAAGCAAAATTAAAACTTCCTCCTAAAATGTTACAATTGTCTTTTCCATTCTTTACATTTCTACATTTGACTGAAATTGCAGCATTGCTAATATAGAATGAGGTTATTTCCTAATTTGTAAACGACTTTGGTCTGGTATATTAGAAGACGCACAAGTGTAGATGTGTACATACATGTTGTTATATTCTACTTGCATTAAAGTGCACCTATTTAAAAAAAAAAAAACTTTCTTTTGTGTATTTGGTATAATACATAAACACATAATACATAAATGTGTTTGCGTAGTTATGGTTTAAAGGAGCATTTCACCCATAAAAACATTAATCTTTATTGAAAGTGCGTCATATTTGGTGCCTATTTGACCGAGAAAAGGGGTGTTTGTAGTCTCACCCCCTCAACAAAGATATTGGACTTCTTGCTTTCAATGATGCAAAATGATGATTTTTACATCATTGAAAGAAGGAAGTGCAACACTGAAATCTGTATTTCTTCTGTCCCAGTGGCAACTGAGAAAATGATGACCATTCAAAAACATGACTGGGGTTCTAACTATACAAAGTATTATGTAAATGGGTGAAGCGTCCCTTTAAAAAACACATTATTTTCCACATACCATACATTTTTGTAGCTCCAGATTTCACTCTCTTCCTGAAATGTACAGATTTAAGAAGCACTGTGTCCCTGATTGGCCAGCTAATCTGTACGTTATGATTGGCCTGAATACCTCTGACGTAAGCTGGGAATGTGACGGTCCTTACCATGTTTGAAAGATTCGGTCACAATGCAATGCCTACAGGAGTTAACTTACAGGCTGTGAGTCCAAAGCGGGAGGAATTATGATAATGTCGGTCTTACTACACCAATCCCAGGAGGTAAACTGTTGCATACAATCCGTGTGTTTGTTGAAGTCCAGTGTTTCTCAAAGTGTGGGGCGGGTCCCACTGGTGGGGAATAGGAACATTAGTGGGGAATGACAAACGGGAGGAAATTTGCAAAGAGAAAAAATGCAAACACAGTTGCATTATTATTATTTACTTTTGAACTGTCTTATTTCAAGCAAAGTGATAATACATTTGCACATTTAATTACTCTATTGAAAGTATTTAATGCTGTTATTTTTATAAATATGATGTGATTTAATAAATTTCAACAGTTAAACTTAAATCCTACATTGGAGATTTACATTGGAGATTTACATTGGAGATGATAACTTGCGTCATCATTAACTTTGGGGTTTGTACCTTTTGCATATCGTTAACATGTACTAATGCACACTTACACACCAAAGGAAAAATCGTGAATCAGACCATTTGTGATCTTTTAAAGTATTTCAATGTTATTAAACCCTTGACCCTATCCCAAACCCACACCAAATCTTAAACCTACCCTGAACAACATGGATGCACTTAATAACTGCAGTGTTTTATGCAAAACACAATGTAAAGATTGACCAAAATCTAAAGTGCATTTTCCTGTCAGTCTTTGACTGCAAAGCTGTGACTAAAACTCCTTAGCAAAAAAGTCAAGTGCAGAAGGAAGTAGGGCAGATCAACTCAAATCTGCATTGGGAGATAATAAACCCACTGTTACTGTCAGATACAACTTTACATTCATCACAGGTCTAAGCTCAGTGCTGAACAGTTCTCTCTGAAGTGGCCATTGGTGAGACCTTGAAATCTAATCTAATTCCCTTCCACGCTGTTCCTTTTAATTACAGTTCAAAGGTTGGCACGATGTCAGATGTTGCTCTCTTTAACATTGACAATGTAATTACAACAGACAGCAATAAAGCTGTATATATTCCTTACTGTATTGACTCTACTGTAAATTAAATAGTCTGCTGAAAAGAAGGCCAGATATATGCATGCTGTAAGGCCTACATATCACCTGGACAGTATGACTGATGATTTCTTTTTCATCTGCGCAGTCAAACTGCAGGCAAACCTTTGGTAAGTGTTGACTAAATGTTTATGTAATGAGTAAGTTGTGTTTACATTTAGTCTAAACACATTACAGCAGTTCCAGTGCTTGTAGAATCATGTATCTTGTCAACTGTACATGTTATTCATTTATAATACATGTTGTAAACAAAAAGCTTAAACATGTTTAAATATAAGCAGTCATGCATTGAAGATACCAATATCTGTAACTACTGTATCACAACTGAAAGGTAAATGCATCCATGTGGCTCAAACTTTATGGTTATGGTAAAGGGTTCAATAGAAAGTGAACTCATAAAAGAACTGCTCATCAAAAATCCTGAACAACATGAATTCATTTGCTGTCAGCTCATTTTAATCCTCTTAAGTGAAACACATTAATTATTATTCAGTTATATAATATCTGTTCCTGTTTTCAGAGACACTTGAGGTAACAGCTTGCCACAAAAAAACCTTCCTTGATATGTTCTATTTAGCCTTATTAAGTGTTTGCACAAATCATTATGGGTATTTAGTATTCTATCATGTTTAGGTTAAGCTAGGACTAGTCCTTGGTTATGCTACGATATTTCAGTAGTTTTTTTTACTTTACAAAAAACATGATGTGTGCATCTTCAGACAAAACAGTGGCACTTATAAATGTTAGGATATGTCAGTACAAGCTTTTTCAATTAAGACAGCTCCTACGTGCATTTTTTCTTCTAGGACTAAGCTTAAGCTCTGTCTTGAAAACCACCAAACAGACTTTAGCTGGGTTTTCACAGGCATTGTCACAAATCGCATTAGTGTATTCTGTCACTTACAAATCAAGTTCATACACATTAAGGTTTCTTATGAAAACATTTTAATTATTATTTACATAAAATAAACGTAATACAGCCACACAACAAACTTATGAAAATATTTTAATCGTTATTTGCATGAGAATTTTTTAACGCAGCCACACAATAAATAAAAACTATCACCACAATGCTCACCACAATGATTTCCCGTATCTCATGTGTTCATATTTTTTATTGTAACAATTTATGATTTGCAAAAATAACTGTTGCCTCTGTGTAGATTAGATAAGCAAAGTGTGTGCGCGTTGTGCACGCTATACATTATGGTCAAGCATGCGCCCTTAAAATTGCATAATGTACCACGCGCAACGCGCCACTGACTTTAGACTAGTTTTTTTTGGTCAGTGGCGCAATTGTTTTTTGAAACTGCAAAACAGCATCAGTGATGGTTTGCGCCAGAACACGCCTCCTTTTTTGCGCTGAACCGCCCAGGGAACGCAAGTTCATTCCATAGTTTGCCGACGTGCGTCTGTGGAGGGAAAAACCCGTTCGCCGGTGCAAAATACGAATGATACATGCATCACTGACAAAGTCAATTGCGCTGGGTGCAAGATAGGGCCCATTGTCTAATTTGTTGAAGGATCCATTTGGGTCATTCTTATGGTGCGTCTGCACCATAGACAAATGAAGCGTTAAGTGCGAGTGATTTACATGTTAAGTCAATGCAAAGACACAATAGATACCCTGCGGCACGAATGACGCTGTATGAATGATGCGATTCACGTGAAAGACGCAGCACGAAGTGAGCGTTTCGGGCATTTGGCACGTGTAAATCATGCAAATCATTATAGATAAAAAATCTAAACTTTGTTGGATATTTGCGCCACATTAACCAATGAGGAGCTTGCTCTAGTAGTGATGTGATTATGACATAGCGAACCGAGGGAGAAATATGAAACAACAATAGAGGACAAAATCATCATAGCTGTATGAGGACACCAGAGGCTGTAAGACACATCTTTGTTCTTTTATAGGAACAGGAATAAAAAGGATCTTGCTTGGAAGAAAGTGAGTGAGAAGGTCGGACAATCTGGTAATTTGTAAAAAATTATCTTTGATATTATACATATTGAGACAACAAACTAGCTAAAGCTGGCAAATTGAACTCAATTTTACGCGTGAATGACGCAAATTTCATTTGTGAATAAAGCGAATTAACTCAAAATGTTCAAGCATCCAATTATGTGCGATTTATTCGCTTCATTCGTGTCTGGTGTGAACACACAGTTATACAGTTAAGGTTAAATTCTTAGCTGGTGCCCCGGGGTGAATGAGAGAGTGGTCATCTGACACACAAACATGCACGCACACACATACACACACACACACACCAAAGGATGGAATTGACTCTTGATTCTCCTTCCTTTAAAATCAATTCCGGTCATAATGTCCAGTTTCTGCTGATAAAATGACTCAGATCATGATGTTGCTACCACTGTTCTATATTGCAGATCTGGTGTTTGTTGTGTGGGCAGTGTTAGATTTGCACCACTTGCTAAATCCTGTGGCTGGGTGTCATCTGACCACATAATCTCCTCCCACATCGCAACTCAGTAATTATTATGGTTTTGGCAAAACTGGCAGACATCCTTTCACGTGGCCCTTTTTGCGGGTAATACAGTTGCATTATATCACCATCCTATTCTGGGCAGTATCACACTGAGACTTTTATATAAAAGTCTGTAGCTCTTTAAATGAGATTTTTCTTCTTTTTGTAGTCTCTCTCTTTTGTTTTAGGTAAAGCGTGGAGGGGCAACCAATGTAAGTTTCAGAATTTTCTGATCAGTGTAATTTTTTTGTTAAGAAAGCAGTAATTGGACATTCCACAGGACGAGAAAAATGCTTGGGTGCATTCTAGATGAACCAGTTATTTTCATGACTGGGTAACAAGATATGTGAAGTGAGGACGCAAGTGCAGAGTTTGTGGAATAAATAACATTTAATAAATAAAAACAAAACACGTCAGGTAAATAAAACACAAGAACAGATTAACATAGAACGGGAAACAAACATGATAGTAACGACAATGATCCGGCGATGAGTGTGACACAGACACAGGTATAAATACATACAGACTAATGACACACAGGTGGAATGAATCAGGTGATCATTAACAAATGTCCAGGTGATGACAATGGGAACAGATACAAACATGACACAGAATTAATTGTGACAGTTATAAAGTTACACCTTGAATGACTTGTGTGTTGTTGTTTTTTAATAAGTGCACATACACATTTTATGTAAAAGGTTACGTAAAACAAAACTCGGCACTATTTATCTGATGCAATCAATGTCATGCTATTATTGCTATTACGTTAAACGCAGGTAGTAAATGGAAGAATTTTTCTATTGATAATGTCAGCAGTAATTTATCAAATGAGGTTTGATAAATTGAAGGCATTATCACCAGACATACAATACATCCACAAGCAAATTGAGGTGTTTGCATACTTAAAAATAAAGGTTTCCTAAAAAGTTCTTTGTTGGGCTTTATGGTTCAATTAAAAACCTTTAGCATCCACAAAACCTTCCTGGTTCATAAAGGGGTCCTTCAGTCTATAAAAGTAATGTTTCTTTTAATAACCTTTAATGGCATCACTCTAAAGAAGCCTCTAGAGCACTTTTATTTTTAAGACTGAGAATGCATCACAGCATTGAATCAGTGTTCTCTGTTCTGCTCTGTATTATTAAATAAAAGATGATTTAAAAAGCACAGAAATTATAAGACAAAAAATAATGAATTGCTTGATTTGTAACTCATGAAAATACAACATTTTTTGTTTTGAAATCTAATTGAATATGAGGAGCTCAGATAAAAAGACTTCTAAACGCCACCAAACGCTCACATCAAAAAATAATTTAATTAACCGATTGCTCTCGGCATGTATTATATTTTCATCAAATCTACTTAATACCCGCCTGTGGCCATTCAGAAATACCGCTAAATGGCAGATTCTGCTCCACGTTGCTTTTTCAGTAAATCCCAAAAGTGCATAATAGATGACTTGGATAAACAACGGCATGCAAAACAACCATGTATCACATCCAAACTAGTGTCCCTCGTGAGTACTTGGACCTGAATACAACCCGGATCTGGCAGTGTCATGGATCACAGCACCCCCTAATGCAGGGCTCACAAACTCAAACTGGCTTGGGGCCATTTCTGAGATTTAGATTTCATTGGAGAGCCGCATAGCTATTTTAACATTAAAAAGATACAATATTTATTTAAATTTTATTATTTAATGTATACAGTATTAATACTTGAAAATATATAAGCAGTGGTTTTTAATATACATTTTTTTTAAGTAAGTAAATTACATTTTTTAGCCTTATCTTAAAACCTTGCACTTAACAACAAATTCAATTTCTGAATACATTTATGAACTATTATACTTTTTTCCCACCAGTAAGTGTTTCTGTTTTGATTAATTTTGGATTGTTTTCAGTCACAGTATTGACTTCATTATGTTCCATTTCTGTTATTTCATAGTTTTAATCAATTTGCTATTATATGTGGAAAGGGACTGGAAAAATTAATATTACTGCTCTATAATTGCATAGCAAGCTACATAATGATATATTAGATATACTTCATTATATATAGCAGCATACAAACATTTATCCTTTGTACGTTTCTCCTCATCTTTCCTCTTTTCTTAACCTGGGCACTTTGATGTCTCTATTTCTTATGTGTAGTTTAATATGTGTTGCATTACATCTATCGCTCTGCCTCCCTATGCGGTGTCTCCATTAGAAGCTGTGACTTTATGTGAACTATTAACCCCGCTGCAGCTCTTTTTGAGTATCCTACCCGAAGTAACAAATCTTCTCTGGACAAACACTAAAGTCCCAACCAGAATAACTGATCACACGTTGATCGTATGAATGACTCGAGGAGCAGATGAGGAATTAAAACGTGATCACACATCCTTGTCGTCACGGAGAGAGCAAATCATGGCTGCAATGGAAGCCACCACCATTGAGCGCGACCCCACGCCCCAGAGTGCAACCCCCCAAGCACTTTGTAAGGTAAGAAATGCCTTAACTCATTTTAACACGCGTTGTTAAACGTGACATGTAAACGAACCCTTAACGTATAATCAAAAATCAAACTAATATGAAATAAAGTTCATAAAAATCTTTCGGCAGGCCAGATTATGTTATATTGTTAAACGGTGACGCGGGCCGCAGAAAGGGGGAGGGCGGGCCACAAATGGCCCGTGGGCCGGGAGTTTGAGACCACTGCCATAATGTGTACTTCAGTTTCTTCAGTTTTACATGCTGAGTTTTATCATGGCGTCATGATGCTTTTCTTCAATGCGTGCACTTAGAGGGTTTTGCAGCAAAAGTCACATTTGTTAAATTCAGATGAAATGACTAAAGTGACATTTATGAAAATAAGGCATTTCAACCTGAAATTACTGAATCCATATGTAAGAGCCTTATGAAAAATGCTCATTTACAAGAAAACATATCAGATGCACTTAAAGGGTTTTGCATCTGAACTGCTATATATATTATATATGTGTAGTGCGTAGGTTTTAATGGTATTATATTACATTATGTAATGTAGTACAGCTTTTTCTGATTTTGGACACAGAGCAGAACTATACAGATGGATCTACTAATTACTTCAATTCACAACAATAAAAAGGTGCCACCTTTAAAATGAACAGATGGAAATGGATCTCTACCATATCTCTACATATTCTCCAGCGCTTCCACTTAGTAGTGTATGAACAAATATGTTGCACTGCATCTTTTATAGCTGATTATATTATAATATACTTTTGAGACCCCCTGTCTGGGGCTGCAATTAATTGTCATAAAAATAATGTCTCAATGCAAAAATAAAGGAAAAATAGAAATGTCTTAATATTAACTTCTATATGTCATACAGTTTAATTCAGCACCCAATCACTGCAATCAATTTAGATGAATCGCAGGCAATAATGGCGTATGTTACAATTTTTATTTTATTATTTTTTGCATGTAAATTGAATAAAGATAATACAAAAATACAATGTTTTTACGGTGTAGGAAGATCGTAAAGCCCAAAGGGCTCATTTAAAGCCTTCACCTTTGTTCTTGGAGTTCTATTTTATTGTTTCAAGTGACTGCTTTGTGATTCAGATATGAAAACAAAACACATACTGTCTCTGACACTTTTACTGCTATAAAATCCCTATGGAGCAGAGCAGACAATCACAGTGTTTCCTGGTGGCTACTATAAATAGAGATGCCAATATCCTTTAATTTTGGAAATATTGTATGTGTGCGCCTGTGTGAAGGGAAAAGGGTGAATGAAATGACTGAGTGTGCCATTTCAACATTAATTTATACCGTCTGTTTCACTGTTATCATACAGACCTCGGATGACATTTAAAGCTCTTTCCAAGACACACAGAATAATGCAAAAATGGCTTTTAGGAGGTTAGATGTGTCACAATTTCTTAGCAATACTGTCATGAGAGCCTAACTTTAATTCTAGTAAATCTGTGATTCAGCTCTATGAGGCCAGAGGCCGGGGAAATCAGCGGCGTTTTAATATTTAAAATCACTTTTTGGTCCTGTGACATTAAATTCAGCCTGCATGAATATTTCATGAATCTTTACTTCAGCATAATTTCATGCAAGCTGCTGGTGTGGTGCATTTTTAAACATATATTTCTAGGCCTAATTCATTGGCTTTTAAATGTAGTGAAGTGGTGCAGGAAACAACAGAATCAGTTATTGTGCTGTACAGTGCAGGTCTGCTGACAATCTACGTTTACAGTTGTATATTATTATGCTAAATAAGCAGACCAAAAATATGATGTCAGCAATTGGAAATGAATTATAATGGGTTTTAAAAATGACTGAATCCAAAATTTGCCAATTTTGTGACATTTTTCGCATTGAACAGTAAATTCCATTTGTATACCTTCCGTAAATCGTAGGGCCCCTATAAATGATAGCATATTTAAATGTGTTCATTTTAGCAGCCAGCTTCTTGAGGTTTCATCCACTATTAAGTTCAATGATCTATTGTCACCTAATTGGTCAAATAAAACGTTGGGGATTTATTAATCAAGGCAAACATCACATCAGAGGTTGAAATCATGATCCAGGTCGTGGTTCAGTAGGTTTCCAAGGTATTTCAAAAGATTGGCCAATTATGAAATCTTTTTTTCTCCCAAAACTTAAACATGCTTACACTATAAGATTAAAATCCTAGCATATCAAATGGCAAGTTGCAAGAGCGAGCACTTCACCTCACAAGGAAGCGGATGTAAACGAATGGTAATTGTAACACATTCATTATTATTTTTAATGTTCAGATGCGTTAACCAGTACACTTTCTGCGCTCACCCACTGTGTTTAAAACCAAGTCAGTTTCTTTGAGGCAACGGTCGCAACACATTTTTCAAACGTGTTATTCAGGCATGTGTATTGTTTCCTCGCTACCACAATCTGTCTACTGGACCCACACAGCAGCTTGCTTCATGGACGCCATTTCAAAAAGTCTGTCACCTTCCTGTGTGAAAGTTGTAACTTAATCATCCCGATGCAAAATCCCAAATATCAAACATAGAAGCGAACAAGGAGTCCATTTTTGCTCAGATTCTCGTGAGGAGAAAAACATGCTAAATTCGGGCCAAAGATCCTGTGAGCCCAGCTTAAGTCAGTAAACTCCTGGGAAATATAATGGTTTATAGAGTATGAAACTATTTCACAGAGCCTCTTAGTTAAGCCCATGGATGTGATGTCAAGCAAGCTCAATAAAATAAAATAAAAATGTTACAGGATCAAGACTAAAAACATGCATAAATTTGCCATTAAAAAAAGCAAAACACATGTTATATTGCAAATCTAAAAATGACTAAAAAATTTACTTCATCATCTTTTGCTATTACCATGGTAGATTTTGGGCGAATTTTGTTAGAGATCAGATTCAAAAGGATTATCAAAATATAAACACAGTGTAAAATTAATAAGTCATTTTTCGCTTCAGTTTTTTATAAATTGGGTAATCGCGGTATTACAGATTACCATAAAAATTCACCAGAAACAATTTTTTTTCAGGCAAATGTTTTTTCTTAATTCACAAGATAACTCAATGGCAAGGAATGAGATAAACAAGAATTCCAGGAAGGTAATATTTAATATAAATAACTCACTGCCACTGAGAAGATGAATGGTTAAGAAGTTGTAATTAGTCTTTATTAACCCTAACATTTTCCAGTTATGTGAGGACTGAAGGAAGTGAAAACCTCTTGACGCAAGAACCAATGGGATTTGGAAGTTACTGACATTCCACTAACCATGGGCGATTCTAGGATTTTCATTTTGGTGGGACTCAGCCACCCAATGAGAGTATAATAGAATAAATAAATAAATATTTATTTATTTGTTTGTTTATTTATTTATTAAAACAGTGTAAGGTTAGGTCCATATACAAAATGTGGCAGAGCTAGAAATAAATGGGGTTGCCAGGGGGTAAAGTAGCAAGAACCAAATCTCATTGGTTCTTGCTACTTTACGGGTCCATAGTCCATGAAAGAAAACGATGTGCAAAAAGCATCAAAAAAGCATAAATGAATCTCATGACTGCTGATTACTTCATATTCCCCCACATTAGATATTCCTATAGGCTACTGCACTGAGTACATGGATTAATGGCATGGAAACTTAATGTAAGGCTGAATTTTAAACACTTCTATTTCTCACATCTGATTTACTGTTTGTTAATGAAACAAAAGATCTCATGTTAACTGCAGTAAGTTTTGTAAAATCTAACTCTTAAACTTAACACTTTTGGCAAAAAAAGTTTAGTTAACTTTACAGGCATTCCTTTAACACCGAATGCATTAAATTTGGACACCCCGGACACCCTCTCTAGCTCCGCCACATTACCATTCCACTGTATTGCATAGATGCGCTCAACGTGCTGAAAGTCGCAGAAGGGATACAGACAAAGTCTTCCCTGCTGCTGTTTTTAAATGAAATGAAAAAGGGACAGGAGCGATCACGAATTCCTGTACAGTTTATGGAGCTAAAATTGCAAAAAATTTAGGGGGCTGAAAAGAATTTTGGGGTTAAAGCCCCCCTAAAAATGGCCTAACAATGCCCCTGCCATTAACGACCCCCCCCCCCCCAAAAAAAATAATACCTGGCTAAAATCTCCACAAATCCTTACAATCAGATTTTAAATGGATGCCCTGCTATTTTTTTCCACTGCAAAACAAAGCGTTAACTGTTCGACCTCTGTTAATTGCCTATATTGCTTTGAAAGTCACATATGAAAGTGCTAATTGTCTAATATTGTCAGATAATAAGAGACAATTAACCTAAAGTAGCTCAATTCTTAGGTTACTGCGAAAGATGTCTGCGTCTAAACTGTGATTGGTTTAGAGTTCCTGCGGTGAACATGGGAGAACTTTTCTCACCTTTGAAAGAGCTTTGGTTTTAGCACTGCTCCATCATCTGTATGCTGTATGCTACAGTTTGCTTGACTTGCACTAATGCATCACATGTGATGCTAATGGAGAGTGTGAAAGTGCACACTCATGCAGGAGAAACTTTGAGAATAAGTGCCACATATGGGTGAAAGTTTCCTGTCTCGGGACCACCTCAGATTATGGACTAATAGAGTTATCCTGGTCTAAATGCGTTTAGGTAATAGTGTGAGAGTTTATTGAGGGTTTAATCTGCCAGGGACCTTTAACTTACAGACTTTAAGTAGAGAAACCACAGACGGGTAACTTACAGAGGGCATGGTATTACCATAAAGATTTCTGTAGAAGAGCCTTCTGCTGTCGAACATTATAATTTAACAAGGATTTAACAACCCGAGAGTGTTATTTTAAATGTATGGCTATTTAATGGATATCCTTTGGTATGTTGCATCATCAGTGAATAATTTCCTTCTAAAACATCACATGCTTTGAACAGCCAGAGTTATATCAGCACACACAAAGCCCAGCATGAGGATGTGGCGTGGGCGAGTGGGGTGTGAAACAGAGAGGAGGAGGTGACCTTAATACCGTCTCTCAGAAGCACACACACACACAATCACTTCTACCTGAGATTATCTGTGCCTTTGAGCGCCAGTACATTGATACACCAAGACCATTTGTGACCTCGGAACAGGCAGTGGACATTCAAAGCAAAGCTCTCTCTGTACCACTGATTCATTGCTTTCATCCAGCCGTAAGATGCTGACATAAAGAACAAGGTGGGAGTCGCAGCCTTTAAATGGACTCATGGGGACAGCAGATTTGAGTTAAATAGCCCTGGTTTTGTTTCTGCACTCTCTACAAAACATCGTTTGAGCATTCAGCACTCTTTTCACTTTTACTTTCAAGATGTTTTTACTTTTGAATAAATAATAAAATCATTTTGTTAAAGGTTGTTTTATTAATTTATCTCAAGGTTCTAATCTGTCTTAATTGAAGAAAGAAAGATTTTTTACATAATGTTTTAAATTCAAATTAAACTTCAATTGCAGTGTTTCCCACAGGATTTTGAGAGACTGTGATGCTGATGATGTCACACACCAATAGCTTATTTGTGACATCATCATCACTAGTGTTGGCACTTGAAAATCATTTTTTATACTCTCTAATCTGACTGTCATTGTTTGTTATATTGTATTTTAACACAACTGAATGCTATTTTAACATTTTATCTGTTCTGTTCTCAAACATAATGAAATAATATAAAATGGTGACTAAACACAACCCAATAACACTTTCGGGCAATTACCAGAACAAGGCTTATCCAAGTCCCAGACTAAAATGCATGTTTGAGCTGCTTTCATTTAAAAACATGTCCTGATTAATTTTAACATGCATCGATGACACTGTTTTGTCTCAAGATGCACACCAGTAATGTTTTTTGTAAGGCATGTTTGTAAAAACTTCTTAAATGACCTAATATACATAAGGCCTAGTCCTGGATTAATCTAAACCTTGTCCGGGAAACCGCCCTCTAGTGTTTAATCCAACCAGCTGTTACCTTAACTGCTGCTAAAATCCTGATTTATAAATGCATCATCGTCTGACAAAATCAACATAAATTGCGAGTAGCGGATATATGAGGTGATTTTGGCTATATTGTTTGTCTCATGCAGTGCAGAGCAATTCCCAGCAGGTATATGGCTGACTTTCAACGTTGAAATAAATTCAAAATAACATCAGTTCTTGTTTTAATGTTGAAAAAAATGTTGATGCAGCAGTTAATGGTAAACGTTTGCAAAAGGTTAATAAAATACTTAAAAATCAACGCTGGAATTTGGTTGAAATAAGGTCAGTTGTTTGTTCAACATTGATTCAATTTGCAAAATCAAAAGGTAATTCATTGTTGATTTAACCTTGTCCTTGATTCAACGGTGAATCAACATTAAAATGCCAAAATACAACAAAGAATACACTGTTACTGTTGTAACTTCAGAACACACAGGCGGATATCGCCAATTGTGAGGCAGAGAGCTCGCATACAAGCACACAGAGAACCGTTGTGTGTGTTGTAAAACACTGCTAACATTTCATTAAGTCATTATAAACTTGATCAGTCATCTTGTCTGTCAGTAACATCTGTGACTGTTGACATTTATGTGAAAAGGCAGGTACATGAAGGAAAGGCGCACTGCCATCTTTTAATTCTTTTACTCACTGTCATGTGATTAAGGCTTTGTCAAGGTGTTGCATGCAACATGAGTGAGAGAGCACCTGCGCTAGAGAGGTGTCGCTAAGCATTTGCAACAATAAATTAAGCTGTTTTAAGTAGTATAAATAAAATGTAATCATGTAACATCTATTAGTGGTGGCCAGTGTTGATTCTGTGGTGCACCGCCACAAATAAATCAATGTATGGGAAACAATGCATTGTCAAAATAATTGTCAAAAAAAGAAACAATAGTCAATCACATCATTAGCATTATCAATGTCCACCCTCTGATCTAAGCACAGCTACAGATATTTATTCTAAGTTATAATTAGTCTGCTCTCCTGCTATGCAAACACAGAAAACAATTTCACCATCTGGGTTATTAAGGCAGCTTAAACATGAATTCTAAGATAATCCTGTCAAGGAAACCGCCACTATAAAATTTTCACTGACAGCCCAAATTTTACCTTGTTTTAGCCCAGATGTCCGGGCTGTGTTTGGATGGCTAATAGACGTCTTTTAAACTCATGGTTGCTCGGCATAATGGTAAACTCTTAAAACCTCCTATGTAACAAAAATTGGTTACAAAAAACATAGCAGAACACTAAACAACAATTAGTCTCCTCCTGATCTCATTTTGGATACTCAACACTGGAAGTGCAAAATGATAAACTAATTATAGGAACAGACAGGCAGAAAACAGACAATAAATGCAATGGAGAACGGACAACGATGGGGAAAGCCAGGTGAGTTTATATAAAGTGGAAATGACGATGGTAATGGTTGGCAGGTGAGGATGATTGGAGACACAAGACATGTTGAGAGGTTTGACAGTACTCCTCCCACCCATACAAGAACAGAGCACATGCCAGAAGGGCATCCTGGAGACTGAAAGAGGACGGGACAGGAAGCACCCAGAATCAGGGAGGTGCAGCCCACACCAGGAGCCAGGGAGCGTCGTCAAATCACCGGAAGAAAAATGCATGACTACATATTCTGAATGTTCTATATGGGGGCAGGGTCTTGAGGCGAGATGATTGACAGTAGATGATACCGTTCTTTGATTGACAGCTGCACAGCATGAGCTAACATTAGCTTGCTTTGCTCGTGTTCATAATAACAACAACATGATAATAACTTTTTTACAAAGTATGTTTACCGTAGTTACACAAAACAAACAACAACTAAGCCAAATTATGTTTTAGATATTTTGATCATTTTACATGACCTGAGTCCAGAGCCGGCGCCAGACCATAACTAACATCCTTCGGATGAGACATTAAACCAAGGTCCTGACTCTCTGTGGTCATTAAAAATCCCAGGATGTCCTTCGAAAAAGAGTAGGGGTGTGCCCCGGCATCCTGGCCAAACTTGCCCATTGGCCTACTAATCATCCCTCATACTAATTGGCTATGTCTCTCTGTCTGCTCTCCACTAATAAGCTGGTGTGTGGTGGGCGTTCTGGCGCAAGCCATTGAAATGAAAGAGTTTCATGGCGCAGCGCACACCGCGTTCATAAAAGCTGCTTTACCATAATCACGTCGTAATGCTGTTAACGGTCTATAGCCACACTTCACATTTAGGCTTACGTAAATTAAAACAATGCTAACTTACCTTTAAAAAACTGATGCCTGCGTGTACGAACATTAAACTTAAAATAGTGTCCTGTAGATTGGAAAATTCCACCTCGACCCTGTAATCTCCGAGTTTGAGCCAATCGGTGTTTGCATGAAGTCAGATGGAGCAGGCGGTATTGGTTCATTCTAAATGTTCTAATATCCATATTTTACACAATCCATAAAATGCCGCGAAAAAACACGTTGCTAGTATCAAGTCACATTAATATGCTAAAGACGTAAAGACGTAAAGTAATATTTTATAAATATTAAATTAATAAAAAACTGTGTAGGGGGGCACAACAACCTGTTTGGGGGGCACGGCCCGCGAATGCCCCGCCATGAAGCCGGCCCTGCCTGAGTCCACAGAAAAACTGGGCTGAAAACAGTACTCGAAATCCTCCTGACGAAAGTGCTGGCTGCATATTCAAATTTTGAGTAATCTGTTAGTGGTGTGTCAGCTGAGGGTCGCGTTGATGTAAACAATAAAAACTCGCGATGGCCTGAATTCGTTGTCCTTACATCCACAAACTGCACAGGTTCTAGTTATTTTTTATTGAGGGTTTTGGTGATTTCCCCTTCAGAGACAGTAAAAGTGGAGTTACTCTTTGGTTGGGTTTGTCTGATGGCTAACTTCAAGTTGACTTGAGTTGATTTGAGAGCAGGTTTAAGGGGTAAAAGAAGCTATTAGTTTGACTTCATGTGGTGCTGCAAGAATTGACAGCCGGATGACGTCAAAGTACTGCGAGAACGATTCGGAAATCATACGGAGTAGTTTGCTATTAAATCGCTATAGCGGAACCTTGACGTCATCCGGCTGTCGGTTCTTGTGGTGCCGCATGAAGTAGAACAAGCCTGAAGGCTGCATCGGTCATTGGTTTAGTGGGTGGAGCTAATGACTCAGTTGTGCGCAGTGCATTCTGGTTGAGTCCATCAAAGACTGTTACGAAAATTCCGCTTCAACACACTGGGCCCTATTTTAATGATATAAGCGCGATTTGTCTAAAGCGCCCAGCGCAACGTCTAAATGGTCGTGTCCGAATCCACTTTTGCTAATTTAACGACGGAAAAATGGTTTGTGCGCCGAGCGCATGGTCGAAAAGGGTTGGTCCTATTTTTTTAATGATTAATGGGAGTATTTCGGGCGTAACGTGCAATAAACCAATTAGAGTCTCAGCTCTCATCCCGTTTAAAAGCCTGTTGCGCTGGCGCTATGTCTAATCCCTATTTAGATGACATTAAATAATTGTGTTGTTTTTCACTTGTATTGAAATTGTTATTTTTTCATTAAAACTTTTAAAACCCGCTTTCTTTTAGTCATGGAAGTAAAAAGCAGGCTTTTAATTGCTTTAAATGTATGGCTATCCAATATCATCAAAAAATAATTTACAAGTATGTAAGAAAAGGTTTGTACTGTAAAAATACTTTATTTGTTACAAACAGGAGATTAACAATTTACAAAGGGCTCTCTGCACGTTTTAGCACTTGGACAGCGTCACAAGTTTTTTTAAGCATTGCTTAAAATGTTTCTCATCTCACCATATTCACAGGTACAGAGTCATCATATACAATAAATCCATGAGGTAGCATTTAAAAAAACATTTAAAAATAGATGCATTTGTTTAAAGCAAAGCATTTATTTACATACCAGGCTACAGGTGAAGCAGCTCTTTGCGCTTTCCAACGTCTCATAATTAGTCCTCATTTATGTCCAAGAGACTCAATAATAATCTTTTACATTCAATCCTTTAATCTTTCATATTTAAAAACGTGTTTGTGCTGCTGCACATTCATGTGTGTGATAAGCAAACCCGAGTTGACGCCCCGTTTATAGGCGCATATTTCTAACGCGCTCATTAAATAACAAAAGACATATTGCGCACATATAGTTGCCTTAAAAAAGCAACGCGTCAACAATGCGCCTGAACACACCTCGTTTTCAGACCAGAACGCCCATGGGCGCAAAAGGGGGCGCAAATGCATTTGCTATGTAAACAACGTGACGCTAAACGTGAAAAATATAATTGCGCAGGATGGAAACCAGGCTTGTGCACAATTCAGAATTGAATTGACTCCTTAATTCCAATTCAATTCTTGAATTTGAATTGAATTTGAATTGATGTCAAAAACAGGATTTAGAATTACAATTCGAATTTGAATTAAAGGAAGCAGAATTGCAATTCAATAGAATTTCAAAGAAATTCATACACATATTATATAGTAATTGAAGTGTTAAAAATGAAGCTTTCAGTATATGTCAGATATGATTGCATTACATATTCTATAAATTAAATAATTTTGAACTACTTGTACAGATAAAATTAACAGGAAATGTTTTCCCCCAGCAATTAATGTTCAAAACTCTAGTCACATAAATAATTAAGTTTGATTTTTTTGTAATTGTAATTTTGTGGAACACGATGGAACATGACTTAATTTCCCAGAATGCTTTACTTTAACCAAGTATTTAAAATGGTTGCCAAACAATTTTCCAAAGTAACGTTCCTAACACTGAATGTATGTGAGATTATTTCTGTTGTGTGACTGTGGAATTTCTTTGAATTGCCATGACTTTAATTCCACTTCCTGTCATTCCAATTCAAATTCAACTTCCTGTAGGGTGGAGTCAATTCAATTCAAATTCCAATTCATGAATTGAATGGAGGCCAATTCTGAAATTCCGAATTGTGCACAAGCCTGGTGGAAACTAGCAAAAGACACTTGCGTCCCGCATTGCGCTGCATTGCGCCGGATGTAAGATAGAGCCCACTATCTAATTTATCGAAATCGTACAAAGTAAAATAGAAATAAATTACCTGTTATAACAGGCTAACATGTCTAGGGTTCAATTCTGCTTTAAAGTCAGATATTAAATGTGTTCTGAGTTTGTTTTGAAAAATGTGTTTTTAACACCCAACCAAATTTGAATGATGGAAAAACACCAAGTAAATAAAATCAATTATCAAAATCTAGGAAAAATATGCAGCATTCTCCACTCTCAATCGGTGGGGGCGTGTCTGCTGTTGGCGCTGAAACCACACCAAAGTTATGAACCATCTCTCATAACTTGCAAATACTGCTACAACCTGAATGGATGCTAGCAATTGTTAGGGGTATTGCATGGTGGCTCAAGCGCATCATCGAGCCATCGCATTTGGCCTGCCTAAACAAAATCGAACTTAGAAGTGGTGAGCGATCTAACTCTGCAATTCAGTACTACATAGTTTACAGTCTTTGTGTCATGTTTCAGCAAGGACTTCAATCATCTTTATTTTAAAAACATAGCACTTATTATTCCGGTACAGAAACTTTGTGGGCCAGTCTGGGCCCCCCCAAGCATAAATGTCAAGCTACGCCTATGGTCATTTAATATTTACATTGTTCAGTTTATAGCTTTTTTCCAAACTAAGGTGGCTACCTTAATACTCTTAATAATAGTCAGGATAGTGTCATGTTTTCTTCACCACACACAACCACATACAGGCTTCAAACCACCCAGAACAGGCTGTTCAACAACCACATCTTGGCAGTAAGCTTTGAATGGAAAGACGCTAGTGTCATTTTCTTCAGAAAGATGTCACAAGAACTTATCTGTGCCGCATCTGGGGTTTCCATATTGTAGTAGAACATTATTCATTGTAGGAATGATTTATCCTGGGTCTTTTGGTGGGCTGATAATTCCCTCTGTGATCAGTGTGCTCCACACATTTACATGGCACCTCTGATAAATCTGTTTAATTGATTGATGTGATCTATAGTCAACAAACACATCTGTAAAGAAAAGATTTAATCTTTCAGATGTAGGCCCGACACCAAACAATCTTTGAAAAGTTGACATGCTGATAGAAGGTGACATGCTGTCTGGTTAAAAGAAAACAGTGCAGATTCAAGTGACTTTGATTCTATTAAAAATAATACCCATCCATGCTTATGAATTATCTTTCATAATGGAATCACAAAGGTTCACAGGATTATGGGAATGCCAGAGAAAACACAATAATGGACAGAGCTTCTGCTTCAGTAGCATCTTTCTCAGTTTTAATAACGCAAGCTGAGTTAGACAAACACAATCCGCAGTACGAGACTGGATTTCATCTGAATTTAATGTGAGGAATATGTGCAGGTTAAGCTCCCATAAAATTAGCATTTTATTCTTGGCTGAAGCTGTATTTTCTGATCATTTACCTGGGTCAGTTTAAAGCGCTTTTACAGACCGTTTCATTCTGACTGATTTAAAGAAATGCTTCAGCCAAAAATTCTCGAAGAATCATTTTCTCACCGTCAGCTGAACAAACAAAAAAAATGTAAAGAAATATGCCGTTTCTTTACATCCATGTAATTCAAGGGAATGAAACCTGAAATGTTGATAGACAAAAAGCACACATTGTCATCCATACAACTCTAGCTGGTTAGAAAATGTGCATGAAGATTAGCACCACGGACATCACCGCTAGTAAAGCCATAGGACATTGAAAAGTAAAGATTTACAAAAAGTTTTGAAACACCTGGTATTGTGTGAATTCTCCTAGTGACTCCCCTTTCATTTCCTCCAAAAATGGCTTGCCAAACTATATTTTTGAATAATATGTTCCAAATAAACTGTTAGATGTTAAAACAATTCTCTGCATTGTACAACATGTTCTCTGCCATTAGAAGCGGAGTCCACGATGTTTGAAAGCCAATGTTCATATTTGAAATCACCTAAACAAACACGCCACTACCCCAATAGAATCTGGACCTTCTGTTGATAGACCCGACCCACACATACACAACCCGGCAAGGATGTCGGTTAGTAGACGCTCCTTACTGCTGATTGGCTATAAGTGCGTTTTGGTAGTCGGCCCGTCTCCTTTTCCAAAGCGTTTTTCAAACATCGTGGACTCCGCCATTAAATAATGGCGCAAATATCAGTCATAACACACACGTAAGCATAAGTAAATCACGTTGCGTGAATCATTTAACTCCCTGGGGACCAGAAATACGGTGCCGCATTTTAACGTGTTTTCTCCTTATCATAGCAGAATCAACTTAAAATACTCCATCATTACTAATCATGCAAATCAATTGAAACATGCCGTGCAGACACAGTACCGTATTTTTTTGACTATAAGCTGTTTTTTTTTTATAACTTGGCTGGTGCTGCGTCTTATAGTCAGGTGCGCCTTGTAAGTCAGTATTAATTAATTTTGACATTTACTGTATGAGGCAAGAGACATCATTACTGTCATTACAGCCACAAAACTCCGCTATATGCTGCTCCTGTATTTAAGTAATTCAATGGGTTCAGTAATGTGGAATGACGAGTCTGCGAACTTCATGCTAGTTGGCTTGTTTGGTTAATTTAGACTATTCAACCTTCCAGGTTAGTTCTGTATGTTATGGTTTATCGTTTAAATAACTGAAAATATTACTTTAACGTACAGACATCTATTTAGCCTGCTGTTCTGTCTGCTGTTGTTTAGTTGAATAAAGCTTGAATTTTGTGAAATAATTTTCTAAATAAACGCAACGTATAGTCCATGCAACTTACATATCGTCGCTGTCCGATGAAACTCACGTATGTTCATTTTGCCGATTTTGAGATTTTTCGACAGATTGAATGTCCAGGTTCATTTCCATATACAGTATGCGTCACATACCTAAATAGCCAATGAAAACTTGTGAAATCATGTCATCTGATTTTCACGTACCCGTTTGGTGTCAAAGCTGTCAATCACGCCGCATATCTTCTGCCTGTGAAGCATCTCGCCGGTCTCGTAAAGTTTCATCGAACCTCAACACTGGATATAGCCGAAAAAACATGAAAATTACTTTCCTTCGAGGTAAACGTTTCCCCCGGACGCCAGACTAACATCTAGGAGTTACTTAATTACGGTAGGACTGTGCAAACAAAGTATCTGTCTAGCATTGGTGATATTTACGCTGGGGATTTCCCCACCACTTTTTGAAAGCATTTGGTTAAAATGTTCTGAAAAATCAAGCAAAGCTTAAGACTGGTTTTGTGGTCCAGGGTCACATATGTTGTGTTGTATGCTTATGGTGTGTTTTCTTGTACATATGTAATGAAATTCATTGTAATCATTTATTAAACGCGCTGCTGTTTTCTACGGTATGGTGCTTTGGCATTGTTCGGTTGAGCTGGTGTTGCAGGGACTGTTACATGTGTGATGTGTGCATTCGACATTGTTAAGGGTTTTATGCTGAGTATTTTCTTGTTGTTGACTAGCCTACGCTATGCCCATTTTTGATGCGCCGTTATTCAATATTTTTCCCGTCCTGCAGTTATGTTTTTATCTGATCTTTTGTCCCCACCACTTTTCAACACAAACTGACGCCCCTGTTGTGTTGCATTACCATGTCAGTGTATTGATTCATTGTCCCTTAATGGTTTGCAAGAGACATTTAATACACTTATAATTAATATTAAATAAAGTAAGCGTATTTAAAGGAACAGTCTACCCTTTTGCCATATTAAACTATGTTATTACCTCAACTTAGATGAATTAATACATACCTATCTTTTTTCAATGCGTGCACTGTACAGCGCGTCGTGAATGTGTTAGCATTTAGCCTAGCCCCATTCATTCCTATGGTACCAAACAGTACACAAAATAAAACTTTTTTTTGGTACCATAGGAATAAATGGGGCTAGGCTAAATGCTAACACATTCACAACGCGCTGTACAGTGCACGCATTGAAAAAAGAAAGGTATGTATTTATTTGTCTAGGTTGAGATAATAACATAGTTTAATATGGCAAAAGGGTAGACTATTCCTTTAACCAAGACGTAGGCTATTTAATAAACTGAGCGTATTCATCTGTCAATACGAAACGCAACTTGGCCATTCTAATTAATGATCGGAAGAACACGTATCGATCAAAGTTACTGTAAAATATGCACGCATGTCCATTTAAACTCAATTTTGGTCAAATGTGGATTATATCATGACACTGGCAAGAATATGGTTACATGTAAATATGCCGTACCAAGTATGAAAACGCTACATTCAACTGCTTTTGATATACAGTGTTTTTTTCACTTTCTGAAAAGTTACCGTTTTGGACATACGTGAGTTTCGTCAGACAGCGACAATAAATCTGTTATTCTGTCTTAATGGCACATTTTTTAATGATGCGGCTTATACTCCAGTTCGGTTTATAGTCCGGAAAATACGGTAATTCACTTTCATGGCAACTTTAAGTAAGGCTGCACTACAGGATCTTTTAAGTGTGTGCTGTATTATGATTCCATATATTGTTTACATGCAATGCAATTAATTGTTTACACGCGAGTAGAAGCGATCCCATATGTGCTGTGTTTTTAAACTGTTTATACGCACTTACAGAAACAAACCAATTAAAACATTGTTAAAAACAGAATGTTTTAACAATCAGTTGATGGGAATCTGAAAACAGCTTTTTATAGACCATTTTGCAAGATGTAAACAATTGTCCAGAGACCAGACAATATATGCTAACAGCTGTTTACAACTCTCTTACAGGTCTGCATCCCTTTCATCATCCCTGGCATCCCTGCCAGTGTCCCAAAATGGTCGGACCGCAGAGGGTTAAATAATATTCTTCCAACAATTTTGCGTCTGAAAGGGAAACTTATTGCATATGCAATAAGGTCAGTCGCTAAAATAACTAGACCACACCTTTTTAGCGCTAATGATCCCTGCCCATGTTTAGTAAATCCCAACATTCATTATTTAAACCCAAAAAGATTGTTTGCGCTGGCGCAAGCTGTTAGTAAATCTGGCCCATAATTTATATTATAAACTGTATAAACTGACTTAACCTCCTAAGACCCGGGTTTTGGTTGGTCTTTTTTTCAGATTTCTACCAGCTATTTTGGGGTTAGTAAGAACCAATAAATAACCAAATTGTTTTCTAAGAACATGATCAGTGTATTTGTCCATGTTTGTGTGCATCAAAAATATTTCATGTCCACATATGTGGACATCCAGGTCTTAGGAGGATAAGGGAATAAAAAGTACTGTAAAAAAAATTAAATTAATTTTCAAAAAAAAAATTAAATTAATCTCGCGAGATATGTCACGAGATTTCTCAGTTAACGGAAATAAAACAGCCTGCATATGCGGTCTCCTTAGCCTGCAGCCTTCTGTTTGAGAAACAGCCACTGTTCTAATTTCAGCAAAAAAAACTTCAAAGTTAAGTTTCTGGCTAAAGCGTTTCCAGTGCAATGTGCATGCATTATATTGTCTTCTACTGCATGTGCTTTTTTGTTTGGGTTTCCAACAATGTTCGTCTGAGACGCATTGCGTTTGTCTCAGTATCAGATGTGAAGTCTTAGCAGATTAAACCCTCACTAGGAGTTTACATTATTTATCTCTGCATATTCTTGCTCAAGAATAACAGTGGCTGTGTCACTTCTATTGTAAAGACTTGGACAAATAATAAATATTTAAATGGATTTAAACGTTGTTTGGCTAAAAGTAAGCCTGTTAACACATAATGCTGTTTTTAATTAAATAGGCTACATATTACTGTAATGTTTTTACTTGTTTTGATACTTTGCATCGTCATTATTATGTCATTTTAAAGGTAATTGCTCACTTGGTTCTATTTTTATTACAAAAAAATCAAATAATTTCATTATCAATTAGCAAAAAATTGTCCTAGATTAGTTAAAGCATTTCAAAATAATGTGATTTTAGTTTCTCATTTATTTATTTTATAATTGAGGATCTTGTCTCGTTCTCATGAACCCAATCTCGTGTCTGGTCTCATGGATTATGTGTCTCGTCAAACCACTACAGGAAGGGAGATGCTGATTTTCCAATATTGGAGATACCCAGCATCCCCCACAACTGCCATCCTTACCTGTGCTTGCAGCATCCCAGGTGGTAAGCCATTGTGAATGTTAGAGCTGTGCGCAGAGCCAGGGAGACAGAAAACTGCTCTGCTAGTGACCGGTTGGGTGCCTCTTGAAAGGCATCTGTAATGTTGGAGGCAAGCAGGGCCCTGACTTGTGGCCTTCTCTTGAAGGTCACGGCATGGGCCCTGGGTAGGACAATGATCACTCCCGTGGCCCAGGAAAGGCATTTGTGGCTTAATTCCCTGGGTGCAAAAATGCGGCGTCGTGTTTTGATGTGTTTTCTCCTCATCAAAGCAGAATCAACTTAAAAATCTCCATCATTAATAATCATACACGTACATGTTAGACATCCTTTGTTAAAGTTTATATTAGATATATGTGTGTTTTGTATACTGTATGTATTTGAAAATTCTAAAATATTTTACAATGTTTATTTACAGTATGTTATATTATAATATGCACGACCATGTCTTTGCAATTCTTGGATGATGCTGGTGGACATTACAGTTGTCAGCAAAGTCATTAATCTGATATCCCATCTTAGTGAAAAGTGAGCAGTGAACACGAACCCTGTTAATCAGAACCCACCTTATGTGTGGCCACATTTAGGGGTTATAAAGGATAGAGAGATGTCATACAATCTGCACAGTGCTGCATTAAGTCAAATACACCTGTTAGATCTGTGCCTTGAATTCATATAAATGCCACCTGCCAACTAGCCATTGACATGCTTTCATTTACTTGCCAAAGCCTTTTGGTCCTTGATGAGCGTTTTTTAAGCCCTGTGATTTAGTTTGTAGTATTTCTTTTAATGTGGCAATTTACTGTGTCTCAGTTTATTGTAACTAAATAGAAGTGAAATAATTACTCTGAACAGTGTATTGCTGTTCATAAAAATGTATAAATTTTTCTGGCGGCACAGGAACACATAGGAATGCAGAAAGTGGCTGCCTGACCTTTAAGCCACATCTCAGACGCGACACTCGCCTTTGGCGGGGTCACCGTTGATAGAAAGCATTTTACATTGTGATTTCCACTATATGGCCTGCATGAATCTCTCGGACAGGGGAAAACATATTTGGACGGCAGCCCAAGAAAGCAGCGCTTCATCATTTTAATTGCACATTTCTAACCACTTTCCTTCTGCAACTGGAATGAGACTCTGGAGGAAATGTGATAAATGGAAGACCCTGGCAGCTGTTATTAGGTCTGTTTCTCTTTATAAATAATTATTTTATGAAATGATATGCAAACGACGAGAGGGTTGTGATTAAATATAATGCTTGTTCTGCATGACTGAGAAAAGCTATACAGAGGACCGTTACATTGAACACTGAAGCCCAATTAAATTGTCTTTCTTGGGCCAATGACAAAACTGTTTGACTTCTACTTAAAATAATTAACAGCAACCAGAGGCAAAATATTAAGCAGGGCATGACCTCTGTTTTTGTACTCAGTGAAAATGGCTTGCAATGTGTTAATGTGATACAGTAATGGAGCTAAAATATCATTTCGGATACAAAGGCAAGGACACCCACAACTCGCACTGTGACTCTCTTAAAGCGTGTGATGTATCTGAAGCTTCATGTTCATCATCTTCTGCTACATGTCAAAAATATTCTCTTATTATGTAAGTGCTGCAATCTATCTGTCTTTCTAGCTTTACATTACATCCATAGCAAGACACTTATAACATCTAAACAGAAATGACACAATGCAGGACACAGTATCAATGTATAATCCTCTTATCTATATCAAAAGACTGAAAAATGATAGCTAACCACTTCATTCCACTCAAAAAATCACCTCAGTGGGGTCGGGTGAACCCAAAGGCATTCGGTCCAACCACCGACTAATCTATTTTTTTCAAAGATTTAGTTTTGCACATCCGTACCTTAGAGGTAAAAGTGCTTGGGAGCAATAAGATGTGTTTCTGAAGGTAATACTCGGTGTGCTCAATTTTTTACCAGCTCCTGGGGCCTGTTGTTTCATTTCAGAGGTTGTAAATCTTGACTTCACCATGGGTCAGTTTCAATTAACGTACTTGGCAAGGCTAACCTTGATTTCCAAAAAAATCTAGCTAAAGCACAAGTTCAAGGTCTTTTCCATCATGCTGTAATGTGTCTTTAATTCAACAATCACCTCAGGATGATACACTTCAGCATCGTGACAATGGCATGCTTTGTAGGTTTTGTGTTTTTCTCATAGTGAATGTTGTGAAGCACTTAAAAGAGCAGTAAAGGCCTGACCACAGCTTCAGTTTAATAAAAGCTTTTATACCCTTCACAAACATGCAGATGTCACCGATCCACTTTTACACTTTCAGGTCCCTGGTGGTTTGTGCGTTCTTACTGAAGCGCTTTTACTGCTTTATGAAATGAACAGTTTCTTATATCCCTGACAAAAATAAGAGTTCATTTACATGTATAGTATAGATAGAGAACACATACGCAAACAATATCATAATGTATCTTTTACGTAAACTAAGTGCCCACAATGGCAATATAGAGCTTGAAAAATGCATCCTTAAATCCATATGCAACAGCTAAAATGAACAATTAATTAACTCCTCCCCGCCTGCATTTTTTCAAAAAAGTTGTTTTTGAAATAACACTTCAATAAATAAAACACAACACACTTTTAAATTTTAAACTGGTGATCTTTTTGATGGGAGTTTTTCCGCTTACAAACTCCACCATGTAAATAGGGAATCCACCTGGCCACGAGCGCAACTGGCTATTAAAGGGGTTGGAAGATGAGACTCTTAATAGGTGTGCTTGAGTTCATGCGGCACTGTGCAGGCCGATCAGCGAGGTTTGCCGCTTGCAGTCGATGGAGGAGTTGAAGACCTGCTGCTTGCCATAGTGACGTGTGTGCCGGGTTTCTTTTTTATCGCAAATTAAGTGAATTAAATGGTGAATTTGTTAAAAACAAACATTTTCATAAAAAATTGCAACCAGAAACATTTTATATTGAATATTTTAATTGCTGCTAATACTGTATGCCCAAAAATAACAAAAAACATAAGCTTACATTATTAAAATACCAATAGAGTTTAGTCTTTTGCTTCTTTTCATTTTTATTTTATATGGCACAATATAACATATTCAGGTATATTAAGTTATAAAAACATGAATTTATAATGTTTATTAGTGGAACTGAAGGTTGGATTAAACATGAAACGCACGTGATCGTTGTCATCAGTGAGAACTGTGTAATCATCAGAACTCCCTGCAGCCGCTCTGGAGAGGACGAGCTACTCTCGTAAAGCTATCGTGGTACTTTAAAACCACGTTACACTCACATGCCTTCAGCGCCAGCTTAAGTCGGACAACATTTCTACCTGGCATGCACTGCTTCATGTCAGCCGCCGATTGGTCTGCGCAGCGTCGCATAAAGTCAAACACACCTATTGGTTTATTTCACATTATGGCCAAACACACCCGTTACTCATTACGAGAATAGGAACAACCCTTTTAGACTGTGAGCCAGGTGCATAAACCATTTTTCCCATCTATTTATTACTAACATATTTTTTATATTAGCTTGGCTTCTTTTATGTATTTTTATGTATGTATGTTAAACAATGATAAAACATATAAAATCAAAAAGCAGCATGCACAGCAGCTAAAACATTTTGTAGAAAACTCAGCGCAATTTGAGCTCAAGAAACAAACGTTTTGGTACAGTTGATTTCAGGGTTATCTGATAATCAGAAATATGCTGTTTCAATCTGTCTTTCCTTATTCAGTAGATGCGACTAGTCTTACATGACTGAATAACTGAATTGAGAAGTTAAACATGGCCGCTAGTGGTGTGACTTCCCTAAAGGAACAGATTTGGCTCAAGTCTGCCTTACTCTAGGAAGCACAAAACTAAAAATGCAACGTTTTCAACTGAAATAAATAACTGCTAAATATGCTGCAGTTCAAGTGCCTCTGATGCATATTTGCCAATAATGAACAAGAACTGTGTTTAATGTCTCATGAGTCTTATGAATCGTGCACACAATCAACCCAATAATTAGAAAAAAATCTACCTTTTCATGCCACATTTTTATAATTTAAAATAGTTAAAAAGATGTGTAATATCACAAAAATATTAATGGGTTTCATTAAAATACCATTATGTCCCATCATTTTTAACAATTTAAAACCATTACAAAATTCCTTTTTTTATTGTTTCTTGGGCAATACTCCAGTAGAATTTAATGGTCTCCACAATAGAACCCAACACATAACAACATAGACCCACAGAGACCATTATAATTTATATTGCAACCAATAAAATTCCCATGAAAACCATTAAATACAATAGAATTTCTGTGATGGTTTCTGTTGCCAGCAGCCATATTTCTCTGCAGGGTGTGAGACTAACTTTTTTCCACTGGTTGCCCTGATGCGTCTAACTTTTTTCTTAGGTGCACCAGAACAAAAGTTAGGTGCACCCAAATTTTTGACCGCATTTAACGGCACAGTTTTACAAGCACCCAACCCTGTTAACCCGTACGAGGACACTGGCATCCTAAAGAGTCCTTTATTTACATGAATTCATAGTTACTGTTAGTTTAAATGTACGTACCTCAAAAGAACTATACGGCATTAAAAAGCGTTAAAGGGGGGGGGGTTCAATGGTATTTCAAGCATTCTGACTTATTAACACAGTTATAGAGTTGTTTCCTCATGGTAAATGTAGGCAAAGTGTCAAAAAAGCAGTTGGACGTGTTACAGAGTATTTATGTGCCGAATGCACTTCGCCAGGGTTCGTACAAGTTTCGGAAAGTTTTTTTTGATTACAGTTCCAACTGACGTTTCAGGGGTTTTCTATACGTATCACTTTTTTATATGGGCACTTCCCCCGGAAAACCCCGCCCACCCGTCATCAGCGGGAGATGTAGAACTTACAAACATTCACATCACGCGACAGCTTTGTTTAATTTCAAAACTCAACCATTGCACGAATGAAGAAGTGTGTTTTTGGATGTAAGGAGAAGAAATCCAGCCTTATGGAAACAATGGATGTAGTTTATTATCCGGGGTAGCAGGGGTGTTTTGCGTGTGTGTTTGATGCACTGGATTTTACCAACCGGGTTACGAGTTGCATGCGGTAAGTAAGTCTTCTGTCTTATGTTGTAAATATGCGCGTGCATATTATATAAATGACACGGACATGTAGTGAATCATAAGTTATAAGTGTTGTATAGCGGTAGTAACTCTTCCTTCTTCATTTTTTCGTACGTTATCGGAAAGATTCGGTAAAGCTAATCTTTCTTTTATAAATCTGATTAAACTAAACACTCTAAACATGTTTTCAATGTAACATTGCTGTACTTTGGGTTTACGTTCAAGACGTTTTTCTTTATAAGAATTATGCTCTGGCTCCGACTCGATTGTATGTGCTTCATTACCTAACGCTTGACATCTGCGGCTAAATCCACTCGGTTTATCGGACGGGCCACTCGCCTCTTTTGGCACTTTTGACTGCAACACGCCACGCATATTTTTAAACGCACACACACGTACAAGAATATCTGGACCAATATCTGTAGCCCAGGACTGGTTGCACACTGAAACTGAGTAGGGTTGAGCCTGGTCAGTCCTTGAATGGGAGACCTCCTGGAAAAACTAGGTTGCTGCTGGTAGAGGTGTTAGTGAGACCACCAGAGGATGCTCACCGAGATTTCTTTGTGGGTCCTAACACCCCAATATAATGATGGGGACACTAGACAGTTTAAAAATCACAATTCTTCGGATAAGATATTAATCCGAGATCCTGACTCTCTGTGGTCGTTAAAAATCTCTTATGATGTCTTTTGAAAAAGAGTAGGGGTGCCATCATTTATGACAATATCTTCTTTTGTGTTCAATAGAAGTAAAAAACTCATACAGGTTTAGAACAACATGAAGGTGAGGAAATGATGACAGAATTTTTCTATTTGGGTGAACTGTCCCTTTAAGAAATGCATTATGTCCCAAATCACAGGTATCTTTTCTTCATCCTCATGTCCACCTTCATCCTCTAGAGTTGCAGTGTTTGGTCACAAATCCATTCAACACTAATCGCTCTGCGGCTACAACAGTAAAATGTCTTTGTCACCACAGAGCTCTTAATGAAAGGTGTCAAGTCTACCAGACAGTGTATGTGAAGGACCTCTAGAGCCCCGGGCTGACATTTAGTCATTTAGTTAATGCAATCTGTATTGGCAGGTAAATATGTGTTTACCGTAGTGTAACTAATTAGTATTATTTGTAGATGAAATGTTCCAAAGACGTTCTGTTAGCAGCAGAGGTAAGCAAAAGGTTCGGCGATGTGCTTTTCGCATATACAGTAGCTGTTAATCTTATTGACTGTTATAAAGCAGTGGTTTTAAACAATATAAACTGCTAAAATTAATTGTAAGTTCTTTATCCATAAACTTACCATAAACAAAAAAAAAATTATCAACGCATTTCAGGCATCATTTCTGGATCTGAGGACAACAATAAAATGTCAAACACAGGTTACTCCAAAAGAGAAATTACATTGTAAATCTTAGTTCCAAAGTTCCCAGCAAGCAATTTTTCGTTTAAAAGATTTCTAATAGATAGCAGTCTAAACACAGCGCATATGTCTAGACCAGGGATGGGCAACTTTGATAATGCCGAGGGCCAGCATTTTTCTCCTTTATATCAAGGGGGCCAGAACCACACACACAATTTACATCATTCTTCATTTCCTTTATTAAGAAATCACAATATAGAATTAACCTGTCTTTAAAGATTTTAAATATAAAACTTAGCAATTATGCTAACTCTAAATCATAACTTTATTTTCAGTGGACAAGCATTTCAGATAAAACTTAACATCTGTAACAAGCAAGGCACTTTTAAATTAGTATAGAGGAGTTTCTCATCCTGCCCTTAGAGAACAAAATTATTTGAAATAAATAACACATAAATTCAAAACAAAATATATCTAAAAAATTTTAATAACAATGTAATTTACCTTTCAAATCTGAGAGCAATTCTGGCCCGAGTACGACCCGTCACCCAAACCAGTGGCATTGGTTTTGACCCGAATGGACCCGAATGTAAACTGACGTGTGTGCAGTCTGCAGCCCCGGTGGCCTCGCAACAAATTTGGCGAGCTGCTCCATTTGTTTATATGACAATGACACCAAGATAACCGCTAAAATGTACATTTAAAAATGTCTGTCTGAACGAAAATTAACCTATCGCCAGCCACACAATGTCGCAAGCGCTCTTGCAAACAGAGGAGAGGTTTGAAAAGGACATTGACGCACACATGCGAGAGTTCAGGGCTTCTCGGGTCTGTTCGGCAAAAACACATTCATTTTAAATAACCCGAGACCGGATTATTGTACCCGACCCGTGTCCGAGGCATGCGCTTGGGTTGGACCTCGGGTTTTCTGACTCCGTGAAGACCTCTTCTTCACATAAGCCCAAACACAGGACTATGCTTACTCTGAGGATCCGCGGGACCTAGCACCCCCTCCTGGTTGGGAGTATTTACGTCCTAATACAAAATCATAATTTTAAAAGAATTTGATTATGTATAATATGGTCCAGCGGGCCGTATTAGAATTTACCCCGGGCCGCCAGGTCTAGACTAAAACAAGGCTAAATTTTGTCTGTCAGTAAAAATGTAATAGACGTAAATAAATAAATGAGACCAAACAACTTGTAATCACTGTTGACTTTGCTTACATTATGGAAAATCATTCATCTCACAATTTACTTTAGCAAAAACAACATGTAACTAAATTCAAGTTTATTTTGTTAGACAGTTAATCACAGCTGGACTACATCAAGTCTATAGTTAACCGAGATGATGAAATAACAGTTATTGATTGCTGGGTTTGTATGCTGGTTGGATGCTCTTAAGTTTGTATTTATTTAAACATACAATGGCAATGGGTGCCTACCAGAATTAACTACTAGCCCAGTTACAAATCAACCCCAGACGCTACAGGCCCCGTGACCTGAATTTGAAGAGACAATTGATGTTTTTGTGATCTAAACAGTGTAATCTTGCAGTACTTTAACATGCTGTCCTGGATTACCCCTATAACAACAGTGATTTTAGATGGACTTTGACTAGATTGAGAAGACAGAGTCATTACAGAACACATGCGGGGTGAAGCATAAACCAGTAGTCTGTTCTGCGCTAGCCTGGTGGTGCTCTTAATCAGTTCTCTATTGAGTTTGTAACTGAGGAAAGGTTCTCATCTTGCCCTCACAGCGAGTATGCTGGTCTGCATATTTTAGTATAGAAATGATCCATGAGATTGCATTTATTACATGAGAACTGTAATTTGTACCTGTAGATCAGGCATGCAACAGTTCTATTGAAAGAAAAAAAACTGGCTTTGATGTAATGGTCAAAGTAGTTTGAATATATTAACTGAAAATGAATAGCAAGTGATATACATTTTATCCATAAATACCATTTTATTTCAGTTAAATCATTTTTTACAGTGTGCTTTACTGAATGCTTGGTGTTATTTAAATTAAACAACTTTATTAATAACCATAGTGGATATAATTTTTGCTTCATGCAAATATTGTTTTCTTAAAGCTGATTTTTTATTTACTTGCAAGCTTTTTATATAACTAACTTCACTTCAAGGTGCATTCAGTAATTCTCAGATAAAAATTGCTTGGATTTATACAGACACATACATGCATTCTTAAATCCGTAATATTTTTTATTTTATACAGGGTCAATGCTGAAAGCTGTTACAAAAGCAGCAGTGGCAACGTTCAGCACTGCTCTAGAAAGGTTTTAACAGCTATACAAGCACTGACACACAATCAGTCTGTACAGATACAAATATATATATATATATATATATTGTGTAATTGTAGTTTGTACAGCTATAAAGATACAATTAGAACAATTTCATTTTTTTTATATTTTTATTGTGACATCTATTGCAGTTGTTAGTGTGATTTTGCTGTTTTTTTGTTGAGGAGCATCGCAATACAAGTCCGCTTACTGCACCCACTTGGCCAGTAGCGGCCCTGAACAACTATTTCTTCTATGTTGTTCATCTTGAGCCTTAACTCTATTAGACTAAAATTATTGTTAGCTCACTGATGAAATGTTAAATGCTCTCTCATTTGTAAGTTGTTTGTGTGCTTTGGAATCGTCTGCTAAATTAATGTACATGTAAGGCTTGCCTCGGATAAAATGTAAAAAATTTAACTTGTGCTAAAATTTGGTAATTATGATTCTTATGTTAAAAACTTCATGAAATGGCTTTAATTTTCATTGCTATATTTTTCTTATTTAAACCAAATATTTCTGTGGTTAGTGGCAGATGGCATTAGGGGGAGGGAAAATCTAATTTTCTCTGAGTTTTTTTTTTTGTTGTTGTTGATATTTATAAACTGGATATCGGTGTATAAAAGTTAATTTGGACAATGATAAGTTATAGGAAATACAGTACAGGCATGCCTTACAAGCTGTTTTGATTTCACAAGTTCTTTTTTAAATATCCAACCCACCCTCTTAATGCCCAATGAATAGTTATTAGGACAGAAGTTGGTAGGATGAGTTAGTTTAGCAGGGTTGTGTGTGATGAACAGTGGTTTTGTGGGTAGAGACGCAGCTGCTGTGCTTAGGTACATTAAAATGTAATTAAAGAAGCTTCATTAGAGGCATGTCTTAGGAGAAACCCCCTCTCTCGTGCTGGGTCACATGTGCAGACACTCATCTCTCCATGGGCCTATACATGCACATAGCCAAACACTAAGAGTGTGTGCTTAAAGCGTGGCTAAAAGAAGAGACTTCAAAGACATTAAACTCTAATTAAAAGAAAACTGTAATCAGTTTACATACTAATTGAAAGTATGCTGATGCTGCATACGTATCTGTATTGGTTAAGCCTAGAGGACAAGATGCAATATGAAAGGTCTGCTGTAATTGATGCGGCAGGATCTTTCACAGGAAACATTGCTATTGTATGTCATCGTGACCTAAAACCTTTTCAGCAGATTTCCACAGAATTTGTAATAATAATTTTGAAAGAATAATTAAAAAAAAGAGTTAGTTGTGTCTTGCTCTTCTTGCATTTGAATATATTACACATTTTATTGTTATTGCTTATTATGATTATGTGTACTGCAGTAATATTAGCAGCAGCATGTAATATATTTGATCACATTTAAATCTATTCTGCCGATATGCCCCAGAATCAACACAGAAAATGCAATTCAAAAACAAAATCATAAGCTAATTTGCATGAGCCAGTTCTTTGTTGTTACATTTTAATGTAATCATTTTGTTGTGTTAGATTTATTAAGTCATGCTGAAAAAGTGTGATACAGTTCATCTTCTGAAACAATATCAAGACCCACTCCAGGGGCCTCATTTATAAACGTTGCGTACGCACAAAAGAAGGCGTACGCCACTCTCTACGCAAACGATAACTTCTACTTCACCTTGAGTGAAGTTACGTTTTTTTGATTTCCTCTCTGTGTTTGCCATGATTTCGCAATCAATGCATATTAACTTGTGGGCGTTTCACAGACTATTTATGGGCAACTATGGGCGTGTCATGAAGCCGCAAAAGCTGCGCTACATTTAGAATTGATTGTGATTTATTAAGGGAAAAATGCGTAGGATGTGCGTGCGCGCGGTTTTATAAATCCGAATATTTATGTGCGTACGCGCGTCCTATGTTTCATCCGTACGCCACTTCTGACGCAAATCCTACGCAAAGTTTTATAAATGATGCCCCTGATGTGTGGTCCCTCATTAGGTCAGATTATACTCAAAGGTAATTATCTATAACATCTGTATTTCACAAATGAGTATTTAATCTTCTCCTGCTGTTGATGATGTCCACTGTGGCTGTTGTTTGGCAGGAATCCACCTCCATATGCATGAAAATCAAGCCCTGCTACAGACAATACAAGTTACATTTTTATATTTTTGTGGTACAGTGTTTTAAACTAGCACTGTACAGTATAATTTTAATCTTCTGTACAAGTGTGCACAAAAACCTACAAAAGTAAGAGGGAAAACTCAACAGTTTAATATTAGATGACATCTGCTCGTAACTTCAAGACTGAAATCCCTTCAGTAAGCAAGCAGTCATTTAGTAGGCGCTTTTATCCGAAGTGACTTATTAGAGGTTGAGTAACCTGGGGTTAAGTACTTTGCTTAATGGCCATTGGTGATAATTTATGATTTAATACTTCTGGGGGTTCAAACCAGCAGCGACCTTTACTCCCAGCTCTGAGCCTTTAGCTACTGTGCAACATTAGACAACATTAAATGAAAAGATTTCTAAAATGAAATAAATACAGGATTACATTTGAGATGGTCACCAGGAATCATGGGGATTCATTTTGTATCGGATATATCTGCTTTTGTACTCTCAAAGTGCCAGTACCCGTTAACTTGCATTATACTGTATGAATCACAGAGTTTCTGCAAAATATCTTCTATGTTGTTCTACTAAAGACAAAATGTCACCACCATATCAGATGGCCTGAGAGTAAATAAACAGCAAATTGTCATTTTTTTGGGTGAACTATCCCTGTAACACATGTTCTATGGGTAGCATCTGTTACATGTAGTGTTTTCTAGTATCTCAGTTTGTAAACAACAAGCTAAAAAAATGCATTTTCAGACAAACAATAAAAAGTGTAACAGGCATTGGACTGGTATACTGCCCTCATAAGACTAATGTTATTGTTCAAATATTTAAACTTTATATGAAAACTTTTTTAAGGGTATGTTCTTAAAAACACGCATTTCATAATTTTGATGTGTATTACAGTAACTACAATTTTGCTTTGAACCTGAAACATTCACTGAATCTTTACTCCCAACAAGCAATTTTACTTTTTAAAGACACCTAAAAGCCATCCAAACACAGCTTAGTCATTTAGGCTTAAACAGGGCTAAATTTGGGCAATCGGTGAAAATTAAATAGACATCCAACCATAGCCTGAAAATAAACTAGATAAAATAAATAAATAAAGTGAACCAACCACCTTGTAATCACTGTTAACTTTGCTTACATAATGAAATATCAGACATCTCGCAAGTTATTTTGGCAAAATCAACATGTAACCAAATTCAAGCTAAAAGTGGGTTACTCATTGCTGGACTACATTGGGTCTCTAACCTAAGTAGTGAAATGGTGGCTATTGCTTGCTGGGCTATGTTGGACAAAAATAGCAATACGTTGCAAAAAGACCAATAAGGGATAAATGAGCTCTGACCTCCTCTCTTAGCAGGCAGAAAAGATAGCAATCTCACTTCACTGAGATTCAGGACAAGCACCCCCCATAAACACTGTCTGGCACACACTGTCTTCGGTACCTGAAGGATTAATTAGCAATTATCCATGTGCGATTGAACGTCTTTTGCTGGCTCTCTGGAGGCGTGATGCAAACTGCTGGGTTTGGCAGTGGTAGCGCTCAGTTCTGCCATTGACCAATATTCGATAAACGTCGCAAATGTATTTTTTATACCTTACAGCCTAGAAGCAGTGCATGACCTCCAAGCCCCAAGTGCACCTAGCTGTTTTTAAGTGCTTGTACTTTCATGAAAATCACATTACTACTATTTATTAAGACAGTCTGAAAATTGCTGGGGGATTTAGGAGACCCAGGAGACAAAAACGCTCTCTATCTGTGGCCTCTTGCATGCTGCATCTTCTGGCATGTTACGATCTGTGCCAGAGAAGGAGCTCTTTGTCTGACCTATAATCTCGCTCTTTCGCTCTCTCTCTCTTTCTCTCTCTCTCTCTCTCTCCTGAAGCAGAACTACAAAACAGGAGAGGGAAGAAAACAAAACCTGAATTATCTTACAGCCTGTTCAGCTGGAAGACAAATTATTTCCTCTTGGTTAAACACTTTCTAAGGAATCTGACAGCGACGCAGTAATGCCTGCCTAAATGTGACACAGTCTCTAAAGACATCCTTTAATCTCCCCGAAACAAGAGTAAAGGTGAATCTTAACTCAACCAACCTTTGAATGTGTCAGATATCTTTTAATCCACACGGTGTGTGCTTGATACAATTCTGGCTTGTTTTCTTCTCTTAGCAGATGAGTCACTGCTACAGTATCATTCCGGTAGTAGACACCTTACTGTTTCTATGGGAACTATAAGGGATTGCTGTCAGATCCCATGAATAACAGCTTGGTTTAAAATCCGCCGTGCCCTCCGGAATGACAACATCTCCAAAAGTGAAGAAAGGATCATGAAGAATTGTGTTTGAGGACCAACAACGTCAAGGGTCTTGGATAGAAGGGGTTGCGCTAGAGGCTAATTCCTTGAAGAGCACTGGTTCAAGCCAAGGGGAAGCACACAAGGTCGATCAGCTGGATATTTGTGCTCACTGGCAGAAGGGATGGAGGCTACAGATGTTCACAGATCCTCAAGCCTCAGTGCACCAGGCCATGGCTGATGAATGGCTCTCCAAGCATGAAAGCCTTGCTGATGAAAAACGATCTAATAGATTTCCACCAGCATTACCGTTGAAACAATATGCAACATGCTGTTCAATACAACATTATAGCTTTTCAGCAAACAGTAGGAGCACGTATTGCTTGTTTGGTCTCAATTTCATGTAAATTGCAATTAAACAGCATACACTTTAAAATACACAGTATGTTACAACATAAAACATTCGTATTTACTTTTTCCTCTGGTTCAAAGGGTAAGTTTGGTTAGGGTTGCGTTTTTCATTTTAATACAATCAGTTATTCATAGAAATGTTCTGGAACTATTGAAGGGTCATGTTTGGCATGAAGATAACAATTACATTAAATGGCGCATCTATGTTGGTGTCATAAGGGAATAGAAATTTTAGCAAGCCTTCTAAAAATACAATAGCTTTCTTTATTTGAGCCAGCATTTGAATAAAAGCGTTAACGTCTCCCATTGTTTCACCTCCTCCCAGTCTTTGGACAGTCCTATTCCTATCTTTACACAAAAGATAATCAAATATGTGATATATTTTCACTAAAATGCACTTGTACCTAGCACTTTCTATTTGTCTGTTTTATATGTTGAAAGTGAGACAGCTGAGACTGCTACGCATCGTAATCATCACATCAGATATACAGGTCTGTCAGAAAGCTTGGATTTTCCATCAAGAAACTATTAACAGCATTAATTCAATCAAGCTCAGAACAACTACCTACCAATGACACTAAATACTTGGTCCAATCCAATATTTGGGATCCGGATATTTTTTGCTGGATCAGGTATCAGACTAAAGGGGGTCAATCCAAATCCAATATTGTTGGTTACTTGTGGTCGTTAGTCAGACTAAAGCACCATAATTGTTTTTATACACTATATTCCAATTCTTTCTAATATATTTGACACATTTATGCAAAAAACAAATAGATATATGAATGTATTTAAGGTCACAAAAACTAAATGGTGTGGTGCTCGCCAAGTTCATGCACAGTAAAATGCTGGATGAACACTTTGGGCCCTATTTTAACAATCTTAAATGCAAGTGTGAAGCGCAAAGCGCAAGTGACTTTGTGGGTGGATCTTGGGCACTGTTGCTATTTTCCCGGTGGGAGAAATGACTCTTGCGCCAGGTGCAAATCAATAAGGGGTTGGTCTGAAGTAGGTTCATTATTCATAGGTGTGGTTTGGGCGTAACGTCAAATAAACCAATCAGAATGTCTTCCAACATTCCCTTTAAACGCAAGTGCGCAAGTTCAATGGTGGGTTGCTATTATTATGACAGATTTACCAGGCGGACGCCAGGAGCGGTTCACAGCCGAGGAGACCCACGTTCTTGTAAGAGCAGTCAAAGACAGAGAAGTTGTTTTGTATGGGGATGGGAGAAATCCGCCCAAATCAGCGTAGGTTAAACAGGCGTGAGAGGAAATAGCCATAATTGTCTCATCAGCTGGCATCCCCAGGAGGTTGCGCCGCAAGCACTACAATTAGCGCTGCACGATGTGAGGAAAAGTTGCGATGTGCGGTGACATTGTTTAATGTTGCGATGACGATGTGAGTTGCAATAAATATTTAATATTTTTTCATGTTTTAGGGGCCATTCACATGTCGCGCCTAAAAACGCGTGGAAAACGCTAGACACCTAGGTTATTGTCACATGACCTGCACGCTGCGCTTGTGTCATTCTGAAAAGTTAAAAATGTTTTTGAAAAGCCTGGAAAAAACAACCGCATGGCACCGTGTGCGAGTAGCAAACGCTGCGCTTCCAGAGCGCACAAACTGCCTACATTTGAAATAATGAACTTGAGCGCGCTATAGATGCAATATGTGAATCACGGCTTCCACAGTACCTGTGTTTGCGGCGTCATCTTTCCTAAATCCAAAATATAGCTGAAGTGCTGTTCCTTTTCACCACAAGGTCTTCGTCTGACAACACATTTTTCTCACTCTTCTCTCCTTCCCCCGCCATCGTTTTTGCTAACAGGCACAGCGTCGCAACTGACACCTCACAAATCAATCTGAGCGTAGCTGACTTGGGGGTTCCCCTAATTGGCCTAATAGCATGAACGCGCAAACCATGTCTTCAGGACTAAACGTGATAGGTCAAACGTTTATTACATGTGCTTACCGTTTTCCCTTCATTCATCCCGTCAAGGCTGTCTGTTGCGATGTGTTCATCCTGTGAGTTCATATCGCGATGACGATGAAAATTCGATGTATCGTTCAGCCCTAGCTACAATGATGTCAGGAGACGGGGGAATCCCAAGCTTGCCAGCATAAATCGGGCACGCAGTGTAACGGGAGGTGGATCTGCCTCTACACATGACCTGACACCAGCAGAGGACATCGCTGCGTCCACCCTCACCGCTGAAAGGGTTTGGGGCTTTGAAATCGGACCCAAGAAACGCAAGCAGTCCAACCCCAAAGTACACTTACAAATCAAGTTCATATACATTAAGGTTTCTTATGAAAACATTTTAATTATTATTTACTTAAAATAAAAGTAATACAGCCACACAACAAACTTATGAAAATATTTTAATCGTTATTTGCATGATCATTTTTTAACGCAGCCACAAAATAAATAAAAACTATCACCAATGCTCACCACAATGATTTCCCTTATCTCATGTGTTAATGTTTTTTATTGTAACAATTTATGATTTGCAAAAATAACTGATGCATCTGTGTAGATTAGATAAGCAAAGTATGTGCGCGTTGTGCACCCTATACATTATGGTCAAGCATGCGCCCTTAAAATAGCAAAATAGCATGAGCAATGCGCCACTGACTTAAGACTAGTTTTTTCTGGTCAGTGGCGCAATTGTTTTTTGAAACTGCAAAATAGCATCAGGGATGGTTTGCGCCGGAACACGCCTCCTTTTTTGCGCTGAACCACACAGGGAGCGCAAGTTCATTCCCTAGTTTGCCAACGTGCGTCTGTGGAGGGAAAACCCCGCTGTGCGCCGGTGCAAAATACAAATGATACATGCGTCACTGACAAAGTAAATTACGCTGGGTGCAAGATAGGGCCCTTTGTGCCTAGCATATACAAGATCCGTGAAGAGATGCGTTAAACGTATTATCCTGCTCCCCAGAAGCGCAGAAAGGACAGCTGATGATTCAAGTGCATCATTCCTCTACCAGGATGCACATAGGCACTATTGTGCCACTCAGCACTGAAGTCTTTCATGTTGTGACAGTTTTGCGTAATTAAGTAAAAATGTACTTGGACTATTTTCTCAGTCGTATGTCCACTCAAAAACTGGCATTATTAATAAATATTTAAGAAAACTTACATTCTTTTAACTTATATCTCATTTTAAATTAGTTGTATAACACACACACACACACACACACAAACTTTTCTAAATGGAACAAGAACAATTCTAGGACTGTGTGGAAAAAGTGGTATCAACCCACCCCTAATTAAAATATAGTACTCACTATACCAACTCATTGTTTGAAACGGGTATGAGTTATGATTTCTTATTTTTGAAACATTTTGCATGGGCCAAAGAAAGGATTGCCCTGCAGGACAGATATATATTATTCATTTAACAATAACATCAGCATGCAAACAAGCATCACTGTAAACAAACAATGTTTGAGTACTAAAGTGCTTGAGTAACTTACTCATGCCCATTCCTACTTATCACACAAATCTTTGTAAGTTTAAATGTAAATGTACCAGTTACAAGCCAAACCTGAACAGCAATCAGTTTCATAACTGATGTTTGGACATCTAACATAATCAGTGAACCCGACTGAACCTGAGAGAACTCTATTTTGAGATCTGTTAAAAAGACAGAAGATCCTGTAATTTAATGCTGATTGGTTGAAAGCCACCTTAACTAGGTCGTCAAAAAAAAATTCCCTGCACAAAAGACCGTTAAGTGCATCTCGGAGAACAGCGCGGACGCACTTCACACCGCGAGCCACAGATGAAATGAGATAAAGACGTGGTCCGTTAAGTCTGGAGGATAGTCAGTTGATAAAACACGTGTCCGTGAGAAGTGTAAGTGTATTTATGTTTTGGCTTTATTTAAGCCTGTTATTGTATTAGTCTTTAGTTCTTGCAAATTTAAAGTAAGTTAGCTGGTGATTTTGTTGTTTAAGCAACCTGCTAACTAGGTTTCACATGCCTGTTGATTTCATATAATTGTTGAGCGCTCTTGCTCACTTCATTTATGTGCACTGTTTACATGCTACAGTTGTTATACTCCTTTAAGATAATGTAATTAATAGTGGGAAATAATCAGTTTTTACAATTTTTGCGCTATCATCTATCATCGTTCGGCAGACGTTCTACAACATCTGCTTCAGTTTGTTTTTTTAACCCTTTAGTATCACGCAGCTATTCCCGTTAGATCTGGTAAAAACATTTAATTTATTAATAATCTAGTATGTGTTCTGTCATAGTTTCTTCAAAGTAAAGTTTTATTTGAGTGTTTTTAATAAAAATATTTTCATCATGACGCATACGCCCCGCCCCTTTGATTGCCACACACCAGGCCCCGCCCATCCGACCAACCCTCCCACCTTAACTAAGAAATTTTCTACAGGAACCCCTGTAAGTGCAATGTTTAATAATTTCTTATGTTAAATTATTTCTTTTGTGATGAAAATAAAGTTTTTTATTTATTAAAGAAAAAGTTATTTAGTTTTGTAGCCTACTATTTAGGCTGTCATTTATAGTTCTCAAAAAGAAAAAAATCGGTATCGGCAGGTCACAATTGGAACCGGTCAAGAAAACTGCAATCGGTGCATCCCTAATTAACTCCATTACTAAATGTTTTCAAATGTAATTTATATAGCATCGAAAAATAAGTCTTTGAGTGTAACCATACTGCAGAACTCTGAAAATTATATAATACACTGCCTTCACAGATCCAGTGTTCGCAAAAAAAAAAAATCCTAGCAGAGTACTTACTAAGATCAGTGAGCAGCTTAATTACATACTAGCAGACAGTTCGGCTGCTGTCTGCTTCACTCTTCTGTCCTGTGTGGTTAATTTGGGATGCAGTATTCCAGGGAAAAAAGACTGCAAATTAGGGTAAACATCAGTGCTTGAAAAGAGCTACAAACTGACTGGAAATGACTCCTAGTGATCATTTGCCACATGGAAAGATTACACATCAGCATAAAGTAGATATTACTTTTTAAGTGGATTTTTTTAAAGAATGGGACATAAATTATTGCACACATTTATGTTGACTCTGGCAGTTTATGCATCACTGAAAGACAGGAGTGTGTCTAAAATTGCTTTTACTTGAAAAGTCAGTCTCACCAATCAGTACCTATATTATATATTTCTATTACAGTATATACATACACAAAAATACAGTATTAATTTGTTGGACTTTTCTTAATAGGTTTTTGTTTCCTTTCTTTATGTTTTTGTGGGTTTGCATACTCTGAATGTGGAATGGCGAAGAGTCTTCTCATTGTTATCAGTAACCATATATTTCAGTTTTAATGCTTAAAAGATGCATTGCATCACAGGTAGGTCATAGTTTTAAACCATGATAAGTCCTCCTTACACTAAAGAAAATGAAATGGTTCCTGTAACACATTAAATTGTTATATAAGCAAACTATCAGACATAAGCATGTTTGCAAGCTTCTTAACAAAGCGGAGCTGTAAACAGGTTATTTATTAACCGAGTCTGCTATCAGGTTCATGCTCTGAGCTATACTGCTGCTGACCACACACATTGATTCTCGTTCATAATTCATTACAGATTGAAAATATCATGCTGCTGGCCCACATAATATTGCAATGTAATCATTTCGTATTTTGCTTCATTATTCAGACAGGAAACAGAGTGGAAAATACCAGCGATAGAGATGGAAGTGAGCTAATGGACTGCTTTGATGTCTTAGAGACGAACTTGTGATTGCTTCAAGATGCTGTTGCCATGGGGACCAATTCACACATAATAAAGGGTTTCGTCAGGTTTTCTTCAATTCTGAATCAAAAGAGCACAAACTAAAGCCAACATTTACCCTTAATAAAAAAGTCAAGATGTGTTCTATTATATGATATCTTCAGTTTTATTTAATATTATTTACTAATATTATTAGTGGTGCTTGCATTTATGCTCAGGGTTGTTCTTCCTCTTTTTACATCTGGACAAATTTTTCGGCACGTAACTTGTTCTGCATGCTTTGACGTAGAATCATCAAAGAGGGCTCAAATCTACCGGCTTATTGAGGAGAGGTGTGCTATGACTTGTATAAGCAATAGGGAGTACGATTTTCAAAAGGGGGGCGAAAAAGCACCCAAAGAATTTGCGATTGAACTCTGACAGGTCATAGCTCCGAGAAATTATTTCTGAGAAACACATGGGTTACTACATTTAAAGAGACTTTTTAAGAACATACTTAAAATGGGGGGTAAGTTGTACTCCTGGGGAGCAAATGCTGTCCAAAATCGCCCCAATAGAAATACATGGTGAAGGAAAGGAAAGCAATGTAATTTTCCTACTATGATATCTAGGGCATACACTGTGCAGTGCTTTTTTATTGAACATTTCTGCATCACAGTGTCATAGAGACAAGTGGGTAGGTTCATTTTTCTCCAGCATCCAATCAGTCTCTTAGGGTCATCATGATGATATCAAGCCATGCCCTAGCAACCATATTGGGCACTCTAGCAACCAATCTCACAGACTACTATTATAAAATGCACAGATGGATATCTTTGCAGCACAATGTCATAGAAACATGAGGATGTCCTCATTTTACTTAGGCATCCAATTAGTCTCTCAGGATCCTTACAGAGGTATTAAGCCACACCCATAGCAACCACTGTTGACCACCATATAGCAACAAAAACTCAAACAGTAATATCTTCAAATCTGAATGTCACAGAGATATGGCGGTTGGTTTATATCACTCAAACTGGCAAGTAGCCTGTGGAGTATCATCATTGGCTACTGACAGGCCACTTCCTAGCAACCAAATAAGTACCCTAGCAACGGAATAAACAAAGCTTTAAATCTCTGCATCAGAACATTGTAGAGACACAGGGGTTGGATTGTTTCACTTCTTACTAATAATGCCTGTCTGATATCAATTCTGAATTGCAAAGGCAATATTATGCATAGCTCTTTCATGTATTATGGCTCTTTGATCAGTAGGAAGTCCTTATTAATCTAGTCATTTAGTTTGAGTCATTTATAAAATGCATTTGAAAAAGCAACATTCTGCAAATAATGATTTTAAATACTTTTTATTATCATGAAAATACCTGAAAAGGTTTGATATAACAATATAATGTTCGTGGAGCTGCGTGTGTGCAATAGTTCTTCTGCGGCGCATATTGAGTTTCTGCACAAGAGCACCCTCTGGCTTTTGGATGTAGTGGCATTTAACCATATTTCATTATGAAGCACAGCAATCATAATCACACGATTTATCATCCCAGCCCTAATAAGGCCCTATGAAATCAGTTTTATTAAATTTTTCTAAATTCTGTTTTTCGTTTTATTTTATTTTTTGGATTCCATTTTGTTTCGTTTGAATTTTTTTGAGTTCTGTAAATTAATAATGGTGTATTCTTGGCATGTAGCCCCTTCTTATTTCAATTGTGTGTTTTTGACTTCAAGTGATCATCGCAGGTATTCTTGAGTGTCCAGTCGATAGTGTGTTGAACAAATCTGCAAAACAGTTGCTGTCCCGATTCATAAAAGTCTTTTAGTTTCTGCTATGCTCTAAATTTGGCACTTAAAGTTGAATATCACTTTTTTTTAAGACTTTGTGGTCTCAGGCGGTCCCTTTGACACGGTTTTCTCTATTCGGAATGAATGTTTATAGTCAGGGCAGGACTTACCGGGGTGGGGGCCCCTGGGCTTGAGTAAATTTTGGGCCCTACACTCTCAGAATAGAAAGTACAAAAGCTGTCACTGGGACAGTACCCTTTAAAGGACAAGTTCGGTATTTTACACTTAAAGCCCTGTTTTCATATTGTTTATGAAGAATTAGAACGGTTTTGACTGAAATTTGGACATATGATGCTGGCCCGAGAATTTTCGGGTTTGTTGTTTCACCTCTCACCTCTACAATGGCTGCATAGGTGCACTGGAACAATCCTTCCTAAAATGCATTAAATTTTCGTTTACAAAGACGTGACACTCACCGAGTGGTCAGGGGTGTTCACTGATATGCTCACACAAAAAACGCTGCAAAAGATGCTTTCCAACAGGTTTTATCGTTGTTTTTGTCCAACTCCATTAAACTTGAACGTGACTTCAAAACCTTGAGAGTGACTTCTCTGTATGATTTCTCTAATCGCTCTTGCGATACTTTGATATCATTTGTCTGTCGGTTGTTGTGGCGCCACATGAACTCGAATACACCAGTCTGTCTGCTTTCCAGTCACTTTTGCGCTGGGTTAATTTGATTTCATATGATGATCGGACTACACAGTGCCGCATACAGTCAAATAGTGTATATAGCCGACTGTATATGAGGTTCAACCCGCCAAAGTTGCAAGTTAAGCATGGTTAGTGATTCAGATGTTAATTTATGAATGAAAGTGTGAAAAGTGTCACAAAATGACGCTGTTACGAATCCTCACGCTTTTTTAAGTGGGTATACGGAAATCATTGACCTTTCCTAGATATCTGCGTATCACTTTAGACTACACCACTAAAAAACTAACAAAAAACATGGTTACAAGAGTTAAACCATACTTACTCTAGTAATCTTTTTCATTTCACTGAGCGCTTCCTTTTCGTGTTGCTCTTTCTCGTTATCCGTAAAGCATGTCTCCCATTTCGCGTATTCACTATAGCGTCTATGGGTTTCAACAGCAGTAAACGCAGCGTGTCATATTCATCACCAAGTTGACTGACATATAGTAACGAATTTACTGCACCATTTCTTACAAAGTTTAGGTCTAGTTAACCACACTAGACCAACCAATAGGCTGTAACAGAACATTAAAACATTTGAACAAATCAAACGAATGCAAGCATGGGGGCCCCCTACTGGGCGGGGCCCCTGGGCTCAAGCCCAATGGTAAGTATGGCCATGTTTATAATTGACGGTGCGTAATCTGTGACAAACAGTGAAATGTTTCCACACATTTCTATCATTTTATTTGCCGGTTAAGAATATCACAGCAACAAACTAATATTTACAAATAAGTTATAATGGCTTTAAAAATTTGTTTATACAAAATTTGCTTAAATTCCCTGAAACTCCACTCCATAGAGTAAATTAGTTTTTTATCTGTCTCGATTTTGTGATTTTACCCGTCAAAAATTCTATTAACAAAAGTCCACGTGAAGAGATGGTAAGTTGGACCAAAAAATGGAGATAATGAAATAAAAACCAGTCAGCTTGTGATAACCTAACTGCTGAATCGTCAAGACTTTAGGCAATTATATCATAAACGTGTGAAGTGTTAAGAAATGAAAGGCTAATTCTGTATTAATTAGGTTTTAAAATGAAACGTGTCAAAAGCTGGCGGTGTCACATGGTGAAGTGCTGACTAAGGTCAGACTCTTCAAGCAGAACATTAAGACAGCAATTAATGGACACTCTCATATAGAGCTGGCCTCAAGGCTTGGCTGTCCAAACACATTACATTCGGCACAAATGGGTCAGTTATTCACATACTCTCAATGTGTGCGACAATCTGGACATCATAATGTACACATTTACAGTACATAAAAGCCTGCGGTTCTCATGTCAGATCAAAAGGTTACATTAGATGGACTGTATACAGACAGCGGCTTTACCAAACCACGGCTCAGGTCTCAGAAAGACTCTACAAGCTTTTTAAAAGCCATACCACTGCAGATAAATGATTTAGATTAAACAATAACTGCTTTCAAGACATGTTGCTTTTACACTTATAGTGATAATATATAGACCAGTAGAAGGTGGTTGTTTTGGTCATTGGATGTTGTTTGGTTAGTGTTTATTTCTACATGCGACTATAGGCTACTTCAGTTTGTTGCATGCATCAATCTAACTGTCTCATTCAAATCATATAAAAATTGCTGTGTTTGATAAAACTCTTTAGAGACTATTTTTTCTTCAAGTACTCTTCAGTACAAGGTGGTAAAAATAAATAAAAAAATAAAGAAATATTTAATGTTATTAAAAATGTATACTCCTAGTCAAAGGTTTGAGCACATCTATGTCTTGCTCATTGCATTTTCCACATTTAAAGTCATCAAAACATTGAAATAACATGAATGAAAGTAATGTATAAAAAAATTATGCAATGACAACAAAAGGTTTAATGAATGAAACAATAAAGGTATATTGGATTACAAATGCATGTTGGGAGAGGTGTACATGTTGACAGAAGTTATGTCCTGGGGAAAGAAACTGTCCAAGCGTCCATTTGTCCTAGTTTTGTGGGTTATTGTAACAGGTCCAGGGACCAGCATGGAAAGGCAGAGTTGGCGGTGGACACAATAAACCCACCAACAATAAAAGTGTTTAAAAACTGATGCGAACCATGTTTTTAACCTATGTACCATCTCCCAAGATCAGTGTGGCAATAAAAGGTAATGTCATAGCGAATTCTGATATTTGAGTCATAGACTAGTTGTTTTACCTTAATATAACAGCTTCAAAGTTATTTCGGTGGTAAACAAAGTCATAGTAGGGCGAATCATCCTCCTGTTAAAGCTCGGGGAGGACACCGTTAGAAAAAACAGCATTTCAAGCTTGAGAGGAGCGCAAAGATCATTCTCGCGCTACTTTGACGTCATCCGGCTGTCGGTTCTTGCGGCGCCGCATGAAGTCGAACAAGCCTATAAACAACAACTGCACGCGCAAATTTGAGACGGGATGCTCAACGATGGAAAAGTTAAGAAAGCGCGTTCGAAAGAGAGTAGGAAAAGGAAAAGAGAATCTGACCGCATTAGGAACCGGACAAGAGTCCCACTCGGTCAGGCTTTTACTCGTTGGCGTGAGCTAAAAGACAGCACTGGATGCTGATCTGGCGATCTTGTTGATGGACTAATAAGTAAATCTCTTATTTGTAAACTTGTTTGCGGTCTATGTTGTATGTTGTTGCGCGTGCTTGTAGTATGTCATGCAATTATCATGACAACAGTTGTCAATATCTCACATAATTATCAGCACATAAATAAGCCTAGAGGTTGTAAATAGTGTAAACATGCACAATTTGCAAACTATTATGATAAATATCAATAATCATGTATAGTGACATTATAACGGCCAATGTTATGAAATAATGCAACCTACACAATTAACTTTGTCATGGCATTTTGTAATGTTTACATTACAATAAAAGAGCACAAATGAAATGATACAGTAGACATAGACTATAGACTGTTTACTTGTGATTTAGCTGCAATCATGTAAAAACATTATAAGCCAGCAAACGCGGTACTTTATTTTTATATGCACTCTACACTTGGAATAAACTTCTTATTATCCTATTACCATCATCTGTAGTTTAGTAGACTATGCAGTAGCCTAATATTCGTATGAAATTGTGAAACATTACCTGGTCACAATCTTCAGAGGTGTACAGAGTGGGGGTGGGAAATTACGACAGTTGCAAGTATTCCCCAGCGACTCTAGGGGTCGCTGTTTGAAAAAAAACGGAAAAGGCTACTGCTCATTTAATGCTTTTTCACTTCACTTGTACTGTCTTTTACAGACTTAAATGTAAAATATACATGCAAATTAATTTGTATGTATTTCTGATAGTTTTGGCAATTCAGGTCACATACTAATTTAAGAATTTAGGTTTAACACTTTTAACACCGCAATGTTGTCTGTTTTTGTCCCCTGCCTCACGTGTTACTTAGACGTGCTTCTTCGCCGCATCAGTACATCATGCTAGATTTGTTAGCTTCCTGTTATATATCTGACTTTATTTTGTAAATACAGAGCTAAAAAGACAGGGACAGAGAACGAAACAGAGAACATTTATTATATGCGATGCTCTGTGGAAAATGAACCTGATATCTGTAGATGTCTGTTTAAGTATTTGACTCCATTTTAACGTCATTTTTCTGTAGGCTATTTTTTAAGAATTTTAAAAGTATATATATTTTTACAATGTTTTTACTTTAAAAAATACACATACAGAATATAAGCTTAACTTGTTGTGGATATTTCCTTATTATAAACCTTTTGTGACAAAATGAAAAAAAATAAAAAATACATACAACTTAAAAATGTTATGTCTTAATTAACGTCATTTACATAAACAAATATTTCTTTTTTATAAGGTCAAATATTTAAATAATATTTTTCTGAAAAACGCCCATCCCTAATATGTACATTCTGAAAATATATTGTAGCCTATATAAACCTCCTCTAAATCCCTACCTTTCCTTTACACACAACTAGAGTTACCATGAAGGCAGAGGTAAAAAATTGCATCAGTGTACCAATGTGTTTCTAACCGTTTCTGTCAGCACCCATTTAAATTAGCTTAAATTTGTGTCAAACTCAAGGCCCAAGGGCCAAATCTGGCCCGCCCCCTCATTTAATGTGGCCCACGAGACGTTACAAATTATTTTATTGTTATTATAAGTTTTATTTTTTGCAGGGTATTTCCTGCATTGAATTTTTTTAGCAGCTGCCAAAACTTTGAAGCCAAAGTCTTTTTTGATAAAGGAGTGATAATGTTGATGATTGCAAGAAAAGAACGAGCATAGAACCCCGCCCCGCACGTGCGCACTATACAAACTAACACAGTGGCCGTTTCTCAATCTGAAGGCTGCAGCCTCCGGAGGTCGCATTTGCAAGAAATTAACAACTATAAAGTTGACTACTATTCTTAGTTAATCGTAAATTATTGTAATATGCTTATGACTTGTGAATGTAATGCTCAGTTAACTTAAATAAACCAGGCTTGTTGATGTGTGCAGCCTGTATATGTGACCTCCGGAGGCTGCAGCCTTCGGATTGAGAAAAATAGGTATCTGCTCTTTCTCTCCATCTCTCTTGAGGGTGTAATCATCATCAAAACAGACACAGAATGGTCCTATCCAGTAAGGAAATGTTTTCTGTCTTGCTTACAAAAATCTCCAGCTGGTATAAGCTTATAACGCGTCTATTTCATTAATATGATTCCCGAACTAATGACTCATCTGAACCGATTAATTTTAATGAGCAATTGAAACTATTGATCTGTACAATACCAAACATGAGATGTCTGTCAATCAGTCATCTTAAAGCCAGGTAAAAATCACTTTTTTTTGCAAAGAGGGCAAGAAATTATGACAGTAATATCTGTGTCTGATAAATGCATGGCCTATAATGTGGTGGAGGTTGTAAAACTCTTTATTGGTATCTGAAAATGCCTCTCATTTTATTTCCTGCACAATAAAGGATAGAGAAATCAGAGAGTGTGTGCTCATATTCAACATGTGTTTTTGTTGCCACATTTATTTTTAAAATAATCTGTAAAATAGTTGCACGCTTAAATACACTGTCATTATTTGTCCTGTGCTTTTACTTTTAAAGCTAGTTATTAATTTAGTTAATAACAAAACCGGCAGTAATCAAATGCAGAGGTAATTATGTAATATAATAAAAGAGTTCATACATTCATATACTCGTACAAACACAACCAACCCTTTGAAAGTAACTGTAACGCTTATGGCCCGGGGTGAAATTAGATGAAACTCACAAAAAAATTGATTATCACTCAATTCCTACATACATAAAGTCATTGCACAAATGTGGAGAAAAGAATATACATATTTTGAAGCAGAGGATAACTATAGGCCAAACGTTTAGACAAGCTGATTTTCCAACAATTTCTGGATACAGTTGGGCTGGACTTCAGATGCATTATGGTCATTGAAAGTAAAACCGCAGCTTTATGTCTATAAAGGCAATACATAAAGCCAAAGAAGCCAGAATTAGTTATTTTTGTTATTATAATTAATTGAAGTTAATCTATTGTTCCTTAGCATTGCTGGTAAAATGACAGGAACCCACAGCAAACCGAACCGAATCGGACCGAACCGTGGCGCCAAAACCGTAAACCGATCCGAACCATGCCATTGGTGTATCGTTACACCCCTAGTAGATTTGGTGCTTACTTATTGGTTAAGTTTGTTAAATTAAAACCCTAACCCTAAATATTTAACTTAACCCAGCAAATGTGTGCACATGTATCCATGATACCTACAAAGGAGCTTGTTGGAAAGGTGTGACATTAACTTCAGCTGGTGGACAATAAAACTGGTGAAAAAATCTAATAGACTTTGATTGAAAAAGGGACTCAAAGCATATATAGAGAGGAGAGTATCACAGTGATGCGGGGGTTGAGCTCTTTTGACTTATTTGGGTCAGACAACCCCAGTTACCCTAGAGACCATGCAGCAATGCCCCAAGAATACCCTAGCAACTTTACGGCAACACACAGAAAACACCCTAGCATCTGCATATGGACCACCGAGAGCCCCACAGTAACCCAGTGACCATACCTAACCCCAGCATTGTGGTTGTGAGGTGGTTTAACAAAGACACAACTCTTTTTTGAGGTACAAAATAATCATATAACAATCTCACTGTAATGTACTAACTCAAGCATCATTTTGCACAGGATTCTTCCACCAACCTAGACTTACAGGGGTAGAGGCCAATTCGCACTGGTCAGACAACTACCAACTACAGACACCAACAGACACCCACATTCTAAAGTCTCATTTACTTTGATCCAACAACTGCCAACAGGGGTTTCACACTGGTCAGACAGACTCCAGTGCGAATTGGCCTTACAATGGATGTTACCTAAACTGAAACATGTTAAAATGTGAGATCAGATGATTCAATATTTTTACCGATCAATCTGATAAAGCTGAACTGACTTGAATGCATGAGATTAGTGAGTAGACAAGCTTTCTCTACATGTAGATTAGAAAAATAAAGTGTATATTCTGTAATGCATATTAACTTCAGGTTATAGCAAAACATAAGCAAACTATTGTTTATGAGCTAGTGTTTGGGAGATTTCTTATAAGAACATTATTAAGAACACCCTAACCTGTTAAATCATTGCTTGTTTGAAATTTACTCCATGATAGGACTAAATCAACTTTTAAACCTGGCCCCCAAAATATCAATATGAATAATTTCATAAATATCAATGTTGCATTATGACCCATTTAAGCATGTGTGTCAGGAGGAAGGTGTATGCACATCACTATGTCATTCATCATACAGTTAAATTGTGCCGACTACCATGACACTTTACAAAACTTTTAGGGGCAGTTTCCCAGACAGGGCTTATCCTAGTCCCAGACTAAAATGCATGTTTGAGCTGCTTTAATTTAAACATATATCAGTGCCATTGTTTTGTCTCAAGTTTCACACCTGTATTGTTTTTGTAAGGTTTGTTTGTAAAAACTACTTAAATGTCCTCATATAACTAAGACCTAGACATGGATTAATCTAAAATCACCCTGTATTGTTTACAAACAATCCAGTTTACAGTGGCATTCCAAACTAAAAATTAGTTATTGGCCATGCACACACTGCAAAGTTTCAAAAGTGACAACCACATTTAAATGAGTCACTGAATCCTTTCGTCGTTCCATGTATGGTACATACCATAGTAACATTCTTTCAGGTTTGGTTTTACTTAAACCACAGTTGTGGTGCTGTAAATATTTGTAAGTGGGTAGGTGTGGCTTGCGATATTTTGGTTTACTATGAGCTTGTTTCCTTTATTTTTGCAACATCTGACGACACAAGTTAGTAGACACTCCATATCTCTTTCTGTGATTTCCTGCATTGTGCATACAGAAAAAAGACACATCATTTCCCTGATGCACGTTTAAATACATCAACAAGTTTTTAGTTCAGTTCCATACAAATTGCACAGAATTTCTGTACGGTTGTCACTACCTGCGTACTACGGGAGTTAATTTGGTTGTTAAATGTGGTGTAAATTACTGAACTGTGTTTGTACAGAACAGAAATAAGCACTAAAAGTGTCAACCTAATCTACAGTCCAGGCCCACGTTGTGAACTTGTAAACTATGCTTCCTTATATCCTGTAGACCAGGGATTTTTAAACTCCAGATCAAGACCCACTTGTGGGTCACACAGTGGGATATGGTGGGTCGCGTAAAGTCGCTTTGCTGTTGTTGTGGTGAAGCACTGCTGTAGACTTCACCAAAAAGCAATCTAAGGGCGCAGTCACACCAAAAGCGCTTTAAACGCTTGCAAACGCAAGGCGCGACGCACTGCCTTTTTTTAATAAAGAGCAGTGCGGCGCGTCTTTTCATATTGCTAAGCAACCACCGAGTCAGTTGTGTTGTCAATCAAATATTGAAGCGTGAGCGCTCTTTTGCTGTTAACTGTCATATTAGCAGAAACTTTAAAAAGAGGACGCTTGCTCTGACCTTGTTTGAGGGTGAGAGGTGCACAAACACGCAGGAGAGAGTGAGCGATTGGAGTCCGGTTCTTCAAAGCAACTGTAAACTTCACTCACCACAACGTAAGGCCCGCCTCTCCCCTCATTCGATTGGACAATGGAAGACGCGAATGACGTCAGGCGCTTCTCCGCTCTCAGCGCTCCTTCAAAAACACGTGCGCGGCAGGCGGCAGAAAACCGCAAGGCGCTCGGCGCGCATAAACAGCGCGCAAACGCGCCCTGCCCATAGAATATCATTCAAAAAAGGCGCCTGCAACTGCCATAAACGCTTTTGGTGTGACTGAGCCCTAAGTGGTCTAATTCAGTAAAGTGATTTATAATACTGCTATAGTATTGATTCCACCAATTGGATATTCATAAAATTATTTCCTTTTGTGTTCTGAAGTAGAAATGATTTTACTTGCATTGAGACAAATCAATTACCCAAATAACAACATTAAGTAAAAAAATTAGCAGCTGTTCTGTTCGTGTTCCAGCAACACACGTGTCTTACAGGCCTAAGAAAATCAGGTTGATTATACTGTATGATGACAGAATGAATAGTACCTTAAATTACTACCAACATATAATACAGAAGCACTACAGATCTCTTCAAACCAAGTGTATCACACATTTTTTATTTCATTTATTTATAATAATAAATAATAAACAGCTAGCATTTTGCTTATTTGGTGCCACAGTAAAACATACATGCCAAACTCTGAAATCTCTTGCTGGGGTAGAAACTGACAGTCGAGATTGCCTCTATGTTTTTGCCGCCCACATAAATGCCCGTTTGGTGGTGATAACATAATTGCTCAGCGCAAACTCGCACCCACACACAATGCATGAGGAAAAGCACTAGATTGGCCTGTGAGCTATTTCCTCAATAAAAATTTGCAACAAGATTGAATCAAAAACCACTCCATTACTTTTTATAAGCAGCTGAATCAGTCCTCCAAAGCACGGCTCCTTTTTTATGGTCAATTTAATATCTAATCTTCAGATAAATAGGTGACAAGATACTGTATTCTATAGACCCATCATTTCATTAGTCAATACCACAACAACACTCACATATCCAATCCAACTGCTCAGCACGTTCTTGCTCAGAAATAAGGCTGTAAGTGATAAAAAAAAGCGTTTTGCCATACCTGAGTTTCTCTTGGAGATATATTTAAGATTGATGGATGTCGCTGAATTGATGAGAAGGAACATGAATGCAGTAAGCTTCATCTTTCAGTGGTGTGCAGCTATGACAAAACCAGAAGAACAGAACATGGTCAGCATATTTAAAAGAAAGGGATGAAGAAGGTAAGACAAAATAATAACATCTCAAGTTAGCAGTGAATAGTTTGCCATTTTAAATATTAAAGAACACAACCAGCTGAGTGTGGACCATATAATCAAATACAGCTAAAATAATTGTAATGGTAAAATAACCCTGACTCATAATAAATTGATTTAACCAAATAGCAAAACCTTAAAAAGGGGTTTAATCAAGTATATACAAACTGTACAGATGTTACTTCCATTCAGACAAATAAATAACATTTTAAATAAATTAATGCTAAATTAAAAGAATCAGCAGGTGTTTGTGTTCCATATATAATTTTCCAATACAAAATAATAACTGTCTCATTTATTTAATTGGATTCTCTGTTGACTTTTAGAACTTCTGATATTGTTTTATGTTGAGCATTACTATTTTGCTAAGTGCAGAAAAAGAAAGATTTTCGAATTTAAACTTCATTTTAGTCTTTTATCGTAAGGTCCAGAAGTGTGTAAATGTAAAAGAAAGAAGAAGAAAAGAAATTGACACCAAGAGACCTTAAAGGTTAGCCAAAACAAAGAAAAACAGCATGGAAAGTTTCTAGAGTTGGAAAAAGGTCTCATGGACAGATGAAATGAAGATTAACCCACATCAGAGTGAAGTAGTAGTGGAACTGCTTAAATCCAGACTACACCATCTCGTCTGTGAAACAGGGGTGACAAAGGCATGTACTGTATGGCTGCTACACATAAGCTGCATTTCCATTGTCTGGATTGGTACTATGCAGCTCGACTCGTCTTGATTTACTTGTGCTCGGTTTGGTTTACCATTAAGGCTATGTTTACATTAATGCGTTTATCCTTTAAAACGCGTTACTTCTGCTACGTTTACGCCTTTCATCTACACTACATCACCGTTTTCAACCCTCATAAACGGATTCGTTCGCAAACGCTGAAGACCCTGTTTTAGTTTGAGAACTCAGACGTTGCTCTGAGTGTAAATGAACGTAGACGAAGTCTTATGTAAACGAACAGCTGATGTTAACGTGACAGCGCATCATTTTTAAAGTAAAAATTATTTTTATTCAGGCAAACAGAGGTTTTGCCAAAAATAGTAAACATCTACCAACCAGCTATTATAAACGCTATATCGGATTGTTTTAACATGTATCCTTATAGATAATGTCTGTTTGATATTTATGTTTGAGTATTGTTGGGTTTGAGAATTGTTGTAATGTGTTTATGTTTTGTTTAAATTTAGTTAGCTTTCGAAAGATAGACTGTAATTTTAAACGCCATATAGGCGTTGTAAAGGCCAATATGAAGGGAGAATTGTAATGGGTCAGACATTATTTTCCAGTTTAATGTAAGTTGTGTTTGCTACTTTAAAATGAATTTCGTTTCAGATAATTTGTCTCTTAATTTTGATCGATGTTTTGTTGATAAGTTTTGTGAATATAAATTAATAAAAACAATAAACTCAACGTCATTAATATATAATGCTCGTTTAGGCGCTATTCCTGTGTTGCTAGCGGAGGAAGTGCACGGACCTCGCACACTTTTAAAAATGAATGCAATAAGCATTACTGGTAGGCTAAAGCAATACTTCACCTCTTACTATGTTTGATTGAAGTTTGCATTTGCTGAAATTTAGTTTGTTTAGTACTGTTCACTTGAATGCTTTCTTTTTAAATCATAAAGACCTTTCTGTTTAGTTATAAAATCAAAACTAACCTATTAATCATATTAATATGTTGTAGGGGGGAGCTAGAACAGTAAAATACTTTCCCAAACACATTTTTATAGGTTCAAAAATAGTGTCTGTTATAGTTGCCAGCAAAGGACCCAGGTATGACTTTTTGTCAATATCGCACACCCCTAGGCTGCATAAATGCGCAAATGTAAGCTATTATTAGAGTAATAAGTTATTTTACACTTTTATGCGCATGCCCAGTTACATGATTGGTCATGTTTCATGCATTTATGGTGGTGTATAGTGTGGATGAAGATTCTTTTTAAAATGCCAGTATAAACGAGGATCGTTTTCATTTTAAAATGCCGTTTTAAAACGCAAATGCTCTAATATAAACAGGGCCTAAGTTAAGTACTGCTTCGGAGTGGGTGGGATTGTAGGCGTGTCGTTATATTTGCCGCTGCCTACTGCTGTGACCTCATAAGTGGGAGCAACAGAGCATCAATGGAATGCTGGGTTTTCCATACATTCATTCATTTGTCGGCCACAAAATCAAAACTGACCACCACAAATAGATTTTTGCACATCGTGTTCATCACTACCTCTGTCTCACACAACAGTTTCTGTACAAACACCCCAACACAAACACAAGTTGCAAAAATCCAATGCATACATGTGCGCAGTGATCTACAGTGTTTTCACCTCACATTTTAGCATCAACCTCAACCAAGGTGGTACTAAAAAAGAATTGGGTGCTACATACTGCACCCAGTGGAAAACCCCACAAAAGTAAGCTGTACAGACCCAAACCTGAGGTACTATGCAATGGAAAAGCACCAATAAAGTAGTGGCTCACTCAACTTTATTGATGTAACAGTAGCAGCTAAACCAACTAAAAAACAGCAGACTAACTAGCATAAAAATGAACAGTTTTACACACTTGACCTTAAAAAGGTGTACTGGTTGAGGCTTTTTGTCTTAAAAGCTGTAAGAACCTGTGTGTGCGTGTATGTGTGCGGGCACCTGTGTGAGCGTGTATTACGAGCGTGTCTGTTTATGGGTACGTTCACCTAAGAACCCATTAAGCACGTTTTAAAAGTATCTACTGAAAAATTTAAAGACTCCTTTCTAAAGCTTTCCCAGGGAAAATATAGTACATCTACAATAAAAGAGCCCATAGCTCTCTACAAACAACTTATATGCATGTAACTTTCTTCTAAGAGCTGAGGTTGCCGTCAGACTAATTTTTACTTATACTTAAATCTTTTAAAATGCACAGTCCCCTAAACCGTTTAAATGACAAGGTTACAGTTTTTTTGTCACTTTGGAATTTCCCACCAAATCGTTTTTTTACCTTGAATTTTTGTTCAAATTAATTATGTTCAGTTATACATGATGCCTTTTCCTGTACAGTATTATCTCTGGAAGAATCCCTGCAAATAAAGCACCCGCGAAAATGCAGAAAGCTAATAGTTTAACACAAAGAAAAAAGTCACAAACTGACTTCATAAGAGATTAGGTGAAACCAGCACTGGTCAACACGACTGACTGTATACAATATAGAAAATTCTGTAAAAAAGATGTATTTTGTGACAAGGTTGTTAGATGTTATTTTATTTCATGCAGTTCAGCCCAAAGTGGTTCCTAGGACATTGCTAAACTTAAAATAGGAAAGGGGATTTCAATCCTGCTCCTGGAGATCTACTGTCCTGCAGAGATCAGATCCAACCCAAATCAAACACAACTGATCCAGCTAATCAGGTTATTTGGGGTTACTTAAAAATAAGAAGCAGGATTGTTGGAAAGCAGGAATGAAATAAAGTATGCCGGTAGCTCTCCAGAAACAGTGCTGGGATTGTGCTAGTGTGTTCTGTGTGTTAGTTGTAGTGTGTTGGGCTGCACCCAGACCCTAAATTTTGTGCTGCGATCGTGTGATCTTTAAGACCAATCTTAATACCATAATTTCTTTTAAAGTCAATGGAAGGTTGTTTGTTTATTTTTTTCTTAATGCCATTTTAGCCTCTATGGCAATTATAAAAATGAGAACTGGTTAATCTACACACAAGTTAATCTATACACTAGTTTATCTACACACATTAGGGGAAGAGCAATCTGCCATCTCATATTCACCAAATCTGCATGTTGGAGTGAGGAAACCACCCAGTTTGGAGTGAGTAAACCCACACTTTTCAATCCTTGCAGACCAATCAATGCAACACCACTTCACTATCTAGCTTGGATTATTAACTCTAATGCCTTCCAAGTCTGTGAGAAACTTGGGGGAAAGTTTGATGACCAGCTAAACTTTATAATCCACATCCTAAAAACTGCTTGGTCATGCAGTTACGTGCTTTACAACATCAGGAAAATCAGACCTTTCCTGTCTGATTATGCTATGCAGCTCCTAGTCCTGTTATACCAAGACTGGACTACTGCAGTGCCCTACAGGCTGTAGGTGTGACTGGTGAAATTATGTGCCAACGTCCACCCAAGCTGTGGAATCCACCACAACTTTTTACAAAACAACTGAAAACACACCTTTTCTGCATTCATCTGACTTACCCCTGTCAACCCTTTTAGTCCTACTCTGTTTAAAGAACTTTTTGTTTTGTTTGTTTTATGTACAGTCCATGTACAGTCACAGAGTGTGTACGGAACACAGCAAAGCTAATGCTGGGTCTGGCTTCTCTGGGCACAGTGTTTGCAGGCTCACCACATGATCTCTGAAAGGAGTGGTGGGAACCTTGGGCATGTAGCCGGGCCTGGGTCTCAGTGTTATACTGGAGTCAGCGAGCCCGAACTCTAGGCACAAATCGTCGACTGAGAATGTGTGCAGGTCCCCTACCCTCTTTATTGAGACCAATGCAATCAGGATCAAAGTTTTCATTGAGAGAAACTTGATATGCACTGACTGCAAAGGCTCAAATGGGGCCTTCTGGAGACACCTAAGCACCATGGACAGATCCCAAGAGAGTATAGATGGAGGACTAGGTGGATTCAACCTCCTCATCCCCTTAAAAAACCTGATGTCCAGGTCATGCTGACCGACTGACCTCCCAGCTATGGGCATAGATTGCAGCAAAATAGACCTTAATGGAGTAGAGGGACAGCCTCCTCTCCAGCCGGTCTTGAAAAAAGAAAGCACGACTCTGATCGGGCACTCTCGGGGGTTCTCTCACTGAGAAGAACACCACTCGATGAACAGGTTCCACTTCAGCACATAAGCGTGTCTCGTAGAGAGTGATTGCGCCAAAGTGATTGTGTTCGCTACTTGCAAGGGTAAGCCACTTAGAACATCCACGTCACATCCAAAGACCACACGTGCAAAGATTCCACACGTCAGAATAGGGTGCCATGTTGTGCCCCATCCTTGAGATTAAAGGTCCTTCCTCAGGGAAATTCCCAAGGGAGGGGCTGTCGCGAGGAGCATGAGTTCGGGGAACCAAGTCCTTGTGGGCCAGTATGGAGCCACCAGTACTAAGACTAGTACATCTGGTTCATACATTTTGGATGATGCTAGCTGATTGGCCCCTATCTGTGAAATAAAATGCTGAAGGATTTTGTGTAGGCTATTTTTCTTTCATGTGTAATCAATGTGTTACATCAAGGGTGGGGAATTCTGGTCCTGGAGGGCCACTGTCCTGCAGAGTTTAGTTTCAGCCCTAATTAAAAACACCTGAAAAATCTCATTAAAGGCCGTTTCACAATATGCGTTCTTGTCTGTACTTGTGTTCTTGTGGACTTGTGAAACGTCATCAGTCGCGGACCAAGTACTGTTCCAAATCAAAGTTCGCATCAAGCCCAAGTTCACATAAAATCCCCGGATGTGTTCTTGATCCGCCCATTTTATCGAGGATGCATCAGAGGAGACTTGTGTGGACTTATGACAGTGAAGTTTCCCAGAATGCATTTCGCGTCAGGAGTTCGTTCTTCCGAGTCTGAACTTGCAAGTTCGAACTACGAAGGACACAAGTCCAAGTTTGGCGTACTTGATATTGAGAAACGGCTAAAGTATTTAGAATTATTGGAAATGAAATACAGGTGTACAAAAACAATATATTCCACAAGTAAATGATCCACACACAAAAGACAGCAAATACAAAAGTATATGCAGTTGTTTAAGCGATCGCCTAGCAACCATTAAAGGTCACGTTCTTCCTGATCCTATTTCCAAACTTTAGTTAGTGTGTAATGTTGCTGTTAGAGCATAAATAATACCTGCAAAATGATAAAGCTCAAAAGTTCACTGGCAGGCAATATATTTTCTTCAACAGGATTCCCCTTTCATGGACTACAGCGAACGGCCAGTTTGGACTACAGCCCTCTACTTCCTGCTTTAAAGACATCAATAAAACAGTTTTTGACTAAACTCCACCCACAGGAATACGTCAGAAGCCAGCTAAGCTCAAACGACTATGCTAAGCTAAACTGATGTTGAATCACAACACACTAAACAAGCTACACAATCAGAACTCTTTACGTAGAAAAGACTTCACAAGGAAGATATCAGTATGTTTTTAGGACAATGAAAACATTGGTATACAGATAAGAAAATTGTGTGAAAAATACTGGTTTTTTTTAACATGTGAAACATAAACACGTTATATTGTGCATTGTAAACACAATCAAAGCTTCAAAAACACAGAAAGAACGAGATCTTTAATCATGCTGTCTTAAACGCTGAAACCAGCTCCATATATGAAAAAACAGGAAGTAAAACGGGACGAAAGTAACAAAGCGATTTTCTCTGTGACCTGATAACATTTGCATCCCAAACTAGCATCTTTAGCACGCAAACCCTTGACAGACATGACAAATATTGCGTTATTTACTCACCATTTTCCGCGTGTAGATCCAGAAAGGTGTTTTCAACCATGATAAGTAACTTCTTAAAGCTGTAATTTTTTACTTATAACGCATTGGTTTTTTTTTTTTATGTGTTTAAGTACTGATCAATCTACAGGTTATTTAGTGCTTTAACACATCCTGAAGTTTCACTTAGTTAATAAAAGTAAATCGTGTTTAAATGTGTGGAGATCCTGTCGGGACAAAAGTAACACTTGCTACTTTTGTCACGCTGCTAATACTGTTGTATATGTTAAAAATTGATATTATTCTAATTTGATTTGATTTAATTTTATAGTCTTCAAACTGTTGAAATTTTTTTTATTCTCAACAATTTAAGTTTGTACTGATTTTGAAACATTTGATAAAACTGAAATTTAAAATGAAAATGTAATTTCATTATTTTTTACAAGGATAAATTACAAAATATGTTTGCAGTTACATATTAAAGAGGTCATAGTCATGTATATTTAATAAAAACACGTGTAACACAAAAATCAATCTTGTTTTGTTGTCTAACTTTTGTATCACCTGTGTGTTACTTTCGTCCCTGCAGGTGGGGTCGGAATTAACAATTTACTACTTAAGTTTAAAGTAAAGTTATACTGATATCGTTTAAAAAATAATAATTTCACCTGGTATTGATAGACCACACTTGTGAGTTATTGACCACAGCAAAAATATATCTCTGCCTAAAACATTATCATATAAAATTATGTTTTTCTGAAAAATGGTACTTTCACCCCTGCTCTCCCCTACCTCCCGCCAATCTCACACGTGACATGAGATCACTGGAAAACTCTCGCAATAGCGAGGAATGGGACAAACACAAAAAGAAATCTAACAATGTGTATCTAACAAAAACAGTATTTGCCATCAGACTGTATGCTGTTTGATTGTCAACAATAACACTTTATTACAACAACGTCCCAAGCAGAGTCCTGCACTCAGGATGGTACAATGGGTGAACCACTAATATGTAACGAGAGGAATAATATTAACGTGTCAACAGGCATGGGTGGACTGTGTGTTCAGAACTGTCACTGGCTTGGGCTATCCTTATTATTGAGCCCTGTATGAGATATTGGGGCTTTTTCTTTTTTCTAGTCCCAGACTAAAATGCATGTTTGAGCTGCATTCATGTCAAAACATCTTGCACTTACATATACTGTATCAGTGCCCTTGTTTTATTTCAAAATGCACACCAGTAGTGTTTTTTTAAGGTCTATTTGTAAAAACTACCTTAATGTCCTCATATAACTAAGGTCTAGGCCTGGATTGATCAAACCCTGTCTCGAAAAGTGCCCTATTATGTATTATATATTACTATAAACTCACCCAAAAATGACATCTTTTATTCCTTCTACCAAGATGTTCTTGACGTGTCACACTCAAAGGAACATAATTTGTATGACGGCACGTTTTAAAGCAATTCACACGTTTCATAATAAAATGTAATTAAATTAAAGCTCATCAGATATGATATATCAGCTACAAGCGAAATAGATGACAGCAGTGATGACAGTAAAGTGAGAGGGACAAGAATTTGCAGCTTTGTCAGTTACAGTCAATGCAACCATGACATGCAGTTCACTAAGGGTGCGCTCCCGTTTGTTATTATAGATTATAGTAAACAGTTTTGCCAACAACTTTTGCTTCTTGTATTGAGTGAGGTTTTTTTTGGGGAGGGGGGGTAATAATTTAAAATAAAATGTAAAATAATATTTTTCTTTAATGTCTCTTACATCAACAACACTTGCAACCCTTTCCCAGCACCATTTTTATGTTTTCTTGCTTACCATGCCTTTTGTCTCATGCCCTTGTTTTTGCTCGACCGCATGTTTCTCCAACAAGCCACAGTAAAATGTGATTATTTAAAGTGTGTCTGGGAGGTACTTTATAAGAACTGACCTTCTACTGTCTTTTTTAGAACGGCAAGTGATCTGTAAAGAGAAACACAGAAAACCATTCTTTATATGAAAATAACATAATTATCTGTTGAAGGCTAACCTAAAGCTAACATGACAACATAAGACATTTCGTTGCTATCACCTGAAAACTTGATAGGCAACTCAATGAAAATGGTTTCTCTGCTTCTGATATCACCATAATGGCAGTAATAAGCACACACTGTCTTCATCACAATCACAGAGATGGCAATCTTACAAAATAAAACAAATATGAGTAAGTAACTATGCTAATAGTTGTGTAAGTAGTAAGTTATTATTTGTTGAATTTTTTAAAACATAATAAAAAAATTTGTTGAGTGTTTTGTGGCAGCATGCTTTATGTTTAGTTATTGTTTTATATTGCTTGTGTTTTATAGTGCCTTCATTGAAAGGATGACAAAGAAGGGTGACATTTTGCCTCACTTGTTGGTATGGTTTTGCTACTCAGTATAGGAAGTATTTATAAAGACAAGAGTGTTAAAGGCGGAGTCCATGATGTTTGAAAGCCAATGTTGATATTTGAAATCACCTAAACAAACACGCCCCTACCCCAATAGAATCTGGACCTTCTGTTGATAGACCCGCCCCACACATACGCAACCCGGCATTTGATTTGATTTGATTGGCTATAAGTGTGTTTTGGTAGTCGGCCCGTCTAATTTTCCAAAGCGTTTTTCAAACATCGTGGACTCCGCCTTTAAATAGGAAAAATTTAATTGTGACTGACAAAAAGCATCCTATGGCCTCTGCCTTTGAATTAATACCATCAGGACGATAGTAGTCACCTGTTGTACAAAAAACAGGTCTAAATTATTCCTTATATCTCAAGCATTTTTTTCTAGTGATTTAAAGATGACAACTGTTACCCAGCTGGTTTGGTCAAATACTGGTTTCATTTAGCTATTGCAGTTTACCTTGACTCTTCTGTAGTTCAATTGTGTACTAAGACAGAGATGGAAAATTAAAAGTTGCAATTTTCTAGGAACTATACTCTTATTCTAGCATAATAATCAAGGACTTTGCTGCTGTAACATGGCTGCAGCAGTACACGATGTTTAGCGCAATATTAATGGTCTAATCAGATTAAATGGATTATGCTAAGCTATGCTAAAAGTAGTACCGCCAGACGCGGAGATCAGCTGAATGGATTCCAAAATGTTAAAAATCAAATGTTTAACTTTAGGGGAGCTGGAAAATTAGCATATTTTCAAATAAAAGTGTTCCTTTAAAATTAGTTCCCTCTGAAAAAGTCAATAGGCCTTTTCCTTCATAGGATTTTGGATTATCACAAAAATAAGCTCTGTACTCAACAAAATTTTATGATACTTAAACAGAATTTTTATTATTTTTGAAGTAAATGCATTTACTATAGAAACAAAATGCTTACCATAAGCTATAAGCGAACTACACCACGGTCACTCAACTCCAACATCATCACTACCAAGCTTTCGACAACTCCTTCACACTTTATTAAAAAACATTTAAAAACAGGTTCACTGATACTCTGTGCTTTAATCTTTTTAGGAAATTGTGCCCAATGTTGCAGTGTTTTTGAGATTTTCATGTGTGATGACGTTTAAACGTTCCCAACAATGTGTGTAGTCCAACTTGTTACCAATTGCCCTTTTTAACATTTGTTCTCAAAGTTGGTGTGTTAGAAGCAGGAAAAATTGGCAAGCGTAAGGATCTGAGCGACTTTGACAAGGGCCAAATTGTGATGGATAGACGACTGGGCCAAAGCATCTCAAAAAATTCCAGCTCTTGTGTGGTGTTCCTGGTCTGCAGTGGCCAGTATCTATCAAAAGTGGTCAATGGTGAAAGGGTCATGGGCGGCCAAGGCTCACTGAAGAGCGTGGGGAGCAAAGAATGGCCGTGTGGTCCGATCCAACAGGCGAGCTATTGTAGCTGAAATTGCTGAAAAAGTGATTGCTGGCTCTAATAGAAAGGTCTTGTGGAATCCATGCCTCGATGGGCCAGGGCTGTTTTGGAGGCAAAAGGGGGACCTACACAATATTATGCAGTTGGTCATAATGTTATGGCTGATCTGTGTATTTTGAGGTATAATCTTGCTATGATGACGTTCATTGGGATACGATTTTCAATTTAAACTGCCAGGATTAATTGTATTTATATTACACTTTTAAACTGCCAGGATTCATTGTATTTATATTACACTTTACACTATTCAGGCATTCAGGGCAAAAAACGAATCATTTATTTATAATATGACATGATAAATAAACACAGCATACAAAACTCATGTCATAGAATGGTTACAAGTGTCAGCAGTATGTAATAAAAACTTCCTACAATGACAAACACGTTTATATTAAACCAGAAATAAAACATTTAAGGCAAGCGTAAGGATCTGAAAGCCTTTTGTTAGACCACTTTTTCCTTTGTCATGCTCCTTGTCAATCTCTCCCTTTGCTCATGCTTGACCGTGCACACAGGCACTGCTCAACATACAGTAAAGTGCTGCATAAGCATTGTTGCAAATTTCTAAAGGCAGAGTTATAAATAGGTTATTTGCATTTTAAGCGGGAATAGAAGATCGGGTTAATATCTGTTTGGCCAAGACTCATTTATGTGGTCGAATGTAGCCTAGTCAGATTTACTTTCGGAGAGATTTTTTCTTGACTGATGAACAATAAACCATTGAGAGCAAATCAAAAGTATCTGAACTTTGAAATGACAGGCACTGTTAAGAAGCTAAGGTCCATGACATAAAATTACCTCAGGTGTTCAATGCTAATGCAGTTGCTGTTAAATTCACTACTTAATGCTTTTTATTCTACTACATTGACTATGCCAAAAGGTAACATATTAGATTACACAAACAACTAGATTCCCTTCCGCCTTGACTAGGTCGTCCAAACAAAACAAAAACAAAAATTGCTGCACAAAAGGCCGTCAAGTGCATCTCTATTCTCCACGCTTTACACCGCGAGCATGCACACGCGCCACACGGCCAAAATGAGAAGAAGGCCCTGTCCCAAATGGCGCACTTCATGTGGACTTTCGGTCTCGTGGACTTAAATTGCGCGTTCTCACTTAGTCTACGAGTCCGTAGGGTGTCCCATCTGTCATTTTTGGGCTTTGAAGTGAGCTCATCAGCACCTCCTTTGCCCCCTTGATGTGGTCTCCGGCGAAGCCCGCACTGCAGCAGGCTTCGTGCACTTTACCAACCCAGAAGTCCTTTTGCGAAAGAGCAATCAGACCAATCAGACGACAGAAGGGAGGAGTTCACACTGACGGGCAACTTCTCTACCTATATCCGGTGTGATGCTCGAAGTCTGTCCCAAAATACGACTCCGGTTCACCTACGTGGACTCGCATCAAGGGTCCCTAAAGTCTGGACTACTTGATGTCATCAAAGTGTGGACTCTGAGGAGGACCACAAGTCCGGAGTGTGCCATTTGGGACAGGGCCGAAGTGGTCCGTCATGTTTGAAGGATAGCAAGTTGATAAAACACGTGTCCGTGAGAACTGTAAGTGGACTTATGTTTTGGGTTTATTTAAGCCTGTTATTGTATTAGTCTATAGTTCTTGCAAATTTAAAGTATGTTAGCTAGTGATTTTTGTTGTTTGAGCAACCTGCTAGCTAGGTTGCACGTGCCTGTTGATTCGATATAATTGTTGAGCCCTCTTGCTCACGTTATTTATGTGCATTATTTACACGCTACAGTAGTGATTAATAGTGGGACGTGTACGACCCGCCCCTTGGATTGCCACACCCCCTGCCATGCCCACCCGCCCAACCCTACAACCTTAACTAACACATTTTCTGCAGGAAACCATGAACTGTTTAGAGTTATGCAAACGCGGCATGTTAAGGACTTCTGCTGGTTATACCCGCTGTGTAAATGCAACAAGAACAGCACATTTTTACATTTAATGACATTGTGAACAATTACAAGTGTTTTTAATAAAGAAAATATGCAATATACGTTAATGCCATTGGACGTAAATGATTTGAGCAAGTACTGTGCCTCGCAAGCCAATTAGCATAAAGTTATCATTATCGTTCGGTAATGTGGACGCTAATATAATTATCGTTATAGTTAACGTTATAATGTGAACGGCCCTTAGGACTTTTTCTATGTACACAAAAGGCCTATTTCTCTCAAATATTGTTTAAAAATCTGTCTAAATCTGTGTTAGTGAGTGCTTCTCCTTTGCCAAGATAATCCATCCACCTCACAGGTGTGCCATATCAAGATGCATGATTATTACACAGGTGTGCCTTAGATTCGGCTAATGAAAAATGGGGGCAAATTTTTGTCAGTGTATTTAGTGATTTAAATACACATGCTGGCTCTGTTTTGTCTGCTTTCAAAACCAGCTTCCTAAAAATGTCACTTTATGGTGACAGATGCAGAAACAGATAACACGCACAGCCCCCACAAAACGTGCTGCTTATGCACAAAAGTTTACACTCACAATTGATTTAAAAGAGTTTGCAAACGTTACTATTTTGTTTTAACAATAATGGTGCGCTAAGATATTAAACACAAGAAAATATATTATAATACAACTTAAAAAAAACTGAATGATTGTTTATCAGTTTATCTGATTAAATCTTTTAGATAAAGGGTTGAATAGAAGGTCTCCCAGCATGCACTGGTCTCTTCACAGTGAGTGCACCAGCGGCTGATGACAGCCCACACATACTCATAAAAGAAAAGCAACACTTACTATTACAAATGTCAATCACTTGATTAGTAGCCAGGAATGATTATAGTGCGAGTGTAGTAATTATCTCAGTCGTGCCTCTGAAGCCATTGAGTGATAAACACATCTGACCCGAATTACCGCTGAATTTTGTTGCTGATTTTACATATTGCTAATTACAGGTCTGATGAATGATTGTTCCTTTCCACCGATCTGAATCATTTTTATATCCAGCGGAAAATTACACATACCGCACAAATAATTACAGGATTTCATTTCTACCAGTGTTTTCTTTTGCATAAGCTACGACATCATAAATCATCTGTGATTGTAGAAATGTTGTGTTATTGTGATTTACCTTGAATGTTAGATGAAATGCATGGTACTCTACTTTGTTTATAATTCAAGAGCTCTTTTTTTTCTTTTTGAAGTGTGCTGTGCTCTTAGCTTACAGGTCTTTGGTAACGCACTTTCCGGCAGTATAGCACACTAGGATCTCTATTCAGGTGACAAAAGTACACTGAAGAGCCACTCTGGCACTATTAAGCCAAGTCTAATAACATCACAGAAAGCAACTGCAGTCAGCTGGCTGTTCAGCATGAAGATGGAGATGCACCAAATCTGTATTTGTAATAATAATGTCATGTTCCTGTCACCTCTGTGAGCCCCTTTCTCTTCTTTAGTGACAGGATCGTGACACTCTTTTGTTTTGTGTCAGAGCATACTTAGATCTTTGTTTTTGTGTGGGGTTTGGTTTTGGTCTCAGGCCCATTTCAGAAAGGTGGTTAAGTGAAAACTATGAGTATGTTAACCCTGAAATGAGGAAAACTCTGAGTTTTCTGTTTCAGAATGGGAGATATGCTAACCCGAGACAGCGGGGTAAGTCAAGCCTGTTTCAGATGGAGAGGTAACTTTTACTCAAGAGTCTGTTTCTGGGGTAACTTACTCTGTTAACCTAACCTGATCGTGACTAGGTTTTATTCAGTAAACCCTGAGTTTATGGCAGTCTCCTCCCCTTTTTTAAATGAGTAGCATGTTTATGTATCTCGTTAGTTCATTTAGTACATTTATTCATTGCGTACATTTGAAACGTGTTTTTGTAAGGAAATAGTCAGAGAGAACAAAACTTTGCAAAAAGCACAATTTTTTTTTTATTGGGAGTGGACACAATAAAAAAGACACTTTAAACCTTTGAATGATGTATAAATCATATCTGTATGTCCAACATCGGCAGACTTTGGGCAGTGATAAAAAAGAAGAGGATCAGCGCCTGCGCCGCAGCCAACCCCTGAATGTAAAATAAAGAAATTTTTTAATCAAACTTTTCTGTGCTTAGTCAAGTGCTTTTTCCTCTGTCATGCTCTTGCACACTGAAGCTCGTGCCGGACCATTACATTAAAATTGTGTACTTTTACTTGAGTAAAAGTACATTAATATACCACCTAAATATTAAATGTTAAACAAAAACATGTATTTATGAAATGTAATAGAGTAAATATTATGATGCTTAATATGCTTTGGAATGTATGTTTTCCAAAGAAAAACACTGATAAAATACTAATACTTGAAAAAATACTTTTAAGTAGAAAGTAAAACCTCTGCTTGATCAACCCGGACGACGTTGGCATGAACGATCAATTTACTTCTCTTTTCTGTGTTTTTTGGCAGTCTGTAAAACGATAGCTCTGAATTCTTGTTAATCTGTTAGTACAGTCTATCGCACAACAGCTGTTTCTCATTTAGACGCATTTTCACCGTGTTTTTGCTGATTTCACACTGTACTCAAATTCTGCCGCTCTGTCTTTTGCCACTCAGTGGGCGTAACCGCAGTCACTCTTGCCAAAGGTGACGTCACGTGCATATCCTCTATTGCATATAATTGTTGCATATAAGAGTCATTGCAAGTTTCCTAAGGAAAAGTAATGATGTCAGATCTGATCAGAGAAAATGCATGAAGTGACCAAGTGTACAAATGCCCTAATGTTTGCTGGAATGTTAAAGAACTCTTTATTGTTAATTAATGTAAAATTACTATTGTAAAAATGTATGAAAAAGTTATGAAAATGTAACTTTTGCTTTGGTGAATAAAATGGCACTTGCCCCCTCGTTTTTTTTTTTAGCCAAATGGATTTTGCATGCAACCTCAAAATCAATGAAGCGTCCATTAATCTGTTACTTGTCTTTTAATTTGTTTAATATGCAAAATATTATTAATTCTGTGCTGCATCCTTGTCACTTTTTTCAGAGATTTTTGCCATTTTGATAATGTTTTGATCATGTTACATTACTTTATTCTGGCGGCAGCTAGGCGATGCACTCAGTGCAGTCGCAGACGTCATCAACGTCTGAGTGCGCTCACGAGCTCTTTGCTGTTGCTGTTACATTGTGCTATCTGGGAAATTAAAATGTGCAAGAAACGCTCACAACATTTCCAAACCCCAGTACGGTAATGTGCAGTTAACCTCTGTGTAGAAAATGTATGGTGTAAAATGTGACCGTCTCATCGTTATATTAGTAGTAGAGATTTCTAGATTCATATTCTTGGTACAACGCCAAACTTCGCCAGAGTTCACGGGGGGGCAGAATCACACATGCTCACATATGAGGTAAAATTGAATGCAAAAATTATTTTATCTAAAAATATTATTTTGAATCACTATTGAACATTAAACTCAATCACGTGGCTCTAGCTTATGTCATTTTCGTTGTTTGTATACTTTATGGATTTAAAATTACATTAATTTTATAGGATGCAGTTATTGTACAAAATGCATTAATGACACTATTAAACAAGTCATAAAACGTAAATAAACAACGTGTCATTTCATATGTAAATATGATGCCAATATGTAATTATTCCGATTGAATAGTATTTGATATAAAAGTTAGTCAACACTTTTATTTTGGAGGTTTTTGCATGAAGGCAGGGGCGCTCAAATTGTTAGAAATGTAAGTGCCACGGAAGAGACTGAAAGCCCTATTTTTCGTTTGATGTCTGTGTATGCACAAATTTCTGTGAGCTATGCACACTGTGCCCCCTTAAAAAAGTTGGTGCATGACGCCCCTGCTAGTGATGATTTTAAAACAGACACGGTTCACCTGTACTACCTATTTTTTGTTTATTTCTGTTTATTTTTGTGTAAATTACAGCACAAAGTAAATTCCTTGTGTAACTTGACAGTACAGGCACTGTTTCAGAGAGGATCAATTGTTTGCCAGTCCAAAAATTTAAAAATAGCCAACAATTTCCACTGGGTTACTTTTTTTCACGTAACATTAACCATAAACATAGCTGTGATGTTAAGACTGCGTCTTAAGAATGAGTCTGACTAACTAGCGATTAGTTATTATTTGTATTTAAATTAAACCAATCTACCTTTCTGATCAGTCTTGAAGAAAAAAATAAAGGTTTATGCAACCTTCATTCTTCTGACCTTATTTATCTTTTCACAGTCTCTTACATTCATAAATAGACCTTCTAAATATTAATACGCCTCTCACTGGTTTATTCTAACAGTACACAGGCCATTTAAATGCTAAGTAGACTTCTCTTTTCCAGCCTATTTGATTATGACCATACACTGATCGGTTGAGAATCCATCAACACTGGATTTGCACTTGTGAAACTTAATTATAAATGTCAGCTTGTAAAATTCTTTCAAATAAATCTTTTCATTCTCAGTTTATAGCTATTAGCATGTTCAGTCAAGTGTGGGACTTTATGCTAGCTCTTTGTGATTTATCTTTACACAAAAAGTCATTTCTGGATCCACAGTGTGATTCTTACACAATAATACATAAACTTTGAAGGGCTAAACAGAGTCATATTAATTGTATGTCCAGGTACTGGAATTGCTATCCACAGGTCTTGACGAGCCCGACATTTTGATTATCATGTCAAGGAACACATGTGAGTTACCAGCCCACTTCCTAAACCAGTCACACATTTACACAACAATCAAATTTAGCTCATTTCCACTTGGTTTTAGGTCCCAAGCACAGGCCACAAAGAACCTCATTCATTGTAGCAGATTAGAATTTCTTCTATGCGAACATGAGTGTGCTCTTTTCCCTTCCGAGGCCGAGGGAGTTGACGGTGATAAATTGTGGTGGCAGAGGCTCAGCAGTACCCACGTGGGGTTTGGCACCATCATCTGTTCTCATTTAGCCAGATATTTGCTGAAGAGCTCTGCGACACTCTTGTATTGGAGACTATGAAGATTCCCTCCTGGAAATGGGGTGGGTTAACTTTCTCTGCTTTACCCTTTCCTCCGCTCACCCTTGCTCTCAAATCTAGTATTGAGCTTTTATAGATATATATAATATAATAACTATGTTAGTTATTAAATTGTTTTGCTGTAACCACTTACAAATTACAAGGTTAACAGGTGTTTTTCTGTGTAAGATCAATTTCTCTTCAGTGAACTGTGTTTTCCGACTTCCTTTTCTTTTGTTTGAACTTGAAAGGTCAAAGTTCAGTATCCATAGAGATGTTCCCCAGCATGGCCGGGTTACGTTTGAACTAGGGATGCACCGAAATGAAAATTCTTGGCCGAAACCGAAAACGAGGAAACCAAGGCCGAAAACCGAAAGCCGAAAAACCGAAATAAATTATGCCAATTATTAGTACTACCATTGCACTTATGGTATTATTGTGTGTAATAGAAATGGAGTCAACACACACAATTTGAGAAGAAAATTAAGCCAAACAGCATGTGGCATAAACAAACCCAACTTCTGTTATATAGGCTATCTGCCTCACATCTGGAAAAACCGGTGAGTAGGCTACTAGTTACACATCAGGTTGTTAAAAGTTAAACTGTTTGTTTAATTAATTCTTTGGTGCTGCTTGTTTGCCATGCAGTATGCATTTAAAAACTGAGATGTGCTAGTTGTGGTTTTGTTTTAACCTTAAATCTTACAAAATGCTGATAAAAAAATGATGGCATTTTAATGCACGTTAAAACCCCGAATGGATCGAAGGCTCAGTCAAATATGAATATCTTCTTTATTTAGTCTGACATGTTTTTGTTTAGAAAGAAAATCATATTTAGCCTACCTTCTCCGGCGAAACCCGTTTTTCTCATTAATACCAGCTGCAGAAAAAACTCTGCTCTGTTGTTATCCAGTAAGAACAACAAACGGATCTAACAAATATATCTGAATTTAATATTATGTTACATTATTGCTGAGGGTGCAAAGTTACGAGCTTAATTAAACAACACTTCACAAAACGGAGCTATTGTTTGCCGTTACGGCATTTGCAGTTATCGGGTTCGTTATAACCATATCCACAGATAAAATAAATGTTCTCCGTTTCGCTTTCCATGTGTGTCTCGTCGTGTCGTTTTAACCACAAAATAAACTAGGCTAAGGAAGCTAACAAATCTCTCATGATGCACGCTGATGCGACGGCGGAGAAGCACGTCTAACACCCGGCATTAAAACTCTAATCACTTAAATGAGTCTGCACTCTGAATTACCAAAACAATCAGAAATACACACATATTAATTTTCGTGTCTATTTTATATTAAAGTCTGTAAAAGACCGTACAGGTGAAGTGAAAAAGGATTAAATAAGCAGTAGCCGTAATGCTGCGGTGGCGGATTAAAAACATTTGAATATTATTTTTCCCCATTCTAATTATTATTGCAGATCGAATATTTGACCATTCGTGCACATCCCTAATTTTAAAAGCAATCATGTTAAATGTCTGTTATTCTGGAAGTAAATCTAAACGAATGTTTAGTCGGAGCTTGTGAAAACTGTACACAAATGCCCAGAGAAAATCCGCGGGTTTGGACACAAACATTACGGTCGTGGGCGGGAGTGGAACTCACAGGTTGCGGAGGTCCTGGTGAGAAATTCGGTGGACGCGGGTTTAAGAGAAATCTAGTCCACACCGCAGATATGTTACTTCAGACAAGCACGTGCAGATCGCGGTTTCTGTTTGCGTCATCACATTATTTCGGCCGTGTTTTTTCGGTGATAAAAGTCTTTCGGCCGAAAACCGAAAATCCACTTTTGGGACATTTTCGGCCAAAAATTTTCGGTGGCCGAATATTCGGTGCATCCCTAGTTTGAACTCTAGCACAGAGGCTTCATTTGCATGAGCGAAATTTTCAAATTACAATAGTTATCATCCGCCACATTTATCAACATGTGATAATTTGTACAATGACACTGGCAGCATATTAAAAAAACCTTAACCTTGTTGTAAGATGATATTTGTGTGTGGATCTGCAACAAGTGTACAGTTTCACTGTTTTTACAATGAATAAAGTAAGCAATGTATTAGAGCTGCATGATTAATCGTTAAAAGATCGTGATCTCGATTCAACCCCCCAAACGATCTTGATCCAGCGTTTCTACGATTCAGGTAATTATATTTTCAAGAAGGAAAGATGCAGTTCTCGCAACAACATGCAATCACTTTTTTCAACACGCAATCACTAACAGCTGCCGCGATGCATCTTGACGTCACATCGGGTATTGCGCAAGCCAGATGTGCTTTTGCTCATGTTCGCTCCACCGGTAGAGCGGATGCTTTCTCCGAGAATTTAGAAAAAAAGAAACAGAAACTAAATAGAATGATTGAGGCATGTCAATGTGCAGGTGTGTCTGACAAGAACCTGATGTTGTTTTAGTACCAAAAAGATGATCTTATTCCAGATCTTATCCCATCCGAACAGGTTTTAAGCACAGAGGCTGCATCCAAATAACCACACTTGCAATCTTTGCACTTGACCACTTACATGAAGTTTTCTTGTTTTTGGCCCAAGTGTTTTAGTGGGCGTGAAGATCCCAAGCGTGCATGTAGAATTATTCACCTGATGGGAGACACTTAGCAACTGTAAAAATGTCATTCCAGGGAGTGGCAGCAATTAGGGTTGCCGCGGTGACAGAATTTTCCCACCGGTTAATTGGCGCATCACAAACCCGGTAATCCCGGTATCACAGAGTGGAAGGGGCTTATAAATGCGCATGCAGAGGTGCACATTTTACTTTCACTTTTGAATTACGCAACTGTTTAAATGCAGTGCTTGTGTACGCTGCCTTAAATTGCGTATAAATTTGTGTGCAATGCGAGTGCAGCAGCTGGTTTAATGAAGTGCTTGAGTCAATGTGCGCAGGTAATTCTCACAGAACCCCCCAGTCCCAAGCAGAGCAACCGGCTACTTCTCCATAAAGCGCTGCTTTAATGATGAGTTTATTATTTTTCTTGATGAAAAACACAACAACAAAACGATCTCACTTATATTAAACGTCATATATGTATATTATAACAAAAATGAGTAAGCGCGCGGCTTCTGCCATCGTCTGGTCAGTCAGCTCGCCTCGCACACTGACAGAAATAAATGAAATCTGACACCGGCTGCTCTGTGACGTGACGCACGTTCAGCTCCGCTGAATTCAGGCAGCAGACACATTCAGTTCTTAGTGTGTTTGCTCTCTCTAACGAAACTAAACGATTTAATTACACGAATATATCAAAACGACGGTGAAAGACGGTGTCGCGGTGGGCAAGTGATCTAACCGATGAGAGGCTGAAGCACCGGTAATCACTGTTTCACCGACTATCGCGGCAAGCCTAACAGCAATTTGCACAAAAACGTATTCGCTTTTTATTTAGGCTACCTAAAATATATATTTTTTAAAAGTTTTTCTTGAAATAAAATGAACACATAATCACTCTGAAATGAACATTTGCTGAACTTAAAGATTATCTACATTTATCTGAAACTTTCAGAAGCAGAATTCTTTGCACCTGTAAAACCTAATGTTAAGGGGTTGTAAATCTTTAAAATAAAAAAAGTTTCTTAGACTCATGATCTTCATTTTAAGCAAAAGAATCATGATTCTCATTTTATACAGAATCGTGCAGCTCTACTATGTATGATAAAGAGGAATTCATGACTGAAGAAATGTAGTGCACTTAATGTGAGATAGTGGTCTTACTTGCTCCATCTTTCTTTGTGGACAAATCTTTCAAGAGAACAACTTCTCATTTTTAATGCATTGCCTTATATTTTTCATTCACTGAAGTCTCTTCCTCATGTACTGAACACACCCTTCCTTTGGGTTGAAGAGATGCTTGCAAGCTATCTCTTCCTTTCCACTGTGTTGTTGTGTTTGAAAACCTGGCTTTCCATATAAGCCATGCAAAGTAGTATAGCATCAAATCAGCTAGGCAAGGCATACGTGGCTGCAGGTTCGGCTGGTTAATCCCTGCACACTATGGCAGTGCTGCAGGCAGACTAGGCAGACCTGCTAAAAGACTTGTTTGACAGCTGTTGATCTTCACTTGGTTAAGGAGTAGGGCTGGGTAAAAATATCGATTCATCAATGCATTGCAATTATTTGTTTCTCAATTCAATATTGATTAATCAAATCCTATGAATCGATTCAGCCCACCGGCCAGTGGCGGCGCTGTGGGCAACACTCTAGTGAAAGTGTTCAGCGTTGTACAAGACGCGCTTTACCAAAACAGCATGATTTCGATTTACATTTCTATTTTTCTATTTAAAACAGAGCCCAATTGGTTGCTCATGGCGACCCAGGTCACTCACTTTAGTGACACCAGCCATTCCCCCACCCCCTTCACTTTAGTCAGTCGCTCAGTTCAGGTGGCGGCAGTCACGCGGTTTCTTCACAACATTTTTACACCTGACATTAAGACGCGCTTTGGTATAAGTGGACGAGAGAGACACATGACATTCCTGTTTACATTTGGTGTTTTTAACCCGTCTCTTTTGTCCACTTGCGAGTTGTTAACGCAACCGGAAGAAATGACGCGAGGCGGAGAAAGGACGCGTTTAAACTGGCGAGCTGTGTGGGAGTAGCTTCTTGTTTTGTTACTGAACATGCTCATTTCAAAGCAATTAATTAAATAAGCTTGCCCAACTTTACACCCTCGCTAAATAATTTTTTTTATAAAAGTTTAAAGTCCCGGCAGAACACTGTGGGTTCACGTCATAAAAACGTTGTGCAGTTCATTAAACATAAGCCTACATCAGTATGTTGTCAATAAAGCATTGTCATCTTAACGTTAAGTTGCTTATTAATTTGTGAAGTACATAACTTACTATAAAGTTAATAAACAAAGACTTTTTTGTTTACTGTTTTGTACACTTATATCAGAATAATTTTGAATAATAAAGTTTATTGTTAATTGTTAAACACACATGCCTATATAACATATCTTTGTCACGTAATTTTAAGTGTTTGAGCACCACATTTGTGAGTGATCATTGCAAAAAAAGTATTTATATATAGTATATTCTGTTAATGTATATAGTGTATTATATGTACAGTAGCCTACTGTAGTATGATATACTGTAGTATATGTGAACTGTACTATAATATACACATAAAGAATATCGGCCGATATATCGTTATCAGTCTTTTTTTACTCCCTAATATGTGTATCGCCCCCCCAAAAAATGCATATCGGTCGGGCTCTAATTTAAAACGGCGTAATTCATTGTAGCGAGCGCTCTAGAGTTGTCACATATATGCTAATCGGCGTGTGACGTCATCACGCCACAGTCTCTCAAAATCCTGTGGGAAACATTATAAAAATATCAGGGAACTACACTAACCTTTTCCACTGGTGGCACTTGCGCTACCAACTTTTTCAGTTACTGGCGCAAAATATGATTTGGTCGCACATATTTTTTTCAAGTTATATTAAGGCGCTCTGGTTAATAATGAACAATAATGAAACTGTATTGCATACAGATATGCTTTTTATTTTACTTGCCATCTTTTAAACCATATGCCGCCTTGTTTTCTTAAACGTTGCAGTCAGTGTTTCCCACAGATCTGAAATTTACTTCGTGGTGGTAACCGGTAAAAAGGGCAATCATTACCCACTGACAAATAATGGTCTACTATACATATGACGAAGAACTAATAATGTGTGACACAACACAATACTTTGATTTATTGAAAATTAATATTAATTTCACATTATATTTCATTAATCTAAACACTCCAAACTTTCTTTGCCATTAACAAAGCTGACACTGTTTGTCAAAGCACCACGAAAACACTTACTGTTTTTGCACTGATATATGAAGCAATTAGACCCCTTTTATCAAACTCAATATAATACAATACTATGTATAGTATATTAATAGACAGTGCAGGTCTATAGATTATAAATGTGACTGATGTTATAATGGTAATAATTTCTATTAAATAGGCACTTTTACTGCTTCTGCTCTCTTTCTATTTCTCTCTTGCCGATTTAAAAAGCTTAATCCACTTATTATTTCAATAATATTATTCCACTTATTTTATTTTCAAATCTACTTGCTGTCCCGGTGACAAACTTTACATTGCTTTGCTCGTTTAGTGCAATGGGCTTGACATTAGCACTGCTTTTTTGCTACAATCTGTGCAAACTTAATATGGATATGGTTTTAGAAAATATATGGTTTATTAATAATAAGATTATTAAAAACATGTGACAAAGAAAACGCAGCGCGTGGTCGTAACAAGAACCATCGCAATAGAAACCGAAGGCACGCTAAACTGCACTCGAGCTTTAGCGCGGTAGCGCTCATGGCCGTTTTCCGATCGACTCGGGTTATAAACTCAATATTAATCAGACTTGGGACCCAAAGTAATTAAACTAGGACCTAACCGGACCCGACAGACCATTTAAAATATAAACCCGGAACCATACGGGTCCCGCGTCCTCAGTGAAGAAAGACCTCTGAAGAAACATGGAAGACACTGCGCTTGCGTCGCACCCAATTCATTGAGAAACAGCTGAGCACGCAAACGCACACTAGGGAGAGACACGACGTGCTTTCACGCAAAATGAAGCCAACGTGTTGATGGCTCAGAGCACGTTATAAAACGTATTCTTAAAATCCACATTTATGTTTTAATAAATGCTCTTAGTAAATCATAGCATATTGTCTAAAACATTAGGTAGCACATTTGCGACCCATTAAAAATTAGGGTCGCAACGGCAGTTCAAACGGTCACATATGCGACCATTTTGGTCGCAGTGTAGCTCCCTGAATATACTCAGGTACTCAATTACTTGTCTATTTACTTATTACTGAATCGATATCGAAGCAAATAAAACAATATTGAATTGAAACCTCAAGAATCGAAATTGAATAGAATTGTGAAATTCCTAACAATACCCTGCCCTATTAAGGAGCTCCATCAGGCCACAGATCTCACCTTCTGTGCCACCATGCCTACGCCCATTGATATTGGCAAACCTATGGCAGGCCTGGTCACAAAAAACTATCACTGCTATGTGTATGCAGGTGCAGAAGGGTAGCGTGGCTGCTTAAACATCTCATACAAGACCCCTCTTGGTGCCATCAGGGTGTGCCTCTGATAGACCCGCCACTTTCGGTGCTTCAGTAGATGGAGGCACCTGGCAACCTTCCGCCCCATCCTTTTATGCCTGCACAACCATCTCCTGCCAGCTCTGTTTCAGGACACCAGACAGGTAGACAGGATGATACCTCTTTTCCGTCTATATGAAGCTTCTGCCAGGCACACTGCAATAGGTGCTAAACTCAGTAGTGAGTGATTACAGCATTTAGTTTGCCTCCCATCCTTCTTGATTCAACAGAAGTGTTGGCCCAGGGTGTCCAAACCCTACTAGACAAAGGGGCCATAAAACATGTTCCCCTGTCTCAGAGGGATTTGGGCATCTACAGATGGTACTTTATATTGCCTAAAAAGGCATGGGAACTGCATCCAATTAGATCTAAAGGACACAAATCAAGATTTTGACAGAACACAGGTCATTTTTTTAGTTCGCTTTTTGGGATGAAACTGAACTTACCAATAGCAAATGCTTCCATTTGACCTGGCCCCATCACCCCGCATCTTCACAAAATACGTAGGTGCAGCCCACTGCATCCCAGGGCATCAACATTTTGAATTATGACCAGCTAGTCATGGCCAGATCGGAGGAGCAAGTAACACAGCATTGAGATTTTACTTTCATAAAAATAAAATCCTGATAGTTTACTTACCTCTACCCAAGTTGTTTATGTCTTTATTTGTTTACTTGAGAAGAAATTAAGTTTTTTGAGGTTTTTCTCATTTTAAATCTTTAGACTTTTTTGGAACCCAACAGTTTACAGTTTCAATGCAGTTTAAAAATGCAGTTTCAATGCAAATTGAAAGGGCTCTAAATAATCCCAACCGAGGCATAAGGATCTTATCTATCGAAATGATAAAAAGTACTTTTAAACCACAACTTCTCGTCTTTCAATAGCCATGTGACGCGCCAGTGTGACCTTACGTGTTTGCGTAAGCACGTCAAAAAACAAAAGTTATCATAGAGCCATGGGTAAAAGTTTTTAATGTTTTCCTTGTGAGATTGTTTAGCTCTCTGTGACATAAATAAATACACAAGGTGCTTAAAAGAGAGTTTGAGAAGCTGTATCTGTAGTAGGGATGTACACGAGACTTGAGTACTCGAATACAACAGCAGTGATCAGTCATGAAAACGATGATTGTTTGGATCTAAAAATATATTTTTTTAAGAAAATTCTTTCTTTGCTTCTGATTGGTTATGCTGGCATTTCGGACAGAAACCTGAGATTTGATTGGTTAGCATTGCCAGAGGTTACGGTCCAGTCAAGACTGGAGCACAGCGGGAATGGCTTTGAACATGTGCAGCGATGTATGGTCTCACTTAAAAAAAAAAACTTGATGAAAATAAAGTCAAGTACTAGATGTGCTACCATCTTAAATTTAAACACAAAATGTCAGGTGACGCCGGACAGAAAAGTCAGACAACAATTAGAGATTTTGCTGTCAGACAGAAATGCGACACAGGCAGGGCAGAAAAGGTTGACGCAGCTCATCACAGAAATGTCAGCTAAAGATTTACTGCCTAAAAGTTTTGTTGAAGGTGAAGGTTTCAAAAATTTAATAGGTTACATTGAGCCCCAATATACTGTCCCGTCGCCAAAACAATCACTGCAAGGATGGATGCTCTTTACAAAAATTATGCTTGTTCACTAAAGGAAAGCCTGTTGAAACCAGCGCAAGTGGCTATAACTACAGACGGATGGACCTCGCAAACCACCGATTCATATATAACGGTAACCTGTCATTACATATCTGAATGGGAAATGCAGAGCGAGGTTCTAGAGACACAACGTTTCAATGAAAGGCACACAGCTGTGAACATTGCCAGCTACCTAAAGATGCCACAGAAAGTTGGCTGTCAAGCTCCGAAAAGTGATCGCTTTTGTGCACGACAACGCAAATTCTCAAAGTGTTTGGGAATCATTGCTGTGTTTCGCACACACCCTGCAGCTAGCAATTTTAAAACTGTTATAGCTGCGAGTAGCCGTTTAGTATCACATTTTCATCACAGCACAGTTGCTACAGCCGCGCTTAGGCAGAAACAGCAACAGCAAAACATACCGAACCACAAGCTTATTCAGTACTGTCGAACACGGTGGAATTCGGTGTGCGACATGTTTGAACGCCTTTTGTAACAGCGATGGGCTGTGTGTGCTGTTCTGTCCGATTGCAATGTTACAAAACTTGCAGATCCAAGGACAATTGAACTGAAAGATGAGCACTGGCAAATTCTAGAAGAACTAACAAGTTCTGAAACTATGAAGTCTGCCACAACTACAAAGTGCAGTGAGACACATGTTTGCATTTCAATGGTCCATCCAATCACACACAGCCTCATCACCAGACACCTAAACACGTAGAGTGGTTCAGTGTCTGAATTTAAGACAGCCATAGCCACATCTCTGAAACGGCACATAGTTGTGGTTGCTGATGAGGATGCTGAGAAAGTGTATCTGCCTCTGATTGCAGCAGCCTTGGATCCAAGACACAAACATCTCAAGTTTCTTGAAACAGAGCTTTGGAAGAGAGTAAAAGGAAATCTAAAACAGCTTTGTGAAACAATCCCAAATCCTGTTAGACCCATACAAAGTCATCCAGAATCAGCAACGGCACTCGACACTCTTTTCAGAGAGGATTACGGCACAAGTGATGTTTGTCCACATTACACCGAAATCGAAAACTACTTCAGGGAGCCATGTATCTTTGTAAACCAGGATGCTTTGCTGTGGTGGAAAGTCAACGAGCCTCGTTTTGCAAAGCTAAGTATCCTTGCTCAGCGGTACCTGGCTATTCCGGCAACATCCGTGCCAGCAGACCGCGTTTTTTCACCGCTGCTCTAATTGTAAATAGACTCCGCGCTCGACCCTACACCTGAGCATGTAGACCAACTGATTTTCTTGAATAAAAATATGTAGTCTTAATGTTAAGTTTTAGCTATGGTTAAAAATATAGCTACATGATGTTTTTTGTGTTAAGTTTAAGCAGCCCCATTAAATTATGCTAGCTCAATTTTATTTACGTTAACAGTCATTTCATTGAGAAGCACTGTTTATTCACAGCAAATGTGATGCTGCTGAAGTAGGAAAGTTGGCGGTCAAGTACCGAAAAATGATCGCATGTGTGGACGATAGGGTTGTTGCGGTGACAGAATTTTCCCACCGTGATGGGTTTATTAAAACACAACAACAAAACGATCCCGCCTATATTAAACATCATATATGTATCTTATAACAAAAACGAGTAAGCACGCGGCTTCTGCCATCGTCTGCTCGCCGCAGTCTGACAGGAATAAATGAAATCTGACACCCGCAGCCGCTGCTCTGTGATGACGCGCGTTCAGCTCCGCTGAATTCAGGCAGCAGACACATTCAGTTGTTTTTGCTCTCTCTAACGAAACTAAATTTTATTTTTTATTTAATTACAAGAAAATATCAAAACGATGGTGAAAGACGGTGTCGCGGTGGGCAAGTGATCTAGCCAGTGAGAGGCTGAAGCACCGGTAATCACCGGTTCACCGACTATCGCAACAAGCCTAGTGCACGACAACGCTGCTTACAGGGTTCTAACAAATTCTGTTTGGGAATCATTGCCCTGTTTCGCACACAGTTAAATGTAATAAGATGCTCTGTTTTCCTGTTCTTTAATTTGTTATTTGTTGAATAAAAATAACATATAATAGAAAGTGCAATGTCTTTACTTCTACCCACAATAGCAAATGCAGAATCATTTAAGGAAATATAAATTTCTTCATTAATCTTTTGTCATTTACCAATACATGCTGTTGTTAGACTAAAGTAACAACTCAATAGAAAAATCACATTTTCGTTCATAAGTAGGGCTGGGTACCGAACGTCGATACTTTTATGGTATCGAACGAAAAACTCCGATACTTTGAGTATCGAAAAATTATTTATCTTTCGGTGCCAAATTTCGATTCCAAGTTGTCTTACCAATAGAGTTAGCGCAAGTATGGCCGTGTTGTCTCCGTGAAAGGCACGTCAACCAAAAAGGCGCTTCTCCTAAAGTGACGAGAGGTTTCAATTTAAAGCACGCGCGCAGCCTGTGTCTCTGCTTGTTTTACTCGCGCCTGGTTCCGCATGGCAAGACTTCACGCGCGCGTCTCCCACAACAATCTCGACAAGGTTTTTAAACTTGACCCACGCGTGCAGCTTGTGTCTTTCAATGCTTATGAAATACTCGCGCCTGTCTCTCCACATCGCAAAGCCTTCATGCCCTCACCTCCCAAAATGGACGATGCATTTAAACCCTTTTTTTTTACAGTATATGGTTTAAACTTGACGCACACGCGCAGCCCAACACTGCTTACAAGCCTGACTCGTTATTTTAAACAAACTAAAATTTAACTGGTTTGCTAATTTCACTTGAATGAAATGACATTGAACGCATTTTCTACTCATTTTAAAAATTCCAAATGTATTTAATATTTTCATAATTATGAAGTTGAGTATTACAAAAAACAAACATGCATACAAATCTTCCCAGTAAAACTCAGTCACCCATTTAAATATTTTAACTTGTTGTCAAAGTTGCAGCTATAATGAACCCACTTATTTAAATACTGTTAGTCCAAGCTAAATACCATTTTACATTTCATTAAAATACAGCAGTGTTAATTATATTCTTAATTTCTTTATTTTTGTTTCCTTATTTTATCGTTAGGAACCGGTACCGAAACTGAGGTATCAAAATTGGCACCGGATCAAAAGGTTTTAAACAATACCCAGCCCTATTCATAAGAAACTACAAAATATTAATCGAACAAATGTATACAAATAATAAATTAAATATACACTGCTGTAATAGAAAGTTGTGATTTTTTTATGCTGCCTATGTTTTAAACTGAGTTGTTGCAGAAAGAGTACATCCACCAGTAAGTTATACTTTCTGGTTAACAGTTAGCACTTTTAAGTTTACATGCATTTTGTGTAAAAAAAATAAAAATTTTACAATGATATTTATTTGCATTTTGTAGGTATGTGATTAATTTCATATAGGATGTGTCATACAGAGAGCGCTTCATTTTACCAGTGTCCATTTAGTCTTCAGTTTCACCTAACGCTAATATTTATTTTAAATGTTTTGTTTTCAAAAACATTAATAGTGAGTTTTAGTAATCTTACAGGTTTAATGCATCATATAGGATGCGCGTCAGTTTACTGTGTTTATTAACCATTTAGTTTCACTTGCAGCTATTCCTCCTAGAGTACTCCTTTCTCAAACCTATGGATTTATCAAAATGAAAAAAATGAAGAAAAAAATGCAGACAACTAGCAGCCTGGTGACTGTCAATCATTGATGGGACATCAAGCTAGGTTGAACACTTTTAAAGGGAAAGTACACAAAACAAAACACTGTTTTTATCAGTTCCTTCAGGTTCGTGCCCCTCACTGAGTTTATTATAAACAATAGCTTGCAGATGCAATGTCTGTAGTGCATTCTATGTACAGTGTAGTGAAATGTCTGTGTTATAACAGAAGTTTAAAACAGTCAGACTAATTAAAAAGGAGTTTCGTACAATCTTAATCGATTATAATGGAGTATCTCTTCCTCTGTACTATTTAGTCCTACCTTTTTTAATAATTCATAAAACAGCACTAAAATAATTAATAAAGGCTTGTTTTGTCTGTGTATCCTGTAAGATATAGCGTGAAGTGGAATGTGATTGTGAGCCAGGCTTTCACATCCAACATCTGTGCCTGTATGGAGTTTTATCTCTGCCACATTTATGCGCCACATAGATCACATTTTGAGCACATTTTGAGAATTTTGCACGGACAAGAACCGAGATTTGTGAAGAAATATTCGTCCTGCAAATAAACAAGTGCTCTGTGTGAATGAAAATGCTTGTCTAAATGTGTTCAAACCCGCCCTTTCATCTGCGCAAAGATCTACTTGCCTGCTCTCCTGCTACCCACTCTGCGAGCGTTAATCCTTCAGCTCACTCTCTCAACCATAGACATACAAGAAATAACTAGACCACGAGTTAGCTGCTTTGCTCAGCCGCTGTGATGGGTAGGCCTGCCACGATAATGACTATATTGACTTATCGAACAATACAGTAGGTAAACACAACGTCAGTAGTTTTTAGGGAGTGTTATTACCAGTGTTTACAAGAGTGTTTGTTGGGAAAAAAAACACTTTTAGCCAATCGCGATAGCTTCTGTGTACGCTCAAAATGTGATCTTGTGTGCGCATAAATGTGGCAAAGTTAAACCTCCATATGCCTGAGCTCATAAATGCACTACAAAATAAATAGTTTTCAACATAAACACTCCAAAATCAAAATCATGTGGAAAGCTGTCCCAAGAAGAGTAGCAGCTGTAATAGCTCCATACTAAACTCCTTAAAATCTTTACATGAATGCAATGTCATTAAAGTACCACAAGGCGCTGTTCATTTGCTGACTGCAGGGTTCTGAATTGGGTGTTAATGTGCAAAAAGGTTGGTGTAATAATGGTGTAATGAGATACTTTTGTTTATAGTATGACACAATAACTTAAATGTATGTAGTTGGTTCAAATTAACTAACTAAATGAAACAAATGTAATTTTAGTATCGTTGTCTCGAGCTAAATCTCTTGTGTGGTAAAGTTTTTTTTTTTTTTGGATTAAGTTCATTAAACAAACAGTTAAAATGGGATGTCAGCTTATTTTAGATCACTTTCATACAAATAGAGTTGCAGAATAAATCAAGTTATATCTACTCACAGTTATGCTGTATTAAATTCTTGGTATTTAAGGATAAATTGAATTCATGAATATTTTGTACTCTAATTTAATCATTTCTTTCACATAACAAAACCAGTTAATGTAGATGTTACCATTTAAATACATTTCCAAACTCAACTGAGAAAAAGATTTTCAGTAAAAAGCTGATTTTGGATAGATATCTGCTTATTTTGTATTTATCATGTCAATGCACACTTTGTTGTGTGCTTGAACAAAGCCTTTTAGTATTTAACAAGTTTTGACATGGCAGTTCTCATCATAGTAATCAAAATCTCTCTACATTAGCCCGCATCAAATTCAAGTCATTGCTGCTTGCATACAAATCGCCACTGGCTCTGCGGCGGCCGGCATACCTACAATCCTTCTTGCACATTTACACCCCATTCAGAACCCTGCAGTCAGCAAATGAACAGCGCCTTGTGGATTCCTTTCAAAAAGAGCCCAAAATTACTGTCCCACTCATTCACCTTCACTTTTCCTTATTGGTAAAATGATCTTCCAAACTCTGTCCAGTCAGCTTCATCTCTCAGAATACTCAAATAACATTTCAATATCTTTCTGTGAATATTTACAGGAACATGTTAACGCCTATATGCTTAACCTCTTCTCTAAGAAGCGTTGCAACCTTGTATAGCACTTCCCACATTTTGTATAGCACTTCCCATCAATGCCTAAATATAAAACAAAGGCAATTTATTCATGCCATTTCATTTTAGAGGGAGTAAAAGTACTGTGACCATACTATACAACTATCACACATCTCAAAACTTTCATTAACAAGAAGTTAGAAAACTGTACATGGGACAAGCTCTTCCGCTTTCCTGTACCATGAACCTACTTAATGCATTTCTTAATGCATTTATCAGCAATAAGGCAAACGCCTTAAACCTTGTGTAATTCAGTGTCAGTAAACAAGACTAGGCAGCTATAAATCAGAAATGAAATCAGCTGCAAGTTGCGTGAATGAAAAATAAAAGAAATAAAACCAAACACCTTGTAATAACTGTTTACTTTGCTTACATAAATATTAATATAGGCATCATATTTTGGCAAAAGCGACATGTAACCAAATTCAAGTTTATTTTGTCTAGTAAAGGGTTACTCATAGCCAGAATGTTTATACCTTCCTTACAAATCTGTTACTCATTTAGAGCTGTCACACACATTTAAAGCACACAATTGTATGGCATGTACAATGGTTAATCTGTGCAAAGTGTACAACATAAAAGAATAATGCAGAGATGGAATAAACTTACAAGGATAGACTTGCACTTCTCTGTTATACAGAATGTATAGTGCTGAGGTGTTTTGTTGAGGAAGTGCAGTCCAAACACCAAGACATCTGACAGATTTACGTGTAAATTGATCATTTTAAAAGTTTCAGCCCACAGAAACATACAGACACAAAACAGATCTAACGCTGGAGCAAATGGCCTGTTTCTGTTTCTAAATGCATATTAACATTTATATTATTCACAACATTTACTGTCATTTTACATTACCAGAAAGGCTACCTCATAAAAGCAAATCGCAAAATCATATAAGCAAAGCCAGGGCACATTTGCCAGCGCACAGAAAAAAACTTTAAATTACATGTAAAAAAGACTTTTTACACCTCATTTTCACAGAATGGATAGGCATAACATTAACAAAACTATATTATTCAGTCATGACCAGAAACAATTATTATATACAGGAAAAGGTTAAATAAACAAATTATCCATGATGTGTGATACTGTATATGCAAAAGTAAATAAATGTACCACAGTTTGCCTAGTGCTAAACACTTGATGTCATTAAAAATCATGCATAATGTGTCTATAATAAAAAGGGTTTAAGTGTGTAGTTTATATCCCTGTCATTTAATTTGTCAAAGGAACCTCCACATATACAAAACTTAGCACTAAATTTGCCATGGGGACCAGTTTTCGCCATTATATTAATAATACAGTTATATTGTAACATAAATCCATAAACTTCAACGATTATAGGGACTCATAACAAGTTTTCGTTGTACGAATATACCATCCGAATGGTTTCTAGCAAAAATATAAAATTTAAAGCTGAATAAAACCTGACCACAATAGGTTACACTAACAAAAGTAAAGTGTAAGTTACACTCCAGGAAAAACTGCACAGTTGTACTTTACCTCGGTTACCATGGTGAATTTTTATAGTGCCATTCGGTCGTATGCGTTTTTTCATGAATATACATACATATCCATATAAAGATGTGTATTATTCATAAACATCAAAGCATACGACCGAATACAACGTGTGAATATTTAAAACGGAGTGAAACACTACGTTACCCGAGGTTAACAACACATAATGATGCATAATTAACATCAATGACAGTTTTACAATCTAGTCAATAATTAGTTTGCCACTTACTGGATGTCGCTGAAGTGCTTTTAGTTTCCGCACGGATGATCTCTGTGATTTTCCACAAATTTAAATCAGATACGTTTCGTGAAGAATTGGTTTTATAAAAGCAGAGGAACCAGCAGCGAGTTGACACGATTCGAATCGATATACAGACAAACACTATAGGCTATCGTTTACAAAAATGACGAAAAGTAATTTAACAGATGAAGAAACACTTTCTGTAAAGTCTGTGCTGTTTGTCATTTATCATCTGCTCGAACTGTTAGTTTGAGCATCCGCATATAACTTCCATCCCCATCACCCTGCGCCTGGAAGATATAGAGTTGTCCCTTCTCTGCGTTTATCCCTTCTGAAGACACTTCCTCTGTCCACTGGAAGCGCCTCGCGTGTATTTCATAAAGAAGATAACTGACCGAGAGTTAAGTCTCATCACACATGCAACTACAGGGGTTTGTTCGCAAAGGCACACTACCATATTACTCCTACTAGGAATGCAGTATACAGTAACCGAATCGTCTTTAAACCGGCTCTTTTTGCTGATTCGATCAAACCGATTCGCACAGTGTTTGTTAATCGCTCTGTGAGGATAATTTTAAAAGTAAAACTATCAGGTGTGTCACACGCAACAAATACATATCAAAAACAAAGTCTGCATGTAATTACAAACAAAAATGATTTAAAATGAAATTTAAGCGATGACGTCTGGAAACACTTTCGAGTGTAAACGAATTGGTGAGCGGTTCTTTAAACAATGCGTCCGAACGAACTGATTCGTTGTATCGGACTGCGTATGCTAGTCTGTTCTGGAGCACTGGAGCTGTTCTTCAGGACCACCGACAACCTTCAATCCGGGGGACTATTTTGACTTATAATGCTTCGTTTAATAACCATTGTAAAATATAAGTTATATTTGTTGTTTATATTATGAAATATGTATCATTTGTCCTTTTTTTTTTAAACAGTTTGCTAAAAGTATTGTTACAGTGGCATTATTACAAGCGTGCCTCCCTTAGCGCCCTCTTGCGGTAAATTAATAAAACTTCTAAATATTATAGGACACATTTTGATAATAATTGAATAGTAAGCGCCATGATTTATCAATTTAGGAAGCAGAATTAAATATAGAGATGAAGTTTACATAGTTAATGAAATTAAATTAAAGTGAATAAAAAACTTATGTAATATGTGTTTATAAGTTTTTAACACTACTTCATTATTTCTGACAATTTGGACTCATGTGTGTATTAGGGAAATTATGACTGCAATCATGCTTATATATTTTAACACATACATTGTTACACTTTAAAAAATAAACTTTAAAATATTCTCAACAAAGGTAATACAGTAACTTTAACAAAGTAATTTGTTATTTTGTGTTTACTAAATAAGATTAGTTCTCAACAATGTTGCTAACAAAGATTATCTTTATACTCATATTTTTGTCCAAACAAAGTTACATCAAACAAGGGTTTGAAAATTCCCAGCATTCATTGCAGCATGTAAAATTATGTAGTTAATATTATTAAAAAAGATTACTGTTTACTGTTTGCTGGCTTTATTTATGCTGGTGTTGTTGTCTCTGTTAGTTATGTGTTGTATTTAGAGTTGTTTTATACTTAAAGATGTTTGTTGATTAAAGTTTGTGTGTTTAGTGTTGAGGTCTAAGTGCATTACGCAGGGGCGTTACACAAAATCTCGGGCCCTATGCATCGGCAGTCCTAATGGGCCCCCATGCCCCACTCCCATAATATATTCCAGACTTTACCTTCCCTTGGGGCCCTGGTAATCACCCCCAGTCTGACGCCCCTGGCATTACGCTGTGTGGATCCTAGTAAAAATGCATTCAACAAAAAATTTATTAAAAACTCTTTAAGAGTTAATTTATAATTAACTCTTTAATTGTTTAAAAAAATAAGTTGGGTGGACTTATCATTACTCAGAAATTCAGAAATTAATGTTTAATTAGTTGCCAAATTAATTGATGTAACTCATTTAGTTTTTTTCAGTGAAGCTGGGACATTACTAGGTATGCTGAGATGGGTAATCTACCTCCCCCAAACTTTGAGTAAACGTAAACAGTCATTAAGTGTGTTGCAATAAAATTTTACGTTTTTTCAAACTCTGATTTTTTACAGTGTGTATATAGTCTGGCATGTCAATGCAAAATTTATTTAATCTATTTTTGTCATCAGTAATTCATCAGCAACGCAGTGTGCATAAATGTTAGAATCATGCCTACGTTTATATATAAGTTTATCTTTCATTCTTAAAAAATCAGACAGTCACCTTTCTACTTTTTTCAAATTCTACAATAAAAAATGTAATTAGTTGACTACTTTTAAGGCAATCAGTTTCCTGACATTTTCTAAGTGGGCTAATGCAGTATATTACATTTTTGTTTAGTTAGAAAAGCCATTTGTAGAGTCAAGGCCGTAGCCAGGATTAAAAGCATCCAAAATAAATCAAAACCCCAGTTACATTTTATCATCTGGAGTGCAGTCATCCTAAATTGCACAAAGTGTCATTTTTTCAAGAAGCTTTTCATTTTAGGATGAATTTTAAATAGTATAGAAGGAGTTCATAGATAATCTGGGCTCTTATTGGCTGCTTTTTCTTCAATATTCAGTGTAAGTCACCTATTTCAAAAATAAAAAAAAATGTTAATAACAAAAATGTATCTGTTTGGCATAGGCATACTTTGGTCTACAAAAGTAATTTCAAGCATTTAACTATACACCTTCAGATTAAATGATTTTTAAGACCATAGTTAACATTTTAGTCAAGTGACCCTAATTTTTTGAACAGTAGTGTAGGTTTGAATCTCATTGGTGGCCCTATTGCATTGTAGGCTATTTGCTGCATAACCCTTAACTTTCTCACCTTCCCTCCTTTTCTTTGTTCTCATCTTCTGCTGGTTTTCAAAATGATAATTCAGTTTGTTGCAGCCTTTTCATTTTCAGTCATTTAAATAAAAATTACAGGCAGAAAATTACATGGTGTCAACTTTATTTTGAACAATGGATTTGTGCGATTGAAGTTTATGTGAGATGTGCGAGCGAGACACTGCGTTGAGTTCTTTAATTAGTTTAGAAAACACTCCGCTATAGTCAACTACTTTTGTTTTGAGATGGCAGCAGTATCTGCAAGTACGTGTCACACGACGGTCCGTACAGTGGTGTGTTTACCCACCACGCAAACCACGCAATTGCGTGGGGCCTCGCGGGCTTGGGGGCCCCCCTACTGGCCACAAGGTGTGCGAAAGTATGTTAAGTTTATTCAGACACAAATCTAAGTTGCGGATAAAGCATGCGCAAGCAAGAGATATGCGAGTATGCACGCAGAATAATATTTCCGCGCATCCTCGCGAGGGCACAAATAGGCTACTTCATGAGCAAAACTCTACGGGAAAGCGCACCTCTGCTCAGCGCGCACAAATGCAGCCACACAAGTGCTTGAATGAGCGCTCGCTCGACTCTCTCTGTGCTCTCGTAACTGCACAACATTCACTCCATGGTCAAGTTTACTTTAAAGACTTTGGGCTTCACACCTGTGATTGGTGGTTTGGTTTGATCAGTGACATGCATCTTTTGTTCCACGCTTGCTCGTACAGGTATAAACATGATAAAGACACCAAGCAGGGGTTTAAATCACATCGAAAATACATAAATCAAATTCTGTCTCTCATCATTGTCATTAAAATCTCATTTTTAGTGTATGTCCAGTTTATATGCTTGTTGTATTTCACAGTAAGTTTGTTTTTCCAATATGAACATGAAAGTATCATGACTCTCAAGGAACGGGACCCAAATGCAAGGTAACGGGTGAACTTAAACGGGGTTTATTAATAACAAACCGCCCACGTGGGGGCAAAAGACAAGACATAAACAGGAAACAATTACCAGATAGCTAACAAGACAATACACTGAACTAGACTTTCTGGACTAGACTTACAAGACTAGACTTGGTTATGAAAACTCTCAAATACAATAGACGTGAAGACAAACCAAACATACAAAACGATTCAGCACAGGACAGAACACACTGGGGCCTTAAATAGGAAAACTAAATGAGATAACGAGGGAGGGTCAGGTGAGGGGAGTTAACCAATAATGAATAATTAGCAAGGTGACAAGGGGGCAGGGACAGGGACAAGACACAGCAGCACACTACCCAAACAAAAGGCAAATGTGCTGCCACACAAAACATGGGTACCGCCACAATCCTGCCACATCACCATGAACAACCATTAATAACCATGACAGATTGGCAGGATCATAACAGTACTCCCCCCTTAAAGGGACGCCTCCAGGCGTTCCTCAAGGGGGTACACAAGACAATGGACAAGACAAGACTATGACACAGACTATGACAAATGACAACAGATTAACAATAAACTAGGAAAACAAAAAGTCCAATGGTGATCAACATAAACCAAACACTGAAAAAAGTTCAAAAGGTGGAGTCCAGGGAGGCATGGGCATGGGTCTATGCTGTTGCTGCGCAGACGGCTGTGGCAATGGAGGCCACCCAGATGGCAGACAGCTGTGGCGGCCGCACAGACGGCAGGGGCTGTGGACCACAGAGAGCTGTGGCCGGGCTGATGCTGGCTGCGCAGATGGCTGTGGTGGCCGCGCAGACTGCAGGGGCTGAGGTGGCTGCGCAGACTGCTGTGGTAGCTGCGCAGACTGCTTGAGCTGTGGCTGAGGTTGAGCAGACTGCTGGAGCTGTGGCTGAGGTTGAGCAGACTGCTGGAGCTGTGGCTGAGGTTGAGCAGACTGCTGGAGCTGTGGCTGCGGTTGAGCAGACTGCTGGAGCTGTGGCTGCGGTTGAGCAGACTGCTTTGGCTGAAGGAGGAATATCTCCAAAAGCAGCCTGTCAATAAGTGTCCATGGCAAGTTCCCCGATACCTGCTGGGTCCCTGACTGGCTGAATCATTCTGTCATGACTCTCAAGGAACGGGACCCAAATGCAAGGTAACGGGTGAACTTAAACAGGGTTTATTAATAACAAAAACTGCCCATGTGGGGTCAAAAGACAAGACATAAACAGGAAACAATTACCAGATAACTAACAAGACAATACACTGAACTAGACTTACTGGACTAGACTTACAAGACTAGACTTGGTTATGAAAACTCTCAAATACAATAGACGTGAAGACAAACCAAACATACAAAACGGTTCAGCACAGGACAGAACACACTGGGGCCTTAAATAGGAAAACTAAACGAGATAACGAGGGAGGGTCAAGTGAGGGGAGTTAACCAATAATGAATAATTAACAAGGAGACAAGGGGGCAGGGACAGGGACAAGACACAGCAGCACACTACCCAAACAAAAGGCAAATGTGCTGCCACACAAAACATGGGTACCGCCACAATCCTGCCACATGACCATGAACAACCATGAATAACCATGACAGATTGGCAGGATCATAACAGAGAGTAATGTGATTCCCATCCATAAATTCAAGCAATAACCAACTTACAATGTTGTTTGCTGGTGTTTGTTAGTTCAGTTTGTCAGATCAGTCTGAATCAGACTCTAATGCTTCCTCTTTTTTTCCCGTATTTAGTTAGTTTTTCAGTCAGACACTGAAGTATTAATTACATTGTTTTAAATACATCCTGTAAGGCATTTGCAAGCAAAAGATATATCTGAGAGGGACGTGAAACATTTTTTTGAAACCAAGAATTTTTGTCATACCAAACTGTAACAATTTAGTGTTATTTTACCTAACCTAAACCTAAGCATTCCCTTTCAATACGGCTCACTTCGCATTGCGTCAGTTGCTGACGCTATGGGGGAACGTAATCCCATCACGCCGTGTATCCACAACGGACTGAGGTGACTTACCGGAGAGACACTGTATGTGGCCCTATATCCAGCATATTCACAGCAAAAGTGTAAGCACCATATAAAATGTTAACGCGCATACGGTGGGGTATTAAACGCACCGGGAAGCACATTACATAGCAGAGCAGATCACAGAGCGCGCCGCTGGTGTGTGAGAATAAGTAAGTCCAGAGTCACGTTGGTGAGCTCGCTGAGCGCACCCCGATGTACACATAAAGTGCATCAATGCGCGTGCATGGTTAAACCGAGAGAACCTGCGCTCGTAGGGCAGGGACTTCTAAGCTGTAAAATCTGACAAACGTAGACGGCGAAGACCAGCCGGCCGCGTGGCAGATATGAAGAATAGATACTCCTGTAAACCAAGCCCATGGTGAAGCCAACTTCGAAGAGAGTGGGTTCTAACACCATAGCTTATTGAGGAAGGCGTGAGCCAGCGCGATGGCTTCAACGATCCATCCAAATAGCCACTGTAGTAACCGGCGAGGCTCACGAACGGCCGATCTGACTATAATATGCGGCAGAACGGTTCGTAGCGTGGGATTATACAGATACCACAATAGTGTAAACCCAGGTGAGCCCTCGAGCGCATTGGGGATGCATATACAGTAGGTAATATTATAGTGCACAGGTCGGTGAGCTTCCAAGCGCAAACAAACCCCAGTAGTCCGCAAGGCAGGGATGTCGAAGCTGTAAAATTGACAATGTGGACAGCTGGCCGTGTCACAAATGTCAAATGAGAAACCTCTAAGACCATGCCCAAGGTAAAGCTAATCCATACATGGAGTAGATTAACCATGAGTGAGCATCATTGTTACGGGAGGTGATAACTTCAACGATCCATAAATAACCTGTATTGACAGGTGCGCTAGTGAGTGATCAGTGACGCAGACGAACAGCTGATCGTCTGATGTACGTCAGACATATCTGTCATTCAGGACCTTGGACAGTTTCAGAGCGCTGTGCCTCGGGCACCGTCCGCATCTGAGAAATGACACGCTTATGAATTAATTAATGGCCAGCCGTAAAAGCGTGGTTCGCTGTTATCGCCGCCGTCTGCATCTGAGAGATTACAGGCTTGTGAATAAAATGAATGGTCGGTCGTAAAAGTGTGGTTCGCTGTTATCGCCGCCAAATAGATATAGCATAGGGGGAGAGAGCTGCCGTGCACGAGCCTCTGTAGTGAGGAGAAAGCATTCCACACCACAATTCGTGGGGGTTTAGACTTTTCGCTGTCACTGGACAGAAATAGATCAGACTTTGCCTAAGGACGCCTCGCGTCAACATGTCATAAGGCACGTAGGTCGTGTCTCACGGATGCAATCTCCATACGCCTGTCGTAACGGGTTAATATGTCTGCACCTTGGTGGTTTAAGCACGAGATGCATATCACTCTGATTGAACATAGCTTATAAAGCGATGCAATGAGTTTATAAGGAGATGACTCGTCAGCTTGAACGGGGGGGGGGGTCTCAACCTGGCTCTGTGAATAATGAAAACCACCATAGAGTGCTGCAGTGCTAAAATCATCCCCTTAAATGGACCGTATGTACAGTACAAGGTGATTGATATGAGACAAACGTGCGTTTCACTGTGCGTTTCACTTAATGGCTGTGTTATGACAGAAAAACAGGGGTCAGACCCGCCCGTGTTTGCTTGTCCTATGCATCTATCTTAGTTCTACGTCTCCGCCACTTGTTCATCTCAGCAAGAGAGGAACAGCAGAGGGGGGCATGTAACACAGATAGAACAGCCATGCATCGTATGAGTGGTCTTCACCCGGCGATGCACTCTGGGAATTAATATGAGGGTGCCAGAGATCTCGCGGATGACTGTGTGAGGAGCGAGGGACTCTGTGAGTGTAAAGCATGAACAGTTGCGTGTGACAGAACACAGGGGGGGGGGGTAGCCCGTGTGCGCTAGATTATGCATACATCTTAGTCTCATGGCTCGCCGTTTGTTCGTCTCCACGAGAGAGGAACAGCATGGGGAGCACGAAACATAGATAGGATAACCGTGCATATGAGAGTGGTCTCTGCATGGGAGGTGCCAGACCGGTGACACGCTCAGGGGAAATTCATAGCAGAGAGGCTCACTTGAGCTGCTGTGCTGGACGCTGTTACAACAGCACCTGCTCTTTTAGCTTATAGCTTACATTAAAAATATTGATCTTACCGGGCGGCCGCAGGGGAGACCTCATCAGGCATGTGTCCGCTGCACAGGGCTCGTACCACGGCAAGCGAAGGCTATCTTCGGTTCTCAGCCGGAAAGCAGCAGGGGAAGACGCTAGACCTGGATTCTGCTATCTTCGGTTCTCAGCCAGAAAACGGCAGGGGAAGACGCTAGGCCTGGGTTCCGCTGCAGGGCTTGTGTCGACGGCGAGTAAGGCTTTTTCTTCTTCGGAGCAGCGAGAGGTTCGCGCTGAAGGAGAAAATTAATGAGCTCTTGATGCTTGATCCCATGCTTAAGTGCTCAAACGTCATTGGTCTGTATTTTTTACAGTCGTTTACCAATAGGCTTCAATCGCGGAGTAAACAGGAGTTTCCCCCATAGCGTCAGCAACTGACGAAATGCGAAGTGAACTGTATTGAAAGGGAACTACAGAGGACATGACCTTGGTGTCCTCAATGGTACGGCCATGTGTAGAGTAAGCTTTAAGTATAATTAGGGGTTCTGGCAACTAAAAAGCATAGGTTAACTTTTGAATAAATGGTCTGCACTTACAACTTGACTGAATAAACACTTTCCATCAATGTATTGTGTAATGGGGTCTCCCAAAATGTGTTAACTGTTGCAATAGATGTAAATGTGAATTTGAGTCCAACGTGGGTTTATTATCAGTATAGTGAACTAATCAAGGTAATCATTAAAACACACACATACACACAGTAAAGCAGCCAAATCACAGGTTAGTACATTGCTGTTTTTTCATCAATGTACTGCAGCACAAGTCCCTGTGTGGCAACATTGGTGGTCTTGTTGGTCTGGATTGAGCAGTCCACATACCGTTCACAAAGTTCCCTAAAACAGTGTTGCAGGGAGTCGTGCCACAGACCGCCACTTACGTAGTTTAACATTAAATAACATCATATTTGTCCAAAAACGTTAACAATTAACATAGGCTGCAAACACATATATTACATCTGGAATTGTCTTATTTACCTCATGCTATTGAATGGGCATGTCCAGTGTGCAATACCTGCGAGTTGTCCTACACGCGATGTGGTACAGTCTCGCCCGGTGTGCAATTTACTTTATAGCTTTGTCAAGATGAGTGTGGCAAATTTCATGCTGCTTGCACCTTTCAGAGAGACGTTTTACATTGTGATGCCCAATTGTTGCCAAATATTTTGGTGCCAGGACTTTAACATGGCAAATTAGGGAAACAATAAAAGGCATGACCTACATCGTATCGAGCTAGCCAACTTCATTTGCCATAAGAAGTGCTGGACAAGCACCCAGTGTAAGCTTGACTGCGATCACTTGACTCATGCTGAACATGCAAGTTGGGTCGATCTGGTTCAAGCTTCTTAATGCTTTATTTAACTGAATGCCTTGTTAAATGGTGGAATAAAACCATATTTCACTTGCTTCCACTGATTAATACTGCGCCTATCAGTTAAAAGACAGTCTGCAGAGGTAAAAAACAAACTGTTTTAATTCGCTAACAACAAGTTTAAAAAGTTTACTAACCTACATACACACTCGTTTGACCGGCACCCCACACACAAACATATAAACGAAATAGTTTAGATTTTTTAATAAATGACAAAGCAAAGTAGTATGACTGTAAGGAACGACAGAGTCAGGATCCCAATGCAAAAGGTAATTTTATTTGAAAACAAACAATTGGTTAGACTGCCAGTGACGAACTGAGAGAATATGAAGCGGCCTCGGCCCTCTTCGACCCTTCTCGATTCAAGGAATTGCTCAGGAAACTGAACCCCAAGAATGTGCACAAAACTAGAAACCAGGAGATGCCCTGGCCGTCCACGGCACGGGGAGCTACACAGGGATACTTAAACCCCAATATGGGGCGAGACATGTAGGTCACTCCCGCGTGCACCGCAACGCGGGAGGCTGGATAATGGAGGGCGAGCTCTCTCTACCCGGAGCACTGTGGAGATTGCCAACCGGATATTCAAGCCATGGCAGAGAGGCACAGACAGTGGAGAAACAGCAGTGCTGGTCAACGACACCAGACAGGCATACAGCAGATGCGATGGCAGTCTATGGGTACAGAGAAATAGTTAATAGCAACCCGCAAATGGGCATAATCCACAGTGCACAAAACTCCACCGCTCGCTGTGAAGAACAAGTGTCAGATGGCAACAGTCCATGAAGGGAACAGAGAAACTCAATAGTTCAACAGCGGGTAGTAAATCCACAGCGGGGAGATATAAATCCACAGATGGTAAACAAACATCCACAGGAGAACAAACAGTAGCTGAATCTCTGGAATAGCGAACAGCAGATAACACAGACTAATATATTAAAGATAACTTGACAAGACACGGCGACATACATCAAAAGCACATCAAGTACATAAAGTGACATTCAATGTGCAACAGACTCGCAAACACTGAAGGGAAGAGAGACTTTATACAGATACCCATTAGAAACAAACAAGCTTCAGGTGAGATGACGCACTGAGGAAATCACACAGAGCAGGAACACCTGTGAGAGAGGCGCACGTGAATCAGTGAACAAACACAAAGCAACAAGGAAAAACAAAGCACTGACAAGACAAGATAATCCACAAATATATATATAAATACAAACACATATTCATATACATCTATAAATACAGAAAAACATAAACAACAACAGAAGCAAGACCACAAAAGACACAAACACTAAAACAAAGACAAGAGGCTGCAAGGGAGCGGGGAAAAATGACGACTGCACAATGACAAGAGAATACAAGGGAGTAGGGAAAAAGTCACAAGACACGAGAAAAACGTGGTCTAATAACAATAACAAGACCACGCTTTCCCACACAAAAACATAGTACTGTCAGAACCCTGCCACACTAAACTAGATATAATTACCAAACAAGATTATGGCAGAATCCTGACAGTACCCTCCCCTTAAGGGACGCCACCTGGCGGCCCTCAAGGAGAGACACAGGACAAGACAGACTGGACAGTAGACAAAACCCATGAAAACATGACAAAGACCAACAAAGGAAGACAAGACAAAATAATCAGTGGGTTAGGGTGAGACAATAAGAACAATAAACAAGGGAGGGGGGGCGGGGGCATAACAACATTCAGAGGGGGAGGAAGGATGGGACTAGGTGGAGCACGAGCCTTCTTACCCCAGGGAGTAGCTGAGGGTTGGTTGCGTGGAGTCCGGGCTGGCTTAACTGTTTTTAGGGAGGGAAAAACCTCGAGGCAGGACGGGAAACACAAGGTCAGGACTTAAAGGCTGAGGGGAAGCAGGAAACGGGGATAAAGGGCGTGAGTCAGGTTGGCCAGAGACAAGGGACGAGTTTATGGAGGGCATGGGCACAGTGGCTGAGGACCAGGTGGAGGGACAGGGTGACGAGGGAGGAACAGAAGGTGGGGATGAGACAGGAACCATGACAGGGGAGAATGTAGACAGCAGGGGAGACGAGACAGGGGGCGTGACAGGGGAGGCTGCAGATGGCAGCGGAGTTGAGACAGGGCCAAGGACTGAGACAGACTCGGGCTTAGGCTGCTGTATATCAGAGACCGGGGAGGCGGCAGCTGGCAGAGGCTGGGCAAACTCGGGCTGAGGCTGCACCGGCAAAGGCTGAGGCTGCTGCGTATCAGAGGCCGGAGAGACGGCAGCTGGCTGAAGAGCCGAGGAACCTTTCTTCCTCTTCTTCTTAGGGCGTGGTGCAGTGAGAGCGATGGCAGGAGGTGGTGTGGTGGGCATGACTGGCTCGATAGAGGACCCTTCGGATGATGATTCCCAGGATTTTCTTCGCTCACGTTTACCCCGAAGGCTGGCAGGCTGGGCAGAGCTTTCGGGGGTTCAATGTGGAGAGTGCTGTGTTCTCCTGGGTCACCATCCCGACAACGCGGCCCTCTGGGATAAGGAACAGACGACTGGCTGACAGACTGGGGAGGCGAGGTACCGGTCTGGCCCTGTTGCTGTTGTCCGAGGCGACCCACCATTTCCCAATAGGGAAGACGCACTAAATCTCTCCGCTTATGCTGAGGTGGGGGTTCATTAAGACCAGCAATGAGGTAGGAGTTTGCTAACACTTCAGGAAACAATCCCCTCTTCTTCTCCACAGACCTGGCATACTCCTTCAGAGAGCGCCCTCCTTGAGGAGGAAATGAGCCTTCGCCAGCCTGAGTCTCAGCAAAGAGGGTACTCCACCACACTGAATCAGAATCAACCTCTGCGGGATCCATTTTTGGCGAGTCTGTTCTGTAAGGAATGACAGAGTCAGGATCCCAATGCAAAAGGTAATTTTATTTGAAAACAAACAATTGGTTAGACTGCCAGTGAAGAACTGAGAGAATATGAAGCGGCCTCGGCCCTCTTCGACCCTTCTTGACTCGGGGAATTACTCAGGAAACTGAACCCCAAGAATGTGCAGAAAACTAGAAAAAAGGAGATGCCCCGGCCATCCACAGCACGGGGAGCTACACAGGGATACTTAAACCCCAATATGGGGCAAGACACGTAGGTCACTCCCGCGTGCGCCCCAACGCGGGAGGCTGGATAATAGAGGGCGAACTCTCTACCCGGAGCACTGTGGAGATTGCCAATCGGATATTCAAGCCACGGCAGAGAGGCACAGACGGTGGAGAAACAGCAGTGCTGGTCAACGACACCAGATAGGCATACAGCAGATGCGATGGCAGTCTATGGGTACAGAGAAATAGTTAATAGCAACCCGCAAATGGGCATAATCCACAGGGCACAAAACTCCGCCGCTCGCTGTGAAGAACAAAAGTCAGATGGCAACAGTCCATGAAGGGAACAGAAACTCAATAGTTCAACAGCGGGTAGTAAATCCACAGCGGGGAGATATAAATCCACAGATGGTAAACAAACATCCACAGGAAATCAAACAGTAGCTGAATCTCTGAAAAAACGAACAGCATATAACACAGACTAATATATTAAAGATAACTTGACAAGACAAGATACGGCAACATACATCAAAAGTACATAAATTGACATTCAATGTGTAACAGACTCAAAAACACTGAAGGGAAGAGAGATACTTTATACAGATACCATTAGGAACAAACCAGCTTCAGGTGAGATGACGCACTGAGGAAATCACACAGAGCAGGAACACCTGTGAGAGAGGCGCACGTGAATCAGTGAACCAAACACAAAGCAACAAGGAAAAACAAAGCACTGACAAGACAAGATAAATCCATAAATATATATAAATACAAACACATATATTCATATATATCTATAAAAACAGAAAAACATATAAACATGAACAACAACAGAAGCAAGACCACAAAAAACACAAACACTAAAACAAAGACAAGAGGCTGCAAGGGAGCGGGGAAAAATGACGACTACACAACGACAAGAGAATACAAGGGAGTGGGGAAAAAGTCACAAGAAACGAGAAAAACGTGGTCTAATATAACAATATCAAGACCACGCTTTCCCACACAAAAACATAGTACTGTCAGAACCCTGCCACACTAAACTAGATATAATTACCAAACAAGATTATGGCAGAATCCTGACAATGACTAAATTATTTTATTTTGTATGAATTTGCACTCCATATTTAAAATTTTGGGGGAGCGGTTTGTCAATATAAGAGCTTTGTCTTCGTCCATTTGTGCTTTTCAGTAGAGAGAAAGGTGACACGTTGACGTACCAGTTTATACTGTCACATATATACATGTGATACAAATTCACAGTTGAGAGTTTTCCAGACTTAAAGAGTAACTAAACCCTAATTTTTTTGGACATGATCTGTTAGAATGGGGCTTTATTAGTGCTGTTCATTGATTTGAATAACTATTTTGACATTTGGGTAAGTGTTTAAATGCTACAATATATGGTGTAAAAACGTCTGAGTGCTGCCATCTTCAGGTTGAACGGTGGTTACTGCAGTTGAATTTTCCTGTTGGATGTCGCGGTACCGCGTGATGTAAGAGGTATGATCCTACGTAAGCCGATTCAATCTCACCACACCCTTGGTACAAGCTCAGTTTGTCTTTTTTTTGCATTTTTCAAATATTGCCAGTGGGTGGAGTCAGGCTATGACCAGAGGTTTAGTTCCTCTTTAAACAGTGGTACGCAGCGAATTGCAAAATATCTTTGCACACGCTTGCTTTCCGGTCTGCAGCATGCGTATGAATGTAAGTAAATGAAACAAAAAGTCTGGTGTAACTGTCCCTTTACGGTGCTATCCGAAGGTTCCTTTTAACAGTTTGACCCATTTGCGTGTGACCCCACTGTGTTAAGTTCAAAACTGATGACATATTATTGACGGATTATGACTTATAGTTCTCTCACAGTCATACCTCACAAACTCACCCAAAAACTGTTTATGCCTTGCTTTGCATCAAGTCCTCTGTGGCGCAATAGTAGTATCTATGACTTCCACGCGGAAGACCCTAGGTTTAGTTTAACTCTGTTGAGTTTATATATGTCTTTTGATGGGGGCTTATAAAGTAGTATATTAATCTGCCCTTCTCTACAGGCTAATTGCTATTAAAAAGCATTATAAAACGGTTAGTTCCAATCCTTGATTCTGATTGGTCAATAGGTGTGCTTTATTCACGATAAAACACTGCTATGACCGCTTCACCCAACGGTTCTATTTAATATCACTGCGCCCTTAGCAACACCCTAAGCAACACATAAACATATAATGAGACAAAGTCTGAGAACAGTTTGTTGTTTTTATTTGAGCTTTCATGTTGTTGTTCGCAGTCAGGGACTATTTTTTCTAGCGGAAGGAATGCTTTTATTGATTTAACTTTGTGAAAGTTGCACTAATATTTTTTTTACTTTAATATTGTGTGGTAACCGTTTTATAAAAGCAATAAGGTACTCAAGGCAAGTGCTGTATCGTGAATAAGTAACAGCTGAAGGGGTTGCAGGCACTCCGCTTCGCGTCGTGCCTAACAACGCCCTTCAGCCGTTACTTATTCACGATACAGCACAGCCTCTCGTACCTTATTGCTTACATAATCTTACTAATGCTCTTAACAAGCATCTAGTTTCATTCTCTGTTGAGTTTTTATGTCGGTGCAGTTGCTGTGGTCTCCTAATGCATTGGTAGAACTCTCTCCTGAGCAAAGAGACCACAACAACAGCACAGTCTGGATAAACATCCTCTTAACTGAACCAATGACCAGCCTCCTTGTATTGATCATAACCAAGATGCCAGTTTTACACAGGGAGCTTTGACAACCTTGTTACTGAACAAAGTAACAACCAGCTACATCCTTGGTCCAATTCTCAGCTAGTGCAATGTTTCAGTAAATCACTGAATCACTCAAGATAAACCACACATGGGCAAATTCTACAAGCGTCAAGTCTATGTTCGTGCATTGTCTGACAGCACATGCTCCATGCGGAAGACCCTAGGTTTGAATCCTAGTAGGGGCAGTGGGGTTGCGTGCAATGAAAGTGGTCATATCTGCACTTCCATTGGTCTCCAGTACTTTTATGGTAGGCTTCTTGCTTGCAATTTCTCTTTTATCTTAACAAAGCAAGTAGCTTGATCCTCCCATGAGATTTTAAAGTTGTCATTGCAGTTGTTTTGGTCTCCTAGAACTGTGTGGTCAGCTGCTTTGCTTTTTCATGCAATATGTATGACTAAATTAAACTTAAATCATCTACATTTTAACAACTTTTTTGTTTTGTCTCCATGAGCACATTCGGTAAGTGTTCTCATAGTGTTTTTCAACAAAATATTTGTTTGACAAGTTAAGTGGAAGATTCTAACGGCATCATTTTCAGGAAGCATTGATGGATCACATGGAAACCAATGTCTTGTTCAAGACCAGAGCAACAAGGTTGATCCCTTGTTCGGTTCAGGGCCAGCTTGTAAAGATTCAATCTTTGGCCTGTTGTTCCACTCCTGGCCTGCAGGGGGCGCCGCATTAAAGCTTCCTTGTTGGACACCCTCCTCGTCTCCAGATGGCACTGTAACCCCAAGCTCAGTGCTCACCACGCCTGCTGATTGCAATATTGTGTGTGATTGTTCTTTCCTCATTAGCCTTGATTTCTTTCACCTGTGTCTTGCCCTTTATAAGAGTGCTTGTTCTTTGCCATCTTGTTCAGTCTTGAGCCATTGTACCCCAGGCTACAGATCTCCAGATAATAGTTTGTATCTTGTACCTTTTTTGACCCTTGTGTCTATTTTGTGTTTCACTGTTTTACGGAAGCTCTGCTATCCTAGTTTTTTGCTGTAATGTGATTGACTTTGGCTGGGTTTGAACCCGGGTCTCTGGTGTTCTAAGCGTGGCGTGTTATCTGCTGAGCTAACTCCCAGACAGTGGAACCCAAAAGCAGAAGAGCAATGAGTCGAGAGACTTCAGTTTCCATAAAATAAAAATAGTCTTTACTTGAGAAATCAAGGAACAAAGTACAAAAAAACTAGGATAGCAGAGCTTCCGTAAAACAGTGAAACACAAAATAGACACAAGGGTCAAAAAAGGTACAAGATACAAACTATTATCTGGAGATCTGTAGCCTGGGGTACAATGGCTCAAGACTGAACAAGATGGCAAAGAACAAGCACTCTTATAAAGGGCAAGACACAGGTGAAAGAAATCAAGGCTAATGAGGAAAGAACAATCACACACAATATTGCAATCAGCAGGCGTGGTGAGCACTGAGCTTGGGGTTACAGTGCCATCTGGAGATGAGGAGGGTGTCCAACAAGGAAGCTTTAATGGGGCGCCCCCTGCAGGCCAGGAGTGGAACAACAGCCCAAAGATTGAATCTTTACACAGCTGAGCTGACTTTGTAAATCACTGCTGTTCAGTTATTCAGTTCATTGCTGATTAGGCTGGCCTTGTAAATCACTCCTGTTAAAAAGTACTTGAGTGGTCTTTAAGATGATGGGGGCACTTAACAAGCATCTAGTTTCATTCTCTGTTGAGTCCATATATATATTTTCAGTTGCTGTGGTCTCCTAATGCATTTGTAGAATTCTTTCCTAAGCACAGAGACCACAAAAACAGCACAGTCTGGATTAAAATCCTCCTAACTGAACCAATGACCAGCCTGCTTGTATTGACCATAATCAAGATGCCAGTTTTACACAGGGAGCTTTGACAACCTTGTTACTGAACAAAGTAACAACCAACTACATCCTTGGTCCAATTCTCAGCTAGTGCAATGTTTCATTAAATCACAGATTTTAGAATGGGTGTTGAAGCTGTCTGTGTGATAAACCACAGGTGGGCAGATTCTACTAGCATCAACTCTATGTTTGTGCCTTGCTTTGCAACAAGTCCTCTGTGGTGCAGTGGTAGTACCTATGCCTTCCATTCGAAAGACCCTAGGTTTGACTCCCGGTATGTGCTGTGCACTGTGAATTTGGTCATATCTGCACTTCTTCAGTCATTTTATGGTAGGCTTCTTGCATGCAATTGCTCTTTATCTTAACATAACAAGTAGCTTGATCCTTCCATGAGATGTTAAAGTTTTCTTTGCAGTTGTTTTGGGCACCTAGAACTGTGTGATCAGCTGCTTTTTTATGCAATATGTGTGACTTAATTCAATTTAAACAGTGCTTTAAATCCCTCAAAAGAGGTGCCGGTACTCTCTTATTTTTAATTTTTTGCTTACTCGATTCCCCCTATATTGAAGGGGTTTTATATAGATGGGTTGCTCGGCGACGTCATCACTGCTTGCTTGCGCAACCGAGAGGCAGAAAGAAGAGATGTGCCTTGTGTTGTAGGCCAGTAGCAGTGTCTGTAAGTCAAAATGCCAAGGAGTTGTTGCGTGGATAATACATCAGAGCCAGTGCTGGGTGCCTGATGTTAACATACCAGTATAGCAGTAGATGCAACTATTACTTTACTAGCCTAGCGTTATGATTCATTCATGTATCACAGTAACACTGCAAAAATAAAGACAGAAAAACAGATCCAACTAAAATCAAGTTTTATTTATATACAAACAATGAAGAACGCTTTAATAATTAAGGTTGTTGCAGTAGCGGACCAGCTCACCAATCGGGCTTTCTGCCTCCCGGATGCGCACGCACCTTGTAATGTTTGTAAACTGGCAACCCGTTTTTACAGCAGTCAACAGACGACCTTGTAAAAAATAATAAATCCTTTTATAATTTGTGGATTTGCTTGAGCTAGAAATAGCTACTAAACATAATTAAAAATGTGCAAAAGGATTTTGAAAAAATACCCTTAGAAAGAGCTAATGTAGAAAGAGCTATTGAACATAAAATGTGCAAACGGTAAGTTATGCAAGTAAAATTTTCAACATGGTGAAATGTTAAACTAGTTGATCATATAGAAAGAGCTTGGAAAAAAAAACTTTAAAATGACACCAAGGCCGTGACAGGAGATTGTGACGTACCTACAAAAGGGTATTGGAAAAAGCTTGCGTCTGACCGGCAGTGATATCATTCTGGCTTGGTGGGATGTCAGCCAGTGAGTCCTCTGATTCTGACCTTGTTCTTTTACTACTCATAGTCTGAAACCAGGAGGACATTTTAAGTGATCATTGTATTTTCATTTTAACTGAGCAGCTATGGTTTCGCGTTTCACACACAAACACACACACACACACACACACACACACACAGATACTCAAGGTGAAGGTGACCACAGCTCATATAACCTCTAGTGCCCTGTGTATGACATAAGTGGTGCCCCGTGTGAAAATCACTACAAGGGAAATAAGAGTTCAAAGAGTGGTTGACCGATGCGTCTCCTACAGAAGAGCAAATGTGCAGAGCATGTCAACATATCATTTTTTACCTGAAGAAAGAATGAGGGCTGCTGCATCATTTGAGTTCTCTGCCATCAATCTGTTCAGACCCTACCATGTAAAGGACGATGTCAAGGGGAGAGCATCAGTGAAAAAAATCTGGGGAGTTGTCTTTTGTTGTATGGCAAGTAGAGCTAATCATGCATAGCTGGCCAACACTCTTTCTACATAGAGCTTCCTGTTAGAATACCAGAGGTTTACTGCAGGCAAAGGCCATCCCCAAAAGGTCTTGTCAGACCCAAGAACCAATTTCATTGGCACAAAACCTGTACTGAAGGATATGTATACTTTCCTGGACGTCAAGATAAAGGAACTGTGGAGAGGTATGCAGTCAAGAATGAGACACATTTTGCATGGAAAGTGCATCCAATTAATTCACCACACTGAAATGGAGCTGTGGAAGCTGCAGTGCAAATTCCAAAGTCTTGGAGAAGGGTCAAGTTTCACCTTCAGTGAGTTTTATTTACATCGCATTGATCCAAGAGCTCATAGTCGAGAGGGATGATAACTTTGTCTTGCAAAACACACTACTGCTTGGTGAAGTCACACAGACAGGTGACTACAAGACATTTGACTTTGCCAGGTACCCTTACAAAAGGCTTTGAGAGATACAAACCCAAATCAATTGCTTTTGGAGATCCTGGAGTCAACTTGCTCTTCCAAACCTGTTTATGATGAACAAGTGGCATACAGCAGAGAGGAATTTAGCTTGAGATATTGTTTGGCTATGTGATCAAATGCAGTTCAAGCTCAGAAGAGTCAACAGTGTAAACTCTAATCCAAGGGACATAATTTCCATATCCAGAAATCAATGGTCAAAGAATCTGCATCTTGTGACAGAAAAAGGATCTGTCTAGGTATTGTTTTGCACAGAGACGTCAGGCACCTTGTTTTTCCTAGTTGATGAGCAGAAGGCAACGGCACGGTTGCTAACCTGTGCGATCTTCCGAGGGGCCCACGAAAGATCAAGTGGGAGATGCTATGGCAAACCCGCCTGTCACCCCGCCATCATTAAATATCATGTGAACTAATTTGAAAACAAACAGATTGTAGTCAACAGTTTACTTTACTTGGCCTGTTGATGTGGACACGATGATCATTATTATAATTCCACCTGCTTCTGACTCACAGCCTAAAAGTTAACTCCTGTCAACATTGCATTGTGAGCGAATCTTTCAAACATGGTAAGGAGCGTCACATTTTCGACTGACAGCAGAGGTATTAATGCCAATCACAACGTACAGATTAGCTGGCCAATTAGGGACACAGCGCTTTTCAGATCGATGAGTTTTGTATAAAATCAAAGTGTTTGATGAAGGCAGGAAGGTACGTGGAAATAATGTGGTTTTTAACCATAAATCACGTGAACACACTGTATTATACCAAACACACAAAATAACGTTTTTTAGCAATGAAATAGGTGCACTTTAAGCCAGTGTTTCTCAACCCTGGTCCTCAAGGACCCCCTTCCAGAATGTTTTAGATGTCTCCTTAATTAACACACCTGATTTAAATTATTAGCTTGATGGGGAGATATTCTGGAAGGAGGCTGATGAGTTGGTTCAGGTGTTTTAAATAAGGAGACATCTAAAACTTTCTGGAAGGGGGTCCTTGAGGACCAGGGTTGAGAAACACTGCTTTATGCTATACAAATGTGTAAAAGCTATTTAAATGCATTCACTTGGTACTTGGAAGCTTCAGCTAGTTCAAAACGCTTCCGCAAGGGTACTTACTCGATCTAAAAAGTATGACCACATAAGCCCAATTCTGGCATCTTTACACTGGCTACCAGTTAAATATCGCATACAATTTAAAATATCACTAATCACCTACAAAGCTTTAAATGGCCTAGCACCCTCATATCTTAGAGAATTACTATCAGAATACAATCCATCACGCACACTACGGTCGCAAAATTCTGGTCTCTTGATTATCCCTAGACTATCAAAAGTGTCTAAAAGTGGAAGGTCATTTTCCTACTTAGCCCCTAAGCTCTGGAATGATTTACCAACCGATGTCCGAGAATCAGACACAGTCGATAATTTTAAATCTAGACTTAAAACTTTTCTCTTGAACAAAGCATTCGCATAATTTGTCTAGTAAAAGTACTTAACTCGAAATAGTTATCTGTACGGAACAAAGCACTCGCGGTCATAACACAGACCAACCAAATAAATAAATAAAAACCTTATCTTAACCTATAGTCGGATTGCGATTTTGGAACTTTCGTGTTCTTGTGAATAGTATGCCATACAAACCCGTTTGCCACTGAACCTGCATTAATGACGACAGTGGGGCCTCCAGCCTTAGTCAAACGGGTTGGCACGTATGGTTGGGTTGTGATTTTGGCGCTTTCTTGTGTCTTTTGAATAGTATGCCATACAGACCCGTTTGTCACTGAACCTGCATTAACGACGACAGTGGGGCCTCCAGCCTTAGTCAAACGGGTTGACACGTATGGTCAGGTTGCGATGTTGGCGTTTTCTCGTGATCTTGTAAATAGTATGCAATATAGACCCGTTTGCCACTGAACCTGCATTAACGACGACAGTGGGGTTACAGGCCTTAGTCAAACGGGTCGACAGGTTTCATTTTCTCTTAAAAATCGGAAGGTGACCCTTAGTTACCATATATACCGTCGCAGTGGGCCCCCAATTAGCAAAATCCTCAACTGTGGATAATATAATTATGCCGCAATAGTTAGTCTGTCTGAAGCTAAGCTGATTAAACCACATCACTGTGTGACACTTGCATTACATGTGAACGGCCCCTACGCTAATATGATTTTGTTTTTCTCTCCCGGTCTCGTCCCTGGGTCCCATTGACCCTGAGGACAATGGGACAAACAGACCCAGTTCCGGTAGATGTGAAAGTTGGCACACCTCTGATCTACTGGTCGTCCTTCAATGTGATGCCCAGCTGATGCCTGACCAACGACCACCGGCAGGACCCGCTTAATATCCGCTTAATCTCTGCTTAATCTCCGCTTAAGATCCTTATCCGTTTATATGTGTGTATACATGTATATCTCCCAAGGGTTTTTCCCTCCTAGGACTTTTTATTTTTATTTCCTCGGCTAAACAACCCGGGGTTTTTGTTTTTTTTCTCCTAGGGGGTTTTTTACCCCGGGGAGGTAGCCTGCTTGGGCTTAACTTAGCTTCTTCTCCTAGACGTTACATTAGTAATACGCTCGCTCATAATGTCGCGTCATAGCCGCAGCAAATTTGACTGCTTATGCTATTGTGTATTATGTTGTGCTATCTGTCGTTTTTCTGTGCTTTTACTGCTTCTATTAATGTAAAGCTGCTTTGAAACAATTGAGTATTGTGAAAAGCGCTATATAAATAAAATTGAATTGAATTGAAAAAACTTTAAAGTTAATGATATTGAATGTACTTTATTGTTATTGAGCGGTGCAGTACTTACCAACTCAGACCTATGTGATATTGGTACTGCGTGCAGGTCCCAAGTCCTCTTGGAAAGTGAAATTTGCATTACCATAAAGTTGGTTGGCAGCAGGAAGCATGAAGTGCTCTAAAACTTCCTGGTAACTTCCCGGCTGCGTTGACCTTTGACCTCAGAAAACACAGTGGACCAACACCAGCAGATGACATGGCACCTCAAACCATCACTGACTGTGGAAACTTTACACTGGACCTCAAGCAACATGGATTATATGCCTCTCCTCTCTTCCTCCAGACTCTGGGACCCTGATTTCCAAAGGAAATGCAAAATTTATTTTCATCTGAGGACATAACTTTGGACCACTCAGCAGCAGTCCAGTCCTTTTTAAGGGCGATACGCTTCTGACGCTGTCTGTTGTTCAAGAGTAGCTTGACACAAGAAGTGCGACAGCTAAACCCTAAAAGTGTATATTATATTCATTCATTACACACACACTGATATATTTCAAATGTTTCTTTCTTTTAAATTTGATGATTATAACTGACAACTAAAGAAAATCCCAAATTCAGTATCTTAGAAAATTAGATTATTGTAAAAAGGTTCAATAATGAAGACCAGTAGGTGCCACACTCTAATCAGCTAATTAACTCAAAACACCCGCAAAAGCCTTTAAGTGGGCTCTTAATCTAATTCTGTAGGCTACACAATCATGGGGAAGATTGCTGACTTGACAGTTGTCCAAAAGACGACCATTGACACTTTGCACAAGGAGGGCAAGACACAAAAGGCCATTGCAAAAGAGGCTGGCTGTTCACAGAGCTTTGTGTCCAAGCACATTAATAGAGAGGCAAAGGGAAGGAAAAGATGTGGTAGAAAAAAGTGTACAAGCAATAGGGATAACTGCACCGTGGAGAGGATTGTGAAAGAAAACCCATTCAAAAATGTGTGAAAGATTCACAAAGAGTGGACTACAGCTGGTGCTTCAAGAACACCTACCCACAGACGTATGCAAGACCTGGGTTTCAGCTGTCGCACTTCTTGTGTCAAGCTACTCTTGAACAACAGACAGCGTCAGAAGCGTATCGCCCTTAAAAAGGACTGGACTGCTGCTGAGTGGTCCAAAGTTATGTCCTCAGATGAAAATAAATTTTGCATTTCCTTTGGAAATCAGGGTCCCAGAGTCTGGAGGAAGAGAGGAGAGGCACACAATCCATGGTGCTTGAGGTCCAGTGTAAAGTTACCACAGTCAGTGATGATTTGGGGTGCCATGTCATCTGCTGGTATTGGTCCATTGTGTTTTCTGAGGTCAAAGGTCAACGCAGCCGGGAAGTTACCAGGAAGTTTTAGAGCACTTCATGCTTCCTGCTGCCGACCAACTTTATGGTAATGCAAATTTCACTTTCCAAGAGGACTTCGGACCTGCACGCAGTACCAAAGCTACCAGTACCTGGTTTAAGGACCATGGTATCCCAAGGAGCCCCAACTAATTATTGAGTGCTATACATGTTCATACTTTTCATGTTCATAATTTTCAGTTGGCCCAGATTTCTAAAAATCCTTTCTTTGTATTGGTCTTAAGTAATTCTTAAATAATTATGTAATTGGTCTTAAATAATTATCTGAGATACTTTGGAATTTGGGATTTTCCTTAGTTGTCAGTTATAATCATTAAAAGTAAAAGAAATAAACATTTGAAATCTATCAGTCTGTGTGTAATGAATTGGTATAATACACAAGCGTTATATATACACACTTGATGGAGATTTCACTATTTGAAAATGTAAACTGGAATACAAATACAAAACAGAGTTATCAAAATATAATTACCAATCAAGCAATAAAAATGCAATTCCAAACATGGTCCTTGTGTGATCTTGATTAACTAAAACGTTCATTTTAACAAGTTTAAATTCATCTATATATAGGTAAAACAAAACAACAAGGAATGAAACATCAGTAGGAATATATGATTAGTAATTTTCATTATACATATCTAAGTACTGTGCAAAAAGTCTTAGGCCACCATCACCAGCTTTGTTGTTTTAGCCAAGTTTTAATCTCCATCCATATTTATTTTTCACTCTTTTTTTAAGACACAAACAATATAATACAGGAAATATGTACACAAAATTAAAAACAAAACCATTTTCAGAACTAAATGTCTTCTTCAGGCATCAGTCAGTTTTTAGTGTTGACCTCTCTTGGCACGAAACACATCTTGAGCTTTTTTGAGGAGACTGAAGTCATGAAGTCATTCGATTAGAAATTAAGATTTAATTTCATTTAGGTTTAAGATGTCCTGCAGCTGTCTGCTATTGCTCAAGTGGAAGGGGAGTTTACCCTAAATTAGTGGTTCTACCAGAAAGACTCGAAGATAGGTTAAGACTTGATATGAGTTTATTTAACAGTAGTTAGCAACCAAGGTTAGAATGTAACACAGTATAGTTCTTTGGCGTAGGCCCCGACCATAGTTCAAATCCGAGGGTCACGGATTCTTGCCTTCACGGTTCCTGTCTGAAGATGAAGACAGGCCAGAATCTAATCCCCAAAAATTGGTAACTATGATCGGTACCCACCAGTGTTTCTTTGAGGTTCCTGAAACAGATAAGAGAAATTGTTATCTACTGACATTGACGGATGCCATAAGAGGCCATGGGATTGCCGCTTAGGCCATAGAAGGCAGCAATATGCCCCAGAGAGATAGGCTGGAGAGATAGGCCGCATAGGCCGTAGAAGGCAACGATATGCCTAGTGGGAAAAAGCCACATAGGCTTTAGAAGGCAACGATATGCCAGACAGAGATAGGCCGCGCAGGCCACAGAAGGCAATGATATGCCTAGTGGGAAAAGGCCGCGTAGGCCTTTGGAAGGCAACGATATGCCAGAGAAATAGGCCGCGTAGGCCGTAGAAGGCAACGATATGCCTAGTAGAAAAAAGCCGCGTAGGCTTTAGAAGGCAACAATATGCCAGACAGAGATAGGCCGCGCAGGCCATAGAAAGCAACGATATGCCTAATGAGAAAAGGCCGCGTAGGCCTTTGGAAGGCAACGATATGCCAGAGTGAGAAATGATATAAATGGCAAAGGCCATGATTTAGCATGGTTAAATACACCACCACCACCAGTAGTTTGCTTAAACATACCTTGATTATTGCTTGCCATTATTGAATTGAATGTCATAGTGTTTTCCTGCATACGGTGAAATTAGGAGCGCGGCTCCTGATGAAGAGAGACAATTGATGTATGCATGCTTTTATATTGTCATTATAAAAGTAGGGAGAAGATTAGATGGTTACAAACAAATCTGACTGATGCTAAAGATTGCACGGTGTCTGTCGTGTCTTGGGTTTCCCCAGTCTTGTACTCTTTAGTTGAAGTTCTGTAATGTCATCCATGTCTGTAGTTCTTGTAGTTCGTTGGTCCTTGTTCTAGATTGTTTCCCAGGTGTGTCTTGATATCTTGTTTACCCACATGAATATACAGTCCTTGTGTTTCAGTTGTCCTTTGTCGATTATAGTTAGCCGTCATCACTTTTTAGTCCTGTATTCTGGTCTTCATTCTGGTTCTGCTTTGTGCACTTTTGGGTTTAAGAAATAAACCATTGCATTTGGATCCGTTGCCTTGTCTTGCTTGCTTCGCCATGACACACAGATGATTATATAAAATTCTCTGTTTACGATGTAAATTAAGACCCCCCAAAAACTGAAGAGCGGTATCAGTAGGGTTGTGCAGTTGATAGATGGACGTACTCCGAAAGTAATAGCCTTCTAGATGAAAGTTTACAGCTTAAATTTTGACTAACCATAATAGCATGATTAAACATAACAGATTTGTACAAATAGTCTTACATGATATGTACTTAAGAAGTTCTGAATTATTTGTTGAATGAAGATCCTCCGCCACACTGGCATTCAAGAAACGATCGAAGTCCGCACCACACACGACCGCAAACGTGAAACGTGACAACCTGCGTGCACGCCGCAAGTGCGCACGGCCCAATACTAACGAAAGCTTATTTCTTGTACATGTAGCAATAATGCATGTTCAAATCCTTGCAGCGTTTGCGATTAGAGTTCCTGGAAGTCGATAAAGAGCCCTGGTGGTATTGCAGGCACTGAAAATAAAGCACTTATAGAACTGCATGCCCATAGTCTGTGTAAAAACATGTATATAGTTTTAAAATAGCTTGCCTCATGTATGCAGCCGTGCTGTTATAATGTGTTAAAATCCTAGCAGCCAGTGTAATGTGGTTATATGGAAAGTTGATGCATGTTTCGCAATTTTCTCGAGGATGCAGAGTAGTTGGATTTTACGCATCTAATTCCAGACAAAGTTCCTTGTAAAGTTATCATTTAGAATCATAACTGCATGATTTTTGGCTTTCCCAGACGAAAGATTCCCATCGTGAAACAGTCATTATGATTTCTATGATCGTGGCTCTTCGTTGGTGGTACAGTGTCGTACGGTGGGAGAAGTTCAAAGACATACGTTTTCCTGGTCTTGCGTCCAAGATAGCCTACAATAGTTTTCTGACAGTGTCAGAAATTCAGCATGATCACCGCACAATGCGTTTGCTGCTATAATCTTGTCAGAGTGCAAAAATCCTGTGGTGTATTCCAGGCTTTAAACAGAACATAGAATTAAATTAGAAACAAGTTATTTCACATGCATTCCAATTCTCCAGTCATGTTGGAATTCATTAAAACAGCATATGACGATTAGAATTAAATAGTTGAAACACATAAGATAATCGAACACCACTATATTCGAACATAACACCACTCGAAGAAATATTTAGACATTATTTCCATTGGGTTCCATGCTAAAACAAGAAGGAATTGTGTTTGTATCCTGTATAGCTGGTGGCACCACCATTGCGGGCGAAACATACGTTGCCAACGTTCAACAGCACTTTAAATAGGAATTACGTGATGTGATTTAAATCCAGCAGTCACATTACATCTTCAAACCAGTATCCAGACATCCGCTGTAGCCTACCCATACGCATATTCTGTGTGCCTGCGTCGCAAATAAAGCACAATGCACTTAATGGTTTAAACTGATGCAACCTGTTGTATTCTTAAAGAGGCAAGGCGCGCGTTTTTCAACTTTAAGTGAGGTCTACTGTATACCAACAAACTCGACATGAGGGTTTACAGGCTCAACTTTTGTTGAGACATCCGCAGAATGCACACCGATCAAAACAACGGCAAGCCCTCAGGAATAACACCAATGTACGTTTTAATTGTATTAAATACACCACACAACCTCAGCTCCGTCTCCATATTGCGCTGTAAGACATAGTCATCGCCATCTTTCGGTTGTAAAAGCATGTAATGTGCACTATCAGCCAATCCAGTATAATGAATAAGAGAGCTTACCTTAGGAGAAGATAATCCAAATAAATAGATGGGATGTTCAACGCAACCGAGCTCGGATAAGAAGTTGACTGAGATCTGGAATAAAGTCTCATTTGAAAAGTACAGTTAAAAGTTAATGCATTCTCGTACTTTGTACATGTGCATAAATAACTGAAGATCTTAAAGCACAAAGCTTTAGATGGAAACATTTATGCTGAACCCCGTGCTCAAAAAAATTGACAATATGCATTACTGTTGCCATTCGACCACACACACACACTTACGATTTGCTCAGCAACAAAATGTGTGCTTGAAAACTTTACGCTGTATGACCAGGATTTATTCTCCAATGATATATTAATGGTGTGTCCTACCATAAGATTTAAAGTTCGTAAAATAGCGTATCACCGTATCCTTAAAGTCTGTAATTAGGGTCAGGTGAGTGAAGATCTAACGTGAATATTTGCATTTGATATGAACAGTTTGCATGAATACTGTTAGGCATTAAGCAACTTGCATTGTAGTACCGTAGCAGGTATAGGACGTTGCAAGAACCTGTTACATGAATAAATAGTACCTTATATTATTGATGTTTTAGGGAAACACTGAAAGGGACAGTTCAAATGAAGCTCGTATACTTTGCGCATTCCTTATTCCAATGAAACACACGAACATTAGACCGCGTCATTTGCCTGTTTGCAGCATGTCATGCATACACGCCGTATTTAATGTGTGAAATTTTCGCGAGTAATAGTCGTTCATCCAAGTCGATTCCATGTCTTTGCTTCACAAAACATTCGCGTACGGTTGAAAACCAATATAAGCGGAGCATTTGGTATTGTAGACGAAAGACAAAGATCCTGTGATGAGGGAGATAACAAGCTTCGGCATTCTTCCAAACCCGTGCAGGTGCAGCGCTTCGCCAATCACTGATGATTTCTGACATCTGCTGCGGGCGTTCAGAGTGTGTGACAGTCAATATTAATATTACACTTTACAGATCATCCAAATGTTCCTGCACTGTTCATAAAAAGAAACGGCCTGTGGTATCCTTCTCTGTGTACTGCAGGGTTACACACTTAAGGAAGCTTGCAGACTTCCATTTTTAAGTCTTTAACCTTCTGTGAGAGCTCCTCGCGATGTTGCATGTGAAACGAAACGAGATGAGAAAATCCCAGGAAAACAGTTCGAATGCCCGATAAAATCACTCAACATTTAAATCGGCGTGATTCGGGTAACTAACGCTTTAGTTAGCATTAGCATATGCACTGGACATCGAGCGTGTAAATGCTGGCATCAGTATCTGCGAACGCAAAGACAGGTGAGTACGAGGCTTATATACTCTCAGTATCAGGGGTGATTGATTGCGCCTTGTGAAATGAATGACGTAACATTCGAGTTTCCTGGTAGAACTTGCGCTTTGCTACGCTAAGCTAACATTTCTCAATTCCAGTCCTTAGCACTATTCGGACGAGATTAGTTTTCCAAACTACGTTTGAGTTTCAACGTGTCCCCCAGGACGTCTGTGATTTTATGTACCGATTCGGACGGGATTAAAATGATGCAGGCTATTCCAGAGATGGGAGTGTCTGTTTCATGCATTTGGGCGTTGCAGTAGCACGTGCTCTGGATACGCGTGTTTGTAATGTTTAATATTTTTGCTTTAAATGTAAAATTATGACAGAACATGTAATTTATTCATTTAATTTTAACAAATCAAAATAAAATATACAAATCCCACTAAAGTAACGTTAAGCTACGTGTTTCATATAACTGTCTGCTTAATAATAAATAATAAACACAAAGAAATGAAGAAATAATGATTAATAAAATGTAATATATTTATTAATTAACATTACCATTCCGGAGTTGAACAACTTTGAACGGAGTTTCTTATAATGTTAATGATATTACAGTGTTTAGTCTTAACAGTGTATGATATCCAGTTCGTCTTGATTTAATTATTTTTTTTTGCCGAATGCGAAAAAAAAATACATATCTGAATGAATGGGACTCAGGAAATACAATATACGCGCATAAGTAAGACCTTACGGCAGATCATGTTGGCCAAAAACACGAAATGAACCGCGTTTTCAAAAGATATTGCGGGCAAACACAGACATTTGCATCCGGACGGGATTAAATTTCTCAGAGGACTTCTGAGTTCGGCGAAAAAAAGTAGGTAAATTGCGCTGGAATTTTTACGGAGGTCGTCAGAGAAAAACACAGACATGGCCGATTCAGACGGGATTAAAAACACAGAGGACCTCTGAGAAGCATGATTTTCTCAGAGGTCCCCCTGTAAAACTAGTCCCGTCCGAATACGGCTCCTGCCCCCCCAGAACATTTTAGATGTTTTAGATGTTTTTATATACAGTATATTAAAACACCTGATTCAGTTTATCAGCTTGATAGTGTGTTAATTAAGGAGCCTGATGAGTGAAATCAGGTGTTTCATATAAGGAGACATCTAAAACATTCTGGTAGGAAGGGCCCGAGGACTAGAATTGGGAACCACTGCCCTAAATATTTGACACATCATCTTATACTTATATACAGTTTTTAATACTACATACACTTTTTCTGTATATTCTGGTTGAATTCTAATAAAGAGACTGAGAAATAATTATATATGATCACTATACAATTAGTGATGGGGAAATGAAGCTTCAAATGAAGCACCGATACTTCTCTTACTGTTTCGAACCATGATTCGAAGCCTCAACGAGGGTGTCGAAAACAGCGCCATCTTTTGGTTAATAAAACATATAGCAGTTGCTTCTGGAAAAAGCTTCGTCAATAAAGCAACAAGCTGATGAAATTCAGATGAATATTAATATTATGTGTACAAATAAAGCTTAGACAAAGTGTCTGTGAATGGTCAATATAATAAATGTATTTACTGATTAAAGTGTGGCAATAACTTCCAGTAGGAGTTAATATTTATATGATTCAATACTGTATTGTACAGAATAATGTTCACAGGCATATAATAACACACACGCACACAAGTATAAGTAAATACAATACTATATATACAGTATTATGTGGGACCAAAATGTGAATAAGGCAAATAACTCATAAAAAACCTCTAGGGTTCGAACCTTCTGACACGCAAAGCGAAGCGAGCACGTGACTAAGCAGAAAGTGAAGCTTCGTTTGTCATTGGTCACGTGATTTCAACGTTAACAACACAAGCTTCGAATCAAAGCTTCACCTGGCACGCCCACTTTTGCTCGACACAAGCTCCGAAGCCTCGCTTCAAATGTAACATCACTATATACAATTGCAAAAACAACAAATCTAATGGTAGCCTTTTGCACAGTGCTATATATGAACAAAAAAAAGTTTATTTGTGTGTCCCAAATTGGCTAAACAGAGAGAATCTTTCTATTGGATTGTAAACATGTCTTGATGCTCTGCTATGGGTTGCTATGGTCACAGGAGGCCTTGTTCTTCACCAAGGTGTTTATTTCCATTTGGTGGGAGTTCTACAGACAACCTGAGGTATTTGTAGTTATTCTAATGAAATTTAACTAGTTATTGTGTGTCTAATCTGTTCCAGGTGCTAGGCTACTTTGAGATTTAAGAATATTAAGCTTTATCCAAACTTGCAAGAGTGTTATAAAAACCAATGTTTTATAATTTTAGAACCATTTCAGAAGCATTTAAATGTACAAACTGGACCAATAAGATGTTATTTGAATTAATTAAATTTCAAATTCATGTTACAGTTAATAAAGATTACATTATGTTGAGTCTGAGGTATTGAAGAAAATTGTATCTATCACAAGTGCACTTGAATGCTAAAGGACACGTGCTGTAACTCTCTGTGACATACTGCTTCAAAGACTGAAGAATTCATTGGAGAGGTGAATGGATGAACTGACAGGTGCCACAGCCAGCTCTCCTCATCAGTTCAAGTGTTTATCCTGCCAGCCCAGAGCCTGTCGACTGGCCGTCAAATGTTGACAAGTCCCCTGACTGTTGACCTGCCGCATGCTCCTCTCCGGGTTGACTTCAGCACTAGGCAAAAGTAGTGATACTGACAAATAACACTTCAAAGCACTGAGGGCTAGAAGTTCTGTCTAAACACTAGCAAACCTGCTCCATGTTACATGCTTTTACACTACATCAGGGTATGTTGTTTAAATCATATAGTCAGTGTTTATAGAGTTATAGAACAAGCATTCTTCTAAGCATTTAACTTACAACTTGCAATTTCGATTCATTTATGTTGTATGTGTACGGCACTTGAGTCTTTCTAATAATGACCATGGGCGGCGCTAGATGTGGGCTAGCGGGGCTTGAGCCCCGGACCTATTTTGTAAAGCCCCGATTGTTATAATATGCGCGTTACTAATTTAATCTGTTAAAATATTTTCTATTATTACAGCCGAACTGTAAATCTCTTGTCAAGAACTGTCAACTTCCTCGTATGATTATTTATGTAAACATTTAAAAACGCGTTTTATAGACCTTTCTTTTCCCTTCTAAAGCGCGTGAGAGGTGACGGCGAGTAAACTGAATGCGTGATCGGATTTAAACAGCTCATATGCACCACACGTCAATTATAACATTGCGACCATGCAATCAGTTAATCTTGTCAGGACTTTGGAGTTTTCGTCTAGAGATGATCTGTTACTCTGTCTGTAGGGTTACTCAGCTGTTACTCAAAGAGCTGCGCGGGGTTAGTTCACGCCAAGTCAAAGCTTACACCTCATATACTGTAGAGATGGAGTCATCAGTGCCCAGGTTAAGAAAAGAGAAAAGAGGAAAGAGGAGAAAAGTGCAAAAAATAAAAGACTGTATGCTATGAAGCTCACTCATCTCAATATAAGAATTGTATGAAGTATATATCATTATGTTGCTTGCTGTGTCTGTGCTGAAGTTACACATAGAGAAGTAGCCTTATATTCATTTTTACAGAGATTGAACATAACCAAATCAAGTCTGTAACTTTAAAAACTCCTAAATAAATCAAAAGATAAACACTACCTGGTTGCAGAAAATGTATAATCATTCATTCATTCATACTCAGGAATTAAATGTGTTAGTTTAGTGCCAGGTGTTAATATAAAGTTATTTAAGATAAGGTTAAGAAAATGTTTATACTGTTAAATATACAGTGCAATATATACAGTGCTTTCTGTGGTAAATAATAGAAAAATATGTAATTTACAGAAATATTGTGTATTTTATGTTAAAATAGCTTTGCAGCCCTGCAACGAGATATCCAGGAACATATCCTGGATGAAATTTTATTTTTTCTGGATGAATTAAGAGATGAGTGTGAAAGGGGTGAAAATATGACATTAAAAAGAAATCCAACAAGAAAAATTAGTGTACATATACAATTAATATATTGTATATGTATATTTAAGATAGAACAGTTGTGGATAAAAATAAAGGAAAAATGAATTAAGTGGAGAGTAAAAAAGAGCCAATATGTTAAAAATAATCCTGTTGGCCCCCCTTTGACTTACATTAGTCAAAGTCATAGGGGAGTAGTGTTAGGGTTACCAATATTTTTCAAAATATATTATTTTGTGTTCTGCAGAAGTCATACACATTTAAAATAACAAGAAGTGGAAAAGATGATAGAATTTTCATTTTGAGGTGAACAACTTCTTTGATATTAGTGTGAAGTGTTTTCAGTTTAACTGAGTGGAACATTGTTATTTTAATGCACTATTAAAAAGTTAATCTGGCGAAAATAATATCACAAATGTTGATCATGTTTTAGCTATTAAAAGTGTATTTTTGACACATGCTTGGATGTCTTTGGGCTAAGCCCCGGATATCCACTGACCCTAGAACCGCCCCTGATAATGACTATGTGACTATGCCACAAACTTTCCCCTACAGGGACAAATAAAACTAAACTTAACTGAACAATCTCATGTTAATCTTAGAGTAGTATGGCATTATATCTCTGAAGGGTCTATCGTCTAATCAGATTTATAAAAGACAAATACAGCTGAACTGCTTCATTCCAAAAAAACAGCCAAGCTCCTGGGAGTATTTCAGAAAGAAGGTTATGTGACTTACCTGCGTACGTTTAACAGTAAGTAGCCTAATGTAGAACTCGGCTTGGCACGATGCGGCTCTGCTTGTTTTCATAAGCTTTTCCACAATTAGTATTGCTTCAGAGTGGGTGGGATTGTAGACTTTTTTCACAGTTGCACCGTGTCTGCCACAACATTATTGTAAACGTGAAACAAACAAATAGACAACATGAGAACAACTTTAAGTTTGAGTTTGGATCTAATATTAGATGCCCTGCTCCCAGTATACATTTAACTATGGTGGCTCTATTTCAAATACTGTTACTGTACTTAAGTAGATTTTTCTGGTATCAGTAGTTTACTTTGCTATTTATTTTTCTGACAACATTTTACTTTTACTCCTTACATTTTTTCATAAATATCTGTACTTTTTACTTCTTAGATTTTAGGCTCGTTACTTTAGTTTTAATCTGTATTTTTTTAATAAAAAAAAATTCAGATTTGTCTTGTTCTCAACTGCAATCTCTCCCAATGGTTTTCATTAGACTTCAATAAGACATGAAATATGAACAAAATAAACCAACATCCCAAAAGTTCATGAAAATAGTGTCCTAAGTAACTTTCTAATTTTGCTAGTTAATGCTAGAAGACCACGTCTCTGTGTGAATTTATTATTTTGTAGAAATCTGAGTATAAAACAAAGTGTAAGAGAATTAAAATAAATTGGTAAGGAAGTCAGAGTTGTCTTAACACGTGTAACGTTTTGTTTAAAAAAAATCTTGAAATACATTATTATGAGAAGTGCCTTTCATCACAGACAAGAGATGAGGAATAATCACCTCCATTTTATACATAACAGGTGAGAGTAGTAAGCTGAAATCTTTCTGTATTAAAGCGGCTATTTTTTGTGATCCCATTTTTTGACATTTGGTTCGTTCGCTGGCGGTCGTGTGGGATCAGGGTGATGTTAGGCCCGCTACGCAGCACGTTGGGTCTATGCAGCTCCTCCACAGCTACCCATTCTGCACTCCGAGGTGAGCACAGGTCTGAAAAACATACATTGGATAAATCCACTATTAGATCGCAAGGAAGGTAGATTCACAGTAAACAGACAGTAGTCCCTTTCACACATACAATCTTTACTGGTAATTTACTGGTAAATTGCAGTTAACGTCATGTGTGAACAGAACGTTTCCGGTAAATCAGTGCTCCCAATTTACCAGTAAGACAGGTTGTAAGATTACCAGTAATTTACAGGTAAGCGCTATGTGTGAACGAAAAATATAGGATTACCGGCATTTAGAACAGACGACGTCAGACCGCGCTGACAGATCGGCAATCAGAACGTTTTTAAACAGATGATGCGTTTACCCCCGCACTGTTTACATTTGTTTCCACACCCATGCTGCTTAAAGCTCCAGTGTGTACTTTTTTTAGTTAATTCTTAGCAAAAATCCATGTGTTCTTTCAAAAGTATGTGCTCATTCATGTGTAATTACTTCCACCCCACTAATCAAAGTATTCTCATAAGTGTAGAATCTGCTATTTAAAATACATACCGTCGAGTCGCTCGTCTGGCTGAATCCATGTTGTGCCTCCATCTTTGAAATACATTTGCTGATGAGGGACATTCCTGAAATTCAAGCTCCGCCTTTCGCGCTTTCAGACTACACTCACTCTGGCCGCTAGCTGAAGCCTCCCGAGGTTGCATGTGTAGGCGGTATAAGTCATTAAGACAGTCTTTTTCGGAATATTAACAATTATAAAGCTGACAATTATTCTTAGTTAATAGTAAATTGATATAATATGCTTATGACTTGCGAATGTAATGCTCAGTTAATTTAAATAAACCAGGCTTGATGACGTATGTAGCCTGCGACCTACGTAGACTGAATCCTTCGGATTTTACAACAGCCGAACACCGTGATGATCCCGCGATCTAATGCTTTGATTTGAGGCAGATTTGAAAGCCTGTTGAAGACCTATTCTCAAGGACATTAAAACAAGTTGCCAAGGAAGCGAAAAGAGGATTTAAAACGACAACGTGACAGGAAAAACATCAAGACCAAAGTCAATATTGGAGTAATGTTAGTTTATGAGGCTCAAGGGACACAGCAGTTGCCTACTTTCTATCTTCTCCACAGGTAATTCAGCATATTTGTTTACATCTATACAGTCTATGGTGTAAACTCAAAGTTCTATAGTTGCTTGCCTAACTATAGCATGGTTATGCATAACAGTTGTTAGTGTAACCACGCATGTGGTTTAATGTGTTCGAATAGCCACACGCTGTCTCTCCGCCCATTTATGTAATCTGAGGTACTGAGATAAATGTGTTTTAAATCTTTTCTGATCTCTAGCACAAACACACAGTGACAGCGCTATTTTTAGCCTTTCATTGATTAAACGAAAGCGGCTGATCTGTGCGTCTTTCGTTTCATTTTACAAGCGTGTGAAAGTTGTGCGGTTTTTTTTCCACCAATATCAGAGAAAGCTCTTACATATACACGGACATGTAACGTTTACTTAACATAAGCATTGGACTCTGACATAATATTAGTTTGCGTCCATTTAAACCTGTCATTACTCCCGCTCATGATTAAATGAGAGAAGAGGGACTCATCCACAGACTATACCCTCAGTAATGTTAATCTGAAGAGAAGCGGTCGAAAATGGACAAAAAGAGATGGATTTACCCTTACGAAAATTAACCATGGTTTTACTCATAGTAATCAATTCACCAAAAAACCATGGTTACTACACTTTTACCACAATAAAACCATGGTTAATTTCCGTAAGGGTAAATACCATGTGTAAACGTGATGTGTCTCTCTCATCGACTTGTGATTCGATCGACGAAAATATATCTTAATACCAAGTGTAACAGCCCCTAGGATATTTTTCCTCGCGTTGATGAAAAAGGAGTGTCTAAGCTACGTTTATGGTTGCTTTTTGTATGTGATTTAAAGCGGACATATCATGAAAATCTGACTTTTTCCATGTTTAACATGAATCTGTGTGCTATGATGGATCACAGGCAAATTGTTCATTATTTGTTATTGCTTTTGCTTTGTACTGGAAGCCATGTTAACCTTGGCATGACACGGCCACCGTATGAGTTAAGACGCGTTCCGAATGGGGGGGGGCTAGAAAGTAATATTCAGTTGGTTGTCATATAGAATTTTGCCGCTAGATGGGAGTAGATCCTACACAGTGGAGCTTTAAAAGTCGAGCACAACTGAAGTTAACATCCACATTTCTTCAAAGTTGTTTAAAACAGCTTACCATCTGTTTGCCAAATTGCCGACGTCCTTAGTACACCCTCGGTGAAGCTAAGGTTCCGTTTGACGTCGCCTACGCAATGTTGTTTGGTCACGAGCAACTTCGCGACCGTTTGCCACAGATGTGAAAACAACAAAATACGGACCGACGATATTAAGTCATAACCCGCCATTGTGTACAAATACGACACAGAGCTCGCGGCCACGCACCACAGGTAACTTCCGTTTTCTCTCCGAGTTTAACAGAATTAATTTACCAGAATTATTGTGTGAAAAAGGCTAGTGTTAAACAAATGATAACGTTTGCCGGCACCGTTTGATTAAGAATGAGTGTTATTAGTAAAAGATTGTTGCGTTTAGTAATACTATTCGTCAAGGTAAAGTTTTCCTGAGTTTAACTATTTACTTTGAATATTAAGTAAATAAATAGGAATAAATATTTTAAAAAAGAGGATTTCGATGATAAACTCTATAAACTCAACAGAGCCCCAAACTTAGATTATGTGGCAGTGTTAAACCGGAAGTCGGTGGGTGACAGCCAAAGCAGGAACGCCCACAGAGTCAGAGTGTGAGCCCTGCTCCAAGTCTCTGCCTCTGGCTCCATCCTGCCTTCCTGCCCTGCCCTCCTGCCCAAACCATGGTTCTCAAAGGCAAACATTTATCATGGATTTAAAATAAAATTAATTTCTTATTTATGGTTTTAAGCATCTGTTTAAGCAAATCAAGTTTTATTAATTCAATGCAAAAATATTTCGTTTGCGCTATTAGAGTTTTCATTTATGATTCACTTTACTCTAATTGGCTAGTTAGATTTGGATTGACAGCTCCCCGATCAGGAAGTTTACTGCACTGGAGCAGATTTTGGATAGCGATCTGCAGTTATCTGTGTAGTTCTAGTGTTTGTGTAATTTATGCAGTTAGTGTATTAGTTAGTAATTGATATTTGAGGTTTGAGTATGCAAGTTCTCATGTGCGGCACAAAGAGTTACCTTGAGGTAATTAATGTAATTTAGATAATTAAGAAAATCAATAAAAGTTTTGTTTTTGTACAGTACCGTTTTTTTCTTTGTTCTGCTTGTTTATTACGTGTTTAGATTTTTTGGTACTTTAAGTATTATATTTAGTTATTGTTTTATATGGAAAGATACATAAGAAGATAAGTTACTATTAAATATTATTGTAAGAAATAGGCTACCAAGTCAGTGAGCAAAGAACGGGCTAAAGAAAGACATATATACTGTACAGAAGTAAGACTTTTAGCAATTAATGATTTTCTCAACTACATTACCCGAGGATGAGGATGCTGATGCTCAGTGGCCCCTAAGGCTTTTTGCTCTCTGCGCCAACATATAAAAAGGCTTTTACCTAAAATACAATGGTAAAGTGATTTAATTTAAATCAAGCATACAGTAAGATGCCCGTAACATAAACTGTTTTTTTTATTTTCTCTTGGTGACCGTATTTTTTTCCTTTCTTGCAGAAGTTACACCTTGTAAAATATAGCTTTAATGCATTCAAATGACTTCAGTGATAAATTTATAAAGGTGTAAGTCTTAAAATATAATGTTTTATTACAATGGCTGTCAAAAGATTAATTGCGATTAATCGCATACAGAATAAAAGTTTTTTGCATAATTGATGTGTGTGCACTGTGTGTAATTATTTATATATATAAATACACACACATTAATGTTTGTATTAACATGTATATTTATATATCTTTGTTCGTTTCTTGAAAGTTTGCTTTCATTTTTATTGGCACAAAAATAAATGGAGGGTCTTGCATCTTTCATCTTGTTTTAAGCATAAATTTACTTAAATTTGATATGTGTACTTAAAATATACTTAAACCTGACCTAAATATACTTAATAAAACAAACTATCTACTGACATATAGATTCTGATGTCCACCAGTGAACAGGCTAATACTGTAACTCAGATCAGCTTTAGCTGTGAAAGCGCTCCTTCTGGTGTGTATTGATAAGGCCAAGTGTAATGGAAGAGATGGCTCCCATTGTTAAATATCTGACAGCAGCAGGTGGGAAGGTAGCTAAGAGGCCAACATGCCCACACACTCCATTTTAGTTGTGCCAAGGAATAGCAGGGGTTCCAAAATCATAACCAAATGTTGATTTATATTTTGAGAAATTCCTTAATAACTCTCATATGTATAATTAATTATATTAAGTGATTTTTGTTGTTTACACACTGTTCAAAAAATGTAGGGTCCTTATTGTTAATTTCCACATGTATATAAAGGGCTCAAAACCGACAGGTGGTTAATGTGTCAGACCGACCACATGTCAAATAGATTTATTCAAAAAACACAATTCTGTTTTTTTTCTGAAACTTGTTTAATTACTAAATTAAGTTTAAGCTGATTAAATGTAACTGTTTAAGTTAATTTAGTTGAGATCACCAACAGAAGCTAAATGCAATTGACTCAAAAACGTATAATAAAAAATATTAATTTTTAAAGTAGGGACTATCGCATATAGTGAAATTAAAGTGTTATTTATGTTAATATTACAGTACAAATGTATACATTTATGATTTAAAATGTAAATGTACATACTGTTTGCTAATTTTTAGATGTGTGTTATTTTGCCTTAAATTAATGAATGCTGTACATGCAGTGTAGCAATCATTTCCTTGTAAAATCAAAATCTAGATGTCACGATCTCGGTCTGATCGACCGTTCTGTCTTTTTGCTTCTCTGTGTTTGTTTTGTATTTTGACAACTCCACACGTGCGCGTCTGTCACCAGGGCGATCTCATTATCAATTATTTCCTGCACCTGCGTCCTTCACCTGTTCCTGATTTTCTCCCCATTTTGTTTGGTATTTAGTCTCCCTGTGTTCATTGTTCGTCACTGTTATGTCTTACCTCAGTTCTTGTCTAGTCCAAACTATGGCATAACACAAATGCAACTTTGGAAATTATGTTGGTGACTAAAAGCATCCAAAATAAACCAAAACTCTGTTATATTTTATTATTTGAAGTGCAGTCACCCTTTGCCTAGAAATTGCTGAACCATATGCGTGTGATTTTTCAAGAAGCTTCTTAAATGTTCAATTTAGGATGAATTTTAAAGAGTACAGATAGAGTTCATATTTAATCTGGGCTCTTATTGGCTGCTTTTTCTTCAATATTCAGTGTAAGTCATCTATTTCAAAAATAATATTTTTAAATAAAGTTTTAGTTTTCTAATAACAACAATTAATCTGTTTGGCACGGGTATATTTTTGTCTACAAAAGAAATTTTAAGCATTTAACCATACACCTTCAGCTTAAATGATTTTTAAGATCATAGTTAACATTTTAGTCAAGTGTGTCCAAACTTTTGGCCTGTACTGTATTTCCTGACAGACGAACTCGCCACTGATGGATCCAGCGGATGTTGACGCAGTACGCGCTGCTTTGGCACAGCAGGGGGCCTGGTTGGGACAGCAGGACTCTCAGCCCTCTACCACCTCGCAGAAGGTGGAATGCCTCGCTGCCCGGGTCTCTGATCTCAACATCCAGCTCGAGTGCATGCAGCTTGAGGCTTCCGATCCTCGCTGCTCGTCTCATCCTGAGCCCCATGTTACCAACCCGCCCACCTATGATGGAGATCCAAACACCTGCCGGTCATTTTTGTCACAGTGTTCCATATTTTTTTCTCTTCAACCTCGCAGACATGCCACAGAGAAAACACAATGGCATATGTCATTGCCTTGCTGACCGGTAGGGCGAGGGACTGGGCCACAGCGGTCTGGGATGCTCGAGCTCCTTTTTGCCAGTCCTTTGATGATTTTCGGAAGGAGATATTAAGGGGGAAGCGGCCGCAGCACACCTGGTCCGTCTTGTTCAGGGACAGATTACTCTATTCAGTTCCAGACTTTGGTGGCTGTGTGTGGGTGGAATGAGGCTGCTCTTCGTGCTCAGTTTTTAGAGGGGCTAAAAGACAAGATACAAGACGGGATTGCCACTCATGATCTTCCACGCTCTCTCGATTCTCTAGTCGAGCTCGCTCTGTGTGTTGAGAACCATCTATTGCACCACCGTCATCGCCGCTCATTACGACACCGTGTTCTCCTGGACGAGGCGGTCGATTCATCCTCTTATCCTCCATCTGTCTCCCCCCCTGTGCCGAGCGAGCCGATGCAGTTAGAAAGGATGATCTCAAAACTTCCTTTCATAAGCAAGATCATTGAAAAAGTTGTTTTCAATCAGCTGAACAAATTCTTAATTTCTTAAGAATCTGGTTTCAGACCACACCACATTTTGTCAAAAAGAAGGACTGCTCCTTACGTCCATGCATTGATTACAGAGACTTAAATGACATTACTGTTAAAAATAGATACCCCCTACCTTTAATGTCTACTACCTTTGAACTTCTGCAGTGAGTGCATTTCTTCACCAAATTAGACCTGCGCAATGCCTATCATCTGGTGCACATCAGAGAGGGCGATGAGTGGAAGACGATGTTTAATAGACCTTGCGGACATTTTGAATACTCCGTTTTACTGTTCGGATTAACGAACGCTCCGTCCGTCTTCCAAGCTGTGTGGCCAATCCCCGACTCTCGTAAGGAGGTTCAACGATTTCTGGGTTTTGCTAATTTCTATCAGCAATTCATTAGAAATTTCAGTCAGATTGCTAAACCTCTTACAGCACTCACTTCCACTAAGGAGAGCTTTCTCTGGAACAGTGAGCACCAGGAAGCCTTTGATATGTTAAATGTCCCAGTTTATCTCTGCTCCTGTGCTTTCTATTCCAGATCCTACGGCTCAGTTTATTGTCGAGGTTGATGCATCAGATGTCGGGGTAGGCGCCGTTCTGTCCCAGCGGTCCACCAAGGATAGGAAGGTGCATCCATGTGTCTTTTTCACCCAACGGTTAAACCCAGCCGAACGCAATTACGAGGTAGGTAATCGGGAGTTGCTGGTTGTCAGACTGGCTTTGGGCGAATGGCGTCACTGGCTGAAGGGTGCCTCGGAACCTTTCCTGATCTGGATGGATCATAAAAACCTTAGATACATCAGTTCGGCCAGGAGACTGACCTCGCAACAGGCTCGTTGGGGACTCTTCTTTGACCGTTTTAACTTTTCCCTTTCGTACCGGCCGGGCTCCAAAAATACGAAGCCTGATGCCCTCTCTCGCTTGTTCGTTGCCCTAGCGTTAAGAGGACCAAAACCATCTTTCCAGAGGGGCGGGTGGTGGGTTCCCTCTGCTGGGGAATCGAGCAGCGGGTGAGGGAGGCCAGCCGGGAGGGGGAAGTGCCAGATGAGTGCCCAACGGGTCGGTTGTGGGTTCCTGCTGCGCTCCGTTCCAAGGTCATCCAGTGGGGTCATGAGTCCAAGTTTGTTTGTCATCCTGGAGTTCGGAGATTGTTGCTACCGTCCGCCAACAATTTTGGTGGCCGTCTATGGTGTCAGACAGTTTGTATTAGCCTGTCAGGTATGCGCTCGCAACGAAACCTCTCATCAAGCTCCCGTTGGTCTGCTTAAACCCCTTTCTGTTCCCTTCTGCCCCTGGTCACATCTAGCCGTAGATTTTGTTACCAGCTTACCTAATTCTAAAGGCAACACCGTTATTTTAATGGTGGTGGACCGTTTCTCCAAGGCAGTTCATTTCATTCCCTTACCCAAGCTGCCCTCTGCCAAAGAAACGGCCCAGGTATTACGTTAGTATTAACAACGACAGTGGGGCTTCTGGCCTTAGTCAAAAGAGTTTCTGTTACTGTTGTAAAGATCAAATGGGGGGCCCCATACATTGATTTGCGCTGGGTCCACAAATTTGCTAAATCCTCAACTATGGGTAATATACTTATGCCGCAATAGTTAGCCTGTCTGGAACCAAGCTGACTTAAACCACATCACTGTGTGACACTTGCATTACATGTGAACGACCCCTACACTAATAGGATTTGTTTCTCTCTCCCTGTCTCGTCCTCGATCCCGAGGACAATGAGACAAACAGTCCCAGTTCTGGTAAATGTGAAGGTCGGAACATCCCTGAAATACTAGCCGTCCTAGGGGGGTTTTCAAACCGGGGAGTCAACCTTCATTGGCTTAACTTAGCACCCCCTATAGACCCCTTCATGGTTCACGTCACAGGCGGTTCCCACTGCGCATGTCGGGGTCAGAAAAGTCATTACAGCAGATTGAGTTGCGTATTATTTGGTATCGTAAAAAATGCCTACTTACGTCGTGGGCTGTGAAAATCGCACCAGGTCTTCCGTTAAGTTTTCGCGATTCATGCAGAATCTCAAAAACAAAAAAATACAACATCTGTGGCTGCAAGCAATTAACGTGCAGACTGGGACAATGCAACGATCAAAGAGGCTTGTTTTTGTAGTGCTCACCTCATTTGAGGTAAGTCATCTTTTTTCAGCCCTGTTAGATGAACTTATAAAGCCTTGATAGTATGAACAGTTTGACCCCATGCTGCACGCGCACCCGATAGTCATTCAATGTTTACAAACCTTGAAGGGGTCTATACGTTACATTAGTAATATGCTCGCTTATAATGTTGATTCATAGCTGCAGCAAATTCTGCTGCTTATGCTATCTGTACTAAGTTATGCTATCTGTCGATTTTTCTGTGTTCCCTGCTTCTATTAATGTAAAGCTGCTTTGAAACCATTACCAATTGTGAAAAGCGCTGTATAAATAAAATTTAATTGAATTAATTTAACACGTCTTCCGCTTACATGGTCTGCCTACTGACGTGGTATCTGTTAGGGGTCCCCAATTTATTTCCCGTTTTTGGCAAGAGTTCTGTAGACAGATTGGCACTACTGCCAGCTTATCTTCAGGTTAACACCCACAGACCAACAGGCAATGTGAACGGGCTAATCAGGATCTCTGCCAACCGCTCCGCTGTCTGACATCTCACTATACGAGCTCCTGGTACCAACAGCGTCCTTGGGTTAAATATGGCCACAACTCTCTCCCTGTTTCAACCACCAACATATCCCCTTTCGAGGCTTTGATGTGTTTTCAGTCACCTCTGTTCCCATCACAAGAATCCGATGTGGTGGTTCCGTCTGCTCTAGCCTTTGTTCAATGCTGCAAGCGCACTTGGAACAGAGCTAGAACAGCCTTAATTCAGGCAGCCAGACAAACCAAAGCCGTGGCTGACCGACACCGCCGACCCGTGCCCCATTATATTTGTGGGCAGAAAGTATGGCTTTCTTCCAAGGATCTGCCTCTCCGACAGCTCTCTAGCAAATTGACTCCTCGGTTCCTTGGTCCATACAGTATTATTAAGGTCGTCAGTCCGGTGGCGGTTAAGCTCAGATTGCCTCCTGCTCTTGGTGGGATTCACCTGTTTTCCATGTATCCAAGGTCAAGCCTGTATTCTTTTCTCGCATTAACCCTGTTCCCTCTGCCCACACCCCTCTTCTAGTGGACACCTCTCCTGCCTATAAAGTGAGATGGTTATCTCTCCCTGACCGGCTCGGCAGTTGCGATCTCCAGTGTTTGCTCAGTGACTTTGTCTCTCCCTGGCTCAGCCCAGTGGTTTTTCTCTGTCCTTTACTTAAGCCTTTATTAAACTATTGTTTTATCTGCAACTGGATCCTTGCTGTGTGTGTGTGTTTTTATATACATATTTCCTGACACTAGGGGCCCTATTTTAACGATCTGAAACGCAAGTCCGAAGCGCAATGCGCAAGTGACTTTGTGGGCGGATCTTGGGCGCCTTTGCTATTTTCCCGGCGGGAGAAATAAGTCTTGCGCCGGGCGCAAATCAATAAGGGGTTGGTCTGAAGTAGGTTCATTATTCATAGGTGTGGTTTGGGCGTAACGTCAAATAAACCAATCAGAACGCTATGCAACATTCCCTTTAAACGCAAGGGCGCAAGTTCCATGGCGGGTTGCTATTATTATGACGGATTTGACAGGCGCACGCCAGGAGCGGTTCACAGCCGAGGAGACCCACGTTCTTGTAAGAGCAGTCAAAGACAGAGAAGTTGTTTTGTATGGGGATGGGAGAAACCCGCCCGAATCAGCGTCGGTTAAACAGGCGCGAGAGGAAATAGTCGCAATTGTCTCATCAGCTGCGCCAAGCATGTCAGGAGACTGGGGGACCCCAAGCTTGCCAGCATAAATCGGGCACGCCGGGCACACAGGAGGACATCGCTGCGTCCACCCTCACCGCTGAAAGGGTTTGGGGGCTTTGAAATTGGACACAAGAAACGCAAGCAAGGTCCAACCCCAAAGTACACTTACAAATCAAGTTCACATACATGAAGGTTTCTTATGAAAACATTTTAATTATTTTTTAGATAAAATAAACGTAATATATAATCGTTATTTGCATGATAATTGTTTAACGCTGCTACACAAAATAAATAAAAACTATCACCACAATGCTCACCACAATGATTTCCCTTATCTCATGTGTTAATATTTTTTATTGTAACAATTTATGATTTGATTTCCCTTATCTCATATTTTTTATTGTAACAATTAATGATTTGCAAAAATAACTGTTGCATCTGTGTAGATTAGATAAGCAATGTGCGTTGTGCACGCTATACATTATGGTCAAGCATGCGCCCTTAAAATAGCATAATGAACCACGCGCAACGCGCCACTGACTTTAGACCAGTTTTTTTTGGTTAGTAGCGCAATTGTTTTTTGAAACTGCAAAATAGCATAAGAGATGGTTTGCGCCGGAGCACGCCTCCTTTTTTGCGCTGAACCGCCCAGGGAGCGCAAGTTCATTCCCTAGTTTGCCGACGTGCGTCTGTGGAGGGAAAAACCCGCTGTGCGCCGGTGCAAAATACGAATGATACATGCGTCACTGACAAAGTCAATTGCGCTGGGTGCAAGATAGGGCCCTAGATGTCACTTGAGTAGAACACTCACATATACATGCATATGTCTAGTTTTTACTTGTTTTTACTTGTTAAATTCATGTTTTTGTTTATTATGGATTTATGTATACAACAAACATGATACTTTCCTGGCAGTATAAACGTATTAACCCTTTCCCCAGCCAGCGCCAGCATTTTCTGTGATTCACAACCATTTAATGCCTTTCAGAAATTGTTCTTCTTTAAATTTAGAAACATACAATATATGAAACAAAATAAAAATAACAATTGAAAAAAATATAGGGAGTGCCAAAAATGTCAAATTTTGAACAAAAAGCTGAGATAATTGCACTTTTGTGAAGGACTTTTGTCCACAAATACTAATTTAATGACGGGAAAAATAAACCTAAAAGGGTTGTTCCTATTCTCGTAATGAATAATGCGTGTGTTTTGGGCATAATGTGCATTAGACTAGCATGAATAATCAATATATTCTGGCGTATTGGTTTTAAGGGTATTCCTCACAGTATTTTAAGTTCATACATTTTGTATGTTAAAAAGTGTAATAAATAATGATTTTTAATTTTGGGGGTCCAAAATGCAAAATTGTAAGCATGTTTGTTCATGATTACTTTATTGTTTAAATAAAGACAACATTTAAGTTTACAGTGTACTTCACATAAACATTGAAATTTCAAGTTCTCCCATTTCATATTCTACTCTATTTACACAGTGTTTATTGCGAAAATAACATAGATCTCTTTTATGCACCTATGACAATAATGTATTTTGACAGGACACTCATTTAGGCATGAATAAATGGCCTTAAGAATGAGAGGTGATTCTAGAGATTCTAGACAAGTTGGTAACACTTTACTTGAAGGGGTGTCCATAAAACTGACACAACGCCCTCACAATGATGACACGACACGTGTCATAAACACGAAGGAGATTTTATGCACATTTATGACAACTGTCATTGTGTCATTTGCCCAATTGTAATTTTGTAATTGTTAAAAAAAATGTAATTTTTAATGCAAAGATGACATTGTTTGAAATGTCTTTGTTATGACAACTTGACATAAACCAATACATCATAACTTGTAATAAATATGTCATAAACATGACATAGCAGAATAATTATAAAACTTTAGAAACAACCTAGCTTTATAGGTTTATCATTTAATACTTTGTCAAATAATTTTAAATACCTTAACACAATGCAACAGACATGTCAAAATATTATACTTAACTTTATGTATGTGATCAATATATAAAAAACTCACAACTATCAGAATTTGTTCTTCCTCACAAAGAGGGTTCTGAACTTTTCTGACATACAAGAAAAAAACTAATGAATAAATGTAATGTAGTTTTTCCAGCGATATGGACACAATGCTGCATGGCTTAACCCATTAATGTACTGTTTTCATTTCATTTTAGGTGAGTCTCCAAATGCAATAAAATGTAATTTTATTAATTTTAATTACAATTATTAATATTTTTGAATGATTGATTTTATTTTATTTCTTATACACTTTAGTATTAACACTTAATTACATTTTAATGACAAATTATATCTGTAGTTGATGTCAAGAAAAATATTAATGACGCTGTTATAAAACTAGTACTTAATGACATTTTAATGACAATTTAAATTTGTATCACTGGTAAAAAGTGGTCAGTTATGTTGTTTTGGTAATGTCAAGTTGTCATAACAAGTAATGATGTTTTGGTCATAACAAAGACATCTCAAACAATATCATCTTTGCATTAAAATTACATAGTTGAATGAATGACACTTAATGACAGTTGTCATAAATGTGCACAAAATCTTCATGTTCATGGCACGTGTCATGTCATGACCAAGAAAGTGTCATGACAGTCCCATGAACACTCCTTCAAGTAAAGTGTTACCGACAAGTTCAAGCTGTTTCAGCCCAAATCATTGAGTTAACAGTAGAAATGCAACATTCACAGACCTTCATTTTATGATGTTGCATGTCAAAGATGTTAAACAATATGAATGAGATGGTGAAATGACTTCAATAACTGACAGCCCTGAAGACATTTCTCTGAATTAAAGCAAGTTTTCTATACAAGAACATCAGATACACATAGAGTTTAAATTATGACTGGCCATGTTGCTTTAAAAGATTGTCAGTATTATATTTTATAATTTGATTATTAATCTCTTTAAGGCTTATAATACATAAAAAGTTCATGTGCAATGAATAGATTATTGGTCAAAGCAGTTGTGGCACATCAAAGCTTTTCAGTCTCAGTTAAATAAGTCTAACAATAATATAAAGTTATATTACTGTGCTGGTTGGGCAATGATAATCTAATCATAGCTGCTGACTGTCTATATTCACCTGACTACACAGCAAAACCCCAAGTGTTAAATGAATACTGCTGTAATCCACATCCATAGTGTTAAAGATTAACACTGAATGAGTGATTTTGTTTTGTTTTGTTTACTTTACAGAACCATCAAAATACTGCTGTATTATGGGGTTATCGTGATACTGCAGCCAAATATCTATATTAGCCAACAATTTACTCACCATTAAGCCATTGAGATACATTTTAGTAAATGCTAAATTGCTTTTTCTAGCTTTATCAGGGAAGAACTGCTTTAAAAGTGCATCCATCCTTCACAAAAGTAATCAACACAGCTCCAGCGGGTTAATAAAGGTCTTCTGTGGAAAATGGATGTGATTTTGTAAGAAAAATATTCATATTTCAAACTTTTTAAACTATAATAACTAGCTTCCAGTAACAACGCCATCTTGGATTCACATGATTCACAAAAGAGTTTAAGTGTAGTGAGCATTCATCTTTGCCATAGGTACTTGTGCAGTGACTCTTGTGAATCGTGACTCCAAGTAAATTGTGAGTCCAAAATGGTGTCATTACGGAAGCTAGTTATTATAGTTATTACAAAGTTATTACAAGCTATTACAAGCAAACAATATAATTTTGGCTTCTTTCGTTGTTATAAAAACAAGACGTCAAGTGTCAAGTGCCGAGCTAAAGGTAAAACTAATCAGTGACGACTTGTAATCTTTTCTTCAGTGATTGTGTTTGTTAACAGCAGGTGTTCATCATTAATGTTCATTTACCACTTCATTATTGCATTAAAGGCGGAGTCCACGATGTTTGAAAGACAATGTTGATATTTGAAATCACCTAAACAAACACGCCCCTACCGCAATAGAATCTGGACCTTCTGTTGATGGACCCGTCCCACACATATGCAACCCGGCAAGGATGTCGGTTAGTAGACACACTCCTTACTGTTGATTGGGTAAGTGTGTTTTGGTAGTCGGCCCGTCTCCTTTTCCAAAGCGTTTTTCAAACATCGTGGACTCCGCCTTTAACTTCAACACTTGAATCAGTGTTACTTTTTAACACTAATCTTTAGTCTATATATAATCCAGACCATCTGGGTATGGATTATATAGGGGAGAGCTGGGGCGAAAGTACCATTTTCAGAAAAACTTAATTTTATAAGATAATTTATGTTATATGGAATTTTGGAACAAATGTAAAAGTATAATTTCACTTTGAACATTAGTAGCAAATTGTTACTTTTGACCCTTTCAGATGGGACGAAAGTAACAAACAGATGGCCAAATGTAACACAACAGAACAAGATAGATTGTTAATATGTATCTGCAAACATATTCTGCCATTTATCTTTGCAAATTTAATTAAAAATAATTAAATTACATTTTCATTTTAAATTTCAGTTTCATCAAATGATTCAAAAGCAACCAACAGTACAAACTTGATTTGTTGAGAATAAAACATTTTTAACAGTATGAACACTATGAAAATTAATTTAAATCATATTAGAATAATATACATTTTCAACATAAAGCAGCGGGACAAAAGTAACAAGCGTTACTTTCGTCATGAACAGGAACTCCTGACATTTTTAAAAGAGAAGGTAAACTTGTGTTACAGGATGCGTTACAGCACTATATAACCTGTAGATTGATCAGTATTGTAACACATGAAACACAAAATGCATTATAAGAACAAATTATAACCACTTTAGGAATTTACTAAAGCTTTCAGGACCTACACGCACAAAACAAAGACGAAATAACGCAATATTTGTCAGCTCTGTCAAGGGTTTCGAGCTAAAGATGCTGTCATAGTTTGAAATGCCAATGTAGTCAGGGATGGGCAGTATTTTTGATACATGTATTTCAAATACAAAATAGTATTTTGATGAAAATGCCTTCATGTTTTGTATCAAAATACTTTAGTGTTTTGTATTTTTAAAATACTGTAAAATACTTTGTAAGAAGTCTACCTGATGACATCATAGAAATGCGGCCTCTGATTGGTGATAACTCAGAAGTTTACCTAGACCAGAAAAGTGATCCATACGCCTTATTCAGTCCCCCGCCACATTGATTTCAAATCGAGGCCGTGAGGGACCGACGTCCAGAGCGTGCAGTTCAAACCTGTAGGATGCTGGTCATTCAGCCATCCAAACACAAAATAGATCATTTTACAAATTTTCACAGGACAAAGAACCTCAGAAATCAAGGATTGTCAAAATAAGAATAGACATATGACCCAACCTGAGACGAGAACAGCGCACCGCGCACACAATATCTGCCTTGGATATTAGCCTGTTGGCCAATCGCCAATCTCTCATGTTGTACACATGTTTACTTTTCTTTTAAAACACTGATACAACAATACAATATGTTATGAATACACCAAAGTATACATCTCCAGTTTGTATAGAACATAAATGTATTTTCTATGTTTGTTCAAGACATGAACATTGACTTAATAATGTGCGATTGACTTGATATCAATCTATTTATGTGATATTTTGTTGTGCAAGTATTGTTTGAGGTAAAACCCCATATGAACCTCCAAAGTTGTGTACAAATGTTATTTAGTTAGAAATTAATCCTGCTTCTGATTCCGGTCAGTGTGCTTAAAAAAAACTGAGAAAAGTTTTTAACGTATTCATGCCTTGCGTTTTTTGTAATCGGTACGAATTGAAGATATGTATAGTTATAGGACTATATTAGTGTTTTAAAGAAAAGTAAGCTATTAGAAATTAATGATTAGCCAACAGGCCAATAACAAAACAAAAAATTTATGTACACATTGCGCTGTCTCAAATAAGGTCATATGTCCCCTCTCACTCCAAAAATCCATGATTTATAAGGTTCTTTGTCCTGGGGAAATTTGTAATTGTGTTTTGATGGTTAAATGACAAGCATCCCGGTACAAAACAATATGTTTGAAGCGCACGCTCTGGACGTCCATCCCCCACAACCTCGGTCCGGAACCAACCCGGCGGCAGGCTGAATAAGGCGTATATGAAATGTGGTGGTCAGGGTAAGAAACGTGCATGCTGCCAGCTTTTCATAAATAATTTGCTATAATTTTTAAAAGTTAAGTTTTGGCGTTTGTTTTAGTAGGCTAAATAATTTAGCTTGCTACTTTCAGTCTATGTTGGTTGTGCATGAAAAACATAAAACTTTTCAGTGTTGTACAACAATAACAACTGGGATTTTATTGCTGTAGTACGGTCTAAACTTGTTTGTCAGTGTTGCTTATGCAAAGTAGGCCCTTTGTTACCAGCTGCATATGTCAGTTTTTTGCATGACTCAATCAGAGTCAATGTAATGGTGAAGCAATAGATCAATTAGTCCAACTGATGGAAGGTTTGTGAAGAAATTTCATGCTCCTTCGTAAAAGTATTTTTTAGTATTTTCAAAATACAGTAGTTTATTTTGACACATTTAAAACTAAGGTATTTGGTATTTTATTTTAAAATACATTTTGATGTATCTTTGCCCAACCCTGAATGTAGTCAGAGCTCTGAGAAATCACTTTGTTACTTTTGTCCCGCGTTACTTTCGCCCCGGTTCTCCCCTACACCTACAAGGGGCTGTTTTCCAGACAGGCCTTATCTTGATCCCAGACTAAAATACATGTTTGAGCAGCCTTAATTTAAAAACACCTGACATATCATACCATAAATCAGTGCCACTGTTTTGTCTCAAGATGCACACCTGCATTGTTTTTTGTTAGTTTGGTTTGTAAAAACTACTTAGATGTACCAATATAACTAAGGATAAATCCTGGATAAACCTAAACCCTATCTGGGAACGTGCCCCATGAGTGTTAATTTAGCACCAAGGGGTTTTGCTGTTTATCTTTATCAGTCATGGTGTTATCTTCTGGCACATTATCATTTCCTCTATCCTCAGTACTAGTTGTAGATGTAATGATCGTCTCCTCCTCAGTTCGAACCACAGAAAATCTAGTGCGATCACTGGACCATTCACAAACAGTGACCGTTGTCTTTGTATTTAATTTGTCTTGTGAAATCACATCTGAAGTCCCTCTGTCAGAAATTTCACCCCCTGAGCTACTCTCGTGGACCGTCTTCTCTAATTTATGAGCAGAACCTTTATTTGAGTTTTTGTCTAATGCTGTTTCAGGGTCAGTATGAAACACAGCAGCTGAACTCAGGCACTCTTCCAGAGAGACCGACAGCTGATCAGCAGTTTTCTGCCCTTCTTTGTCCTCCACAAACATCTCAGGTACCACTTTGGTTCCCACTGGATTATTTCCCTTGTAGAAGCCCAGCAGTGGGAGGCTTTTCTTCCGCTTGCCTACGTTTGGGACCGTGCCATTAGTTGCTCCGTCTTTAAACATGTTGCGGATGTTGTATTCCTCCTGAGGCTTTTTTGAGGTATCTTTAATTCCTGAGAGAGTTGTGTCATTCGACACATCACCCGGTTTAGGAGTGGGCAGATTAATCGAACCTTGAAGGCTGGGTTTTTTCTCCATGTGGGTGACACGAAATCTGTGGATTTAAAGATGATTCTGACATAAGTCTTACAGTTACAGTTTTAGATCATAATAAGGTACAACATGGCATGTCGATTATATTTTAGTCACTGCCTAAAACTGGTATAAGGCATTCTTTCAACTGTGAATGCAAGAATTATACTATTTTGGAAACAAAATATATATGATTGTGTGATTGATTTTAGAAATGAAAATAATATGAAAAGAATGTACATTAGGTCATACCTGCCCACAGAAAATACAGTCTGCTCCCCTGGCCGGGCTTTGCTTTTAAACATGCGACTTCTGCGTCGTGTTTTTAATACATGTCCCTGTCTACAATGGACACAAGAGCTGATTTCACCTCCCAGATGAATTGTATGATGGTGAAGGGGAGGACCATCTATACTGTCTTTGTGACGTAACCTGGACAAAGAAATACAACACTATTTAGTATCTCTATAAAAATATATGACCGTGACCATACTGTTTGCTCAAATGTACATCATATTTAAGGTCCCAAACTGAATGAAACACAGAACGTTTGACCAAACTTTTTCAATGCTCATAACTTTAAACATATCTTAGTCCTAGCAGTGTGCCTTTGTGAAAAAGTGTTGGCCCCCTTCAGATTTCTTATGTTTTTGCATATTTGTCACACTTTAATGTTTCAGATCACTTAACAAATGTAACTATTAGTCAAAAATAACACAACATGCTGTTTTAAATGAAGGTTTTAGAGAAACAAAAATCCAAAACTACATGGCCATGTGTGAAAAAGTGTTTGCCCCCTTAAAAAACATAACTTAACTGTGGTTTATCACACATGAGTTCAGTTTCTCTGGCCATACTGAGGTCTCATTACTGCAATACATGTTTGCAATCAAGAAATCACTTAAATAGGACCTAGCTTGTCAGGATTTAGAGGACACAAAACACGAACCCAAATGCAGACATAAATAACAAAGGGATTTATTATAAAACAGGGGAAAAAAACAGGAAAACAAAACCCACGAGGGGCAAAACAAGACAAGGGAAACAACACTACACTAAACTGACACTAAACTTTAACATTACTAACAATAAACTTCTCAAACACAAAACAGATCTAGACTTGGATATAATACAAAACTTACAGGAATCGGCAGGGCATGAGACACGTGCACAGAACAGCAAACACAAGGACAATAAATAGGGACAAAGTAATTACATACACCTGGAAAATAATCACGAGTAAGGGATCGGGGAAAAAGTGACGAGACCCGGGAAATGCGTGGTCAGAATAAACCAATACTACAACCACACATTTCCCACATAAAACATATGTACTGTCAGAACCCTGCCATGCTAAACTAGATCTAAATACCAACAGGATCCGGCAGGATTCTGACATAGCTGACAAAGTGAAGTAGACCAAAAGATCCTCTACACATCATGCTGAGATCCAAAGATATTCAGAAACAAATGAGAAAGAAAGTAATTGAAATCTATCATTCTGGAAAAGGTTATAAAGCCATTTCTAAACCTTTGGGACTTCAGCGAACCACAGTAAGAGCCATTATCCACAAATGATAAAAACATGAAACACCTTCCCAAGAGTTGGACAAATTTTATCCCACAAGCACAGCGACGACTTATCCAAGAGGTCACAAAAGACCCCACAACAACATCCAAAGAACTGCAGACCTCACTTGCCTCAGTTAAGGTCAGTGTTCATGACCTCACCATAAGAAAGAGGCTTGGCCTTCAAGGCAGAGTTCCAAGATGAAAACCGCTGCTGAGCAGAAAGAACATAAAGGCTTGTCTCAGTTTTGCCAGAAAACATCTTAATGATCCCCAAGTCAAATACTGTGGACTGACGAGATAACAGTTGTACTTTTTAGAAGGGATGTGTCCCATTAAAGTTAACATATTGTCAAATCTGAATTTTGGCCAAACAAACCCCCAAGGAACATCGCACCATGTGAGAAAATGCTGTTTAATAGATGGATGTCAGGAAACTAAATCATTGCCCAGGCTTCTAAAAAAAAACATTATAAAATGGGCAGTTCTGGTTCTTCATTTTGATTGGTTGAAACGTGTTCTAAGCCGTGATAAAATACTCTGGTAAACCCCACAGTTCAGACCGCATTTCATAAGTATCACTGCACCACTGTTGCTGCGTACTGATTTGTGAAAATAAACACCACAGTCTTTAATCATATTCATAATTTGTCTACAATTGCACAATTAATGGCGATATCCAGATAAATGTCAATAAATATTAGTCCCTTTCACACATACAGTCTTTACTGGTAATTTACCGGTAAATTGCCGTTAACATGTCATGTGTGAACAGAACCTTTACGGTAAATCAGTGCTCCCAATTTACCAGTAAGACAGGTTGTAAGATTACCAGTAATTTACCGGTAAGCGCTGTGTGTGAACGAAAATTATAGGATTACCGGCATTTAGAACGGACGGTGTCAGACCGTGCTGACAGCTTCGGGCCAATCATAGCGTTTTAATACAGATGACGCGTTTACCCCTGCAGTGTTTACTGACGTTTCCACACACATGCTGCTTGAAAGTTGAGCACACCTGAAGTTTACGTCCACATTTCTTCACCAAAGTTGTTTAAAACAGCTTACCGCCGAATTGCCGACGTCCTTGGCACGCCCTCTGTGAAGCCTAAAGTGCAAACAGTAGGCTACTGTTGTTAAAAACGCATTTTCGGTTTGACGTCGTCTCATTCAATGTTGGTTTGGTCATGAGCAACTTCGCGACTGTTTACCACAGACGTGAAAACAACAAAATACGGACCGTGGTTATGAACGACGTGGATTATTTACAAATACAACACTGAGCTCTCCGCGTGCTACAGGTACTTCCGCTTTCTCAACGAATTTACCGGTATTTTGATACTGATGTGTGAATGATGTCTTACTGGTAAAATAACAGAACGCCACTGCGTGTGTGAACAGCACATTTTTGTATTTACTGGTAAATTCATTCTGGTAAATTCATGGTAATTTACCAGAATTGCTGTGTGAAAGAGGCTAGTGTTGAGTCATATAATCAATAAAGAGAAAACGCTCCCTGAGGAGTTTGTACCTAAAGTGGAATTATCTGTTTAGCTGTAAATTTGAGAGGTGATAAGAGAACAAATGAAGGTAGGATGAAACGTTTTTTTTTTTTTTGTTTGTTTGAAAGCGATGGTCTGTCTTTTTATTTGATATTTTATGTTTATTTAAAGGAGATAATTTTTCTGTAAGGCATAAAACTAAAACTGGGTGGCAACTTGAAAAAAAAAACGCTGATGGGGAAAGAGTTAAGCATACTTCCAAGCATATTTGATCAATACTTTAACAGTTGCACGGTGTAAATGTTAATGTATATTTTAGATGAATGTTGATTTATAAAAATAAATACCACAGTCTTTAATCATATTTTCATTGTGTCTTTGCTGCATCTGTGTTGGTTGGGAACTGTGCTCTGTTTCAGCCACACTTGATTCTGAGGAACTACTTTGTTTGGCGGAAGAGTAATATTTGTACTACTATAATTATTACGACTTAGTTGTGTTTTATTTTATGAAATCCTGCTATGCATATGAAGTAACCGTATTATAAAAGCAATAAGCCCCGCAAAGCAGTGGGGTTACAGTGCATTTTATAACAGCTAAGGGGCGTTGTTAGGCATGACGCGAAGCGGGGCTGCTTCTTGGGGCTTATTACCTTATTAATATACGAGAACAATGGCTAATGTTCATTTTTCCAGAAATTCCTCAACAATTAGTTTGACTTTAGCCTTCTGTTCTAAACATTTCACTGCTTTAATGTGGCAGTCTAATGTGGTTTCTCCAGGAATCTACTCATCAAAGATGTTGCAGTCCTAACTTTGTTGGGTCCGACCTCAAATCCACAACTCATAAGTAAACACATTTTAAGTAGTGCTGCATGATCACTTGCATGTAATTGTCACGCGTATTACTAGTCAGCTTGTTGATTAGTAATAAAGCACCATTGCCTGCTTTTAGAACCGGCTGCCGTTATGCAACGCTAACGTGATGCTTACTGGAGGCATACATGTTGTTTTGTAATGTTAAAAGTCTTTGGTAGCCACAAGTTTTGATAGAATATCTGTTGGAAATCAGACGTTGTTTGTTTTCTTAAGTTGCAGACACCGGCCCTGTTGGTTTATGTTTGTTTATTGAGTTAAACATGGTAAGGTTAAAATCTCTTAGTCTATGTGTCTCTCTGTCTCGGTTTACTAACCTAACCTTTAGTGTACAGAAACCAACATTTAGTGGACTTCCATGGGTAACGTTAACATTATTAAACTGCGTATTTCACTCATAAAACAGCAGGCCAATGAGAAGAGAGGCTCATGAATATTACTTATAACAGGCCAAAACAACCTGTTCTTAGCAGAGCTCCTGGAAGAGGAGCTGTAAAAAATATATAGTGATTGTTTTTGGTACTTAAACTGCAAATATATATTCTAAAGGACATCATAACCTAAAATTAAAACTCTAGAAGATTTAAATGTATGTGATATGTGATCTTTAACTTCTGACATAAAAGTAACACAGCATTTGAGAAAGAGAGCATCATACCAACAGTAAAATATGGTGGTGGAAGTGTGATGGTCTGGGGCTGTTTGGCTGCTTCAGGACCTGGAAGACTTGCTGTGATAAATGGAACCATGAATTCTCTCTACCAAACTATCCTGAAGAAGAATGTCTGGCCAGCTATTCTTGACCTCAAGCTGAAGCAAACTTGGGTTCTGCAGCAAAACAATGATCCAAAACACACCAACAAGTCCACATCTGAATGGCTAAAGAAAAACAAAATAAAGACTTTGGAGTGGCATAGTCAAAGTCCTGACCTCAGTCCTATTGAGATGCTGTGGCAAGACCATAAAAAGGCGGTTCATGCTCAAAAACCCTCCAATGTGGCTGAATAACAACAATTCTGCAAAGATGCCAGAATTCCTCCACAGCGCTGTAACAGACTCATTGCAAGTTACTACAAATGCTTGATTGCAGTTGTTGCTGCTAAGGGTGGCCCAACCAGTTATTAGGTTTAGGGGGCATGTAGTTTTGGATTTTGTTTTAATAATAAAAACCTTCATTTTAAAACTACATGTTGTGTTCACTTGTGTTATTTTTTTACAAAATATTTGTTACAAAAACATTTTTGGTGATCTGAAACATAAAGTGTGACAAATATGCAAAACATAAGAAATCTGGAGGGGGCCAAAACTTTTTCACACCACTGTAAATGTTAAATTAATACTGAATTTACAAATTCAAATTTTCCACATCAATATTTTGCACTGATAACTAAAAAAACATTCCTTCATATAATTCTAAAAAATATGTGATCATATACAAAAACAGAATGAAATATATAAGCACCAATGATGTGGAGATATGTAAAGACTCGTTTTGTTCCATCATTCACAAATGATATGAAGTAATATGATATGATGTCATTTAGATTTCAAAGCCACATGTGTTGATAATACAGTATGTAAATATACCAAGGGTCATGATGTTCACAAACATTTTGGCCACCCAGCATATCTTTGAAGGCCTCTGTATTAGCTGGAACACAAAAGTTGTCATAAATTATGTAATAGATTGCATGCAATTAGATCCAATAACATGCAAAGTGTTGGTAAAAATAATTTAAATACATGACGAAAGATATAGTTAATGTTTTCTGATTAAGAACAGAATAAAACAAAATACTACAATGAATCTTTACCTTTGTTTTCAATGATGCACTTCAGAATTTGTTCCACAGTGTCCTGACTGTCATCTGATTCATCTGCAGATACATTTTTTTTTTATATTACATTTAAATGTTAACCTGTGATGGGTTCAATATCCACATTTCTGGGTTGGGTCAAATACAGTATAAACATTTTCAATGGTTGGGTTTGTCAACATTTTCAGGGTTATTAGATCTTAAAATCCTAATGTTTGTTGAGAAGAACAAAGAAAGTCATAAAAGGTTTGAATGTCACAAGCACAAATAAATCATAAATCCATTTTAATATCAGGTGTAAACAGACTCTTAGGGTTTGTTCACACAGCACACAAATTTGATTAGTTTTCATGTCTAACTGTTGGAGCATCATGCTAAATGCTAAAATCAGATCTGTTCATTTATGTTGTTTAGTCTACAGCTGGTGTATTTCCATCAGTTTGGTTTAGTAATGTCAGCTGAATGCCAATATATTTCCTAGATGTGGAGTGGCTTTGAAAATGGAAAACTAGATATTCGTCTCATGCCTTAACTCTGACAAAGAGTCGACAGAGAGCACATATATGATGAAATACATTCAGAAAGACACAATCAGTTTGTCCTTAACACTAGTTGTGCTAAATGCCTGCAGATAACTCATAAACAAACCAAACTATTTTACATGTTTTAAGTTGTGGTGAACAGATAAGTTGACTATATGAGTGTATTGGGTTCATCAATGAATCGTGTTAGTTACTAGTAACTTTATCTTAATGGACGTGATGTGTGCAGTTAGAGATTTGAAACCATGTTTATTGTCAATGTTATGGTGGTTTCCTGTAGTCAAACATCACTGAATTGTGAAACATCAGTGAATAATTGAAAATCAAGATACATTTTTTGCTTTTTTTTCTTTATAGATAAAACTGCATGCATTACCACATTATTATGTGATAATTATTATAAATGGAACAGAATTAGCACTTTCTGTCAATCTATAAACGTGTTATACAAACAGTGTTCTAACCTACATATTTGTACATGTGCATTTCTGCATATTTATGATTTGCCTTTTCTGTATTAATACTAAAAACTATTTGCTTTCTGAGTAGCAAGATATTATTGTCATTCATGCTTAAACAAGCACACATATTAGAAAAAAATGACTTGCCATCTTTTTCTGTCTCCAGTTTGTCCTCGCAGGCTTCTTCATCATCCTCCAGTTCACATCTGTAGCCTTTCTTTTTCAGCAAATGGCATACCAGGAAACCCAGAAGACCAGTGATAAAGAAGAGAAAGACCATGAGGAAGATGATATATGTTGGCGGAGGTTCACCCACACTGGGTGTCTCGTGGTCTGCCATCCCCCTGTCAGCTTTCACTATGGACGGTCTGCAAAATGCACAAAAGAAAATCCATTACATTTGTAGACGAGGTAGTGCACGCTCCAGCATTGAGGAAGGACTCTTTGTCACGCCACCTTACTCTCCTGGCTCATTGAGATAATCAGTCACTCGACTTTTCAGCATATATTTCTTGCTAAAACCTAACTTTATCTTGCTTTCCAGGCATGTGGTAGGAACAGCTTGGCCCACACCCTACGCTTTCACTCAGATAAATCAGCAAAACTGATATACGTCATAGCTTCAACAGAGCCAAAAAAGCACGGTGTATTTCTAATTATGTTGTTTGAATTTTGTTCAGTAACAACTGCCACAATAATTGGATAACCATAGTGTTGGTTAGTCAGTAGAAACCTTACAGTATAGTTTTAAATGAGTAATATCATTTGAACCCATACAGCGAGAATGAAACAAATTAAAGAAACATACAGTAAGTTACAATATCTTTTATAATACTGACATTCAAAGAAAGTCACAGATTTACAGAAATGTAACAAAGGAATAAATATTTTATAAACCCAACTTTGTAATGTAATGTATGGGTCTCAGACCTTTGAAAAGTACTTAAATACTGAAAGCTTAATTGTATTGCTCTATATAACCACTAAGAAAATGTCTGGTGCTCCACTGGCTACATTACAGGTCTCTTCCAAAGCAAGGAAAAACATTACAGACACCCTGGACACAATCTCTTTGAAATGTTGCATTTCAGGGCTCTGAATACAAGCACATCTATAGAGAGATACAGGTGAATCTTTTCCATTTAGCTCAATCTCCTCATCAGTTAGCTGTCCCACCAGAGCCTCTTATTCTAATATACAATATTCCCGCTGTTTATTTCCACTGTGTACTGTATAATAATGTCAACTTATTCTCATGAAATGCGTATAAATAGCACGCAGTGTGAAAAGTCGTGCGGTACATTTGCAAATTCCAATTTTGCGTGCAAATGATACGCCAATACTTCCCGTCCTACGGCGCAGCTTTTTGTGTCGTTTTATGTATTGCATTCTCAATGTTTTCTCATTGTCGCTTGGGTTTGGGGTTAAATATGGGATTTGCTTTAGGATGTCGTTTAATATATAGGTTTCTCCATGTTTTTGTCTATTTTTAAACCATGGTCGCTTGGAATTGTGGTTAGAAGTAGGGTTTGGGTTAGGATGTCATTGTATGTAACAAAAAGATGTTTTAAACCCCAAACCCAAGCGACAATAGTAAATAAACAACACGAAAAGATGCACTGTATTACAGTTTTTTTACAGACGCTAGGACACATTTCTCAATACTTAGGTAACTTTTGCAAAATTCTTCACACAGTGAGCACAACAGAAGTCTATGTGGGCTAAACTGAGGATCAATTATCATTGCTTTGGCGCAAAATCCATTCAATGACTACATCTCTCAAATTTCATGAATTCTTTTCTCACTCAGACACAACAACTGACAAAAATCTTTGTACGTTCAGACCAATTTGCACATGCTTACATACTGTTTTCAAAACTGTTAAACTTATGTTCAAAACAATAACATGATACAAAACTGAATAAGACACAAATTTGCTACATTTCAACAGTAATATTTTAATGAAATATATTTTAAATCTTAAAATTAAATGCTATATAAACAATTGGACCAGTCACAGCTGTCCACAGCCCAGTAGATTAGCATTACTATTGTATCTGTATCAGTGGATGGCGTGTATACAAAGTCTTACATTTTGGAATTATGCAGTGGGAAAAAATAAACTACATAAAATATTGACAAATTCTGCATCATGTCTGATTCATTCCAGTAACATATAATGCAGTGAGTTATAACAGAGATGCGTCCTTGTTTTACATGTATAATGCTACATGTTGTTAGTGTTTTTTAGCTCATTGTTTTGTGGGTGACAAAGTGTGTTTGTCGGCTGTCAACCTTTGCTAGCGTTCTGGAAGAATGAGTTGATTTGAGACCTGAATAAAGTGTTTTGGTAATTGTAGTGCATTTTGAATGTAAAATGAACTGCTTTGCCAAGCTGAAAGTTGGTTAGAAGAACTGTGTGAGGAGTTTTGCAAAAGTGACCTAAGTATTGAGAAATGTTTCCTAGCGTCTGTAAAAACTGTAAGTGAACTGGAGGGACTGGCGTATCATATGCACGCAAAATTGGAATTTGGCAAATGTATTGCATGCCTTTTCACACTGCGTGCAATTTATACGCAAATCATGGACATTGAATCCTATAGAATCCTATATAAATTCATTTCTATTCATATTTCTTGTACATTTTGGCACATCTTATTACCCCTTGAGCTTTAGATATCATCTAGTTATGTATTCACAATCACAAAATGTGTGCGTGCGTGTGTGTGTGTGTGTGTGTACCTGGTAATTATCACGTTTTGGGGACCAATTGTCCCCACAAAGATAGGAATACCAGTGTTTTTGTGACCTTGTGGGGACATTTTGATGTCCCCATGAGGAAACAAGCTTATTAAGCAAACAAAATGATTTATCTTGAAAATGTGAAGTAGTAGAAGGGTTTCTGTGATGGTTGGGGTTTGGGAATGGGGTAGGTAAGGGGAGTAGAATATACAGTTTGTACAGTATAAAATGCATTACGTCTATGGAATGTCCCCACAAAACATGGAAACCAGAATGTGTGTGTGTGTGTGTGTGTGTGTGTGTGTGTGTGTGTGTGTGTGTGTGTGTGTGTGTGTGTGTGTGTGTGTGTGTGCGTGTGCGTGTGCGTGTGCGTGTGTGTGTGTGTGTGTGTGTGTGTGTGTGTGTTGTATATTTTTACTCTTTATTTTATAAGCTCTTTCTGAATCAAATGAGTTTGTTTGACAGTCAGTACGTTTGACCTGAAGTCTGTTAAAACTGAAATGCATAAATTGTTTATGATTTTGGATCAGGTTACAGTGCATGAGCTTTATATAGAGGAAAGCATTAGCAAATGCTGGTGAGATGCTCTGCACCATGAATAGAATGACTCAGCTTTCTTTTGACCTCTACAACCAAACACACATAGACTGCATGAGTTATTCTCATCCTCAAGTTAACTTGCATTAATTAATGTAACCTCATACTTTACCTTACTGTGTTTACTCATGAGGTTGCCTATTTAGAAAATAATTAGATTATGTATAGAAACGTTATTTATTTAAATGCAATGCACGCATTTTACATTTAACACTTTGCATTATAATGAGTATAATGTGCCTGGATTTATTAGGCTACGTCTCTTCTTTATACTTTGTGTTCAGTCTGCACATCTGTTTGTCTGTGAACTGACAAGTAGTATGTTAAGTTGAAGTAGCCTAATTTAACTTTTAACGAAAAACGCATTTTAAAAGATTTGAGCGCTTTTGTTGACGCGCGTTATGAAAGTCTTGATCCATATAGTGTTAGACGCTGCTGTTAAATACATAACGTAGACTTCCTTTATAACATCAGGGTCAAATGTTATTTTTTCCATTACAGTCAAATATCTAACAAATAAAATATATTTAGCCTACTATTAATTATAATACCACTTTAAAATAAAAAAATACGAGAGAAATTTAAACGCAACCATCAGCAGAAAATAAACGATATTATGTTCAGGTACTCACCAGTCGTTCGACATGTAGAATATCAACTGATATTATATTTTGATGCAGCAGATAAACACAAACGACAGCAGATGTGCATCTCAGCCCGCTGGATATTTAAAGGTAGATGACACCTCAAAATGTTTTTGTGCAGCCTACCATGAAAGACACAGCACTCTGGAGCAGTAGCCTACCCCTACACCATCCTTTGGGGACAAGTCTAATTATATATATGAAGATAAAAAAAACTATGAATGAGGTATTCTCATGGCTTCTGAACATATCTGGTTCCTTTTCATTTCACTTTGCATTATCACTGGAAATAAAAACTTTTAAATTAAATTTAATTAAACTAAAATTTAATTCAAATCATTTTAATTCATAATAATCATTCATGTATGTCAAGCTTTTCTTTCCCAACTGTAATCGTTTGGCTTTTCCTTGTAGAGCATCAAAAGTTTATCGACTGTTTGTGTGTGTTGATCTTTAGGTGGCGCTGCTGTGCTCTGAATAACCGTAAGAGGAAGCGGAAGTGACGTTTTTCTCAGCGGTGTAATGAATATGGCTGCGGTGTAGGGAATAGAGTAAATAAACACATTCTCTTTCATTTTGCCCTAAATAACCCGTTATATTGAGTCCGTTTACGAAGCGACACGATGACGAACCGCACGGCGTATTTTTATGATCCAGATGTGGGGAACTTTCATTATGGTGAGATTTAACTGTGTGTTTGTGTGTTAGCATTAATGGCTAATCAATGATTACATTTTTAGCATGCAATATTTACTGTTAGAAATGAGTGCACATGAGTTCTCCAGACTGTGTGAATATTAGATTAATATAACACTGCGATATACAGTGGGTCCAAAGTGATACAACAACAGGGACGTGTTGATCTGTTTTGCGATTTCCTTTACAAATTAAGGCTATAAGCATAACATTTTGAATTAAAATCAAATTGAAAATGATAATAAATGGCTTGTTTGATGTGTCATACTTGAGAAATCTTTGCTGATGATCAATTTTCAATTTAAGTGTGCTTTATTGGCATGACAAAAACTGTACATTTGTATTGCCAACGCATTTGCAGTGCTTCAGTGACAGCAGGTAATGTTTGCTCATTTGTATTCCAGAAACACTTCTTATTCTTTGTGTTATAATAACATTATAAATGTTTAATTAAGTGAATAATCGTTTATTCATTATAATTCCAGGCTAATGTTAATGCATTAGTCAAAACTCAATAATAATTATTCATCTGTATAAAGTAAATCATGAAAATAATACAAGGATATTTTACACTGCATGGATGTGATAGGAGATGTTGATGGATCTTTGTTAGATTATTGAAATGTTTATATTGATACCATGATTTTCAATGTTATATTGCGGTAATGCTTTACAATAAGGTTGCATTTGTTAACGTTAGTTAAAATGAATTAACAATGAACTTCTATGTCGCTTATTAATCTTAATTTATGTCAGTTTCAGCATTTACTAATACAAAAGTTAACATTAGTTAATACACAATGAATGAACATAAACAGTTGAATTGGTATTAACAAACATTAGCAAACATAAGTAGATCTTTTCTATTGTTACTTAATGTTAGCTAATGCATTTACTAATGTAAATAAATACAACCTTTTTTTAAGGTGTTACGGATAATACATCGATTATTTGGGAAGGATGGAGTTTCGCAGACTCTTAACAGATTATGAAGAAGTTTAAAAATAACTACAGAAATGATGTCTTTATTATTTTCCCATCTGTTTTTCACTTATGGTGCTGGACACCCAATGAAACCTCACCGCCTGTCTCTCACACACAGTCTTGTGCTTCATTATGGACTATATAAGAAAATGATGGTATGATCTTTTGAAAACGATAGGACTACGACATATATTTATGATTATACATTTTCATTTACATCTGATGTTAATGAGCAACGCTCTCTGTACAGGTTTTTAAACCATACAAGGCGTCTCAGCATGACATGTGCAGGTTTCACTCTGAAGATTACATCGACTTCCTGCAGAAGGTCAGCCCAAATAACATGCAGGGCTTCACCAAGAGTCTCAACACCTTCAACGTAGGAGACGACTGGTAAATTTGTCGCTTTATTCAATGGAAATCCTGTTTCTTACGGTTCAGTTTAGATTTTTTTCAATTTTTCTGACTTTTGTTTGCTCTCTCTCTCTCAATTTTCAATTTAAGTGTGCTTAATTCGCATGACAAAAACTGTACATTTGTATTGCCAATTGCAGTTCAAATAGTGCAAATAAAAGTAAAAATAAAACAAAGTATAGCTACAACATTAATCTCTCTCTCTCTCTCTCTCTCTCTCTCTCTCTCTCTCTCTCTCTCTCTGTTTAGTCCTGTTTTTCCAGGTTTGTTTGAGTTTTGTTCGCGATACACAGGTGCCTCCTTGCAGGGAGCGACTCAGTTAAATCACAAGGTGAGATTCTTCTAGAAATGATTATTAAAATAGTTCCCAGTGAGCATCACAGAAGTAAAGCTGAAGCAGGAGTGCACCGATCGTTTCAGTCTATGCAACATCCACGCATATATAATATATATGGCGCAAACTACTAATCCACTCGTTTTACTGTGTTAATGTGATTGGTTACATGTTCGTGAAGTAGGAAACAGAGGCGATTTCAAATCACGTTTTTGAGACATTTTGAGTCAATTTTTTTGGAGAAAATACTCAGCAATGGCATTGAATGATGAAATTGCTTATGATTTGTCTTAAAGCTTATTAAAAACACCACATAAGCTGGGTTTCCATATATAATCTGCTGCAGCGTGGTGCCTCTTATTTTTACCAAAATCTAAAGGATCAATATGTTTGTTAAATTCCTGCAGAAATGCAAACAACTTTTATGGAGCGATCATATGATGGATAACAGCCATTGCTATAGTAGAATTAGTAAGTAATGTTTTTGAGTAATGTTTTGTGTAATTTCTGATTCAAACACATGCACTGTTCATTTCATAGATATGTGACATTGCCATAAACTGGGCTGGAGGTTTGCATCATGCTAAAAAGTTTGAGGTATGCATTGGATCGTTCTCAATAACCACAGAATTTGATTTTAAAAATACCCCTATATAAAAGCCTTGTACCTATAAATGGCACCTTAAACCTTTTTCTTGTGGTGAAATCATCTAAATTAAATTATTTTCTGTTTTCAGGCCTCTGGGTTTTGCTATGTGAATGACATTGTCATCAGTATTCTTGAACTGCTGAAGTAAGAGACATCACACAACATAATTATAGACCCTTGTTTGACATTTAATATTTATGTAAATATATGTGTTCCTGTAGCATTTGGTAGAATGTTGCATTTTTAGCACAGGGGTTTGCTGATAAAATGTATACCTTTTTGCATCTTGTAAATATTTGTGAAGATGTGTATCTGATTGACATGAATTTTGAGCTTTTTTACCATTTTACATATTCGTTCACAAGCGCTTAATATTTACCGACTCCAAAATGCTTTTAGTTTTCAATGCAGTATAGCATGTCACACCACAAAATAGCACATGTTATTTCAGAGTCAGCTACTTTATATTGCTGTATAGTTGTCCTGTCTAAATGGTCATACCTCACCTGTTTCTTATAGGTATCATCCACGTGTGCTGTACATTGACATTGATATTCATCATGGTGATGGAGTTCAGGAGGCATTTTATCTCACAGACAGGGTCATGACCGTATCCTTCCACAAATATGGAAACTACTTTTTCCCAGGAACAGGTTTGTCATTCTGCATTCATACATGTGTTGTTAGTTATGACTGTTACGTTCTGACGGTCATACTGCCCTGAGTAGATCAATTTAAGATCTGCTCATGTTGTTAATATAGAAAACTGGAACAGCCTAATCTTGACCAAATCAAATAGAGACTGCTATTGAAAGATGTTAAAGAATAATGAAAGAATGTGTTCAATAAGTCTTTTGTTTTTTGTGTTAAAGGTGATATGTATGAGGTGGGAGCTGAGAGCGGCCGCTATTACTGCCTGAATGTCCCACTGCGTGATGGCATTGATGATCAAAGTGAGTTGCTTTATACTCTAAAGTGTAACATATTGATAATATATCGGATATTGAGATTTCTGGAACCTGATTTACAAATGCAGCCTTTAATGTTACAGTACAAAGGGGGGATTTCCCAGACAGGGCTTATCCTAGTCCCAGACTTAAATGCATGTTTGAGCTGCCTTCATTTAAAAACACCTTTTCCTAACATATATCAGTGCCATTGTTTTGTCTAAAGATGCACAGGTTTGTGTGAAAATTACTTAAATGTCCTAATATTATTACTAAGGCCTCATCCTGGATTAATCTAAACCCTCTCTGGGAAACCATCCCACAGTGTCTTAAAGCTCCCGTTCTGTCTGTGATTTTGAAGTTTTGATTGTGTTTATAGTGGGCAATATAACATGTATTCATGTTTCACGTGTAAAAAACGCGGTATTTTTCCACACAATTTACTTATCTGTATAGTGCTGTTTTCACTGTCCTCAAAACAGGCTGATGTCTTCCTTGTTATGTGAAGTCCCTCCTTCAGAAATACGTATCGAGTTCTGATTGTGTAGTTTGTGTAGTGTGCTGTGATTCGATAGCAGCTTAGCTTAGCTGAGCCGTTTGTGTGTAGTGCAACATTACACATTAACTATTAAAAAATGGTATCAGGAAGAACGTGACCTTTAAAGGGACAATTTACCTTAATTTACATTAATCTTTGTATAGTTAGAACCCCAATCATGTTTTTGAATGGTCGTGCATCATTTCCTCAGTTGCCGCTGAGACAGGAGAAATACAGATTTCAGTGTTGCACTTCCTTCTTTCAATGATGTAAAAATCATCATTTTGCTTCATTGAAAGAAGGAAGTCCAATATCTTTGTTGAGGGGGTGAGACTACAAACACCTCTTTTCTCTGTCAAATAGGCACCAAATTCGAAATGTATTTTACATTTTGACTAGGGCTGGGTACCGAACGGCGATACTTTTATGGTACCGAACGAAAAACTCCGATACTTTGAGTATCGAAAAATGATTTATCTTTCGGTGCCAAATTTCGATTCCAAAAGCCAAGCGGCTGTGTCTGTGTGAGCATGTACTTGCGTGTAAGGACCTAAAGCGCCGGCGATTGGCTGTCCATGTGACGGGGAGATTTCTGAATACTCGCAGTCCAACTCGCAGTCACCCAACACAAGTGTAGAAAGGATGCAATATGAGAAATTTACAGAAAGTCTTTGTGACAGTTGTCTTACCAATAGATTTAGCGCAAGTATGGCCGTGTTGTCTCCATGAAAGGCACGCCAACCAAAACGGCACGCGCGCAGCCTGTGTCTCTGCTTGTTTTACTTGCACCTGGTTCCAACAGTCTCGACAAGGTGTTTAAACTTGACCCACGCGCGCAGCTTGTGTCTCTCAATGCTTATGAAATACTCGCGCCTGTGTCTCTGCATCGCAAAGCCTTCATGCCCTCATCTCCCAAAATGGACAATGCGTTTAAACCTATTTTTTACAGTCTATGTAAACAGTCTATGTAAAGCCTGACTCGTTATTTAAAACAAACTATAATTCAATTTAACTGGTTTGCTAATTTCACTTGAATGAAATGACATTGAACGCATTTTCTACCATTTAAAAAATCCCAAATGTATTTAATATTTTGATAATTATGAAGTTGAGTATTGTTTACAAAAAACACACATGCATACAAATCTTCCCAGTAAAATTCAGTCACCCATTTAAATATTTTAACTTGTTGTCAAAGTTGCAGCTATAATGAACCCACTTATTTAAATACTGTTAGTCCAAGCTAAATCCATTTTACATTTCATTAAAATACAGCAGTGTTAATTATATTCTTAATTTCTTTTTTTTTTGTTTCCTTATTTTCATAAAAAACTGATAAGTGTCTGCTGGTGTCTGAATTCTTGAACTCATAGTGTATTAAACATTAAACATGAAATTTTGAATTCTAGTAAGTAATTTAACTGGTTATGTATCTTTAGGCTACAGACAGTTGTTTCAGCCAGTCATCAAGCAAGTGGTGGATTTCTATCAGCCAACGTGCATCGTTCTTCAGTGTGAGAGCAAATGAATCTCTCAATGAATGGTGATCTTGTGGGTTTTCTCAATGAATGGTGATCTTGCATTGGTTTTGCTGTTCATCTCTCTGGTTTTGTCTGCAGTGTGGTGCAGATTCATTGGGTTGTGATCGATTAGGATGCTTCAATCTAAGCATACGAGGCCACGGGTGAGAGAACTCTGTCCTCTATTCTCATGTTTTATCTACATGCAGTTATTTTTGCATACTTCAATTATTTTAAAATCCTGCTAGTAAACTTTGTATCATCGGTTATGCATTTATTTGTTTCTATTTTAGAGAGTGTGTGGAGTTTGTAAAGGGCTTCAAGATCCCTCTGCTTGTGCTTGGAGGTGGAGGATACACCGTGCGAAATGTTGCTAGATGTTGGTGCGTTCATTATTTTACTGCTTTTTTTGAGTGGTTTAAAGGAACAAATGGGAGTGCATTTATATGAGAAAGTGTGTCATATTTAAGCAATATCGCTCTCGGAGTCGTGTGATATAGCTCTATATCATCACGGCTGTGATTAGGCCAGAGGCACGAGGCCACAGGCCGAGTGCCGGAAGCAATCACAGCCGTGATGATATAGAGCTATATCACACGACTCCGAGAGCGATATTGCTTTTATACAACAGTTCGACGGCACACGTTTGAAAAAACGAAAACTAGAAAACAACAACGGAGTTATTTTAAAAGCCTCTTTGTTTGAGAACTACTTCTTCCGCCACGGATTTGAGGGCGGCCAGAATGACAGGTAAAACTTTCGGCTGCTTTGAAGCTCATAACAACTCAATGGACGGAAAAGCCGTTTCTTTATATTACCGTTTCTTGGTCACAAAGTGTAGTTTTAAGATTAGTTCAGTCGAGAATGTATATGTATTATATTTAAATCTACAGTCGATTAGTAAAGATAGCGCCTGTTTGAACGTTTGCTTAGTGAGATTCGGTACGAATGAGAACCAAAGCATGAGCGGACATCAGTGTTCACTCGCCCCGCTGACCACCGCCCTCTCTGGGCTACATTTCTGAAAGGGATTCCCTGGCTCTCATGTTGGCCTTGTTTGTTTATGATCGTCAAAATGAGATCAAATCAGCAGTATTTGGTGTCATGATCAAACTTGTACTTGTTTTTTTATTCATATTTAGTGTCTTTTGTGTTGTTATTGTTTTGGCGCGAGGTAAAAGTTAATAAAACTATACTTGTGTAACGTTACTATTGCTTTCTCATTTATTCTTAACGCGATACGAGCACTCGATTATCATTATTAAACTTTGTTCTTGTCAGTACTATACAAAACGGTTTTTTATAAGTGTCAGAGAGATGTTTTTGCATGCTGCTTATAAATATACCAGTGGCGATATCTCATAACATGTTTTAATAGTCACGTCACGATAAAGTAAATGATCAATGCCCACATTTAAAAGCTGCGGTGCTTACCTGCAGTTCCACGGTGTTTTCGCGTTCTGATAAAAGATATAGCTCCAGAAAAAAACGAGTGTTTATATTCCTCTTTCCAAGTGTTAATCGTCCACACGATGTGACAAGACATTTCTCCCATTAACTTTAACGTAACATCCAAGAGCGCTGATCTTTGACGGAATAATACTTCTGATTGGGGATTCACAGACTGATTTATGAGCTAGTAAAATAATGACACACACGGAGAGTGATTCAAACAGCGCGTCTGTGTTTTTCCATTCAGAGATGAGCCTGCTTAGGACCTCCATTCACTAGGTGGCGGAATAATACGAAAGGTGAAGCGGTTACAGTGCCGTTATCAGTACAATATCGTATAGCTCTTAGCCAATCAGATTCGAGAACCAGAAAGAACTGTTGTATAATATTTTTTATCACACAATCCTGTTGTTCTGTATCATTCTGTATGCTTTGTATTTGGGTGTTTTTTTTTAATTAATGCAAAATAAAAATGTTAAAATCACATTGATACAGTGGTATTCATCGCTGTACTGCCTGATCATTTCATTGCCTTGTAACCATGTTTTCTATTTTAGGACATATGAGACTTCATTGCTAGTTGAGGAGTCCATTAGCGATGAGCTGCCATATAGTGGTAAGAAGAAAAAAGACATCTTTATTGTTGGCAAAGGGTTATATTTTTCTCAAATATTGATCAATTATTAAATGACTGGCCTCTGGGTCACAATGCACCGTTTTCAAAGATATGTAAAATGTCTGTGTTTGTCCTCTTCACAGAATACTTTGAATATTTTGCTCCAGACTTCACACTTCACCCAGATGTCAGTACAAGGATAGAAAACCAAAATTCTAGACAAGTACGTAATATTTATCTGTAAGCAGATTGGTGACTTTGCCTTCTTGTGAAAAATAAGTTTGTGTTCTTGCTTCAGTTGGACACACAAGATGCTCCTCAAAGTTTCTCAAATCATTCTGGTATAACATTCATGAACCCCCTCCGAAGTTATGAAAATGAATTGTTTTTATTTTTCAGGGAAATTATATTGATATTATTTCATATGGGTTGGGGTGGAGAGAAGTTGGGGACCTCCTTTATTTTATCACTACAATAGTATTTACCAAATACAACATTGCAGCATAGTATGCAATACATTAAAACAATTAAATAATAGTAAGCACTGAACTAAATATTTAAATTGTGTATTGTTGTATCAGAAACTGTTTGTCTTTAGTTGTGTGTGTCAAGTGATAGTAGTATGTGTATAGTATAGTATGTATGATAGTAGTGTGTTGTGTTTTGTAGTATTTGGATCAGATTCGTCAAACTGTGTATGAGAATCTGAAGATGTTAAATCACGCACCAAGTGTTCAGATCCACGACGTTCCCTCTGACTTGCTCAGCTATGAGCGACCGGATGAGACCGATCCAGACGAGAGGGGATCAGAGGAAAACTTTTCCAGGTGAATTTTATTAAAGCTCTATGGAATTTTGTTGTGTTTCGGAGTTTATATCCAATTACAGCCTTTATCTGGCAAGTATTCATATTTTTATATTTAAAAATGATTGTAGAGATTAACAATTACAAGCTGCAGATTTTTAAATCCAACTGCTTCTGTTTCCTCACAGGCCTGAAGCAGGGAATGAGTTTTATGATGGGGACCATGATAATGATAAAGAAAGTGATGTTGAGATCTGATGAAGGTCATCTAGTAATCTGGCTCTTGTCTATTGGAACGTGACTTGGTTTTTTAACCCAACCATCAAGACAACATTCCCTCTCATAACCATATTACTTGACTGCAGTGATGATGGGGTTAAAGATCTCATGCTGTAGTGTTTGCAATGTTTCATTGTCATGAACATTTTCACTTTATCAAAGAGATACAGCACACATCAGCTATAAGAAGATAAACAAGTGGGAACGTCACAGTGGTTCCTGTATACTACACATAATACATTTGTATAAAGAATCATGTGAAACTGTCTTGGACTATCCAATAGGGACATTATTTACGTAATATTTTTGCCTTCGTATTTTCATTGTTTATAGAAAGTTTCTGTAATAAATTTGTTGAAACATTTAAAACAGCCTTTGTAATTTATTTAACACAGAGCATAGCTGATTAAGTTTAGCGATGCTGCACTTTTGTAATGTGTTGATTTTCCTGCCACAAAAATAAAGATAGCATTTATGTACATGTATGCAAATAGCATAGGAACACGTCTGAAAGTTTGCAATGGTAGGTTTTCAATATTAATTGCTTTGATTATATTTTATATGAGTCATGGATCAAATAATTCTCAGGGAGATTCTGTGTTGTGTGCTTTTTGAAATGCGCTTCTTTGTGTGTGTGCGCTTATGTGTGTATCCATTTGAGTATGTGGGTGATTCTCATGAAATCCAGACTTAGGTGTCCAGCATCAGATGTTTTTTAAAAAGCCCTTGAAGCCAATTTTTTTAAGGTCTGAACTTACTATAACCATTATTTTTAGAGGATTTAAAAAAATATTTAATATAAAATTATTTACATTTTTTAGATTATCATTATCAAAAATAATTATTGACGCAACATGATATTACATTAAATATATGCATTTACAAAGTCATGTTTCGGTAATGAGACCTAAAAAGTAGTCTAGGTACTATGACAAACAAAATTTCAACTTTTATTTGTCTTGTCTTCTGTGTCACAGTCAATTATGTCCCAACAATTTTTTTTTTGAAAATGTTAGTTCCTTGAGGGCTTAAACAATGATTGAAAATTGTTGCGGAGGATGAGTAAATTTTTCTTGGACACATTTATATTCCTTATTATTGTCTCTACGTTTCTTTACTGTAAATGTTTATAGTATAACATGCACTGAAGCTTTTTATTCGTAAGATTTTATTAATTATAAATATTTCCATGTCAAAGAACCCAAATCCAGTCATGGACACATTGCGGTAATTAAAAATTTCCCCTTAAATGTGAAAAAAAAAACAATGTATGATGTCATTTGAAATCATGTGCAACACAGTACATTAAGAGATGTTTCTAACTGTATGCTCTTACTTTGCATTTACTTTTTTATCAAAATGTTTCTTGACACCTCATAAGTCTAATTTTGTGAGAATCCCCCGTGCACATAACACAGCTCACATTTTAAAGGTCCTGTTTTTCCTGTGTTGATGAAGCTTTGAGTGTGTTTACGGTGCGTAGTATAACGTGTTCATGTTTCACGTGTAAAAAAACACAGTATTTTTCACACAATTTCCTTATCTGTATAGCGCTGTTTTCACTGTCCTAAAAACGGGCTGATGTCTTCCTTGTTCTATGAAGTTCCTCCTTCAGAAATATGTATTGAGTTCTGATTGTGTAGTTTGTTTAGTGCAGTGCTTCTCAAATAGTGGGGCGGGACCCCCAGGGGGGGCTCGAAGCGACACCAGGGGGGGCACGTGAGACCCCTGGGAAAATACTTTTTCAGGAAGTAATTTTTTTTGCACCGTCACTTAAAGACATTACACCCCAAACATGCTGATAAGCTGCTTGAGTTTTTTATTATTATTTATTGATTATATTTAATTTAATTTTTCAGTATCAAATAGTCAAAAAATATGCTGTAAATAAGGATTGATTTTTTTTTATTTCAGGCAAATTGATGCATTTGAAGTCTTTTCAGTTACAGACTAAAGTTATTCTTTGTTGTAGTTGATGGATATTTCTTTTTTGTGTTAATAAGGATACAATGTTTTGCAGATGTGTAATTTTATAGACAAATTACACTATTTACAGTCCTGGCGGAGAGTTGGGGGGGCGCAAAATGTTTACTTCTTCTTGGGGGGGGGGGGGGCGTGACAGAAAATAATTGAGAAGCACTAGTTTAGTGTGTTGTGATTCGAAAAGCAGCAGCTTAGCCAGAGCCGCTTGAGCTTAGCGACTGGCGACTAACATATTCCTGTGGGCGAAGTATAGTCAAAAATTCTTATTTTGACATCATTCAGGGGTGAAGTAGAGTCCAAACCGACCACCAACTAAAGTTTGAAAAATAAGATCACGAAAAACGGCAGCTGTAACATCTTGTGCTCAAATTGTTTAAAATGGCTTGAATTATAACATTTTCAAGGTTTAGAAGCACATGCAAATAATAAAGTTTCTATATTAATAGTTATTTATTTCTGAATGATGCGTATCTGAGCAATTATTTTTAGAGAGATTATTATAATTTATGCATGATTTCTTTGGGCTTTCCACAAAAATAGATTGGCCACACAGTTTTGCTGGGACTATAGTTTTGGCATCATCCCAAGAAGTGATTACAGATAAATGGGTTCAGTTTAGTCCTGATGACCTCAGAGGAGTTTGAGCAGCAGTTTCCCGGACAAGGCTTATCCTAGTCCCAGACTAAAATGCATGTTTGAGCTGCCTTAATTTGAAAGCATCTTATCTTAAAATATATCACTGCCATTGTTTTGTCTCAATATAATGTTTTTTGTAAGGTATGTTTGTAAAAACTACTTTAATGTTTAAAGGTCCTGGATTAATCTAAACCTTACCTGAGAAACCGTTCCTAAAAGTTTAGCACTGTTTGCAAAAGTATATAATACTCAAACACCAGAGTTACACGTTTGTAGTCACAAAAAAGTTTACTCAAACATTCATGTCATACATATATATATACTATATAATACACAGGGTTTTTTACTTTCTGAACTGTAGTTAAGGTATATTTTTAAACCCTTTGCGCTGATGGCAACTCCAGGGATAATTACAACAAATACGGTTTGACATGACATATTATTATAACATTGTAATAATAATTTACTTTACTAGTGTATAATTAAATAAGGTAGCACACAATACATACAGCTTCCACGATGGCAGTTATGCATCATTAATGCACCATCAACACACATTACGGTCATACGAAGCAATCAAAGCATTATTTCATTCTTATGTATGTAAAATTGAACATGCCACAAACATAAGATACATCTCACTTTATATTGGAAGCATTATGTTTTTCTTCCAGCTTACAGTGTTAATCCTTCTAACCATGAAAACAAACACATATGCCCGTGTGAGGCTAAAACATCACGCACCAGCTAAAGTGCATTTGATGAATATATAAAATGTTGGGGCTACTACAATAATTGAAATGTCTCCGACTAATAAACTCTATGACTCTGAAGAAGAGTATCTGTGTGGTGCGTCTATAGTTCTTCACTCTCGTACAGAGGAGCTGTGTGCCGTGGAAGAGGCTCGGTGCTCAGAGAGGAAAACTGACTGATCATGGGAAGCATTTTCACCGGCTTGGATGCTGGGAGAGTTTTATTCAGGCGAGCTGAAAGAAAAGTGGTATTATTTATTTATATAAGAGTGAGTATTTAATGCAACAATCATTCTTCTTACCAAAACGATTCTATGTTCAAGTAGTTGACATTTTAAAGTATTATATATCATTATATAGCCAATATTAATGAAGAATTGAATATTTGTAACTGCTTATACACCCACATCACATTTAACCGTAGTTTAATCTTCAACGGCATAGTCAACAAACATTTTCCTGCACTTCTTAAATCACAAAAATATTAGGGCTACCAATAATTAAATCTTAATTTTATCATTTTTACTTTATTACTGCCTTTCCAATCACGTGTTTTCCACAGCCTGGTGTTTCTCAACACATAGCGTAAGAATGTAAAATAATTTGACTTACAGCCCACATCTAGTCTGGCATTACAGGTGGACATGCCAGCTTCATTAATGGCAGATACAGTGTACCAGCCTGCATCAGATTTCACCACAGGATCAATGAGCAGACACTGCTTTCCTGAACTATCCTGAGAAAGACTGAACACACACACCACCAACATTATTTACACAATAAAGATTGTATAAAGGTTGTTAATGATGTAAAACAAATTAACAAATAAAGGTACATTCACTTTTAAGGATCTTTAAGCATGACGCTCATCCAGGTTCTGTGAGTCACTTTGACTGGCAACTTATATTTAATGTATATATCACTCCACTCCACTGTCTATATATATATATATATATATATATAATGAATGTTATAATGAATGGATGTGATCAGATAAGCTAAGCGATAAACACAGACCTCATTCTCATGGGGTCAATACGCAACATATCTTTGTCTTTCTTCCAGTAGAGCTGAGGTGTTGGAGATGCAGCCACCTTACACTCCAATCTCACCGCGTCTCCCTCCAGAGCCCGGGAGTTCTTCATCTTCACTACAAATGTAGGAGGACACAGCTGTTCCTGAGCTGTGCACAACGCATACAACAAAGAAATACACTGCTTTAAAGACTTTAAGAAACATTATGTTAGTTAAGTATATCCAGTTTGACCTGCGAGGAAACAAATATGAGCACTATAGACAGTATCATCCACCATTACAAAAGAGCATTGCTTCTTTCTTAACTTCACAGAGTAATGAAGGCCGCTTACCTATCACATCCAGACGCAGGTTAAAGTGGCTTTCTCCAGCACGATTCTTTGCCACACATTCATAGACACCCGCATGGTGTACAGTCACTATCTCAATGATGAATGAGTGGACACCCTTCTCACATACCAGCATCTTATGATAATCATCCGGACGGATGGGTTTCCCATCCAAATACCATGAAATATCTGGAGTTGGCAAACCTACAACCTGCAGCAGAGAAATGAAAGTATAAAGGACTTATCAGAAACTTTATATGTGTGATGTGTTTATGAATATAAAGCTCCTTAAAGAAATCATATTTTATTATTTATAGCAAAGATGTTCAAAATAGATGACTGTGATTATTATATAATAAAATACATGCCTCTTACAAATCATCACAAGACAAATGAATTAAATAAGCTAAATAGCTTACAGAAACTATCCATGAAGACTGGATTTCGGAAGGTTTCATAATTCTGTTTTTAGGGTACTATAAGGGTATACAGTAATGCTCTGATAAAACACATCAATGAAAAGTATTTGCCTTAAAATCCATCCTACAGAATCTGCCCTCTTCCACTGTAAGATCTGCAGGCACTTGGATAAACCGAGGGGCAAAACACTTCTCCTGGATGGTGGAGATCTCTGTACCGTCTCCTCCAATGTTATGCTTTCTTGACCTGCAAAAAAGTAAACAAATGATACTGAATTTCCCTTCAGTTATGTTCAGTCATAGCCTGAGTAAGAGACACAGCATCTGTTTGTTTAACACTTTTAGTAAATTACTTATTTTTGAAAAATCACACACACATCAAAATTAATCAGCAGACTTTAGGGCTGGGCAGTATATTGAGTTTTGGTAATACACTTATATCTGCATTTTTAACCAGTGGGATGGGATAATACTTTTTATAAAACGGGCAGTTCTGGTTCTTCATTCTGATTGGTTGAAGCGCGTTCTAAGCCGTGATAAAATACACCGGTAACCTCACGGTTCAGACCACATTACATAAGTATCACTGCGCCACTGTTGCTGCATACTGATTTATGAGAATAAACACAACAGTCTTTAATCATATTTTTAATTTGTCTACAATTGCACAATTAATGGCGATATCCAAATAAATGTCAATAAATACTGTTGAGTCGTCAATAAAGAGAAAACGTTGTCTGAGGAGTTTATAACTAAAGTTCATACGCCCGCTATTATCCACTGGGTGGCGATCTTTCCCAACTTAAACACTGACGCATTCACTGAAAACACCGTGTAGTACTGTTCATCTCTGAATCTGATGATTTCTTACTAAAGTTCTTCACAAAAATGGAATTATCTCCGCTTTTAGCTGAAAATTTGAGAGGTGATAACTGATAAGAGAACAAATTAAGGTAGGATGAAACTTTTTGTTGTTTTTGTTGTTTGAAAGCGGATGGTCTGTTCTTTTATTTTATATTTATGTTTATTTAAAGAAGATAATTTTTCTGTAAGGCATTCAACTAAAACTGGGTGGCAACTTAAAAAAAAAACGCTGACGGGGAACGAGTTCAGCATGCTTACAAGCATATTTGATCATCACTTCAACAGCACAATATAAATGTTAATGTATAAATTAGATGAATGGTGATTTATAAAATAAACACCACCGTCTTTAATCATATTTTCATTGTATCTTTGCTGCGTCTGTGTTGTTCGTGAACTGCGCTCTGTTTCAGTCACACTTGATTCTGAGGAACTACTTTGTTTGGCGGATGAGTAATATTTATACTAATATAATTACAACTTATTTGTGTTTTATTTGATAAAATCCAGCTAACTTTATGCATATGAAGTAACCGTTTTATAAACGCAATAAACCCCTCGAAGCGTTGGGTTACCAGTGCATTTTATAACAGCTAAGGGGGTTTAGGCACTCCGCTTCGCGTCGTGCCTAACAACGCCCCTTAGCTGTTATAAAATGCACTGGTAACCCACTGCTTCTTGGGGTTTATTGCTTTAATCAGTATGGTCTGATATGAGTGACCTTCCTTCTTTGCAACAGAAATGTACACTGAGGTCAGCTCAAAGCAGTTGTGCAGAATTTTATTTTATATTGTATATTGCCATTCACCCCCCCCCCAAAAAAAAATTACCAAGATTACCAAGATATGTATTACCCAGCCCTAGCCAGTGTTGGGTAAGTTACTCAAAAAAGTAATGAATTACTAGTTACTTATGACATCTTCAATCATGTAATTAGATTACTGTACAAAAAGTATTTAATTACTATATACTTTCTAAATCCTACTTAGTAAATGATACAAAGGTAGACTTGAAACGACTCGAATAAATCAAATAAAAGTACATACATTATTCCGGTCGCACTTTTTAAGGGCCAATTCTCACTATAAAATAACTATTAACTACTTTTGCCTCAATATACTCCTAATTACTGCTTATTATTACTTTGTAAAGTAGTAGTTAAGTTTAATTATTTGGGTAGGATTAAGAATAAGAATAAGGTTTTGCAGAATCAGGCATTAATATGTGCTTTTAATAAACAGCCAATATCTAATAACCAACCAGTTAATAATGAGAATTGTAAACTAGACTAGACAAGAGTGTAACCATTATTCTTATTAACTCACCAAAGTATTTAAAGTGAGAAGGATTCGTAAAAAACATGCATTTTAAAGTCAGAGTTTAAATTTTAATGTTAAATTGATTATTGTATTACAGTATACATAGTTGTTCTACAGTTCATACACAGTATTTAGTTACATCAGAAGTAACTGTAATTAAATTACAGGTAAAATAAGAGTAATCCCTTACTTTACTTTTTCATAAAGTAATTAAATTACAGCAACTAATTATTAAGTGACTAGTTACACCCGACACTGGCCTTAGCAGAGTTAGCATACTCAAAGTTAAGTGAGCAAACACAGACAAGGGTCAGCACTTTCGCCAATTGCTGTGACTTTTTTCACAACAGGGTGTTCAGCAAAAATGAATAAAACAATAATGAAACATGGATTATCATGCAAAATGTAACATAAATGTAAAATAAAAACAGACTCTTTAACTTTAACTGTTGAGTTAGTGATGACGCAAGGGGGCGTGGTTTGCACATGACATATTCAGAGCGACCTAGTGTAAGATGTACATGCATCTCAGGCTGGGCCAGAAACATTATTCAATGCTTGACAACCAATGTTCTCATATACATTTACTCTAAATGATCTCCAGTCTGTTAGTACCACATGCACAATAATGAAATGAAAGCAAACCCTTCAAGCCTATTTTTACCATATTCCTCCAGGATGATGACCTTCTGGAGAGCCCGGCTGTTTGAAAAGTGCAGAGAATTTACTTAAATTACCCAAATATGTAGAAAGGATAGACGGACAGTATTATAATTACTGCTGTGTAATATTGCAGCATGACAATCATAACATCATGATGAATAGCTCAGGCACGGATTTCACACATGCTATTTTAGGCCCACGGAGAGGCTGTTTTCTGTTGGGTCTGGCCTTTAAAAATTCCTGTCGGAGACGACTAGAGTGAGCGGGACAGATGGGAAGAGAGTATAGCTGCAAAAGTCAGACCTTTAACTATGACATCTGAGCATAAGATATTGTGCTATTATCAGTTAAAATATCATCTTGATATATTTAATATTGACTGAGTAGTCATATCAAAGATTGAAATTAAATCTAAACAAACTATCCATGTTAACTTATATGTATATTATGAAATATAATGTGGGGGAAACAAAGAAGGAGTGAAATGTCAGTATGATCAAAATTATTTGTCTTTAATTTCAGGCATGTCAAGCAAATATTTAACACTTATTTTCATTTGACATATACATCATATTTGTATTTACTGTAATATTTAGAATATTAATATTCAGAAGATTATTTTTTGATTACTTATTAGTTTAATTTGCTCCATAGTGTCATGAATAACTGTATACAAACAATTCTCATTGAATAAAATGTTAAAAGAGAATCTATAAAGGTATTCAGGTGTGAAATTAAAACTCAGATTATTATAAGAAGTTGTTGTTGACAATACCTGTTCAGGTGAACCTAAAGAATTTTCCAAATCAAATACTGAGGAAGCATTATCTGGACCCAGCAACCTTCTAGCCATTCGCTCTTCATAAGACATCTTCTGCTGCAGGTGAAGAAAAGTTGATTTATAATGCAGCTGTTTATAGGGAAAAAAACCCCGAACCTGACTTTAGATACCTGACTGTTTCTGTGTTTAGGAACTTTGTTCTTGAGCTGCTTCTCAAGGTCTTGGATAAGAGCATCTTTTGAGCCCTGAATCTCTTCGTCTGTGGTCCGAGACGCCGGTCGGGAAACAGTCTTCTTTAAGATGGGCTTTGGCAAACTATGAAACATAGTATTGATGTTGCTCTTTTAAAGCTCATGAGACATAACAGAGATCCTAGTTATTTTTGATTAAATCATCACTGTTGTCTCTTAAATTTCTTCTGGAGAAATTTAGGAACATCTAACAATAAGGGACATTTTCTGGACAGGGCTTATCTTAGTCCCAGACTTAAATGTATGTTTGAGCTGCCTTAATTTAAAAGCATCTTGCCTTGACGTATCTTAACATATATCAATGCCTTTTTTTGTCTCAAGATGCACACCAGTATTGTTTTTTTAAGGGTTTGTTTGTAGAAACTAGTTTAATGTCCTAAAATAATTAAGGCCTAGTCCTGGAGTAATCTAAACTCTGTCTGGAAAACCGCCCCTTGAAGTGATTTGTTTTGGTTGTAATTGATTAGTTTAGACAGCTCTTACTATTATTTTCATCTAGGACTAGTCTAATCCCTGTCTGGGAAACCACCCTTAAAAAGACTTAACTCCTATAGGAGAAAATGACCACATATAGCAATGCTTTTTGATATTTTAATAATAATACTTACGTATTAGGTGTGTAGGTAAAATGAGACACAGGTGGGGATTGCAAAGGTGGGGCAGGTGTTTTCAGGATATCTGGAGATAACTGGGATGGGGTTGTTGAGGAAGTATGATTCAGCATCTGGCTTGGCGGAGGCAAAGGATGTTCTTGTATTTTTGGTGGCGGGCTGGGCGATCTGGGGGAATGGCTGGGAGATGGAGACTGAGGTACAGAAACGCATTTCATCTGAGAGCTCGGTAGAGAAGGCAGAACAGACGTCAGGAAAGCTGCCGATGATAGTTTCTCACTGTTCGGAGTACTCCGTAGTTTAGGAATTATAGTCACGCTGGAACACATTGACGTGCGGGTGGGGGCCGGTTGAGTGGGGTTCACTGATGGCGCTGTAGGTGAAGCTGGTGAGATGAGATTGTTTGGCTTACTGATGTCATTGCTGGGTGTTTGGAGACTGGGCTGGGACTTGATAAAATGACGGGGGCGCTCATAATTAAAAGCGCTGGGGGTTGGTGAGAAGGTCGGCAGCTCAGCCATATTAATGGCACTGCACCTGGGTTCCACCGGTTTATTCAGCTTGCTGGTAGTAAGGAATGGACGTGGAACACTGTTCTTGTTTTCTGTTATTGGCGGAGGAGGTTTGGGAATCAAGTCCACCTCTGTTGTTTCTGAAGCGGGTTGACTGATAGATCGGGGTTTGCTCTCTGGGACGATTAGAGACTTAGTAACTTTTTGAACTGCAGGCTCCAGCACCCTGTGGGAAAATAAAATGACTCTATTACTTAAATGGAAATCACTATGTCTTGTAAGTAAACTAAAGTCATTTGTATCAATAAGAATTCAATTTGAAGTGAAGTGATCCAAGTACTGATCATCAGCCTTTACGAAAATTACTATGTTTTTTTGGGTGGGGGGAGTGTAACTAGGGGTGTAACAGTACATTGTGCAATTCTGCTTGCTATGATTCTCAATAAATTAAAAAATATAAAAGACATGAAAGTGCTGTGCATATTATCTCCTTTGCGATTCAGAATCGGACAGGTATTATATAGTGTACATGATAAAATACTGTTACACCCCTTGTTTTAACTGTAGTAAAAACATACAAACCCTGTTTAGCTTCAATGGGTGACATCATGCTACTAGCACACTTGACATGAGTTTAAGGCAAGACCAACTTAAAATAAACAGCTTACTACAAGCTTTGTTAAACCAGAACATAGTAACCCTTCTTCCGGGCCATTGCACGAAATTTATTATAGGTGAACCCCTCTACCCATACACTGTAAAAGTAAAAAATTGGATCTAATTGGTAACACCAAAAAAATATGTGAGAAGTGTTACCAATTAATGTCATTGTTTAAGTTAATCCAACTTTTCACTTTTTACAGTGTAGGTTGCATTTCACATGGCAAAGTTTAGGGGGTGTCAGCCATATTTTCTTACAATGTTTATTCATTTACACAATGTTAGCTCAGTGTAATGTTGAAACGCTTTCAACATGATCTCACGGAAAGTCACATTATAGTCACAAAAAATGGATTAATTTATTTACAATTTATTTGTGTCCATGGCACGAAATTTTGCATTTACCTTGAGAACAATGTCATTTTCATGTCACTCGCACAAATTTCTATAAATAGTTTTACGTCTCCGTGGCACAACTTTCTGTGTCATTTTATGTATTGTTTTCTCTTTTTTTCCTATTTTTAAATCATTGTTTCTTGGAATTGGGTACATGTTTTTCTTCCGCTTTAAAACTATTCTCGCCTGGAGTTGGGGTTTGAGTTAGGATGTCTAAAAATGTAACAGAAAGTGATTCTAAACCCCAAACCCAAGCGACAATGGTAAGAAAATGGGAAAAAATCAATGTAAAAACAAAAAGAAAGTCGTGCAACAAACACAAAGAACTATTTATAGAAATTCGTGCGAGTGACATGAAAAAGACATTCGTGCTCAAGGCACGAATAAAGCTGAATTTCGTGCCATGGACACGAAAAAATTACGAATAATTTTTCGTGACTTTAACACAACTTTTCGTGAGATCAGTCTGAACACTTCAGCTATGATTTAAACTAAGGTCATTTATTTATTTTGTTTATTATTAAAAAAATCTACTCTGTTGTCATTGATTCTATGAGATGTTTGTTAATGTTGTTACTGCTGAAACTGTCTATAGTGAATTATGTATTTACAGAACAAGGCATTTATATCATTATTGCAGTTATAAGTAAAGTCCCTGTCTATGTTTACAGATGTCATTGGGTAACTGTCTAATATTAATGTAATGCAGACCCCACACCCAAGCAAACATGCAGCTTACATTTCTGAAATAATTTATATATGTCATGTGTTTACTGATTTATATATACATTCACCTATTGACAATAATGCACTTTACTTTATTGTGTACACCGTGTAGTAGGTTCATAACCTCTTGTACTGTTGGTGTGTTCCTGTTAGACAGCAACGCAGCTAAAAAAGGCTCATGAAGTAACTACTGAGTGACGTGACAGGTGTGTGTTCATTTACAGCTACATGGACATTCAAGCTACCCGCTTTAGAGGTCATTGTGAATAAAGGTCCACATTTACTAAACTTCAATGCAACAGTTCAAAATATCTCATTTGATGATTAGTGATGAAAAACCAAGAAAAGCTACAAATTTGACTGTTAATATGACATGTTGACACGGATTATTTAAAGAAAATCTTTTACCTTAACAGAAAATGCTTTAGAAATGAAGGTTAATAATGGCATAAATAATAGCCAATGGAAAAAGGTAACTTTAAAATTAAAGTTTGTAAATGAATCAGATTCCCATGAAGCACATCACTGTGAGAAAACATTTAAGGAATCTAAAAGGTTTAATTCAAGCATGTTGTTACTGTGAGTTACTTTGCATACTTTAAATCAATGACTGTGATTGTTTAATAAAGACAAGAACAAACATTTAGTATCCTTTATTGTTGGTTGATAAATGAATGGTAAAATTGAAAATGATTATCACTTCGTGCAGCAACACATAGCAATGACAAGGACATAGCACGCAATGCTTGATCAAACTACACAGCCAAACATGCTGAATGAAAACAACAACAGCTTAAAGAAATATATCATATACAAAACAAAGGTGAATAGATGAATCCTGCTTGACCTTCAATAAGTCTATGACTCTTTCATTTTCTTAACAAAACCAATGGCTTTTTATACGTTCATAAAATGAGTAACAAATAAAGAGTTACACATTGATTTTATAGATTTGCTTACCTGCCCGTTAAATGACTTTAAGTTTAACTGCATGACAGTAAAGATGGTTTATAATGGTGAATGTGTAGTTGTGCTCTCTGGCATCCAGTAACTCAATGAAATCCGCTTGAGCTGAATAATGGACACTGTTTATCTATAGAAAACTATGTGAGTCATGAGATCAGGACGTACACGCCCCCAAAATACTCCACCATTCCAAAGCAACCACCGATTTAACATAAAGACAATGCATACACATAAAACAACCAAATATAAAGCTATAATAACAAAGAATTAAATTTTAGAATTTCACCTGATTTTTGTGTATACTACTGTACATAAATAAGTTGCTAACAAAGCCTTCTGTATACACAGGCATCTGCAGGATTTCATATCATTTATACCAACATTGTTTATTTGAAACATGTATTATTATTATTATTATTCAAGGAACATATACTGAACCTGTAATGCCTTACAGCAGAGCTTATGTTGTGCACAATCATTCTCTGACACCTAGTGTATATATAAAACCTACACTTATTATATATACTGTTCTTATTAAAACTATGGCTCTATTAGCATCATTTTAAAAAACGAAAGCCCCTTTAAGAGAACTCTCACAACTTTTTTGCAGTGCCTCCAGGCACCTATTTCAGTCATCATACGAGATCTTCTCTCTTTTTTAATGGAGGAAGACAGATATCCGTTTTTGGGTTGACAGAACCCAGGCGCAGACAGATTTGGACAAAAAGCTTTATTTAAACAACAAAACGATGTAATCAGGCAAACATGACAATAAACAGACTTGACTAGATGAACAAGAGGATAAATTTGACCAGTAATAACTAGACTTAACATAACGTGACTTGACTGACACAGCAAAAGGCTTTAGCACAGCAAAAGGTCATACAAAACAAACAGGCCAGCAAACACAAGAGCACAGGTGAAGGGCAATAATGAGATAATTAATGAGGAGACGAGGGGCGGAGTCTTAAAACAAGGCTGGAAACCACATGGCACACCAAAACAATGGCCATGTGCTTCGTAGTATTCACATTTAAAGGCTCTCTAAGTGAATAATGTGCGACGTCACTTCCTGTTGATGTTTGAACTGTTTTCAAACAAACGGAGCGTAGCTAACGCCTCCCCCTCCCTCTCCCGTCCATGCTTTCATGAACGCACCCAACCCCCACCCCCAAATCCTTCTTGTCGTTTATTGGCTGGAACACTTTGTTATGTTTTGTTGTGCTAGGTTTGGCCATTATGTTGATATTGCCGTTTGTCGAGCCTGAGCAGTCTACAGAGATCGCGTTTTTTTTACAGTTTGATCAGCGGACAGGCAGCAAGCAGATAGTGAGGAGATGTTTGCTGTATGTAACAAAAAATGTTTTATGGTCTAAAACGCGGCAATTCGCTTAGAGCGTCTTTAATGTAAAACTTGATCTTGTTTTTATGAACATAAATAATATCCTGGTTGGAATTGATGATAGTGACATGTATGTGTTAATGTGTATATGTATGTATATACATATATACTGAATGAATATGAGTGGCAGCTGCTTCAGAGAAACTAGCAGTGAAGGTTTGTTTGAAGCACTTGATGGTGGACAGAAGCTACATGTAGATCCTAGAGATTCACAGTTACAAACTTTCTGAGGTGATACTGATATTTGAAGTACTTGCCCAATGTACATTATTTACATTTAGGATAAGAGCTAGAGAGAGAAGAGTCAAAGAAAACGGTCAATAACAAAAATGCAAAAGTGGAAGTTAATAGGCTGACAAATATTCTGATAAGTTACTATACGGTTTCATCGGAGGCACATGCAGTGACGCGATTACGCGTCTAGTCGGAACTTTACTTCCAGTCTCTGTTTGTTTAATGCTCTGACTAGTTGCTAAACTGAACTGTGAAACAAATACCTTGTCGAAAATAACAAATGTTTTGGTTTCCTAAAGATGAGAGAAGATGGCGATCATGGATTATCGCTATTTGATGGAAGGTTTGGCAGCCGATCTGTATTTACATTGTTTACTTTATACATTTTACACAGTAACATTAGCACAGTGTAGTTTTTGATACACTTTAGCTATGATTTGAAATAATGTAATCTACTTGTTATTTATTTTGCATAAATAAAACTCCAAAATGACTTTGTTGTTGTTTATTCTTTGCAGAGTTTCCTGAAAGTTACGAGTGTTCCACGAATGCCGTTTGTTTATGTTGTTACTGTTGAAACCGTCTATAGAAGTTCCTCAAGACCAGACCCTAGTGAAGTCATCTGAACATCACATGATGTTTCTCTCAGCCAACAACCAAAAATTGCTCTTAACCCCCATTGTGCTTGATTTTATCTACAACTCTATGTGAATGATGTCAGTGTTACCTTTGACATAAAATATGAGTTATCAGTGATCAGCTGAGAAACTCATTCAGTTTACCTCTCATTGTTATCTACTTGTCCCATCAGCCTTTAGCTTTCTAAAATTAATTATTTCACCCAAATTTTGACATTCCAGATGTCGACTGTGTGCTTTCCTTACTACAGCTGAATACAAAGATTTTAATAAAATACGTCACTTCTGTGGGTGCATAATGGAAGTGAACAGGACCCAAAGCTTTCACGATACCAAAAGTTCAAATAATGCCTTTAAAGAAATCCAGTTTAGTGGATTAATAAAACAATAAGTGTATGTAAAAAATATTAAAACTTCTTTAGTGAAATCTAAACAAACACACTGCTTAAAACAACAACAACAACTTAATTGGTTCCTTGCATGTCTACCTTATTTGTCAATAATGTGATGGCAATGGCATAAGAAATTGTTGTGGTTTCCATAAGCATACATTATCACTTTTTGAGATCTATTTGTCAGTAGCACAACATATTATCTGTTAGGATAACCTCAAACCCTGTAACCCAAATTTCTGTAACCTGTAATCATTGGCAAGCTCTTATAAACTTTGTGGAGAGAATATAATGCAGGAACAGTGCAGATGTCTGCATCAGACTACAGTATTATCATTCTGAACACACATTCAGTCCTTATCTGTTATCAATCTGTTAGCATTCAAAAAGATCATGTTTTGTGCTTGTTTGTGATTTTTAAAGGAGCATTTCACCCGTAGAAACATTAATCTTTATTGAAAGTGCATCATATTTGTAGTCGAAATGTAACATACATTTCGAATTTGGTGCCTATTTGACAGAGAAAAGTGGTGTTTGTAGTCTCACTCCCTCAACAAAAATATAGCACTTCCTTCTTTCAATGATGCAAAATGATGATTTTTACATCATTGAAAGAAGGAAGTGCAACACTGAAATCTGTATTTCCCCTGTCTCAGTGGCAACTGAGGAAATTATGCAAGACCGTTTGGGGTTCTAACTATACAAAGATTAATGCAAATGGGTGAAGTGTCCCTTATAGAGTTAAAAAAAAAACTTTGCTTTTGTTGTAATCATACATAAGAGCTGAGCAGATATCTTACCCTGCTGATGGAGTGGTGGTGTCATCTTCAGGACTTTCAGGCCAGTCTGGAGGGGGGATGAGGGTGTCCTGTAAAGGAGAGTCATCCTGCTCCAGGCCTGCTGAGCTTAAAGATGAAGGCTCATCTTCATTGTCCAAAACCTCTTCTAGATCTTGAAAAGACGTAATGAAACAACTAAACATTAGTTTGCTTCACTTCCTTCTTCTTTTAATGATGTTTGATTAGTTAAATAGCAATGGTTTGTGTTTGTGTGTCTGTGAGATTAATATGTCAGAGTGAGCATGAATCTTTTAAAGGTTTACCTGTATAGACTTCAAGCAGGGCAGTGCATGACACTGTACCAAAATCATTAGATGCTGTGCATTGAAATATTCCTGAATCTTCTGGATACGCCTCTGTAATGACTAAAGTGCACAATTCCTCTGCAATAATACACAGAAAAGTTATATGTCTTAAATGTAAGAACACACTACGTTTGTCACAACATGAATCCTTTTATATTTATTTGAATTAAAGTTTACTTACCAGGAACAGAAGCTGAACTCGCCTCTGAAAGCAAAACAAGACATTATTAACTTTAACATCTACTAGCATACTTTCGTTTATAATCATTTTTAAAGTAAAAGTTTAAATCAAAATGAAAATTCTGTAATGTACACTACTGGTCAAAGGTTTTGGAACTCTCACTCCATATATATATTTATATATTTTACACATTTACAGAATAATAATAAACTTGTCCAAAATATGACATAACACAAATGTAACTGTGGGAATTATGTTAGTGACTAAAAGCATCCAAAATTCAAAAAAATTATATTTCAAAATAAAATAACAGAATTCAATCTGTTTGGCACAGGTGTATTTTTGTCTACAAAAGTAATTTCAAGCATTAACCATACACCTTCAGATTAAACCATTTTTTAAGCTCTTTAACTTCTATTTAAAGGAATATTCCACTTTCTTAAAAAATAATCCTGATCATTTACTCACCCTCATGTTATCCGAAATGTTTGTTCAGTCGAGAAGAAATTAGGTTTTTGACAATCATTTGGCTAGATAAGACCCTTATGCTTCATTGGGATCGTTTAGGGTCCTTTGAAGCTGCATTGAAACTGTAAACGGTTGAGGTCCACTAAAGTATACTATATGAAGAAAAATCTTGAATGTTTTCCTCAAAAAACTTAATTTCTTCTCGACTGAACAAAGAAAGACATCAACATTTTGGATGACATGGGGGTGAGTAAATTATCGGGATTTATTTTAAGTGGAGTAATCCTTTAACAGTTCAGTCATGTTTCAAAGCTTTTGACTATGATGTTTCAGTTCTGATTATTTTTTCCTGTTACCACTTATTCCAAAGTGCCATTATTAATTATTACCTTATTATCTAGATGAAAGCTTCGTTGCATGTGATGCTTATCTATGAATAATGGCTAAATGTTAAAATGCAAAATTTATTATGGCATTTATTTATTTGAGTTTGACAGATGTGGTAATTTTCACAAATTTTTCATTTTAGATGTAATATTTCACAACATCTGTAAAACAGCACATGAGAAGTACACTGTCAGAAAAAAGGGTACAAAACTGTTTCACTCACTCTTTCTGAGAATACGAAAGTCTGCAGAGTCGATGACTTGCTCGTTTTCTCTATGCCAGGAGACCTGGAGAGGAGGCGTTCCTCTGATCCTACACTCCAAAACCACCAGCTGACCCTTCACTGTACTCACATCATGAAGACACTATACAGACACAACCACAGGAGAATCACACTGTGTGCTAATGAAAGACAAACCTGTAAATCTCACACCAGTATTATTGTTTTACCTTGACAAATGTTGGAGCCACCCCAGCAGGATTTCCTAAACAGTGGCTTGAACTCTGAACCTGTACAGTAAAAGAAAAAGAAAAAAGATTTACAATGATTTATGACAATGATTTACAAAAAAAAACGTCTACCATAAGAGATTCATCTGCATGTTGGGCTTTATTTTATCTGTGCCAAACATAGCCCTGTGCTTTTATGCCAAAGAGCTCAACTTTACTTTCATCAGCCCACAAAAATGTTGTGCAAAGGTTTCAGGTTTTGTCATATGATTTATCACAGCAATGAATCCAACAGACAGAGAGCAAACCTTTGGCGCAAGGTTTTAAAATTTTATGATGCCAAGGACCCCCTTCCTAAAATATATATCCACTCACATATTTTTATGTATACATTTAAACTGTGAGAAATGTTATGTGACACTCAAATGTCTGTAAATTATTTATGTGGCAAGAAATGAGAGATCTTACACTTACAAGCACTCTTACAATTAAATTTCACAATTTTTGTTTTCTCTGAAATCAACTTAACCTTCTGTGGGTTCTTAGACCCCAGTTTGAAAACCCCAACGTATCCCAAAACCTTTTGTGTTTAACAGAATTAAGAAACTTAAGGGTTACAACAACATAGCAATGGGTACATGATGACAATTTTCAATTTGATGAACTATTCATTTAAGATACACAACTTATACACAGGAATCATACGCAGTAAATGCTGGAAACATAAAGGTCTTAAAAATAAAGGTGCTTTACAATGCCACAGAAGAACCATTTTTGGCTCCATAAAGAATCTTTAACATCTGATTGAACCTTTAACATCTAAAGAACATCTCATATAAAAATGTATGAGAGAAATGAATGGTACTTTCTGGGAATCAATAATGTTTCTTCTATGGCATTGCTGTTTCTAGCACCTTTATTGGAGTGCACCAAGTTCATACACCTTTATTTGAACAAATGCATCTGAACAAATGCATTTTCATGTCTTTTCTTCTTACCATCTGAGGGCTGATACAGAGAGGTTGTACTAAACTGGAGTGTCTCTGCTGAAGCATGACAGAGGAGGAAGATGATGAAGATGAGGACGATGTCTCCCGGGAACATGAGGAGATTTTTAGAGACATTGTCGAGGTTTTTTTCCGGACTTCTGTAGAAAAGTAAGAACGTAACAAAAACAAGTAGAACGATTTAATAAATAATTATGGATTTATGATATAAATATATACATTATAATGCACATTTAAACAGTAATCTTAAGATCAAGATGGCCAAACTATACTGTAGTAAAATGTGTTGCTGTCTCTTACTCTGCCATGTTTCATGTGTCTCCCAAGAGTGTAGATGAGCCCAGACGAAGGAGACACTTTAATATGCAAGAAACAGAAATATTTAACAAGGCAAGTTGGCACATTTCATACACAGAGGTCATTCAACTTGCTTTGTTGAAATACTGGAACATAATTTAAAGCGAGAATTTGTGGCAAGCAGCACCTTTCACATAATTATTAAAGTTGACATGTAAAATCTATTTAAAAATAATAATCTAAAGGACAGCACAGTTACTCATACAGACACAGCTTAATAAAGTAATAAACATCATTTAAAACAATCGTTCACAGATATAAATGTCATTTAAATATCTTTATTTTATTGTTATTATAATCTTTGGTAGCACTTGTTGATATGTCAACAAGGGGCTGGTAACTGTATATGCTACTACACTGTCAGAAAAAAAACTGCAGCTGTGGTTGCCAGAAAACCTCAGAAAACGGCATTACCACTATTATTTTTCATTACTACAAATGCTTTGTACTTAATAACATAGACCTTTTCACCACTGATGGTTGACCACAAGCTGAATCAAAGTTTATCTCAATTGGTATTTTCATAGATAGTTGACAATACATGTAGAGATGCACAGTGTCATTCACACAAATGCAAAACACCATGATGGTAACACGTGACATGAAAATATTGCTATAAACATTAATTTAACACCATGTGTAACATAAAACCCCCTAATGTACGTAACTGGTAATAAAGAGGAAACAAATTATTTAATTGAAATATCATCAACTGTTTTTCCACTGGAAATTTTGTGGTGACTTTTGTTTTTAACCACAATTTTACCGTAAAAGGACATTTACAATCCCATTGAATATTATAGAGATTTTCACCATAAAATATATGGTAATTCACCCCTTTTACTTTGAAAAAACATACATTTTACTTTCTTTTACTGTAAAATGTTTTGTTAAATCTATTACAGTTTTTAACTGTACATGTCAAGTTTTTTTGAGTGAACCAATTTGTAAATCTGTAGCTTTTGTCATTTTTTTTAGCTGTCGATAAGCTCGATACCCTTTCAAAAAGTATACATTTGCACCTACAGAGTGCATATTAGTACATCACATGTACATATTGTAACCAAATGTATTCAAATCTGTACCTAAATGATACAAATTAGGACCTTTAAATGGTACTGCCCGAGTGACAGCTTGGGGTCATTTTTTTTGACAATTTTTTCTGACAGTGTATATATGAGTTTAAACACTTCTGTGTCCATTTACATTCCTTTCACTGGTACTCAGTAAAGAGAGGCTGTGAAACCTGAGGAGAGGTCTGGGCTAATTTGGTTGTGCCTTCTCTGTGTTAGATTTAGAAACACATGGTGTGGGATAAATCTTTCATGCTGCTATGCAATGTGTCTGGCATCACCAAAGTGACATCCCAAACCAAAGAGTTAAATTTACAAAAAAATTATTATTCACAAACAAGGTGGGTTAGTAATAAGCCTGATAACATTGAAGACTGCCCATATTAGTCACTATAATCAGCAATTATAGTGGCAATACTCTTTGATCATCAAAATGACATCTGAAACAGTTTGAACACTTGTTAATCTTGTTAAACTTAGACATAATGATGCTTAGACAATACCTACTGTAATACAAAAAGACCTTTGTTTAAAGAACAAAAATGTTTACATTTAAAGGGGACATATCATGAAAATCTGACTTTTTCCATGTTTAAGTGCTATATGTGGGTCCCCAGTGCTTCTATCAAACTAGAAAATATGAAAAAGATCAACCCAGTAACTTAGTTTTGGTAAACCATTTTCTGCAAGCATGTGAAAAAATAAGTCATTTAAATCTGGCTCCCCATGTGATGTCGATAGGGGATATTATTATAATAATACCACCACTAACTTGCACTATCCAACCACAGCACTGCCATTTAGTGCAGCAAGAAAGAGAGAGAGAAAAAATAATTGACAGAGTTTCAATTTCAACTAAATGCATTTCATCAGCTCATTTGCATTTAAAAGGACACACACAAAAACAGCATATTTTGTTCTCTGGGGACACCAAAGATTTTTTATATCTTAAAAAAGTCTTGTGAAATGTCCCCTTTAACTGAATTATGCTTTTTGCTCAACCATATTGTTTATATTTACATTAAAGACTTTTTCTAACGCAATATTTGTCTCTTTATTATAATCAATTGTCTCAATACAAAAACATCTGAATATAGCATAATGTTGTTTGAGCCAGGAAAGCTGACACACACACAAACAAACGCAAGGAACAAGATGTCTCAATATCAGAACTAATGCCAGTTATATTTTTGGCCAACCATGTAATGATCAGCCTTTTGAGATGAGCAAGATTATAAGGCTCTCTTGTTTATATTAATCTAAATCAAACATTGATATCTGAAATCTAAGCAGAGCAGGCTTTAAGCTGAACATACAGTGACACACATCTATTCTCCCAGCAGATAAACAAGCATGGCTTCCAACTCTGCACCTGTTTAATAAAGCTGAGCCTTACCCGTGTGTCCTGTTAGTGGAGAGGGACCGATAAAAAATCCACTGGACGGCTAAAGGAAGTTATGAAGACAAATTTCCCCACCTTGTTGCCCTCTTCCCCCTCGAAGAGAGTACACAGCAAGTCTTTATTTGCTCCTCTGTTAGATAGGATGTCTTCTTTACATGAGTAGTGAAAACTGTATTCAGACCGAGCTATAGGTGAAAAGGATTCGGCAGCCTGACTGCAGGTTGTCTGGTTAGGGGTAAGGTGTAGAGTAAAGTGAGGAAGTAGTTCAAGTCCGTCTCAAATGACAGTGTGTCCATCTGACACAGCTGACTCCACAGTAAGCGAGTGAACTAAACACTTGGGTGTCAAATATAGATCATGCTCTCTGCTTCCATATACCACATGCAAGAAGCTAACATGCAACAAACCAATAAAAAAACTGTCCAGCACTCCTCCAGCATGGTTCAGTTTATTTTAAAGCAATTGTAAAGGTCGATATGTTGATAGCAGTGTGAGGACAAGAGGAATGTTTTGTTACTCCTGATGATTTTTATTGAGTTGAGTAGGGGGAGGTGACATCATTGTTAACTTCAGTTGAGTGAGAGTTGGCAGGTTTCTCTATGAATCATGAGGTTTATAGACAAAACAGTCAACAAAAAAGAAGAGTACATACATGTTTGTAAGAGTCCTTATAGATCATTGTCACATAATGAAGTAGATTGGCTTTAACTGACTCTAAGTTCAGATGAGTGTTAGCAAAAATATATGGTCTGGTCTGTTGCACTGGGTTGCTACTATACATCTAAATTCACTTCAAGCTTCAGTGATTATTGAATGCACTTCTCCCTGGATTTGCTAAGAAAGTCAACCAATGTCAGATTTGGATGGATCTAATCAAAACTTCATAGCTGTAAAAATGACAGAGAAAAATCCAGAGCTTGATGTATTGACTCTCTTGCTGCTCATGATCTTTTTTTTTTTGCTGCCATTTGAATGATCTACAGAAGAGAAATAGAACTGGGGAAGTGTCCAGACAACCCAAAAAAGGCATTTACCAAGTATTTTATAATGGCCACAAGACCTGAAACACCAAAGAAGCATTAACCATCATGCAAGCAGATAAGCAAATTTATCAAAAAGTCATCAGAAGAAACTTGGTTGGGGCGTAGAAGCAACAGCTTCATGAATGAAATCTGGCTTCCAGGGAAGATCCTGCTAATGCCATTGTCCACCTGTACTGATTAAAGACTTCTAGGATCAGAGTCATTGGCACCTGCGAGTAACCTTTTAGATTTAGAGTGATGATAAAGCTTTCAATACCTTACATTTAGCTAAAGCAAATCACTGCATAAATATATGCTCTTGGGGCTGTGGACCAGAACGATTTGGTCAATGCTTTATACAAGACATTTAAAGTTATACGCAAACCTAAATCCTAGTTGAGATAACATACACTGAATAGCCTGAATTTAACTTATATATTCACTTAATTTAGTAAACTCCCTTAGCTAAATTCACCAGTTTATTGAGTATGGGGTCATTTAAGTTCACTTAACCTGGTGCTCTGTGCTTAAACTGAACGCAGGGCTGTGTGTTTATTGAGGTTTTTGTTAAGGTGGTGTATATGAAGAGTTTGGTTCCAAAACGCAATAAATGCCATTTTTTAAAAAAAATTGTTTCTGCCAAATTCAGTATTATATCAGGTCAGTATTTAAAAGTAAATTCTTAATTTTACGCGAAATCCAATATCCGCCATGTTATTCTTTCATCTTTTCTCCCTTTTTTCCCAAAACGCAATAAATGCCAGTCCTCCTTTTCTACAGAATGCAATAAATCCGCTTAATAAAATCAGAGCGCACCATTCCACGCAATCTAAACAAACAATGGCAGCGCGTTGAGTACACAGAGTCCTAGTTTTTCTCATCTACTTTGTACTTCGTGATCAACAAACAAACAAAAACAACCTGTGGTTTTCTGTAATGGGAAAGAAACGTCTAATAATTTACGTGAGAGGCACTCGAAGCCAGTTGCTTGTTCTCCCGACAGCATCAAGCTTCTCTCGTGCTAACACATTGACCCCAATTGGGATCTTATGAAAAACTTTTCATTATTTTACTCAAAGTCAACGAGAATCAAGTAGGACCAAAACATTTTACAGCTGATCGCTGTGAAAAATGTTAAGCGACAACCTCAAGTATAACCGCAGCAATGACAGTGATCTTAATATGACAAAGTAAGTGTTTTGATTAATGCCATTAATGTTTATATTTTATCAGTGTATATCACTGTTCAACTAAATGAATATTAAAAGGCAAAGATGAATGCACATTTATACTGATTCAATAGATTTATACAATTTTGGAAAAAAAACTTGGATTTACTGCATTTTGTGGAAAAAATAATCAGTTTTTACAATAAATCTTTGAAAATCAAGTTATTGATTTGAAATTTCAATGTTATTATAACCTAAAGATGCCATGTGAAAGTATGTAACAGAAAATAGTGGTTTTCATCGTGTCACTTTCTTGGTGTAGAAAACACATTTTTACCGAAATTTGTCAAAATGGATTTATTGCGTTTTGGAACCAACCTCTTCATAGAGACAGAGCGCCGTTATGCAAATTTGAAACCACGCCCACCGGGGGGGAAATCGGTCCAGCCGTCTCCATTGAGTTTGTGTTGCGAGAGGCCGCCTCCTTGTCATTTCTGGCTTATGGCAGGGAACTGAATAGTGCCTAGAAGCTGCTGTGTGACAGTGTGTACAGCTAACAAGCCAAAGAAATAAGTTTTTACAAGCTGTCGAGCCGCAAAACCCAGCCTTCAAGGAGAACAAAGTGGATCGCCGACCACGCCTCCCCCCAGTGGACGCAGCTCCACCAATAGAAGCACCACGAAAAGCCGCCTGTTTCCATCCCTGTGTCTTTAAACGCTCATCCCTAGGGGTCGACAGCTTATAAAAACTTATTTACAGATTAAACTTAAAAACAGAATAATACCTAAAAGCTGCTGTGTGACAAGGTGTACATCTAACACGCCAAAAAAATAAAGAAATAATTTTTTATAAGCTGTCGACTTCAAAAAACGAGCGTTTAGACACAGAAATGGAAACAGGCAACTTTTCATAGTACTCCTATTAGTAAAACCGCGTCCAATAGGGGGAAACGCAATCGGCGACCCACTTTATTCTCCTTAAAGACTGGGTTTTACGGCTCGACAGCTTATAAAAACTTATTTCTGTGTTATTTGGCTTGTTAGCTGTACATATTGTCCCAAAGCAGCTTTTAGGCATTATTCAGTTTTTTGTTATAAGCCAGAAATGACAAGGAGGCGGCCTTTTGCAATACAAACTCAATGGAGACTGTTGGATTGCTTTCCCCCCCGGTGGGCGTGGTTTTCAGGTTGTGACGCGCTGCGCTCTGTCTCTATATCATTTTCTTTGGGGGGGGGGTGTATTGTATATTTTTGTGTTTTTTTCTAAAGTGTTTTATTTCCCTCTGTAGTATTTCCTTCTGCTATGAACAAATATATTTCTTTTTGGGTTAAGTACAATAAAAGCAAAACCTGTGTATTTTAAAAGTAAGGTTTGGTTTATTGCAATTCTGCCTTAAGTGTATTCATTCGATTGAGTAGCCGTGTGGTAAGCCTTAGGTAATCTGGGATCTCCTAACCCAATATTATTCAGATGCATTAGGGGACCCTCTAATAATTTTGACACAATTCAAACATTTTTGAATGCTTTCGATTTTTTTTCATTGTGTTTGTGACATAAAACCAGACTTTAATAGATTTATTTTAAATTTGCATTATATTGTAAAAATAAAAATTTAATTTTAATTAATGTTAAACTCTGTTTATTTGGTATGTCTATATTGATTAACTTTAAAACACAGGAAAAGGTTTGAAACAAAAGCACTCTAATAAGAAAATTACATTGTGTACATATTGTGTGTGTTACATATTTGTATTTGAAATATACTATAGACGGTTTCAGCAGTAACAACACAAACAAGCGGCTGTCGCGGTCCACGCGTAACTTCCGGTAAACTCCGCTAAGAAAAAATAACAACAAAGTTCTTTAAACGTAGTTTATTTGTATAACAAGCAAAAAACAACACTACCTGGGAAATCAAAACATTTGTTATTTTCGACGAGGCATTTTGTTCAAAAGATCAGATTAGCAACTAGTCAGACCATTAAAAAAACGAAACCGGAAGTAAAGTTCGGATCCATACGTGTATCGCGTCAGCGCACTTGCGTCCGATGAAACCGTCTATACTTATTTCTTTTACCCTTATTTTTCTTATGTCTCTACTGTTTGTGCTAAAATGTGTTTTTGTAAATCTGCTTTGCTACAGTGCAAGACTGAAAAAAGCTATAGAAATAAATTTAAGTTACTATGTCATAGTGCCTCCTGGTGGCCATTTAATCCAATATTTAAAGCCTGATCTGTCACATTGAAACTTTGTATAATAAATGCTTAAATGTATTTGTGCATAATAAGGTTTGAGAACCTTATTATTGTTAACAAAAATATTGTAATAAACCAGGAAATAAATAATGTCAGTTATCCCTAAATGCTCTCATATCTGTCAAAACCCTAAAACTTGATTATTTGCTTTCCATAATTTCCCTAACTGGATACATACATAAAATACATAGTGTTTGGCAGGGACGGATTGGCAATCTGTGCGTTCTGGAAAAGTCCAGAACGACCGTTCAACAGAGGGCCGTCGCCCGGCTGTCGGCTAAAAAAGTCTAATAACGCAATATGAACAGCCAGCAGCAGGGACACTAATACGATCACGTATGCTGCTACTTGTAAAAAAATGAGGAAGAGGAGTCGCCTACTACTACTTATTATACATCAAAGTGTATGACATAAAAAAAAACATTAAATAACCTTGTCTGATAGTCTGAGAGTATTGTGGCATAGTATCAGGATTCAGGACATCCTTGTGTCTGTTGCACACGGCTAGGGGCGAATGGCCGGATGATGGGCCTATTTGGGAGAATGTCCAGGGCTGTTTTTTAGCCCCAGTCCATCCCTGGTGTTTGGTGTGTATATATCCCTAGAACAATAGACATTTCTGGAAAGTTTAATTTTTTAAAATATGTAAATGTCCTCAGAAACACACTTACAGTAGGAGCATAATTTCACTTTTGATCAAAATCATACCAATGATTCCAAGAGACATTATTACAATTATTGGTGTTATAGCAAAACAATAGATTAATAATTGATGTTTTATCAATCCTAACTTATTTACCACATTTTTAGAAAATAATGCACACCCAACGTGGTAACATTGCTCTGGTGGTTATTTTAAGACATTTGACAGGTTAGGTGTGTGGTTTATAGAAAAATAATCAACACCTGTGGAACATTTCTCAACCAATTAGAATAAAGCAACAGACCAGTGGTATAAAAGCGTAATAATTGACTCCGGTCCTTTGAATTATTTGTAAATAATGCACACCTGTGGTGTAATGGCACTCTCCTTCGCATTGCCACATTTTTTTCCGAATAATTCGCCAGAGTCGTCAATTATTCCTTACGTAAACACTGTAAAGTAAATTGAATAAACACTAATCTTATAGGCCTATGATGCTTGTTTATAGATCGACTATGCTTTTATCATCATTATTCTACTTTTCTGGGTTTATTTTGTTGTATAGTTTTATTTTATAGTTTCTTTTAGCTGATGAATAGCTGACAAATGTTGTTTAAAGCATGTTTTGAATGGATTTAAAAAAAAAAAAAATGTTTTGAATGGATTTTTGTTTCAATAACAAAACAAATATAAGGCTTAGATTAATCAAATGTCTAAAGTTTAACCTAATGCCAAAACTGCATTTTCATAAAATAAATGTTTATTCCAAACTGTTTTGGTAATTATTACTTTATATTTATAATAATAATAACAACTCTTATAAGAATAGTAGTAGTAGTAGTATTAACAATAATACTGTAATATTGCAGGAGAATCATGACGAAGCTAAATGATGTAATGACTACAAAAATTTAAGTTTGACCTTCACGCGTGTAGTTTTTGACATCCACGCATGTGCCTTTTCTACGCATGTGTATTTTATCACACAAATGTATATAATTCTACATCAGCTTTAAACTAATATAAATTCGCATAAACATTGGGCACAGCACATATTAAATGATTTAATATAGTATAAATGATATTACCAATTAAACGTTGTAATTACGTTCAGGCGCTCTTTGGCCGCCTGTGAGGTCCGTCTGATACCCATGTGGTGTTGGATAATTCGAGAAGAGGGTTAGTGAGACTTCAGGCGCTACGGGCATTCATAGGCCTCCAGCTACTATACGAGAGCTCATTTATAAGACATTAACCTGGTTTATTAATATCTTCATCGCGAGGTTTATTTAGATTTAACTCATATACACGCAAAATGTTGTCTGTGGCGAGAACAGCAGTCAGGCACGTGTCGTGTGCTCAGAAGAGCTCGAGTAGTGTGTCTCATCTCATCCAGAAGGTAAGTAATGCTTTACTTCTTCTCTCACAATGCAGTTTTTATTCTACTTTATCTGTTTATCTAGTGTCATGACGGCTAATTTTTGATCGTTTATGATCTGGTGTGTCGCATGTCAGTGCTGTGGGGTTTGGTGATAAGAGTGTGTGACATTTGACTGAAGTGTCTTGTAATGAGCTGATGCCATTAGAAGATCACACATCACATGTTTAAATCACAACAGTATTCGCAAGATAAACGTATTTTATTTTACGTGACCATTGCTTTGGAGGTCATTCATTGGAGGGATTGTGGATTCAGGCACACGAGTGGCTTTGCATGACCTTGATGAAGTGTCCCTGAAACATCCCCTCCCCCTGTATCCTGACATAAGCTTTATCTTATTCTCTTTCTTTTGTTGATTGGGTATTTATACATATATTGCACAGCGTATTTGTACCTGTGTTACCGGTATACAGCGTCAGTGGAGTGCACGTGATTCCCCTTTAACGTTAACGTTAGTTCACTATGAAATCGATTCACATGGTCAGGCTAGTTTCGTCTTGAAGAGTCTGTCTACCGGCCTTTAGATTTGCTTAACTTCTATATGACTGTTTGTCTTATGTTGTTTATTGATTTTTTTACATTATAATACCATATGTCATTTCAAAGGTTTTCATAGAGTTAAATAGCATATTACATAGGCTATTCAGTGCAATTGTATATTTCAAAGGATGCCACCGCAGTACTCTTACGAATTTAGTTTTACTGATGACTGTTTTGTTTTTATGTAGGCTTGTTGGAATGGATTAACTCAGCAGACTTTGCAGACTGCAGCCAGGCGTCATTATGCGTATGTCACCTTCTACAACTTCATTTACCGTATGATCATGATCCGATCATTTTCGTGAGACTTTGTTTAATATGTTTTGTGCTTTTCAGGTCGGAGGCGATCAAAGGAGCTGTCATTGGTATTGACCTGGGAACCACAAACTCATGTGTGGCTGTGATGGAGGGCAAACAAGCAAAGGTGAGCTGGTACTGAAGTCAATCTGCTGGTTAAGATGTTGTGTCTTAGTACTGTTGTACCCACAAGGTGCTGAACTTCCGGTTGTGTCGGAAAGACTTCTTTATTTGTCATGTCTCATACAATGAAATTAGCGTGTATTTCCTGAAACATTAGTAAAATCGATCAGTGTTTCTTATGAAAATGCATTTGTGTCACAGGTCCTGGAAAATGCAGAGGGTGCGAGGACGACCCCTTCAGTGGTGGCCTTCACATCTGATGGCGAGAGACTCGTGGGAATGCCGGCCAAACGTCAATCGGTCACCAACCCAAACAACACCCTCTACGCTACTAAACGACTGATTGGCCGACGTTTCGATGACCCCGAAGTACAGAAGGATTTGTAAGATACTTTATTTCCTATTTGATTGTGCATTGGTTTAAAATAAGCATATTTTAAATTAATCAAATCTCTTTACCTTGGTATCTTTGTTGTGTATTTGCAATTATCCTTAAAAGATATTTGAGCGTGTCTGTGATGCTACAGAATGTAGGCAGGTCACTATGTGGATGGAGCTGAAATGTGGAGTTAACTTGGAGTTTTATATAGAATTGTGTAATATCGATTAGGAAAGTGAAAACGCTATGCTATTGTGTACAGGAAAAATGTGCCCTATAAGATTGTACGTGCCTCTAATGGAGATGCCTGGCTAGAAGCCCACGGTAAACTTTACTCGCCTAGTCAGGCCGGGGCCTTTATTCTCATGAAAATGAAGGAGACTGCAGGTGAGTTTGTGTTTACATCTGTCTGACAAACAAACAGTTTGAAGATCAATCTGAAAGCTCCATCAAACCACCATCGCTTTCCTCTTTTTCAGAGAGCTATTTAGGCCATACGGTCAAGAATGCTGTTATTACAGTACCAGCGTACTTCAATGACTCTCAGAGACAGGTAAACACTTTTTTGTTTTACACTCACCGTAATACTTGATTAAACTGATTTGTGTTTATGCGGGTGTTTTAAAGTGATTCAGAGGTGAATGCCACTGGTCACGTGACAAACTGATCTGTATTGTATTGTATTGTCTTTGCTACAGGCGACTAAGGATGCTGGACAGATTGCAGGGCTAAATGTGCTGCGGGTTATAAATGAACCCACTGCTGCTGCTTTAGCATACGGGCTTGATAAGACTCAGGACAAAATGTAAGTCTATACTCTTGCATTTAAATATAGTTAGTCATGCTTGAAATATATTATAAACATCTTTATGAATGTGAAAAGTCTACTTTTGCAAATACAAGATTTTAGTGAATAATAGATTTTTAACAGTGCATTTAAAGGGGACGTATCATGACTCTTTTTATGTTTATGTGTTATAATTGGGTCCCCAGTGCTTCTATGAAACTAGAAAAAGTGAAAAAGATCAACCCTGTAACTTCATTTGGGGAACCATTCTTTGCATCATGTGAAAAAAATAGGTCGTTGAAATTTGGTTCCCCTTTTGATGTCATAAGGGGATAATACCACCCCTTAATCTGCACTATCCAACTACTACACTGCCATTTAGTGCAGAGATCAACTCATTTGCATTTTAAAGGACATGACACACCCAAAAAATGACATTTTTGCTCACACCTACAAGGTGTCAATTTTAACATGTTATAATAAATTATCTATATAATATTTTGAGCTAGGACTTCACATAGGCCCTCTGGGGACACCAAAGATTTATTGGACATCTTAAAAAAATCTTGTGAAATGTCCCCTTTTAACTTGAAGGCTTTATTAAATTCATGAATAATGTTTGTGATATAGTGGTGTAGTTCAGATAATATTTTTCGTGTTTTTAAATAAAATATTTATTCAATGTCTTTGATTCATAACAGAATTGCAGTATATGATCTTGGCGGTGGGACGTTTGATATCTCTGTTCTTGAGATCCAGAAGGGTGTATTCGAGGTGAAGTCTACTAATGGAGACACGTTCCTGGGAGGAGAAGATTTTGATCAGCACCTGCTCAGACATATAGTGAAGGAGTTCAAGAGAGAGGTTTGTGTCCAGCCTTTCTCAAAATTCATTTTTTTACCGTACACTCTTAAAATGGCTAGGTTATTTTTTTTACCCATAATAGGTAAATATTGGAAAGAACACACTGCTGGGTTAAAACTTAGTTGTTGTTGTGCAACCATGAGTTATAAGAATCTAACAGTTGTGTTAAAATAACCCAGGATTGGGTCAATTTTAACCCACCAGTGTGTTCTGTCCAATATTTACCCAACAAGGCTTAAAAATAACAGACGTTTTAAGAGTGTAGATATAGACATGTACATTGTAAGAAATGTGTTTGATAAACCATTGATAAACTGACCCCTTTGCTACTGGTACACTTTTTAAAAGGTTTCAAACGGCAGACGAAAATCACAGATGTCTGTGAGAAATCAGTGATCTATACATAAAATGCAAGGCAGAAGTTAAATCCTCTTAAACTGAACTTTTATAAGTCATCTGGGGAAGTCATCCAGCAGTTATCATACCGCAATATACATCGCAGGAAAACATAACACCACTATCATGCCGGCCTAAACTTGCGGTAGTAGACAGTAGTTGTTAGCATAGATTTTTATGGTTACCATTTTGTCAGAAAGGCTTGCTTTGATATTTGGATAATTTTTGAGGCAAGGTTTAAGTTTATTAATTTTAGGGATGGTTTCCCAGACAGGGATTAGACTAGTCCTAGACTAAAATAAATGTAAGAGCTGTCCAAACTGAAAACAACTTGACATATCTTAAAATACATCAGTGCCCTTTGTACACAAGTAATGTTTTAGTAAGGCATGTTTTTTAAACTAGTTATATTTCCTAATTAAACTTAAAAAGGTCTAGTCCTGGCTTAAGCTAATGTCTCTCTGGGAAACTACCCCATAGTGTACAGTAGGGCTGTGCGGTATGACGGTATATTCCGTTACCGCGGAATAAAATGTCAGACGTAACAGATTTTTCTATTCCGCGGAATGCAAATAAGTGGGCGTGGCTAACTCTGCCCTCCCGCATGTTAGACTGAGTGTGACGGAGAAACATGTAAAATAATTCACTCATAAAAAATGAACGAGTTATTTCTGTAATTTTTATAATAACTGCCAGTGAATCCACTGCGGGTCTCGCAGCGAGACTCTCACTCGCTCTTTCTCTCTCTCTCTCCCTCTCTCGGTCTGTGCTCATGCAGCAGCCGTCCGGTCTCTCGCGTCACGTGCAAATGTCTCTCTAGGTACGCTAGGGAGCTGCAACACCAAAGAAGGAGTTCTTCTCGCACATAATGCTAATAGTTGTAAAGTTTTCTCAACTTTAAGCAAGCCACGACAAACTCGCGTTTATATCAGTGACACGTGCGCTGCTGGAGCGATGTAGTTTGACGCGCCATTTGCTTATACAAACATAGCCTATTTGATCGGAAAGACGAGAAAGAAACGCAGAGTAAAGGGTGTCAAGACCTTAAAACAGACTTCATCATCATCACATCATAGCACCTGTCATATTTATAATATCTAGAGCTTCGTCTCTCATATAGGCTATAGCCTACTGTAGGTATTCATCCTGTCTGTAGGTTTTTGCATATATTTATACCTGTTCATTTTACATATTGCCTATTTTTAATGTAATGTATGCATAGATACAAAATACAATGAAGGCATACGATAGCTTCAATAGTCTATAAAATTAATAACTCAATTATAAACAAGATTCTGTCTTATCAAGACTTAATCTGTTGTTATCCTCTGGGCATTTTTATTTTAACATTATTAACTCTTTCCCCGCCAGCATTTTTAAATAAAGTTGCCAGCCAGTGCCAGCATTTTTCATGATTTTCACAAAAGTTGAATGCCTTCCAGAAAGTGTTCTTCTTTAAATATATAAACAAACAATATATCAGATGAAAGAACAGACCCTCTGCTTTCAATCAAAAAAACGTTTCATCCTACCTTCATTAGTTCTCCTTTATCACCTCTCAAACATGGGTAGGTTTCTTAAAAAACACCCAATTTTGAGCAAAAAGCTGAGATGATTCTATTTTTGAGAAGGACTTTTGATCGAGATCAGATTCAAAGCGATCCTCAAAACACACACGGAGTTCTTTCGCTTTCACGTGAGACGCTACTTCCGGGTTGTATAAGTTGCGGAAGTGCGCCACCTGGTGGATAATAGCAGTATTGCGGAAAGACGGAAAATCTTGTCATTGGCAGGAAAGCGTTTTCTCTTAATTGACGAGATATCTCGTCAATGGCGGAGAAAGAGTTAACTTTAAATTGCTCATAATTTAAAAATGCGGTAAGCATTTAGTTAAAAGCTAGAGTGAGTGGCAAATTTCTGTACATTTTTATAATAAAAAAAAACAATATAAACTGAAAAACATTTATACCGTGAAATATTACGTTCCGTGAAATAAAATGACTCATTCCGTGAAATAGATTTTTGACCATTCCGCCCACCCCTAGTGTACAGTTTTATGCAGCATTAATTTGTAATTTATTTACACTTTGTCTTTGTAATGTTTCTTTATAAACATTAATGCCTGATAATGTTTTGAAGCGGAGTTAAAGCATAAGCTGCTGTTAGCTGTTAGATTCCTTGAAATCCTTGAAAGTTTGTGAATCTGGGGGAAATAATTTAAAGGGATAGTTCGGCCAAAAACGATATTAAACCCATGATTTACTCACCCCCAAGCTGTCCGAGTTGCATATGTCCATCGTTTTTCAGACAAACACATTTTCGGATATTTTAGAAAATATTTTAGATATTTCTGTTCATTAAATGTTATGTTACGGGGTCCAGCAATAGTCCACGACCTTCAAGTCCAAAAAAGTGCGTCCATCCTTCACAAATTAAATCCAAACGGCTCCAGGATGATAAACAAAGGTCTTCTGTGGGTAATCTGTGCGGTGTTGTTGTAGAAATATCCATATTTAAAATGTTATTAACTTTATAAACTAGCTTCCGGTAGCGCCGCCATCTTAGACTCAGGAGAGAGGATTAGCGTAGTGTACGCACTTTTCTTAGTGACGTATGACAAATTCGGAGGGCGGGGGCACCGAGCAGCAGCAGAGAAACTCTGTACGCTGCGTAAGCTCTCATCCTGAATGCGCATCACTCCAAAATGGCGGTGCTACCGGAAGCTAGTTTATAAAGTTAATAACATTTTAAATATGGATATTTCTACAAAAACACCGCACGGATTACCCACAGAAGACCTTTGTTTATCATCTTGGAGCCGTTTGGATTTAATTTGTGAAGGATGGACGCACTTTTTTGGACTTGAAGGTCGTGGACTATTGCTGGACCCCGTAACATAACATTTAATGAACAGAAATATCTAAAATATTTTCTAAAATATCCGAAAATGTGTTTGTCTGAAAAACGATGGACATTGGGGATGCTCCGATCAGGATTTTTGCAGGCCGATACCGATCACCGATTTGTTGTCTTCGTGATCGGCCGATACCAATGCCGATACCGATTTTTCAAGCTGATATGCAAGCTCTTTGATGACTGTAACTTTTAAAAAATGTTCTAGATAAAGTAAAACCACAGATGATGCCTTTGTTATATTACTTGCAGTAATAAGGTATATTATTGTTTTAATAGAGAATCAAATAAATTAGCACAACAAATATTTCTTCTGCAAAGAGAAATTTAATATGCCTTTAAAAAGACTTATGTCTGTAAAAACTAATGAAAATAAAACAGTTAACAGTCTTTACTGTATGAATTAAATATACACGCATTCGTATGAAGTACAACAGTTCTTTAGTGAAGAGCAGATAGTGATTTTATTGAGAGATGAATTAGGTTACTGTAGCTTTAAGACTTGACAGAGATCGCTCTGTCCATGTGCACTCACTGATGACAGGCTGCTGTGTGTGCGCGCGGCGGGTGTATGCAGACGAGAGCAGCTGTGAGGAAAATTAAAGTTTAAACGCTCAAAACTTTAAAACGCATGCAAATAATAAACTTTTGACATGAGGATGCAATTGTCCGCGATAGATATGTGTTGTATACGCTGTTTGATGGGGATGTGAAGACGGGTCGCGATGTTAGGACCGGACCGCGTCCTCGTAGAAAATACACATATCTCTGTGAAGGCAAAGAGAGAAATGCAAATCTACACGTCGCTCATCAGCCACGGGTTATAAAAATGCTCTCACTGCGTAAAAATGGTCTCTACGTGCAGCCGCATTGAGGAGCCGTATCATGGCAGACAAAAGTAAACAGAAAGATCGGTTCACGAGATCGGTAAATTTAACGAGGACCGATCGAGTCATTTAATGCCGTTATCGGCCGATACCGATCTGCGGCCGATCGATCGGAGCATCCCTAATGGACATATGCAACTCGGACAGCTTGGGGGTGAGTAAATCATGGGTTTAATATCGTTTTTGGCCGAACTATCCCTTTAAGGGGAAGTTTTTGAAAATATACATGCATAGATATAGGTCATTGAAAGTGTTTAAATCTATTTTATGGGAAAAAATCCATATTACTCCCTGTGTAGTGTAGGATAATATCATACGTGCTAAACTGTTCGCTTTAAGTGTTTATATCTTCTGTATGCGAATGTTGATTTATACCAAAATGCTTTTTTGCATATTTGTGTTTGACACATGAAAACGTCTATGAAAACGGTTATGTATGTAACTGTTGTTCCCTGAGAAGGGAATGAGACGCTGCATCTGCCTTGCCATACTTCCTTCGTCCCTGTAACGCCGTCTTTGGCAATATTTCAGATAGCGATATACTTCCTGACTCCCGCATCACCCTGTCTTTGTCGTTAAACCTCCCCAAAGTGTCACCGCAGTGACGCAGCGCGAGTTCCCTCGAAAGGGAACTGTAAAATTGTATCTTAAAAGGTAACACGATGTACCCATGCTCTCACTTGAAATGCGTCCCCACATTTAGTCCTTAAATTTGAGGGTATTGGACCTGGAAAGTCATTGAAAGGTCCTTGAATTTGAAGTTAACTAAGGTGTGGGAACCCTGTGTTAGATTTAATAGTTTAATTTGTTAAGATAAGATTTTTCTCTAAGGTTACAGCTAATTAGGGCTACTTGTTTTTGGGCAAAATCACAATTATAATGCATTTATTTAACCTTTTTATAAAGTAAGTGGTGACTTTGAAGTGGCAATTACAAAAAAAGAAGATCATTGAGGTAAAACAATTATTGTGTGATAAAAATATAATTGCTCAATAGTTGTTTTAGCTCGATTATCTTGTTTTTGTAATTGTTTGAATCAAAAATTAAAAACAAAAGCGAATAATTGCACAGCCCTACAGCTGATGATATAGTCTTGTTATGAGTCAGGTGGTCTTATGTGGTCCCTTGTGGTCTTAATCTCATTGCAGTCCGGAGTGGATCTGACCAAAGACAACATGGCACTGCAGCGGGTGAGAGAGGCGGCAGAGAAAGCCAAATGTGAGCTGTCTTCATCTCTGCAGGTAAATACATCTTCTAAATATTAATGTTTACTTACTTTGGCTTTTTATTGATGCCCTGAAACAAGACAGCAATAATACATCTCAATGAAATAGTTCAGCTAATGTAAAGAAGAACAAGAGGTTACATTGGCCAAGTTCAAAACTGCTGTCCAAAACCTGACAGAAATATAAACGCTCTGTACAGCATGTGCAAATGTGAAGTTCAAGCACATTTTCATGTAGTCTTTGACCAACATATTCAGATTTAACATTGTGCCTGTGGTCATGTGACATACTTATTCACTATTTGGGGCTTTTTTTCCAATGAAAACTTAAAATAAGTTTTTCAAAAGCATTATGCTTGCATAACAAACAGTCTGTTGTCACCGTACTTTGATGTCAAATGACAATCGAGCCGCGCAATGAGTAACACTGACGTAGAGTATTCATGATGATATACCTGAAACTATTGACCCTGATGAGAGTATTGCAGCACTTTGAGGTCATCCGCCTGTCAGTTCTAGCGGCGCCGCATGAAGTCGAACAAGCCTATTGATTTTTTTGTAACACATGAAATCCACTGCAGAGCTGTAACCGTGTCTTACATTACACACAGACTGACATCAACCTGCCCTATCTGACCATGGACGCCTCCGGTCCTAAACATTTGAACATGAAGCTGACACGCTCTCAGTTCGAGGGAATCGTGGGGGATCTCATCCGCAGGACTGTGGCTCCCTGTCAGAAGGCCATGCAAGATGCCGAAGTCAGCAAGAGCGACATTGGAGAAGTTCTGCTCGTAGGAGGAATGAGTCGAATGCCTAAGGTAATGATATCTAAACTAACACGTAGGGCTGAAAATCTGCCTAAAGAAAGCAGTGTAGTGACATCTTTATCCTTATACTCCATCACCAGGTCCAGCAGACGGTGCAGGATCTGTTCGGTCGTGCTCCCAGTAAATCCGTTAACCCGGATGAGGCCGTGGCGATCGGAGCGGCTATTCAGGGTGGAGTTCTCGCTGGTGACGTGACGGATGTACTTCTGCTGGATGTTACTCCTCTCTCTCTGGGCATCGAGACTTTGGGAGGAGTCTTCACCAAACTCATTAACAGAAACACAACAATTCCTACCAAGAAAAGTCAGGTATGGTAATAAGAACATGTGTGAAACGCCAAAGTGTCAATTATTATTAAATTATTAAAATATTATTAAAGATCTGTCAAAACATAGTTTAAAACTTGGTAGCAAGAACAGTGTTTAATTTTTTTATTTGCATTTGTTGATGTTCTCAGGTCTTCTCTACCGCTGCTGATGGACAAACTCAAGTTGAGATCAAGGTTTGTCAGGGTGAGCGAGAGATGGCTGGAGATAATAAGCTTCTTGGACAGTTCACCCTGGTAAGTATTTAGATTTTAATGCATATTTGAGCCTCTTTTAAGCTTTACAAGGGTCCTGATTTGGTGAAGCGTTATAAAATTAATTGATTGTTTTAACATGTTGACTTTCAGTGTATTTTAAGAATATTATTGTTTTTCCTTGTCCTTATTACATCACCCAAAATATTGCAACACAAGTAAATTATTTCATTATTGGCTTAATGATCCTTTTTAATAATGGTTTATTTAATATCGTTTTAGTATAGTAATACATGTGATGTGTTTTGTGTAATAAACAGGTTGGCATTCCTCCGGCACCTCGTGGAGTTCCTCAGATTGAAGTCACCTTTGATATTGACGCTAATGGTATCGTGCACGTCTCTGCCAAAGACAAGGGCACCGGCCGTGAACAACAGAGTGAGTCTGTGTGATGTGTAAAACACAAGAGATGTTAAAGTCCCCGTGAACAGGAAGTCGTGAGCGCCTTCCACATTGTGTTGTATTTCTAAGTCAAGTCAAATATAACTTGAGGGATTAAATTGATTGGATAAAGAAAAAGAGCCATTTCATTTAGAGTAGGCACTCATGGCAGACTAAGGCTGCGTCCAAATAACCACACTTGCGGTTTTGGCCACTTGAGAGCGTGTGCACGCGACAGGAAGTAAGTGCGCAAGACTGTCCCATGTCTTAAAACTGGCAAAGTGCAGTGCCCTCAATGCACACTAAACCCACACTGTCTCGAATACCGCTTCGAAGCGCTATTCAAGGATAAGCGTATCCCGTCATTCATCACGTTCAGGATGTAAATCATGAGACTTTTGCCCAAATCTCTTGAGATGTCGGGGTAACTTTTAATTGCAAGTTAATAAATGGATTTTACATATTTTGGAAGTAAAACGGACAGTGTTCCACATTTCATTGGTGCAAACATTGTTATGTATTTTATAAAACAACATCTGTAACTACTTTAATAACATTAAAACAACATTAATGCTGTTGTTTATTTAGGGACCACTAAATCAACAATACACTTTAATAAAGCTATATGTGCAAAATGAAGAGTTTTTTACATGTGCGAAGAATTCTGCTTCTGAAAGTTTCAGATAAGTGTAGATAATATTCGTTAAATGTTCCTTTATTTATTAATTTGTTTGTGTTCAATTTATTTATAGCAAATCTTTAAAAAAATATCCATTTTAAGTAGCCGAAATAAACATTAATGTTTTGGTGCAAATTGCTGCCACTACCTGGATAGACATTTCCCATCAGATGAATAATTTTTTCATGCATGCTTTGGATCTTCACGCCCACTTGGGCAAAATACAAGAAATACGTCATGTAAGTATTCAAGCGGTCAAGTGGAAAGACTGCAAGTGTGGTTATTTGGATGCAGCCTAACAGTTGGAGGGGGCGGGGTTAAAAGATGTTCCCACCCAAGCCTTCTAGTTGAAATCATCAGAGTTTACCATAAGAGGGCAAAAGTAAATTTTCAGAATTTGATTAGTTTATGAGGGCACGTCAGTCTTTAAAAAAATCATGAATAAATTGTTTATATTGAACAATTCATATTTTTATTTGAATATTGCAATTTGATTTCATGGAGACTTTAAAGGTTGCTAGAAAAATCAATGGGTAAACATTAAATAGTTTTTTATGTGCTTAAAGTCAATGCATTTTAAGTGCGTTTTATTGTAAAGAGTTAACATTTTATTATACAGTTTCAAATGTTTTTGTAATTTTTTTTATGAAACATCAGTCAGTCTTGGAGTTTTGTCAAACTGTCTTCTGCTTCTGAATGAACTGATTTGATCTTAATGTTGCTTAGAAAGCATATAATATCCACTTCTTTAAACGTGTACTAAATTTTTATTTCTTGTCCAGTTGTCATCCAGTCATCTGGTGGCCTCAGCAAGGATGACATTGAGAACATGGTCAAGAACGCAGAGAAATACGCAGAAGAGGACAGAAGACGAAAGGTGGCGTATCAGTGTTTTCCAAAGCATGAGCAGTTTTCAAGTTGTGCACAGAAATAACAACATGAACGTTTTTAATTTGTAGGACCGCGTTGAAGCTGTAAACATGGCTGAAGGGATCGTTCATGACACCGAGTCTAAGATGGAGGAGTTTAAAGACCAGCTCCCAGCTGATGAGGTGCGACACCTTTTTTAATACGAGCACAATTTAATGCTGAGACACTCGTATGCGTTCTATAAAGCTTTGTATTCGGCTCCCATAGTGTAACAAGCTGAAGGAGGAGATCGCTAAAGTACGCGAGCTGCTCTCACGAAAAGACACAGAGACTGGAGAGAACATCAAACAAGCAGCAACAACTCTGCAGCAAGCATCGCTCAAACTCTTTGAGATGGCATATAAGAAGGTAAACCTGCTGATATACAAATGAAGTCTTTACTGCTAATAAGGCTTGATGAAATTAGCGCAAAATAGAGATGTTAGCCGATCATTGGCCTCATGCATCATGCTGTTGGGTTTTTGTGTTTGCCAGATGGCATCAGAGAGAGACGGCAGCAGTGGTTCCAGCTCAGGAGGAGAAACGGGAGAGAAGAAGGAAGGACAGCAGTAAAGCTTTTTTCATCTGGAGTTTGTTGTGGGACTGAATGGCTTAGGAGCAGAAATGGGTTACCCTGAGCATCATACAAGTTATTCTCACATATACTGTGTTTTTGCAGTAAAACCTTCAGTACATCTATTATAACGTCTCCTCCACCTTGTACGTCTTAGAAGTTTAAATTCATTTACTGTGTATGTCTGCTCGAAATAATCTCGGAGCAAAATGTGCAATTTTTTGATTTTTCCATTCTGGGTTTAAAAGACAACGTCTATGTGATTCATATGCACGTCGTAGACATAATAAGCCTTTAGCCATACATTCCAGCATTTTGACCGGTGTTATACGGGGTGACATCAAACAAAGGTGTAGTGTGCTACATGTGTTTTAAATCCACACCAATATTTTTTTTGTTTTTTAATTCAGTATATTGAAATATTCTTGTTAAAAGTGAGTGGGCTGTATGTATGGCTAAACTGCTTTAGGATGTCTACAGTGAGTATATGTCTGGGACATCAGTGTTCTGGAGCTGTATCTGATCTGCCTACATGTTCTTTTGCTTGGAAAATAGTGGTCTGTTGTACATTTTAGACTCTTAAGTACATGTCTGAGGTGGAGTATAAAACTATTTATGATTTAACAAAATTCATAGTTGAATTTTCTTACTTTGCACTTGCTCATCATACCATTATCAAGAAAATGTATTGATCTTACATCTGATCTTTGGATCACAGACTATTGCTTGTTTGCAGAAAAAGTAAGGCAATAAGTTTTCATCGGGGTTACTGCCGAAAGTTTCCTGTTTAGTTCAGGACAAATTAAGGAAGAGATGCTCCAGAGGCACATGAGAGGGAATAGACACCATTTATTTACATTTGACAGGAACACAATAAAAGGTGTTGGAGGTTTGCTTTTTTTAAGTTTTGATATGTTGCTGTTATGTGGGTCTGTTAATGTAAAAAAAATACCTTTTGACTGTCTTAACTGGCAGATTGGTTTAGATTAAATATTATTTCTGTCTGTTAAACTACTGGGGCATAACAGCACAAACTGCACCACGCAACCCATCTGCTCAGTGCTTTATCTGAAAATGATGAATGGCTCAAGGATAGAGAAGTAACCTGTGATTACAGTAGCTCTGTACAAAGACTGGTGTCTGTTGAAAATGTTAAATATGGATTTCAGTGACTTTAATAGTTTGAAGTAATATTCCAATGCAGTCTTTTATAATAAAAACTGAGTAAACTCTGACTTGTGTATTGTGTTTCTAACATTCGTGAATATACTTTATATCCCATGACATTGAGGCACAAATCCTGTCTGTGCTGTTGTAAAACTTATGATATATATTTAATAAGCTATGATGTGTGATGAAAATTTTGCTTACTCTGTTTTCTTTTAAGTTAATGTAAAGCTAATAGCTAGTCTGTACTAAAACAGCTTAGTTTAGACTAAATGTGCAGCCCTGTTGCTCAGTGAATAAGCTCTGGATGCCTTAAATTTCTGATTTGCTTCAGTTCCTTCAAATCACCTTTATATTAAAATATGCCAGTGTTATTGATTTGTCTCATGATACACACCAATAACATCTTTTTCGGAGGAATGTTTATAAAAGATGCTTAAACATCCTAATTGAACTAAGCCTTGTCTGTGAAACCAGGTCAACTGTGTGCTTAGTGTAGTAGCTCGATCTGCTGTATGCAATATTAAAATATCTCTAAATAATGTGTTTTTTTCATGTAAACTATGCTGGGATTTTTATTAACTATAACATTCAAAATAGCAGAGGAGTATTTTATTAATATTATGATTTGATTATTAAGATCAAGTCAGTTCAAGTTAATTTCAGTTAAGAAAGCTCAAACATGTGTCTAGGACTAGCTTTAAGCCTCGTCTGTGAAACCGGGGATGAATGTAAATAATTTATTGGCAAACTTTCTTCTGTAATGTAAATGTTTAGTTTATGTCACTTTTTTAACCTTACTACGCTGTATGGTTTAAATAGCCTCCCATATTATTTATAAACGATTTCCTAATGTTAATGAAATCACACTAAAAAAAATTTAAGACTGAGGTTTATTGAAAGCAAACAAAGTGGACAATAGTTTGTCACTTAAAATCAACCTCCCTCTCTGCATTACTGTTTTTAAAATCATTTCCGATTTGTAACTACTGTTATTTAGACATGCTAAAACACCTTTACCTTTTTATATTAAAGTTCTGTCCAAAGAACCATATAGAATAAAAGTTACATTTGTTAAATTTTTCTGTGAAGTATTTGTTTTACAAGAAATAAAATAACTTATACAACACTTAAAATATTTTAATAAAATGTACTTAATAGCTAAATTCAATTTAAAGTTACGCAGAAGCAATCTTTAAACTTGTTTTCTTTAGCGTTTCTGGGAGTAATGAACTCTTATTTTGAAAAGTAATTTTCTGCGCTATCAGAGTGTCTGTTTCACACGCGCGTTGGTCAGAGAGGCTCGCAAGGTTTTCAGAGGCGGTGAGAGTTTTTCTAAACTATTATGTTAACGTCTTTGTCATTTCTTGTCTCTGAAAGAGAGCTGCTTTTATTCTGGTGTGATTTCTGTTATGTTCAACGAATTGTATGTTTGTAAAACTTCACAGGAAATACTTTTTGTTGTCATTGGGCGCGTGCAGGAACTCCAGGTCAAATCTGATCAAGAAGTGACTGACGCGCTGAAGACGCGTTTACAGTGAACGCGACGCGCCCAAACTCAAACACTCCCGTTACGCCCTCGTTTGTTACATTTTCAAACTCTTGAGTACTTAATTTGCACGCTTGTTTAACACAAGTTGCCAGACGATTAACAATAATACAGTTACACGAGTTACATTAACATAGAGTTGGTGTCGTTAATATAAATAATGACTTTATTATAATCTGCGTGTTTTAGTTTGCGTTTCGTCGCGTCCTGTAGACGAGTGAGAGAGTTAGTGAGTCAGTCACTGTTAACAACCGTAAATCAGAGTCACCAGCTATATAAACTCTTTCACAGATCAGGTATTAACATATCACTGACATTATGTGTGAATGTGTTCATTTAAGACTTGAATATGAATTCAGGCTTTTTATTGATTTAATACATTAACATTTTAGCTTAATCTAGCGGCTAGCATTAGCAGCTTCCGCAGTAACAGGAAAGTTGTCTGTCCTGGATACAGATTTGCAGAAACTTGAGTTTAGATTGATTTGTGTTGTTATATTAGTTGCATTGAATCAGATTGCTTGGTTGATTTATATTTCTCACTAGGATTTCTGTGAGAATTTGAATTTATTTCAGTTTGAAGATTTGACTGTATAAACAAAACTTTACATATTCTTATTTCTAAAGCAGGACTTCATTTGGATTTTAAGGACTTTTTATTACATTCGGATTCAGAGTAGCCATGTATAATATATTAAACACACATTTAGTCAATATGAATTTAACATAACAAACCATTTGTACATAGGAAGAATTATTATGGTAGACATTGTACCTGTCAAAAATTTTATAGCTAGTTAGTCCTATTGCTATTCATAGAGTAATACCAAAATAAATGATTATAAATGAACATTGGATCTTCTTAAAGATTCTAACAAACTTTCTGTTGTTTTGTTTTTTTGATGTTGGTGATGGCTAACAGGGGTCTTAAAAAAGTTAATTGCATACAAAATATAAGTTTGTGTTTGCGTTATATATTTGTGTGTGTATTGTGTGTAATTATTATGTATATATAAATACACACATACATGTATAAATTTAAGAAAAATGTTATTTATGTAATTTTTTATTTAAATATAATATAAACAAATACAATGCATGCATGTTTTATATACATATACACACACACACAATTATTACACACCATAAACACACATTATGCAAAAACTTTTATTTTGAATGAGATTAATCTTTTGACAGCCGTAATGGCTAATAGGTTTTACTGTTTTACAATACTAAATACTGTATGGCGTTTCGCTGTACTTGCCACGCTCAATTTATTTAATTGATTTGGTCTGTTTCTTACAAGCAAATAGATCCTATGTTCTAAAGCAGAATGTTTGACTTGATTGTAGGTGCCGCTGCCCGTGTGGACGAAGAATGCAGACGATCAAGTGCGTAGTGGTGGGTGACGGGGCGGTAGGCAAGACATGTCTCCTCATTTCCTACACAACAAATGCTTTTCCCGAGGAGTACATCCCCACTGTGTTCGACAACTATAGCGCTCAGATGAGTGTCGACGGCCGCACGGTCAGCCTCAACCTTTGGGACACGGCGGGTCAAGAGGAGTACGACCGTCTGCGCACGCTCTCCTACCCACAAACTAACGTCTTCATCATTTGCTTTTCCATCGGAAGCCCCTCCTCGTACGCCAACGTTCGCCACAAGTGGCACCCGGAGGTGTCCCACCACTGCCCCAACGTGCCCATCCTCCTGGTGGGTACCAAGAGGGATCTCCGCTCAGACACGGAAACGATTAAGAAGCTGAAGGAGCAGGGGCTCGCGCCCACCACTCAGCAGCAGGGCAGTGGTTTGGCCAAGCAGATCGGCGCCATCAAGTACCTAGAATGCTCTGCGCTCCTCCAAGAGGGCGTCCGGGAGGTGTTCATAGAGGCCGTCCGTGCGGTTCTCTACCCTGTTACCAAAAAGAATGCGAAGAAGTGCGTGCTCCTTTAGTCGTCTGTGCATCGTGCCAATGGATATGAACTTGACTGCAGTCAAAAACGAGCCGTGCACATGGTTATGGTGTTTGTATCCATCTCTTCTCATTAATGCTTTTCTCGCTCTTTATCTGGCTGACTTGACACTGCTTCAATTTTTCCTATTTTTTTATTTTGCTGTTAAATTGGCTGTTTTTATGATGATAAATAGCAATGTATTAACCAGCACCAATCGACGAAAGATACATTAGGAAAGAAAGTAACGATTTTCGGTGTCCGTCAGGAGCACGAGTGTTGTTCCGCTTACGTGACATCCAGCGTCCTGTGCATTCCCAAAAATGTGCAATATAATGAAGACTGTTGATCGACCAAGGCTCACGTTCGCAACGAGTTTGTCTCAAATAATGATGACCAATCAGACTTCAGTTTATAGTCACTTCACGGGACATTTCCCAGCCAAATCTGTGATGTGCCTTAATTTTAAAATGAGATTTTTTTCTAGTTGTATTTTATCAATCCGTGTTTAGTTCTTGCCAAAGCAATATATGGATGGGTGGTAAAAATTTAGTTGGCCTGCAGTGATGAAAGGGTGAATATTACATGGAAGTCTTGTTTTTTACTCCAAAATGAATATATATAGTTTTCTTATTTTAATTTGACTTTGGAGTAGGGTTGCAAAAGGGCAGAAAGTTTCCGGTAAATTTCCATGGGAAAATTATTTGGAAATGTTGGGAAATTTATATAAACTCTATCATATACAAACATAAATAAACATCTTGTTTGGCCATAAGCAGACATGCATGCTAGGAAATACAAATTTTGAAGAATCCACACTTACCAAGCTGTGGATTTATCTGATGTAATATCATTCTAACCTTAATGATTTCTGAACGATTTTTGATCAAATAAATGCAGGCTTGATGAGCATAAGATACTTCTTTCAAAAACATAAAAAATTCTAATGTGTCCAAACTTTTGGGTGTTGCAGTAAAATTCACAGTTTATTCCTGTTAATTCCCATGGAAAGTTTCCAACTTTGAAAATTCCTGGAATTTTGCAACCCTACTTTGGAGTGGGAAATGAACTTTTCATAAGATTCATCCGTAGTCAGGTGATCATCCTGAGAATAGTGCCTTACACAAAGTTTCCTTAAGGGCTGCTGCGACGCTAAACAAGTATTATTAAGTACTGTTATCAAGATATTAGATTTGGCAGCAGCCCATATTTTCTTGTCATGATTTTATTAGTCATGCCTTACTAAAGTTCACAAGCAGGTCTTTCTTAGCAGGTTGTCTTATCTGCCACCGCATGAATTCATTTTCAAAGCGTCTGTTTTAGTACACAAGCCTCAATCGCACTGCATTGTGTGATGCGAAAGCATAGCTTTTTAAGCCCAAAGGCTGAGCTGCGGGCCATCACCCTAATCCACTGCATCCGTTGTACCAACCCCAAAACACGGCCAACTGCTCCTGTAGCTCATTAAGAAGCACACGAGAGACCGCATACTGTGTACATAACCAGCGGTGATGCTGGGAGCAGCATGTACATCTAAAGCTTTATTTGGGTTTCTTTGGGTTTAGGTATTTTGTTTTTATGATTTGGAAAAGTATTTGAGTCCAGTGTTGTCTAAATTAAGATGCCTATTTTCCTTTTTTCTCAAACCCTAATCGGTTTGTATGATCTAAACATTGGATGTTCAAATCAATAAACCACATCTAATGTGACAATATCATCACCCCTCCATCACATGATGATGCTCTTTAAATATGAGAGCTTCCAGCGTGATGATCACATCTTTTCTCTCATCTAGACCTAAACGATAGTTTGTGAACTGAGGGGGTTAATGGATTATGAAATGTACTCAGCTGAACAGAAATTCACTTTCAGATTTTTAGGTTGTGGTTTTAGATTTTGCTAAACTGACATTACTCTGACCTTGTGGTATAAAACAGACACCGTGGAAAACAGTGACACAATTTATACAGCCGATGTTTTACACCTCGTACTGATGCTTTGCCTTTTTAAATAGTGTTTTAAGCTTGTCTGCCAAATGTGGCCAAAGAGTGCCTCTGGATACAAAGATTTATTGTGGAATAACTGGACTCGTATATGTTAATGTTTGAGTCACACCTGATACGAAGCGCATCTATGTTATGGTGGATGAAAATGTGTTTCGATGAATCATTCCTTGTTTTGATTTCAGTTTGCATGAATTCCACAAACTTGTCGCTAAGATGAAATATGTAAGGGAATGAAATATGTGCAAACCTTGATGTCTTCAGAAGGTGTGATGGTGTGCAAGAGTGAATGCACGAGTGAATGGTGAAAATGGTTTCTATCTCATCCCTTCAATGTAAAGTGCTGTTGTAAGCAGGCAGTATGGCCTCACGCTGCATACTGTCTGCGTGTCTATGGTATGTGGTACTACATTTATACACTGGGAACTTGATTTGTCTTTTTATAACCAAAAATAAATTGTATAAATGAACTAACCATGAAATTATTTAAAATGATACTGAATAAATTTTTACGTAGAGTTTGTGAAGTTTCTTGGCTACTTGATCTTACTTGTATTTTATGGACATGAGACATCAATGTCTGCTGACACAGAAAGTGGAGACGCATCAGCAAGCAGGGTGGCATTGCTGCAGCACATGTGCTTACTTAACATGCTTTCCGCTGTTGCTGTGCACAAGCCACAACAAAGAGCAGATAGATAGGAAGCGACTCAGAAATGTGCGCTGTATCTCACGTCGACATGCTGCAGATCCGAGACTCTTGCTGTGTGGTTGCCACCTAAATCCTGTGTTTAATTAAGATGTTACAGGTTTTCTCACACTTTATCTGCAGACTGCGCTATTAAACACCAGTATAGTTTCTACAAACACAAGCAAATATGTTTATTTTGAACATTTTAAATTAGGTGAAAAGATTCAGGTGGCTTTAAGAGGTATTAATGGCTCATACATTAGTGGTAATGAAGAATGTGAATTGCAAGTATCTTTAAAATTGGTATTGGCAGTGATGTTCACTAGATGGCCCTAAAGTCCTTTGCTTGGTACTTCTGAGAGATCTGTCCTACAGGTTGGCTATGTTTCAAATAGCATGCTCTTACTAAACTATATATGTTTTTTATGATTTATTTTTTACTTAATAAATATTTTGCATGCATGCAATATCAGAAAGACTCACTTTGACAAAATGTTTATAATACAAAAGAGCACACAGTACAGAATACAATGTCTTGCAATGCAATTGTACAGAACTATTTAACTGTAGCTACTGTAGTTGTAATGTAAACACATTAAATGTCTGTGTGCAATAATTGATTTTATTTCTGAAGTAGACTTTCAACCACATATATGTAATGTGATGAGAGATTTAAAAACAACTGCAACTGTTTAAATAAAACACAGAGATTTTAAAATGTATGACTTTCATATATTATCACTGGCAGTGCATGTAAGTTTCATTAGACAGAAATGATGTGTAAGATTCATGAAAGAAAATACTAAATTATATAAACTCCAGATCATGAGTTTGAATAGTGTGTTTGAGATAAAAAAATGATGTGACATATGCTGTGGTCCATCATATCTTTAATGAAGAGTATCTCTGATCGTACTGCACATTTTATCTGGACACAAGAACATGAAAACAGACTTGTTTTGATTTTACAATACTCTACAAAAAGCTTTTCATTTTTATTTCTTATAAACATTTGAATGTTGCATGGGTCTGTTGTCTTGAGAGCTGTGGAGAGTGATGTGCTGAATCTGAATGCCTAAATTTGTTTGGGCTGCAGTGTACTTGTGACTCAGCACAGAGAGAAAGCTGCGTCAAGAAATCTAAATGAGTTCAATTTCTCTTTCACTCTGTAGTGTGCAGTATGATTCAACAACTAGCTGTCAACACTGCAGGTGTGCAAACTATAAGAATTTGAGTCAATAAAGGCCCATGAATCTGACTACACCGAGGGGAATGCAACAAACTAGAAGACTTATAAATATTGGAGTCTGTGGATATACTCTGCATTACCCTCTGCAATGCAGATTTGTGGCTTTGAATTTAATAAAAAGATTCTTGGAATTGTAAACATAGTTCCCTTTCAGTCGGTCACTATGAGAAGCTACGTCGTGACAGACGAATTGGGAACTCGCTTAGAGAGACCAATCTGCTTCGATATATTACTAAAACGCCAATGAACTTGGCATTAAGGTATTGGCATAATGCTGGCGCCGCCCCGCCAGGTGCGTATATAAGTCGCATCTGCAGAATACAAAATTAGCTTTTTGCTTCGAAAGCCGGCAATATCTGCTACTAAGAAGTTACTTGCTCTTCTGGGAACGGTTGCTGAAGTTGATTGACAAGCAGTACTACCACAGCGGACGCCGCAGTTCCACTGCTCTTCTTTATTATTTTGAGTTTCAGTTTGTGCGTTGCCTCTCCCTGTGCGCATCATCAGCTGAGCACCTATAGAGTGATTTCCCTAAAAGAGTAATACGAAGAGCTTTGTGTCTTGTTAAAGACAGCCAGTCTCTCGTATATTCGGAGATTAGGGTCTTTTTCAGCATAGCTTTTCGTCCGTGCGATCTTGGATGCGAGAAGTACAGGGGTTCCAGAGACGGTCACGAGCGCTGTCTTCGTGCTTGGGCATCGAGCACTCAGAGGCTGCGCTCGTGGAGGGTTTTTGTTCTCTCTGTGAGAGCATGACCCTCTTGGATTGCGGAGACGACTGTCGTTTCTACGGGAATGACGTCAGCGCCTTTGCAGTGCTGAACGCCGCCATGGTGCGGCTGCGAAGTGCTCGCAGGACGTTCTTCGCATCACTATGCTGAGCAGGTCGGGGGATGCGTCCTCCACCTCCCAGCCTCCTCGTCCTCAGCCGGTTGAGCTTCCGATGGAGATCACAGAGTCGTGTTCTACGATTTCTGCCGAGTCCATTGGACCTCCTTCTGGTCCCGCCACTTCAGCAGCATCAGAGGGGGGCCCCCTTTTCCCTCAGAGGCAGAGTTCGACCCGGAGATGGCAGCCGTGTCCCCTTGAGTGGCGGAAGCGGTAGGGTTGGAGTGGGTTAACCCCCCTCCTCCCGAACCAGCCGTCTGCATGATTGGTACTTCGGAGCTCCTCGGGCCTCTCAGTCCTCACCTCCTGTGCCTTTCTTTCCTGACGGCACAAAGAGCTGACTCAAACATGGAATTCACGACTGTCTACGGCCGTTCAGCCTTCACCCCTCACCTCCTTCGCTGCCATGGCTCCGTTGCAGGTCCAAGCGAAGGCCTTAGAGATCTGCATGAGGGAGGCCGCGACCCTCGGTCGTGCAATGTCCACCACAGTGGTCCAAGAACGCCACCTTTGGCTGTGTCTGGCTGACACGACAGACGACGACAAGAACAACTTCCTGAATACTCCTGTCTCATAGACCGGCCTCTTTGGCGAGTCCGGGGAGTCGTTCAGCTCCACGGCGCAGACTGAGGCGATCTCCTAGGTCGTGCCCCGGCGGAAGAAAGCTGCCCTGGTCCACAAACGCCGGCTCCACAGTCTGCCTCTCACCGTCCACGTCCTGCGGCGGCCACCTCCATTCCCCTCCTTAGACCCCATCTCGGCAGCACAGGGTAACCTGTCGTCAGCAGCCCGCTCAGCCGCTTCCCGTGGCAAAAGGGAGTTTAAGTGGCCCCGAGATGGGCGACCCAGAGTTGGAGAGGATCACTCTTTGGCAGACGGTGAACCGCTCCTTCCCCCGGAAGAGGGTTGGGTGGAAAATCGAGTTCCCAATTCGTCTGTCACGACGTAGCTTCTCTATGTGTTTCAAAAGCGAGGGGTGAGCAGTGGACTGAGCCGTTGGTTGCAATTCGCAACCTCACCACGAGATGCCGCTAAAATTTAAATCTTTTAAACCTTTAAATCATCCAAACAACTGTTTACACCTTGAGCTAGTGCACACACACACACACACACGCACGCACGCACGCACGCACACACACACACACACACACACACACACACACACACACACACACACACACACACGCACACACACACATTCTATACATATACATGGCAGTGCTCATCCTGTTCCTCCTCCCCCAAATGCAACTGTCCCTTGTTTTCTACATTATACGTGGGCCACTTTAGGCTAACCCCCAGATGAGCCAGTGCTAACTGCACCATATCTTTGCCAAAACTGGCCCTGATGCATCTTAATACAACTGGGCCACATTTGCTACATCATATGTGGGCCACTTCAGACTCACACCTACGATGCTTACTGTGCCATATCTTTGCCAAAACTGGCCCGGATTTTTAAAGAACTGGGCCACATTTTCTACATCATGTTGGCCATTTCAGACTTACACCCAAATGAGTCGGTGTTAACTGTGCCATATCTTTGCCAAAACTGGCCTTGATTCGTCTTAATACAGCTGGGCCACATTTGCTACATTTGCTATATGTGGGCCAATTCAGGCTCACATCTACAAGAGCTGGAACTTACTGTGCATTTGCCAAAACTGGCCTGGATACATTTTTAAAAAAACTGGGCCACATTTGCTGCATGTGAGGGCCACATTTGGTTTATTCCAAGATTAGACTGTGTCTTTTGTGCAGCATTTTTGCCAGAGGTGGCCCATATTTGTTGTTTGATATTTGGGCCATATTCACTATTTGTCAGACGGGCCACTTTTGGTTTATATTCAGATGACATATTGACGTGAGCACCACATCTTTGCCTAAAAAGGCCCACATGTGATTTGATATATTTGGCCCATTTTTGCTATTTTGCCATTTTAGGTTCACATCCATTTTATTTGGGCCATAAGAAGGCCAGCAGTGCCGCATCTTTACCTGAAGTGGCCCACATGAGCTTGCTATATGGGAATCCATGCGACCCTCAACTTTAACCAGATTCCCAGTACCGGCACTGGCCACACAGCCCCACAACATGATGCAACCTCCACCAAATTTTACTGTGGGTAGCAAATGTTTTTCTTGGAACGCTGTGTTCAGGGTTCCCACACCTTAGTTAACTTCAAATTCAAGGACCTTTCAAGGACTTTCCAGGTCCAATACCTTCAAATTCAAGGACTAAATGTGGGGACACATTTTAAGTGAAAGCAAGGTTACATCATGTTACCTTTTAGGATACATTGTTACAGTTCCCTTTCGAGGGAACTCGCGCTGCATCACTGCACTGACACTTTGGGGATCGCTACAGGGGTAAGTGCGTCTGAATGTGTATTTCAGATTCAACCAATGGTGAGGCTATCGACAAAGACAGGATGACAAGAGGTATATCGCTACCTGAAGTATTGCAAAGACGCGTTACAGGGACGCAGGAAGTATGGCAAGGGAGACACAGCATCTCGTTCCCTTTTCAGGGAACAACCTGAGATAAGTAAAAAAAATAAGTAACCCGAGACGTTTTTATGTGTCAAACACAACTATGCAAAAAATCATTTTGGTATGATCAACATTTGCATACAGAAGATATAAGCATTTAAAGTGAATAGTTTAGCACGTGTGCTTAAAAAGTCTAGAATTTTTACGATACTATCCTGTACTACACAGGCAATGGATTTTTTTTCCAGAAAACTTCTTCCATAAAAAAAGGATTTCAAGGACTCGTTGGAACCCTGTGTGTTATTTGCCGCCATGCATAAAGCGCCTTGTTATGACCAAATAACTCAATCTTTGCTTCATCAGTCCACAGCACCTTGCTTGTCCAAATGTGCGTTTGCGTACCTCAAGCATGTCCATTTGTGGCGTGTGTGTGCAGAAAAGGCTTCTTTCGCAGGAAAGAGCGCTGAATTGTTGAACGATGCACAGTGACACCATCTACAGCTTGTTGTTGTAGGTCTTTGGAGGTGGTCTGTGGCCTTTGCCTCTTCTGGACTTAACAAGAACTGTCCCTGTGGTCTTCCATTTCCTCACTATGCTCCTTACAGTGGAAAATTATAGCTTATATCTCTGCGATAACTTATTGTAGCCTTCCCCTAACCCATAATGTTGAACAATCTTTGTTTTCAGGTCATTTGAGGGTTGTTTTGAGGCCTCCATGTTGCCACTCTTCAGAGAAGAGTCAAAGAAAACAACAACTTCAATTTGAGTTTTTATCAGGTCATGCAATTTTAGCATCTTTACAATTGTTACCAATGAAATTATATATCGATTACAAAATATTGCTACTTACTTATAAAGGCCTAAACTGTACCTAGGCCCAGTTGCATAAAGCATCGTAAGTTTTTCCCTTAAGTATGACACTTAAGGGGTAAATTCCCCTGAACTAAGAGAATAATTTAAGGGTGTTGCATACAGTATAATCCCATTAACGGTTCTCTTAGGTAAGGGTAATTGTTAAGTGTTTCACGACAGTGACCCATGTTTTCCGTTATAAAATACTATTGTTGCCATGGAGATGCAACAGAAAAAAAATAAGTTTTTTTCTGCAACAACCTGCAACCGGGAACAGAACTTCTAATATTCAACCCATCACAATCCTTAAGATCACAAAACTGCGGATTGGATCTTGCCTCCATCAGATGACCTAACACACATGAAAAGATGACACCAGCCCTTGCAAGGACTTCAGACGACACCAGCGCTGGACTATTATACTGATCTATAACTCTTTCATTTCCCGAATTGTTGTCTTACATTGTGTCTTTGTGAAAAGCGATATACAAATAGATGTAAATTGAATATGTATAAGTCATCAAACACTATACGACTAGCAAAGTAATATGTTATTACAAAGCCACGAACACTTGCTGCTTCTCATGTACTCCTTTAGTCACCAGTTCTCAGATCTAATGCAGATTTAAGAGAATCTGTGTTAAAAGAGCTGATGCTACACTCTACCATATGTCCTTGTGGTAGTTAGTTGAAAAGAGAGATGTATTAGTGACTTTAAAAAAGTGAAAACAGAGCCGAATGTAAAGTGCAGAGGATTAGAGAGAAGCTGTCACTGGGGGAGGTTGGCATGTCTGTGATTGCCAGTTTCTCTCTCATTTGCAGCCTTTTTTCAGTTGTGAGCGAGAGCAGCTGTTCTTCATTACGGTGATAAGCGCTGATGTTTTGCTATAGCGTCAGCTGAGCACAGTCAGGGTCTGGGAGGGAGCAATTAGGCTGGGTTTCACAAGCGTCCCGTCCCCTGTGTGTGAAAACAGCATGAATACAGCTGAGATCTATGGCTCTGCAGGACTGCGGAAGTCTCCTGTTTCTAAACAGTTAACCTCTAAATCCTCAACACAGAGACAGATTGTTGTTATTTAAACAGTTTTTATTGACGATATGCTGATACAACAGTCCTTACATTCATTAAACATCAACTTTAAAGGTAATTTATTCAAACGCATAGATGATCAGGAGTTTATTACATTATATTACAGTGTTATCAATTAATGTATCAAATAATTAATGCATTATTATTATAATTAAATTAGTTTATAAACCAGACTCATTGAATTAATCACAATCTTTTAATCCATCAACTGCCTGTAGTTCGCTGACTGTGGAGTTACAAAAACATTCAATACTTCAAGTGTTGATTTCTAGCAAAATCTCATATTACAGAATTTAAGTATGACTCATGGGGCTTGATGCATGCTCAAAAACTCAAAAGTATTCACACAAGTACAAAGTGTATAAATTGCTGTTTGCCTTAAATTTTTAAGTATATCAACTTATATTTAAGTATATCAACATATATTTTTGACTATAAGTTGCTGTAACTTATAAAATAAAGTTAAAATACGTTTAACTAATTAAACTTTTTTTGTACATTTTTAAGATCAACAAATAAAATTGCTTATTTTAATGAGTAATATAGAAAATGTTCCATTAAAAAAATTAAGTTAAACCAATTTGTTTGTTACAACATATTTTTACAAGTGTAAAACAAGTCATGAAAAGAAGCAATACCATTGCATACACTACAGTGAAATATTGCTTAATGGGTCAGGGGCGTAGTTTCTGGTTAATCTGAAATGCTGTTATCAAATTGATCATCAAACTTTCATTTCTACTGATATTTTGTTTTCTGTGTTATATAATATTCATCCTGCTCTCTTGACTAAGTTTATTATCATACTGAAAGTGCAGCTGTAGATTTTAGCTTAAAACTCAAATCCAGTGAGACAGCTGAACGCCTGCCTTATGTTTTACTTTAATTCACTCCAGTCATTATACTAAATAATAATCCAAATGGCGAAACAGATGATCTCAATCAGAGCAAAGAAGTTAATTCCTCCATTAAGCATTTTTCCTATATTTTCCAGGCTAGCATAAATAAATTTGGACGTAGGGGAGAACCAGAGCCCTGACTACGGCTGTTTCTCAATCTGAAGGCTGTAGCCTCTGGAGGTTGCATTTGTAGGCTGTGTACATCATAAAGACAGAATGAACAATTAATATAAAGTTGACTATTATTCTTAGTTAATCGTAAATTGTTGTAATATGCATATGACTTGCTAATTTAATGCTCAGTTAACTGAAATAAACCAGACTTGATGACATGCAGCCTATTAGTTTTATTTTTTATTTTCATTTAGTTTTGTAATGTATTTTATATCAGTTTAGTTTCAGTTCTTTTAAGTAGTGCATAAATAGTTTTGATTTCGTTTCTATCATTACTTTTAGTTTTTATTTAGTTTTAGTATATTAGTCTTTAGCATTATATCATGGTTGTGTACATACACCTTGGGAAATTTTTTTAAATAAGTTTTTTTATTTAGTCCTGTCAATCAAAAGGCAGGACAAATACCACACCAACCAACACTCTAAATTCTGGTTATTTAAGCTGGGTATATATAATATAAATATATAAATATACATGTTTGGTTATAAATAATCATATGCTGGGTTGTTGTTAACCCAAACATGAGTTAAAACAACCCAGCATTACATTGAAACAACCCAGCATATGTTTATTTATAGCCTAACGTGTGTTTTGTCCAATATTTTCCCAGCATTGGGTTAAAAATAACCCAGAAAATTTAGATTGAATTAGCACATCTTACTTGTACAAACTGTGCACAACAACTGAAAATCAATGCAAAGTTTAATGTTCTGTCTATGAGTGTCCATTTCTGTACCAGAAGACATCGTTGTACTAACAATTATTTGTTGACTTAATATCAATATATAATATTATTTGTTGATTATTCGCAAAAGCATATAAAATTTCAGATAAGTTCAGCGGACATTCTTTATCATAGCAACCAAAAAGCGTCAGCTAACACTGCCAAGCAAGCGGTCGCCGTCAGTGTTTTCAGCCATGTTTAACATTTAAATGCTTCCGTGTACAGTACATTGATATAATTAAACCTTCTTCAGTTATTGTAATGGTTTGCCAGCAGAAGACAGGTTGTCTTAATAAGCTAGCCGTCATACACATAACGTGACGCTGCTGTGCAGGTCAGTAGTTCTAATAGACATTCGTCTGACACCTATTGGTCATTAATGATTCAGCAACATCTGCTGAACATTTGCTTATGATCCAGTAATATTAGTGACTGTGTTCAACTGCTGATCCAATAACATTTAAAAAACGAAAACGCAAGTTTTGTTTTCCAAAATTTTAGTTAGTTTTAGTTAGTTTTGCAGGTCCACATTTTAGTTAGTTTTAGTTTTTTTTAGAAACCTTCGTTTTTATTTTATTTCAGTTAACTAAAATGTTTTTTCACTAATAGTTTCAGTTTTCGTTATAGTTTTCGTTTACTATAATAACCCTGGTCCTAAATCTCTAAAATGCTTTCGGAGGCAGCATTCCAAGGCATGAAGGCATCAAGACACATCTGAATCCAATGTTTGGATCACAAATTTAGTGTAAATAAGGTTATATTATCACTTTTTACACATTTTCATTGCATTGTTAGTGAGAAATGAGTATTATAGTTTTCAAATGTGGGATTAATTCTGTTGCCTATGAATACTGTCCGAATGAGTTTCCCAGGGCTGCCTTCATGCCACCAAATTAATTCACTTATAGCCAACAAGTCAGCTGCCTAAGGATTCGGGTGCAGCCTATGACAGCATGTTCAGCTTGCAACCCTTGACAGAGCTGCAAGATATCATGCTAATTTGTGATCGTTTCCCACGTTTCAAAAAGCTTTTTCGAGCATGAAAAGTAAATTTCTGAAGTTGTGTTTCTGGTTTCATGTGTTACATTTTTGACCAATCTACAGGTTATTTAGTGCTCTAACACATCCTGAAGTTTGACTTCTCAGAGTTTTTCAAAATAAAAATAAATTGACTATAAATGTCAGGAGTTCCTGTTGGGACGAAAGCAATTGTTACTTTTGTCCCGCTGCTAATACTGTTGCATATTGTCCATACTGTTGAAAAATGTTTTATTTTCAACAATTCAAGTTTGTAGTGTCGGTTGAAAGTGAATTTTGTGTAGTAAAAGTGTAATTTTATAATTTTTATATGTTTGCAGTTACATGCTAACAAGGTCATAGTCAGGTACAGAGGCGATTCTAGGGTTAGAGCTTTAGGGGTGCTGAGCACCCAATGAGCTCCGCTGCCACCACCCGCTCTTTTTTCCTACAAAAAACAATAATATATCTATTGTAAAATAGCTATCATTTTAACATTGGTTCAACTAACTCCAAAATAAAGATTTTTTTGGAGACCTTTCAGGCATGAAAATGGGTCAGGGGTGAAAAAGATGAGAAGAATATTACCCCTCTAGGGTCCGGGAGCATGCTCCCCCTTAGAATTTTTTTAAAATTACATATTTTAAAGCATCAATCTGGTGAGTTTTCAGATGCATTTTTTGCCAACCTTTTTATTTCTAATTAATGGTGAGCTAGCACATTTTTGCCATTAATGCCATATTAAAGTCTCAAGACAAAAGGTGGGCTACACCAGCAGTGTGGGTATGGTTTTATGTGAATATACAGTGTGTCGTTTGCCTTTGTCAAAATGACAAATCTCCTAATTTATAACTTTTATGCCTACAACATATTGTAGGTTTGTTCATTGTTTGTTAATTTGCAGCTTTTCTTTTAACAGTCCTTTAATTGAACCATTACCTTTACTATATGTCTAAAACAAAACACTTGTGACTCCTGCACTAAGGGTAAAAAACGTTATCACCTTCATATTAGTACGGCGCCCTTCTGGTCACCCCCTGGAAAAAAGAAAACAATCCGCGATCACGGCCCTGCAACTCGTCCCCTCAGTTCACAAACCGTACCCACGGATCACCAAACGGCTCCCTCAGTTCCACAAACCGTGCGCTCGGACCAACAAACCGCACGCACGAGTCAACAATCCGCGCTCCCAGACCTGCAATCCGCACCCTCAGTCCCTGCAATCCGCACCCACGAACCTACAAACCGCGCGCACGCTTCCGCAATCTGTTCCCACAGCCCCGCCAACTGGACTTGCAGCCCCTCCCCCATTCCAGAAATCGCCACTCATTATCACTCATTCTTTCCAAGTTTGCCACCAATGTTTGATATTTTCGGAAATCAACAAAGTTTAAACCGTGTTATGCTGCTCTACACGTTCCCAACTGGAAACGTGCTCCAACATTTACGAAATATTTTAATCGGATGCTACAGTAAACAGATATCTTTGTGTAAAATCAACATGTTATTTAGATTTATTCATCAAATAAAATAAATATTTAACCAACAAATGATTTCTACATATCCTTAATATTTTAATCAATATATTTGAGAATGCCACACTTAGGCTTGCTATATATTTTCGTTTTTAATTGCTCATTTCAAATTCATATTTTATGTATTTAACATCAGCTTATTAGGTAAGATTAAAAGATTATTAAGAGCTGCACAATCACACACATACAAGTTTTATATACATATAATTCCCAATTATTGTAAATCAATATTATTATATCTGATTATCAATATATTTGAGAATTTCACACTTAAATATTTACACGTTTTAAAACTTATAATAATAATTGCTCATTTAAAATTTATATTTTATGTATTTAACATCAACATAACATCGACAATCAAACATTTTTACATTGTAGCCTATTATTTGAGTAAATATAGGCAAACAAAGTAGATAAGGTGTTAATTTAAAAATCAACAAAGCAAACGGGTTTTATTCAGCAGCAGATGAAATTGCGTCTTTTGCAGACAATAAACATCTCCGAATCTCCTCAAAAATCCTGGTAAGTGTGGAGTATGAGTAATTACATTTAAAATATAGGTGCAGGATTCTGCTGATCCACCTGTCTGGAATTAAGAAGTGATTCTGCAACCTCTCAGAGTTTATTCAGCTCATTGTATTTGTAACATGTACTGTTTGGCATTTTTGGAGTTTCATGATGACTGTAGAGTTATGTCATGTGTAAATAAATGTTCAATAAAATAATTGTGTACAATTGCTTTGTTCATCGTTCATAAAGGATGGTATGAAATAAATTCACTTTACATTAAGTAAATTCAACTCATTTTTTATTTAAATAAAATTCATAAAAAACAGCTACATATACTTAACATTTGCAATTACTTATTTTTACTCAATTTTATTTTTAATAGGAAATCAATTTAATTATTGTTAATACCAGATTTAAAGCTTTCAAATTTACTCAGTATTTGTAAGTATAAAATGTTTTACCAAAAATTGAATAAATCATAGTAAATGTTTTACAGAGTGTGGCTCATATACCCGCTCATTGTGCATTAAAAATATGACCAGAAATTGATTCTTTTACACACATTTCAAAGAGCACAGCTATTTTAACACTTTGTGACCTAAATAAATACGTACAATACAAATAGTCACGATTATTCTAGCAGTATTTGCACAGAAAGCTGTTACCCAGTTAATATAACAGTATAACTTCAAGTATTCAGATAAAAAAACTTTACGCAAGGACAAAGACAATATTTAATTAACAAAGTACAAATTTTAAGTTTAAATATTAATAAACTCCAAACTTATCTGGGTTTTTTAAAGAGTTTCTCTCATGTTTGTCATCCCAGAAGTTTCCTTTGATGATTATTTTCTCATTGATCCTTAAATTAACATGTGATCTACTTAATTTCTAACTACTTTTTTGCTTACATTAGCTCAGATAATAAACATAATGTAAAAATGTTTCACCAAAAAATTAAGTAAATCATAATAAAAGTTTGGCATGAAGTTGATGTTAAATGCAAATAATATTGATTTACAATAATTAAGAATTATAGGTATATAAAACTTATATGTTTATAATTGTGCAGCTCTTAATAATCTTTTAATTTTACCTAATAAGTTGATGTTAAATACATAAAATATGAATTTGAAATGAGCAATTAAAAACGAAAATATATAGCAAGCCTATTGATTAAAATATATAGGATATGTAGAAATCATTTGTTAGTTAAATACTTATTTTATTTGATGAATAAATCTAAATAACATGTTAATTTTACACAAAGATATCTGTTTACTGTAGCATCCGATTAAAATATTTCGTAAATATTAAAGCACGTTTCCAGTTAGGAACGTATAAAACAGCTTAACACGGTTTAAACTTTATTAATTTCCGAAAATATCAAACATTAATAGGAAACTTGGAAAGAATGAATAAGAATGAATAGCGATTTCTAAAATGAGGGAGGGGCTACAAATCCAGTTAGCAAAACTGTGAGAACAGATTGCAAAAGCGTGCGCACGGTTTATAAATTCGTGGGTACGGATTGCAAAAACTGATGGTACGGTTTACAAATCTAAGAGCACGGATTGTTAACTCGTGCGTACGGTTTATTAATCCGAGCGCACGGTTTGTAAAACTGAGGGAACAGTTTAATAATCCGTGAGTACGGTTTATAAACTGAGGGGACGAATTACAAAACCGTGATCACGGATTGTTTTCTTTTTTCCAGGGGGTGACCAGAAGGGCTCCGTATATTAGTCTACATATGACAAACTAAAAAAATATTTATTGTCTAGTTTGATAGTCAGACAGTTAGTGATTTCACACATAACTTACCGGTAGCCTACTGGTGGTATACAGTGATATGTAGTTTGTTTTCACTCTGTTCCAAACGCCATGTTTTCATGACGACTGACCAAAAAAGACGCACGTGATGTCATGTTTACATAACTCCCGATTGTTAAAATAAGTCTCAAATTAACGATAAATCATACAATAAACTTTAACAACGGAGACACACGTATGCAACTACCCACTGAGACGCACTGCATGCGTCTTGCGGAAGAACATTGTAACCGGCGCTACTTCTCTCCGTTTAAGTCTATGGACGAGTCACCCAGGTACTGTGCTACTCCGCAGCGCGCGGGTAACCGCCGGACTTAAATAATCCGAAAATAAACACTTATTATACGTGTACCATGGTGATTAATTATAAGACAAAAACACGACTTGAAAGATTGATTCGCGATGTACTCGCTCATTATTAACATAACGTAAACATTTTGTAAGATTTGAACAAAAAAGTTGCATCACAACACTTAACTGATTCTCACTCTGCGTGTGTTTCACGCTGAATGACGGTTGAGCCAAGCGATGCAGGTACAGAGAAGTAGGAGAAGAGGATGACACCATTTGCTAAGCGGGGAGGTTTTCATTTTCTACCTTATTATACATTTTAAACCACAAACTACGGAGTATGTTTTGGACATTATTTAACCTGGTCAAAGACGAACGAACATTTTAGAATAATTAAATTTCTTGCCCCAAGTTTTAGGGGTGCTGAGCTCCTTTTTAGGGGTGCTGAAGCACCCCTAAAAAGGGGCTAGCCTCGCCCCTATATTTAATAAAATCACACAAGTAACACACAAAAAAAACCTATCTTTTACTGTTGTGGTACTTTTCTTCCAGCTGGCAAATCGCTACTTATGTTCAAAGTGAAAATATACTGAAGTTGTTTTACATTTGTTCAAAATTCCACCTGGTATTGATAGACCACAGTTTACCACAGCAAAAATATATCCCTGTCTAAAACAATAGCTTTTAAAATTAAATAAAAAAAGGTAGATGAGACTGGGGTTGGTTGTCACAATTTTTACTCATGCATGAATTGCTCATCTTCAAAAAAATCTTTCAGCAGTAATTCCTACATGAAATGAAACTTTGGAGTCTTGGCTTTAAATGTGTATACGTTTTACGTTTAGACTGTATTGTAACAGGAAGTAATTAACCATCAAAGACACTCTGACACAATAACCCCATTCACACAGACCTCTGGTCCCAGAAAATACCCGTAAAATTGCCAGACAAGCGTCTGTGTGAACAAAACTCGTTCCGTTAATCTTCTGGGATCGTTGCCGGAAAGAGGACCTAGTAAGATACGTGGGTAACCCTCTGTGTGAACAAGAATGCCGTAAAGGGCGTGTCGAAGTGAGGACGCGCGCGTCATCATCACAACACAAGTTATGGTTCAGCTCCTTACAACGAGTGATAACATGCATATAAAAATTCACCACGAGAAATGTTGCAAACTAGATTGAAGCAGTTATCAGAAAAAGATATATGAGACGCATAAACAATGACGCACGTGCCGTAGTGAGGACGCGCGTGTCATGGCAACATGAAGTTGGTTCAACTCTTTAAAATGAGGGATTTACAACATTCACTACGAGAAATGTCAGCAAACTAGACTGAAGCAGATATCAGGTAAGTTAGCTCGTTACTTACTGCGTTGAAACGGAGATCATTCAGCAGCATAAAAGAATATCGCGTCACGTGCTCATTTGAGCTATAATAAACGAAAATACACGCATGTCATGCCAACGAGATATATTGTTCAGCTCCTCAAAATGCGGGTTTTAAATGCATATAAACAATCACGATGAGAAATGTCTGAAAACTGTATCAAAGCAGAAATCAGGGAGCTTGTCAAATATCCACTCTGAAGCTGAGATCATTCACCAGCATAAAACTGTGCATTCACGCGCTCCTTTATAATCTTATCATAAACAAAAATGCACGCGAGTTGTTTCTGGAGAGAGAAATAATATATAATATGCAAACTTCAGACGCTGCGCGGAAGAGAGGGCGGGACTTTCAACATGTCACGTGTCTTTCCGGGACCATCAGATGCCGTGTAATCTTGGCAGTGTGAACGAACAAAAACTCTAACTATTCCGGAAAAACCCAGGATGCATTTTACGTGTATTTTACGGAATTTCTGTGTGAAAAGGGCTAATGTGACAACCAACCCCATCACGGGGTTGGTTGTTTCTATAGAGGTTCAATAGGATTTTAGTGATACATTGGGATCTGAAAAGATAATGTGTAACTTTTTAGTTTTTTAAGCTAGAAACTGCAAATAAGTTTTAATATGAATACCACCCCTATGATAGTTGTCATCAATGCCCCTTATGTTTAAACAATGGGATTAAAGTGGGTGATCAGTTACTTGAATTGTCTACTGTGTTGAGAAATAAAATGAAATAATTTTTAGTGCTTAAACCTCTTTATTATTGTTTCATTATGTAAGTTGCCTAACAGCAAACAAAAACAAACAAACAGACAAACAGTCTTAAAAGGTCTACATGTCCAATACTCACATATGACAACCAACCCAGCAAGCTATGAGACAACCATCCCCAACTGACTTCTTGACAAACATGCTAAGCTAGCTGCCACACGGCTTTAACTTGATAGCTAAAAGATGACTCAAAGTAAAGTTTTAATGAGTGTGTAATAAACCCAGTTGAAGTATCAAACGCAACAAACAGTTGTCTTAAAGTCTCTTTATTTCACACAATAGATATTTAAAATGTAGACACGGGCATAGCATAGGTACGGAGATAGGGCACAAGGCACGCAGGGTTACCAAAAATTTCGCACATCAATTCATCTACACACAGTGAGTTTTAGTGTGAACACATCACACATTTGTTTTACTCAAAGGGCAGACCAACCTGCACCGGACACAGTGAACACACTTAAAGGGTATAACTGCGTCCAATATCCCCAACTCCCCTCCCACGCGAACCGCCGACCTACAACTAACAATTTATCAATACATAAATACATAAGTTAAAATCACTTCCCTCTCCTCGGGACACCTAGACCCATCCATCAGGGGTGAAGAACACGGTCAGTAGCCAATGCGATTTGGATAGGCAGGCGTAGGCAGAGGCGGCGTCTAAAGTTCATTCATTAAAGTCCAGCCATCTCTCACCACAAGGTCTCTGTGACGAATCACACGGACGGGCGAGTAGTCCACACTCCAAAGCAATTACGCAAGATAGCGCACAAATGTCAGCCCACAGTCTTTCGAGGCAATGGTGATGCTAATAATTAATTCCCCCCTCTGACTCCACTCTCTCATATTTTCAAAACTAACTAACTAACTAACTAACTATCTTCATCTCCGGAGGACCTATTGTCCCCGAGAGACAGCAAACGTACCCCACAAAGAAATCACCACCTCGACACGCTCGCTCTCCTCTCTGCCTCTTTTAAAACCTTCGTCTTTCCACTGCGTCCCCAGGTGCATGCAATCAGAATAATTATGTCAACGCAGAGTGACGACACTCTCCAAGTGTTTTGTTTTTGAATGACTAATATCCTACAAGCTGTCAACACAAAAACAACACCAACATGAATGAAAATTTACTGTGACCCATGAAAATAAAAAAAATTTCCTCACCTCAATGTTTTGTGTCTGCTCAGCAAAATTACAAGTGCAAATGAGTAAGCTATCAAAAGCTAACAGATTGATATCAAAATTGTACCACAGCGCCATGTAGTGTTGTCTGGAATAGGCAGTGTGACAACCAACCCGTGAGACAACCAGCCCCGGTCTCCCCTACTTTTGCTCTCGCCTACTACATTTGCCATGTTGATACATCATGTGACATCGTCATACCAAGTAGTTAGTCGTTAACTGAAATAATATTAAACAAATGCAATTTAACCACAAGCAGCCGCTGTTTAATATATGTATTTGCATTTACACAGAGCCATGATTAACGCTTTTGGACATTTTTTTATAAAATAACACCTCTCCTTCTTCTTTATTAGTTAATTCCTTTCCTGGAAGAGTAAAGTGTCCATTGAGTCCACATTTTAGGATCTTGCCAGAAGTAATAAGTCATCCAGGTACCTTTCGCCTACTGCTTTTCAAATACTAAGAATTTGGACATACTACTCGCCTCGTCTACTGCTTTTTTACTTATTGCACATTACAACCAAAACACATCCATTACTCATTACGAGAATAGGAACAACCCTTTTAGACTAGGCACACAAACAAATGTATTCGGACATTCCCTTAATGTGTTGAATGAGAAAGATTCTGCTTGCGACTGTCAGGAGGCTGATAGCTCACATAATAAGCTTGATGTGTCTCCATAGAAACTCAAACTTCAAAACAGTCAATTAAAAATCCACTTCTTTATTTTATCCTTCCACTGGGTTGTACATGGCAGGTGTAGTAAATATTTACCATAACCATTTTTAATCATACTGTCCATAGCTCTGCGTAGCCTTACGTGCAACTCTACAAAAAATGTGTCGGTCTACGCAGGCGGTGTGATCGGTTCGCTAAAACACCCCTTCCATAAGGTCAAAAAAATCTGGGTCACTTTTCCTCAAACTATGGGTTACACGCATAGATACTGCCTACTAGCGGTCTGCATTTGTAATTGCACGTCAACGTGGACGATGACGCAGAAGTATGAATGAAAACTGATGTCTGGTCATTTTAAAACCTAGACGGACTTAGTTCAGTAGAAGTAATATTGCTGGTTAACACGTATATTAACAAGTACTTTTATTAATGGGTCATGTTCAGTCACTATTTCATACTTGTTTCGTTGTCTGATAACAAAAGCAGAGAATATACAAATAAGAAATATTTTTAGGCATTCGGCTGCATTAAAACCGTAAATTTGTGTCAGTTCAGAGAGTAAAAGAAACGTGAAACAGATTTGAAGTCTGAATGCAAATACAACACGTTGACATTACTGGTATGCTAATTACATAATGACACAATCTGTTCCAAGCAAGCTACTTTTCATTCTTCATTCTTCAGCATTTAGCATTTGTGTACAGTCATGTTGTGTCACACTCATTCTCTCTCACACTCTCAAGGTACATTCCCATTATAAGCGACTTTGTCTGTGTGTGTCGCTCGTCTCTTTCAAAAGAGGCATTTCAATCAACCTGATCTCACGAATTTCCGTGGCATAGTCACGGAATTTTGTGCTCATTTTTCCGTGGCATTCTCACGGATCTCCGCATTTTTTTGTGGGCCTGCTACGGACTGTCTTTTTCTGTGGCATTCTCACGGATTGGTTACTCAACTGTTTTGTCATATTTTCTTACCATTTTCGCTTCGGTTTAGGGTTAGATTTACATGAAATGACATACCTACCCAAACCCAACTCTAACCCCAACGCCAGGCAACAATTGTTTAAAGTTTAGAAAATATAAAAGAATAAATCAGAAAAAATAGTATGAACCAATACTTACAGTGACATACTAACGCAAACACCAAATCTAACCCTAAACCGAAGCGAGAATGGTTTGAAAATAGGAAAAAGCAGTTGAGTAACCAATCCGTGAGAATGCCACGGAAAAAGACAGTCCGTAGCAGGGCCACGGAAAAATGCGGAGATCCGTGAGAATGCCACGGAAAAATGAGCACAAAATTCCGTGACTATCCCACGGAACTTTGTGAGATCATGTTGATTTCAAAATGTGGTTGTCATAAACAAATGAGTAACGTCACCTTCAGTAACTGATGAGAGACGGATTATGTGAACTCCCCGCTTTGTTCTCATTGGTACACTGAAAAAAAATGATTCATTCATAACTTTTAAGGTAAATGGTAAATGGTTAGGATCAATTTATTTAAGCTACATTTAAACAAAAGATTTTGTTTTGTTGAATGAATCATTTTTAGTCGCTCCTGAATGTCGCTCATAATTTGCATAAAGTTAAACTTTACGCAACTTTGTCTCACGACTGGACACGTCCCATCCATTTGCCAACGGTTACTGTCGCTCGTGTAGCCGGAAGTCGCCAAGCTTCCATTGAAATCAATGAGATTGTGTTACTGCTAGTCGCTGCTAGTCTGTAGCTTACAGTAATAATCATAAACTACCTAGTACTAAAATAGCACAAAAAATAAACGTATTACTAGCACTATAGAAAAATAAAAGTATCGGATCAACACTTGGTATCAGCCAACACTCAAAATTAAATAGCTCTATCCAGTGCATTAAAAAATGTAATCGGTGCATCCTTAGTAATGTTTTTGTAATGTTTTAGAGCGTATGTGCAAAAAGAGCTAAAAGGGGCAAAAAGAGTTTACTATAACACAGTTTGCTGTTGGGGATTTATTACATAGACGCTTTATAAAACATAGATGCTTTTTAAAATTATCATTACAACAAGATGAGGAAATGTTCTTTAGTTTAATGTCAAGACGTTTTAACATCTTTATCCTGCACTGCTAGGATATATATTTTTATTTTCATATCTAATTTTTATACCATGTTGCTATGATACCTGTGGTAAAATCGTGTCTTATTGCTTCAACAGACAAAAGGAAAAATCTAGGACAGCTGTACAGAGAAACATAAATATTTCAGACCTTCGTAAAGGCATTTGTAACCATCCTAAACCTTTATTGTAATAATGTTGCTTCACCATATGTACTAAACCATTATAGTTCAATAATTGAATGCCCATTTACCAACTCAAAACAATTGAAGAACTGTAGAGAATGCCACTACTATTGACTGTTCTTGTTAAAATCTCAACACTCCTCATTTATCAGGGTCAGCGACACACAGTTCTTAAAACTGAAGATGGGGTGTCAATAAAACAAGAGTCCCTGACATGTCTCACTGATTTCCTGTCGCTGTTCATTACCAAGGCCAACTATCTATTGTTTCCAGAGACCACAAAACAAACTGGTAGAACATTAACTCATCAGGAAGTTTAGTTTGTGTGTATGACACTGTCACTGTGGCTAAAAGTAAAGGAAAATACTTTGTTTTAGTGGACTCCTAACTGACATAAAAGTTTTTATGTGTTTGCAATTTTCTCTGGCTGAGAGCAGGGCTGGTTCAGGAACAAAGGACTGCTACTTTTGGGATCAGGAGCTAATTGCTGAGTGCCATTGTTGTGTATCTTGTCAATTACCCCAAGAATCTTCTGAGTTCTTATCCCTTGGGTTTCAATGCTAGTGCAAGAGCCACTGCCCAATCTAGGCCTGTTTCCATCATGTGATTTCACAGAAGAAAATGCAGTTCTAGGACAGAAATAATGGCCCATGCTGGTACCTTTCAACCTGCTGTTCCCTAACAGCAGAAGCGAAATAATGTCCTCATCATTGAAAGTTTTCAAAGCAAGACTGATGTACACTAGATGATTTGTCCAGGGGTTGTTTGGTTTAGGTTCATACACACTGCCAATGATTTTATGGAATCTGAGTGTGCATTCACACACATCCCATAAAGATCTCATAGTGACACGTGATTTTGTCTGGAGAGCTAGCACATGACGCGATTTTCTACTATGCTGTTGAATGATCTCATAATTTTAGCGTGGATTGTGAGGAGCTTCGTGATCTTTGTCTTATTTCACTTTTTCATCATGAATGTCAATCTGCATTTAAAACCCTCTTGTCAAAGAGCTAAACGACAACTTCTTGTTGTGATGACACACTCGTTCTCACTACGACACGCCCCTTATGGCATTGTTTCTGCCTTTTGTTCAAACAGACGTGTTCCATAAATCTTACAGCAATGTTACTAGGTTCCCTTTATGGGAGCGATCCCAGAATCAATAATGGGATTGATTTCTTTCACACAGAAGGCACGCTGGCAATTTTATGTGACTATTCTGGGAACAACGTGCTATGTCAACCAAAAAACCTGAGCATTAATGAAAGAGTGCCTCAGCAGCTAAACATTTTAAAAGCAGTAAGATGACAGGCCTAAAAGTAGGTTGGATCCGTTTTGTCTTGTGGATCCAGGGGCTGCTCCTCATCTGGTCATTCGTTGACATGCCTAAGGTTAGAGGTGTGTCCCAACATTGAGTGAAGTTTGCCTAATTTATTGTTACACTTTATTATTGAATTAGACATTACCTGAATATTTAGATTCTGTGTGTATGTAGAATAGGGGTGGAACGGTACACACAAGTCCCGGTTCGGTTTGTACCTCGGTTCAGGCTTCACGGTTCGATTCACTTTCGGTACAATGGAGGAAAAAAGCAAAACAAAAATGAAGAAGGCATTTTTTTTTAAGCTAATCTTAAAAACATAGGTGTCCTTATCAGTGTTATTTTGAGATGTCATGAATATGAACTGAAATGCATTTAACATACTATCTCGTATTTCAAAAATATATACCACTTTAAGTAATCTTGTACTCATCTTTCATACAAATAGGGGTTCAAATGTATTACAAGTGTTACCTAAATACATTTTTAAATTACATTTTTGGCCTTATTTCATATTAATGTACTAAAGAACAAAAAATAGGCTTGTAGGATGAATTAATAGGTGTGTACGACTTCACGAGGCGCTGCAAGAAACGACAAGTGGATGACGTCAGAGTAACGCGAGAGCGATTTGAAATCAGCTTCCTCCGCAAGATTTCTCGCGGTACTCTGACGCTGATGGCGCTGCGTAAAGTTTAGCACACTTAAAAAACTGAAAGCAGCTGAACTCGACAGAACTGCCCTGCGTATGCCTGTTGTATATAACAGGACAATTTATCTCCTACTTCTCAGCGTGAGAAATACAAAGTGTGGCGTTTGAACTGACTGAAATGCGTGTTTGTCAAGGTGAATGCGTGAGACTTGAGAGCCCTGATTAGATGTATTTCCACTCACATACCTAACAACTGCTGAACAACGCCGACGCACAGTCCTCGTCTTTTCCACCACTCTCTCGCCTGTGCTATTGTAACTGACTGGAAAACTGAAGTTTTGCCAAACTTGCGATCTTAAAGGGGCCGGCGGATCCTCACCACCATTTGCCATACTCGCTGTCGCTGCTATTTCACTCACTGGACCGTGAACCTGACAAAAAATTGCAGAATGCCAGTAGACGGTCTCTGATAGAGCGCATACATAGGCGGAGCTCGGCTGCATCGGCGCCAATCAGAGCTTTAGAGCTAAAGCGGGGCAACAGATTAGCTGTCCATAAAGAACCCGCGGATCTAACAGTAGTTCCGCATTACATAAATTATTTTGCACGCAAGTTTTTTTTTATTTTCATACTGTGTATTCTCCGTTTAAATTCATGCACCGAACCGTGACCCCCGTACCGATTCGGTTCGAAACGAATACATGTATTGTTCCACCCCTAATGTAGAATGTGTCTTTTGGTAACACTTTATTTTACGACCCGCAAAGTACCGCGTAATTAAACCGAATTTACTGGGTACCTATTTGTAACAACAGAGTACCTCTACAGTACGTACTTGTAGTTATAAGGGAACAATATTTTAAGTTTGGGGTAATAAGGGGGTAAGAATATGAAGAATTATAAATGATTTATACTCTAAGTATGTCATAACTACAGGGTACCTATTGTAATATTACGTGGTATGTGACTTACGTCTATGGGTAATATGGTCTATTGATTATTTTGTTATATTTTATTTTCATATTTGCTACTTACCTGATGAAAGTGTATTGTAGAGCCTATAGTTGATGTCTACAAGCCACGTCGGCAAATAACATATAACAGCACAATAAAAATAATAGCAACGTGGACCTCTTTGATCTGTATGTATACAGGAGTTACCAGGTAACTCGTATATTTTCGGGCTGTAAATTAAAGTGGTGCTTATTCCCCGCTTGTTCTGTGTATGTACCAGGTAACTCTTAACTTTGCGGGCTGTAAATTAAAGTGGCGCTTGTTACAGCCTTGTTCTGTGTATTTACCAGGTAACTCTCATACTTGCGGGCTGTAAACTAAAGTGGTGCTTTGTTCACCTCTTCTTATAAATGTTATAGGGTAAATAACATAAACATACAGAATATTGTTATTTTTATTTTAAAACAACTTATTTCAAAACATCTTTAAAACACTATAATTAAGACAACACTTAATTTTTATTAACACAAAAATACTTTTATTTCAAATAAAAAGTCATGACAATATTTCGTTGTTTTTGCGGCTTGGCTTCCTTATATTACATATAAAAAGCATAAATGAAAGCCTTCAGTAAATGTTTCTTCACTGTGCCTTGACAAAAACTGAGTTTTCTGAGCCAGTTAATAACTTTAGGCTAACATATGTGCTAGCTAACCTGCTGCTACAGTTAGCTGGCAACTTTCTTGAAAACACATTGTTTGAAATGCCTGAGTCATGTATTAACAAAACCAGTTACCTTATTCAGCATGCGGATCCTGCTCACATCACTCGCAGCCGTACTCCTCAGTGTAGAAAGTTTTTAAAACCTCTTAAAGAAATTTCACCTCAGGATCACGTTCCAGCAAACCTCCTGCAGACGGCCGCTGAAAAATTCACAATAAAATCATAAAAAAAACATAATTTCGCCATAGACTTGACTAAGTCATACATACAGGGCCGCATTAATGCATGGGCTTACCTGGGCTTAAGCCCAGGGCCTCGGGCTGGGAAGGGCCCCGAGTTGCCGGAAAAAAATAACTGCCGCATTTTATAAAAAGTTGATACTCCCTTTAAAATTATGCTTAATCGCTTTGCTTTGAATGTCCGTGCGTGAATGCAGTTCCTGCGCAAGAAAATCTCTCACTTACTATATGCTACCCTGCAATCATTAGTGCGCTTTTTAAAATTTCTGTCTGAAATATCCATTATTGCATTTCTGAAGGCAACACAGACAGCTTTCTGATAAAGTGACCAAAAGTGCCTTTCAAGTGATGAACAAAGACTAAACTGAGGACGCGTTTTTATCTTAATATGAAAGACAACGTGTATATAAACATTCATTAAATGATTCCTCGTAACATTTTAAAGCCAAGATGTACAGAACAGCACACAAAGATATTACACAAAACATTTTTGATAACTAAATCTAATAAATAACAAATTAGATTCTGCCTCGGAAGCCACGGCTAAGTTCAGCGATCGTTTCATTTTGAGATTTAGCGTGGCAAGGAAATAAAAGATGAGAAATTACATATAATTTGGTACTGTAAATTATAAAAAACAAGCTTTATATACAATTACTTAAACGGTTCATTTATAACCAAAAAACACTGAAATTAAGGATTTTATAGACACTATATATGCTTTATTATTTTGCACAAAAATATCTGATTGCTTACTTTCACTTTGATCATCTCTGTATTCACAAAAACTGCTTACCTGTTTTGTAGCTCAACTTTTGACAAGTTAAGCAACCTTTTTAAATACATTTTAAAACTTATACTTGTCGAAAAAAATCAGTTTTTTGATGTTACGTTTGATGAATGCCTAAATATAATCACGCAGAGCACCTAGCACGTTCGGCTAAGTTGAATGTGACAGCATGCAACCGCGCAACATCGACACAACGAAAAGCAATCCAAAACTTACAGAGCTTAAATTATATCAGAATTTACCTTTATAATTAATAAAAAATAAAAACAAAATAAAGTCAGAATCAATAGGTGCAGAACATGGGTGCAAAATGCCTAAATGCGCATGGGAATAAAACCCACAAATAGTTTAATCAGATAACACTAAATAATCTATAAATTAAATAAAAACAAGGAAATATTAAAATTAATTTTAAAATAACGAAAGTATAGAATTACCTGTTTTGTCTTTTTAATTGCAGAAACAAAGAGACTTTGCAATGGTTTCTGGATATGGACGTCTAGCCCTGTCACGGGATTTAGGCTATTAACATACTTTAAAAATATTTATTAAAAGCTACTATATTATTTACTTAGTATTATTATAATAGGATGTATATTTTTTATATTGGGAGAAAGCTGTTAAATGTGAAATCAGATACTGTGCACTCTTATACAGCCAAAATGAAATGATCCTCAATTTTATAACACATCTGCGACAATTGACTGTGCAGTAGTCGAATCAGGCTTCTCCTGTCAAAGCATCGAATCTTAGACTATTCGGGTCACCTAGGACTATGTGCATGTTATGCAGTGATATTTGTGTATATTGCGGGCATTCTGATATGGTTTTAATATTTTGTAATTCCATTTATTCTAGCAAAATAAAAGCCTGACAACTTGCACTTAGTGATTATAAAGATTGTGTGAATGTAGGCTGCAATTCTGGTGGATAAAGGGCCACACAAAATGATAAAGCCCAGGGGCCCCTTACAGTGTTAATGCGGCCCTGCATACATACCACGTAATATTACAATAGGTACCCTGTAGTTATAAAATACTTAGAGTATAAATAATTTATAATTCTTCATATTCTTAACCCCTTATTACCCCAAATGTAACATATTGTTCCCTTATACCTACAAGTGTCACGGTAGGAAAATCCATTGTTTTCCTCCGTGTCATGTTTGTGTGTGTGTGTTGTTCACTTACCCTGCCATGTGCTCGTTAGAGCGATCCCTTTCACCTGTGTGTTGATTGTCTCGCTCCAGCTGTTCATCATTACATCATCTCCATAAAAACTCACCTGACTTTCTGTTCCCTGCCAGATTCTATTGTTTGCTCAGTCTCCGTGTTGCTTGGTTGTTCCCTGTGCTTTGGATTACGTGTTTCAGTTGGATGTGTATTGTCGTCGTCGTCTTCGTGTGGATGTTCCGTGTCAGTCTGGATTTCACCACTGCTCACCACTCCACCAACGTCGCACTCAAAACACCAACTTCCACCGTAGTCATCGTCACCATTGCCAACAACAACACCGGACTGGATTACGTCCGCATTTGACTTTGAATACTCTCTCTTTGTTTATATTTAATAAACATTGTTCATTTTTACACCTGCGTTTGCTTCCGTCTTTTACAAGTCATTACAGAAGAATCTGGCCAAACATGGAAGCAGCAGGTGGCCAGCCGATCTCCGCGTTGGAGGAGTTTCTCCAGCGATCTCTGGCTCGTATGGATCATCAGGATCAAACCATCGAGGACATGCGGAAGGCCGTCCAGGCAATGGTGGCGAAGGTTTCCGAGCTCTCTCAGCGATCTCCGAACATCACGCCTCCCACTGCGCCACCCATGCCGCCCGCACCATCTTCACCTCCAGGGGGTAGTTTCATCCAGGAACCGAGACTGCCGATCCCGGAGAAATATGCCGGTGAGCCCAACTACTGTCGTACTTTTCTCTCTCATTGTTCTCTACATTTCGCCCAACAGCCCCGGACATTCTCGCTCGAGGAGACCAAAGTGGCGTTCACGCTCTCACTGCTCTCGGGCAAGGCTGCCCTCTGGGGGACGGCGGTATGGGAAAACCACGACAGCTGTTGTTCCTCGTTCGCCTCGCTTTCCGAAGAAATGAAGAGGGTTTTCGATCGCTCCGTCGCCGGGAGGGAGGCCGCCCGGCTCCTCACGGATCTCCAGCAGGGGGAGCGGTCGGTCTCGGACTATGCCATCGAGTTCCGTACCCTGGCGGCGGAGTGCAGGTGGAACGAGGAAGCGCAGTGGGACCATTTCCTGCATGGGTTGGCGGATCGGATCCATCGAGAGATCATCACGGCGGAATTACCGAAGTCGCTCAACGGTCTGGTGGACTTGGCGATCCGGGTTGACGCACGCCTGTCTACCGTTGCCAGAAGGAAGACTCAAGTTCTGCCCCTACGTCAAGCGGAGTCCACGGATCCTCCCATCGAAGTTTCCGCCGGTGGTCTCTCAGATCCGGAACCCATGCAGGTGGGTCGAGCTCGGTTACCCTGGAAGGAGAGGAATCGGCGGAGATCCTTGGGTCTTTGCCTGTACTGTGGTGAGTCGGGTCACCAATGCCAGAGGTGCCCGGTAAAAGACCAAGCCCGATAGTAAAACAGAGGCTACTATCGGGCAGGATCTCCGCACAGAAGACCTCTACTACATCCACTCTCCTTCCGGTGAGACTACGGTGGTCCACTATGTCACACTCAGGGCACGCACTTCTGGATTCGGGGGCGGAGGGCAACTTCATCGACAGCTCACTAGCACGTAAGCTCAAGTTACCTTTCACTGCACTCACCCACCAGATTGCGCCCTTCGCCCTCAATGGACATCAGTTACCCACTATCAAGTACACCACAGCACCTATCACACTCATCACTTCCGGAAACCACACAGAGACTATTTCATTTTTTATTACTGACACTGCTCTCTCTCCCATAGTTCTTGGTCATCCGTGGCTTCATTCCCATAACCCAAGAATTGACTGGAAACTGGGTTCTGTTACCAGCTGGAGCGAGGAGTGTAATAAGTCCTGTCTTGTCTCTGCTTGTGTTTCTGTGTCTGAGTCTGTGTTTCAGGGGAAAGCAGTGGATTTGTCTACCGTGCCCGCGGAGTACCATGACCTGAAGGAGGTGTTCAGTAAGTCGCGGGCTGATTCTCTTCCTCCTCATCGTCCCTATGACTGTGCGATAGACTTATTGCCAGGTACGTTTCCGCCTAAGGGCAAGTTATACTCTCTGTCTGTTCCGGAGATGGAGGCCATGGAGAAATATATTTCTGATTCTCTGGCAACGGGGTTCATTCGCCCTTCCTCATCTCCAGCGGGGGCGGGGTTCTTTTTTGTGGGGAAGAAGGACGGATCCTTGCGACCTTGTATTGACTACCGAGGGTTGAACAACATCACGGTAAAGAATACTTATCCTTTGCCGTTGATGTCTTCAGCTTTCGAGAGGTTGCAGGGAGCGTCCGTTTTCACTAAATTGGACTTACGTAATGCATATCATTTGGTTCGCATCAGGAAAGGGGATGAATGGAAGACTGCGTTTAACACCCCTCGTGGCCATTTTGAGTACTGCGTGATGCCTTTCGGTCTCACGAACTCGCCGGCAGTCTTCCAAGCACTCGTTAATGACGTGTTGCGAGACATGGTAGATCAGTTCATATATGTTTACCTGGATGACATATTGATTTTTTCTTCGTCTCTCCAGGAACATTTGCAACACGTACGACGAGTGCTTCTGCGGTTGTTAGAGAATGGGCTTTTTGTCAAGGCGGAAAAATGCGTTTTTCATGCACAGTCTGTTTCTTTTTTAGGACACATCATTTCGACTGAGGGTGTTCGCATGGATCCTGAGAAAGTTAAGGCTGTGGTAGATTGGCCATCCCCAGAGTCTCGCAAGGCCCTGCAGAGATTTCTGGGGTTCGCCAATTTTTACCGGCGTTTCATTCGCAATTTCAGCCAACTAGCCGCACCTCTGACCGCTTTGACTTCCCCTGGTTTGACGTTCAGGTGGTCAGACGCAGCTGAGGCTGCGTTTGCCAAACTGAAAAGCTGCTTTGTTTCAGCTCCCATTCTTGTAACCCCTGATCGTTCACGTCAATTCATAGTGGAGGTCGACGCGTCAGAGGTGGGGGTAGGAGCAGTGTTGTCCCAGCGCGCATCCTCAGACGGAAAGGTTCATCCTTGCGCGTATTTTTCCCATCGTTTATCTCCTGCGGAAGTTAATTATGACATTGGCAATCGAGAGTTGTTGGCGGTCAAGCTAGCACTGGAAGAATGGCGTCACTGGCTTGAAGGGTCGGGTGTACCTTTCATTGTATGGACGGACCATAAGAATCTCGAATACATTAGAACTGCCAAAAGACTTAACTCCAGGCAGGCTCGGTGGGCATTGTTTTTCGGTCGTTTCGATTTTACACTTTCTTACCGGCCGGGTTCCAAAAACATCAAACCCGATGCTTTATCCCGTCTTTTTGAGCGTTCCGATCGTACTGCTACTCCCGAGTCCATTTTACCAGAGAAAATCATTATCTCTGCGCTCAGATGGGAGGTCGAATCGAAGGTTTTGACAGCCTTAGAAGGGGTAACGCCCCCGGCTCGCTGCCCACCGAACCGTTTATTTGTGCCGGAAGAGTTACGGTCAGACGTTCTCCAGTGGGGTCATGGTTCCAGTGTTGCTTGTCACCCAGGGGTTAGTAGAACTAGGTTTCTAGTCAAGCAACGATTCTGGTGGCCTGGTATGGCTCGTGACGTCCACGACTTCGTCTTGGCTTGTTCGGTTTGTGCCGTTGGTAAGACTTCCAATCGTCCTCCAGATGGGTTACTTTTACCGCTGTCCGTCCCTTCGAGACCCTGGTCCCACATTTCGCTAGATTTTATTACCGCCCTCCCACCCTCTAGGGGTAATACGGTGATTTTGACCGTAGTGGACCGGTTCTCGAAGGCGACCCATTTCATTCCCTTGCCCAAATTACCATCAGCCAAGGAAACAGCGGTAGCTGTCATTGACCACGTCTTCCGAATACATGGCCTCCCGACAGACGTGGTCTCTGACAGGGGTCCCCAGTTTGTGTCCAAATTTTGGCGAGAGTTCTGCAAATTGCTAGGGGCGACTGTTAGTCTTTCATCCGGGTTTCATCCCCAGAGCAACGGTCAAACCGAGCGAGCCAATCAGGACGTCGAAAGGGTGTTGCGATGTCTGGTTTCCAAGAATCCTTCGTCCTGGTGTCAGCAACTCTCAATTGTGGAGTACGCACACAATTCTCTGCCGGTGTCATCTACGGGCATGTCTCCATTTAAGTGTAGTTTAGGGTACCAACCACCTAATTTTGTCAGTACTGAATCCGAGGTGTCGGTTCCCTCCGCAAACGCACTAGTCCAGAGGTGCCACCGCACCTGGACCAGAGCTCGCAGAGCTCTGCTCCAGGCAAGGTCACGTACCAAGGCCAAGGCCGATCGCCACCGGTCGAAGCCTCCCCGATACGTCGTCGGTCAAAGAGTGTGGCTTTCAACCCAGAATATTCCGATGCGTTCCGTCTCGAATAAACTTGCTCCCAAATTTATTGGCCCGTTTTCTGTTACCAAAATCATTAATCCGGTAACAGTGCGTCTTAGCCTTCCTCCTGCGTACAGGAGGGTTCACCCCGTCTTTCATGTCTCCAAAATTAAACCGGTGATTTCTTCCCGTCTTAATCCGCATACCCCGGTTCCCCCTCCGCCTCGTATCGTTAATGGGGAGACCACTTATTCGGTTAACCGTATTCTGGACTCCAGACGGAGGGGACGCGGATTTCAGTACTTGGTGGATTGGGAAGGTTACGGTCCGGAGGAGAGAAGGTGGGTTCCTGCTCGGGACATACTGGATCACCGCCTTATTGATGAGTTCAATCAACAGGTAAAGCAGGCTGGGAACGCCGAGGGGCGTTCCTAGGGGAGGGGGTACTGTCACGGTAGGAAAATCCATTGTTTTCCTCCGTGTCATGTTTGTGTGTGTGTGTTGTTCACTTACCCTGCCATGTGCTCGTTAGAGCGATCCCTTTCACCTGTGTGTTGATTGTCTCGCTCCAGCTGTTCATCATTACATCATCTCCATAAAAACTCACCTGACTTTCTGTTCCCTGCCAGATTCTATTGTTTGCTCAGTCTCCGTGTTGCTTGGTTGTTCCCTGTGCTTTGGATTACGTGTTTCAGTTGGATGTGTATTGTCTTCGTCGTCTTCGTGTGGATGTTCCGTGTCAGTCTGGATTTCACCACTGCTCACCACTCCACCAACGTCGCACTCAAAACACCAACTTCCACCGTAGTCATCGTCACCATTGCCAACAACAACACCGGACTGGATTACTTCCGCATTTGACTTTGAATACTCTCTCTTTGTTTATATTTAATAAACATTGTTCATTTTTACACCTGCGTTTGCTTCCGTCTTTTACAAGTCATTACAACAAGTACGTACTGTAGAGGTACCCTGTTGTTACAAATAGGTACGCTGTAAATTTGGTTTAATTACGCGGTACTTTGCGGGTCGTAAAATAAAGTGTTACCTGTCTTTTTTATAAACACAGTTTATAGGTGAGCTTTGGGGTCCTCTGAGCTTAGAGGAACTGAGAGGGAGAAGGGGAAAGGCATAAGGTGTGGATCCACAATGTTTAAAACCAAATGTGAACAGTGTGGGAAGTTCACCGTATTCTAGAAAAAGTTCTGGTTCTCGAAAAAGAAGTGTTTTGCATTTTTGGGTTCAAGCCCCTTGCTGTGAACCCTGTGGGAGACTCGCTGTAGTGTAGAGAGTTCTCTTCTATATGTCCTCTTTAACTTTGAACTATGCTGTGTTCTTTGCGGTAGGGCACCCTTTGGTCAGGGTCCTGTGCTCAGTAAATCAGCCAAGATGGTCGCTTCAGAGCAGCCTAGACTCTCTGCCCTTGCCAAGATGGCTGTTCCTCTGTCCTGGATAACATGGCTTTCACAAGCAGAATGAGGAGACATTTTTTTCAAGTCTTGACCTTATTACACTTTGTGAGGCACATCTAAAATGAGCTTGTTGAATGCGTCACAACTTGTGGGTTTCACAGGCCGAAAGATATCATCCAGTTATGATCGAGGTCTTTCTATGTCTATATGTAAGAAATAATTTTTGTCTTTAAAAATATATATTTGGCATGGATTTTGTTCATGACTGTCAACATATTTTAGCAATAACCTTGAATCATAGCACACACTCTTAAAACTAAATGCCATCAAACCAAAGCCGTCTTGTGGCGGGGGGCACCTGAAGTGGCCAACAAGATTTCAGTGGAGGACAGTGCCACCAGATAGACCTGCCACTGGGAGGATGTAGTATGTTTACAGTACATACTTCACCTACTCAAAATATTCAGTACTTACTGTTACAGTAAGCACAATTTAGGTCTAGCGGGTATGCAGAGAAACAGTGGTGGACAGTAACGAAGTAAATGTAATTCGTTACTGTACTTAAGTAGTTTTTTCGCGTATCTGTACTTTACTCAAGTACTTTTATTTTGGGAGACTTTTACTCCACTACATTTTAAAGTCAAATATCTTACTTTTTACTCCACTACATTTTAAAAAATCAGTCGTTCCTTTTTATTTATCAGTGGATAAAAATGTAACTGGGCAAACTAAAGCTGCACAAAAAAAACTAAGATGCACACGTGATGCGTCAAACCACCAATCAGGGTACAGCATGCGCTTCGTTTTAAACTTGTTTTGGTTGCCGCGCTGTTTCACGTAAGCTACGTGAGTCACGCGAGTGCAGCAGCCAGCCAATGCATCGTTTGGAGAATGAAACTGCATTCAAAAACAACGGAGGAGATAACTGACCCGTCACAACAACAATGGCCTTATTTAGGCGCATTTTTTTAAGTCCTTGAATAAAAGAACGAGTCCTTCGTGTCTTCTCTGCCTGCCTTGAAACTGTGCTATTTCATTTTAAAAGAATACTCTTTCAAATCTAAGGAAACGCGTAGAGGTAAGCCATTTTTATTCTGGTTATATTTTTAAATGAGCAATCTTAACAGTAGCTTGCAGAAAACTGTTAATTGTGTTGCTAAAATATATACGACGTTATCATGAATGAACTTTAAGCTATGCAGGCTGAAGCTATTTTTAGCCGTATAGTTAGCTGTTTCACTTAAGTTCATTGTATTTGAAGCTCAGTGCTCTGTTATTGTGAAATGACAATGAATCACTATCAACACTGTTGTAAAATATAAACGACATTTTGACTAGCCATGCAGTGTATGATGCTTAAACAGGCAGGTGGATTGGAGTGCTCCCTATTAACTGAGATTGTTATTAATATTTTCAAAAGTTTTGCTTCCAAAATATATAAATACATTTAATTATATATTACAATATACATATGACATGCTAAACCACATGAAACGTTTCTGAAATTATATTCTGGCTTGTTTTATTTGTCAAAGAAAGGGAGACTGATTTCTAGATAACGTTATGTATTTAATATTTTGAAAACTATTGTGAACCTGTGCTTAAGTCAAGTTTTTATTACACTTAAACTGATAAATTATTTAACAAATAAATCTTGAAATGAGACTTACTGCTCTCAAATCCTGTTATTTCATTTGATGCTAAAGGAAATTTTTTGTTTTTAAGGTTTTAGGCTTATGATAATTTTAATAGACATCAGTGTCTGATTTATTAATGTCCTTTTATTAATTGATTGGTTAGCCAAGAGAGTAATTTCACATCATCTGAGTTTTGTGACAAAAATGATACGGCCATAATAAATCACAGTACTACTTAAGTACATTTTGAGGCAGATACTTTTGTACTTTTACTCAAGTAAAAATTTTAAGCAAGTACTTCTACTTTTACTTGAGTAATATTTTACCCTCGGTATCTTTACTTTTACTCAAGTACACGATTTGTGTAATTCGTCCACCACTGCAGAGAAATAGAAGTCAGTACTCATGACGGTTTCATGTGGTGACAGGTATGACAAAAGCAGATATAGATATGACCACAAACTATACTTTACAAACAGCAGATCATTCCAGCACTGCATCTCTCAATGGGTGACTCTGTGATGAGTTAAGATGACAGTAATTATACAGAAGACTTTTCTCATTTTCTCAGTCACTGAAATAGATTATCTAACTGATCAGCCCACACATCCACCAGAATAGACGCCTGAACAAATGAGTCCACGCTGAAAGCCATTAATAATGAATACTGGCCTACAGTTTGCATGTTAAATGTGACAACAGGGTTCAGTTTTATTTCTCAAAACTCAGCAGGAGCATTTTTATGAATATAATATTGTATTTAGCTTCTAAGAAATTGCCTGAAGAAAGCTGAATACTGATATAACCCACTGCATCGATGGCAGAGGTTATTGCTGGTCTTTCTCACTCATTTTGAATACCTTTCAGGTTTTTTTTTTTTCAGTTTGTAAAGCTGACTCAAGTGTCCTCACTTCAGATCAGGAGTGATGTGCAACAGTAGAGGTTATTCATCAACCATGAGTGAATTTTTTTTGCTGTTTTGGTTGTCTTTCTTTAAATGTTATCAATACACTGTAAAAAGTATCTATATTATTTAAGTGAAGAAACATGAGTAAATCAACTTAAATAATGTGGGTAAAAAAAACGAAAGCAGATAAAGTGATTAGTTAAAGGAAAACACCACAATTTTTCAATATTTTACTATGTTCTTACCTCACATCGACCTCGGGCGGAGTAATATTTACGGAAGTTTGAGTCAGTGTAGTCAGGAGTGATGATGTTACTGCACACCAAAGTCGAAGTGCAATATGCAATATATACAATATAATTCATATTTTTATCCGCTTAAAAAATTGCCACGTTTTATTTTGTGCCACCATACTTACTCGTGTAACTACTCATGTAACAGTCTTTAGGGAAAACATAGAAGCGTTTGGTGGCTAAACTCATCCCTGTTTGGATCCTAAGGAATGAATGGGGCTAAGCTAAATGCTAACACATTCACAACACGCTGTACAAAAATTAAAAATGCACGCATTTAATAAAAATAGGTATGTATTAATTCAGGGGTTTTCAAACTTTTTGTGTGTGTGGACCACTATTTGTAATCAAGAATTTCCGCAGACCACCTCATAATACTTATTATAAAATATGTCTACACAAAGTCCTGAATTAATCTGCACATCTAAATAGTCATAAAATATGTCTACACAAAGTCCTGAATTAATCTGCACATCTAAATAGTCTTACTAGCACTAAAACTGGTCATCACATCAGTACAACAGGTTTCTTAAAAGAAAGTTTACTGCACAAAACGGTTGCCACATATTCATACACCAATCCATTTTGTACGGCACTGAACTTGAATGTCAGAGCCGAGCGCCACTGGCCTATTTTAGTAATCACATAATAACTTGAAAATTTAATTTAAAATTTATAGCAATATTCTTATATCAGTATTATTTAAATACATATTCTAAGTGTTGGGAAAGTTCTACATGAACTAGTTTAGTTCACAGTTAACAAATTTAAAATGAACTAGTTCAGTTCATAGTTCATATTTAAACATTTTGAACTAGTTCACAGTTCCAAAAATGAACTTATTTATAGTTCTTTTTTCCCATATTATTATTTTTTAAATGATTGCCATTCTAGCCCATCTAGAACCACCACAGACAGCAATTATTTTATCAGTTTTAACACTGAAGCTAAATGAATCAGATTTCATCTTCATATCCAACTTTAAATCCTTATCCGACCAGGGTTTACATTAGCATTGACTGTCTTTTAATTTTTGTATTTGCTTGCACATACCTTGAAAGGCTAGCCAGGTGGGGGTCGCACCCCGGGCAAAAACTGCGGTAAAGTTGGTTTGATATTCAGACATCCGGACTTTTGGGTTCAATAACTTTGTTAATATGCATTTAATAGTGATTATTTCGTCAGATTACACTTACCAATCAAAATGTGCATATGCTACAAGCTGTTTTTTTGTAAAAGTCGCGGTTTTAAGAGGCTTTTAAACACATTAATCTCTATGGAATGCTGTGAGGGACCTACTACAAATTACATGATACTTTTACAACAACCTGCTAAAATTATTGTGAACTGAAAATTTCTGCTTGTATTGATTAAAAACGTTTCAGAGGATGTCCTGTGAGGTTTTCATTGTATAACTATTTGCCTTAGATGAAGATTTTTTCTGCCACTGTGTTGTGTTGATTTATTAATGTCATAAAGAAGTTCAATAGGTTTGGAAAAGATGGACTGAGTGCTCCAATGAAATCCTAATTTGGACCATACAGAACAGGTTACACCCCAGTTTTTCGAGTTCTTATCTGTTTTTGTTAAGTGTAATAAAGAGATGTGATCATGGCCGGACTTACCATTGGGCTTGAGTGGGCTTGAGCCCAGGGGCCCCGGCCAATAGGGGCCTCCGTGCCGGCTTGCGTTCGTTTGATTTGTTCAGTCGTTTTCATTTTTTATTTTACAGCCTATTGGTTAGTGCTGCATTTAATTCGTTAATATATGTCAGTCATCTTGGTGCTGAATATGACGCGCTGAGTTTACTGCTTTTGAAACCCATAGATGCTAGTATAATAGCGAATACGCGAAATGAGAGTCATAAATGAGCTTTACAGATAACGAGAAAGAGCAACGCGAAAATGAAGCGCTCCGTATGAAAGATTACTAGAGTAGGTCTTGTAACTCTGTTTTTTCTTGTTTGTTTGTAATCTAACGTGATACGCAGCAGGTATACGCAGTATACCCACTAGGAAAGGTCAAGGATTTCCATATACCCATTTAAAAAAGCGTGAAAATACTTAACAGTGTGTGACACTTTCATTCATAAATTGATATCTGAATCACTCACCATTCGCATGCTCCACTTGCTACTTTGGCGGGTTGAACCTCATATACAGTCGGCTATTTGATATTTGGTACATTTGACTTCATGCGGCACTGCGCGATCCGATCATTATATGAAATCAAATGATCACGGCGCAAAAGTGACTGTAAAGCAGACGGGGGTATTCATGTGGTTCAACAACAGCCAAAAAAATGACATCAGAGTACCGCGAGAGCGATTCGAGAAATCATACGGAGAAGTCTGCTTTCTAATCGCTCTCGCGGCACTTTGACATCATCACCAAGCGGTCTGCGTAGCGCCAAATTAAATCCAATCTGCTCGCAGTCTGCAGCTCACACGACACTGTAACCAAACTGACTGTGAACGAGTGGAGCAGAGCAGAGCTACGAAACATAAAATCCGGAGAGTTAACCACGCACATATGATTATGTCAACATTTAAATCATCAGTCCAGTTTATTACTTCATCTGGAGGTGAGGATTCACTAAATTATGGGCATGTTGATGTCCTGATGGTTTTTGATATAATCCACTAACTAGCCTACTGTACCTGTTTCTCTTTCAGCATGTTTGCTTGTGCTTAACAGAATCACAGTTTAAACTTCTGAAAAGTGTTCATTTTTATATCTACGTTCAAGGTTTTAATGTATTACGTTCATATCAGACGCAAAAATTAATGAATGATCATTTTTGGTGTCTAATATTACATGATGGTCTTGTCATAATTATTAAATAACATCCTAAAATCTTTTCTTTTAACTGACTGCACCACTTAGGATATATGAACACAATACGCTTGTTGATTATGTTTATAACTTTATATGTTGTGTAATAAGGTGAATGTTAATCAAAACATATCATTCTCTTCTTAAGCTAAGTCTAACACAATGATTTTAAATGTTGTTATGGGGTATTTTTAATGTGCATGATTAATTTGGATTTGTGACATCCCTAAAATACATGATTTAATTTTAGACTGGGCTTATGTTCTGCTATAGAGATATAGGGGTAGTTTCCTAGTCAGGTTTTATCCTAGTCCAAGACTAAAATGCATGTTTGATCTGTCTTAATTTAAACACATCTTGCACTGATATCTCTTAACATTGTCTCAAGATGCACACCAGTAATATTTTTTGTAAGGTTTGTCTGTAAAAACTAATTGAATGCCCTAATATAAGCTAGCAATAGGCCTAGTGCTAGATTAATCTAAACGCTGTCTGGAAACTTCCCTAAAATGTAGTTCTATGATATATTTTTTATTTTAGGTTGTTTACTGTATGTGCACTCTCAGAAGATAATTTACACAGGCTGTCGCTGGGGTGGTACCCTTTCAAATAGTACACTTTTGTACCTAAAGAGTGCATATAATGGGTACAAATGTACCTATATCTGTACCTAAATGGTAAATATTAGGACCCATTTAAAGGGTACCGTCCCAGTGACAGCTTTTGTACCTTTTGTTCTGATAGTGTAGGGCCCAAAATTTATTCAAGCCCAGGGGCCTCCACCCTGTTAAGTCCTGCCCTGGATGTGATCATTATAATAAAACATAACAGTGTTCTTCATTAAATGTTGAATGACAGGGTATACTATCTTTTTTATTTTCCTGTTGTATGAGATTTATTTATTTATTACATTAAACTCTCACAGTATTAATTGTTGTGTTGTGCATTAATTTATGATTTGATTATATGAGAAGGAGGCACCTACTCCTCCAAAGCAAGTTGGAAAATGTGTATAATTATTTGCTTACAGTTTTTTCCAATTGCTAACACACTAAAATGACATAAACAGCACAACTATTTAAACTGACACACAGAGAGCAACACCTCTTCTCAAGTCTCCAAAAGTCTAAACACATTTTCTGCTTTACACACATTTTGCAATTTACAATGGCACTTTTTAAATGCACTGAACACGGTTCTCTGCACAAGACACAACAATCTGACATAATGTCACATGTTTGCCTTTTCAAAATACTACCATTCAAAATGACACTACACGAGCTAAATGGCCAATATATGTGCCACCTGCCCAAACACCTGAATGGTTAATTGTTAACACTTCAATCAGGATGTAAGCACTAGAAAAGACCACAGGTACGTCATTGGCCACAGAGCCATTATAGATGTTCCTGGCTAACATGGTGGGAACATCACAATGTGTGCTGCCATCTCCAAAATGGATGGTGTCCTCCACCGTCATGCCAACCTTGATACAACACAGCCCATATTCTCACATTTCTAGAAAGATTCCACAACATTCTCATACCATCAGAGTGTATAAATGATGTAGACCAAAGAAACCGGTATGTTGTAGTATGGCACAACGTGAGCTTTCATTGTGTAGCTCCAGTCCAAAACTGGTTTGCTGACTACCAAACATTTATCGTGCAATACCTCCCACCATACTTGCCATTTTTGAACCCCATAGAAGAGTTATATGGAAGGTATATGACCACCAGCCCTTTGTGCGCATGCCTCTTTTGCAGGCTATGGAAGAGACATATGATGAGATTGATGTTGGTGCAATTTAGGGATGGATAAGGCGCTCAAGGCGCTTCTTCCCTCAATGTCTGGCAAGGGAATATATTGCCTGTGATGTGGACGAGGCGTTATGACTTGTTTGTGGAAAAAAAACAATTAACAGCATGTGTGTGTATCTGCAAATATTTTTGTGCATGTGAACAATCTAATACATATTTTAGTATTATGGCAAAGCATACTAAAGAAAAGTGCACTTTTCATTATGCTCAACTGTGTGTAGTTGGTTAGACAAAAATCTGGTAATATGAATGAAGTGTGTTCCAATTTGTGTCAAAGTTTGATTTTGATAATGTTATATGTAGTTTAGGTTGGAGTGCTTCATTTTGTAGGATATATGTTGTATTTTGCTATTTGGGTGTGTGGTTTTGTAAATTGTGTTAAGTTTTTTGATAAAACCAGACTAGTTTGCAAAATTGTGTGTTAGCAATTGGAAAAAACTGTAATATGTCCAATTTATGATAACACAGTTTTCTGTAGGAATTCTGTATGCAACTCTATTTTTTCCTATAGCTTTAGAAACAGTATGGTCACTGCTCAAAAACATGATGGGAAATCAGCATTGTACTCCAAAGAACATATTACAACTCTCAAAAATAAAATTATTTGCTCAAATTGATTATTTATGACAGCACATTTCCCTATGGGAATTCTCTATGCAACTCTATTTTTTCAATAACTTTAAAAACAATGGGTTCACTGGTCAAAAGCATGATGGGAAATCAGCATTGTTCAAAGAACATACAACTCTCAAATGTACAATTATTTGCTTAGAATTGATATATTACAAATATGATGTTAAACAATTGTGGGAAAAGTGTGGGGGGAATTACACTAAGAAATAATTTTTTTTTCTAATACACACTGAACACAATTACCCCCCCCCCCTCCCCAGAAATTTTGATCAGTAAATATTTCTGAAGTATATTCCCATTGATATAAACATTTTCTAAGCACATCAAGGTGACTAGAAACATGATGTTGCCCAACAGTCATAACTTCCAGTTACACAGGAGAATAAATATAAAGTAACAAATTCATTTATCACAATGGGTAAAACCAAATACTGTCAGCAAAAGATTGTTGAGCTACACAAAATAGAAAGTGGCTTTACAGTTTTTTCCAATTGCTAACACACAATTTTGCAAACTAGTCTGGTTTTATAAAAAAACTTAACACAATTTACAAAACCACACACCCAAATAGCAAAATACCATATCCTGCAAAATGAAGCACTCCAACCTAAACTACATATAACATTATCAAAACTTTGACACAAATTGGAACACACTTCATTCATATTACCAGATTTTTGTCTAACCAACTACACACAGTTGGGAATAATGAAAAGTGCACTTTTCTTTAGTATGGTTTGCCATAATACTAAAATATGTATTAGATTGTTTACATGCACAAAAATATTTGCAGATACACACACATGCTGTTGAATTTTTTTTATTTTTCACCAAACAAGTCATAACGCCTCGTCCACATCACAGGCAATATATTTCCTTGCCAGACATCGAGAGAAGAAGCGCCTTGAGCACCTTATCCATCCCTAAATTGCACCAACATCATTCTCATCATATGTCTCTTCCACAGCCTGCAAAAGAGGCATGCGCACAAAGGGCTGGTGGTCAAATACCTTCTATATAACTCTTCTATGGGGTTCAAAAATGGCAAGTATGGTGGGAGGTATTGCATGATAAATGTTTGGTAGTCAGCAAACCAGTTTTGGACTGGAGCTACACAATAAAAGCTCACGTTGTGCCATACTACAACATACCGGTTTCTTTGGTCTACATCATTTATACACTCTGATGGTATGAGAATGTTGTGGAGTCTTTCTAGAAATGTGAGAATATGGGCTGTGTTGTATCAAGGTTGGCATGACGGTGGAGGACACCATCCATATTGGAAATGGCAGCACACATTGTGATGTTCCCACCACGTTAGCCAGGAACATCTATAATGGTTCTGTGGCCAATGACATTCCTGTGGTCTTTTTTACTGCTTACATCCTGATTGAAGTGTTAACAATTAACCATTCAGGTGTTTGGGCAGGTGGCACATTTATTGGCCATTTAGCTCGTGTAGTGTCATTTTGAATGGTAGTGTTTTGAAAAGGCAAACATGTGACTTTATGTCAGATTGTTGTGTCTTGTCCAGAGAACCGTGTTCAGTGCATTTAAAAAGTGCCATTGTGAATTGTAAAATGTGTGTAAAGCAGAAAATGTGTTTAGACTTTTGGAGACTTGAGAAGAGGTGTTGCTCTCTGTGTGTCAGTTTAAATAGTTGTGCTGTTCATGTCATTTTAGTGTGTTAGCAATAGGAAAAAACTGTAAGGAAATAGGTAAACTATAGAAACATACAAACAAACAAAAACAAAACGCATTACAGCAGTCTTATTCAACACAGTGTCATTTATAGAGTATCTCTTTTATATGCTTTATTCTTCTTTTCTCATTTCATGTTTAAAGGGGCCCTGACATGAAAATCTGACTTTTTCCATGTTTAACCCTTTAACTGCCCCTTTGAGTGTGTGTGTGTGTGTGGGAGGTGAAAATGGGATATGCACCTTCAAATTACTAAAACTCTGGAATTCTTTGGTCTAGAAGCTAAATCTTGATCTTGTTTTAAGTGCTATAATTGGGTTCCCAGTGCTTCTATCAACCAACCTAGAAAATGTTAAAAAGAGCAACCCAGTAACTTAGTTTTGGTAAACCATTCTCTGCAAATACATGAAAAATTAGATAATTGAAATTTGGCTCTACTTATGATGTCATAAGGACATCTTATTATAATAATACCGGCCCATTAAACTGCACTATCCAACCACAGCACAGTAGTGATGGGTGATTTTGAAGCACGCTTCACGAGGCTTTGAAACATTTACAAATCTTTTGATTCGAATCATTGGTTCGGAGCTTGTTTCAAACTGGCCAGTCATGTGATTTTAGCAAACCAGGCTTCATTACGTCATAATGAAACGTTTTGAAAATCCGACGATTCACCACTAGGGGGAGTTGATCACTAATAAACAGTAACACTACCATTTGTCTACTTTTTGTTTATAGACAGATTTATTGACAAAAGTGTGCATAATTTGTCACGGTTAATCCGTGTCATGTCTTGTCTCTGTTCCGATTGTTATCACCTGGACATTCATTGATTAATTACCTGCCTCATAACACCTGTTTGTCATTTAGTCTGTGTGTATATATACCTCTGTCTTCTGTTTGCTCACTGTTGGATCATTGTCGTTACTCTCATGTCTGTTCTTGTTCCACGTTTGATGTTCCTGTGTTACTTACTTGCCTGTTGTTTTTACTCCTCGTGTTTTGTTTCTTGTTTTGTTTATTTATTAAATGTTATTTATTCAACCAGAACTCTGCACTTGCATCCTCACTTCCTCACTCCCGTACCAGTTCGTGACAGAATGATCCAGCCATCAAAGGACGCAGCGAGTTCGCGGAGGAGTGCTTCCCCATATATTTTTTTGAGGGGGAGTACTGGACATCAGGCCTCGCAAGCTTCAAAACCCCAATGTCCCTTGGAACTGACCTAGAGGGATCACTCAGAACTCCAGGACAGGCTCAAGCTAGCGGTCATCACGCCCGATTCATTTCCCGGGGTGGTTGCCGCGACACACGAGCCTGTTCCTGCGAGGGTCGAATCAGTTGGTTCCCCTGCTGTTGGAGTCGTCTGGTACGGTTCCTGGGAGGTCCACCACCATGCTCATGTCACACGGTGACGATCTTTCCAGGGGCGGAACCAAAAATAGGAGAGTTTGGTTCCGCCCGGAAGTGTTTCCGCCCAGACGGGAGAATAGGAACACCGGAACTTCCGGTAGACGCCGCGAAACAAAAATCAGCTGATTCGACACAGGTGCGTCTGATTAACCTTAGCCGCTGGCGATTGGAGGAAACAACGAAGACGGCAGTATAAAGGATCATCTAAAAACACAGTTGGGTGTTTGTTTTTGGTGCTGTTGTTGTGCGCTTGTTGTGGCTGGTATCCTTTCAGGCTGAAGCTGGCGTGGCTGTGTGGGACGAAGCAAAACCGTAGTGGCTGGGAGACGACCGGAAAACGCTGGGAACTGAAACAGAACAGAAAGAGGATTCAGAGTTAGCGTGAGTGGTTGTTATTTGAAGATACTTGAAGCTATTGCGTTCATTGTGTAAACATTGCCATAGGAAGGAAACGCCTCGCCGTATGAAGTTGAAAATACTGGCCTGTGCGTGTGTATCGAAGGGGAGAGCATCGGAGAAGATCATATGGTGCCTGTGAGTATGCAATATTGATTGCGGACACGTTGTACATTAACTCATTGTGTAGCTGACGGCCCTGCTACGGAGCAGTGTGGTGGGAGAGCCGGAAGAGGACGAGTTTTGGCTGCTACAGCGACGTGGACGTTGACTGGGCTGTGCTAACAACGCCTAGCGGGATCCGGTGAAGTGGAGGAAGACGGGGCGTCCTAAGTGTTCACTTGAGTGCGGTGGGTGAGTCTGTATTGTTGTGAAAAATTCACTTTGAAGTGATGCAGTGTCTTTGCTGTGTGTGTATTGTCAGAAAAACCCCGCCTCCACCCCTTTCGTCGTGGGAGAACGAAAAGGCTGCCGGTACCAGTTGTTATATTTTTCTTGGCATATGCTGTGGGCGAGCCCCTGATGTGAATACTTACCGTGGTGATAGTCAGTGGTCATCTTTTGGATCTGGGTTGTCTGTGAGTGGTGGCGAAGAGTGACCACCGGAGACTGTGTGAGTACAACGAAGAATTAATGCTTATTAGTACACCTATACTGCATAACATTTTACTGTCTGCGGAGGGAGGCGGAGTGCGATCCCACCTGTCCCGAAGCCTCTTCAAAGGGGCGCCCCTGTTCAGTGCTCTATAGACGAGGAAACGGAGAAGAGAGGGCAGCGCTCGGCAGTGTAGGATTGCCCCCTCGCAGTAGCAGCAGTCGCTGGGAGGTTTTGTTTCCCGATGCCCAAAATTACCATACGGTCTCGAGGCATCGTTTGAGTTGTGGGAATACGGTCACTGTAAGTCCACCATTTCACAATCCCCAAATGAAATGCATGAATTCGAATTGACTGTCTATTAACCCCGAGTGTTTAGCCTGCGAAGAGAAAAGAGGAAGTGGAAACCTTACCTGCACTGTACTTATTGTACGCCGTCTCACGTTGGAGAGGTGAGAGAAAATTCAGCTGTGTAGATAACTGCTCTTCTGTGCCCCAGCTAGCAGCCTGTGGAGAAAGAGAAAAAGTGAAACCTTACCTGCACCGTACTTACTGTACGCCGTCCCAAGCTGGAGAGGTGAGGGAAAATCCAGTTGTATAAGTAACCGATCTTGTGTGTCCCTGCCAGCAGCCTGTGGAGAGAGAGAAAGTGAAACCTTACCTGTACCGTACTTACTGTACGCCGTCCCAAGCTGGAGAGGTGAGAGAGAATTCAGTTGTAGAGATAACCGATCTTCTGTGTCCCAGCCAGCAACCTGTGGAGAGAGAGAAAGTGAAACCTTACCTGTACCGTACTTACTGTACGCCGTCCCAAGCTGGAGAGGTGAGAGAGAATTCAGTTGTAGAGATAACCGATCTTCTGCGTCCCAGCCAGCAGCCTGAGGAGAGAGAGAAAGTGAAACCTTACCTGTACCGTACTTACTGTACGCCGTCCCAAGCTGGAGAGGTGAGAGAGAATTCAGTTGTAGAGATAACCGATCTTCTGTGTCCCAGCCAGCAGCCTGTGGAGAGAGAGAAAGTGAAACCTTACCTATACCGTACTTACTGTACGCCGTCCCAAGCTGGAGAGGTGAGAGAGAATTCAGTTGTAGAGATAACCGATCTTCTGCGTCCCAGCCAGCAGCCTGTGGAGAGAAAGTGAAACCTTACCTGTACCGTACTTACTGTATGCCATCCCAAGCTGGAGAGGTGAGCGAGAATTCAGTCATATAAATAATCTATCCTCTGTGTCCCCACCAGCAGCCTGTGGAGAGAGAGAGCGAACGGTCAGACTCTACTTGTACCATACTTACTGTGCACCATTCCAAGTTGGGAAGGCGAGGGAGCGCCACCAGCAGTGAGTCACCGATCCTCTGTGTTCTGGGTGGTAGTCTGTAAGAAAGAGGAGAGACACACACGTGATTGGAGGACCATCCACGAAGTCAGCCCCCAGCATTACATACCGGAGGGCTACATTGCCGTTTGGGCAAAGGGTACGTCCACATAAGAGTCCATTGACCCAGCACTTATCTTGCCACTTTCATTCTGCCTCCAGGAGGAAGAGGAGGGCGCCACGGGATCATAAACCAATGCGGAGGAGCCTGAGCCACATCCCCTGTAGAGTCCCGGACACATGGCCCTGTCCGCTCTTTCCCCCGCCCCCTGTCTCTTCCGTTCACGGCCCACCTGGAGGACAGAACCAGTGCATTAGTTTTAAAGTTTCCCCCCCTTCCTATTTCCCCCACTTCTATTTTTAATTAAATTAAATAAAGTTCTATTTTTATACTTACGTGCACTTGTGTTGTTTGGTCATTGGGTTGGCTTTGGGGACCTCCTCGAGGTGGAACTTAAGAAGGGGCGTGGCTTGTTTATACTAGGGCCAGCCCCGACTTGTGACACTCAATTCAGGGTTCTCAACGGACGCCACGCCCGATTATTTCCCCGGGGTGGTCGCTACAGTGCATGAGCCCGTTTTCCTGAGATGGTGAGAGTCGACTCCCGGGTTGATCGGTTCCTCGTCGGTTCCCAGGAGGGTCGAGTCATCTGGGTCGGTCCCCGAGATGGCTGCTCTGGTTTTTCTGGCTTCCTGCCCTGCCGGCTTCATCCCGGCTCCCTGCACTGCCGGGTTCGCCCCGGCTTCCTGCCCTGCCAGCTTCATTCCGGCTCCCTGCACTGCCGGGTTCGCCCTGGCTTCCTGCCCTGCCGGCTTCATTCCAGCGCCCGTCCTGCCGGCTTCATCTTGGTCTCCAAGCCCTCCGTCCCTCCCCCAGATCCTCCCTCCCAGACTTTTGGTTGTTTATGTTGGAGTGTCTGGGAGCCACTCCTTAAGGGGGGGGTAATGTCACGGTTAATCCGTGTCATGTCTTGTCTCTGTTCCGATTGTTATCACCTGGACATTAATTGATTAATTACCTGCCTCATCACACCTGTTTGTCATTTAGTCTGTGTGTATATATACCTCTGTCTTATGTTTGCTCATTATCGTTACTCTCATGTCTGTTCTTGTTCCACGTTTGATGTTCCTGTGTTACTTACTTGCCTGTTGTTTTTACTCCTCGTGTTTTGTTTCTCGTTTTGTTTATTTATTAAATGTTATTTATTCAACCAGAACTCTGCACTTGCGTCCTCACTTCCTCACTCCCATACCAGTTCGTGACATAATTAAAAGGGAGTTTGTTTTAATGATTTGTTTGCCATAAATAAAACTAAAAACACATTAAATACACTTTTAATTATGTCTTAATTAAATTAAATAATTTATTTTTCTAAAAATTTTTTAGAACAATCTTGCTGTTATTTTGTAAAAAGTGTAAAATGTTTGGACCAGTTTGGACAGATCTTGCTGCTTTTACACTATTTTGACCAGCAGGTGTCACCAGCGTGTATGATGTTTCAAACGCTTCGAAAACCTGAATCATTTTACAAAGCAATTGGTCCAATTGATTCAAAGCTTCGAAAAGCTTTGTTTCTCCCATCACTACTTTTGAATAATGTGCAAAATTTTTTCCTTCACCAGCCAGCAAGCAGTCTTAATAAAACACTGTTGCAATTGCTGAAAGAGAGGAATCAGTTCAGTAAGAGTCAAGGGACAATGCCTAACTAAAGGAAACAGTAATCGCGATAATGGTGACTTCAAATGATTCTAAAACAAACACAAACTGTTGATTTAATGTAATAAAATTGGTGGAAAAATAATATCTTCTACTAAACAACGTATGTGAATGGTAAAGTAGTTGAGCACTTGTATCTTGTTCTGACAACAGTTTAGAAGTTTGAAATTTATCATCCATGTTTAGAAAATAACTTAGAAAATAACTGCAAAGAGTTTCAAAGAGAGATGGCGATAGAGTGGCAAAAGTGAAAGAGTGCAGCAGGGGTTATTGCACCCACAATGCAATGCGTTATAAAAAATGGCAAAATGCCTGTAAAACGTCTCGGTTACTATCGTAACCTCGGTTCCCTGAGAGACGGGAACGAGACATTGCGTCCGCTGACGCTACGGGAAACTCCTCCCTCTTCCGGTTTCTCTGAAGCTTTTATTGAACAACGCCAGTGTACTGGCCAATGCCAACCATGACAGCATATAGGGGCGGGACTTCCGCTGCTATATAGCCTGTTTAGGCGGCAAAATACTCAGATTCTTTTGACTGAACGAACAGAGCTGATCTGAGCAGTGGCACGGCGGCTTACGCAATGTCTCGTTCCCGTCTCTCAGGGAACTGAGGTTACGATAGTAACTGAGACGTTCCCTTTCAAGAGTGGTCACTCGACATTGCGTCCGCTGACGCTATGGGAGATGTATTCAAACACGCCGTTAAAACAGCGAAGAGCAACTCCAGTGGAGCTTACTCAAGTCCAGTCGGTGCACAATCCCCGCCCAGTCTGTGTAAGCCAACGCAAAGTAGATTGGATGCCTGAATCTCCAGGGCCCGGTTTTTCAAAAGGTTTAATCCGGAAAAAATTTATCTGGATTTAGTAATCCTTTTTTTGCGATCCATGATCACGTAATCCATCTTACTTTTGATACAGTTTTTCAAAGCAACATCTGATTGGATCGGTCTGATCTAGATAGGAACTTTTCAGGATCACCAAATCTGGATAACCAATGCTCAGACAGGATAGAAAATCACAATGTAGAACTATAGATATGTAAAGAGCAACAAGTAGAATAGCCAGTGTGGGGTGATGGTAAATGTTACCTCGTGCCAAACTTAGACCAATCACTGTTCCATTCACGCCCTCCTCCCCTTCCCTTTTGTTCTCTGTGTTGTGTGCCTTGTGTGGTGAAGGTGCTACTGGCGAATGTAACGCAAGTAACTAGTTCGGGAAAACTGTAATAATATTTTGTTCAGTAACAAGATTGTCAAAGCTCCCTTTGTGAATCTGGCATCTTGGTTATAGTCAATACAAGCAGGCTGGTCATTGCTTCAGTTAAGAAGATGTTAATCCAGACTGTGCTGTTTTTGTGGTTTCTGTGCTCAGGAAAGAATTCTTCCAATGCATTAGGAGACCACAGCAACTGCACAGACATATAGAATCTCAACAGAGAATCAAACTAGATGCTTGTAAGAGCATTAGTAAGATTTTTCTGTTTAACTCTTTCCCCGCCATTGAAGAGATATCTCGTCAATCTAGAGAAAACGCTTCCCAGCCAATGACGAGTATTTCCGTCTTTCCGCAATACCGCTATTATCCACTAGGTGGCGCCCTTCCGCAACTTTTTAAACCCGGAAGTATTGCCCTCTGGCAAGCTGCTGCATGTCCGTGTCTGTTTTAAAGATCGCTCTGAATGGGATCTCTATGAGAAGTCCGTCACAAAAATGGAATTATCTCTGCTTTTTGCTCAAAATGTGGTGTTTTTGCAGAAACCTACTCAAGGTAGGATGAAACGGTTTTTTTTGTTTGAAAGCAGAGGATCTGTTCTTTCATTTGGTATATTGTATGTTTATATATTTGACATTTTCTGGAAGGCATTAAACTTTGGTGAAAATCATGAAAAACGCTGGCGCTGAAAGAGTTAATAGCAAGGAGCCTCTAGAGAAAAGGTATTTACACACCGGGACGTTTTTCGGGCGCGTTTATCGTCGACGTTTAACGTCTCGTGACTCAAGAACGAGCGCCAATGTGAGTGCGCACACCCACGCGAAAAGCGCGACGCGCAAAAGCGTCATTTTCAGAAAAACGCCTCGGACGCGTTTTTTTGGTTTGACGCTTTTGTTCACGTGCCTTTTGTTCACGTGCCTGGCGCTGCTGAAGTTCCAGTAAAGCACGACTTGGTGGCGCTCAAGAACAAAATGGTCTTGCGGAGCACGTGGAACAGGTAAACACACAAAGAAGATGCATCGAGGCTGTGGAGGTTTATGAAGGTGTCAGAGTTCCTCACGTCATCGACTGAATTTCGAAGGTAACGTGATATACATTAGAACATTACAATACATAGCTGTGTGGGCTATATGATTAGATTAAACTTTATTGTCATTACACAAGTACAAGGCAACGAAATGCAGTTTAGGTGCAAAAGCAGTATAAAAAGTGCAGGATATCAATAATAATTGCATAGGTGCAGGATTATGTAATACGATGTAAACAGTACTATGTATGGGTGGTACTATGAACATAATATACAGAAATGTACAAATGGATATGTACATAATAAACTAAACAGAACAGTAGTGAAATTAATATTTAAGTAGTGCATGAATGAATTTGGATTGTAACTAGTCAGTTAAGAGTGCAATGGCTTAAGTTATTGTGAATAGTTATTCTAATATTCAGTACACAGGGGTGCAAACGATGCAATTCATGTAGTCCAGCAGTGCAAATGAACAGGGAGTATGAAATAGACAGTCCAGTAGTGTATTGAACAGACCAGTAGTGCAAATCTACATTATAACTGTGCAAGTAATAAAAACGTCTCGGTTACGTATGTAACCCTCGTTCCCTGAAGGAAGGGAACGGAGACGTCACGTCGTGACCGACGAATTGGGAACCGCTTCGCGGGTGACCTATCTACTTCGAGAACTATCAAAAACGCCAATGAACTTGGCATGCAGGTATTTGCATAATGCCGGCGCCGCCCCGCCAGGTGCGTATATAAGGCACAGGTGCATAATACCAAATCAGCTATATTATTGCTGAGAAGCCGAGCAACAGTGCCCGGCCTGAACAGCAATGGAACAGCAAACTGTGGCGACGGGACGTGACGTCTCCGTTCCCTTCCTTCAGGGAACGAGGGTTACATACGTAACCGAGACGTTCCCTTTCAGTCGGTCACTACGACGTCACGTCGTGGCCGACGAATTGGGAATCCCTACCAAAACGCCACTGCAGCTGAACCCTTCCAGTGCCTGCAAAAGCCCTCCGCCCTCCACATAAGGGGCGGAACCTAAGGCGAAATGCAGAAGGCCGGTCACTACCTGTTCCTTAACCCACGATAGTGAAGCAGCGAACTGGGAGAAGCGTCTAAACTGAGCGGAGCTAGAACACTGCGGAAGCCATCCCCTAAGAAGGTTAAATGGATGACATAAAAATATATGAAACAACCGACAGGTTGCTCAAATAAAGTCTCTGAACAATACATGGTATGTTGAGAGATGCAGAGCAGGCTCTGCTAAGGAAAAACGTGGAGGATTAGAACCCCACGGACTATACACACAAATGAACCCCACGTAGGGGACAAATGTGGATGCCTAGCCTACACAGGTTTACAGAGAATACATCAGTGATAGGTTGACAGCGGATGCTCCGCAACACCAGCTATCAGGGCGGTGGAGGAGAGGCAAAAACAGTTTTTTAGACGTTTTTGCCCCGATGGCCTTCCATAATGGTGCAAATGTGCAGCACCAAAATAGAGGCTCCAAGCCGACACACGAGCCGACCCTCGGCATTCTTAACTAGTTAGTAGAAAGAACCCGAGTGGAAACCGGTTCGACACGAACACTATAGAATCTTGTGAACGTATTAGGTGTCGCCCAGCCTGCAGCTCTACAAATATCTGTTAGCGAGGAACCGCGAGCCAGTGCCCAAGATGATGCCACACTGCGAGTAGAGTGGGCACGTAAATTAAATGGACAAGGCACATTCTGCTTTTGATATGCAAGGGCTATAGTATCCACAATCCAATGGGACATCCTCTGCTTGGTGACAGCTTTTCCTTTCTGCTGACCACCGTAACAAACAAAGAGCTGATCTGAGGTCCTAAAACTTTGCGTTCTGTCTATATACACACGTAGTGCACGAACAGGACATAACAAAGCCATGGCTGGTTCTGCCTCCTCCAAAGGCAGTGCTTGGAGATTCACCACTTGATCTTTAAAAGGAGTGGTGGGAACTTTGGGCACAAAGCCGGGCCGGGGTCTCAGTGTTACGCTGGATGCAGCCGGCCCGAACTGAAGGCACGATTCATCGACCGAAAATGCATGAATATCCCCTATCCTCTTAACAGAAGCCAAAGCAAGGAGAGTTAAAGTTTTCATTGTAAGAAACTTAACACTCACACTATGCAGAGGCTCGAATGGGGCTTCCTGGAGTGATTTCAGCACCAAGGACAGGTCCCAAGGAGGAATAGAGGGGGGACGCGAAGGATTCAGTCTTCGAGCGCCTCTGAGAAATCTAATGACTAGGTCGTGCTGACCCACTGTTCTACCGTTTACGGGTGAATGGTGAGCTGATATCGCAGCGATATCGACTTTAATAGTGGATGGTGACAGCCTATTCTCCAAGCGACGCTGGAGATATAAAAGCACAACACTAATCGGGCATTCTCGGGGGTTTTCACTTCGGGAAGAACACCAGTCGACAAACAGGTTCCATTTAAGCGCGTAAGCCTGTCTCGTAGACGGCGCTCGCGCAGCAGCAATAGTGTTAGATACCTCTTGCGGTAAATCACTCATATCCTCCGTGCCCCGTCCAGAGACCACACATGGAGGTTCCACAGGTCGGGGCGCGGGTGCCATAATGTGCCCTCTTGTTGAGAAAGAAGGTCCTTCCTCAGGGGAATCTTCCACGGAGGGGCTGTCGCGAGGAGAGAGAGTTCTGGAAACCAGCTCCTGGTTGTCCAATACGGTGCCACCAACAGCACGCTCTCCTCGTCCTCCCGGATTTTGCATAAGGTTTGCGCAATGAGGCTCACCGGAGGGAACGCGTATTTGCGCAAGTTTCGCGGCCAGCTGTGTGCCAATGCATCCACGCCGAGCGAGTCGTCGGCTAGTGAATAGAACAGGCGACAATGGGTCGTCTCTGGGGAAGCAAACAGATCTATCTGCGCTTTGCCGAAACGTCTCCAAATTTGCTGAACCGCAATGGGGTGGAGTCGCCATTCGCCGGGACGCGCAGCCCGAGAGAGCGCATCCGCCTCTACATTGAGCGTGCCCGGGATGTAAATGGCACGAAGAGACCTCAAATTCTTCTGACTCCAAGTGAGGAGGTGACGGGCGAGATGCGACAGGTGACGCGAGCGTAAACCGCCTTGACGATTGATGTACGCCACGGTCGCAGTGTTGTCTGTACGAACTAATACATCTTTGCCCCGTAACTCGTTGCTGAAACGGACGAGCGCAAGATATACAGCCCACATTTCCCGGCAGTTTATGTGCCAATGCAGCTGGGGTGTCGTCCAGACCCCCGAAGCCGCAAGCCCATCGTATGTGGCCCCCCACCCCGTGTCTGACGCATCTGTGCATACTATCGCGTGCCTGGAGACCTGTCTCAGAGGCACACCGGCTCGGAGAAACGCACGGTCTGACCACGGAGTGAAAGTGCGACGACACGCAGGTGTAATGATAACACGGTGAATGCCGTGCAACCACGCTCTCCTCGGGACTCGATCGTGAAGCCAACGCTGAAGCGGTCGCATATGAAGCAGTCCGAGCGGAGTTACAGCTGCGGCTGCTGCCATATGCCCCAAAAGCTTCTGAAATTGTTTCAGCGGGACCGCGCTCTTGCTCTTGAATGTATTCAGGCAAGTCAGAATCGACTGTACACGCGCTTCTGTTAGACGAGCTGTCAAATCGATCGAGTCCAGTTCCATACCGAGAAAAGAGATTCTCTGCACGGGGCAAAGCTTGCTCTTTTCCCAGTTGACCCGAAGACCCAACCGAGCGAGGTGTTTTAAAGTTAAATCTCTGTGATCGCACAGCGTCTGACGTGTTTGAGCTATTATTAGCCAATCGTCCAGATACGCGAGAATGCGCACACCTCTCTCTCTCAGGGGTTTTAAAGCCCCCTCCACTACTTTGGTGAATACACGGGGCGACAGAGAGAGCCCGAATGGGAGGACTTTGTACTGGTATGCTCGCCCCTCGAACGCAAAGCGGAGAAACGGCCTGTGTCGGGGGAGAATCGATACGTGAAAGTACGCGTCCTTCAGGTCGATAGATGCGAACCAATCGTTTGGACGAATGCATGGAAATATGCGTTTGGGCGTCAGCATTTTGAACGGCATTCTGTGAAGTGCACGGTTCAGCGAACGCAGGTCCAGGATCGGTCGCAAGCCGCCGCTTTTCTTGGGTACAATAAAGTAAGGGCTGTAAAACCCCGACCTCATCTCGGCTGGAGGGACCGGCTGAATCGCGTCTTTCGCCAATAAGACAGCGATCTCCGCACGGAGGACGTGCGCATCGGCAGCTCTCACCGTAGTGAAACGAACGCCGGAGAATTTGGGGGGACGCCGGGCAAATTGGATCGCATAGCCAAGACGAATCGTGCGTAAAAGCCAACGCGACGGGCTGGGAAGCTGTTCCCACGCCCCCAGATACCGTGCGAGAGGGACCAAAGGCACGATCGGTGTACCCGCGGCGGGCGCAACGGAGGTGATCGCCGGTGTGTGCGTAACGGCCGCACCGACAGCAGTGTTGTGTGTAATAACACTCACCTGAGTCCGTTGCTGGGTGGTTGAGTAAGGGAGGCTCTGCTGAAGACACCTCACACCACTCGATGCACCCTCTGGCGAAGGAGGAGGGAGACGATGGGTTATGAGCCCGTAGCTGTCTCCTACCGGCTGAGAGCGCGGTGGGGTTATGAGCCCGTGCGTCGCTCTCGTTCTCCTCTGATGAGTCGGAGAACGAGGGGGGGTTATGAGCCCTCTCGTATCTCCGGAGCTCATCTGAAGACCTAGAGATGGAAGTGGAATTCGCTCTTTTTGTGGATTTGTGGGTGCCGACTGAAAAGTCGGCGGAACAGAAAAATGAAACAAAAGATTCCCCAACCGGCCCTCCTCCGGTGGGGGGAGTGGTGCCTTCACCATCTCCCGAAGAGCGATCCCCTCCATCTCTAGGTCGCCCGTCTCAGGGCCGCTTTGATCTTCTTTTACCACCCTTTGTAGCGGGCTGAGCGGGCGGGGCGGGCTGCTGACGACCGGTTCCTCGCTTCTTAGAAGAGCCCCGGGGAGGAACGGAGGCGGCCGCCGCAGGACGCCCTCGGCGAGGAGCAGGCTGAGGCGCCGACGTGGATGGGGCAGGCGCAGGACGCTTCCGACGTGGCATGATCTGAGCGATGGCCTCAGTCTGCTTCTTGGCCGCGGAGAATTGCTGGGCAAACTCCTCGACCGTCTCGCCGAACAGGCCGGTCTGGGAAACCGGAGCTTTCAGGAGCCGTGTTTTATCAGCGTCCTTCATGTCCGCCAGACACAGCCAGAGATGGCGTTCCTGGACTACCAGGGTAGTCATCGCACGCCCGACGGCGCGTGCGGTGACCTTGGTCGCACGAAGCGCCAGATCCGTAGCCGCACGTAGTTCAGAGAACTCCGCCGAGTCGTGACCTCCCGCGTGCAGATCCCTCAGAGCCTTAGCCTGATGAACCTGCAGCAATGCCATGGCATGCAGGGCAGAGGCTGCCTCCCCACAAGCCTTGTAAGCAGCACCGGACAGCGCCGAAGACTGCTTACAGGCCCGTGAGGGGAGAGTAGGCTGGTCCCGCCAGGAGGAAGCGACACCGGCCGGACACAACTGCATCGCGACCGGGCGCTCCACTGACGGGATACCAGTGTACCCCTTGGCATCTCCACCCTCGAGAGAGGTGAGAGGTGAAGGCTGATACGGCCGGTTCCGGGCGGAAAACGGGGTTTTCCACGACCGCGTCAGCTCTTCATGCACCTCGGGGAAGAAAGGCACCGGGGGCGAGGACTGAGAAGCCCTGGCACCCCCGAAGAACCAATCATCGAGGCGGGACGGTTCAGGTGGGGGAGGTTTAGTCCACTCCAAGCCGACCGCCTCCGCCGCCCGAGCGAGCATGGCTGCCATCTCAGGGTCGAACGCAGAAGCCGCAACCTGGCCCGAAGGCGGGAGCGGATCCGGATCGACGTCTGAGGCTGACAACCCCCCCTCCGACGTTACGGTGGATATCGCGTCAGGTGGAGGCTCGACAGAGCGCGAGGACACCGTAGAACACGGGCCACTCGTCTCCATCGGGACCTCCGCTGGCAACGGATCAGGGCGCTGGGAGCTACTGGACGAACCAGCAGACCGACCCAGCACCGTTATACGGAGGTCATCCTTCGCCAATCTGGTAGCTGCGCCCTTAGCAGCACCAGACTGGGAAGGCGGGGGCCGTTGCCGGAGGAACGACACCCGTCTCCGCAAATCCGCTATAGTCATGCCCTCGCAGACGGGGCATGAACTATCACGCAACGCTGCCTCTGCGTGCTGGAGCCCCAGACACGAGAGACAACGCTTGTGGCCATCCTGGGGGGCGATAAACACACCGCATCCAGAAACGGAGCACGGACGGAAATCCATCTTTAAAAAGACGACCCCGACCGTGACACGAATGAGTGGCTGTCTTTAAAAAGACACAAAGCTCAAACGTGCTGCTCTTTTAGGGAAATCACTCTTTTGTGCGAGCTGGTGAAACACACAGGGAGAGGCAAACGCACTCACTCGAACTCAAGTCCTAAATTAAAGAGACAGAGAGAGAGAGAAAGGGTGGAAAAAACACTGCGAGCCTCCACTGAGGTGTCTTTGCCCAACCAACTTCAGCAAGCTGAGATATTCTTTTCCCACACAGCACAGGATCTACGAAGATCAGTAACAGCTTCTCGAGAGCAGATGTCTGCCGGCTTCGAAGCAATAAAGCTGATTTGGTATTATGCACCTGTGCCTTATATACGCACCTGGCGGGGCGGCGCCGGCATTATGCAAATACCTGCATGCCAAGTTCATTGGCGTTTTTGATAGTTCTCGAAGTAGATAGGTCACCCGCGAAGCGGTTCCCAATTCGTCGGTCACGACGTGACGTCGTAGTGACCGACTGAAAGGGAACTATTATTGTTGCATTACATTACGATATGTAATGCACTGACATTGAACACTTCATACCATGGCATGTTCCCTGTACACCGTGATATCACATGTTTTGTTGTTTGCACCATATACTTCATTGTGTGTAACTGGAACCTGTTGTACACAAACGTGGACAATTACACTGCTTCATGTTCAAAGAAAAATATTTGGTTATTATATTAATTGCTTCTTCCTAACCCCAAATAGCTTGGAGAAATCTTAAATGCAAGCCAAACCAAAGGTGGAGTTTTAGGAGGTTAATTTGTGTTCTGTGTATAGGTAACATCTGCTGCATTTGTTCAGCCAGATAAAGTACCATGAATCTAAATTACATTTGTAATCAAATATTGACCTCATGGATATCGTGGCCCTCAGTGTGAAAGATTGTTTCTGATGAAAACTACATTTATCTTTACAGTGTTCACAGCAATATTTCTGCTAAAAATGATGTGAGCAAAAGTGAGGAGGCCCCAGCAAGCACGTCTTCAGGATCATCCAGCACCAGCCGTGACAAGGTCAAATCTAAACAATAGAAAACAGTCCGAGACGAACCTCTGGAGATGTACCTCTTATCAAAAGATGCTAAAGGGAAAAAATTGAAAGCGAAGCACAGAAGAGAGAAAGAAGAGCACAGAAGTAGCCCTCTGCCAGTTTTGGGTCACACCTATAGATGTTTATTATATACCATTTTATTTAGTTATTTTTTTAATGTTTATACATTCAAGAAATGTTGAACATGTACATTTCATATGTTTATTTGCACTACAGTTCACTTAGACTTCTATCATTGTGACTTATTTGCTCTACAGCTCTGCCAGTTCTTGTTCACACAAATTAATGTTTATTATATACCATTATACTTATGTATTTTAAGTGTTTATACATTTAAGAAATACATTTGAAAATGTCTAATTTCTAAATGTTGATTTGCACTACCGTTCAGTTGCACTACATTCATTGTGACTTTTCTGGAGTGGACCAACATTTCTGAATCCTGTTTTATTTGATTTTACTGTCATGTCTCTGGTTGTTATTTCAAACTGCAGTTAATTCACAAAGATAAATGTTTGATTAAAAAAACGATTTGTAAATAACGTGACATTTTGGCACTATGCATATATTTGTACATCAGTATTGTTGACCTCTTATTGTAATAACTACATACCTAATTATTGCATCATTATATTTATAGGCAACACTTACCAATTTGCAGGAGTAATAACATTTTGGGCACAACAAAAATGGTGGTTCCTTGTTCTACCCACCCACCCTCTATAAAACGAGTATATTGGTTAAAATGATCTTAAATCTTTAGCCAAATCACAAAATACAATACATTTGGCAGGAAATTTGAGAAAATTGTTAACAGAGAAAGTGCTTGTAAAAGATTTGTTAAAAGTACACACATCGGATCACCCATTACCTTATATTTTGTGAAAGAGTTTTAATTTTGATATAACGAGTTATCAAAAATAGTTAATTTTATGTGGAGATGCTGATATATTAACTGATGATAAAATAATCGAATCAAATAGATTTCATTTAAAAATGTATTCAAGTTCACGGAGATATTGTTTCTACAAAGATTATATATATATTCAAGAGCCATGTTTGTTTGTTTGCCCGTTAACCAAAAATCGTATATTTATGAATGGTGACTACACGCGAGTGGCTCTCTTCTTCTGTGTGACAAGTGAGTGTCAGAACAGACGCATAACGTCTCGCAGCGCCACCCTGTGAACCGGCATATATCTGTTTTGTACAGGCGCCATCTAACGTCCAAGGAGTGAATTTGCACCTCACTCGGTTCAGCGCCAGTAAAAATCGTTTGGGTGTGAAAGCAGAAAAACGTCACGTTAAACGTCGACGATAAACGCGCACGAAAAACGTCCCGGTGTGTAAAGACCTAAAGGCAGATTAATTTACTACTTTATAAGCGAATTTATTGATCAAATTGAAATGTTTAAAAGCCGATACAATGTAAGGTGCATTAACTTACCTGTCTGTATGTCTGTGTGTGTGTGTGTGTGTGTGTGTGTGTGTGTGTGTGTGTGTGTGTGTGTGTGTGTGTGTGTGTGTGTGTGTGTGTGCACGCGCTATTTGTCATGGTACTGTTGTTAAGGTTATTGAGGTAACAGCACAGCTGGGCTCTGAGGGTTAATGAATGCTGTGGATGTTTGTGAGTGGGCAGGGGGGTGAATTTAATTAATACCTCATTGAGAGCTTGACCTTCTGTTCAAAGCCCTGCTGAGAACCACATGCAGCTTCTTTCTCACTGAGAGCGACTGAATTATTGATACAGTCTGCCCACTAAAGGACAAGATCCTGACAAACAATGATGGAGACAATAATAAGGGCTTGACACATGCTTTTAAAAACACTTAAGACAAGAGTCAAAATTATTCACTCATCTGCTGACACAAAAGTATATATTTTGATACAAAAAGTTTCCTCTAAAGTTTTTCCACACATATTGGTTTGTCTATCAGGAGACATATGCAAGATACACAAACAGTATATATATATATATATATATATATATATATATATATATATATATATATATATATATATATATATATATATATATATATATATATTAGGGATGCACCGACTCCATGATTCGGTTTCGGAGTCGGCCGAATACTGGGCTTTTTGGCGGGGTTCGGGTTCGGCCGAATCCTAGATTTTTTTTCCACCGAACCGAACCCTAGGCTTGCGCTACGCTGGTCGACGTCACGCAGCCGTTGATTACACACATCGGGTGCTGACGTGGAGATGAGCTTTTTCTTTCGGTCAGCTGGACACACCAAAACTTTTAAACACGGCTGAAAACGCCTTGAGGACCCCAAAATGCCAGCTGTTTTTCAGCCGAGCGCTTGGTAGCAGTGATGCTTCAGCTGTGAGCCGGTTGGTTGCTGTGGTAATGTCCTGCCCCTCCTCCACTGTAATTGGACGGCCGTGTGAAGACTGACATTGACGAGCGGAGCTTCTCACTCAAAGTTAAATATAGTTTTCAGCGCGGAGCTGCTTGCTTATTGGAAAAACGAGCGTGTAGCAACGCATCGCTTTCATTATGCATAGGCTTATGGTAATTGTCAAAATAGTTTTTCCAACTTGTCATCCTGGCATAATGTACAGTTAAAATTAAATAAAATGAAAAATACACTGCTGTGGACGTTTTTTACTTCATTAATGTGTTTTACTGTGTTGGAATAAGGATGCGAGTAGGATTCGGTATTCGGTTTCGGATTCGGCCGAATCTTAAACGGTGGATTCGGGATTCGGCCGAACCTAAAAAATCTGGATTCGGTGCATCCCTAATATATATATATATATATATATATATATATATATATATATATATATATATATATATATATATATATATATATATATATATATATTTATATATATATATGTTGGGGTAAACCAAGGATATTGAATATAACACGTGTACTGCTATAACTATGGGAGTTTCTTAAAGAAAGGTTGCATCCTATGGAGGCTGCGTTCTTCCTAGACAGTCCTTCTGAGTCTTCGAGGTTAGAGCCCTCAACATTAAAAGCTAGAATGAGACGGTCTTAAGTTTTTATGGCAACGTCATAACGGTTCCCGTCCCTGTGGTCATGGCATGAAAACTTTAAAGCAAAAAGTTTAATAATGCAATGTATAAACACAAAATGTATTACAACTTTTCATTATTGCAGTACATTGAATGAGAATCATGTATCAACAGTTTTATCCAGTTTTATAGTTATCCAGTTCTTTACAACATTAGCAGTTCACTATTATGTGCATAAGTTACAACAAAACAGAGGATACCATAAATGTCTTTATTACTATTCACACGGGATTAGTATTATCTGGGGACCTACTGTGATTTATGTGATTACCCCATTGGCCATTATAATGTCACTATACATGATTATTGCTATTTATCATAATAGTTTGCAAATTGTGCATGTTTACACTTTTTACAACCTCTAGGCTTATTTATGTCCTGATAATTATGTGAGATATTGACAACTGTTGTCATGATAATTGCATGACATACTACAAGCAAGCGCAACAACATACAACATAGACTGCAAACAAGTTTACAAATAAGAGATTTACTTACTAGTCCATTAACAAGATCGCCAGATCACCATCCCTGTTGCATCCAGTGCTGTCTTTCAGCTCATGCCAACGAGTAAAAGCCTGACCGAATGGAACTCTTGTCCGGTTCCTAACACGGTCAGATTCTCTTTTCCTACTCTCTTCCGAACAAGCTTTCTTAACTTTTCCATCGTTGAGCATCACGTCTTAAATTTGCGCGTGCAGTTGTTGTTTATAGGCTTGTTCAACTTCATGCGGCACTGCAAGAACCGACAGCCGGATGACGTCAAAGTACAAAGAGAATGATAAAAAAGATCAAAGGAAGTTTAATTTTGTTTCGCTCTAGCGGCACTTTGTCGTCGTTCGTCTGTCAGTTCTTTGAGCGCCACACGAAGTCGAACAAGCCTAATGTGTGTGACACCGTTGCCGTAAAACAAGTCGTTTAATTCTATGTGGCATTGATTCAACAAGGTGCTGAAAGGATATGACTGTCCATCAGCACTAGCTCCTCTTGAGGTCATCATTGGTGACAAAAATCAACCGTTTGCTCAGAGATCAGAATTAGGATGGAGTATCATAGGCTCATCAAACCCCCACTTAGACAGACAAGGAAGTCAGGGCTTTGTGCATCGGCTCACAGACTTCACTGAGAGAACTTATGAAGATAAATATGTGTCCCAGAATGATGTTCATTTCATACAGTTCCTCAGTTAGAATATCGCACAGAAGAAAGAACGACATTATGAGATGCCCCTCCCTTTCAAGGGCAACAATCCACCATACCTACCCAACAACAAGAGGCTAGCCACAGTTCGCCTGCAGTGCCTTAAGAAGAAATTAAAGACCAATGAGCAATACTATAATCAATACAAAACATTCATGGAAGAAACGATTAACAAGGGTGAAGCAGAGCCTGCCGCTACAACATCTGAGGGAGAGACGGAGTGGTACCTTCCGCATCACGGCATCTATCACCCAAGGAAACCAGACAAGCTGAGAGTCGTATTCGACTGTTCAGCCAAATTCCATGGTGTTTCTCTAAAGGACACTCTACTGACTGGGCCTGACCTTATCAATCCTCTGGTAGGAGTTCTTTGCCGCTTCAGGAAGGAGGCCGTAGCGATCATCTGTGATATTGAAAGAATGTTTTATCAATTCTCTGTCACTCCAGAATCCCGGAATTATCTGAAATTCCTCTGGTGGAAAGGTGGAGATTTAGAGAAGGAACAACAGGAATACAGGATGACGGTTAATCTCTTTGGAGCCGCCTCGTCGCCAGGATGTGCCAATTTCGGCTTGAAGCATCTGGTGCGGCAACACAAAGCTACCTACCCACTGGCGTCAACATTTGTCGAGAAAAACGTTTATGTTGATGACGGGCTAGTCAGCGTCCCATCAGTCGAGGAGGCCAAGAAACTGATCACTGAGGCGCAGGAGTTGTGCAAAAGAGGAGGCCTACACCTTCACAAATTCAATTCAAACGAGGAAGCAGCCCTCACCTGCTTAGATCCCTCAGAAAGAGCAGCAACCATCGAACCTCTAGGACTAGATTCAACCCTATCGGAGCGTGCACTTGGCATTCAATGGTCGATTAAAACCGACACTTTCAGCTTTAACAGCAGCTTGAAAGATCAGCCATCAACCCGGCGTGGTTGCCTTTCTGTCATTGCCTCGCTTTATGACCCACTTGGATTTTTCGCTCCATTCAGCCTAACTGGAAAGCGCATACTTTAAGAGCTGTGTCACAGAGGCATCGGATGGGATGATCCACTACCAGAAGATATGAGGTCACGGTGGGAGGAGTGGATAAATGGTCTTCACAAGTTGAAAGAGGTTTCAATCCCAAGATGTTATCACCCATATGACTTTCATAACATTGTCAGAGTAGAGCTGCACCATTTTTCGTATGCCAGCTGCGTGGGATACGGTGTATGTTCTTACCTCAGGTACCAAAATGACAGGAACAAAGTCCATTGCAGTCTCGTGTTAGCGAAAGCAAGGGTTGCACCCTCAAAAGTCACAAGTATCCCGAGATTAGAACTTGCGGCAGCGGTGGTTTCTACAAAAATCAGTGTCATGTTAAAGGGTGAGCTTGACATAAAAATTGATGAAGAGGTTTTCTGGACAGATTCACAAGTCGTGCTTGGGTACATTAACAATGATGCCCGTAGGTTCCACATATTTGTTGCGAACCGTGTTCAACTGATAAGGGATAACAGTGATCCCAGTCAGTGGCGCTATGTGGACACTGCAGAAACCCCGGCCGATCATGCTTCCCGAGGTCTTCGTGCTTCAGACATTCATTCAACAAACTGGTTGCGAGGACCGAAGTTTCTCTGGGAGCATGAATTACATCTAACACCCAGCACTCCATCAGAATTACTCATTGGCGATCCTGAAGTCAAAACAATTCAGGTGCTTGCAACAGAAGCCGAAGACTACAATGACATCCTCAGGCGTTTGAGTAAGTTTTCCTTCTGGCAACAATTCTTACAGTGGTTTCAAGAATCAAGAGGCTGGGCTCTAAACCGAAACAACACTGTGAGTATGTGACTGTTAAGGAGCGTGAAAAGGCTGCAGATGTAGTGATTAAGATCGTACAGCAGCAAGCCTTCCCTAAGGAGATAAAGATGCTTCAAGGTAAAAGAGAACTTCCAAACTCAAGCTCTCTCTTCCGTCTCAACCCCATCTGGTCTGAAGGACTCCTCTGTGTCGGTGGGAGATTGAAACAGTCATCGCTCTGTCACAAAGTGAAGCACCCAGTCATCTTAGCAAATAACAGCCACATCACCAAGTTGATTGTGTCCCATTTCCATGCTAAAATATGCCATCAGGGTTGAAGCCAGACGTTATTGGAGCTTCGGGCCAATGGATTCTGGGTAATTGGTGGGAGCAAGTTGGTGGCTAAGCTGATACACACTTGTGTGTTTTGCAGGAAGCTGAGACAGCCGACAGAGAGACAGCAAATGGCCGAACTTCCCAAAGAACGCGCCGAAGCCTCGGCACCTTTCACATAAAGCGGCATGGACTGTTTCGGTCCATTCATTGTAACAAAAGATCGCAAGCAGTACAGAATATACGGCCTGATTTTCACATGTCTGTACTCTAGAGCAGTTCATATTTGAATGCTCGAGGATTTGTCAACAGACTCATTCATCAACTCATTGAGATGCTTCATCAGCCTGAGAGGAGCTGTTCAACAACTACACTGTGATCAAGGCTCTAATTTTGTTGGCGCCAGAAACGAGCTCAAAGAAGCACTTAAAAAATGTGACACTAAGCTACTGGAAATCTTCTTGACTGAGAAGCAGTGCAAATTTGTTTTCAATGCTCCCTCTGACAGTCATGCAGGCGGCGTCAGGAAACGTCAGATCAGAACTGTTAGAAATGTGCTGAATGCCACCTTTGCACAGTGCTCAGGTCGACTTGATGATGCCTCCCTCAGAACACTGCTATACGAGGCCATGGCTATTGTTAACAGTCGCCCGTTAACAGTGGATGGAATCAATGATCCACAGGCACTGGAGCCTATAACACCGAATCACCTCATTATGATGAAATCTAAAGTGGCTCTTCCTCCCCCTGGAGTATTTGTCAAGGAGGACCTGTATGCGACAAAGAGGTGGAGAAGAGTTCAGTATCTTATTGAACAGTTTTGGAGCCGCTGGAAACGGGAATATCTGTTGAACATATCCTTGAGACAGAAATGGCACTCACCTCAACGCAACCTCAAGGTGAATGATATTGTCATTATTAAGGATGATAACCTCCCAAGAAACTATTGGCAACTTGGACGAGTGATTGAGACTGTTCAAAGTAGTGATGGCTTAGTTCGTCGAGTTAAAGTGCAAGCTCATAAAAAACAAGATCCTCCTTCCAAGCCCTCAGTTATTGAGAGACCAATCAAAAAATTGGTGCTCCTCCTTGAGAACTGATTACAAGAAAGCGATTGACAACACTACACACACTGCTTTATTATGCATGATGATACACACATATACGACACCTCTGATAGCTTAACTTCAAGCTATTTATTTCTTAGAGTCAAGAAATCCTGTACAATTCTTTTACTATTTGTGTATTTGTTCATTCATTGTACTAGGATTTGGTGGGAATGTAAATGTCTTATAAATTGCGTTAATACTCTACTACACAGTGTTATATTTATGTGTTAACAAGACATTGTAGTTCTACAGTGCCACCTTGTGGTCTGTTCTGCTTTTATTTTGAAAAGCGCGTCTTCTTCTTCTTCTGATGTTTTACGGTTCTAAACTTCCTGTTACACTCTTCGCAATGTGGTGCTGATGCATCGTCGGAAGAATGAGCCTTGAACTTTGAGGGTGTGTGCGTGTCAAGCTAGAGAGCATGCTAGCTGATGGCAGAACTCTTTAATTAGTGCCCTTGAAGAGCGGAATGAGGTATGAAACTCAAAAATGTGGAGTGTGTATTATTATCAGAAGAGATTTTGTTTGTGGAAAAAGAGAATGTCATGAAGTTAATTTGTTTGTGAGTTCATTGCACGTGTTATCTTGATAAAAGCAATATATTCTTTCTGTAAACATTTGTAATATATTGTATTTAATTTAAAAGAAGCATGTGTTATTTTATTTGTCATAATAGCTTAAAAACATTGTTCATTCTATATTGGTTATTAGTTAAAATGATTTACATTTGGTGTAAACATGATTAATATGTGAACATGATTTTTGTGCTAATTATTTGTGACACTACATAGAAACACTTTGTATTTCTGCTGTTTTGTTGTAGTTTTCACGGTGTTCATGGTGCTTATGGTGCATGGTGTTCGTTGAGAGGAAATAAACCGAGACCCGTTTGAAACTCTCTGCGTCTTTTGATTAATAAATCCAAGGGGTCGCAACACTTTGTAAACCCTAGAAATGGTTGTGCATGAAAATCCCAGTAACTGAGCAGATTGTGAAATACTCAGACCGGCCCGTCTGGCACCAACAACCATGCCACGCTCAAAATTGCTTAATCACCTTTTTTTCCCATTCTGACATTTAGTTTGGAGTTCAGGAGATTGTCTTGACCAGGACCACACCCCTAAATGCATTGAAACAACTGCCATGTGATGGGTTGATTAGATGATTGCATTAATAAGAAATTGAACAGGTGTTCCTAATAATCCTTTAGGTGAGTTTATAACAAAACCCTTAAGTTTCACATGGAAAGGCATAAGAAGCGGATGGATGCCTGTATGTTTGCAGAACATGCATAAAAAAGTGCAGAAAAAGAGGAAAAATTAAATAAAAAAGAGCACAGCTTTGAAAAATTATGATTCCGCCAAATCCTGGCCAAATTACAGAGATGCGATTCGCATGGGACTAATACTATCACAGGACCTTGTGTTCAGGAAAATATGCGGGGGAATTTTTAATTTACAAATTACAGACATGGATGATTTGCACAGGATCAAGATTACAGACAACCTCCGCAATTATAACAGATCACTAGAGTTCATCAAGTAATACTAATCACATGCGAATAGGTCTATAATCTCTAAAAACATGTTTTTGCCTTATATGTCAGAATGAAATTGTGTAAGCTCTCTGCCGCCTGCCGACTCTGTGCTACCATTTTTGGCTTGTATTTTAGAATGAAATTGGGCAAAGTGCCGAGTTGATTCTCGCAATATTTTTGTAATGTGTGCAAAGATTTGTGGATGATTTGAGGTCACAAAGTATACACTTAATGCATCCTTCAAAAGAGGACAAATGAAGGACACGAAACGAAGGCTGCCCTCGAAGCATCCTTCAAATTAAGCATGCAGCTGTGATATGCAGCCTTTCTAGGATGCGTCCTCATGTTTGAGAAACACCCAATGAATAGGGGACAATGCGACACTAAATATGGCCACTCTGGCGACAAAAGTCCCACCTTCCAATTAAAAGAACTAATCATTAATCGAAAAGATTCTCTGGGGATGTGCACATGCGCAGTAGCTGTTATGACTTCGAAAAAGCAGCTTTTGCATTTGAACCCTTCATATATTCATTCATATTATTATAGCATCATCCCTATGGGTCCGTGTATCTTTTGGTCATTTGATATCCTATGGCTCGTGTTTGTTTTTCCGTTTAATTTAACAAACGAAAAACTAGATTATGGCTCCATTTTTCATTTTTTATTTGTGGTATACAAATCAGTTCATGGTTTCTATATTTCATTTACAGCAGTGGTCGGCGCTAAAACGCCCCTTTCATCTGATTGGCCCAACCACGTTCTGGATTATTTCTGTCAGGCAGAATAAAGCCGAAAGTATACTAGGGACGTCCACGTATGCGCGCCGTCCGCATGACGTCATTTTCGTCATCAAGAGGGACCGTCCGCGTGCAGCCCAAAATTTGAGACCGCGCGAACAGTGTGCGTACAGTCCGCGTACGACAGCGCATGCGCATGAAAATATTTAGACAGGGCACTCCACTATAAACAATTATACAAAGGAAATAGACAGCATTTGCACACACACTATCGTTTTTCTTCTTTAACTTTTACTTCTTCCAAGAATAGAAAGCCCTGGAGCATGTTTGTTTGATTCCTGTTCTTTGTTGTCTTGTTGTTTGTTCTAAACTGTGTTTGCAATGGTGGATCAGTTACTTTTCTTCACCTATCTTAATGTTTTAATGTACTGTAAATGTCGCCAAATCAGTTAGACTAATAATTTGAATAAGAAATCATTTGTATTGCGTATAGTGTTGAACACGGCCATCCGCGTGTAGCCGCGGGGAGTATACTCGAAAAGCTGCCGGACGCGTGCGCACGAGCCGGACCCGGAAAAAAGGTATACCCCAGCCTTAAGAGTCCGCAGGGTGCTGTCAAGTTCTTAAAGTTTTCGACATGAAGCAGCATTTAATGTTAAACGCTGCATGCCACTGACACCGAAATATATTTCTGAACACAAAATTAGTACTGCTGCAAAGCTTCGCCTCTAATGGACCACATTTAAAAGATTGCAAGCCAACAGTATGCTGACACATAGTTTGGTGTATCATTTTTTTACAGTCTACGATCATTTATCATTTGTCTATATGAGCAGTGTATATTTTTTTAGTTTACGTCAAATGAAATGAAATATTACATTATCTTGCACTCGCCGTGTGTCAGACCAGAATAAAAATAATAATAAAAGATAGAAATAAAGTTCATAAGTTCAATAAAGTCAGACTTTAAACAATTTATGTTATATTCTCAATGTTTTTATGTTTCCTTTTGAAATCCTGTCCTGTCCACCTGTCCACCAATTAAATCATTTTAAACATTAAGTGCGGTAACAGATTACATCCATTTTAATAAGGGTGGAAATATGACAGAGCAATCATACTCTCCTCTAAGTCGCATTCGCTTACAGTGTTATGGTGTTGTGTGAAGTGGTAGCACAGAACCCAAATGCAGACGGCAGGTACTAACGAAAAGAAAGACTTTTATTATATAATGGAAACAGAAAGCAAAACCCACGAGGGGGCAAAACAACATTAACAGGATAACTTAATGAACACTAAACTGTACAAGACACAAGACTACACTTTAACACTAAACAGGATCACACTTAACAATAAACTTGACCAAACACTAAATATGAAATGAACTAGACTTGACTCAACTTGACAGAATATATTCACAGGTAGGTAAACAAATGAACAAGCACAGAGCAACAAACACAAGGGCCTTAAATAGGGGAGAACTAATGAGGACAACAGGTGACATGGGTTAAACAATAAAAAGGATGACAAGGGAGAAGGGTAAAAGTGACAAGACACAGGGAACAGGTGGTCTAGTAAAACCAATACTAAGACCACGTGATCCCACACAAAACATGGGCCTGTCATGATCCTGCCACAAGACTAGATTAAACAAAGGACAAGATGGCAGAATCATGACAGAACCCTCCCTTAAGGAGCGGCTTCCAGACGGTTACTGATATACCGCACCATGTCCTCGAAACCCAGGTACCTCATCATCCTCCGCTCCTTCGGTTCGAGGGGCTCCTTGAGGCAACTGCAGAAAATTGTCATAAGTTCTGCCTCATTGAACCCGGAGCCCCTTGCTGCATGGATAAAATCGCTGGCAAAGGTCCATACATCGGCCTCCTTCTTGCGGAGGCTGAACAAAATGTGCACCTGGGGCCTCATTTATAAAAATGCGACGTAGGAACTATCCTACATTTCATCTAAGACCATTTCTGAAATGATCTTACGTGTGATTCAGAGAAAAGGAGCGTACGCACAAAAAAAACGTGCGTACCCCTCTTTTACAGATGTGCAGTTTATAAATCACAAATTATCTTAAAATTGTGCGCAGGCGAATGCTCTTAGAACTCCACCTTCTAAACACCCCTAATTTAATTAATTAGCATATAAATATTAAATTATCAAAGGCCAAATTCTCTGACTGCTACAATGGCAGTGGTCAAAAAACATCTTTGTTGTTGATTGCTTAAGTTTTTAATATTTCTAAATTATAACATGGAAACTTTATTGACATCACTCAATTCACGTGTTTTATTTTACTTTACAATAAGGTTCATTAGTTAACATTAATGTATTAACTAACATGAACAACCATTAGAAATACATTTCTGACAGCATTTATTCATCTTTGTTAATGTTACTTAATAGAAATAAAGGTTTTGTCCATGTTAAAACGATTGAATTCGCCTTCACAGTGCATTAACTAACGTTAACAAGATTTTAAAGTATTAGTAATGGTTGAAATTAACATTAACAAAGATTAATAAATGCTGTATAAGTGCAGTTCATTATTAGCTAATGTTAACTAATGTAGTTAACTAATTAACCTTATTGTAAAGTGTTACCCATTTAAATATATTTTTTTACACTTAAACGTAATATTTGTGTCTTAAATGTTTTGTTTCAGTTTGCCATGCCTGCACGGCGGTGTAAAAATAAGAGATTTTTCGACTTTAAAATTCAAAGATCGTATCATAAACTGTCTGAATATATTCCATATGGATTAATTTGGAATTACAGATGTTTAACATTAAGTCCGATACATGGAAATAATTTATATGAATTTTTTAAATACCCATCTTAAATGTCGCATGTCCCTTATTGTAGGCTACATCGATGCTTTAAAATGTAGTTCCTTTCACGTCCTTTTAATCATTGAATTCGTTTTTTACTTTAACCCTTTAACTGCCACACCAAGAAAAAGGCATTTGAAAAATTTTTTGTTTGCATTTCTGATCTCCTTATGTCACCACTTAACACAATCAATGTATTTTTTTTCAACACATCCCATAATTTTTTAAAAATCGGCCTCTACCAAACGGTTGATATGTCACTTAAAGGAATTCAAACACATACTATGGAAATTAGAAAATATGAACTATAATACTAATTTTTTACAAACATAATCCAAATAAAATGGTTTTGTATATTAAATCTTCCTTATTTATTGAAGTATAACATATTAAAATATTTCAGGTTTTCATTTTAACACAGGACATGACATGTTTTCATGTTTTTTGCAATAAAAATGACCAAAATTAACAAAAAATAAGGACTTTCTGCATTTAAAACCTAAAATAAAAGAATGCCAAAGATAGTAATACAATGGCATATTAGTATTTTATGATTTAAGAAACACACTGTCAAGTTTGGTAGTGCAAAATAATGTTTTTTGTCTTTTTTTTAGATAAATTAAAGGGGTCACGGCATGAAAATCTGAGATTTTCCATGTTTAAGTGCTATGATTGGGTCCCCAGTGCTTCTATCAACCTAGCAAATGTGAGAAAGATCAATCCAGTAACTTAGTTTTGGTAAACCATTCTCTGTAAGCATGTGAAAAAACAGGTAATTGAAATGTGGCTCCCCTTGTGATGTCAGAAGGAGCCCTTATTATAATAATACCACCCCTTAATTTGCACTTTCCAACCACAGCACTGCCATTTCCAGTGTTTTAATCCAGAGAGGGAGAGACAGAGAAAATAATTCACAGCACAACTAAGTTTCAATTTCAACAAACCACCATCATTGTGATCGTTGTTTGCACTTCATCCGCTCATTTGCATTTTAAAGGACACACCCAAAACTGCACATTTTTGCTTATACCTGCAAAGTGGCAATTTTAACATGCTATAATAAATTATTTATATGATATTTTGAGCTAAAACATCACATATGTGCTCTGGGGACACCAAGGATTTATTTGACATCTTAAAAAAGTCATGTGGCATGGCCCCTTTAACATTTATTTGTAAACCAGCAATGCTGTGTAGAGTAAGCCAACGTTGCAAACAATCCTTCAAACAATTTAAAACATCATTTAAGAAGTAATTATTGATTAATTTATGAGTAATAATGATTTCCATAGATTAATTATATGAATTCATTATAGTTATTTCAAAAAAATATCCAGAAGTGGCAAAAATACATACTTAAGAAATGATCTCAATATATTAAATAAGAAATAACAATAGCTGTGTCATATTCATAGCTGTGAATGATCAGAAATGTATATTTCATAGCAAATAGTTCACTCTGACTGCAGAAATGGATGATCTGAAAACATTACCCTAGCTTTTTTACTTTTACCATTAAGTGACAAATCAACCGTTTGGTTGAGCATGTTTTTGAAAAATTATTCAAAACATACGAAAGTTTTTTCATGGCACCAAGTAACATAATTTTGTAAAGTTAGGGCTCTTACAGTGTAATATGTCAAAAAAATATGGTTTCCTTGCAAAATTTCAACAAGAACAGTTCATATAACAGAAGTGATTTTTTTATTTCTAAAATCCACATAACAAGATGTCTTGTGACAAGTGCTGTTGATTGATACATTGGTATCTAGTGGATTTTTTTGGCAAAACATATCTTACACAAATAGTAGAGATGGCTCAATCAGCTTGAGTTAAGTTGGGTACTTCTCTCAATAAAATATAGGGACTCAAAATGTGCTCAACCGTTTGGTTGAGCTGGCAGTTAAAGGGTTAATTTAATAAGCACGTTCTGTAACATTTACATATGCATTAAACACCGCGAAACAATTTTGCTATATTTATTTTATATTTTTTGAACAGATGACGAACTAGAAAATCGTTTCCTGAACCTATGGACACATTTTTGCATCGAAATTGCCATACATTTTAAAATATAAAATAGGCCAACATATTTTGTTTAAAATATATTCTAAAACCTTGTTAAATTATTTTGGAGTAGTATGCCTTTAATTCTTGTTCATTTTCTGCATCATTGTTGCATGTTTTTTTATTATGTTCCTATTCTGAATAAACCAACAGTGCGGTTTGCATGCTTCGTCCTTGTTGCATTAGTTCTTTAAGATAATTCTGAACAGATTTCTGTAGTTCAAACAATTCTGAATTAGTTGAGAACGTCGACGCACTATTAAAACATTGTCGGGTTTAAATTGCTATCGGGCTTATAATTACAGTTAAATTGTCGGTCGGGTCAGATTCGGACACAATGTGTAGGGGCTTCGGTTATGTTTTCTTTTTTGGCCCAATAAGCTCTAATACAGATGATGCTGACGCTGTAAAGTTTCGAATATACCTACCTGCAATACTGCCACAAGGAAACGTGCGTACGTCAAGTCGGAACCTGACGTGGAGGTAAGTACTTTTCCACGTCAAAGACGAGCGTTGGAGTGGATTTGAGCGTACGCATGGTCTAAGATCAAATCTGTGCGTAAAAACGCTTTATAAATGAGGCCCCTGGTGCGCACGCTGGGCCTTGTCCATGCTGTCTACTGGGTTCTCTTATTGGCTTGTTTGTTCTGTTATGGTTAGAGATGTTCCGATACCATTTTTCTCTTCCCGATACCGATTCCGATACCTGGGCTCAGGGTATCGGCCGATACCGAGTACCGGTTCGATACCTGGGTGTATATCTGTAAAATATACAGCTATACATACTACTAGTCCTGTATGAATGGATATAACGGTTTTATGGTGTGCTTCAGACTTATTCCTGTATAAAACATGAACAAATACTTACAGTGAACTAGTGTATTTTTATTATCTGAAAGACATTTGACAGTAATATTTATTTTTCCTAAGAGAAAACGAGCCACAAATCTAACACTGTACACTGAAAGGGTATTTTAGTTTTAGAATAATTGGAAAAATCTGTGGAATTCTGTGGGATGATTTTAAATGTTTTTAGAAAAAATTAGAGAATTTAAGCTATTAAATATTACAAAATTGCATCTAAAATAATTACTTTTTAAAGGCTTACAATTAAAATGAATACACCAAACCAATGAGTCCTCTTAATTAAACTGGACCAACATGAACCAGATAATGTGCATGTCAAGATAGAATTATAGTTTGTAGCCTATATAAAAGGACATATATTATTGTTAATATATATTATAGCAGAATAAAAAAGCTTGTGTAAACGTTCTCATGATGAATTAATCACGTATGAAGATAATTTCATCATTTTTACAACGCAATGTAAACTTTATATTAAACATAACAAGAGCATTCGTCTTGTAAACGGATTTGAAATTATGGATGTGCTGTGCTGACTGTCGCGTCACATAGACGACAGAGACAAGTAAGATCTGTGGTAAAACTCAGTGGTAAGTTTTATTTCATCTCAAATATCAAACGGTTCATGCTCTTATCATTAAAAACAATCACAGCAAACAGCACACGCAGGGTTTATGTACTTATTAATGCTGCTTACAAACGCGCGAGGCTATGTATGTGTACTTGTTGTCAATGACAGTACTGGTCACTCACAAACGCGCTCAAGCGTGGGGTATGTGTGTGCTTGTCAATCACGGGCATTAACTCCGTTGAGTACTCCGCCAAAATCTGCGGGTGCGGATTCCGTTGAGACATGTCGATGTTTTGTTTTATTAGTCTAAAATACTAACAAACAGCGGACATACGGCTGCATGCTTTCATTTCTTTGCCGCTCTAAGTAAACAGTGGTTGCGTCACGCATGAGGTAACTTCCTGGTGTTTGCATTCAGAGCAGCGAAGAAGAAATGAGTTTCGCTTTGCAGCGTTAGCTATAACGGGCATAACTAGGTTTAGTAAGAAAATGGTATCGGATCGGTACATGGGTTCAAGTACTCGCCGATTCTGATGCCAGAATTTTTTGTGGTATCGGCCGCATTTCCGATACTGGTATCGGAATCGGAACAACTCTAGTTATGGTGTGGTGTGAAGTGGTAGCACAGAACCCAAATGCAGACAGCAGGTACTAACGAAAAGACTTTTATTATATAATGAAAACAGAAAGCAAAACCCACGAGGGGGCAAAACAACATAAACAGGATAACTTAATGAACACTAAACTGTACAAGACACAAGACTACACTTTAACACTAAACAGGATCACACTTAACAATGAACTTGAACAAACACTAAATATACAATGAACTAGACTTGACTCAACTTGACAGAATATATTCACAGGTAGGTAAACAAATGAACAAGCACAGAGCAACAAACACAAGGACCTTAAATAGGGGAGAACTAAAGAGAACAACAGGTGACATGGGTAAACAATAAAAAGGGTGACAAGGGAGCGGGTGTCACGACTGGGAACAAGAATCAGGACGCACTCGCAGGGTTCACATGAAATAAATAACATTTAATATAAAACGAACAGAAATAAAACACGAGGAGTAAAACAGCAACACAGGAACATCCAATACAGAGAACAACAGGAACGGTGACAATGATCCGGCGACAGGTGAGAAACAGACAGCAGTATAAATACACAACACTTAACAGGGAACAGGTGTGATGAATCAGTCCGTGAATTGTCCAGGTGACGTAATCGGAGACACAAACAAAACATGACACGGATCACCGTGACAGCGGGGTAAAAGTGACAAGACACAGGGAACAGACCCATGTTTTGTGTGGGATCACGTGGTCTTAGTATTGTTTTTACTAGACCACGTTATCCCACACAAAACATGGGTCTGTCATGATCCTGCCACAAGACTAGATTAAACAAAGGACAAGATGGCAGAATCACATAGAGTCCAACTTTATTTCTTTTTTATTATTATTTATTCGGTTATGACACACACACACCTAAGGTATGAATACAGGTCTGGCTTGTTGACGTGTCAATATGAAAATTATTTTAACATTGTACTGTAAACAGAATAGGGAAAAATGTCACAGAAAAAAAATGAAATATGACGTCTTTCACTCATTATTAGCTAAATATGAAAAGGAAAAAATAGCCTGTAACGTTAGTGCTAAGTGAAATTAACTTTAAACTATTTAACAGGCATAGCTTATTTATCAAAATAATTTTCCGAAGACAGTTTATTTAGCGTCTCTCCTTTAAAAACCGACCACGATGGATGTGCTCTCCTTTAAGGTGCACTCGTTGCAACACCGGGATGCAAAGACATCTTGCCAGATTTACAGGGCAGAATAAAAAACATTTAGGGTCAATGCAAAATGTAAGAAACATAAATTAAATAGGACACGAGTGTTGACAAGACTGGGGTGATATGAGACCTTCGAGGGGCACCTTAAAAGTCTAGCTGCAGAATTTTGAACAATTTGCAGTTTGTTCAGAGCAGATTTGTTTAGACAGGTAAAAACAGAATTACAATAGTCGAGTCTTGTTTTAATGTGATCAGAGACCAGCAGTGAAAGAGAGAGGGGGAGCAATCGAACTCGGGTTTGGACCAGACAATTAAACCTAAAATTGAACTAATCTAAGCCTCAGATGTCACGCCCATGGAGCGTTGGCTGAACATCTGATGCATATGAAACTGTCATGAACTCCAATCGCCACCAGAGGGAACCATCTCCTGAGTATTATTGTTTTGGACTGCATTTCCCATAAACCCACATATCGGGACTTATTACATTGAAACCTGCAGCCAATCACAAACTGCCTATTTTAGCTGCCCATTAACTTGAACTCTTTGCAAAGTCTTGATTTGCTACGGCTGTCAGTTCTGAACGTTTATCCGGTCTGAGTTTCCCCATTTTGTTTTGATCTGTTTATCTCTTATTTACGATTGGTTGCTGCCTGCCCTGACTTATTGCCTGTTTTATGACCAAAAGTATTGCCTTGCCCACTTTGTTGTATCTACTGGTGTTGACCCTGTTTTGTTAGACTACAAGAGATAATAAAATCCTTCAAATGGATTCTCAGCCTCACGGTGCATCATTAATTCAATTCAATTCAATTTTATTTATATAGCGCTTTTCACAAGTGTTAATTGTTGCAAAGCAGCTTTACATGAGAAGATGTAGAGGAGAACACAGAAAATCAATAGATAATATAAGAAGTAGAGATAGCGGCTAAGGTTAAACCATACAAGTGAGCATATTAATAATGTAACGTATACAGTAAAGTGCTAAGTTTAGCCAAAGTTGGCTGACTCTCCCTGGGACGAAAAAACCCTCTAGGAAAAAACCCAATGGGAAAAACTCCTAGAAGGACAAAAACTCTTGGGAGGAATTAATATATATTTATATATATATATAGATACGGTAGGGATAGGAGGCGGGTAAGTGGATTAAACTGGTTTAGCCGGTGGTCGTTGGTCGGGCATCAACTGGTCATCACGTTGAAGGACAGCCAGTAGATCAGTGGTGCGATTACCTTCACAGCAACAGGAACTGGGTCTGTTTGTCTCATTATCCTCGGGGTCGAGGACGAGACAGGGAGACAAAACAGAGTTCTATTAGCGTAGGGGCCATTCGCATGTAATGCAAGTGTCATACATTATAGTGGTTTAAGTCAGCTCGGTTCCAGACAGGCTAACTATTGCGGCAATAGTATATTACCCATATGAGGTATGTGAGTACTTTGCTCTCATTACAGAAACACTTTTCTGGATTTGGAAGTCATCCTCTAAATGGTTAAATTATACAAGATTTCTGAAAGACGTGTTTGTCACAATCTTTAACGGCCCGCCTTGAAACGACACAAAGCTGCCTGATCGAAGAAGAAGCTTTCATATTGACATCGGTGACAATATGCTTCATCAAGATCGAATGTTGAAAAGTATACAAGGTATTTTAACATGTTTTCTATTGTTGTTATAAACTTTAGAGAAGTCCATGAATGATGGTTGCACACTGGTCTGTTATTTTGCCGACATTTCCAAGCCCAAAAACTGGACGCAGTACAAAACTAAACATGATTGGTTGCTTTACGTGTCAGTCATATGGCCTCTTTGCCGGTCCATTTAAAGCTGCCATGGTTCCCAGACCTTTTGTCTCGCTAGACGAAACTAGGAGTTACTGTGCTTAAAAATAATTTCTGACTCTTTAACTGTGTATGCTGTATGAGTTGTTTGACATCTTGGAAGCAGTAGAGTGGATTGAAGACAAAAAGTTTATTTGATATTTATTTGATATCTCTATATCTATATTAAAACAGGGAAAGGTAGAAATCACCAGGGCCTGCTTTATGATCTTATTTATTTATACAGCAGCAATCAGGCAGAGGAGTAATATTACATTCATGTTGCTCATTCAGATATCCCCAGGCAACAAAAGAGCAGACAAACTAACCAAAAAGGAAAATGTTGCAATTAATAAAGTTATCCAAATTAGAGAGAGAGAGTGAGAGAGAGAGAGAGAGAGAGAGAGAGAGAGAGAGAGAGAGAATAGTGTGGAGTGAAATAATGCAACAATGGCAGCTGCAGTGGCACAATGAAACAAAAGGAAGGCACTAATTTAAAACAAAAGAGTGGGTGTTACAAGAGATAAGAAAATGAATAGATATGAACAAGTAATTTAAGTCAGATAGATTTGGAATGGGATATAGCAACCTTAAAGGATAATTCCAGTATTTAACACTTTGAGTCTCATTTCTGGTTTGTTTTGGATGAACTACAGTGATGGACACTGAAATTTTGGATGGACACCACGAACCACTCGGTGAGTAGCACAGTTTTGAAAATGAACATATAGGGCCCTATCTTGCACCCAGCGCAATTGACTTTGTCAGTGATGCATGTATCATTCGTATTTTGCACCGGCGCATAGCTGGTTTTTCCCTCCACAGACGCACGTCGGCAAACTAGGGAATGAACTTGCGCTCCCTGGGCGGTTCAGCGCAAAAAAGGAGGCGTGTTCCGGTGCAATCTATCACTGATGCTATTTTGCAGTTTCAAAAAACAATTGCGCTACTAACCAAAAAAAACTAGTCTAAAGTCAGTGGCGCGTTGCACGTGGTTCATTATGCTATTTTAAGGGCGCATGCTTGACCATAATGTATAGCGTGCACAACGCACACACACTTTGCTTATCTAATCTACACAGATGCAACAGTTATTTTTGCAAATCATAAATTGTTACAATAAAATGCTGGCAAGCTTGGGATTCCCCCGTCTCCTGACATCATTGTAGCGCTTGGCGCAACGATGGGGATGCCAGCTGATGGCTATTTCCTCTTACACCTGTTTAACCGACGCTGATTTGGGCGTGTTTCTTCTATCCCCATACAAAACAACTTCTTTGTCTTTGACTGCTCTTACAAGAACGTGGGTCTCCTCGGCTGTGAACCGCTCCTGGCGTGCGCCTGGTAAAATCGTCATAGTAATAGCAACCCGCCATGGAACTTGCGCCCTTGCGTTTAAAGGGAATGTTGGATAGCGTTCTGATTGGTTTATTTGACGTTACGCCCAAACCACACCTATGAATAATGAACCTACTTCAGACCAACCCCTTATTGATTTGCGCCTGGAGCAAGAGTTATTTCTCACATCGGGAAAATAGCAACAGCGCCCAAGATCCGCCCACAAAGTCACTTGCGCTTTGCACTTCGCACTTGCGTTTCAGATCGTTAAAATAGGGCCCAACGTGTTGTTTTAATGACATGTTTGTGCATGGCCCTTGACTTCCATTCTGAAGCAGTCAAGAGACACTTCTAAACAAGTCAAAAAGTCAAGACATGACCCATTGTCAAAATTTTAGTGTCCATCATCACTGTAGTTTATCCAAAACAAACCAGAAATGAGACTCAAACTGTTAAATACCGGAATTATTCTTTAATGATATATAATAGGAAAACACCCAACAGGATTGCGCACCTATTGTCAAGAATATGAGACGCAGGCCTGGCACCAGGACAGTACTTATAGGGGGGCATTTATATTCTGAAGGGGGCAGCAACCAATCGGTTATTTGGGAGACCAATATAGCTCATGTAAATGTAATTAAATGGCATTAAGTATATTAAATATATAGGTAAATAAGAACCTTCCTTTTGTAATCCGATCAGCCACATCTCTTGCAACATTTAAAAACAATAAAAAACCCTTCCCTTCTTGACATAAATATTGACCACATCTCTATCTCTTTTCAGTAAAAAAACTAACTTTCTTTTCCTCTCAACAGGTATTGTTTCAGAATAATTAATAGGTCCTATGTAATAACTGTGTAAAAAGCAACACTTTATTTTACAGTCCTGTTTCCATGCAGTTACCATGGACGTACTAGTGAATGTACCCAGTAGTTAATGCATACAGTTATTTAATGCTTGGTTAAAGGACAAAGATACTGAGTCTGAGAACCAAAATGGCACATTAGTATTGTTTGTTCTTAGTTATCCTATACGTATGGTATAAGTATAACTTACACTTGCCTGCAGGTACCACACACTTATCGTGTATATACAATTTGTAAGTACAGTAGTGTTTCTCGTTAGTTACAGTATACATACACCATATGTGCCGGTCATTAACTTACACTGGCCTACAGGTACCACACACTTATCATGTATATACAATTTGTAAGTACAGAAGTGTTTGATATTAGTTATCATAAATGTAAACTATAAATATCTGTAATTTACCCTACCTTGCCTGTAAATACTAAATACTTATATTGTACATTTATTTATAAGTACAGTAATGTTTCTTGTTAGTTACAGTATACCTGCACTATAAGTATGTATATTTTATTACCCAGTACTTACCTAGAGTTACATAATAACTACCAAGTCTGTACCACTGGTAAGTACAGTAATGATACCAATTAATTACCATGTAGATACCTAAAAGTAAGTACCACACATTTGTCGGTAAGAACAACTTATTTACCATATATGTACAAGGTAAGTACACGTACTGTAAAATAAAGTGCAACCACAAAGATTGCTGTGTAATATCCCTTTAACCATTTTAATGATGTTACCACCCTAACCCTACCCCAAACTTTACCCTAAACCCAAACCTACCCAAAACAGTTTATTAAAATCATGTACTGTTAGAAATGAAAAGCATAACAGAAATATTTAGTCTTACCATACAGGTTTAAAGTGTTTGGTTGACTACAACCGCGCTCTGTTATGTGGTATGCTAAAACAAATAAATCATTTAACAGGATTACAGGAGTTTAGATTTTACACACATATTTGATTTAAACACCACCAGTCCAAAACAAAGTCATAATTTTGATATAGTCTTTATACATTTTACCTACATTTTATTAGTATCTAATTTTAATTATTTTAACATTTACAAATACATTCAAACCTTTCACTAAAGTTTAATGTATGGTTACAAGTTAAGTGTGGTAAACAGACATTTATCAATATTTAAAAGTTGGTCCCAAGATAGCTAACCAATTCTGATTAATAGCCTAAAGAAATAGTTCACCCAAAACCACTTCTGTCAAGCACCCTCAAGTCATTCCAGGCCTATGACCATCTTTCTTTCATACAGAACACTCTGAAAAATAAAACTTGAAAAGATCTTCACAGCGATGGCATAGAAGAACCATTTTGGGTTCCTCAAAGAACCATTTAGTCAAAGTTTCTTTAAAGAACCATTTCGTTTTTATCTTTTTATAATCTGAAGAACCTTTTGTTAAACAAAAAATCTCAACATAAGACTGTTGAGTGTCGTTAAGTACGTATGTACGCCCCCAAAATTTTCTGATTCCATATTTATTTTAATAATTCAGAAACTTCGCTGTGTCCTGCTGACACAGGCGCGGTGGGCGTGTGCAGCAGGTGACATAATTTATGAGTCTTCCGAAGGCTAGACTGTCATTTCAGTTCTCTTCGCAAACTTCTGAGGCTGCCACCACAAATGCTCGCCATTTAAGGTTGCATCCTTAGAAGGTCGTAGCCTTTGAATTGGGACACAGCTACGTTACGTTTTGAAGGTTCATACTGAAAAATACAAATAAACTTACGACTCAGAAACGTCAATTGACAATTTCCAAACAATTGTTTATTCCTCAAAATCTGTATCTTCGTCTGATACAGGCTCAAACATATAGGGGTGATTTTCCGGACAGGGATTAGCTTAAACCAGGACTAGGCCTTAGTTTAATTAGGAAATATAACTAGTTTTAACAAACATGCCTTATTAAAAACATTACTAGCGGGCATTTTGAGGCAAAACAAAGGGCACTGGTGTATTTTAAAGTATGTCAGAGCAAGTTTTTGTCAGTTTGGTCACCTCTTACATTTATTTTAGTCTAGGATTAGTCTAATCCCTGTCCGGGAAACCGCCCCATAAGGTCTATTTCAGTACCAGCTGGTCAATAGGGACGCCGCCCCCTTAATGTTGTAGTCATTTAGCCCGGCTGTTATTCCCATTGTTAACAGCATTCTTTAAATAGTGTTGTACTGTGGCCATGTTTATTTGTTTATTTATTGTTGTTTAATGTGTATATGTGTTACTGCATGCTGTAATCTAAATTGCCCCTTGGGCATAATAAAGTGACATTGCCCTTAAAGTTGGCCAGAGAGGACAACTAGTGATGTTACATTTAAAGCGAGGCTTCTGAGCTTGTGTCGAGCAAAAGTGGGCGTGCCAGATGAAGCTTTGATTCGAAGCTTGTGTTGTTAACGTTGAAATCACGTGACCAATGACAAACGAAGCTTCACTTTCTGCTTAGTCACGTGCGCGCTTCGCTTTGCGTGTCAGAAGGTTCGAACCCTAGAGGTTTTTTATGAGTTATTTGCCTTATTCACATTTTGGTCCCACATAATACTGTATATATAATATTGTCTTTATTTATACTTGTGTGCGCGTCTGTTATTATATGCATGTGAACATTATTCTGTACAATACAGTATTGAATCATATGAATATTAACTCATACTGGAATTTATTGCCACACTTTAATCAGTAAATAAATGTATTATATTGACCATTCACAGACATGTTGTCTAAGCTTTATTTGTACACATAATATTAATATTCATCTGAATTTCATCAGCTTGTTGCTTCATTGACGGAGCTTTTTCCAGAAGCAACTGCTATATGTTTTATTAACCAAAAGATGGCGCTGTTTTCGACACCCTCGTTGAGGCTTCGAATCATGGTTCGAAACAGTAAGAGAGGTATCGGTGCTTCATTCGAAGCTTCATTTCCCCATCACTAAGGACAACTACTTTAAAATGTTACAAAAAAGTGAAATATACAGAAAACAGGAATTTATTAAATAACAGAAACAAAAAACCCAAAAGGGGGCAAATAAACAGAACAAACGCTAATAAACACAGAACTACACTAAACTTAACAAATAAACAAACACTAAACTTTAACTAGAACATACTACACTTAACTTAAACTGGAACACACTGGCAACACCGACTGGCATGAAACAACATAGTAACACAGGCGAACCCGTACTGAACAACACACACAAGGACTCTTAAACAGGGACAAAATAAATTACATACACCTGGAAATCATTACAAGTAAGGGATTGGGGAAAAAGTGACGAGACCCGGGAAACATATAGCAGCATTGTGAAGCAGTGTGACTTTCTTATGAGGCATTTAGCTTCTCGCTGTTGCCCCCTAGTGTTACTCGTAATAGATAAAAAAAGATATGATAAGTATATATTAAAGTAGATGGCCACCAGTAATAAAATATTAAACCATTTTAAATCTAAATTATTTACACATTATACACAATTAATTAAAATATAAGAATTTAACTAGTTATTATTAACGATAATCATTACCTACTACAGCAGTTCATGTCACGGTCCTGTCAGACATCTGTGTTAGATGTAGGTCTGAGTGCATCTGGCAGGACCGTGATAGTATTATGTTCTGTGTGGGGACATGTGGAATCACATTGTGTGTGTGTGGTTTCCACATGTTCCCGGTGTCTTGTGGCTGTCATGATCTTGCCAGACCTTAGTATAGGTTCAGGTCAGTGTTAGAGAGCAACATCATGGCAGCATTGTGTTTATGTGGGAATACGTGTGTTTTCACATCATGTATGTGTAACACGTGTTCCCAGTGTCTTGTCACTTTTACCCTACTCCCTTATGTACTCGTGTCTTAAGTGATTAATTATGTTCACCTGTTCCCCATTGATGTGCTGTCTTTATAATGCCCTCGTGTCCTCTGTGGTGTGCGCGTTCATTGTCTACAGTTGTTTAGTCAGAGTGTTCATGTATCCCGTGTTTCTGACTCCGTATTCCATGTTTATTTGGTTCCAGTGTTTTGTTCCTATTTCGTGTTTACCTTCCGTGTTTATTTATCTGTTTTACCCCCACGTGGGTGTTTCTGTTTTGTATTTAATAAATCATAGTTTATTTTGGTACATCGTGTCTGCGTTTGGGTTCTCTCTTTTATTTAAACCGATCATGACAGAATGAACGCGCCAAATTGAACCCAGCGGACATAGCATGCAGTGTGTGTCGGACCCGGAATGGTGGTCCTCGATCGCCAGCCAGACTCTCTCCGGCAGTAGTCCCTTCCCACCGCAGAAGGGGCTTCCCCTTAATGACTACGCCCGGGCGGTCGAGAAGAGGAAGGGATGCTACCCGGAGTTCTTAGCCAGCGCTTATCTGGTGGCGGGAATGGATGACCCTCCACCGATTCAGGAGCGAGGTAGTTTACTCCAGCTGTCCTACTGGGATTTGGTAGACTGCCTCGCTCAACGACAGAGCCCAGCTGAGACTGCCCGACCCCTTTCACCCGCACCTAAGCTAGGGGGTATCCTTACGGGGGCGATCAAGCTGGGGAAGCCTGCTCTCGTTCCCCCGGTGCGGGAGATTAACTCCGCGGCCAGTCTCCGTCCTGACCTCCCTGCCTCTAAACGGAGGAAGAAGAGGACGAAGAGAGCTTCGGAGCCGGCGCAGCCGGAGACACGTCACCCGCCGGCGCAGCCGGAGACACGTCACCCGCCGGCGCAGCCCCCTGCGCAGCCAGCTGCGCAATCCGGACCGCGTCACCCCTCTGCTTTTCAGCAGAGTCGTGAGACTCATTTTCGGCACCCTGGACTTTTTGTTCCCCCTGTTTTTGCCCCACCACCCCTTCATCATGTACTGTTTCTGTTAAATCACCCCAACCCGTTTATTACTTATGTTTGTCTTCCATTGATGTTTGTTATTGTTATTTCTTGGGTGTTGTCTGTTGTTCAGTCTCTTGTTCCTCGTGTTTAATGTTTATTTGTCGTCTGGAATCCGCCTTTATAGAGGGGGGTACTGTCACGGTCCTGTCAGACATCTGTGTTAGATGTAGGTCTGAGTGCATCTGGCAGGACCGTGATAGTATTATGTTCTGTGTGGGGACATGTGGAATCACATTGTGTGTGTGGTTTCCACATGTTCCCGGTGTCTTGTGGCTGTCATGATCTTGCCAGACCTTAGTATAGGTTCAGGTCGGTGTTAGAGAGCAACATCATGGCAGCATTGTGTTTATGTGGGAATACGTGTGTTTTCACATCATGTATGTGTAACACGTGTTCCCAGTGTCTTGTCACTTTTACCCTACTCCCTTATGTACTCGTGTCTTAAGTGATTAATTATGTTCACCTGTTCCCCATTGATGTGCTGTCTTTATAATGCCCTTTATAATGTGGTGTGCGCGTTCATTGTCTACAGTTGTTTAGTCAGAGTGTTCATGTATCCCGTGTTTCTGACTCCGTATTCCATGTTTATTTGGTTCCAGTGTTTTGTTCCTGTTTCGTGTTTACCTTCCGTGTTTATTTATCTGTTTTACCCCCACGTGGGTGTTTCTGTTTTGTATTTAATAAATCATAGTTTATTTTGGTACATCGTGTCTGCGTTTGGGTTCTCTCTTTTATTTAAATCGATCATGACAGTTCATAAAATATCACTGTTGACAATATTCATGAAATGTCCTAAAATGTAAAGAGAAACAGTAATTTCATCGATTTACCAGCAGGTGCCATTGAAATAAATGGGCTTCAGTGCTGCGTTTGGAACTATGCGTCATGACATGCTGTTACTTCTGCATTCCATTCTTCCAACGGACGTCTATGTGAGTGTTGTAACTCTCTATTATACGACTCTGGTGCAAATGAATACAAAATAAAATCATTTAGTTGTACTATTTCACTGTTAGTGATATTATCATTTATTACATTTTTTGAATCAAAACTGAGTTTGTTGTGTGTGTGTCATATATGTCTGGGGTGCCACCCAAATGAGTGTGTAGGTAGGTCAGTAAACTTGTTAAAAGCATTTGACTTGAGGCTGAGCTCTAATTGGCTTGTTTTTAGATCGTCCTTAGGGCCAGTAAACTGAAGGGGGGTGTTTCCCGAACCTCCTATAAGCCTTGAGGGACCCCTTATAAAGCACAAAAATATAAATGGGGGTCCCCTTTTTTATTAAAATTCAAATACTACACAAATTTACTACAAAGCAATATTGTCCATTATTTGTCCCAATTAAAAAAAATTAATCCTACCTTTTTTGTTCTCTTTTTATCACCTCTGAAATATGGGTAGGTTTCTTCAAAAATACCAAATTTTGGGCAAAGAGCTGAGATAATTGTATTTTTGTGAAGGATTTTAATAGAGATCAGATTCAGAGCGATCCTCAAAACGTACACAGAGTTAGAACCGTTTGGCCTAAAGGGATACTTCCGGGTCTTATAAGCTTGGGTAAGAGTGCAACCTGGTGGATAATAGCGGAAATACGGATTGCCGGAAAAAAATCGTCATTGGCAGGGAAGCGTTTTCTCTTAATTACTCGACAATGGCAGGGAAAGAGTTCATTAATCCTTTAGCCCTTACAATATAGTCCATAGGTTTTTTGTGGTATTTATGTGGCTTTAGTGAAGTACTCACATCCTGACATTTGTCGAAAAAGTCCTTTACCTCTTCTCTATCTTCCTGTATCAGCACCTACTGTTCTTTCTCCCATTCCTCCTTCTTATCTTTAAATAACAGTGACTACTGCATGCAATGCGCCATGGACAGCAGGAGAAACAGTGCCCCTGTAGCACAGTACGCACACCGACACAGAGTTACAAACGCCAACAGATGAGTTATATATATAGCAGCCTTTCTGGGATTCACACCAAGGAATGCCCTCCTGACCTCTTCTACACTCAAACAGAGTGTCAGGGCATCTGTGGGCAGGACTGTTGTTGGTGTGGTCAATGTTGACTCAGTCCTGGTCTCATTCACCTCAAAGCGCGCAAAGAAAAGATTAAGCTCCTCTGGCAGATTGCTGCTGGTACTCGGGCTTGGGTCTTTTGAAACCTTAAAGTTTGTGAGGCGTTGGATTCCCTGCCAAACACGCCTAGGATCCCCCTCGTTAAAGTGCCCCTCTACCTTCCTCCTGTAGGCCGTTTTTGCTTCCTTAATACCTGTCTTTAGGTTGGATCTGGCAGTGCTATATAGTTCCATATCCCTAGACCTGGAGGCTTTATCACGGTTTTTCAGCAGCAACTTGACCTCCTTGTTCATCCAAGGTTTGTTGTTTTGATAACATTTCACCTGTCTCTCAACAGTGACATTGTCAATGCAGGTCTTAATGTAATGTAGAACCGTACAGGTATAATCCTCAAGACTCTGCTGTGAGAAAAGTGCCCAGTCAGTGCGTTCAAAACAGTCTTGCAGTTGTGGAATCGCAGTAGCAGGCCATAGTTTTGTTAATTTCACTGTGTGCACAGATCTTTTAAACACAGCTCTGTACGCTGGTGTGAGAAAGAGAGTCAGATGGTCAGACTGCCCTAAATGGGGTAGAGGTGAGACCTTGTATGCCCCTCTGATATTACTGTAAACGTGGTCCAGAGTTTTAGCACCTCTGGTTGAACATGTGACATGCTGGTAAAATTTAGGAAGGGCAGTACGCAAGTTAACATGATTAAAGTCCCCTGCCACAATAAAAATCCCATCTGGATGGGCAGACTGCAGCGTATTAACACTAGTTTGCAAGATGTCTATAGCTACACTAGCATTAGCACTAGGTGGGATATAAACAGCTGTTATAAAGACAACCGTAAACTCACGCGGCAGATAGAAGGGCCGGCATCTCAAAGTGACAAACTCCAGGTCTGGTGAGCAGTGTCTTTCAATCACTGTGGCATCGCAACTCCAGCTGTTGTTAGAATAAATACAGAATCCTCCTCCTTTGCTCTTCCGGGAGTTGGCAGTTCTATCAGCCCGGTGTGCTGTACGGCCGGCTAGCATAATAGCTTCATCCGGAATCCCAGAGTGCAGCCACGTCTCGGTGATCACTACCAACGAGCAATCTTTAGCGTATCTGTTTGCCTCAATGCTCATTGCCAGCTCATCCATCTTGTTGCATAGCGATCTCGCGTTGGACATAAGTAGGCTGGGTAGCGCTGGCCTATGTGGTGCCCTCCTTAGCTGGACCCTAATCCCGGCTCTGCAACCTCGCTTCTGCCGTCGTTCTTTGCGCCGCCTCCTGCGTTTGTCTCCCGGGATAATAATCCACAGACTCCCCGCTGGTCGCACGATCTCTGGTGGTAAGTGTTCAAAGCTGTAAATTTTGCTTACATGTAATTCTCCATACGATGTCCCCGTCTTTAAAAGTTCCTGTCGATTATATTTCCGGGTGTTCATAGACGCAGAAATAAACAAACCAAATGAACACAAAACAAATAAATAGACCACATAGGGAAGATCAAAGCCGCTGCAGTCACCCGCGCCGCCATCTTGATCATGTTGCTACCTCACATAAAAGCTTCCCTCTCACCCACACTGGACCAACATCAGTTTGCCTACAAAGCAAACAGGTCAACAGCGGATGCCATCAACACAGCCCTGCACTGTGTGCTGACCCACCTTGAACATCCTGGCACCTATGCAAGACTGCTGTTTGTGGATTTTAGCTCCGCTTTCAATTGCATTATCCCTGGAAGACTGGTGTCCAAGTTATATGGACTGGGCATCAGTAGAAATATCTGCAGATGGATTTTTGACTTTTTTACAGATCGTCCCCAGTCAGTTCATCTGGGTTCCCACCTTTCTTCTGTTCTCACACTCAGCACTGGAGCTCCCCAGGGTTGTGTGTTGAGTCTCTTACTCTACATCCTGTACACTCACGACTGCACACCAGTTCATGAAAGTAACACCTTTATCAAGTTTGCGGATGATACCACTGTTATTAGAATTATTCACAACAATGATGAGTTCGCCTACAGGGATGAAATCCAAAAACTTTCCACCTGGTGTTTCAATAACAACCTGTCTCTCAAAGTCTCTAAGACCAAAAAGGTGGTGGTAGACTTTCGCAGGAAGAGAACCGACCCTGTATCTGTTAACATTAATGGAGACACTGTGGAGAGGGTTAAGGATTTTTAATTCCTAGGGACATACATCTCGGAGGACATGACCTGGGCAACCAACATCACAGCCCTTGTGAAGAAAGCTCAGCAGCGACTGTACTTTCTCAGGTCATTTAATAAAATTAACCTCTCCCAGAAGTTGCTTTTATCATTTTACAACTGTTCTGTCCAAAGTATAATCACACATGATATTCTGGTGTGGTTTAGCAGCTGCACCACTGCTGACAAAAAGGCACTGGACAGAATTAGGAAATCAGCACAAAACATGATCCAAATACAGCTTCCATCACTCACTGACATATATCACACCAGATGCCTGCAGCGGGCAAAAAACATAATCCGGGACTGTTTCCATCCAGGTCACTACCACTTTACTTTGTTGCCTTCTGGAAGGCGTTACAGATCCTTCAAGAGTCGTACTTCTAGACTTTTGAATAGTTTTTACCCAACGGCTATTAAATACCTGAACTCACAACTTTTTTTGATGTTATAATTTCTTATAATGCACTTATTTATGTCTTAGTGTTGTCTTGTTACTTTGTGTTACCACTATGGGGAAGTGTAAACTGAAATTTCGTTGCTATATGCAATGACAATAAAGGCAATCAAAATCAAAATATATATATATATACAGCAGGGACAATAAGTATTTGACACATCAGCATTTTTATCAGTAAGGGGATTTCTAAGTGGGCTATTAACACAAAATTTCCACTAGATGTAGCCATCAAGCCAAACATTGAATTCATACAAAGAAATCAGAACATTTAAGTATACAAGTTGAGTCATAATAAATAAAGTGAAATGACACAGGGAATAAGTATTGAACACACTTTATTTAATACTTATGTAGAAAAGTCTTTGTTGGTGATTACAGTTTCTAGATGCCTCTTGTATGGAGAGATCAGTCTTCTGCATTGTTCAGGAGTGATTCTGGCCCATTCTTCCACACAAATGGTCTTTAAATCTTGAAGGTTCCTTGGGCCTCTTTTATAGACTTTGATCTTCAGTTCTCTCCATAGATTTTCTATTTAGGTCAGGTGATTGACTTACCACTTCATTGTTTCCTTGGCCTTGTGTTTGGGATCATTGTCTTGCTAAAATGTCCACCCTCTTTTCATTTTCAACTTTCTGGTAGATGGCAGCAGATTTTTATCCAGAATGTCCTGGTTTATTTGTCCATTCATCCTGCCTTCAATAATATGCCTTCTGCCAGTACCCCTTGCTGAAAAGCAGCCCCAAACCATGATGCTTCCACCCCCAAACTTAACTGTTGGTATGGTGTTCTTGGGGTGATGGGCAGTGCCATTTCTTCTTGAAACATGATGTGTAGAATGACTGCCAAAAAGTTCAATTTTGCCTTTATCTGACCATACTATAGTCTGTCAATAATCCACAGGCTTCTCCAAATGCTCTTTCGAAAACTTTAACCGAGCCTTAACATGCTTTTTGTTCAGCAAAGGAGTCTTGTGTGGTAAGCGTGCATGGATGCCATGGCGGTTCAGTGCATTGCTTATAGTTTTCTTTGAAACAACAGTACCTGCTGATGCAAGGTCTTCCTGAAGTTCTTCCCGAGTGGTTCTTGGTTCTCCTGATTATTCTTTGGACTCCTCGGACACGGATCTTACGTGGAGCACCTGATTGTGGCTGGTTTATGGTAAAGTGATGCTATTTCCATTTCTGGATAATGGCCCCCACAGTGCTCAAAGGAACATTCTGGAAATGTGCATATAACCTTTCCTATCAAAATGCTTTTCAACGATAAGATTACAAAGATCTTGAGAGAGTTCTTTGCTTTTACCCATCATAAGTTCTTTCCTGTGTGGGTAATGAGAAGCCTTTAAAGGCCATCAATTAGGACTAAAGCAGCTGATATCAATTAGTACTAATAGGGGCAGGTTTCTCTCTGAATACTGACAAATTTCAGGTGATCTCCTGGCTTTCTATGCCATTTTGCACCTTGTTTTCTTCATGTGTTCAGCACTTATTCCCTGTGTCATTTCACTTTATTTATTATGACTCAACTTGTAAACTTAAATGTTCTGATTTCTTTGTATAAATTCAATATTTGGCTTGATGGCTACATCTGGTGGAAATTTTGTGTCAATAGCCCACTTAGAAATCCCCTTACTGATAAAAATGCTGATGTGTCAAATACTTATTTTCACCGCTGTATGTGGTTTTGGGACCCAATTTTGTACCATATTTGTGTAAAGTTCATTGAAACCTATATACTCAGCAGGTATTTTAGTAAATATTATACATTATGTAAACAAGCCTGTATTGAATTTCAGCTCTGGCAAAGTTTGACACTGCAGTATGAATTCTGCTGCGTCTGCTATAGACAGACAGAAAGATGGATTGCCTGCAGAGAGTCGGGAGCTCTGGTACAGAATAGGCCTGCACAGTGTTCACACGTGCTTGGAGTCTAGTTAAATTTAGTTACAATTTAAACATTTTGATATTTGTAAAATCAGATTATTTTCTTAAACAGTGCTTAGCTTGGAATATTTAAATGCAGTCTGAATGTCTGATGTGAAAAAGAAATTTGTCTAGAAACCAGTCAGAGTCATTGATATATCATAGGCATTCTGTAGAGATGTCTGATTTGCGTAACGTCCGGTTCTTTGTAAAGAATCAGATAAACCAGTTGGCAAGCTGGACTGAACAGTCAGTTTATGAATCATTAGGACATGTCTGACTTATAATGAAGCAAATGTGCTGATGTGTTTCCTTTAGTAGTTAATTAAAAAGCCAATTTGCCACTGCAGACTGTTGGACATTTCTTCTACCTATATTGAAAGCCTGGAGACTTTTCACATCATGTAGCAGAATGTGCACTGAATCTATAGTGCAGTCTGGTCTGTTATTTATGTGGCCCTTTAGGTCTCGTGGGACACCTGAATTCTTTATCAGCTGCTTTGTCTTATTGATGTTCAGCCGCAGGTGGATTCTCAGCAGCACATGAAAGGTTCCTCCTGAAGTTAAATTTTATTTATCGATTGAATGCCGCAGTGACAATCAACCAAAGTAAACTTTTGCCGTTTTTGCAGGTAAGCTAAGTCCATGTTGAGTATCAGAGGGTTTTAACCTATTTGAAATTTAAAAAATATATAAAATAAAATAAGAGCAGTATCTCTGTTGTTTACTTGTCCACATGTCTAAGGTTGCTGAGCTGTGGTGTAGATGGTGGATAAACACAGCACAGGTCTAGGTGTGCCACAGTTTTATTGTAACACAAAGTTTTGAAGCTACAAAAAAGAAAATCCACAGTGTAGCACAGTAAGAGTATTGATGAAGTGTTATTCTCGACTGACTGAACTGAGGTAAAATCCTAGACTTTCAGTCAGATAGCAGCATCACTTCAGCACTCAGTCACATTTATCGGCCTTTTGTCAGCAATGTGTTAGATGAACTGTAGGAGAGAGATGACTGTGTGGACAGATTATAAAAACATAGCGGGCCGGTTTCCAGGACAGGTCTTATCCTAGTCTCAGACTAAAATGCATGTTTGAGCTAATACTTAATTAATCTAAGTATTAATCTAAACCATGTCCAGGAAAACTGCCCCAGAGAGATCAAACGCATATTTGTTTGCCAAATTCCCAAATGAAAAAGCATTTCATGAAAAAGCTGACTAGCTGTTGTTGTTGTGCTTCATTGGTAGAGGACTGGATTTGCAGTTTAAACAACCAGTATTTACATGATAAAGTGAAGAGGTACATATTCAGTGATAAAGTTACTTAGATGCCAATGATGTTGGTCAGCCCTGATTTGTTTCTAAAGTTTGTTTTGAATTTTAAATATCGCATAAAAAGATCTCTCAGCTTTCGTATCATTATTATTAATGCATTATAAATATTGTAGTCTCAAAAAGTGATTTTTACTCTTTTTTTACTCTCCAAACCGTACATCACTTAATTAGTAACTGTGTTATACCAGCTAGAAGGCAACAGTCACGCCAATAAAACTAGGTGAAAAAGTTTAAACCTACAAATGGTTTAAATGAAACAATTTGATTGGCAGATAAATCTGACAGTAGATGCTAAACTCATACTTCACATGTAAACAATAAGGAATAATCTATATAGTATACAGTAATATAAACAAATTTAGCTTGATCTCATTTTCAAGTTTAATTACAGTACAATACAACAAAATACAATAAAGACAAAAAATATTTAGCCTACATATTATTGTAAAATATTATTACATATAAATTCTTTGAACTGTAACATTCTATAAAATATATGTAAATATTTAGGGACAGGGTTTAGATTACTCCAGGACTAGGTTTATTTATATTAGGACATTAAAGCAGTTTTTACAAACAAATCTTACAAAAAACAATACTGGGGTGCATCTTAAGTCAAAACAATGGCAGTGATATTTGTTAACATATGTCAGTACAAGGTGTTTTTAAATTAAGGCAGCTCAAACATGCATTTTGGTCTGGAGATAAACCCTGTCCGGGAAACTGTCCCATAGAGTAATTTCATTATTTCAATTATACTATAGAGTAGTATTACATCCTTCATATCTCCAAAGAGTCTTTAATTTTATCAGATTTATAAAAGACAGATTACCCTCTAGCAAATGTTTCCGGAAAAACACGACCCCAACCGCTCCTCCCACCACCCCGGGGCATGCCGCGGAAGGAGTGAGTCACGAGCAAGCAACACACAACACACAAACCCACTCGCTCCAGATAACTTATGATTCACTATATGTTTGTGTTGTTTACATTATATGCACTTACGCTTTAATTTCCATCCTAACACAAAAGTCTTACTCATCGCTGCAGCTCATGACCCGGTTTGGACATTTCAACGAAATCCAGTGCTAAACAAACTCTATTCATTGTTTTCATAAGGCTGGCTTACTTGGAAAGCTGAATACGGCTTTCTTCTCCTTGCATCCAAAAACACACTTCTTCTTTCGTGTAATTGTTTAGTCTTGATATAAAAACATAGCTGTCGTGAATTAATGCCTGTGACTTCTAGGTCCTTGTCATTCTCACTCTTAAGCTGACTGATGTGTGGCCATAAAATGAATATGATAAGTAACGTCTACCCATGTTTGAAAAGAAACTTGTAGAAAAAGGAGGCCCAGAAATACTTCATCACAAGCTCAACTGATTTTGACACTTTGTATTTGTTTAGCATGAAGATTACAACTCTTTAACTGTGTCAGTTAAAGTCAGAATGCATGAAATTTCATTAAACCTCCCCTTTAATGAGTTTTTTAATGAACTGCTGGGGTATAGAAAAGAGGGCCGTAAAGATCCTTAAATTATTCTTCTGAGTGTGTGACAACGTAAATTTTAATATTTGGTTAAATTGTTTCATTCAAAATATAATGTAATGCAAAGTAATATAATGTAATATGTTAATTGTCACAGCAATAAAATGAAAATATATGTATTGTAATAGATGTGAGAGATGTAAGCAAGCCAGATGTGTTTGTACCATAAATGCTATGAAGCTTTATATTAATCTGATTTGATATTTAATACAACTCTGCTCTGGTTGTGAGTTTATTTTGAGAACTGACACATGGACACTTGGCGGGTGTTTGTACGCTGCTTTGATGCATTATTGATGCAGTCAGCAGGTAGCAAGAGACAAACAAGTGTGAATTGGCTATGTTTAAAAATCCATCAATGCTGCATTTGGATTAATGGCACAATTGCGGTCTGAAATGTTCCTGCAGACTCAGTACTACATTGCTGTGCTGCTCTCCAAACAGATATATTGACATCATTCATAGACGCTTTTACCAGCTCATGTACTCCCTTATGTGCAGTACTGTGCAAAGTTTAACAATTATTTTGTTTTCTTGGTTTAGAGGTATATATGAAGAGTTTGGTTCCAAAACGCAATAAATCCATTTTGACAAATTTTGTTAAAAACGTGTTTTCTATACCAAGAAAGTGACAAGATGAAAAACAATGTTTTCTATTACAACCTTTCACATAGCATCTTTAGCTTATAAAGACATAGAAAATTCTAATCCATAACTTGGTTTTCAAAGATTTATTATAAAAACAAAATTTTTTCCTCAAAATACAATAAATCCATGACAGTTTTTTTCTTCAAAATGCTATAAATCTATTGAATCAATATATAAATGTGCATTCATCTTTGCCATGTTTAGGGTTGCCAACTTTCTCACTCTGAAATACGGGACAAAATGTGGCCTGTCACAGCAGTGCGTATATGGTTTTGTATACAGTGTATTTAAGCCATTTGTCAAAATAATAGCTAATCTCCTAATTAAATATTAATGTATAACTCTTATGCCCTGGGAACATACATGTTAGGTTTATTAATAGTTTGTATATTTACAGCAGGTATAACCGTGATTGGATAAAATGTGTCCTGATCAGCACTGCTGCTGCTTGTGGCACCGCAAGGACTGACAGTGGATGACATCAAAGTACCGCAAGAGCATTTCGAAAGTGGCTTCTGTAGGATTTCTCAAATCCCTCTCGCAGGATTTTGATGTTATCTGCCTGTCGTTGTGGCACCACATGAAGTTGAAGCTTGTTGTATCAGTCACTGGTTAGATCAAGCGAGCAGTCAAAAAACGGGACGCAGGACGTCCCAGACGGGACAAATAAATTAGGTTTAAAATACGGGACGTCCCGGCTAATCCGGGACAGTTGGCATCCCTAGCCATGTTATATTCATTTAGTTGAACAGTGGTATACACTGTAAGCCACTATCCTTAATTACTGATAAAGGACTCACACTACAGGATAATCGTGCTGAATTTACTCAGATTTTTCCCTCCCGAGAATCAGAGTGAACATTGGGTCATGGACCTCGATTGGTTCTGAAGTTCAGCTTTAAACTTTAAACATTTAAAAATCAAATCTTACACCTCTAGCTCGCCAGCAAATCGGGGCAGTCCTGATCATATCAAACATGTTTGGCGGATGATTACATCATTACTTTTAAAAAAGCCAATGAGAGACAGAGCTGAATGACAGACCTTTTAAAACACCAGCGAAAAAAGCTGCTGTATGGTCCGGTGAATAGCAGAGGTATAGAAACAGCTTGTTAAGGTGAGGAAACAACATCACTGCTTGAATAACGTATCCGTGATAACATATCACCATCATTGGCAGAAAAACAAGAGCTGAGGAGAAATCGCTTCGGTTTTAAACACACCAGGTGAGAGCAGAAAGCTGCTATTGAACTAGCTAATGAATGTAAACATTAAAATAATAATAATATATCTCTATACGTTTACTTCCATTTCATTGTGTGGTGCTGTTAAGTTGTTAAGTTCAATTACCTATTTTTTCACATGCTTGCAGAGAATGGTTTACCAAAACTAAGTTACTGGGTTGATCTTTTTCACTTTTTCTAGGTGGGTACAAGCACTGAGGAACCAATTATAGCACTTAAACATGAAAAAAGTCAGATTGCATGATGTGTCCCCTTTAATAATCCTGTATTTTTTAAATGCATCATAATTTTCAAATCTTGTAGTGTGAGCATGTTTAAGAATTAAGTAAGGAATAATTGACGACAGGCCATTGAATGATAAGAAAATCGTGCCGTTACACTGCGGGACCGGAGTCAATTATTCCTCTTATACCACGGTTACCACAAACATTGTTCTGGTGCCTATGTTTAAGACATTTGACAAGTAAGGTGTGCTGTTATCAGAAATTAATGCATACCCACAGAAAATTTCTCAGCCAATCAGAATACAGCATTCAACAGACCAGTGGTATAAGAGAATATATCTGACAAGATTCATCTTATGCGTGTGTGCTGCAACCAGATTTCACAGTCTGTGTGAGTCTGGGATTAGTTAACAATGCTAGTCTAATCAATCAGCTTTAAATTAAAAGTAGAATGACTTTCATGTTACTAAACAAATCAAAGTAACACAAGTGTGTGGCCCTCTACTGGAAGGGGCCTATGGGCTCAAGCTCAGTCTAACCCGTAAGTGCACTCATCTACTTACTGTCTGGCTGTTTTAACCACAGTTGTCAATCATTTGAGACATGATGATACACAAAGCAAAATACACTGCTTATATTGTTTAGTCAAGCGAACCTGATGTAATGCATAAACACAGGATATAAACATATACTAGCATAATTTATTAAGCCAAATCACTGTCTTAAGCCAAAAGACCTGGCTTGGCCTTTTCACCCCCTTAAATCGTTCCTATTCATCAGATTTTGTATAAGAACTTTCTTAAGACTTTTTGCACTATTGTCAGACTTTTAAAGAGTTTGAACAAAAGCTGACAATGGCAAAAAATTGACTTTGTTCATGCACAAATTGATCAAGGCACATTTAAAATTCCTAAAGCGTGTTTGTTTCACTTACCTTTGTACAAATCATCAGGTACTATTTGTTTTCATCTATACTTTCATACTACAAAGAAATCAAATCATTACCTTCAGAAATTCCCATATTTATTGATTTGACTTTGTGACTTTAAAAAATGAACTTAATAAATCAATGAATTGAAAACTAAACCAGTGCATTTATACCAGTTATCCCTCTAAACAAAGTAGAAATCATTTACATGACACACACAAAAAATGGCACAAAAGCTGTCACTGAGTACAGATATGTAGACTGCCCTACAAAGCCAAAGTGCAGTAACTACGCATTTGGTCAAAATTGAGTTAAGGGTTGAAATGGGCTTTATGAGATCTGTTTTGTCTTGTGACAAAGTCTCCATTTCATAGAAACGTGTGTGCCAAAATTGCAATAACATGTTTGACTGGCTGGTGTAAAAACTTTAAGGGCATTTTTCTCTGTTTCAGTGTTTTCGTAGTTACTGCACTTAGCCTTTGTAGGGCAGTATACATTTGGTACCAATATTGAGGATCTAACTTTTTTAAAGCATACCTTCCCAAGTGACAGTTTTTGTTCATTTTTCTGATATATCCAAGCATTGCAATACTGACACACAGCAACAACTACAGTGGTGCAGCGTGCAAATGGTAATACAGTATGTTTACTGAAATAAAATCTCATATTTGACCCATGAGGGGGTTGAGCGGAGTGAGGAACTATGTGGTATGAATGCTATAAAAACAAGGTGCTAAACTTCAGTAAAAAGCTACATGGCTATTAAAGAACAATGAATACACAGGTTATTCATATTTCAGTTGCATTGCTCTTACATCACTTGTGGCTCATAAGTGAGGAAAGATTAATTTTTAAACAGTTGGCAGTGACCTAATGGTTAGAGAGTCAGACTTGTAACCTGAAGGTTGCTGGTTTGATTCTCATTGCTGGCAGGAAGTGAATGACTGAGGTGCTCTTGAGCAAGCCATCTTTTCTCCAGTTGCTATTGGGCACTGAATGACTGACTACTGATCCGTGTGCGTGTGTGTGTGTGTGTGTGTGTGTGTGTGTGTGTGTGTGTTCACTACTCACTAGAAAAGGGGTCTCCAACCTTTTTGTGAGCAAGGGCACAATAGATAAAACAATCTGGAGAGCTACTCTTGATATAGTCTACTTAAAACTTCTTTGTTTTACTTGCTGGTTTTATTTTATTTGTTTATATGTATTTTATCACTGTGTAAAAATATAAAAATATGTAATAAATAAATATTTGAATTGAGGCTATTAATAGATGGTGCTTTGGCAGGCATCTCACAGACTCTGTGTGGGCACCATGTTGGAGACCACTGCATTAGATATTTGCAAAGATCACATTCTGAGTATACCTACCACACACCTAAATGAATAAACACTGTATTTAAGAAGAGCTAAAAGTTGTTTCACATCTTCAATTTAAAGGATATGTGTGCAGCAACTGTGTGTCATACAAATCTTCATTTTGTGTTATGGATGGATACAAGCAAGAATGATTTTGCTCACTAGATTTTGAGTTAATTTGTGTCTGATCTGAGATATAGTTAAGTGCTTTTGACGTTGTGTCGCTTTTAAAAGTCTTCCTCGTTACAGTAATGAAGCCTTACATTAAAAACCTTATGCATTGTATTTTTTGAGCAGATCACTCTGCCAGTGTCTTTTGCGATCAGGGAAGAGTTTGGGAATGCGTATCTTCCTAAAATCCTCAATGCATTTCTTCAGCTCTTCCTCCATCAGCTTTTTCTCGTCTTCTTCAGGGTCCCTGCTCAGCGGCCCTCCGTTCTCTCTTGTAATGGATGCGGTGGTAGAGACTGTGGTGGTGTTGGTTGGTCGGGGTATCATTTTGAGAGGCAGGGTGGTGGGCCGTGCGGGGCTGATGATGGACGGTGGAGGGGTGCTCAGCTCTGGAGGCAGAGGCAGTTCGGGACTGTTTACAGGTGTGGATGCAGGTGGAAGGGGGTCTGGTAGATATCCATTTTCTTGATCCAGGGGAAAGTTACTGTCATCCTGGCTATTAATGGAAGTTGTATGTGGGTTATTTACTGGTTCCTCCAGTGCACTGTCAGTAGCTTGATTATTTGCGCAGGGCGGCACAGATGCTTTGCTTCCTGTCAACAGAAAACAGAAAACAATTAATTTTGAATATTCATCCTCATCAAATGTTTATACTTCCTTATAAGACATAACAAATGTTTTGCTTTATAAACACATTTTTACGTTATGGATACATAGTTCAAAATATTTGCACATTATATCAGAGCCACGATCTCAGTTCAATCTTAAAGAGCTTTGTAATTCCTTAGAGTATTAAATCTTGACTACTGCTCTCAGGCCCTCATAAACAAACTAATCAACAACAGTTTTTTGGTAAACATTTGAGCAGAACCAACACCAAACCAGTAGACTTAAACCATGCAGTGTCCAAAAACAGCGGCTGGCCTGATCTAACCTGTCTTTTTAACATGAAACACAATGGTCAATGTGACTTCACAGAGAATATCCAATCATATTATACCCCTTTCTGCTTAGAAAAAATATTTCAATACTTTAATGGATAGTTCACCCAAAAATAAAAATTCACTCAGTATTTTTAACCTGCATGTTGTTTAAAACCTGTGTAAAACTCTTTCATCTGTAAAACACAAATAAAGGATATTTTGAGAAATGTCTCATAGGTTTTGTGTTCATGAAGTACAGCAAAGGACAGCCCAGTCTCATGAAATTTCATTATATAGTCACATCATTTTTTTATTATTTTTTTTTTTAGATATTATCAGAAATTTCACACAAAAACCTGAATTCCTGTTTTTGTGTGATTATCACCTATTAGTTACTCAACTGTTTTGTGCTATTTTCTTACCATTGTCGCTTCAGTTTAGGGTTAGATTTACATAAAATGACATCAACATAAATACATGGGCATATTCTGGGGTCACATGCAAAAAAATGACTGACTGATCATAGTTGGCACTACAGCAATGGCAAACGAGTTGATGCTCATAACTCCCACAATTCGAGTCGAAATGTCAAACTTTAAATCACTGGAATCGTTGGCTTTCATTTTCGTCATGAAAAAATGTTCAGTGAACTATCCCTTTAAGGGTAAGTCGCTTTGGATAGAAGCGTCTGCCAAATGCATTAATACTGTATATCCTGATCCTTTGATGATGTTTAAAGAATGTATACAATTAAAATAATATTTCCAATGATGATAATTTTCATAAAATGATAAGACATATTTATGACAAGTTATGATGCAATCTCGAAGAGTTATATCTTCAAATTTGAATAAAATAAAGAAATTGTGGCTTGTTTATATGATTCAAACTTACAAGCCGCCAAACGACATCATAGAGACATGCTGGTTGGTTTATATAATTCATACTGGGTGTAAAGACCCTAAATCGCTTGAACCCCGTTATACGCTGCTTGCAGCTATATTATTTATTTATGTTTTAAATATTTAGAATATTATGTTTTTTCTTACATTCCAATTTCATATTAATATTTTTTATATTTTTTATCTTAATATTCTTAAAAATCAAAGTTGTGTTCTTAGAAAGGATGTTATTATTTTATTTTATTGTCATATAATCAGTAACATAAAATGGTCTTAAAAGACAATACTATCAACTATCGTCATTATTTCTGGGGCAATTAACCAAATAATGAAAAGTAGCTATCGTGACAGGCGTAATCTGTAGCTAACTCACAACGGTTTTCGCGAGAGAGTCTTTTCTCACCGGATCTTGCGCATCATACTACGCATAATGTGCATTGGACATAGTTATTATAGTTTATAAAGTTTTAAATATGGATATTTTTCTTACAAAATCCCATTGATTACTCTCAGAAAGCCTTTATCTACCCTCCTGGAGCCGTGTGGATTACTTCTGTAAATGATGGATGCACTTTCTTTGGGCTAAAAAAGTTGTGAACCCCAGAACATTTTCTAAAATAATTGAAATTGTGTTTGTCTGAAAGATGATGGGCATATGTATCTCAGAAGGCTTTATGGTGAGTAAATCATGTGGTAATTTCGTTTTTAAAGTGTGTTTGAGCTACATTTCCTTTCCAGTAAATGTTTTAAAATGGTGTTGTGCAACATTAAGTTGTTTATTTTGTTATGTGTTTAGATGTTTTTGGGTCAAGTTACTTCATAAATTCCTGTCATGTAAGGACGATGTAAAACAGCTGATCCTGGCTGCGTGGTGTTTATTTAGAAAAGATATGGAGCGGGTTGGGAATTACATGGAAGAGCTCTCTGGGGTAATGCTGCCAAATCTGTTTCCTGCTCCAAATGTTTGTTTTCAGTGAAAAGTGCGAGGAATGCTGGATGTGTTTGCTGTTGAAAAAATGCCTCTGGCTTTCATTTGTGTTAAAGCTCTCGCACATTCAGCCACGGGCACTGAATCCTGCTTACATAATGACTAGAAAGACCTCTGTCTCATGAACACATCAATAAAGCTGGCCTCCTGGATGCTATCCATTCATATTTGAATGTGTGTGCACAGAAATAAATACTCAAAGAATGTGTTTTCTGTGAGATTTCATGGGAGAATTTGTCAGAGCTGAATGACATTAAATGTGTCTCTCATAAGCATCTCTTATAAATCCCTTAATGGATTATAAATATAGAGCCACTGCCTTCGTTCAATGTGTGAACATTTAAAGCATCACTCTTTAAAGTCATAAGAGAGTCTGAATTGGTGTGGGTGAACATTGGTAGAAAATTCCTGACCAGTTGTCTCAATAAAAGCAATAAGCATCTCCCACCTTCTTCATAATTATATTGACTATAATGGCTCTGTAATTTATTTTTTTTTTGCTATTATTTATCTTGACAAGACATGAATTCCTACAACTTATAAAATGAAGTTGACTTATTTCAACTATGTTTTTTAAGTTATAACAACTCACCTCTAGTCAAGGTAAATAAGTTAGTTAAAATTACTTATAAGAGTTGCAGAAAGCAGAAAGCAAATAAACAAACAAACATTTAAGAAAACAAAAATAAAACAACAACAATGATATATTAAATAATTCAATTGTAAGATATGTCCACATTATGGCAGTATTTTTGGCAGTAATTTCATTGATGTGCTGTGTATTTTTAACGTGATCTCATGAGAATATGTGTGTATTTTTACATGGTTGCACCACACGTACATTCAATTATGTTTTAATACACACTGAAACGTATCATATCGACATGTTTACATGACTAATACTTAGTGCTGGGCAAAGATTAATCACATACAAAATAAAAGTAACCACATTCAACACACATACATACATACATTTGAGAATGTTAGAATATATATATATATATATATATATATATATATGTAATCGCGATTAATCTTTTCCCAGCACTAGTTATTATATGTATTAATAGATTTACAGATGTACAAATGTCTATGTATTCTTATCCATAAATTCAAAAACAATCGTGGGTATAGGCGTTTCTTACTCATATTAACGAGTTTTCAGTTGAATTTTCTGACTTATTTCTTTAAGCCAGTTTACTCATTGACCCAATGTTCATGACTTTCAGAGAATTACACAATATTAAACAAGACTACAAACCTTAAAATGAATAACATTTCTCTAATCATTTAACCATTTTGCAATATTTATTTTGTTTGCCATGACACACAAAAGGCGTTTTCTCCTATGCAGTCTTCTCCGCTGCAACAATAATTACACCAACACACAACATAAATTCACAAAAAAAGTTATATTTATTCATTCGCTGTAATCTACATCTTTCAAATGTATACGATTGTGAGGAAAAGATCCAAATTTATCCCTTTATCCAGCAATCTTGATCCCAGCTCTCATCAGCGACTGTAGACGTCAAATCTTGTGTTTGTTATGAATTTAAAATCAAATATTGCGCCTCAAGAAGCTTTCTTCCCAACCCACTAGTCCGTGTGGCTGGGTTGGGATTTTTTCAAGCCTTTGACAAAGAGATTTATATATTTGTTTGTTTAATACGGAGAATGCAGAATAACATTGCTACAATTTCAAGTAGCAGATGCAATACATGCAGGCTTTTAGCCAATGGCTTATTTGCAGTTATAGTTAAACTTTGCTCATTACTGTTCACAAAGCAACAACAGTTTTCTTTTTCCATTTTGTTTTTATGTGAGACTGCTGCGTAGCATTATAATTATACAAATTAAATTTTTCTGCACATTATTACACCTCTCATAATATAGGGCCACAAACATTTAACTTACCAGTAAAGACATTCAGTATTTTCATTTATTTATAGTTTTGTAGTTTTTGATAATTTTCTATATTATACAGAAAGCAGTATAAGAGGTCATTGCATCACAGACAGCTATCTCATGCAGGGAGAATGACTGTCATATATCTTCAGAACCTGTCAGCAATTCTCTTCTTCCTCTATATGTTATTATATTGGCTCCTCCCGGAGTTCATGGACGTTGCGCGGGGGCTTTTGTAGGAGCAGGGGTAATTCACTACTGGGGTGGTGCGAGCGGGACGAAATCTCTGCTCTCCAGTTTAACTGGATGCTGATGAGAGTGCAGAGAGGATTTATTGATTAATACACAACGGGTGCGAAGTGACTTGGTGAGGTTATTGGATGAGCAGCTGATATGCTTGTCTAATATGGGGTTGATTTGATTAAATGTGGGTTTGGATGGCGTTTAAAGACCAACAGCCCAAAGATTTAATTTGGAGTTCAGGTGCAGCTCAAGATGAAGCACCTATATGGAAAGAATGGCTGGAGTAATGATCTGCTGGGATGCTGGATCTAATTAATATTGATTCAAGGTGTTTTTGGAACCACTGCCTGGAGACAGGGATATTTTTGTCATCAACAACGTGGGGATCTGAGGGAGAGTGGATTTGTAAAGTACAATTAGCTAAAAATAAGGAAACTGGCAGCTGAAGAGGGTTAAGTACAAATATTGATCAACTGATCTGTGTTTAATATTGAAGCATATAGTGTCAGCAACAACAACATTACCAGCTTGTGTGATTTGCATTTAAGGAACGAATGCATGATGAGCCAATGTTTTGAATATCTAAAGGGCCAAAACAGGAGAGGAAGTGATTAGGTTCTTGAAACCTGGGATATGAACTGCTTTAATTATGAACTGATTGCAGGATCAGATTAAATGTCTGAGGAATGGTATTAATATAAAGAAGTTGGATCTGCCTTTGTTAATGCAAAACACTGTAGTGGAGATGTCGCAGTGGAAAAAATACTTTTGGAGACCCATTCTCTTCGCTGCAATGACAATAGGCAGGGGTTAAATTGAGATTTGTTATGTAGGGGGGCTCTGTTTGCGAGGGGTTACATGTTTAATACTGATGACAGCAATCCACCAGTGTGTCTCAGTGATATCCTGGACCTCTGATAGGATTTGATAAGTTTCAGCTTTGAAGCTGTGCCAGAGGTTGACCCAAAATAGCACCTGAACTTGCATTAAATGTTGCAAATCTATGAGTCTAACACCTCTTTCTGATAGTGGCCAGCAGAGAAGACCTTGCAGGCCCTGACGGTCCACCACTGAGTAATTTTGAGTGTATGTTTTCCCTTTATTATTTAATGTGAAAATGGACGATTTACCCAAAGAGAAAATCTGAGATTCAATGTTGCTCTGATCAAATCTAAAAGCAGTTTAAAGTATCTTTCCTTCAGGCACTCCATCTGTTGCCTTGGCACATTTTTACTGCTATGAGGAACAACAATGTGTGATAAGAACAAGACTCTCATTACTCGGTGTGTGTGTATGTGTGTGTGTGTGTGTGTGTGTGTGTGTGTATGTGTGCGTGCGTGCGTGCGCGCGCGCGCGTGTGTGCGTGTGAATGTGAGAAATAATAATCACAATTATGTTCGTGAAACAGCAACCAAGTTTAACAAGGTATTCCTCACAATTTTAATAAGTCTAATTCTGCTTTATATATTTATACAGAGAACTAACCAATCACAGGTAAATCTAATCCAAAACCATTATAAGTAATGAGAACACAATCTGTAACTATGGAAACAGATGAGGGATTAATTAGAACCTAAGGAAAAACAAGAACTAATAACAGTCATAATGAACTAAATCATGAGGGAAACAAGAAACTAAAACCTGACTCTTCATCTCTTGAGTGCTGGTTATATGAGTCTGTGACGTGGACCTGAGTGGGCAGTGAGACGCTTTATAAAAAAGGCATATCATCTCTATGGTTACGACAAATAATAGCTTTAAGATGCAGTCGCATCTCCATCAGAGGGCAAACTGCAGAGCTCCGGATTTAAATCAATATTTGTATCTCCTCTCCGGGGGCAATGTTCTCATCTCCTCAATGCATATTTATTAAGACTGAGACGTACAGTTTAGACGTCTGGGTTTTTAGAAGGATGGTGTAAGTAAAAATAACCGGGAACAAAGGCTACTTCTGTGTTGATAATATTTCTGTGCACTGCTTGTCTGCTTTCCCTCAAGTGTTTATTTCTGAACAATGTAGACGTGCGCTTTAATTAATCCCACTGTGTCAATATTTGTCTTTTATTTCGCTTTGAACTTTCTCCCAAAGTACCTCAATCATTTGCAGGGCTGCAGTAACAGTTGCCTGTACAACTCTTAAAGCATTACGCACGTCTCAGTCTTAAGTTAACCCTTTAATGCATGAGTGTTTCCTCAACTATTAATACATTTTAGTGGGATGTTTATCTAAAATGATTGGATTTCTAAACAGTGCAAAAACTTTTTTAACAATTCCAGAATGATAAATCAAAGGATGTTTTGTAATTAAACAGATGTTAAAAATGTACAGGGTTAAGGTTTCACACTAATAATTCAGTCACCATAATAGTCAGGGCACTGCAACATTAGTATCAAGTCATTTCAATCCATACATTCATGCTTTTTCCAAAGCAACGTATACTATAAAAGGTCAGGGGAAGATTGAGGGGCTGTCTACACGGAGAAGCATATCACCGTGTACGTATAATTTGTTATCATATTGCCGTTTCGTCCACACGGATCTGGCGTTTTGAGAGAGTGAAACCGCTATTTTTTGAAACCGGGTCCTAAAGTGGATAAATCTGAAATCGACACCCTTGCGATTTCGTGTGTACAGCCAATCCGTATATTTTGTGAAGCGAAAACGGCATCACATTACGTGTTGGAAGTGTCACACGTAACAGCAACAACAATAACGGCGGACTACGTGATTGTGTTCGTGCTACAGAAGCTACTAAAGCCTACTAGCTTTATTACAGCATAATCTATTGCTTCTATGCAATTGTGGTGAGCAACAAGCGATAATGGACAACACCATACGTTGGTTATGCGCATGCTCAAAGTCTTCTTCTCCGTGTATAGTGTATATCTGTGGCAGAATTACAGCGCCCCATACTGGTCCGGCATATATACTACACCGCTTTCAGTCGGTTTCAGTGGTTTCGTGTTTATGGATTATTTTTTTAGAACAAGGAAAAAAAATAATCGGATAGGGAATGCACCGGCTTCGTGTGGACAAAGCCTGAGCCTATCCCAGGATCTTGGGCCACAGGCAGGGTACAAGATGGTCAGTCCATCGCAGGGCACTTACTGTACATGCACATGCACACATTTACAGACGCACATCCACAATTTAGTTACTCTAATGCATGTTTTTAGACTGTGGGATGAACCTGACTTACCCAAAGTACATCAATGCTAACAGGGACAACATGCAAACAAATAGAAAAGCTCCCTGGCTAGCCAGGCACAACCCATGCACCCTCTTGTTGTGAGACAATAATGCCAATCACTAAACCACTGTGTTGCCCATTATTTTATTCACCATAACAAAAAAAACAAACATTTGCTTTAATTGACATTACTTATTATTTTTAACTTGCACACCTCAACTTACAGTGCACAGCATAAATGAGTACACCCCCATTAAGATTTTTCTCCATTTGTTAGTAAATATGAGACCAATTTGCTGTATTTTTACACACTAGTTTTATTAAACATTTATGTTTCCTAGCATAAGAGTGAATGTCACTTACCATCTTAAGGGTACGAAAAAAACACATTTAAATCAAATAAGGTAATGCAAAAATGAGTACACCCTACAAAAATTCTTTAAAAAGCAATCTAATATTTTGTATGGCCTCTATTTTTTTTAAACAGAACTAATTCTTTTAGACATTGAATAAAGAAGTTGAAAACATACAGTTCCATCTTTTATTCTCAATTCTTGAATAATGACCTCTTTCAGATCCTGGATCCTGGATGGAAAATGACGTTCTGCTTGTCTTTTCAGAATTCCCCATACCTCAACCTGACTCACTTTTACCCTGTGCTTCTTCTAATTAGTGACCTTAGATGTTTGTTTTGGGTCACAATCATGTTAAAAGATTGCCCGGTGACCAACGGCACGGAGTGATGGTAGCATCTTCTTTGTAAGTATTTCACAGTACATCTGTGTTGTCATGATGCCATCTATAAAATTCAACTCTCTGACACCTGCAGCACTCATGCAAGCCCACAGAAGAGCACTGTCACCACCATGCTGTACTTTTGGTACCATGCATTTTCATTGTACTCCTCAACTTTGCCACACCATACAGTTTGGAACACCTCAATAGTCTTTACCTTTCTCAATATGAGCTCTAGTAAAAGGCTTTTTGTGCATTGTCTTTACCAGTGGATTTCTCTGTGGATGACAGCCATGCATGCTTTGCACTGTATGTCACAGGAAACACCACAGATTGACTTTCTAATGATTTAGCCAACTGTGCTGAACTTGCATGATGATTTTTTTCAACATCAATCATCACAAAACGCTCTTGACGAGGTGTTAACTTCAGTCCTGGACATCACAGAGAGCTTCCCACAAGTCCATCTTTTTTTAATTTTTGGATCCCTTCCGCTACAGTATTCAAACTTATTACCAATGCTTTAATAATTATCCTGAAACCTTGACCAGTTTATGCAAAGAAATGATTTTATTTCTCATGTCTTGAGACATTTCTTTACCATTTGATGCTATTCTATCACCAGTACATGGGAGTGGATTTTCTCTTTTAAATGCCACCCTCAATTGCCAGTAATCCTGTGGCCACTGGTGTGTTGATTAATTATATTCATAATTTTCTAATGAATTCCTGTTAATTACACTTTATTTAATTTTTTTGCTAACATATTCATCGGGGTGTACTCATTTTTGCAACACCTCATTTGATTTAAATGTGTTATTTTTTGAATCCTAAAGATGGTCAGTGACTTTCACTCTTTTGCTAATAAAAATAAATGTTTAATAAAAAAAGAAAGGAAATTGGTCTCATATTTACTAGCAAATGCAGAAAAATCATTATTTTCAATGGGGGTGTACTCATTTATGCTGTGCACTGTACATACTTCAGGTCTAGTATCTACAATAACTAATCTGGGGTACCTGCTGGGTTCAATGCTTGGCATCCTCTGCTCTTTCATGAAATCTTACATTTGCAGTAATGTTGTTTTGCTTTATCTGAACATACACACAAGCTGTAAATATGACTCTATAGCCACAAGGAAATAACATGACGGCGATGCTGATCAGCCGATGCCATCACAAAAACAAAGCGGATATAACAAGAAGAACTATTCTTTACTTTGGGGATGTTTTCCTCTCATTCAGCAGATAAGTTTCAAGATGTGTCCCTCACTGTCTCTTTTCATTAGTAAAGCTGCATATTTCCCTGCACACTGCAGGAGCTGAACACCTTTAACAGCCTCTCGCAGGAGTTCATGGGATGTGTTGAATGACTGAACCGCTGCTAAACAGCATTGCCCAGACACCATAAATAACATCAGAACACATAATGCAACAATTCAGATGTGAATAAACACAGCTACAACCGACCCATTAAGCTTGCTATAGCTGCAAAAGCAATTTAGCTGTTGTAGAAACACACTTATAGTCAATGAGTGCGTTTACATGCATTCACTGGCTGTTGAATTATTAGAAAATAATGCACACCCAAGGTGGTAATGCGGCACGATGCAAAGTGGAGTTACACTAAAGGGGATCGCACACCGGGCACCCAGCTTAGCGCCGCGCCGTGTCGAGTCACGTCTAGGACAACTCGGAGGTATCGCAAACCAGAAGTGCACATTAAATAGCGCGAGCTTCGTCAGATAGCATCTACTTCAAAATGCAAAATATACGTTAGCAGCCAATGTTAGTCGTTAATGATTTGGGACAAATATGATGTTATTTAATGTTAAACTATGTGAGTGGCGCTGTGTGACGGGGAGTCAAAGCTGGGCGGCGTGGACAGGCGCCACCTGGTGGCGTCGGTGTGCGTATACTCATAGAAAACAATGTGTCCGATTTTTTTAGAACGGCGCGGCACTGCGCCTTAAGGGTGTGCATTATTTTCAAATAATTCAAAGGACTGGAGTCAATTATTCCTCTTATACCACGGTTACCAGAAACATCACTCTGGTGGTTATTTTAAGACATTTTAAAGGTTAGGTGTGTGGTTTACAGAAAAATAATCAACACCCATGGAACATTCCTCAACCAATCAGAATAAAGGGTTCAACAGACCCATGATTTAAATATCAAAAATCTGTTTATTATAGACGGTTTCAGCAGTAACAACATAAACAAGCGGCTTTCGTAGTCAACATGTAACTTCCGGTAAACTCTGCTAACAATAAATAACAACAAAGTCCTTTTAAAGTAGTTTATTTATATAACAAGCTAAATAAACAACACGTAAATTACCTAGGAAACCAAAACATTTGTTATTTTCCACGAGGTATCTGTTCAAGAGTTTAGTTTAGCAACTAGTCAGACCTTTAAAAAACTGAAACCGGAAGTAAAGTTCAGACCAGACGGTTAACCGTGACAACGCACGTGCGTCTGATAAAACCGTCTATAGAAACCTGTTTACATGCAAACCTATAAACATGCTAAGCTGAAAACTGCATTTACATGGAATTTGGAGATTTGTCAGGTTTTCGCAGACAGTGACGTCACTGCTAGTCATTCAAAAAGCCGACGGGAAATCTGTCTTAAGCTATGTCTGCAGAACCTATACATGTAACACAAGCTTTTGTTTTTGCAGTTTCTCTGCCAACTGTATGAGTCGAGCGCAGACTTAATTCGCGCTTACGTCCGCATGTGACGTTTATCGTTTACACGCGGACACACGTGCACATTAACAAAACTGCCGGTTAAGGTGTTTACATGCAATGCGAAATCAGGATAATGAACATAAAAACTACCTGTGCAGATTGGTTTTTGGTTATGCCATTTATGGGCTTTCTCTGATAAAAGAAAACCGTTAAACGCGTTTACATGACCCAACACATTATCTGTTTATTAAGCATAATCAGCGTAAGACTGTGCATGTAAACGCACTCACTGTGAAATAAAAAACACAGGTTCTTGTAGCTGAACTGGTGGAGCAGTCTGCTGGCAGTTTAAAGGTCATGCGCAGAAATCACACATGATAAAACACAAATGTATACATAAAGTATGTATAACGCACTATAAGTTGCTTCGGATAAGTGTTTGCCAAATGCATAAATGCAACTGACATCTACAACCCATTTTATTGAAAATCATACATTAAAAAAAAAAAAACTGTAAAAATCACAAATTTACAAAATGAGAAAACAAATGTAGAGTGGGACTTTATTTGAGTGTTTTTCTTTTCTACGACATTTGACTTTTTCAGTGAGATGACAGAAAGATCAGAAACTGACCTGATGTCAGATCACACGCACCTCCATCAGCTGCCAGCATATCAGCTACTGTTTTACTGTAAAGAGTTCTTTGAAGTCATTGTCTTTCAATTCGGCAGTTAATCGAATTCAGTCGGTGTCATTTACTTCATTCAGTTGAATACAGCCTACGTACAAACCTTACAGTAAACTCTGTGTTGCCATTTTTCTATGTAACAGTCCACAGCCCTGTCTGCTTCACCTTCTCTTATTGAATTTCACTTTGAATATCACCCAAGGCTGTCTTGATGTTTCAGACAAATGCATGATCTCGATGTTTACCAAGCTGAAAAAGACATTCACATATGTTGGTCTCTGGTTCTTAACTGGAGGAATAATGTGTTTTGTCAATCTTAAATAGATCGATTAGACACACACAGCAACACGCAGGCTGGTTGAGTAATCTGCTTTGCGTAAGCTGGTTATAGGTTTGTCCTAGTTTTCATTCTGGCCTTGCTCATACTTTTAAGTCTCTATAGAGACAAAATTCATAAGCTACATGAAAGAAGTTAGGAAAAGGAGAAAGGATGATAAAGAAACTCTGACTGTGCAGTAGTGAGTTTGGGGAACGGAAATATAATAATCTTATTTAATATTTCTCTTTAACTTTCACGGGTCGGACAGATATTAATATCAAACATTGCTAGCATTTATAAAAACTCAATAAGCCAGTTGTTCTCAAACTGTGGATGATGACGGGGAGCCCCAGTTTTATGCCATTTTATAAAATACATTAATTTATTATCAATTCTGTGTAATTTAACCTCAGAAGGCTACTAACAAACAGCAGCTGATTGTGTTTACATAATAACCAGTTTAATATTTTACACTATTTGTCCAAAACTATAAAACCTACAAAAACCCTTTAATACAACGGTTTTGTTGCATGAATTTCAAAATGACGGTGGCCTTGTGAACAGATAGAAATGGCCCAGACCTGAACTCCTTGCTCTTGGGATGAATTGGCACAGCAAGCCAGGACCCATAAAGCAATGTCAGTTAGTTAATGACGCTTGATGCTTTTGTGTGATGTTAAGCATTTAATTTCAATAGCAAGGCATTAATCTCTCGCTTTCAATCTTCTAGGAAGGCTTTCCACTAGATGATAAAACATGGGCATGGGTACCACTCAAATTTGGCTAAATAGCAGAGGTCTTCAACTACTTTTCTTCAAGGGCCAGATTTTAAAAATATAAATATGATGCGAGCCAAACTTTGTATCTTTTATATATTTTTTACTTTTACCTATTATTATTATTTATGCCACAGGCCTGTTGAATGCTTTATTTTGATTGGCTGAGAAATTTTCTATGGGTGTTGATTATTTTTCTGTAAATTCTACATCTAACCTATCAAATGTCTTAAAAATAGGCACCAGAGATAATGTTTGTGGTAAACGTGGTATAAGCAGAGCTCTTAAACTTCTTTAATTTATGATGTTTAACTTTCATAAATTGTTACATTACACAGCAAGTATTTATAACATATAGACGGTTTCAGCATGTACAACATAAACAAACAGCTTTCCTGGAACAAACGTAACTTCCGGTAAACTCCGCTAAGAATCAATAACAACAGAGTCCTTTTAGAGTAGTTTATTTCTAAAAACAATCAAAATAAGCAACACGTAAATTACCTTAGTTCAAATCATAGCTAAAGCGTATAAAAAACGACACTTAGCTAACATTATTCTGTAAAATGTGTATTATAATGTATCCAATCTTAACTACAGATCGGCTGCCAAACCTCCCAACAAATAGCGGCAATCCATGATCACTGTCTTCCCTCATCTTTAGGAAACCAAAATATTTATTTTCAATTTGTTCCAGATTTCAGTTTTGCCACTAGTCAGACCATTAAACAAAGAGAGACCGGAAGGAGCGCATGTGCGTCTGATGAAACCATCTATAGCCATCTCCTAATGACTAAATTTGCACTTTATGTTTTCTTTTTTTAATATTTTAAAGATATATAAGCTAAACTGCCTGTCCATTGTACACTACATTCGAATGCGACTGTCAGAGTTCGCCCCCTAGTTGCAGTCGTAATAAAATTTCAGTTTAATCGTAAATCCGTCTGGGAAAGAGACTCATTTCAGAGGAAGAACCTTCAATTTACAAATGTATTTATACTTCATTATTTACTTATCATTAATCAATCATTTTTAAAGGATTCAAGTGATAAAGTTAAACAAAAAAATTATTAATAATTTTCTTACAGTGTTTTGATTGGAACATACTGAAATTACATACATCACTTTCTAGTTGGCGTGTCACGTGCAAAGTCTTTAAGTTAATTTTTTTTTATGCATCCAAAGCTCAAATTTGATCCGAAAGTTACGCACCCGCAGATGACTGGCGTCCCACACAGCTCCTTTCCAACTGTCCTTCTGGTTTAGTGGCCGTCATTTATCACGTACAGTGGAAAGGCAGCTACCATGCTGATTTTCACAGTATGTGAAGTATTAAATTGTGGTCTGACAAAAATACAAAATTTCTGTGCCTATACTGATATTTAATTAATTAGAATGACGTCTGCCAATATTGATAGTTTTGCTTTTTACTCCTTGTTTCAGATAATGTCGTGAAATCCTAGAAGTGTGGTCTTCAATCTGCCCTTGATCCACCACCGGCTATTTTTAAACAATCTGCCAATGTCTGATAGTGGGGAAATGACGTGTTTATCTGACAAAACTAGTTATAGGCCAATATATCTGTGGATAGATACCTAGTTTTTATACAGTATTGGGTATATCATAATCTATAAACACATCTAAAACAGTCATTTTTTATGAGATTTAGGACAAAGTACCAACCAATGTTTTTTATTCATGCTTCCATAAAGACACTTTGAGGTAAGCATTTCACTATAAACAAAGCTTACGCATGAGCTTCGAAAGACAATCGGTAAATTGAGATCTCAGAGGAATTAAATGATTTACAGATGCCTGCACATGTGCCATCGTACAAATGAAACAACAAATGAATTAGTGGTTAATATTTTACACCAAAGTCTACTGCAGGACATCTTAATTTTGTGCCGGTGTTACAGTGTATGGCAACTGTAGCCTGAGGTCATAATGAATGTGAAAATATTTGATTTAAAGCTCTCAAATTTGTAAAGTACCACTGTCAAAAAGCCACACAAACAATGGCCTCGTATAGTATGAAGAATAACATTTAGTAAATGACATACATAAAAAAGTATGTGCATCATTCACAGAAAATGTCACTTAAATAACATGCATATAAATGATACACTTACTGTAATTCCTTAAAGACAATTTTAATAAACTACAATATTGTAACTGGAAACAAAAAATAAACACCGGCAAAAGAACCCACAGTCAATACACACCAATTCACCAATCTATCACTAGCTTTGCAATTTCTGCTATTTTAATATTGTTTAATTATGTGCAATTAACTGCTAATTGTTTAAAATCTTTGCAATCCTTTCAACAACGCAATAAACATTATGCCAAAACTAATAAGAAAACTAAACCAGTTATTGTAATATATGTAACTTGATAATTAAGTTTAATTGATCATTTAAGTTACTCTATTACTTGATCATTACGTTTCACAAGCCCACTAGGATGTTACGGTTTCGATCCATTTTAATACCCAGTGCTTAACCACTTCTTTGGCCCCATTAATAGATTACACAACCAAATAATAATCCAAAATAAAAAGCTATTACATATCTATTTGTCATCAGGGATGACCAACAGCTTAAAAGCCTCAAAATATCTCCTGCTATTTGGTAGACAGAAAAATGAAAGTATTTACTATTCCAAGCCCTTTTAAATGGCTTATGTGCTATGATTTTTCCAACTTTTCAACGTATATGAAGATCAACGGTACAATTCTGTGCTTCCCAAAAGCTGAAAAGGCAGTATGATACATGTCTATCAGAGGAAAGGCAAATATTTGGTAAGAGGAAAGTGAGATTTGTTTGATGGAAAGAAAGCACGGCAGGTAGGAAGCATTAAGGGCTCAGTTGAGGAAAAGTCTGGATGAAGGTTGGGGATTGTGATCTAGTACTGAAGGTGATGGTGTCTGGTCTGGGAGGCAGGGAGGAGACACTGGAGCACAGGTTTGAGGTCACTCACGGTAGAATACATATTCGGTGTAGCTGGTCCAGATTTTGTCGTCAGTCTGCTCGTGGGCAAAGGCGCACGTCCCAGTGGAGTTGCAGGCCACCATATGAAAGCCTGCATCGGCTAACCTGTCGAAAGCCTGCTCCAAGAAAGTAAACTTTAGGTAGTAGCGGGATGTGTAGCGCTCTGGTGGTCGATCGGGGTCACGGCTCTCGTTCAGCGTTTCCCCAAAAACCTCTTTAGCGAGGGAGGTTTTCCCACACACCATAATCCGCGCCACTCGCCGGAACTTGGCGTCCGCTTGACTATCGCGACCAAGCGTGTAAGAGCCCCTGTAGCCAATTGTGATGAATCCGGAGCGCTTGCCATCGCCTCCTACTGATGCCATGCTGGAGCAGGCGGCCGCGGATGCCCCCAGCGAGGCCAGATTGCGGGCGATTTCAACACATGGTGACGACTCTTCCGGGTCACTCTGGCAACCTTCGTCACCCAGAGAGTTCTGTTTACTGATCTTTGGGGCCAAGATTTTGACAAGTTCAGGGAGGTTAAAGAACTCCGCCTCTCTCTGCAGTCGTCCTCGCTCTGGGAAATGGTCGGGAAGGACGAGCTGCTGATCTCGCATGTAGTCCAGAATGTAACGGAACAGGAAGCCATCTCTGTCGACGAAAAAGCGACCCTTGGTGTCGCGGGCCAAACTCTTCGTGCTCTTTTGACTGAACATCTTCCACAGGAGGGAGTCTGGAACACTTGTTAATGTAGAGTAGCGAGTTATATACACCTGGCCACCAACATTTAGCTCAATAATTTCCGGAAAAGACATTTCCTCGACAGGAACACCACTAGTATTGTCCGGCAAAGCCATAGTGGAGAAGACCGACAAGTTTTTGACAAGCTTCAAGGACTTTAGTGTATTTTTACACTAGTTTATCTCTCAGTACTGTACTGTCAAAAACATCCAGGGAAATTAAAAATAAAAAAAAAACAATGTCAATAGTCCTTTAGGAAAAATACAATGTGATTGAGGAAAAAGGGTCTTGCTTACCAACGTGAAATACTGTCATTAAGCAATTACGCCTGGTTTTTAGATTATGTCCGATTTCATTTGTCCTTGTCCATAATCTGTCTTTCCAAACATCGAGAAAATCCCATTTACCGACACCAATCGTAAATCTTACAGCCACTGAACAAACACTGTTGAAATAGCGCACCTACACAGCCTGAGTGTGCGTGAAAATATAGCGTGTTGTCATGATAAAATGTCTATAAAGGTGATGGGAAGAAATGCGTGTAAATAAAAAGATTTAGGATCCATTTCTCTCCGTGCTCTCATCCCGCACTGAGCGCACGCAGCAACTGGACCATAATATTCACGTGCGCTAGCCCCGCCCCCTCACGTCTGACGTCCTCAATAATGCATTTATGACCTTCTCTTACTTTCGGTTACCATATGTATGTTTCTTATATTTATTTACTTGTCCTTTGTTGTTGTTCCTTTTTAATGGTGTGGTAATGTGGCATCACATTATTTGCATTTATATTAACATTAAAATATTACTGTTTGCTCTATAATTGCAATGCACAATTTCATTATGGTAAAACAATACAATATGAATCATCAAAGAGATTAGAATAAATACGTTTAGTTTATTTCTTGTGAAGAAAGTACAAATGGCAGATTTGCCTCAAGTGTGCAACGCAATATTATAATACAATTCAACACTGACATCTAGTGGTCAAAGACTCTGACAAAGTTATGTTTCATTCACTGCTTAAAGGGATAGTTCACGTTAAAATAAAAATTATGGCATCATTTACTCATCCTCATGTTGTTCTAAACCTGTATGATTTTCTTTTTTTCTGATGAACACAAAAGAAGATATTTTGAGAAATGATGGTAAACACACAGCAGTAAATGACCATAGACTTTCACATGACACATATGCATAAGTGTGACATCTAACAAAATAAACAAACAACCACTCCATTGCAAGTAAAAATGCCATTGTAGCAGTTTTTTTGTTTGTTTTTTTACAGAAATGGATGTCCTTTTAAGTCTTACTTGGTTATTTTGGGCTGTTATTTTTACTGTTGTAAAAAATCACCCTTTAAATGGGATCTCTTTGTATTTAATGAACTTTACTTACTGAAAAATAGTTCAAATGTGTTTGCTCAGCAAAGAATGTTACAGTGTTACATTGTGAAAGTACACTGATAACTGCAGCTATTTCATTGATTCAACCTCTGATTTAAGAAAGTTTTATCTTAACAAGGGAAAATAATGGCATTGTGATAAGTTGTTGCCATTCTATGAAGACATCACAAGAAATCTACTTTGTATGGTTATAAATAAAGATTGTATTGTTTTATATCAACTGGCTCTGTGGTTGTGTTCAGTGTCTGGTTCTGTTCGGGTTAATGAAAATAATGAGGTAGACAAATAGACTAGCAAGCAGCGTGTTCAAATATTTGCTCAATTGCTATTCCATTTTATCTGGGTCATGTGAGATAAAAATCTGTAAACAGTGCTGTTTCTGTGAACAGGGGGTAATTCATTTCACATAATAATTTCACATAATCCAATCAACTGAGTGGTATGACACAATATAAAGTTATGCTGGCCTAACATTTAAATCCTGTTTGACATTGAATTATCTTTTTACCTTCCTATTTGTCTTAACACTCTGCTGTTTAAATTACAATTATACACGACTTTACGATAAATGTTCTTGACTAATTTACTACTGAGGTTATATTTTATCATAATAGTGTGTAGTGCCAGCATCTACCAGCAGGGGCTGTCGGGTCGGGAACAAACGACATGGTCTATGACGCCAGCACGCAAAGGCGGATGTGTGACATCATCACATGCGTAACGCACATGAGCAGCTATGGCGGAGAGTTAGTGGCGACTTATTTTTCCGGTAATACCAACATCGGTTTCTCGCAGATACACCAAAGTGCATAATTGTTTTTCGTTTGCGAGCAAACGTTGTTTTATCTCGTGCACCTTCGGGTTTTCTTTCTCTCGAGGCGGGTGGAAGCGAAAAGAAGATGCCTAATATTAAGATATTCAGCGGAAGCTCCCATCAGGATCTGTCTCAGAAAATCGCCGACCGCCTTGGCTTGGAGTTGGGCAAAGTGGTGACCAAAAAGTTTAGCAACCAAGAGACATGTGTGAGTAATTTCTGAAAATGATGTGAAAGTGTGACATTCACATGCTAAAGTGCTTTGCATCATGTACCGCTGGGAGTTGTAGTTCATCTGTTGTCCGCCAGTGCTCCACGTGGGATTTAGCAGATTACAAATCCCAGAATGCTGAGCGCCGCAATGTGCGCAACACGACTAGTGCGCGCTTTCGGTGTACATTTTTTATTGGTTTTATTGTGTAACATTATTTTTATTATATCTGAATCCTTTATTGTCATCTCTGTTTGCTATATAATCATAGCATGTAGTATATAATTTAATATTTCATAATTAAGTTTAGTTTATCTTTCATGTAAGGATGCTTTGAAACAATGCAACATAGAATAAAACGTACACAATACACTTTTTAATAAGTTGTTTTTAATTGCTATTTTATTTGTATGTTTAAACGGGCTGGACTTTAACTTTTGTATATTTTTAAGGTAATGTAGTGTTGACACTTTTAATCAGATGATGTTATCGTGGAGACGTTATTTACTCTTTCAAGAGCTGTTTGACAGGCAAACATCGTGTCACTGCATTGGGATGTATCGGCTCTCAAATTTGATTTTTTATTACTGTTTTTAAAGAGTGATTTGACCAAATACCATGGTAATCAGAGTAAACTGAAGTTAGTACTGTAAAATTATCTTTAACCCAATCTAAGAACTATACAGTCAGTTTTTATGAATGAGTCTCCATTGTAGAGCATTGCATTAGTGGCACAAAAGGGTTCATGGGTATGAAGTCGAACTGATAAAAATGTATACTTTGTAATGTACTGTTACTGTAAGTTGTTTAAAGCATCTGCAAAATGCATAAATATAATGTAAAGGTCTAGTACCAAGACACAACAGTTGTGAAAAGTGGGGACAATAAATGCAGTAACTATGGTATTTTGATGGGAAGTGTGGTAAGTGTGCACACCAACGTGTTTTCGCCTACGGCCGGTGTATGTTTTCAATAGTTTCCAATGGAAGCGCCACGCTTTTCAAAAACGCCAGCAGCATAGTATCCGCCTGCCGTTTTTAGCCACGTTTCAACGCTTTGGTGTACACGCTCTCTTATGCGTTTCATTTGTTGTAGTAGAAGCAGATGTGTCACAAGTTGTTGTTCTGTCCTTTCCAGTGTGGAGATTGGAGAGAGTGTACGTGGGGAGGATGTCTACATTGTCCAGAGCGGCTGTGGCGAAATTAATGACAATTTAATGGAGCTTTTGATTATGATCAACGCCTGCAAGATCGCATCTGCCTGCCGAGTCACAGCAGTCATCCCATGCTTCCCTTACGCAAGACAAGATAAAAAGGATAAGGTGGGTCGAAGGCTATGCATTCTTTCGTTTTAAGCTGTCAACGGAGGGGTGTAAAAGTGTGCTATTGTTTACCTCTTAGAAAAAATGATTTGATTTTGGAAAAGAAGGTCGAACTTTAATGGACAACCACGACTGTTATTATCAATCAAGTAAACACTTGTTTGTTGTTTTGTGTAGAGTCGGGCACCCATCTCTGCCAAGCTGGTTGCAAATATGCTTTCAGTCTCTGGTGCTGACCACATCATAACAATGGATCTCCATGCATCCCAAATACAGGTGGGCATTATAGCACTATCTAATGTTGAGTGAGAATCCATCAACATTTCTTTGCAATTAATAGAAATTATGAATAGAAATGTTACATTAAGATCTAAAGATTTGGGGCTCCTTTTTTGTTGTTTTAGGGTTTCTTTGACATTCCCGTGGACAATTTATATGCAGAGCCTGCAGTGTTACAGTGGATTAAAGAAAATATTCCAGAATGGAAGAATTGCACTATAGTTTCACCAGACGCTGGAGGAGCCAAGAGGTCTGTTTGTTTATGTGATTAGTTATGCTCTGTGTATTTGTACCTGCTGACCTACACGTGCTGTAACTTTCACTTGATTCGTGTATTTTTCCATTGGCAGGGTGACCTCTATTGCAGACAGGCTAAATGTTGACTTTGCCCTCATTCACAAAGAAAGGAAAAAAGCCAATGAGGTGGATCGTATGGTTTTGGTTGGAGATGTGAAGGATCGGGTGGCCATATTGGTTGATGACATGGCAGATACATGCGGTACCGTCTGCCATGCAGCTGAAAAGTGAGATTTTGCATTCGTTTACATCAAATCATCTTCAGTGATCTTGGCGTTTTGAGAGTTTCTTACACTAGTTTCTTTTTATTTTTTATTAAGGCTTGTATCGGCAGGTGCCACCAAAGTTTATGCCATCCTTACCCATGGTATCTTCTCTGGTCCAGCCAGTTCACGCATCAACAATGCTTCTTTTGAGGCTGTAGTTGTGACCAATACAATTCCTCAAGAGGAGAAGATAAAACACTGTCCAAAAATACAGGTTTGTCCAGTCAAAACCATCTGATTCACGTCAACACTTAAAGGCCAATAAAGTAATTTTTTTATTTGTTTTAAATGGGTAAAATATTGGTTGTTCTTATTTAATATTATTTGCAGAATACACTTGGTATGTGATATTTAACCAATCTGTCTGTCCATCAGTCTGTCTATTGCAAAAGTGCCATGTAATGGTCAACGTTTCTCAAAATTATTATTTCTCATAGATCAAGTTTTCGGTGTGCTGACTAATAATTACTTTTAAGGACATGTATAATAAGTATGTTATTCACTGATCTACAGGTTATTGACATTTCCATGATCCTCGCCGAGGCCATTCGCAGGACCCATAACGGCGAATCTGTGTCCTATCTTTTCAGCCATGTTCCTTTGTAACATTTCACCACTTCTGGCCAATGCCTAACTTCATTCATCTTACCCAAAGAGGCCTGACCGAAGATATCAGCCTTTACAGATACATTTCCGTAGTTTAGGATTTTAGAAAGACTGAGATTTTTCCACTGAGAGCAAGACATGCAATATTGAGTTTTTGTTTTTCAGTCTATATTTTGTATAAACTGCTGTTACAATCTGTGACTATAAGCTAGATTTTAGGTTAGCTAGTTTAAAAACGTGTCACATTGTAATTTATTTGTTTGTATTCACTGATATAAACTTCTGTGCTGAATCAGGCAAAATCACATTTTGAAAATAAGCGGTGAACAGGTCATTTTGACAGCCTTATTACAGATTGTGTAAATCAGTTTAGAGGTTTGTTTGCTAGGATTAGATTATAGCTTGATCTCTGCAGCTTGTGCTTGCTTACCAAAACCATTAAAGGATCCATGTTCATTTTCCAAGGATGTTTTTAAGAACTCTTTATATGAACGTTTCTATAAATAAAAAGTACTTTCTTTCTTACATTGTTACATCTTGATAGTGCTTATGTTAATTACAGCAGGTGGGGTGCGTGATTTTTGAAAACACTTTGGAAAAGGGAGTCGGGCGGACTACCAAAACACTTGTAGCCAATCAGCAGTAAGGGGCGTGTCTACTAACCAACATGTGTTGAATACCCTGTTCTGATGACGCAAGAGTTGCAACTACGATAGCTGAGAAGGTCATTCTTTGTGTTCTTTTTAAATGTTTCTGGAGGCTGATGAAATTATTATGAATATGTGTTAAAAATACGCTGCACTTGCCGTCCAGAATAAAAGCGAACATTCCAACTTGGACCCATTGTGCGAGCTGTCTCTTTAGTACCCAATCATTTATTTACATGTTGCTGCTGATTCTGACACACCCACCTGACCAAACAAGGAAAAAAACGTATCTCAAATCCGGTTGCACATCAGCGCACACCGTTTCCAGGAAACATGTCGTTCAACCTGGAAACCGTAGCAAAACATTGCATACCGTTTTGAACTTGAATGTGCCCCTGGGTTGTGTATGTGTGGGGCGGCTCTATCAAATGAAGGTCCAGATTTTATTGGGGTAGGGGCGTGATTGTTTAGGTGATTTCAAATATCAACATTGGCTTTCAGAGATCATGCACCCCACCTTTAATGTCTGTTTTAATCTCTTAGGAAAGTTTGTTTTCATTAAAATTACTTTAAATACACATTCCTACAATTAAACATTTTATTTAAAGGCATGCTTTGGACATTGCTTCTGTGATGTTAATATATTACTAAAACCTGTTGTGTTTTTGAGCTCAACTCGCATAATAAAACAATTCCAGGATTACGCGTTCATATAATGGTTACTAACTGTCATAAACTTAGCAGTGAATTATAAGCTACATTTATTAAACGGTAATGTTAAATTCTAGATGTACTAACAAACTATAAACTGTAGTGTGTTTTGGTGTCATTTTTCTTTTTGTTGTTGTTAGAATCTAATTCTACGCAGGTCTAGAGGTATGAAGTTTTCGTTGAATCTGTAGTAAAGAGACGAGGTCTGAGGTGAGCAGCAGAGAGTTCTGATATATATCAGGGGCCATGAAAGACACTGACACCGAGATGCAGTTCAAACATAGACCGAAGTTTATTAGACAGGCTTCAGCTTATATAGTGTACAGAAAGGAAGCACTGGTCACCTGATAAACATTTGATAATGTCTAGAAGAATCATGTGGGCAGCTATTGAGCAAACATGTCTGGAGAACAATCACATGATTGGTCCCATCGCAAGAGCATCTGGATACGGATACATAAATAATAATGCTTAGACAGTTGTATTGTGTAAAAAGAGGAATGGGAGATTAGAACAGGGAAGTCTGGTCGTAGCTTTTGTGCATAGTCAAGGGAAAATGTCACAACTCAATCTCAACTTAGTAAATGCAAGATAAATGAACTGTATCATTGCTTCATTAATCATCCGAATATAACAATAAAGAAATATATATCAAATAGGTAAATGTGGGGTGTGTGGGGGAACAACATTTAAATTCTGACAGTTGTGTTGTTATATTACGTGTTAATTCAATCAGGAAATAAAATCACGCAAGAATGTGACGTCACGGCATAGACACTATTGAGGAGTGGCGCTCACAGCGAATAACGGACACTGTTCATTTACATCCAATCGTTTAATTCATTTCTCAATCACGATTGATCTGCTGAAGAGAGCTTCAATATAAAGATTGTTTATTCTCTATAAATCATCGCCGGTGTATTTGATTGAAATCGCTGCACATCTGTGAAAATCTCCGATTAAAGGTAGAATTGTCTTTGTTGTTTCTGTGTAATTATAACACGTGTGCGTGCTTAAGTTTGCTTAAATGTAGTTTATTTATGAGTAAACGCGTCATTTCATAGCGTAATATTGATGCACATTTAGGGGCTGCAGTTAAATATAAATAATGTTTAATTTTACATTTACATAAGAAATTCATGTAGCCTTAAATGTGCAATGTCTTAAAATGTACTTATTAAATTAACTTGGACCACAATGTTAATATTAGATTAGCATTTGACTTTATGAATATCATACATAGCGTAATGCTTTTTAAAATCTATTTTGTTTCGTTTATTTAAATACCGCATGTACCTTTTTTTTGCCACTGGTGTCCCAGATAGCAGACCAGCAGTAAAACCTCAACTAAAATTGTGTTTCTATTGGATTATCAACATTTAATCAATGTTACCTTGCTATATGTGGTTACATTTTGGCAATATTAAAGGTTTTATAAAATAATATTTCTTTTTTTTACAGCACAGTCAACAACAAACATTGAGATAATGTTTTAGTTATTTTAATTAGGTTTGTTTAAAGTGGGATTGAATTATGTTTATTCATTTGCGCAACAATGTATTTGGTATGAAAACATAAAAAACTGTTTTAAACACGTGATGATGCAATCCTTTAAATCTTAACTCTTGAGTGTAGCCGAATTTAATGAATGTAAAATTATCATGTCACATTTTATGTGTCAGATAAAAGCACAGTAAAACCAGTGACATAATGAATCACCTATGTAAGACCAAACATCCTTATTCTTTAAATATAATGAAGTAGATGAGACTCAATTGTTACATTTGGCATACTATTGGTGACACTTCATGAAAGCAGTTAAAACATTTTAAAAAACATATTTTTACTTAAAAAAATCCAGATCCCTACCCTGTCTGTAAAGTCACTGGAGGGTTAATAATTATAAAGAAAAGTTAGAAGAATCATGAAATCTTATAGTGCTGTTTTATGCAAAATAAGTAAATGAATAGCTTTGAATAAAGTTTATCTATAAATGTGAGTGATGGTTGATACAGTAATACATGTTGTCAATCATGGTATACTCACTAAATTAAGTAGTTTAATCCATTTGTATTCTAGTTTTTTTTTACAGTTCCCTAACAATAAAGTGGGCCATAGCAGCGAGTTCAACCAAAAGCGTCATATAAAATCATCAGATAAATTAGATAATTTCTTATAATATATACATATTTTCTGTTTTATATACTTCAAAATGTTTTATGTAGAAGAATATTTGAGAGCATAAATTTCAGGATTCAATGCCATGACATTAATATGTTATAACAGTATTAATACTAGACACTTTATACGGACAGTAGTAAATTAATGTAGGGCTGCACGATTTGGGTAATTTTTCCCATTGCGGTTATTGATGCTAAAATTGCGATGTGCAATCGTGAATCTGTTTTTGTGTACATATAAATGTTGAAGTGTTAATTGCGATTATACTAAATGGTATCACGAGTCAACTTGATGGGTTTTAAGGAAAATCCACACACAGTTTAGCTAAAATTTGTATTTGTAAAACTAGAAATGTTTTCGTATTGCCACGTGATGTAGCAACTGCTCAGTGTCAGTAATCCTAAATCCAAAATACTGCCATACAACAGACATAGAGTTTTTTTTAGCTACCAGATCACTGTCAATCTCCTCTGCATCCATCTTCGCTCTGGTATAATTGACGACGCACACCACACACATGCATGCCACACGTGCACTGCCTTTTTTGTTCATTTTTCTTTCTTTTTTTAAACAGCAAGGAAAATCATCAAACTGTTATCAGAAAGTTTGTGTTAACAAGTCCACACATTTATTTATTTAATATAATTGCAACTTTTTGCTGTCATATAATCGCACAGGCTGACATCGCGATTGCGATGCGATTAATTGTGCAGCACTAAATTAATGTGACTTATTCACCATATTGTTTTGATGGTCGCGCTATTGTCTTTTTGGCCAGTGCTGTTTTTAATCATTCTTAAAACATTTAGTAAGATATGTATTTTACTGTATGTATTTATGAATATACATATGCAATTTGGTGTACATAGCAGTAAACGTCTATTGTATTGTACTTGTATGCAGTAGTTGTATGTATGCAACCCAGTATCACAACATTCTTACAATTATCGCTTCGGATTAGGGTTAGATTTACATTAAATGACATCCTTACCCAAACCCAACCCTTACCCTAATGCAAGGTGACAATGGTTTAAAAATCATAAAATATTAAAAATAAATCATGAAAAAAAGGTTGAAAACAGTACTTAAAGTGACATCCGAACGCAAACACCAAATCTAACCCTAAACCGAAGCATCAATGGTTTGAAAATAGGACAAAACAGTTAAGTAACAAATACCTGACAGTGACAGAAATACGTGACATGTTTACACAAAAAGGCGGAAAAACATGTCAGTGAGTGTCACGGAAAAGACTCACAAAATTATGACACTATAATTTTGTAATACAGGGTTGATGTATGACAACAAAATAACGTATCATCTTTGGTCCTGTCTTTCCCCAGCAACACAAGCTATGGGAGGCAATTCCAATGACGACCAGGCAGTTTTAGAGTCCACCGACTCTACAGCCTGGTTTCGCAGCTACTTGCATGGAGGAACCTCCAGCCTCATTTCCACCTTGACCACCATCATCACGTTCCCTTTGTACAAGACTGTGTTTCGTCAACAGCTGCACAGCACTTTAGTACGTGAAGCCGTGGTCCAGTTATTTAAAGAGGGTCCGCTGAAACTGTACCGTGGTGTAGCTCCACCCCTCCTGATGAGATCTCTCAATGGCACGCTCCTGTTTGGCCTCCAGGACACTTTCCTACAGAAGCTCTCCTTTTGGGCCGAGCCTCCTCTTCTTCGAAATCTCCTGCCGTCTATTGCTGGTTTAGGTGCGGGTGTGGTGGAAGCCGTTGTCTTTACTCCTTGTGAACGTGTGCAAAACCTCCTGCAGAATAGCAGGAATGACAGCAGCCTTCCTACTATAAGAAGTGTATTGCTCAAGTTAAGTTCGAGACCATTAGCATCAGGGTACTACACGGCATTCCTACCTATACTTGTCCGTAATGCCTTAGGAAACAGTCTCTATTTTGGCCTAAAGGACCCAATGTCTAAAGCACTCAGGGATTATGGCTTTTCTCCTGTAGCGTCATCCTTTATATCAGGAGGGTTAAATTCAATGATGATTAGTCTACCACTGTATCCTCTTTCTGTGCTGGTGGCCAACATGCAAGCTCAAGTAGAAGCAGACAGAGGAGTAAAACGCAGTTGGCGGCGGCTTTGGGCAGCCCGTAACCGTAGCCTGGTTCTTCTCTATCGTGGAGGTGGCTTGGTCATCTTTCGCTCCTGCATTACCTGGGGCATCACTACTGCCATATATGACCAGTTGAAAAGACACTCAAGATGATAAACCGTAGTGATGCAGTCAGCGAGAAATCAGTGATTTCCTTAATAACCAAAATCTCAGGTTTATATTAACATTGTTTTGCACAAACCTAAGAGACCAAACATTGAAGTTGTGCAATGATGTAGGCCTATTGTCACAATCTGCTAAAATATTTATTAATGTTACGCACACAATGTAGTAAACATGATGTATATACGTTTTTTATTTAAGAATGAAAGAATTCTGACCTTGCATAGTGTTGAACTGAAATGCGAAATAAACCATTTAAGTATTACAGGAAATCTATCCGACTGTCTTTGTGTCAAAGCCTTTAAAATGGAAAAGAAACACTACAGTCTCAGTTTTTACAGCAATGGGAGATATAAATTCTGGATATAAAGTCAATATCAAAAAGTTTAAAATTGATCAAAGTAAAAAACATGAGGTTGAATTATGACTATAAATTGTATGTGAATTTCAATTCATTTTAATTCAAATTAAAGTATTGTAGCAAATTCTTGTTAATCGTCATTGTGATTAACGCACCTATAATACTTAAAAAAGGTATTTTAAGGTGGAATGTTACAGATTTTATGTGCCACCCCAGAGTAACTGCTGGCCCCTGCCAGTCCTGGCCACGCCACTGTCCGAAAAGCGATGTGTCCCCGATTGGCCAGTTAACCAGTATGTGGTGATTGGGCTGAAAACCTCTGATGTCAGCCGGAAATGTGACGCTCCTTAACATGTTTATAAGATCAGCTCCCAATGCAATACTGACAGGAGATAATATCATCTTTACTACTGTATCAATACGAGCCGAAGCTGATACACAAAATGCAGATGACCAAGCTGATCGATCAACTTTACCAGCGCGGCTGGAGCAGAACGTAACAGATTGGTAAGCTAAGGATATTAAAACATTAAAACCATGTCTGCGTTTGTGTTTGCAGAAACAACAAGCGCTACTCTGCACTGCACACAACTTGTGTTTGAATCATGGTTTACTCAGTACTTTAAATATGAAAACATAGATTACAGGCTGTGACTCAGAAGCGGGTGGAGTTATGATAATGACCGTCCGGCCCAGGAAGTAAACTGTTGCCTACAATCCGTGTGTTTGTTGTAGTCCAAGAAAAAAAGATTTAAGTTGGAGACCAACTTGCGTCATCATTTACTTTGGGGTTTGTACCTTTGCATATCGTTAACATGTAATAACACACACACACACACACACACACCCCAAAGGATGTGTAAAATTGTAACTCGGAAAATAGGTGTTCTTTAAACAACTAGAACCTGTCAATCTTTTTTTCACACCTGAAACTTTTTATAAATTAAATATAAAATACATTTTACGTAATGGTCAACAATTAGATTTAATTGAAGCTATATTGCTTTGCCCAAACTATTCTTAAGTAATTGTAATGATATTTTAAATAATAGTTTGTAGCTAATCCCAAATGGGACTAAACAACAATCCTTCATACATCAGAGAAAATACTATTTGATACACTTTTTGTTTATTTGCACAATGTCAATTTATCCAGTGGGATCATGACCGCAAAGGTATTCATGTCTGATCGCCTTCCTTAAAATACAGCAACTGAAGGTTGATCGCCGGAAGATGGCGCTGCTGACACATTTATCTCCCCCGAACCGCTGTTTTTCATCCTAAACCTAAACACAACATCCCGCGAGGTTAGTCAGTAGTTATATATCCCCTCTAGCCAGAGTCCACTCACCCTCTGCACTTCAGCACGAAGTCCCTCAGTCGCAAAGCCTTGCTCTTCTCCTCGTTACGAGTTCGTTCGTTGTTCGCCCTTAATTTATTTCACATTGCTACTGGTATTAGTCATTCGCACAAACTTCACATCGGGATTACCAATCAGAATTGCTGACTGTCTATCCAACCAACCAGAATGCAGAACCGCTACAGGTCAATCCAATCATAATTCAGAAGTGAGAAATTGGGCCAATCAGATCGCGCGGATTACCACAGCGCTGTTGTGAAACGGAGGCGTGATTGCTATTTAAACCAACTGCCCACCTTCAGCACGCACATAGGTTCTGTCAACGACATTTACTGTGGTAAATATTTTTGAGGACAGCTCTAGGTAAGTCACTAAAAGTACAAAGAATTAAATATTTGTTTCATCAGAGAAATGCTGTAGCATATCTTTTATGTATTTCTCCAGAGATTGTTATGCAGTATAGATGTCTCTTTAAAGTGTGCAGGTAAAACGCACGATTGTAAACCAATGCGATTGTAACATTCATGTAAACTCTATTTGATGTATATTTTAATGTTAAAAAATGAACACCTGCAAATGTCAAGGCTTTGCAGCATATGTTAATAATGCGCATTACCTGAGTGTGCGCGTGCGCCGCGCGCTTGAGAGGAACATAGATGTTTATCTTTGCTTCGGGCAGGGTGCCTGTTCATTATAAACAGCACTACACAATAATATCAAACTGAACCTTTCCGTTATTAAAACATATCAGGAATTTCACACAGTCGTCTGAGATATTCATACTGGGTGTGGTGAACACGTGAATATATGCATGCTTAGTTTAACGGTGTAGTTTCTAATGCAGTTTTATGTTTTAGTAAATTGTATGTGTGTGTAAAAAAATGTGTGAGCTATACACCTTATCAGGCTTTAAGTCTTTAACAGTTCAAGGCCTGGTCACTTCTTAAGATTTGTATTGTCTTTCTGTTTATTACATGTAATAATCATTTATTATCATTTGACACAGAAGGAAAAGGTTAAATATTAATGCACTATCAAAAGATTTGAACATTGAGGTTCTTGACAAAACACTTTTTATAGAGGATTCATTTCGCACCATAAAAAAGAACAGAGGGTGTCCAAATATCTTGGCAGATCATTGCATAGATTCATTTTGTAATGTTACTTCCTCTTGTTGTGCAGATCTTTCTGTAATACTGCCAGTATTGTGTTGTTATCTTATGCACAAAAGTTAGGCCTCAGTTCGTTAAAAAAAGTTCAAATAAAAATCTCCTTAAAAACCACAACTGCAAAATACGCAGCTTTGTGAAGTAAAAGCATTTAATGGTAGGTTGGTGATATTTAATGTTGTTTGTTGGAATAAGGACCTGTGTAACCTGGTTTTTAATGTGCACCTTAGAGGAGGGTGGGGTCCACCTGCATGTTCATACAAAGTGAGGGAAACTTAAAACTTGGAGGAAATGGGTAGTTGAAAACTTCTGCTTTTGTTAAAAATGTGGTTTGACAATGAGACACAGTTATATACCTTGTCAGTTATATCTGCTCACAAAATACTCATGAATATTTTGGTATTGAATTACTCTAATTCACACAGACTCGCCAAAATGAGTGACAAAAACCCTGTTAAAGAGGAAGTGAAGCATTTTGACAAGAAATGCCTGAAAAAGACGAATACAGCAGAGAAAAACACTCTGCCAACCAAAGAGGGTAAGCGAGTTTGGCAGCTTCATGTTTCATTGTTTCAGTACATGTAGTTTGGATTTGCACAGTCTTGTGCTGATCTGACACACACACACACAGAGAGACACACACACTGCACAATTCTCAAGATAACACGAAGAAAAAAAAAACAGACCGCCTCTGCCTTTGTTTCACCTGTGGCCTATCAACAAAAAAAAAAACCACAGTTAAACCCATAAAGGTGTGGCTCCTGACAGATTCAAACCCTACTGCAACATTGTTACACAAGATTTCCAAACAGCTTATGATAGATTGATTTGAGACTTTTCATTTTGCTGCTAGTTTAGTTAAGTTTTTAAGTTAAGTTTTTAATAATGAATAATATGATCACATATCTCCTCACTATTAAAGCTGTAGATTTATGCATTTGGTTTCTCTTTAACATCTCTGTGTGCTACAGTAATCAGACAACACAGTAAACCATCTTGGACATATTTCCACAATGTTTTTATTTAATGCCTAAAGCATGTTGCTTTCATGGTCAGTGCAAATAATTCACCATCAATTTGCATGTACAGTTTCCTTTCCAGGGAATGTACTTTTTTTTTTATGAATGCACATAGATTATGATGATAGTAAGTTCAAGCTATGTTCATTGTGTCTCTGCTGTACTGTGTCTTAACCAAACTATTTGCCTACTAAATGTGAAACTTCCATGCGACATGACAGCCAGTTACAACATGTCATGTTTAAGATACAGTTATGCAACGTTTTTGACAGATGAGAGTTATATGTCTTGTTGCTTAGTATGAGCAGTGAAACATGACACAACATTATACAGAAATATGTATTTCTTAACCTTTAGTCAAATTGATTCACATTGTTCATTGTTGTAATTCACGATTCCTCTTTTCACAGATATTGAGCAAGAGAAAAAAGCTGTACAGGCGGGAAAATGAATCTAACCTGTCACCACTCCTCTCACTTCCTGTCCCGCCCCCCTTGGACCCTCTACTTCTGCATATGAAATCATACTAAAATCATTGTTATTTTTTACTGTACAAGATGAAAACTGTATAATCGTGTTTTAATTGCAGCTGTGGATATTTTCAGTCTTTTATCATGTTATTTTGAGAGGTGACTGATGTTTTTGCAGCCTTCTGTCATCAACATATCATGACTGTCAATGCAACTCGTGTCATCTGAATCTGCTATTATTCGTGACCGGTTAATCTTATAAATAACATGTAAGATGATAGTTTTGTTTTATAAATAATAATAAAGTTTTAAAATGTATTCCAGTGAATTTAGTACTGCTGTTGTACACATTAAAAGCAGAGTGTACGATTTTTGAAAAACACTTTGGACCATCAAAACACACTTGTAGCCAATTAGCAGTAAGGGGCGTGTCTACTAACGGACATCATTGCCTGGGGTGCGTATGTGTGGGGCGGGTCTATCAAAAGAAGGTCCAGATTCTATTGGGGTAGGGGTGTGTTTGTTTCAAATGTTAACATTGGCTTTCAGAAATCATGTACCCTGCCTTTAACAATGGGAACATTTCATAGAAAAAGGAAATACATAAATATGTTTTGGTTTTGTAAAAATGATTAGATTACATATACAGTGTTGGGTAAGTTACTAAAAAAAGTAATTAGTTACTAATACTTTAATTGTGTAATTAGATTACTGTATGCATTACTATCTCCAAAATGTGTTTAATTACGTATTACTAATTACTTGTTAAATGATACAAAGATATGCTTGAAATGGCTCGAAAAGTAAATATGATTTATAAGGAAGTAAATAAATTATTCTGGTCACACAATTTAAGGTCCAATTCTCACTAACTATTAACTACTTTTTAATATACTCCTAATTACTGCTTGTTTATACTTAGTAAAGTAGTTGTTAAGTTTAAGTAGGCCTATTGCTAGAACTGGGTGGATTAAGAATGTAAAGTAAGGTTTTGCAGAATCAAGCATTAATATGTGCTTTTAAAGTACTAATAAACAGCCAATATATCTGTAATAATAATGCCAATAACCAACTAGTGAGAATTGTAAACTACACTATAGTGTTACCATTATTTTTATTAACTTTCCAAAGTATTCAAAGCGAGAAGGATACATAAAAAACATGCATTTTAACCTTAGACTTTAAAGGGCAGTTTTCCTGACAGGGATTAGACTAGTCCTAGACTAAAATAAATGTACGAGCTGTCCAAACTGAAAACAACTTAAAATACATCAGTGCCCTTTGTTTTGCCTCAAAATGTTTTTAGTAAGGCGTGTTATATTTCCTAATTAAAGGCCTAGTCAGCTAATCCCTGTCTGGGAAACCACCCCTAAATGTTGATATTAAATCCACTATTGTATTCTTCAGTCCAGTATTTAAAGTAACTGTAATTGAATTACAGGAAAAATAAGAGTAATCCCGTATTTTACCTTTTCAAGGAAAAGTAATTAAAATACAGTAACTAATTATTTAATAACTAGTTACACCCAAAACTGGACGTACACTAGAAGGAATGGGTTTCATCTTTTACATTTGACACCAAACATTCGTGTGTTCATATCTAAAAACAACCAACAGTCTAACATAAGCATTTATTTGTTTAGCAGACACTTTATTCAAAGCAGCTTGCAAATGAGGATAAAAGCATATATTCATGGGCTTATGTTGCACAGTAACTTCCAATCACATTTCAGTGTTGTACAATGTGTAATGTGTGTGAATTGCAGCACATTATTCCTCTTGCTGTGGTTTTTGGACTGTTTTAGTCTCTGCCAAAGAGAAGCATTCCCAAAGAATTCCTTACTGTAATGTTTATACATTTCAGGCAGATTGCACCATGTCTCAATTCTGTAATGATCAGATATATAAAGTCTTTGTTTTATATTTTTCATGGAGTGCAGTCTTTATAATGCTGACCTTTTCTACTTCATTAAACCTTTCCATAGAGAGTTGCTTGTTTGCAAAGGCAAACCTCATTCCTATTGATTATGGTTAGTGACTTGAACAAACCAAACCCTGTTAAACGTTGGCATGTAACCCGCACAGTGTTTTCTGCCATGGACAAAAATGATTCCTCGGCTGTTTAAGGGTGTGCTATAATTTTTTTGGCGATTGGACTTATGCAACCACATTGCATTGTTCTGGCAACCACCCAGAGCACTGTATACATTAACAGAAAAAAGGGCGTTACTGTAGCGTTACAGGTACCACACTCACTGACATCACCATATATATATATCACTGTAAAAAAATTCTGTAGAAATTACAGTATTACTGGGTGTTACTGGCAACTAGCTGCCAGTAACTTACCGAAGATTTTACATTTATGTTATTTACTGGCAACATTTTGTTCAAAGTTAAATGAATATGAAACATTTTTAGACTTTATCTTCTACAGTAAGTTACTGGCAACCAGCTGCAAAATTACAGCAATTTTTTTTACAGTGATATAAGTTATTGTGTAGTATTTTCTTGCACATGTAGCGTACTTATGCAAATTATGTGTATGTATTTTAAAATCACAAACAACATCTATACTAAATATATATGTGGTTCAGTGAGTAGCACGGTTGTCTTGCAGTAAAAAGGTCCCTGATTTGAGCCCCGGCTAGGTGGATTTTGCATGTTCTCCTTGTGTCAGTGTGGGTTTACTGCGGTTACTCTGGTTTCCTCCCAGAGGCCAAAAACATGCAGATTAGTTAAATTGGAGATGCCAAATTGCTCAAACCTGTGTGTGGATCAACTTTTGCATGGTTTAACCTGTTCCTGCCATGAATATAGCCGTAGATGCTGGAATGGTGTTAAGAATGAACACATAAACAAACACACAATGAATTCATCTTCAGCTAGAGTATCTGGCCATAGGATCATTTCCCAAGACACGTGCAAATTTATAAAATATTGAATGCACTACAAAAGTGGCTACTAAATGCTTAAATGTAAAGTAATATAAGTATATCTTAAGCATGTAGCTTAAGAGGTCATGTTAGGTGAACTGAAGTAAAGTATTTTTTCATTGTAATTTCTTTTACTATTATTTGTTTGTACTTTAAAAAACCAAATTCTCTTCAAAATATAAAAGCATGATATAGGTCAGTGCTATAGCAATGTTAATGAAACTATTTCTTTATATGCACAAACTCTGAGCTTTCAGAAGAAAAGTTTACCTGCCAGATGAACCACAACGAAAACAGAAAAATGTCTCTGTGATGCTCCAGCAAGAGTTTACATGAATGGAATGACATAAATCATGTGGTTTTAAATAGCTGTTGTTTAATGTTTACAGCGTTTCTATATAAATGTATTCTTTTTAATCAATTAATCAAAAATTGTATACATTTCTATGATTATATATAAGGGTGTTCATGTTAGGTCCTTTAAGGGATTATAAACAATTAGCTCAATGCTGTTTAAAATAGTTTTAAATATTATATATCCAGTCACAACACAGAACATGTTAACTTCACAAAAGTATGTCGATTAACTACCCTTATCTGAGTCTGTACCACACCTTTACTCCCAAACTTACATTTCATCCTCACTTACAGTTGTGTAAAGACGTGCCAAAAGGTGTGGTGGAGTACACTGACACATGATAACTGTATTATTTTAACTAGTATATTTGAAGTTTGAAAAATAAATATATGCAAAATGTATATGTAACAAAAAAGGCTGAATACCTGTAGTGTTTTGTTTTATCTGTATAGATAGCAACATGTTTATGCACGCAGAAGAAAGATAACAAACCGCATTGATGCACATTCCATACGTCAGCAGTATGAACAACATATTGATTCCACAGACATGTGCTGTATGAATGCATATTATTAATTCACAGAGATAAGGAGCGCACTGAAAGTGAAAAATAACTATACGACTATTTACCACAAGAATTTAGGTTCTAAACAAGAATGTGTTTTATTGCATTTGGACATGCATGGTCATGTCAAGGGTGCATACTTGTGTGCTGGTGTAGACTGATCAGATATAGCTATCAGGTATTAAGAAGAAAATACAACCTGTGGGCAGATGTTTATGTGTGTATTTGCGTAAGGCTCTTTATACGACAACATACTGTATATATGAGATACAATATTTTGTTACTGTAATCAAATCGGTTTCATACTTTACTTCACATTAACATTTAAGACAAAGTCAAATACACATACAGAACATCACAAATATATAGCATGCAATGTAAGATGGTATACATTTGTTATGGTCCTTCAATCTAAGTCTATGGGACGTTTTCACCTTTATTATGTTGCGCAAGGCAAAGGTTTGGTCACTACGAAAGTTAAAGTACATTTGATTCATTTAAGGTCTACATTGTGAGAGACGAGTTACTGTGGGTTTGTGTTATCACTTTAATCAATACTGAACAATACTGATACTTGCATTACCAACCACAACTAATAACATGCATTACAAAAATAAGATATATGAATTTTGAAAAACTGCAGCGCAAGAACTCTTCCATGACTTTAAGACATGAACCAGATTTTAATCCTGACACTATCAAGTTGTTTTAGACTGTTAGTATAGTAGGCACTCCGACACACCCATGCACACAAAGTTCACTTTTTATCGGCTACGTATGATGTCACCACACACACACACACACACACACACACACACACACACACACACACACACACACACACACACACACACACACACACACACACACACACATGCATGCATACAGACAGACACACAAACAAACACACACCTCTAATCACTCACATTTTGTGTACAACTTCTAAGAGAAACTTGTTTGATGGCATACTTGCTCATGTAATACTACACTATTGCTAAACTTTTTAAAATCTTTTTAGTTTTATTTATTTTTAACTTTGATAACCGTCACGCTTCATTCACCATTTTAATTTTTCTCATTTTTATATGTTATATCGTTGTTTATTTAATGTTTTTCTTTTTTTTAGTTTGGAAACCTCCAGATTTTACAAGCTTGCCACCACATGTTAGTGGCCGCCCATTTACTGCTCATCGACATCTGTGATTTTCCACAAACACTGTAGGCCTATATTATGACATTAGTATTTTATCATATTGTTTTATTATAATTACATTATTATACATTAATACAAAGTAGACATAATAAAAATTCAAAATATAAAAAACTGCTATAATGGCACAGAAGAGTGAAAATGATTGCAAAATCATACCACATGACATCTGCTAATGTTTGCTGGAACATTTATCAGAACTAAATAAGAACTGTGTTCTACGATTAGTTAACAAAAACAAAGCATTACTCTTTTATTTAAACATTAGCTTTATTTTTTTAACAATTTAGAATTAAACATATAATGTGTCATGTTCTTTATGCACAGTGATAACATGCAGCACAAATGCTTGTATGGTTGTAAATGATGCATTAAAATCTCTCTCTCTCTCTCTCTCTCTCTCTCTCTCTCTCTCTCTCTCTCTCTCTCTCTCTCTCTTTCTGGCTCTTTCTCTCTCTGTGTGTGTAATGAATAGCCAGAAGTGTAATTAGGAAGCTGTTAAGGGTGCGGCTTGGACATTATTTCTAATTTTATAGTGGATATCCTGCAGCAGGCCTTGCTTTTTGATTTAAGTGGTAACACACTTCAAACGTCTTCAGTAAAAGTTAAAAAGTATTTCAGTTAAAATAAATTTCAATATGTAATATTGATAAACTAAAACTAATAGTGTGCAGAATGGCATAATATAATATTTTCTTACTATTTTGTTAAACTGTATTGTGTGGCGTACAGCCTTTGGCATGGATTAAAGGGGAATTTGTCCCAGGCCTTATGAATTGTGCAACAGCCACGCCTACAACATTTCTAGTAGGCTATGCAATGAGAGCACACTGTGTGGGGTAATATGGCAGTGTGCTTGACATTTTATAACGTTTTAACATAGAATAAGAATAACAATGGAAAACAGCCATTGTTATGCCCATAATCACAGCCGACAAGAATGTGCTTTACTACACTTTAAAATGTTTATTGATATGTTTACTATTTCACATACTATTGCATACAGTCAACTACTTTTTTTTAAGTAGTAGTTATAAAGTTTACCTTACCTTATTTAACGCAGTGTTCAGTAAAGTCGTATGTTGTTCTGGTTTACATCTAGTAATGCAACTATAAGCTGGTCAAGTTGTGTGTGTGTGTGCTGCCATCTTCTGGTCAGAGTCATTGAACTGAATGCTGACGTACAACCAACAGCCAGCAGGCGGCGCTTAATCTTCAATTGTGGTTCTTCCTTACTGCAATGGGCGGGACTTCTTATCTGATTGGTTCAATCGCTGTCAATCAACAGGTCGAAGGCAAGGCAAACGACGAGCTAACTAGCTCTACGGCAGAGTGAATGGAGTAGAGCAGCCTCCATTTACTAAACTATTTATTTTATTTAATCTATTTTTATTTGAAATCTGTTGTTTGGATGATCTGTGGCGGAAAGAGAGGTATGTTGATTAAAACATCACAGTTACAAGCTCAACGAAAGCAGCAGGTCGGGTTTACATGCATGCTACTACTACAAAGAAACATACAGGTGTTAGCCTAATGTTAATGTAATCGATACTGGATCATTATTGTTGTATCAAATACAGCAATCTCACGTTCATTGCTAATAATATGTACAGGGAAAATAGGTCGTTTTGAAAGTTTATTCATTTGGCGCGTTATAGCTAACTGTTAGTTAGATAAAGATCACTTGTTTGCGGATTTGTTTGGCTAACTCGTGTGCCGTTGTTATTGTTAGGGACATTTTATTTATCCATTTCATTTATATCAGACTTGTACTCTTAACAGCACGTTTGACCTTCAAACAACTTTAAACAACCCGATCAAAACTAACTAAGCTTGAACTTCCTGAGCATCACTACAATAACATTAATTGACAAGAAGACGACAGCAGATAATAAAACAAATAGTTAAAGTTGTATGAAAGGTATTAGCATGAAACAGAAATTAAACCAAACCAAAGTTTTTTTTATGGTATTTATGTTATTGTTTCAGACTGCAAACACGTGAATTAAGTGTATGAAACAAAATGATGAATAAATTAAAAAAGGAGCACACACGGTGAAACAACATATTGTCAAGACAGAAGAGGATTGAAATAAATTATAAACCTATCAAACTGGTTTTGAGAAATGCAGTAAGCTATGTTGTTGTAGGCCTGATCTATTTTCCAGTGATTTTTCCCAATGTGTATTTTGCAATTAATATTAATCCCTCTGTTTGAACATCCACAGTGTCGGAGAATGGTTGTTCCCGATGGTGGAAGTGTGATTCATCCAGCAGATAATGGTACAGATGAGGTGATGTCAAGCTCTGAGCCTGGATTTGATCAGAACCTGACCGGGGTGGAGTTAGAGGAGGTCCGTAAACTACAGGAGCTGGTGCGACGCCTGGAGGTTCAGAATCAAGCCCTGCGAAACAGAGGCAACAAACTGGTGCTTAGCAGCACCGGCAACAGCAATCTCACGGCGGGAAATAACATCAACCACCTCCAGACGGAGGTCACGGACTCTTTTCCCCGAGCCGAGGACTCTGGGAACTTTGAGCTGTCGCCTCCGGCAGGCAGTGATGGCAGTGGGGAGATGTCTCCATTGCCTGAAACCACCAGATCAGAGGATAATGATGAGCGAGATGGGTTCTTGAGTCTCCCCTGTGCTTCTGGGTCCAACCAAACACCGGGACAGTTTGCTGCGAGTCCGTTTCCGGATAGCTGTGATTCAGAGACGCCAGGAGAAAGTAATGCGGCTATGGACCAGACTGCCCTGGATGAATTGGATGTCCTGGATTTAGAGATGTGTGCTGAGGTGGAGGATGAAGATTGTTGGTGGGTTTAAACATCTTCATACATACATACATGTTACAGCTTTACCCATGTATATTAGGCTATAAAGTACTGCCAAAATACAGAAACTAAAAATGGAGTCTGTTGACTTTTATAGCACACGTTGTCCATTATATAATGTGTTTTTGACTTTCGATCTGTTGTATTATTTAATTGTTCTGTGGATGTCCATGTCAAAACAGAATAGCTTGATCTTCCTCTGAAACAACTTTGCCATTTCATTTGCAAAGGCTTTGTTGTTTAATATAATGACCTATAACCAAATAAGTTTATTTTAGGCTACTGTAGTGGAGGTAACTTACTGCAATAATAATAACATTAGATCTGAAAGAAGTGTTACTACTGGCATATTGTAAGATGAACTTAATGCCCTGCTTATAAAGCTTCTTTGAAAACTAAGTGATGACGTTCAGAAAGGCATTAAAGTGAAGTTATTGAGATGTTTTGTTGCTCTGAATGTGTAATAGTGGTTTGTGTGTGCATCAGTGAATGTAACACTGATTGAAAGAGACAGGAGGCTACAGGACTCTTTCGTATTTACACACAGAGCATCAAACAAATGTGAGGATTTCAATGACTTCAGAGGATTTTTGCTTAACATTTACTTCTTTACAGTGGACATTTTCTTACTCGGATTCAATTGAAAAATACAAAATTTACAAAACAGAGGGCTGCAGTTTTAATTTTCAGCATAATACACCAATAAATCTAGCATTGGGTTGATGTTGGGCTGTTATTACACTGATCATGTGTGGTGTATGATGAGGGTAGTAAAGTTTACCAGAAGTGTTGGGGTCGTGTCTTCTGTGGGGTGCTAAGCAGCTTTCGGTGGATTTGTGCTTCATGTGATACAGCACATTCTAGTTAGGATGGCAGAAAAGAGGATTGTTGCGATCTGATTTGTGACTAAATCAGAATTTGAGATTTTAATAAAATCCATTATTTAAAGGTGATATATATATATATACACTAAGCCATTTGTAGGTTGAGTCTGCATGCTAGTTGATATTATTTTTATTTTCATTATTTTTATAAATAATAATTACTTAATTTTTTATAGTAGTCAACACACGGTTCCTCACTATGTAGAATTCAGAAACCCTTGGTTTCAGTGACACCGGTGGACAGTAAGTGAACTGCAACCTGTAACTATCACGCTCTATAGTGACATGAGCGAACATCGGCCAATACCGAAACTGAATGTGATTCACTGACATCACATTGAGAGATAAAATTACACCCAGGGGTCAACATCATCATGGGCGGGCGGTACGCCACAATTTTTTCTTATCAGTGCAAAAAACCTCGAAATACTCTGTTGATTTTGAACATACAGCTATGATTTATACTAGTGTTGTTCCGATACTATAATTTCTCAGTTCAAAATCAATTGTTGGCAATAATAAGCAATTAATACGTTGTTGTTGTTGTTGTTTTTTTACATTTAGCACCTTGTAACTGGAGCAGCCTGACACAACACATCAACCAATGGTATAAATTTGGGGTTGTGTTTGAAAGGTTAGGGAGAGGTGTATGGAATAGGGATGTGCAAAACTAGTCAACTTAACTGTGATCTATGGATCGACCGATATAGATTTTTTTTTTTGCCGATACCGATTTTTGTTTCATCAGCCTTAGCCGGCGACCGATACAGGCTGCCGATTTTCTTGAGCCGATACTGCTTTTGCTCACTCAATTTACATCATAAAAATTACACAATGATGATGCCAAATGTTACAAGTCTCAATTTAAAAAAGTAACATTTATTGAACTTAAAAAAAAAAAAAATATTTAACAAATAGTAAAAACAGGTGAAGGTCCTATGGAACCACGAACTGCGCTCTCCACAATGACGAGGAACTATCAGCAAAGGATAATGATTTCTAGCACTTTACTACTACAAATATATAGAGATGATAAATAAAAACCCGCTTTGTCCAGCTATGATCAGCTGTTAGGCCGAGCTTTCGATGTTGTCATGGAAAGGTTGGTTGTTTTTCATCACATGACCTGCAATTGCTTGCAGCTTCCAGCACTCTGTCTGTAAATAATCCCGGAAAAAACTATCGGCAGCAGCCACATATCAGCCGATACACATAAAGCTCGCAAAAATCGGACCGATATATCGGCCGGCCGATATATTGGTTTATCACTACTGTTAACGCACACACAGATTCCGGAAAATCATTGGCAGTGTGAATGAACCAAAAATCAAACGATCCCAGACAAATCCCGGATGTATTGTCCTTGTATTTTCTGTAGAGGCTGTGTGAAAAGGGCTATAGTGAGAGAGTTAATTTTTTACTTGTTTGGTGAACAAAAACACCATCATGACCATCTTCTTAAAACTGATGGCATTAATCCAAGCGTGTAATTAAAGCCCAGGTGCTCTGAAATTTCCTGCGTACCAGGGAGCGGGAACAACAAATTGGCTAGTTTTAAACCTCTGTGCGCCTAACAACCTCTCTAGTGCAAGGAAATGTCAGAGCCATGCACGTTACAAGCTCTGTTGCACAAAGCGAAGCCCACAAGCCGTCCCATGTGAGGAAAAGTACACAATGCGCATGTTAATGTGAAACTATGATGGAATAATAATAATAATAATAATTTAAAACTACAATGGGCAAACATGCCAACTATCATCATTAAGGCCTGTTATCGGCCATATGTCTGACTATGGTTGATAGTACTGTCTATCGGCACAACCCTAATACATAACTATAACTATTTGTTTTACTGCCTGGATTCCGCGATTGCGTCCTCATTTTCCACATTGCGGAAATCAAACAAGCCATCTCATGACAGTGTTGCATTGATGAACATTTATATTTTTTTATTATCTTATTGGTAGCATGTTTTCTTGCTGTTGTCAGTTATGTGGAGAGGGAAGGCTTCATTGAGTCTGCATAGATAATACCAAGGCGGAAAATTATCACATTAAGTTTGGTGCTGGCACATCAGAACATGTTAAACAGTCATAACACAAGTGCAATTATAACATTTATTTAACAGGAGTAATGATGGGATGGCTGTTTATTATTAAATTAATGAATTGTATTTATACATGAAACATGTTAAACATGCAGGTTTTATGGACTGTTATCTTTTTAGACTAGTTGGCTTACTAGTAAACAGCTGCTAAATGAGTGGCAGCGCACATCCCTAGTTTGGAAACGGTTATTATTTTTGCAATTTGGCACACTCTTAGATGTAAAGGAGAATTTATGTTGACAGAAGGTTGGACTGTTGACAAACCATTCAAATGAGTCAACAGCACAGACTTTGAAGACAGGATTTTAAACAGGATCACAGCCATATTAATTTTTCTATAGTGCTTTTCATTATTTTGCATTGTTGCAAAGCAGCTTTACTGTAAATAAACATAAGTTTTGACAAGTATCACTTTTATAATGTTATATTCTCTGTGCAGAGCAGCGTTTATTGACAAGGATGCTTTTGAAGTCTTTAAAAGGATGCTAAACAAATGCTGTACTTCAGGGATCTGTTTCAGTGATTGCTGTCTGTCCCACATAAAATACTGTTTGATTTTTCTGTGTGTTGACTTTAGAGTAACAATCATGCAGAAAAACAAAAAAAGTGCTAGTGTAGCATCCTGATGGAGAAGATGATGACCATTTCTCACATGAAAGGTTAACACATAAGACTTAAATTTAAAGACTGAGTCCATCATTATTTTTATGTATAGAGTTGAGGAACCATACACTTAAAGGAATAGTCCATTTTCTTAAAAGAAAAATCCAGATAATTTACTCACCATCATGTCATCCAAAATGTTGATGTCTTTTTTTTGTTCAGTCGAGAAGAAATTATGTTTTTGGAGGAAAACATTCCAGGATTTTTCTCATTTTAATGGACTTTAATAGAGCCCAACATTTAATACTTAACTCAACACTTAACGTTTTTTTTCAACGGAGTTTTAAATGACTATAAACGATCCCAAACGAGGCATAAGGGTCTTATCTAGCAAAACGATTGTCATTTTTGACAATAAAAATAACAAATATACACTTTTAAAGCACAATTTCTCGTCTAGATCCGGTCGTGATGCACCAGCGTGACCCCACCCAATACGTCATCACATCAAGAGGTCACAGAAGACGAACGCGAAACTCCGCCCCAGTGTTTACAAGTGTGTTGAAAGAGGACCGTTCCTACATTGTTGTATGTCAACTGATACTAATTAATGTCTTTGTGGCAGTTTATTGTTTAAAATGGTCCGCAAATGTGCGTTTTATATATGTAACACGTGACCTCCCTACGTCACTACGCATTTACGTTAGGTCGCGCTGGACCGGATCTAGACGAGAAGTTGTGCTTCAAAAGTGTATATTTGTTATTTTTCCTGTCAAAAATGACAATCGTTTCGCCAGACAAGACCATCATGCCCCGTTTGGGACCGTTTATAGACCTTCCAAACTCAGTTTAAAAAAACTGTTATGTGTTGAGTTAAGTGGTAAGTGTTGGTGTCCATTAAAATGAGAAAAATCCTGCAATGTTTTCCTCAAAAAACAACATTTCTTCTCAACTGAACAAAGAAAGACATCAACATTTTGGATGACATGGTGGTGAGTAAATTATCTGGATTTTTCTTTTAAGAAATTGGAATATTCCTTTAAGATATTGCATTACTGATATGTTGTGTAAATACAGGTGTTAAATGTGTCTTGTCTCTCTGTAGGTTGTATGTGTCACCGAAGAAGCAGGTAGCAGAACAGGGACCTGAGTCCCCGCTGAAATGGTGCAGGAAGGTTCTCGATCACCCCAGTCCAGAGACTGAAGTCGCCTGTCGGACTCTAATCAACCGACTAGACCAAAGTATGACGACTTTTAAAAAATTGTATTATGGTTCATGTTAACAGTGACTTAAACTATTCATGTATTTTAGAAGTAAAATACTAGCTGCCAACTTTCTTGAGTCCCTGCACAGAATTTCGGGTCCTTTTTTAAAGCTATTATCAGAATGATAACAGAGCAGTTGCACTTTTTTATCTGTTCAAGTTGAATGCAGTCATGCAAGTTGTTTTTTAGTCATTTCATGTCATTGTTTTTCTACAGCGCTGATTAAGTTACAATCCTCCAATAGTTACATATTTTAAAAGATGTTACTCTTTCAAATAGCTTTAAAGGGACACTCCAATTTTTTTGTAAATATGCTCATTTTCCAGGTCCCCTAGAGTTAAACATTTGATTTTTACCGTTTTGGAATCCATTCAGCTGATCTCCAGGTCTGGCGCTAGCACTTGTAGCATAGCTTAGCACAATCCATTAGCATCGTGCTAAAAAATAACCAAAGAGTTTTAATATTTTTCCTATTTAAAACTTGATTCTACTGTAGTTACATCGTGTACTAAAGGTCTTCTAAGGGTAATCGAGGCAATTTTGTTGAAAATTTTGTTTCTTTTGTTTCGATGATATTTTCTGTGCTACGGAAAGCCCTTATATGGAGCTGGTTTTCAGCGTATATTATGCAAATTCAAAAAACGAGTCTAGGAACAAATTCATGTGCGTATGTAAGTGTTGTAAAATCGGTGGAAAATTTTTTGAGAAGTTCAAATGTACATATAAAAACAAAAAACATATGCAAGTATTACTGAATGAGACCCACTGTTTAGAGATACGTGAAACGCAGTGTGCTGAGGACATCGGCTTGTTATAGCCGCTGTAAATGCAACAAGAAAAGAATGTTCATTGACAATTGCAAAAGTTTTTATTAACCTCCTTAGACCTGGATGTCTACATACGTGGAGATCAGATGTTTTTGTTGTTTGCACCATAATACTTAATTGTGTGTAACCTGAACCTGTTTTACACAAACATGGACAATTACACATTATTTGGTTATTATATTCATAACCCCAAAATAGTTGGAAGAAATCTGAAATAAAGATAAAACAAAACTCGGGTCTTAGGAGGTTCAAAGAAATCTACATTAGTTTATGCCATTAAAAGTAAATGAGCTGCATGAGTACTGCGGCGTCCAAACGAATTAACGAAGTTATTGTTATCGTCTGGTGGTGTGGATGCTAAGGTAGTTCTTGTTAGGTAATGTTATGGTTATCATTGAAGTGTGAATGGTCCTTAAGTCATGTCATTATCACAGTATTTAATCAGGTGACATTAGAACCAACTAATAATTAAATATAACTAGAGTTCAGTATCTGGTGGAGTTTACAGTGTATACAGGCCAAGAACCACCAAGAATCATCAACTTATTGACAGAATACAAATCAGGTTGACATGAAAGTGACCAGTCACAGTTCATTAGAGAGCAGTGGGTTTATCTGAAATACTCGATACAGCATTAATAAACTTATTTAAACCATATTTTGATATATTAATATGTATGCATTGATATATTCGTATTGAGACATGACATAATTGGTTTATGGTTTCTAAATGATTTTTCTTTGTGCACCCATAGCCTCGCGATGGAAGAACGTGTACAGCAGCCCATCTCAAACTCCTGATGCTGGCGTCTCAGCTGCTACTTCTGCTGGGTACCTCAAATCAACTAACAAAACACTACTAACCTCTGGCAGCTCAGGTATGACATTAACCCTATACATGTCTGTTTACAAGCCTTCAACCTTCCCACAGCACGCACACACACCCAAACATGCTCAGGTGTGGCCACAGCTGTGTGTGCTTAACAGTGCTGCTGAATAAGATCAGGTGTCATGCATGAGGTGTCTCTGCAAATATTTCTGTCTAACTCAGCGCTCACTGTTTCAGAAGTGTGTTTGTGTTTTTAACAAATCAGATGGGTCATTAATAAATGTTTTGCATGAGTTCTGCTGTTTAATAAACCTCCTGATCACAGTACATTTTATTAAATCTCATACTGGGTCTTGAACTCTTACTTACAAGATTTCCTTTACAGAATAATTTGGGGTTGGACTCATCAATGATCATAATTTCTGTGGGGCAAAAGTGACCGCATTAATCCTTGAGCTGCACCTTAGCTATAGTTCATCAATGTTTCCTCAAGGATTTTTTCCAGCTGTGGCTGCAGGGGGCGTAACCCTCCCAGGCCAGTTAAGACAGAATGCACAAATCCATAATGATACACATCCTAATTTTTCACGCAACCGAGAGGCAGAATAAAGACACGTGTCTTGTGTTGTAGGCTAGTAGCCGTGTCTGTAAGTCAAAATGCCAAGGAGTTGTTGCGTGGAGCCGGTGCTGATGTTTAACATACCTAGGGGAAAAGCATGCTTTTGGCAAAAAAAAAAACGGCAGAGGTTATGGCTTCAAGACATAAGAAGGGCACATGACCACATAGCACGTAGTTGTATGCATCAAGGGATTTGTACGCTCTAATCCTTTCTCTAGTATACATCTGACTTAGTTATATACATCAGGCCATTCAATTGCTGGCCATTTTTTGACAATCCACAGATCGTCATGTATAGCGTAAGGATCTGGCAAGATCTCACCATTGCTGAAAGTAAGTTTTTATATATAACCTGTGTATTCCACTTTCATAAAAAATATCAATAATTTACTTATTTTAATTGACTTTATTGGACCTCAACAGTTTACAGTTTAAATGCAGTTTATAATTGCACTTTCAACAGAGCTTCAAAGGGCGCAAATACCTTGTTCACACTGTCAGTCCGTATCTGATTTTGGGGCATAACTGATTGAAATCGAATCACATTTAAAACTAGCCTGACGTTGCCATACTCAATTTTAGTCAGAATTTGAGTCTGATACCGCTCCATTGAGCTATAATTATGAGGCGTGTCTCAACCGAAAAATGCCTCTGCACTCAATTGGATAGACCTACGACCAATCAGAGCAACCGAGTGTGTAACGTATGTTGAAATTACGTCTTTGCAGCCTGACCGAACTGCTAGTTATTTCGCTATGACACTAACATTGTGATTATACTGAGTTAGCGAATGTACATCAACACCTATTAGGTTTACAACATTTCGTTTATATCACAACATGAAGTATTTACTAAGTCATAGAGTAAGACTATCTCTTACCATTTGTACGTTAGGTGAACTTCATCCACGACGATAGCATGTCCCTCCACCTTATTCAGCAACCACGATTCCGGGCTTCCGAAAAGAAGCTGGCAACGACCGCTATTATATCCATCTCGTCGTGCACGCTGAGTTGCATCGCCGTGATAACGTTAGCCTTTTCAGTTGCGACCAACTTTTGCCGAATAGGACATCAACAAATGCCCTGCTCGCGTTTCTCTGTTCCTCTTTTAAAATCAATGCTCTGTCGATATATTTTAGAACAGACTCAATGTCAGAATCCACACATCTGAACTCTACAGCGGCAGCCATTCAACACACGCGCTCTTTGGTGACGTGGTTCATTACGTTACTGTTGATTATCTGTCCATCATCATATAAAGCCCGCCCTGACAATTTGATTGGTTCGACCAGCATTTGTCCTAAAATAGTAGCTCCTCAACGGAGAAACCCCAGACCCATCTTCCCGTTTACAAAATCTTGTGGGCGGGGCTAAGATGGGCTGGCACCCAGGCTAATTTAAAACATGTGAATGGCCAAAAACCGCATGAAATCCATTTTTTCTAATTCGTTTCAGGCTACATCCAGAGGTGGTTTGAAATCCAGTTTAAACCGCATTTCCGGAAATCCATTTCAAACCGCTCTGTCTGATCGCATTTGTGTAACTTTTTGGTTACGTCATGCTGTCACTAGGGCTAGGCGATATATATCAGGGGATTCTCATGCATGTTTCATCAGTAAAGCCGGTTCTTTGATTAGTAGTAAATCGCCATCAGCTGCTTTCAGATGGAGCTGCATTTACTACAAAGATCCGTAGTTCACTGACAAGCTGGGCCATTTCGCATTGATTATCGCAGGCGATACGTCCTCGGATACGTAATGCGAATTTGCCCCGATTGTCAGCGAACTGCGGCTTTATGTAGTGCATGCCGCTCCATTTGAACGCAGCTGATGGCGGTTTACTTCTAATCAAAGAACCGGCTTGACTGATGAAACATGCATGAGAATCCCCCAGGGCCGCTGGAAGTCATTTTAAACAGGGGATGCTTGAATTTTTTTTAACAAAAAACCCATGAGCCTATAGGCCTATTTAAAATACATTTTAAAAATAAATACATTGAGTTTCATTACTTTATTGTCATATACACTTCAGTGCACACAGCCAGGGTCTGAAACACACAGACATCATCAGTTCTCAGATGAATATATGCGCTATTAATCAGAAGCAGAAATACTTTTAATAATCCCAGGGGGAATTACTTTCGTTACAACTTCAGATATACATACATATATTAACTTACAACATATTATATTATAACAACATATAGTATTAACTAATTTTCAATGTCCATGCGGCAGTGGCGGATGCAGAACGTGACATATGGGTGGGCATGGATTAAGTCGGGGTGTGTCAGTTTTGAATAAGAAACTATAACAAGTCTATAAAATTCGTCAAAACTTCACGAATCACAAGCGTATTGGTGAGAACCCTAATTTAAACAGCATACACACACACAAACTGCACGTCACATTTTTGACATTATTGATACTTTAAATTGTCATGCAACGTGCCATTAATTAAGCCTTTTTGGTAAAAAAAGTTATTGGGCTGTCATAGGTCATAGCCTACAAAAAAAGAACCTGCACACAGTGACTAGAAATATAAATGAACTCAATAAACTTAATACTTTTTTAAATAGCCTATTAAAGTGTTTATTACAAATAAATTAGGCCACTAAATGCTTAAAATTAAGCTTCTATCTAACATCATATTCTCTTCATGCAAATAACTAAAAATATATTTTCGTTCTCACATTTAAGTTAACTTACTAAAGAAAGAAAGAAAGAAAAGGGGAATTAATGATGTTAGACTCTGGGGTTAAACGAAATGACAAATAAAGAAACATTTAATATACTTTTTGATGAGCACAAGAGCAAGCGGGTAGCCTACTTGTGAAGAGCGGATCCGAGGAGTGCGCATATGAGATGTGAACACGAAAGGAATAATAGGTTTAATTATGCTTTCACTTCATTTCCTGGCAGTTTCACTTGTTAGTGAAGATAGTAATGACTGACAAGATGACGCCGAATTACATACAATATATTTACTTAACTAAATCTGAGAGAATGCAAACACATTACAATATTTTTCCTCCGCCCGACGGGCAGGGCGCAGATACATTTTTGTAGCCCGACAGGAATTCGCCATAGCCACGGGACGTCGGGCTAGCGATTTTGCTATCCCTGCATAGGTTTGTTTTGTAGAAAGACTTTTTTAAAAGTGAATTTCGTTTTGTATAAATTGTATCTTAATATTAATCAATGTTTAATCAAACAATTGCCTCGATTTAATAAATAAGAAGCAAGAACGTCGGGTGTGGGGTGGATTGAAGTGAACCCACTATTTCCGCAGCCTACACGTCTTTCTGCTTTTAATGCATTTCTTAAATTAATGTCTCAATTAAACAGTAGGCTTATAGAAAGTTATGATAGGCTATTTGTTGCTTAAAAGCAATAGGCTATATTGTATAAAGTGTAGCAATAAACGTGGTGTGACTTATAGTACTGAATTACAGAGCTAACAACATCACTGTGATCAGAGATGCTTTCTTTCTATTTTTTTACCCCGCTGTCATATTTGTTGTGTGTTTATGTTATTGAGAGGAAAGCGCGCAGCACATATTTATAACGTGTTGTTTTTCAAAATACGTTTTCCACTTGCTTGCAAGAAAAGTTCTCAAAGTGATCATGGCTGAAAGCTGCTCGGGAATATTTTTCTCACTAGAACATACTGTAACGCAACATTCAACTGCTTTATAATAGTTTTTTAAATAGTCCGCGCCTGCCATGCCGACGAATATTTTACTTTCGTTTTTAAGTTAGGATCACACGTCGATTAACAGTGGTAAAATATTCTCACAGTAACATACAGTATATTTTTATAAGGTTCTTTTTTTTTACTAAATAGTACTATTCTTTTTTAAACTTATAAATAATTAATAAATTGAACAAAAATAATAATGGGTTGAGTTCTGATATTGTAGCCTATACTTTTATTAAGAAATATATGGTGTATAATTACATTTTTAGAATATATTAGGCTTTATATAAGGTTTGTACTCTAAAAATTTGTTACAAACAAGATATAAAGAATTTCCAAACGTTCTCATCTCACCATATCCACAGGTACAGAGTCATTACAATAAATCCGTGGGGTAGCATTTTAAAAACATTTAAAAATAGATGCATTTGTTTAAAGCAAAACATTTATTTACTTAGCTACAGATTAAGCAGCTCTTTACGCCCTCTAATCGGTCATCATTTATGTCTAATGACCCAATAATAATCTTTTACATTTTAATCCTTTAATTTTTCATATTAAAAGGCGTTTTTGTGCTGCTGCGTCTCGGGTAGCATAATTAGCAAACCCAGGTTGTCATCCCGTTAATACTGTATGCGCATTTTATCAACGCGCTCTTTACTCAAGCAAAAGACACTCGCGTCGCGCATTGCGCCGGTTGTATAATACAGTCCAAAGTCTCTCGTGAGCTAGGGGACGAATCCCCAGAGAGTTCAGAATTTATGTGTGGGAATACATCAGCGAAAGGAGTGTGAGTCTTTTCTGGGTCATGGTGCTGCGTACCCATGTCCTCAAAAGATGCAAGGCGGAGAAAGTGCGCTCGGATGAGGCCACGGAGATGGGTAGGCACAGACAGTAGGCCTAATGAAATTAAAATCCAAAATACACGTAATTACCTACGTGTGTCAAAAAGAATTTCCTAAAATATTCATAAGTAATATATAAATTGTGCAAAAGATTTTTACTTAAAAAAAAAATTCTCCCTCTCGCCAACAGGGGGTGCTGCAGCACCCGCAGCACCCCCACTTCCCGCGGCCATGGAATCCCCCGATGTATATCGCCTAGCCCTAGCTGTCACGTAAACGCAACCCCAGCGCAAATTTTGGAACAGTCTGTTTTTGTCAATCGGATAGCAGCACCAAAATCGCATATGGACTGACAGTGTGAACAAGGAATAAACGATCCCTAACAAGGCATAAGGGTCTTATCTAGTGAAATAATCGTCATTTTGGCGAAGAAAAATACAAATATGCACTTTTAAACCACAACTTCTCGTCTCAAACAAGCCGTGTGACGTGCCAGCGTGACCTTACATAATGCGTAATCACGTCTTTCATGTAATACATTTATATATTTAAAGAAGAACATTTTCTTGGAGGCGTTAATTTTGTGAAAATCAAAAATGCTGGGGCCGGCAATTAAAAAAAAAAAAACGTTGGCATGGAAAGAGTTGAAGGAATATTCCATTTCCTTAAAAGAAAACGTCGATGTCTTTCTTTGTTCAGTCGAGAAGAAATTATGTTTTTTGAGTAAAACATTGCAGGATTTTTCTCATTTTAATGGACACCAACACTTAACACTTAACACGTAACAGTTTTTTTCAACAGAGTTTCAAAGGACTATAAATGATCCCAAACGAGGCATAAGGGTCTTATCTAGCGAAACGATTGTTATTTTGGCAAGAAAAATAAAAAATATGCTCTTTTAAACCACAACTTTTCGTCTAGGTCCGGTCCAGCGCGACCTAACGTAAATGTGTAGTGGCGTAGGGAGGTCACGTGTTACATATATAAAACGCACATTTGCGGACCATTTTAAACAATAAACTGACACAAAGACATTAATTAGTATCATTCAACATACAACAACGCCGGAACGGTCCTCTTTCTCAACACACTTGTAAACACTGTGGCGGAGTTTCGTCTTCGTCCTCTGTGACCTCTTGACGTCATGACGTATTGCGTGGGGTCAGCTGGCGCATCATGACCGGATCTACATGACGAGAAGTTGTGCTTTAAAAGTGTATATTTGTTATTTTTCTTGTCAAAAATAACAATCGTTTTCTAGATAAGACCCTTATGCCTCGTTTGGGATCGTTTAGAGTCCTTTGATACTCCGTTGAAAAAAAAACTGCCACGTGTTGAGTCAAGTGTTAAGCGTTGGTGTCCATTAAAGTCCACTAAAATGAGAAAAATCCTGGAATGTTTTCCTCAAAAACATAATTTCTTCTGGACTGAACAAAGAAAGACATCAACATTTTGGATGACATGGTGGTGAGTAAATTATCTGGATTTTTCTTTTAAGAAAATTGACTATTCCTTTAAGTAATATGTAATTAAGAAATAATAGTACATACCTGGTGGAAGTACTACATATATGGTATCTTTTTTTATGTATTTAAACACATTTTACACTAAAAAATACAATCGGAACAGAAAATGTAGCCATCACGTCACTGACCCAGAATCATTTTTATTACGATATTAAAATGTATGATACATGCAGAGGGCAGGTTAACTGGTGTTTGGTGTATTTGAATACAACTAAAATCGATTTTCTTTTTTTTTATTGTTCAAAGGTTACATGGGTGCCCAATCAGCTCTCAGCTCACAATCTTCTATAGACAGTGAATTAAGCACATCTGATGACTCCATCTCCATGGGCTACAAGCTTCAGGACCTGACTGATGTTCAGATCATGGCCCGTCTTCAAGAAGAAAGTAAGTGAACACAAATCCAACCCTGACTCTGTTTATACTACAACACAGAAGCAAATGAATGTTGCGTGTGTGTGAAGGTGCTTGTATTTGTATATGAACACGTCTACTGCAGCAGAAGCAAACAGTGATTCATTGTTGTGTCAGTGGTTATAATCCTGCTCAGTAATGTACAAAATGCCTTTGGAGATTAACTGTTCATTTGTAATAATTACTTAGCCATTGAATGTAATGGAGTATTTGGGGTGAGAGCGCATAATAATTTCATTGTTTGACCTGACATACAATATGGATTTTCTGTAGGCATACTTTTTACATGTGTATAATCTTAATGGCATCATAACCTTAATTTTTTAATTTCATAATTTGCCTTAATTCTAAAAACAATTTTCCTTAGCTGACATCCAGGCTGTATGCTAGGATTAATGTTTATGTCTGTGATTCTGTTCGGCTGAAGGAAGATATATTATATTAAATATACGCACATGCATACAGATTGAAAGATCTGAAAGATCAAGAATGTCAGGTGTATCCTTTTTTTGAATTCATGTACCGTCAGGTCACATGGTTAATTGCATTAAACATGTTAAGGGCTTGTTATAGTTGTGCGTAGGTCCTACGGCGTATCCGCGACGGCGTAGGATCCGTGTCGGGTTTTTTATTTATACTTCTGCGTCGTCGTCCACATCGACGTGCAAACACACGTGCAGACCGCTGGTAGGCAGTAACCACGCGTGTAACCACAGTAGCAGCGCGAACGTCAAAGCAGCAGCTTAGCAAGTTAACCCACAAATGAAGTAGAAATAGCAACTTGTTGTGTATAACTTGAGAAGACCAGCAATGATGGAAGTAAATAAACAACGACTTTTGATGCAGTTTGAGTTAAATCACTCCTCAACTTGGCTCATCTTTGTTTTCACCGTCACAAACGGAAATTTTTTTTTACCTGACAGGAGGGGTTCTGGTGGACCAATCACAGCGCTTGCGGTCCGCGTAGAGCTGACGCGCTGTTAAAATTTTTGCAAGGTGCACGTCAGGCTACGCAGAGCTACGCACAGGCTACGTATAGCCTACGCACGACTATAATCGGGCTTTATTTGTTTAATGACAAATGTTAAATGACACCTATTTTGCACATGACTAGAGTAACTCATCCGTGTTTGTGTGAAGGTCTACGGCAGGACTACGCCTCTACCTCAGCCTCCCGCCGCAGCTCCTCGGCCTCTCTGCAGTCTCTGCGACGAGGCACTTACAGCGATCAGGAGTTTGACACCTACAGTCAGGAGGATGAGGAGGATGAATGCTGTTCCCTGCCGCAGCACCTCCAGCGTTATTCCCCCTCTCCCCACAGCTCTCCACGTTGCCTGTCTCCCAACACGCTGGCTGAGTACAGTCGCCTGGCCGCCCCACGTCCACGCATGTCCCGAAGGTCCCTGCAGGGCCAAGGTGCCAAGAGTGAAGAAGACATGATAACACATTCACTCAGCCTTGGAGCTGGCCCAGAGCTGGTTCTTTTAGGATATTGGTACAAGCACATTAAAACTGATCACTTATCCATCATAGGGTGGAGTAGCAGCTGATCTAGAATAGGGCTGGGTATTGGCAAGGTCCTCCCGATACGATACATATCACGATATATGTGCCATGATGCGATGTGTCACGATACAATACAATATGTTGCGATACATTGCTATACTCTGTTTTTAAATTTTCTGCCATTTTCTCACTCCCTCTAACTTCTAAGACGTTGGCCGAATGGCCGTAAATGGCAGACAACTGGACAGTGACAAACTACAGCAGTGGCGGAGGAGGTCTTTTGATGCACACAGAGGAATTTGATAGTATCGATAGTATCGATTGACTAAATATCGATACACTATCGATACATCTAACTATCACGATAGTTAGCTGTATCAATGTTTTTGCACAGCCCTAATCTAGAATCTCTTTATTGATGACAGCAGGTGCATGCCGTATTTTGTTGCATGTTGATTGAACAGTTTATTGGTGTTTACTGGTTGTGAGAAAAGTTTGTAAAAAGAATTCAGCGACCTAGCATTTTGTAAATGGAGAGGACGTGTGTGTGTGGTTTTCAGAAGAACTAAGACACAGCATGCCTAACCTGACCCCGCGCACCAGCCTGCGCTCTCTGGAGGCCGTAAGAAACAGCCGCAGCATGGAGGCTAACTTACAGAGCTCAGTCAACCGCACATCCCGTCTGCCCCTCTCCCCCACAGGTTTGTACCCCACCCCACTGCCTCACCTTCACCCTGGATCCTAGTACATGTCAAACCCACTCTATCAAAAGCATCATTGCCAAAAATCCCATATTCCCATGCAATTAGTTTAGGTAAAAACACAAACATAGCACAATCAGATTACATACCATAATTGTCATCTGTTGACACGTGACACCTAAACAGATTTAACAAGACTGCAGTAACGTGCAGTTTGTTGATTTCAACTCGGATTTAAAGGAAAACGCCACAGTTTTTCAATATTTTACTAGGGCTGCAGCTATTGATTCTTTTTGTAATCGATTAATCTAGCTTTTAATCGATCGATTAATCGGATCATTTTTGTGTGCGTTTTTAAACAAACAAAATAAATAATGCTTAACGAAAATGATGTGGCTGTAAAATGCTCAAGCATTTGGGTTTTATTTAAAAAAAAAAAGCAATTTAATTTATTAATATGCACACGAGGTTTCATGCTGTAATCTAGTCCTGACATTTTAGGTGAAGCATCTGTTTGAAAAATTGCGTCAAAACTTCACGTCCCAGTGTATACAGTGAATGCATGCTGAAATTATTGTTGAGTGTCAACATAAAAGTTTAAGCATATGTGATGCATTGCCACGTGAGAGAGACGAGGGTGGGTGGGTGCGTGCGTGCGTGCATGCGTGTGTGAGTGAAGGGGTTCTTTTTTAGGCTATACTGTCTTGCAATTGAACGTGAATAAGTTTACTACTTAAAAACATCAAAGCTAAACATCATATCTAGTCAAACCGCATAACGACATCGCTACAAATACAGTATGGAATTAATATCAGGGAACATCAATAGGCTACGTTACCTTGTTTCAGCGACGCTTGGTGAAACCAGCAGTGGATGTTTTCTGTTCAGATGCTGAATGTAATGTAATGATCCCAAACTTTAGACATTCTATGCTGTTTATGGACAGCTTTACTCTCCACCATCGCGCCAACTAAATTCAAAATGTATCACGCGCTATGGTGTGCTTCCTGAACATTGAACAACGGTCTGTGTGAATCAGATCTCGGCGCGTGTAGTGCGCGTCATAGGAATTTAACGAGGCTTCGAGGCAGAATTTTTGCCTCAAGGAATTTTTGTAATGGAGTAAATCGAGTAACTCGATGAATCGTTTCAGCCCTATAAAACATACCTATCTTTTTTCATTGCGTGCACGGGCGTAGTAATATTGACGCAAGTTTGAGTGAGAGGGGGAGTAATCAGATTGATGATGTTACTGCACGCCGAGGTGGAAGTGCTGCAAACTAAGTGCTCTTCCGCCATACAATATAATTCTCATTTTTATCCGCTTAGAACAGTGTTCTTCACTCCCAATCCTGGAGAGCCGGTGTCCTGCAGAGTTTAGCTCCAACCTTAATCAAACACACCTACCTGTGATCTTCTAGTGATCATGAAGACATTGATTAGCTTGCTCAGGTGTGTTTGATTAAGGTTGGAGTTAAACTCTGCAGGACACCGGCTCTCCAGGGCTGGGAGTGAAGAACACTGGCTTAGAAAATCGCAACGTTTTATTTTGTGCCACCATACTTACCCGTGTAACTACTCGTGTGACAGTCTTTAAATTGGGAAAACATGAAAGTGTTTGGTGGCTTCTAAATTCATCCCTGTTTGGATCCTAAGGAATGAATGGGGCTAGGCTAAATGCTAACACATTCATAACGCGCTGTACAAAGATACGCATTGAATAAAGATAGGTATGTATTAATTTGTCAAAGTTAAGGTAAGAACATGGTAAAATATTGAAAAACGTTGTTGTTTTTTTATTAGAGGTAAGTGTAGTCCACTGCTAAAATTATTTAGCATTTTTTCGAAAATAGGGTTTAATGAAAATTATGTTTTAATTGTGAATGGGGAAAATGCAGATGAATGTCTTAGTAAAAAGCAGTACTGGAGCGATGTAAACTCGTAAAAATAAGCAGAAAGAGCATAATTTGCGCTTCGATAGTGCGAGCTGGGGCTTTAATGGCACGAGCGTGTTCAACTCCAATTATGTTCGACTAAAAAAAGCCAATTATATACATTTTTGGGTGAACTATCCCTTTAAGACTTCTGATTTCAACATCCGTGGATCAGCTTCCAGCTTCTTTCGTCATCATCTTTGTTTTATTCATCTCATCTTCTCCTCTAACATCAGCTTCTATGGCATCTCTCACATACAATGCATGAACTCCCTGGATGACAAACTGAAAGCGTCGTGTTTCTGTAAAACTGATAAAGCAACACATCTGTGAAGTTGTCAATAGACGGTTTCATCCGACGCACGGTCGCTGATGCGATACGCGTCGGGATCCGAACTTTACTTCCGGTTTCGTTTTTTTAATGGTCTGACTAGTTGCTAAACTGATCTCTTGAACAAATACCTCGTCGAAAATAAAAATGTTTTGGTTTCCTAGGTAATCTATGTGTTGTTTTTTTGCTTGTTATATAAATAAACTACGTTTAAAGGACTTTGTTGTTATTTATTCTTAGCGGAGTTTACCGGAAGTTACGCGTGGACCACGGCAGCCGCTTGTTTATGTTGTTACTGCTGAAACCGTCTATATATTTTGTAAATGCACCTACAGTATAGCAAGTATAAGGTTTACTACATTCCCCGGATCTGTCTATGGAAACGTGTTTGGCCCTGGCGCGCACCACCATGGTCGCTTGTGGCCCGGTAGTTGAAGCACGGCTAATGAAAGCAAGCAGAGAATCTCATTCAGAGCATTTAACGTTGTCATGTTTAAATAAGGTTGCTAGTATTTTTCATCTATGTTGGTCTTTACTGAGGACATTCTTGCTCACTTGAGATCATATCTCTCAGTCTCTGTTGTTTTTGATAGTAACTGGTTGTCCAGGGTTTTCACAAGAATAAACATTGCCAGGGAAAGTAACCAGGAGGTGAGGTCATCAGACACTATCCAACTTTCTTGGTTATGGCGACCCTGTCCGTGATTTCTTTGTTTGTATGCCAGCTTATTGCTTGATGACCAGATTACTGCAGATTTCTGTAAAATCTTGACTTGGTGAAAGCCATAGACTCCATAGACATTCATTACAAAGAAGAAGCCAAAATAGCTCAAAAATGTTGGCTAAGCGCCAATGACGTCATTTGAAGCCAGAGTCTGTGCAGTAGTGATCATGAGGTGGAGCCGCAATATCAAGGGCCCATTTTCCCATGTGACTCAATCACAAATCAAGTCGTCACACCCCTTTAATAGCATCCAATAACTAACTTAAACCAAACTTGTTACAAAAAACCAAACACTTAAACACAGTGCATCAGCATAAGAAATAACTCTCATAACAGAAACAAGTGTGGTTCACATGGAGAGGGTGGGGTTTATGACCTATACTGCAGGCAGCCACCAGGGGGCAATCAAAATGTTTTGCCTTCACTTTTCAGGACAAGTGTGGCACTCTTGGTAAAAGCACTATAAATGACATACCTTTTGTATTCATGACACATCTTATGTGTCGTAATTTATGTAACGTGATTAATGGGTCTTCTAGGTGTATCCTCCTCACGACCGAGAGGCGATGGCCAGTCTCCACTCTCACTGCGGACACCCATGAAAGCTCTCGGTCCTGTGGGCTCTATGGCAGCATCACGACAACCAGCCAGAGGGCCAGCGAGTGCCCAGGGAGGATCCTTATCAGGTATGAGAAGAGTACAGTCACCCGGTCCCTCGAACGGAGCAGCGTACTCGGGCAGCAGGAGTGCTGGGGTGGCCAGGCAAACACCAGGGAGAGGCACAGCACCAGCATCACCTTCCTCCAGAGGAAGAATTCCTCAGACATCCAGAAGGTACCACAAATACTTACTTACATTCATCACCAAAATACACTGCTGTAGCGATCATCTGCTAGGAATTGAGCTTATGTTACTTTCTACCCACAGCAGATCATTGGGAATGACCAAACCAGGTGCTCTCACTGATGAATCGTGGAAAGATGGTTGTTACTGAAGCCCCGAGAGACACTTGTGTCGTCTTCACAGATATGGTGCAGAAAATCTACACAGAGGCTTTAAAACAAAGAGTTGTTATGCTTGTGTGAATCATCTCTAAGCCTCGAGAGTGATGATGAGATCTGGCAACAAACACTGATGTTGTAATATGTTGCTTGTTTATAAAATGTCAATATGCTTTATTTTCATGAAACCTGGGGAAGCTACTTGAATACGAAATGTGTCCTGTAATATGTTAATCTGTGTGAAACGATGTGTGGAATTTAATTCCTAGACTGTGGAGCAATCTGATATTGATTTTGCATGTTTGCCTAATTTTAGAAATGAAGGAAATATGATTTATATGTGGAAGTTTTTAAAACTCTTAATTCGATGGTGTAGCTATATTCTGGCAAGAAGGAAATTTTCTAGACATAACAGAGCAATATCTTGAGTAATGTTTTCTCCGACCTCAAACGTGAAAGAAGAAAAAAACAACTGAAATTGAGGTCATGGTGTGCCAAGGTGCATAACTACTGCAACACTGTCTCTCAGGTTTAAGTTGCTACACTTTCACTCCATAGAGAACTCTGAATTTTAATATGGATGCCTGTATTGTCCAGATGTAAAAAGATGCACTAAGCCAGTAAAACCTAAAAATATCTGAGTATGCAATGATGAGCAGAGTGCCTCAGAAAATCACAAACTGTAATAAATCCATTTCAGCAATAAACTAAATTGAAGTGCCATTGTTGTTCATTTCAGCTAGACTACTTTGCTTTGCAGCAACATTAAAGGCCAGATGCTGTATTTTTGTACATAATGAACTCCACCTTTCCAACTTCATGATCCAGATTTTGCACTGAACATCAAGTGGTGACAATGCAAACCTGTAACGTGTATTTACTGTTGCCTGGGTCATTTGCTCTAAAGTGAGATAAACATGCATTAGCATATATGATGCAAAATGAAGAGTAATTATTAAACAGTGCAGTGGAGAGATGTTTTTATTTTTACTCGAGCAGATATTTATAACAGCCCATCCAATCACATTTTATCTGCATTTCCTTGTAACACTGTCTTTGGCAATATTTCAGATAGCGATATACTTCCTGGCTCCCGTGTCACCCTGTCTTTGTCATTAAGCCTCACCATTGGTTGAATTTAATATAAACATTCAGATGCACTTACCCCTGGAGGCGTCCCCAAAGTGTCACCACAGTGACGCAGCGCGAGTTCCCTCGAAAGGGAACTGTAACAATATATCTTAAAAGGTAAAACAATGTAACCTTGCTCTCACTTGAAATGTGTCCATTTAATCCATGAATTTGAGAGTATTGGAACTGGAAAGTCCTTAAAAGGTCCTTGAATTTGAAGTTAACTAAGGTGTGGGAACCCTGTAAGTATCAACGGCTTTAATTGACAATTACATTATGAGTCAATATTTGCAATGGTGACCCTATTTCTATTTCAAGACCTCTGCAATTCACCCTGGCATGCAGTCAATCAACTTTTAATCACACTGTTGGCAGTCCATTCTTGCACAATCAATGCTTGGAGTTTTTCTGAATTTGTGGTTTTTGTTTGTCCACACGCACCCTGAGACTTGACCACAAGTTCTCAATGGGATTAAGGTCTGGCGAGTTTCCAGGCCATGGACCCAAAATTTGTATGTTTTGTTCCCCAAGCCACCAGTTATGACTTTTGTTTTATGGCAGGGGTGGGGAACCCAGTCCTGGAGGGCCACTGTCCTGCAGAGTTATTTCCAATCCTAATTAAGCACACCTGAAAAATCAAATTCAAGTCTTCAGGATTACTTGGAAATTAAATTCAAGTGTGTTTGATTAGGGTTGGAACTAAACTGTGCAGGACAGTGGCCCTCCAGGACCCAGGGTTCCCCACTCCTGATTTATGGCAAGGTGCTCCATCATGCTGGAAAAGGCATTGTTCGTCACCATTGGTTGGGAAAAGTTGCTCTTGAAGGATGTTTTTGTACCATTCTTAATTCATGGCTCAGTTCTTAGCCAAAATGATGAGTCTCCCTTGGCTGAGAAGTAAAGGGCTTATTATAGTTGTGCAAGGGTCCAACAGCGTAGGCTACGTTCCGGTTTTCATATACTACACCGTCCGCTTTGATGTGCAATGCACAATTTCCTAATATTGTTCAGGAGTCCCCAACAACAGGTTTAAATGCATGCAAGGCCAAAAAACTGTCATTTTCTAAAAATTTTACACATGCAGACCGCTAGGCAGTATCCATGTGTGTAACCCACAGTAGCAGTGCAACAGCCAAAGAAGGTGCAGCTTGGCCAGTAAACCCACAAACAAAAAAGCAGCAGCTTGTTGTGTATGATTTGAAAAGACCAGCAGTGATGGAAGTAAAAACATAGATTTTTGTTGCAGTCGAAGTAAAATCAATCCTCAACTTGGCCCATCTTTGGTCTCACCATCGCAAGTGGAAATGCGACACAGATTTTTTTTACCTGATGGGAGGGGTTCTAATCACAGCGCTTGCGGTCCACGTAGAATGTGGGCATAAGGCTACGCACAGCCTATGCATAATCTACGGCGTAGAACCTACGCAAGAATTTAAATTATACTTAACACCTCATGTTGCTTTACTGTTGGCATGACACAGTCTATCCCAGTTTTTAAACCGTGTACCATTTGTTTTTCCTGGAAAGAAGTGGCTTCTTTGCTGCCCTTCTTGACACTGGGCCATCCTCCAAAAGTCTTTCTCCAACAGTCTCCAACACTGTGCGCGTGCAGATGCATAAACACCTGCCTGCTGCAATTCTTGATCAGGCTCTGGTGTTGTCCCGATCGTGCAGCTGGATCAGCCATAATAAAGAATTGTACAAAAACGTCCTTTAAGAGCAGTATAGTGATGAACAATGCCATTTATGATGGAGCACCTTGCCAAAGTGATAACTAAGTGACTGAGGGAACAAAACATCGAAATTTTGGGTCCATGGCCTGGAAACTCAACAGACCTCAATCCCAAGGCGGGTGGACAAATTAAAATTCTGACAAACTTCAAGCATTGATTTTGAAGAATGGACTGCCATCAGTTAGGATGTGGCCCTTATGGTGATTGACAGCATGCCTAGGCGAATCGCAGAGGTCTTGAATAAAGATAAAGGTCAACACTGCGAATATTGAGTTCGTGCATAAACTTAATGTAATTGTCAATGAAAGCTTTTGACACTTATGAAATGCTTGTAACTATACTTTAGTACCATACTGTAGTAACTTCTGACCAAAAGATTTAAAAACATTGACTTTGTGAAAATTAATATTGGTGTCGTTCTCAAAACTTTTATCCACAGCTTGCTCTTAAATCACTTGGGAAATTAAAAGCAAATGCATTCGGTAAACAGCGCAGAGGTTTGTGTATGAGGTGACGTCAAGTGTCCCGCGCGTTTGCACGACCCCCCCTCCCTCTACTGTTGTCGCCAAGCATTCTGGTTGGCTTACGTCTTGGCATGAGATGCCTGATTGGCCAAGGTCTCGAAACGAGCTACGTGATTGGTTTAGGCCTGGAAAACAGTGTTTGGGATTCTCAATGTACAGGCCGCAGTAGTGCTACCGTCGGAAAATTAACTATAATAAATTACGACGCATTCAAGGGGATCCGAAACGCGTCAACTCTCGGAAGGCTGTCGCAGAATAGGTAAAGCGTTTTGGATTTGTGCGGCATGTGTAGGAAACGGTCGCCGTCGGCCCAGTCGGCCTGCGTGGGCCTGGCGGAGCCTTGTGTTGCGTTCAAGCGCGGGGAAGCGCCCTGCGCGCGCTCCTACTAGCGCATAGTCGCGTTTAACTACACCAAAAAGCGAGCGCGAGCCACGCTGCTGACGCATTAAACAACCCTATACAGAATAAATATAGCAAATGTGGTAGTGTGGGGCGAATGCTTTATATTATAGCAATGCGTTTTATTTGTTAATGCGTTTAGATGTAGACTAGCTAATGCTATTAGCCTTTAGCATGTAGTAAAATGGCGAATGACAAGATGGCGCAGTAACTCGAATACAGCCGCACAAACATTTCTCTAAATATTAGCTTCTTTTTACATTAACATTAAAGGAAATTGTGAAAGTTAGTGTTGTACTTTGTGTAGTGTCTAACATTTGACACGATAAAGCGTCAACTTAAACATGTTTTTATGATACGATATAACGCATGAAGTGATATGCGCCATTAGCAACCCTACTATGATAGAGGCTTGCCTCATGAATATTAATGAGATCTAGATGACGTTAACAGCATTGGGCAGTTAAAGGAATAGTTCACCTAAAAATAAAATTGTCTCATAATTTGTCTCATGCCTTTACGTGTGTATATGATTTTCTTTCTACACAGAGTATGTATAAAAATACATAAACTGCCTTACATTTTATTGTAATGCCATTGAATGGTCTTTTATCCATCATAAAGAAAATCTATAAGACTTCAGTGGGTGTCTTCTGAAGCGAAACAATGGGTTTGTCTAAGAAAAACATTGATATTTTAAACTTAAACTATATTATACTGAACCTTGGCCTCTGGGTCTTCTACACTTGCACAAAAGAGTCGAGTTCTATTCATTTACATTCATTTATGCATGTGGCAGACACATTCAACCAAAATGACTTGCAGTGCATTTAGTGTGTACATTGTTTTTATCAGTATGTTTTGACATAGTTGTGACCCTTGAACTCTCACATGGCATGACCTAATTATATTGTAAAGTTCCTGCAAAGAATTGATACCTCTTACAAAAAGCATGTCATTTTGGGACTGTTTACAGTAGGGATGATAGATGTCATATGAAATAAATGTTTCTCATTGTAGACTTAAAGTGTGTGCTAGGGCTGGACGATATTGACCCGAGTTCATAACTCGGTTATTTTTGGGATAAATGGAGTTATATTATAAATATCTCTCAGTACTTTATACAACGTGGAATACATTTTTACATACCTTTATTAAAACTGCATGATAAAAATAAAAATACAAAGACAGGGTTTCCTTTCTGATTGAGACTATACAGCTGGACCATAGATATATAAAGCCTAGATGTTTCACCCGCGCTGTTGGCCAATTGAGTGGAACGTTCGCATTTGGCGGCCATCTTACCACAGGGCGCTCGCTCATTCGTAGCATTGCTTGCTTAATTTTCTACCGATTTTCAAACGGTTTGGTTTGTTATAAATGTCAAAGATGTACCTATGACACTGCATACTTATGCAAAAAAATAATAATTTTCATGAAACGTGTTAAAGCATCCAGAATTATAGCCACGTTAATAACGTTTAGTAAGAAACCAAACTTTTTGAAAATCGGTAGAAAATTTAGCAAGTTATGGTCATTATAGTTCAATCGTCTATCAATACAGATATAATACCAAAACTCAATATACCATCCAGCCCTAGTGTGTGCACGGTATTTTGTTTGTGCACTATCCTTTGCACTTACACATTCGTTGATTCCTGCTTGTGGGAGCTTAATGGTACGCTTGCAAGAAGTCAGAGATAATACGTCAGAAAATAACATTGTGCAGATGACTGTTACCTGGAAGGCAAGGCTTAGAAATAATAAAACTAAATATTAATATTTTCTTGTGTTTTTGCTTTGGATTCAAGAGGTTTGCCAAATGCATGTGTTAATAAAATGAAAAAACAAAACTAAGTTGGAAATTATTTAGTGATGGTCTTGTCTAATTTTTTATCAATTAATAAGTTCAAATTTGTGTAAATGGGGGTTTATGTTTTTTAGTGGCGTACACAAATGCATAAAAAGATAGTCTGGTAGATTTTATGCATTTAAATCTGACATACAGATATAATGTTCATGAAAATTTTTAAAATGCAGAATATGTTCTTTTTTTCTTTTCTTTTTTTTTGAAGTGATCCTGGTGATGATAACAAAAATTGCTCTGTCTGTATTTCTTTTAGAAACTTTTTAACAGATGCCAGGTTCACAGATTTCCTTATTGTTTGTGAGACTTGCACGTGAAATGAATCATCATCAAATGTGAAGGTCTGTTTATTACCATATTTTTTAAGCACAATTTTTAATAAGTGTATTTGCGTTCAGTTGATTGTGATGAAACATTGATTGTGCTTGTTGTTCCACGTGCACATACAGGATTGTGGAAGTCATAGATAATGGATCAAGGTGGAGGGATCCTGGAGCTTCACAAGGATCTCAAAATGCCCCATACAATGATAATGCCAGATTTTGGTAAGGAACAGCAACTAAAGATCTTGTTCAGTTTTGTTCTCCTAAAATTTGTTTCGCATACTTATATTTGTTTGTATGTGTTTGTTTTTAAAGTTGCCGGGATGGGGGGTATGGCCCACATCGACGGGGACCACATTGTGGTGTCCGTGCCGGAGGCGGTGCTGGTCTCCGACGTGGTGACGGATGAGGGTATCATGCTCGAGGCTGACCTGGAGGCTGAGGTGGTGGAAGGGCCCGACATCTGCCATGAGGACGTCATCACCACTGAGGGAGTCATCATGTCTGAGTCTATCCTGGGGGCAGAGGTAGCCATTGAAGAGGCACTGGGCGGCACGGTCGATCACCACGAGCTGACTGCTGATCTGATTGAGGAGACTGCATCTGATCAGGTGTTTGTGGCTGACCTTATTTCACCACATGAAGAGAGCCACCTGGATCATGACCTGGTGTCCGGAGAGGTCATGGTAACGGACACGGAGACGGAGATTCATTCACACGACACCGTGACATCTGATGGCAGTATTAAGGAGGAAGATGACGATGATGTGAAGAGTACGTCAGAGGACTATCTCATGATTTCCTGTGAGTGGACATCTGCATAATGTCTCAGTAGGTTTGGGAAATGAGATCCGGTTCTATGTCCAACAATTATGTAAAAAAATCAATACATTTTCGTTCTGTTCTGTGTGTTTGGACAGGACGCTCAACTATGATATTCTGGTTGCAAGAACAAACATGCACTTTATACATTTCCAGCGATCAGTCAGATAGAAAGGGCACTAAAATCCAAATTGTTGACTTAAAGTGCCATACAGGTCCAATTTCCTAAGCTTCCTAATATTGTTAAGGAGTCCCCAGCAACAGGTTTAAATGCATGCCAAATGTAAGGTCAAAAAACTGTAATTTTCTAAAAATATGGACCTAATTAATATGACCTAATTTCTCAAAAGATCTCCAAATGATACTGAACCATCTTTCATAGTCAAACATTTAGCAAATCCCACCTTGAAAAAGTCATTTTAACCACTGATTCTTCAAATTCCCATCCTTTGGTAGTGAAAACAACACAAAGTGGCGTTTACAGCTGGAAACACAGTGTCTCCTCGACATGATGTTTACACACTAACTAGCCGAAGTTTCTGTGGGCAGGTCAAAGTTTTCGTTTCTCGCAGGCAAGACTGTAGAAGGAGATTATGCAAAGTATTGCCTTCATACGTAAGTAGACAACAGGCGGGAGATTCGAAAATAATATGACTCGTAAACGTGGTTCAGAGTCGACTACTTTAGAAGCCAATAACTTTATTTATCGTACACTCTTTGGATTAAATACTGTACTTTCCGGACTATAAGCCGCACCGGAGTATAAGCCGCATCATTAAAAAATGCGTCATTAAGACGAAATAACATATAAGTCGCAGTGGATTATACGTTGCGTTTATTTAGAAAAAAATTCACAAAATCCAAGCAGAAGAACAGACATTTAATCTGGAAAGGCAAGTTATTCAACTAAACAATAGCAGACAGAACAGCAGGCTGAATAGATGTCTGTATGTTAAAGTAATATTATCAGTTATTTAAACGATAAACCATAGCATACACAACTTACCTGAAAGGTTGAATAGGCTAAATTAACTGAACAAGCCAACTAGCGTGAAGTTTGCATACTCTTCATTCACATTACTGAATCCATTGAATTACATGAATACAGAAGCAGCATATGGCTGACTCTCGCGGCTGTAGATGGTAATGTTGTCTCTTGCCTCATAAATGTCAAAATTAATTCATACTGACTTACAAGGTGCACCTGATTATAAGACGCAGCACCAGCCAAGATATGAAAAAAAAACGGCGGTTTAAAGACCGAAGAATACGGTACTTTGCATATTGTTTACATTAATGGACAGCTACGTGACACACTGCAATACAGATGATTTTCGATATTGTATCTGTCTGGAACTTTAATTCAATCGTCTATTATAAACGAGTGATAAATCCATTAAAAAATGTCAGCATCTTAGAGTATCTTATTCAGTCAGCATTTAAAGAAATCATTCTCAGACAGCCTTGAATCATGTGAAGATTTTTTTGAGCAGTGTAGTTACACAGAGCCACATATTACACACACTCATGCAGTTTCAACTTCCCATGGGAAACACAGAAACTACAACATTCTTATATAAACCATAAAAGAGCTGACATTTACAAAATATTTGGTAGCTTTTATTCATTTGGTTTGTAATTTTGTGATTCTTAATCATAAGGCAGTAGATAAGTTGCATGTAGACTGATGTTTGGCTAATTTTTGGCTTCTGTGCAGTGGATGAAGTTGAGGAGAAGCTTGACATTGGAGATACGCCATTAAAGATCAACACAGACATGATCCAGGACGATGACGGGTCAAAAGAGGATGAGTTCAGCTCAGAAGTCATTAAAGTTTATATCTTTAAGGCTGATGGGGATGAAGATGTGGAAATAGGTAAGAGACACAAGCCAAAAAAGTACATAAAAATACAAGGGATACACCAAAACAAAATTATTTAAAAATTATATAATATTCAATTACTTAAAATGACATCTATCGATACCGATAGTTTCTCTTTTGTCGTGAAATCCTAGTAGTGCAGAGTGTATAAACTACAATTCTGTTGTCATTGTGACCCAATTTAAAATAATGAATTCTGTGTTTTTCTGCCCCATTTTAACTCTTTCCCCACCATTGATGAGTTATTTCATCAATCAAGAGAAAACGCTTCCCTGCCAATTCCCTGATGAGTTTTTACAGCAATTCATATTTCTGCTATTATCCACTAGGTGGCGCTCTTACCTAACCTATAAAACACTGAATCATACCCTGTAAAAACAGTAAAACCTCTGTGTATGTTTTGATCATCGTTCTGATCTGATCTCTAACAAAGTCCTTTACAAAAATGCAATTATTTCTGCTTTTTGCTTAAAATTTGGTATTTTTGAAGAAACATATGTTCTCTTTTATCACCTCTAATATATGGTTCATATTTGAGAGGTGATAAAAAGAGATCAAATGAAGATGGGATGAAACTTTTTTTATAAGCAAGGGGTCCGTTCTTTGATCTGATATATTGTACGTTTATGTATTTAAAGAAGAACATTTCTGAAAGGCATTACACTTTTGTGAAAATCATAAAAAATGCTGCCTCTGGCTGGCAACTTTTTTTTAAATGCTGGCTGGGAAAGAGTTAATTGGCAGGGTATGATTAAAAAAATGGCGATACCCATTATAGGCCCTATATCAGTGCGTCCCTAAAAAATATCAATGCTGAAATAAATCAAGCAGTACTGTAAAGATTATTAATAGAAATGCAGATTTGTACTGCTTTTGAAATATTATTTATATTCGCTAAGCATTACTATCAGGACTAGGGGTGGCACGGTTCATGAAAAAAATCAGAACCGTTCGGTTCGCTTGTCTCGGTTCGGAGCGCGTGTGTGTCGTACGGTTCAACGGTTCATGGCATGCGCAGTGTATGTAGCCTCGTGCCCTGTATGTGACCTCAGATAGCGTGTTTCCCTTTCGCGAGTAGCGCGAAAGAAGAGGTGACTGGTGTGGAGAGTGAGTGCTCCCTGTCATGTTACGTGTAGAAATGGCAAGAGGGAGAGAAAAAGAAGTCTGCCCGCAGTTGGAGGATGCGCCAGTGTCGTATAAGTTTGGTGTGTGGAAACATTTTTTATTTCATGTTACCTATGATGACAGCGGAAATAAAACAATAGATACAGCCACACGCAACAGCCTTCTCTCCGACCATTTATCTAATCTGAGGTAATGAACACGTTTTACGTCTTTTCGTATTCAGCGCTATTTTTAGCCTTTCGTTGATAAAACGAAAGCGGCTGATTTCCGCGTAGTTTCATTTTGCTTGCGTGTGAAAGTCGCGCGATCTTATTTCATGAACTGCCCCTTAAAGTAATCAGGACAGAAATGGTCAAAAGTGGACAAAAGAGACGGATTTAAATATTACAGGTGTAAACGTTATGTTTCTCTCGTTCACATATACTCTCTGCAGTATTTAAGCAGCCTCTCAGTGATAAATCTTAGAGCTACACTGAATTTGGCATTTTGATAAATGCAAGTTATCTTTGTGTGCTAAAAATGCACACAAAGTTCATGTAGATGGCAATACACATTCTCTTTTTTGCCAAATAAATGAAAAGCATGTTGAAATCATCAATGTCTTCCCTCTCGCTGTGTCAAAATCTCACCTGGCTTTCCTCAGAGATGTTCCCAATAATGTGCTTAAAGTCAAATTCAGTTTGTGCATGATTACATGATATAACTTTTTTTAATATCCTAAATTATGGATAATTAATACATTAATAAGATAATACATTTCTGGAGTGTTAAAAAAAATAACAATAAGAACCGTACTGAACCGAGAACCGTGACCATAGAACCGTGATACGAACCGAACCGAGGGTTTTGTGAACCGTGCCACCCCTAATCAGGACACATGCTTGGGCTATAGTTTGTGTTAACAGTGCTGAAAGTCTCCTTATAATTGTGAAACAGAGCAGGAGCAGCAGTGTCACATGTTCAAATAAAGTTACACTGATTTATGGTCAAACATTGACAAGAAAAAATACACAATACTGTGTTTTACAGTGTCACCTTATGACATTTAGCACTGTGTTAAAATAAATATCTGTTGCCAGGAGCATATAACACAAAAGCAACCACCCCATAATTCAGATTGTGTTCAGTGATATTGGGCTGTAAACAAAATTGACTTTAAGAAAGATGTGTTATGTTATTGCAGTCTGCCATTTTGGGCAAAAAAAAAGAAAATCGAAAACATTTATCAAAGTTTAAACGTTAATGCGTATCCCAAGTGTATCCTACCAACAATCAGATTACATTTTTAATCAGAATGTGCAAGTCCAGTTAAACTGCAGTATAGCTGCATAAATGTAGAGCTTTAACATATAAAAGTTATATAATTCTGTTTGTATTCTGGTGTAGGCAGCACAGAAGTGGTAGCAGAGAGTGATTTTCCCAATGGGCACACAGTGTTGGAGTCAGCGGTCTCAGGCAGACTGCCCAGAGAGAAGATGGTCTACATGGCCGTGAAGGACACCAGTCAGGGAGAAGATGATATCAGTGAGTAACTCTTTTTAAGAAGTCACCCATATGGTCCGTCCGTGTGCCTGCAGTGAGCCTATAATGTGTTAAAATGTGCTCTACTTTGTTTTGTGTGAAGACTGTTCTGCGATGACTGACCAGGTGTATATGGAGGTGATTGTCGGAGAGGAAGAGGCTCCTGCCATCCAGGAAGTCCAGTCAGAGGACACACCCGTTAACAAGACCTTCGTCCCTGCGGCCTGGGCTTATGGTCCTTTACTTTACTTTCTCTTACCTGGGGCCTGTTGCACCAGCTGGACGTAAAAAGTTGGTTGTAAGCCTAGCTACGTCTGGCTTTAAAAAATTATTTACGCCTGTTGTACCATCTGAAACTATGACCAGGCCCATATAGTTGAGACACCTTTCGCATTAGTATGGTTACAAACTTAAATTTACAAATGAGAGCGGTTCATGCTTTCTTTTAACCCTAATCGGACGGTAATTGTTTTTCGTTGGGACATAAGGTATTGTCATCATTTACAGAGGGTTGTCATTGATTTTATTGCCATCCGAATCCAGAATCGCAGTGTTTTTCTCTTGACTACCTGCGTAAAAATCCCCTGCTGAATGACTTACTGTTTTGACAAACACCAAGGTCATGTGGTAATTTAATTGCCGTCTGAATCCAGATGGGATAAATGTAAAAGTCATTCTAATCTGCACCACTGAAAAGCACCGTATGGTCACACGCTTCACGTTTATTCTTCATCATTGAAGCGTCTTTCTTTGTGTGCATTTTAAGCATCGACACTTTCATAACTGAAATTAAGAGAAATATGTGGGAACAAAGTTTCTTAATCGCTGCACCACAGCGAGTGGGAGCTGATATACAGTAGTGTGAAAAGTGTTGCCCCCTTCCTGTTTTTTTTTTTTTTTTTTGCATGTTTGTTACATTTTAATGTTTCAGATCATCAAACTACATGCAGTTTTAAATTAAGGTTTTATTATGAAGGGAAAACAATCCCAAACTACATGGCCCTGTGTGTTTGGGCCACCGTTAGCAGCAACAACTGCAGTCAAGCGTTTGCGATAACTTGCTTTGAAGGTTATTTTCGTAAACGAAAACTGAAACTAAGACTAAAACTATCAGCTAAAAAACATTTTCGTTAACTGAAATAAAATTTAAATTCATCATAAATGAAAAACTAAACGAAACGAGCAACAGTTATTGAAAAACTAACTGAAATAAAATAATAATTATCAAAAATAAGTATTAGTTTTCGTAATTAATAAGCTCTCATCCCGTGGCGGAAAATCTGAACAGGCTTTATAATAGACCCCTTAATCGCCTACGTCACTGTGACGTCACCGCTCTAGCTGGAGGCAAAACATAAGAACTCATAGCAGGCGCACTAAAAGTTTGAGGTTTTGACTTTAAAATGTCGTCTTGTTGTGTTTTTGGCTGCCAAAATAGAAGTAACGGCACTTTTCGTTCAAAACTAAAGTTTTACCGGATCCCGGCAGACATTCCTTCACAGAAATAAAGAAGACAATTGTGGTTGAATGGACGGAGATGATCACAAATTATGCTCGTGTTTGCAGTGCACACTTCATATCAGGTAAAATAATCTATGCATCTGTACTGGTGTGTTGGTCTTATCTAGTACAAATCAAAAAGTTTTTGTTTTATAGGTGATGATAAGTCAACCGTCAGTGCACTAGCTAGCTTAAATGTTAAACAAACATACAGCGATAGATGTGTGTGCCATCCTTTGAATGATCTCTTAAAATAATCCCCATTGCTAATCATAGTTAATCCAGCGCTAGGTTACATTAGACAATAAGCTTTGACAAAATTCCACAAAAAACCCGAAAATACTTCATATGTAGGAACTATCCAAAACCTGGTTAAAAGGTTTCCAATGAGAACAAGATACAAGAACTAACTGTTACAGAGTTAATTTACAAAAATAGCTGTCACGCAGAGTCAGTAACTTTACATATTCGGACAGTTCCGAACCTTCTTCTGCATCTATGTTTAATAAATCCCTCCTAAAACGTCCTAGGTTACGATTGTCAGCATTGCATCCACGCCTCTTTTTGCCTCCAACTAATCCCCGCCCACCCGGAGACGTTGCAATGTTTACAAACTTTTAAGGAGTCTTTACTTGTAGATGGCGCTTTATGCATGTGAGGTTAGCTGAGGCTGACAGCAACATCAGTTAACTGATAAATATGTCAGACAGTCTAGCTGCTGTTAGCTGCTAAACTATAATTACTAAAACTATAACTGAAATGAAATAAAATAAAAACTAAATAGAAATGTGTTTGCAAAATAAAAACTAAACTAAAACTAACAAAACCATTCACTAAAACTAAACCTAAATTTAAAGCAAAATTGAAAACGATACTAAAATAAAAACTAATTTAAAAAACCAAAACTATAATAACTTTGAGTCTAGTACAGTGCTGGAGGAATTTTGGTCCACTCACCTTTGCAGAATTGTTGTAATTCGGCCACATTGAAGGGTTTTCGAGCCTTTTTAAGGTCATGCCACAGCATCTCAATTGGATTGAGCAGGACTTTGCCTTGGCCACTCCAAAGTCTCCATTTAGTTTTTCTTCAGCCATTCAGATGTGGACTTGCGGGTGTGTTTTGGATCATTGTCCTGCTGCAGAACCCAAGTGTGCTTCAGCTTGAGGTCAAGAATAATTCACAGAAACAATTTCACACAGGGCCATGTGGGTTTGGATTTTGTTTTCCCTTCGTAATTAAAACCTTCATTTAAAAACTGGATGTTGTGTTATCTTTCATTAATATTTCAATTTGTTTGATGATATGAAACATTGGGGTGTGACAAACGTGCAAAAAAGATACAAATCAGGAAGGGGGCCAACACTTTTTCACAACACTGCAAACAAAGAGAAGAAAATCACGAAAACATTTAAAAAATCTATTGCAAAAGTAAGTTATATGTATTCAATTACACAACAGCATACATATAATCAAGTATTCGGGTCAGTTTAAGGATCATGTAGCCTAATTAACCACACATGCAGCTCGTTTCCAGGTGTTTTATATTATAAACCTAACACATCCACCGCAAATTTATCTTCTTCTGAATGCATGACTTTTATCGCGGAGGAGGCATTCAAATATATTTTTACAGACATCCTCATGAGAAAAATTTACCGTCTGAATAGGGCCTAGATGGTTCAACAGGTATAAATTCTAGGTATGATGTAAAACACATTTTATGTCCAGGCTATTCTTACGACCAAGTGTACGCCCAGCTGGTGCAACAACTGTCCCATGGGCTGAAAGCAACGAGAAAAGTTGTTTCATCCCAAACGTGAAAACCATCAACAATCATTCACTCCTACCAATGTTGTTTACAAACGTTATGATGTAAAATGGCCATAGAAGCTGACACGAGGCCATAGAACAAACCTATGATGTTTTGCTCCTTATGTGAACATTTATGATAGAATGTTGAACGCATCCTCATTTGTAAGTCATTTTGGTGAGAGTCTTTATAAGTTTCTCCACAGACAATAGACAGAATGTGGAGTCAAATTTACAATAAGCCTTGTGCTTTACGATTAGTCCATGTATATCACAAGCTATTTCAAGCAGCTCACCGGTGGTGGTTTTTCCTACAGGCAGCGGTTTAGAGAGTAAGAATGGCACTGCCACCCCATACCTGCAGATCACAGACAGCATCAGCACCAGCCGAGCTCTCAAACAGAGGCTGAAGAAGAAGAGGAGGGGAGAGTCACGCCAGTGCCAGACCGGTATGACAAATCAGTGTTTGTTTGTTTTCAAAATGTCTTTCCATTTCAGCTGTTGTTGCTTAGGACAGAAATCATGTTAATCAATAACTATTCTGGTGGGTAAAGCACGCCACAACAATTGAATGCTCGTTAGGTCATTAAAACACATTCAGTCCCCATCCCCGTCTTTTTTCCATTTAAACATTTAGTTTCTTTGCAAAAGTTGACTTCTCAGCACATTCCTTTTCTTTGTGTTCTAGCTGTAATCATCGGTCCCGATGGACAGCCGCTCACCGTCTACCCCTGCCACATCTGCGGCAAGAAGTTCAAGACGCGAGGCTTCCTCAAACGGCACATGAAGAACCACCCGGACCACGTTTTCAAGAAGAAGTACCAGTGCACCGACTGCGACTTCACCACCAACAAGAAGGTGAGTTTCCACAACCATCTGGAAAGCCACAAGCTCATCATCAAGAACGAAAAGATCCCCGAGTACACGGAGTACACGCGCCGCTATCACGAGGCGAGCCCTCTCGGCTCCAACAAACTCATCCTGCGCGACAAGGAGCCCAAGCTGCACAAGTGTAAGTATTGCGAGTACGAGACGGCCGAACAGGGACTCCTGAACCGCCATCTGCTGGCCGTGCACAGCAAGAACTTTGCGCACGTTTGCGTGGAGTGCGCCAAGGGCTTCCGCCACCCGTCGGAGCTCAAGAAGCACATGAGGACCCACACGGGCGAGAAGCCCTTCCGTTGCCAGCACTGCGACTTCCGTTGTGCCGATCAGTCCAACTTAAAGACTCACATAAAGAGCAAACATGGCACAGACCTTCCCTTTAAGTGTGGACAGTGCCCGCAGGCCTTCGCCGATGACAGGGAGCTCCAGAGGCACACGGAGATCTTTCAGGGACACAAGACTCACCAGTGTCCGCACTGCGACCACAAAAGCACCAATTCCAGCGACTTGAAGCGTCACATCATTTCGGTGCACACCAAAGACTTCCCGCACAAGTGCGATGTGTGTGAGAAGGGTTTCCACAGACCCTCAGAACTGAAAAAGCACGCCGAGACTCACAAGGGAAACAAAGTACATCAGTGCCGACACTGCGATTTTAAGATATCCGACCCCTTCACGCTCAGCCGGCACATCCTCTCCGTTCACACCAAGGACTTGCCGTTCAAATGCAAGCGGTGCAAGCGTGGTTTCAGGCAACAGAACGAACTGAAAAAGCACATGAAGACGCACAGCGGTCGCAAGGTCTACCAATGCCAATATTGCGAGTACAACACTACGGACGCTTCGGGTTTCAAGCGGCACGTCATATCGATTCACACTAAGGATTATCCTCACAGGTGTGACTACTGCAAAAAGGGGTTCAGGCGACCGTCGGAAAAGAACCAACATATTATGCGACATCACAAGGAAACCCTAATGTAATGTTCAGTCAATACTCTACAGTTACACATGACATACAGTATACAGATTTAACAACCTGTATTCTTATTTAATCTGATTCAAAAACAGTTTGGTCCCGGTCAAAAGTCTCACACTTTTACGCAAAGCAAATCGCTCATTCAGGGTCTTAAATGTTTATATTTTTATATCCACATACCGCTTAAATGCTGCAAGCGAACCATGATCAATATATGAAAAAATGACTTCATCTCTAAATGATCATTTTGTCTATACACTCACCCTCACGATGACTCCAGGCTGCTCCCTTCATGCAGTGAAAGCATACTGGGACCGTAAGCTGTCGAGCACCAAAATGAGCAAAATTTAATTCATTTGAATGATAATTCCAGATATTCTTAAGTTGTGCTTTGTGTAAGGACAAGGAAATCTTATTTGCATTCGTATATTACGCATCTTTATCAGTGATGTCATTGGGTCTAATCACATTGTGGTAAGTTTGTGAATGTAAAAGTGTTCATAGTTTTTAACCCCTCGAAGCTCAACAGCTCCTGGTCACTTTATACTTCCATTGCAAATCAAAGAGCATTATTAAGATTTTATTTTAGTATTTTAAGATGAAGGAGAGCAAATAATGACAGCATTCTCATTCAATGTCTTTTACCATCTAGTATATCCAGGTTTTACTTTTTACCATTTTAAAGCCAGCTATGATGTTAATCTGAGCAACTATTTGAAATGGTATGATTCAAAGTTTTTATCGCCTCGCACATCATTCGCTCTCTTTGTAGTCCTGGTGTGTCTTGAGCGCTCGGTCTAGTTTATCAGATGAACATTGTATGTTTGATGTGAAGACCACTACAGATTCGATGTTTATGTAGTCAACTCGTGGCAAACATGCACATACGGCCAATTATTTTGAATCTCTTATTTTCGGAGTCATGCCTTACATGTAATGTATTTCCTTGCACTGAATACAGTAAATAGAAATCATTTGTGTATATTTTTAACAAGTTTCAATAATGCTATGATAGAAGATGTATACATTAACAAATGCAAATCACAGCAAGAGCACCTTTTGATTTTATAATGTCACTTCTACCTTATTTATTTATTACTGGGTGGGCGTACATAGGCACACAATGTCCTAAACCAAAAGCCATCCGTCGTTCTGCCAGTATTTCCATGTAAAAGACCTCATCGATTGAAAGAGGCAAGCCTTGATTTCTAGCTGTTAAATGTTAACACAATTGTAGTGAACAGCAGTGTGCAGAAAACAAACTATTTTAATGTGAGGAGGAGAGCGACTGCACTTTCTGTTAAACATGCGCTTTTATTGTCTGCCATTCCAATGAAATCATCACTCCAATGTTGTCATGTAAAAACAGATGCCTCTCATTAAAAAGACTGGTTTGTGTTTTACGACATTGTGGTCGAGCGGTAAGGGAATGACTTACAGGAACGTTATGTTTTTGAAATAATCCTGTTTTCCAAAATGACGAAATGCTACTGTTTGGTTTTCTGGATGAACAGAATTATTTCAGCATATAAACAATCTTGCTTCTGTAATTTAGGTCTGTTTATTCACAAATACATTGGGTGTATTAAATAAGAGACAATAAAAGAAAACGTCATGAAATACCATCAAAGAAATCATATATAGGCACCTTATTCATGGACATCATTACATGTTGTTTTCAGACTTTGGGCCTCGTTGATGAAACGACCAAAGTGTATTTGTGTGTATTTGTTATTCAAACTGGATGCAGCAGCTTTGGTAAGGATGATTTAATGAATGAGTTACACACAATTACACAGCTCGTGTATCATGAATTAGGTCCATTGTTTTTGTGGCCCTTTGAATTACCCCAAGCATTGTTGGAAACCCGTCTGTATAAGCAGTTGTTTGGCGGACACCTGCACCCAAATGTGTGCGAGCGGTCTAGATGATGCTGTGTTTGTTACAGACTATCATTCTTGTGAATGAAAATTTCATGTCATTTGTTTATGATGATGGTGACAGATGGTGAGGAGGATTAAAATAAATATGTCCTTCAAAAAATGTTTTTGCTTTCAGAAATTGTTTCGCACTCAGGTATTTCCGTGACATTTTTTTCAACTAGCACTTTTTCAGATGTAAAAATTAACGGATGCTAAATAAAGTGAAGCTCATTTTAATCTGCTCATTATAAATGTTGTATTATGTTATTAAAGTGATTGGTTTTATGTGGTTTTGCCGCTTTTAATAATGAATACATGAATAATTTAATGTGCTGCTGGTTGTTTTTTTCCTGTTCTTGATCCTGTGCATTGATTTTTGCTTCATTCATTATGGGGTATTTAGCAAAAATGCAATTATTATTGAAGTTTATTTAATTAAATTTGTAAGGAGCATGGTCATGTAATCCCACCAGTCAGCACATAGAGGTCTCTATTAGCAGCATCCCTCCTCCACCCCATCATTCACTCTCTGCTGGTATATCTACCCAGTTAAGGAGGCGGGGGGGACTCTGGGTTTGGGTTAAAGTTCTGAGCGCACACAGCAAGCCACATATACTTTTATTTCATATTTGATTAAATGTTCATGCAAACTCATGAAAATGTCTCTGTTCAAGATAGAAGACATTAATATCACCATTCTGCTGCTCTTTTGCATTAACATAATGGCATAAAAAAAGAAGAAGAAATCCACACTGCATTTTGCTAAATTTATCGCACTGTATATTATGCATGCTAAAATTTCAACACATTAAACCTTTGAGGTTTGGTAATACATTTCCATTTTAATACTGCAACTTGTTAAATATTAAAATACTTGAATTAATATTGTAGGAAATGGTTAAGTTGACCATATGTCACCCTGCCTGAGAAATCCAGGCTAGTCTCAAAATCAAATTCAGAGATAATGAGCATCCGAGATAGTTTTATTTCAGCCATTAATTTCACTATGATTTCAATCTTTAATATCGACTGAGTAAGGTCATGTCAAAGATTATATCTTCACAGAATGTTTATGTAGGATGATTTTATGTAGAAAACAGTAGGGGTGAGCGGGGCACAAACTAACGCGGGGTTAATTAATTGTAACACGGCTTTACATATTTATACAGGGCCGAGCAATCTGTGCTTTTGGTCTTTTTCTCTTACTGTCAGAAGATCTCCTATGAATTTGTGAAACATTTTTGTGTTTTGGTTAAGATATTGTTTTGGAGGCATGGCAGTAAATTTCTTCATCTTAAGTTTTTTTTTCAATTTCTTGGGTGTGTAAAGCCCGAAATGCACTGCAGGATTTTTGCCCGCCTATAAGATCATTAACTTATCACACTGTGCGACATGTATTGTTTAAACTTGGGTACGACAGGCATGTCGACTGTACGATGATGACATGGACGCTTCGGCGGCTGCGTCACATGTTAGCGTCACCAGCATGTGCTCGTGGTAAACAAATACCAGCACGCAGGTCGTAGCAGCAAACACACTGTGCGATGATCATGCCGAATTTCTGACACTGTCAGAAAACTATCATAGGCTATCTTTGGACACAAGACCAGGAAACTACCGTCTTTGAACCTCTCTCATAGATAGCCACTGGACGCTGTAACGGAACAGAACCACAAAACGATAGAGCCGGACTCGTTCCTGAGTCCAAACGCACATCGGGTCGAAGCCCTTTCTGGTCTGTTTTTAGGGGTTGATGCGGATATGTGCCTGCGTCGATCCAGCACCGCCTGATCATCAGTATCGGCTCAGATTCATATTGCAGATCTGGGGCCTCATTTATAAAAGTGCGACGTAGGAACTGTCATACATTTCATCTAAGACCATTTCTGAAATCATCGTAAGTGTGATTCAGAGAAAAGGAGCTTACGCACAAAAAACCGTGCGTACGCCTCTTTTCCAGATGTGCGGTTTATAAATCACAAATGATCTTAAAATTGTGCGCAGCTGAATGCTTTTAGAACTCCGCCTTGTAAACGCCCCTAATTTAATTCATTAGCATATAAATATTACATTTTCAAAGGCCAAATTCTGCTACAATGGCGAGTGGTAAGAAAACATATTTGTTGTCGTTTGCTTAAGTTTTTAATATTTCTAAATTCTAACATGGAAACTTTATTGACATCACTCAAGTTAAGACGATTATTAGTGGATCTTTCAATTCACGGGTTTCATTTAAATATAGTTTTACACGTAGGCTAAACGTAATATTTGTGTCTTTAAAGTTTTGTTTCAGTTTGCCATGCATCCTGCGCGGCGGTGTTAAAATAAGATATTTTCGACTTTAACATTCAAAGATCGCATCTTAAACTGTCGGAATATATTCCATATGGATTCATTTGGATTTACAGATGTTTAACATTAAAATCGATGCATGGGAATAATTTATATAAATTTTTGAAATACCCATCACTCTTAAATGTCGCATGTCCCTTATTGTAGGATACATCGAGGCTTCACAATTTAGTTCCTTTCACGTCGTTTTAATCATTAAATTCGATCGGTTTTACTTCCATTCAATAAAGCACATGTTCTGTAACATTTACGTGTGCGTTAAACACCGCGAAACAATTTTGCTATATTTTTAAATATTTTTTGAAAAGATTACGAACTAGAAAATCGTTTCCTGAACATATCTTGGGCGCCATCTTTTTGCATTAGAATAGGCCTACATTTTACAATATCAAAATAGGCCAACATATTTTGTTTAAAATATATTATAAACCCTTGTTAAATTATTTTGGAGTAGCATAGTAGGCCTTCTTCACAGTTAATTCTTGTTCATTTTCTGTGTGCACTGTTTCATGTTTTTAGGTTTCTATTCTGAATAAACAAACAGCGCAGTTTACATGCTTCATCCTTGTTGCATTAGTTCATTAAGATAATTCTAAACAGATTTCTGTAATTCAAACAACTCTTAATTGTAATTATGAACGTCACGGCGCACTATTAAAACATTGTCGGTAATGTGTCGGTCGGCCGGGCTCGGACACAACGTGCAGAAGCTTCGGTTATGGTTTTTGTGCCCGGTCTAAGCGCTAATACGTTGTTGACGCTGTAAAAGTTTCGAATATTTATTTATTTTTTATCAAACATATTCAACACTTTTTTTACATTAGCCAGGGGATGAAAGATAAAAATAATTAAAAAAACATGGAAATGCTGACATACATTAATACATTTAGCAGCATACATTAATACATTTCTTGTTTATCAGATTATTAATAGATTTTAGGTAGCCTATTGCTTAACTTCTAATAAAAAAATACGGAACAATGGTTTATAATCACCATATTTACATTTATTTATAATAAACGTTACAAACAAAAGTAACACATAAATCAAATTATATTTCTTATGTAATAAGTTATCATAAGAGAAAAAAAACTAATTAAATATTTTCCAAACAAAGTCTTAAGCAAAATATATGAATTCTAACAAAAGAGCACAAATCTAACCAATTTTTCTTTTTTAATAAGGACAACTCAAAAGAAATGAAAAAAAATTCTGTATGTTGACCACAAAAGGTACAAAACAAAAAGTTTCGAATATGCCTATACCTGCAATACTGCAATATTGCCACAAGGAAACGTGCGTACGTCAAGTCGGAACCTGACGTGGAGGTAAGTACTTTTCCACGTCAAAGGAAAGTTTTATAAATCTGAGCGTTTGAGTGGATTTGAGCGTACGCACTGTCTAAGATCAAATCTGTGCGTAAAAACGCTTTATAAATGAGGCCCCTGGACCAAATCAGTGTCAGACAGAGCTAATGTCTTTCGGTTACCTATGGGAAAAGTGATCTGGGCCAGATCTGTAAAATGATATACATATTGAACTGATGGCGGTTAGATGTTTAAGCTAAAACCTCTATCTGGCACGGATCTGGTTCACAATCAGAAATCGTCTCTAAGAGGCTGTTTACACTTGGTATTAAGATGTGTTTTCATCGATCGGATCACAAGTGGACAAGAGACACATTACGTTTACACCTGGTATTTAAATCCCTCTCTTTTGTCCACTTTCGACCGCTTCTGTGCTGAATACTATGAGGGGGTGGTCTGTGAGACGGTGGGCGAGTCTCTCTGCTGTCATTCAAACCCGAGCAGGAGTAATTATGAGTTTATAAGGACGCAAACTAATATTTTGTTGGAGTCCGCTGCTTGTTTAGCAAGAAAACATGCTGCACAGAGTTTTGTACGTGTGTATGTAAGAGCTTTCTCCGAATTCTCAGCGCAATTGATGAAATATGATCGCGCAACTTTCACACGCTTTCAAAACGAAACTACGGAGATCAGCCGCTTAGTTTTATCAATGAAAGGCTAAAAATAGTACTGTTCACCGTATGTTCACGCCAGAAGTATGAAAAGACATAAAACTTGTGGTCAGTACCTCAGATTAGATAAATGGGCGGTCGCGTGTGGCTGTTCGAACACATTCAGCCACATGTGCGTTCCGCAACTACAAAGCGATCCGACTACCTCTGGATGTGGTTGAAAGTGGACGAGCTCAAAACGTTTTGAACACCGTTTACACCTGGCATTAACGTCGTCCACTTGTGATCCAAGTGTAAACAGCCTTTAAGATAGAAACTGAGGCAAGGGGCTTTAAACGGATCTGGGCCAAATGTAATTGCTACATAGGACCACTGATGAAGAGCCACGATCACAGAAGTCGCGACAATTGTTTCACGATGGCAATCTTTCGTCTGGGACAGCCAATAATCGGGCTTTAGTAAACAAATCCAATCTTATATTATTTTAATCACTGTCTTGTTTAAAAATGCTGTTATGTTTTATGTAACATGTCAGCAACTGTTAGTTGTGACACAGTGTTACAATGAAGCCTCCAGTATACAATGATAATGAAATGAAAAAATGTAAATACTATTCATCAAAATGATAACTGACTTTTTTTTTACATAATTGTGCAGCCCAAAAAAAATCAATTTCTATGCATTGCTGCATAATACAAGGATTGTTAGATGAAGGATCATGGATGGATGAATGTATGTGTGAATTTCTATCTATTATAGGCAGATAGATAGATAGATAAACAATATCCACATTTAGTATATAGACAGAATTTAATTAAAATTATTTGTGTTTAAACAAATTTTTCTAGCAGGTGTTACAACAAACCCTCTGTTTGTTACAATGAACCCCACCTATGGGGTAACGTTTGCACTCCTGTCACTTTTGCTGTAATTGTACAATAATGGGAGGACCCACAAACAAACTTTAAGTGTTTATTTGTAGCAGAGATGTGTCTGTTGATTGTGTAAAAAAATTATTCATCTAACTTAAATATTTTTTGAATGATAGAGCCAAAGTCAAAAAGCGTTAGGTTGTGTTCCACTCTCCCCTCCATAAAAACAAATGACTTAAACATTTGTTTTCTTTTACAAGCATATACTTACCACCATTGTCCTTCTCAATAACAATTTTCAGTCATTGATGATACTTCATACATGTTCAGCAACAATTAAATTTTACCATAAAAGGACTGCAAATGATTTTGCTTTTGTTAAAGATTTATGTGCTCTCTGAAAAATGTATGCTGTTTTTTCTGAGGTACTAATATGCACTCATTAGGTACAAAGGTGTACTATTTGAAAGGCTACAGCTTTTGTAGCTTTATTTCTGAGAGTGTGGATTTGATTGAAATAAATCAGCCATTCTTTCACGTTGTCCAGTCTTTAAAAAATTATACAGAACAGAAGGAGGCAGATTTAATGTCAATCAAATAAATAACGCATATAATGCATTTAAGAGCATTCAACCTCAAACATTATAACTACTTTTACATAGCTATTTGCAAAAATAGCTTTTAATGTCTGTATAGCTTTGGACAATACCCATGCATTTTCATATCAGACACATTGTAAACACACATAACCAGAAACTAGTGAGCCTTTTTCAGGCTCCCTAGTGACGTACTTCTAATGACTTTATTATGCTAAAATCAAAATTCTTACTGACAATATTTGTATACCAAAAGTAAAATTGGCTAATTGAATCTTTTAGTCACAAAGGACTACAGATGGCCAAACCTTGTCATTTATACAGTGTGAGTATGCATAGATGGAAAAGTGCTTAACGCCACATCAGGGTCTGGGCAGACGTACACACTTTTGCTTGTCTTTTTGGAAATATAAGTTACTTGCTACTCTTAAAGGGTTTAAACATTGACAGGTGCTTTCCGATATGTCAATGACATTAATTATGCATTGTTTAAATGCGGAGATTTAAAACTATTTCGTGGCGCACAATTTCATAATCATTTGCAATTTATAAATTTCACATCCGTGCACGCGTTCTGTGTGCATGTCGCTTTACAATCATGTTTTAAAAGTGTGTGATGCCCATCCACCAAATAAGTCACTTTGTAAATGAGAGAGTATAAGGTTGACTGAAGCTGAAACAACACGCCAATGGCTTGTGGCAATAAAGCACATCTAAAAAAACTCAAAATGAACCCTTTATTGTGACTGTTAAAAGTTCTGTAAAGGGGAGTAGCAAACATGTCTGATGAGTATAAGCAAGTATAAGCTTGGGCCTCGTATTCTTTTGGATTTTGATCAGTCGAAATATCAGTGCACATTATTCCTAAGGGACACGTTATGAGTAATGCATCACAAGATATGTGCAGTACATCCATAAATACACTCATTTCTGATTTCATCCTCTGATGTTGACCGGGCTATAAAATGCAAGAAGAGAAAGCAAGCAATATCACAGCATATGTTCGCTTTATGAAAAATATAATTCTTTTTTGTTCCAATGCTTATCATGTGTTTAGACAAAATGCTAAATGGGTTGATCTCATACAAGATCTGTCATTTCTGTTCATCTCAATGGCAGTTCTTTGGCTGGTGTATGCACCCCCTGCGAGTATGTGATTTAAAATCTGACAACCATAAATGGCATTTGAATAATTACACAGCTACAGGAAAAATGATATCATGAAAATGATGATTGGCCATCACAAAAAGACCCAAGATTGGGAAAATTTCATGTGGTTAAGACTTCTTTACAAAGTAGCTGTCAAATGATGACTTAAAGTTGCAATACGGTTTTATTTTGTCCGAATAAACAACTACGTTGGAATGGCCATCGTGAGATGCTTTCTGTCCCTAAAGTGGTAAGTTATAGTATCTAGCAGCCAAACATTCACCCCTTGATCTCACAGCCAAAACTAAGCTGAAAAGTTTTTGAATACTCTTTATTGCTTTTAAACATGAGCTTGCACACAAAACAGAAGCACAGCGAGAGACCATAAACAGACAAGAACTGAAAGAAACGAAATGAGCACGCACAACAAATGAAATGAAGCACAGTGACAAATCTCAGTTTGGCAAAGCATCTAGTCTTCGACAGACAATGTCTAAAACAAAGTTGTATCAACATGACAATATTTGACTTTAAACGTAATGTACTTTATAAAAATAAACATGTTTCATGCTTTATATGTACTCTAAAATATAGATACTATCTGTCTCTGGTACCTTACTACTATAAATCATAAGATACATGTTGTGATTCCTCTTTTTAAAAAACAATGTTATTTTGATCATTTTTTGCAATGCTAGTGATTTTCAAAATGATTTGAAGCTTCACAAATATTTCATGTTCTGTACAATCTTTTTACAAGTTGAGCATAGAATACTTTCATATGGAAATATCATAGTAAAACACTAGTTTCTTTTTGTACTCCTAATGATATATTTGAATCTATATCCAGAATTGAACAGTCTTTTAGTCGCTGACTTGACGGTGTCTGCTTCATTCAACTATAGAACATGCAAGACTTGAGAACAATGAGGTGATACAAGTTCCCAGTAACAGAGCCTATTAGAATTAAGATGATAAGACTCCAGTCTCATGGAGGAAGAGGAGACAGAAAAGTTTTCAGACATATCACAGCAGCTGGTTTTATTAAAATACATATAAAACTATTCTGTGTCGGGGGATGTTTTTTTTTTTTAGATGTGCACAATGGATGATATCACAGTCAGAAAAATCAAAAAAATAAATTACATTTCAAATAATGGGATATTAAAGCAATACTCATAAAACATTGGGTTATGTGTTGGTTGTCAGTGCACTTATATAAGCTATATTTATATATATATATATATATATGTATAAACAAATTGGTTTTGTTTTATATACACAAAAGATTGCACTAAATGATGTGGCTATCAAGAGCCTACCTCACTACAATACAAAAAAAATGGTGCCACTGTATTCTACTCTATATGAGGTATGGAGCTGAAGGATGAGCATGTGAGAGTGAAAAAGGATATTAATTTTGTGCATTAGCAAAGAGGAGCCCCCTTTGTTTTCACTTGGTCTCAGCTCAACCACTGTCTCCATTTAATTGGTATTCCAGTAGATTTAATTCTGCTACATTGTCTACCCTGAGCAGGTGTTCCCCTCCACTACCTTGTTAGTGGGCTCTTGTGTTCATAAATATGAATTAAAATATGTCAGTTTAGAACCTTGTAGAGATATAAATCCAGACAGTGTTTATGTGATATTGTGAAAAGGGAGTATTTCATGTCACAAACAATCAAAATGCGAAAAAAAAGCACATTACCAAATAACCATTTTTCTCTCTAGCAATTTTACAAAATCTCTGAACATTTCTCTGATATTTTTATCAACCTAGGGCACATATTTTAGATTATTTAGCTATAATGTCTCTATAATATTGTTTTCCCATAAATATTCTATAAATCATTTTTTTCAGACACAAAATAACCCAGACACTCCCTGTCCAGAGCAGCCCTTCCCAAGACAATTATTTTATCATTTGAATATAGGAACAACTAAACATACAAGAAAGTCAGTTTCACAGTACCCTTTCTCTAAGGACATAGGGGTGAACAGCCCTGTTGATCATCCATAATATACTGGATATATATACAACAGTTGTATTTTTGTTCTTCTGTGCACACCTATGTTGGAACAACCTTTATAAACAAATAACAGTAGATAGCATTATGCAAAAATGGGGTTTAGCAAGCAGTAAACTAACAGAAATGCCAATAAAAAGTAAACCAATGAAAAGATTCCTGCAACATTGCAACTGACTTATGATCCTACATGTGAAATGGAGTCATTACTTGCTGGGCAGTGTCTTGATGGAGCGATTAAGAGAGCCCATGTTAGTGGTGGTATTAAGTTGAGGACTTGCACTTTTATTGGGGAGGCTACTAGAGTGTCCCATTGCCTCCTCAGCAGCGCGCAGAAGAAGGGTGTAGTTGACAGCTACTTCTTCTACTTTACGTAAAAGCTGCAGTTTTTGAGTTTCAGAGCGTACACCTCTGACCAGCCGAATGAATGTTTGCGTAAGATTGCAAAGCACCTGGAAGCTAGCTGTGACAGCGCTTAACATTCGTGAGGGACTTTTCTCAACACTTGCCACTCGTCTACATGATGCCCTGAACTCTTTAAAACAGACCGCAAGTTCTTGCTTGTACTCTGTCAGTCTTGCGGGAGGAATGCGAGGTTCACCCTCTGCCTGGGGACTGTTGGCACACTGCCTTAAAATTGAGAGCAGTTCATTGGCATCAAGTTGTGCATTTAGGAATCCATCAGGTAGTGAAAATGTTTTGCCTTGCAACGACTGTACTCTTGCTAAACTAGTTTCCAGGTTCCCAGGGGCCCGCAGATCAATTCTCTGTGTTTGCGGCTCCTCTTCCTCCTCTTCTTCTTCCCCACTGCAGTCCTCTGCATCAAGGACCTGAAGAGTTTTGCTGACTACTGGCATTGCCCTTGAATCTAGTTGCATTCCGGGCAAGACCTGCAAGGGGATGGAATAAGATAGTTCATCTTTTTCACTGCTCTCATCAGCGGCCTCACATTTTCGATAACAGAAGCAAAAGGAGCAACATTTTTCCCTGTCATCAGCATCCTCACTTGGCAAGCCTAGAACCTCAGCGGTACCCTCACGGCTTTCCTGAACAAGCTTCTCTTCCTGAATAAAAAATATGCCCTTCTTTTTTGCATCCCCATCTTTAGCATGCACAGGCTCCACTGGAGTTGGGAGTCTAAGTCCAGTGGCTCTAACTCTTTCCATTTCTTTCTCTAAGCTCTTTGCTTTTGTAGTTTTGACCTCAGCATAAAGGGGGGTGTTGTCATTGTTATCAATTTCCCCTATACTGTATCTCCTTTGTAGCTTTTTGTACTGAGGTGCATCCATGCATTCTGAACGGGTGGTGCATATAGGCAAACTTGACATTGGTGCTTCTCTGGGCTCCCTTGACTCTAGGCTTGTGGAGCGAATTCGAGTAGTTTTGATTTCCAAAGTCTGAGGTTTTCGTAATTCTTCTTGAGCATGTGAAGACTTTGGAATTGCAGGGGATGTTTTAGAGATGGTCCTGTCCCTTCCCCTCTGTTCCACTGCAGAGCCAACTGCTGTATCTGGGAGTCGCATCCCCCGGCACATCCTTTTACAGTCACAGCTGCGTCGCTGTTCTCGAGAGATTCCTGGAACTTTCTGCACAGGACTTGTGCGTAGCTGGCAGGCACATGGGCTAAAGGAGGGGATTGGAGAAGAGCCTTGTGGCAAGAACTCTCCTTGTGATGTTTTAGGTTTCAGCAGCTCCTCCAAAAACTCTAGCTCATACTGCCTTACCTTCTGGAGCTGTGCACGACGCTCATCTGTCTCTCGACGCAGACGTGCTGGAAAGGTGGCTGAAATTAAATTCCTAAAGCTCAAAAATGGAGTACGCTGGGATTTGGATTTGTTATTTGCTTGCTTCTTGTACTCTGCCCCTGGGATAGTTGCACCTTTTTCCACACAGCTCAAGATATGTGTTGGATCTGCCAGGACAGGCAAACTTTTAGCAATTGTTTGTGGCTCCACAGAGGCTTTATTCAGAATATTCTCAGACTTTGCTTCGGACATCTCTTTCTGTTCTACTTTAACAGGCATAACTGGTGAGTATTTAGTGGGAGGCAGGGTGCTAGGCTTAGATGTACTTGCATCAGTTGTCTTAACTTTGCTCTCTTTGTTGCTGGCTAACTGAAGTCCTTTGGCACGGAGACGCTCATCGTCTGTAGGAGAGGATGAGTGAATCACTACCACCTTTTGGGTCTGTGGATCTTTTAGACGCACTTGTGGGCCTGGCTCTGGCCGTACCGGACATGTGCAGAACAATTCAGCAGCTGGGAGAAGATCCTTTGAACTTGAAGGCTTTGTGGTCTCACTTGAGGCAGTCTCGGCATCTTGGCACATATTCGTTGAGCAAATCTTAGCAGATGCTGTTCTATCCACAGGTAAGAGAACAGGTAAGGCTATGTTGGTTGTTTCGGAGGTTGCTACCTCAGACAGTTTTTCATGGACACCTTCAGAGGTATTGGAGTTCAATATTTCTTCATTTGCAGGCGGTAATTTTTCTTGTTCGGCTCCCTGTTCAGAAGCTTTAAGTTCTTCAGATGTTTTTGGAATAGACTCTGACAAGCACTCTTTGACAGCTTCCTGTTCAGTGTTTGCTGTATTTTTAGTTTTTGCTTCTTCGTGGGTCTTTCCCTGCTCCACAGCACTTCCAGTCCCTTGACTGGGACATAGTTTTAAGGGCATAGTCTTACTTAAGATTACTGGCTTTGGAGGACACCCACCACGGATCTGATTCATCGAAAAAGCTCCTCCCCCAATTGCTTGTGTTGTACAGCCAGGAATTGTCAAAGGGAAGTCTCTTCTACTAAAAAGTCTTTCTTTGTTAATGTGGTGGGCAAGAAAGTAAGCCTGGCTCTGATGCTGCTTCATGGCTGAAACCATCTCAGACACATCAGCTAGTTCTGATGAATTTGTCTCATGCCCAGAGTCGAGGGAGGACTCTGGGGTTATAGCAGCAAGCACAATTAAGCCTGTAAGAGAACAGAAACAAAAGGCAATCAGAATCATAAGAAACCATATTAGGTCAGTATAACTACAGGGATACTGTATGTGTTAGTTAAAAATTTAATTAAATGGAAAACAGATCAAGAGACGTTTTACTTTTAAGTGTGATATGTAGCCATCAAACTAAATTTAGGAAACCCTACACAAATTTCAAATGACCAATCCTGATTTTACTCATTTCCCCCCGCTTGACTTTAATTTACTCATTTACATTCTAAAGCACCAGCACTTTTAAAAGTACTTATGTCCACCTGTTGTCTGTGGGGTCTGTTGGTGATGGTGCGGGTAGTCCTCTGATGCAGCGAGTGCTTCCAGTGCCTGTAGGGTGGACACTAATGCATCATCTAACTCCTGAGCATGATCTTGAACCGTCCTAGTGGCCACAGTGTCGATCAGTGTTACAGGAACGTCCTCTTGACCCTTTGCCGTAGAAGCAGCGCCTTTGATTCCTTTGCGACCCTTATTCGGGTCATCTTCATCAGAGCTGTTATCACGAAACCCTGGGGGTGGTGCTGCAATGGCAGGGGGCGGAGGCTGCAACTTTCCTACTCCTTCATCTATCTCCTCTTCCTCCTCATTCCCAGGAAGTGGTAAGGCAATGAGATCAACAGCCCCTGCCTCACGAGAAGCACAAGCATTTGTGCACTGCTGCAAAATAAGCTTTCCAGATTCCCCGATGTCTGACGTCAAACCTTCAGCTTGAAGTTTTGCTTTGCAGGAGTCACAGAAAAACCTCCTTGCCTGTTGTGACGGCTCCATTGTTTTCGCTCTGACCCTGAAGTTTGAGCTGTCATCAGTGGATTTGTCTTGTTCAGCCACTGATTCACTGCTCTTTATAGTGGGGTCAGACTTTGTGCGTGAACGACTCTGTACCTGTGAGATAAGGTTCTCATTAATGTCAAGCTCCTGCTCTTCCTGTATCTGAAGCTCTTGCAGCTGTTGTTGCTCTTTTAAATGGATGTGACACAGGCCAAGGTGCTGAGATATGGGCGGTGTTGGTATCTTGTGTGTTGCCTCTCTGGACGACCCATCTCTCTCTTCTCGTCGGCTCCCGCTTAACACAGTGGCTCCGGAACGGGCGTGGGAACTTCTGGAATCTAAATGACAGAACTTACTGAGTGGCTGAACTAGTAGAAGACACATGATTGATGGGAATGAGTCCAGATGACAAAAGGTGAATCTGCTGAATAGAGATCTCAGAGATGGATGCAGAAAGAAGCCTTGTGGGATGTCATGGCATGTTGTGATCTTTCTCTTTGGTAGACCACAGGAGATGGTGCGAACATCCAAGACATGACTTAGAAATATGATATAAATGTTCTCAGCTGGCAGAGTAATGAACGTACCCCAGAAAGCATTTTAGTTAGAGAATGGCATCTCATAAACTTACTAAAGATGAGGATGGAGAGGTCAAGCAGCATATGAATGATTGCCATGGCAAATCTTTATATAAATTCAACAAAAATACTTTGTTTGATAGTCTGATAAAACATCATGACATGGATTTTGGTAATTAATCACCACAATTCAATATATATACATTTGTCTTATTTCTCATCACTAGAAATGTCCGTCATGGTTGAGTACTGTACATGACAAGTATTTATGAGGTTTCTTTTGATAATTTGTTTTCTTGTTTTCCAAAACATAAAAGGACAGCTTTAAAATCTAGATCTGTGTTTTTCATTCATGAATATGATAGAAGTGCACAACCAAATTATATTTTTACATTTTTAATTATAAATATTTTATGTTAAGTGGGTGATCCTGATATGTCAACTAAAAAATTAATAAACTTTGGTTATATACTTCAATAAGATATGTCGTCTTATTCAACCTGATCTCAAAAATTTCAGCGGTATAGTCACAGAATATTTTCTCATTGTTCCGTGGCATTGTCAAGGATTGGTTACTCAACTTTTTCCTATTTTGTTACCATTGTCGCTTCGGTTTTGGGTTAGATTTACATAACCCTAAACAAAAAACAATGGTTTAACAATAGGAAAAAGCAGTTGAGTAACCAATCTGTGACAATGCCATGAAAAAATGAGGCAAAAAATATTCGTGACTATACCGCAGAACTTTGTGAGATCATGTTGCCTTATTTGTTTCTAAAGTGAAGACAGAGCTAAAAATACATTCATATATTTTTACAACAGAAATGTGATTGAGTACGTTTACATGCACATATTAAGCAGATAACTATCAAAAACGTTTATCTTTCATACGCGAAGACATGTGCACATGGACAAAACCTTGAGAAAGCTGGTTAAGGTGTTTACATGCCACGCGAAATCGGGGTAATGAGCAAAAAACTACCTGTGCCGATCGTTTTTTGCTGACGCTGTTTATGGGCTTTCCCCGATTAAAGAAAAGCATTTTACGCGTTTACATGACCCCACATGTTATCAGTTTATTAAAAACATAATCGACGTAAGACTGTGCACGTAAACGCACTCACTAAAGAACATTTAATTAGTTATTCTGTTTTTGACAAAAACAAGAAAACAAATTATCCAAAGATACCACAAAGATTGCACCTAGTTTAGTTTGAAACATTTTGAATTATTTTTGCAAACTTAAAGGGTCATGAAGGTCAACAACACATTTTCTGAGATGTTAGCAGATATCTACATGTTGCACATCATTTAAAACGATAACAGCAGTCACAAATTATATTACAAAGTGGAAATTAGTAATTTTTGTGCTTTTTGGGACCATTTCGTTTTTTCCAGTTTAAATAGTTTACGTTAAGTTGAAGCTATATCATAACGTGACGTAATGGCAATGATTTAGGTGTTTGATGGCTGCGTTTTTCAGCATTATACATGAGAAAGTACTCATCTATCCAATCACTGTGCTGTGATTTGCACGAGCTTCGCAGAATTTTTGCATACAAATCATCAATCACGTCATTACTTGTTGTTGTTGTTTAAAATAATGGCTTCAGTGGAACAACACAAAAGTGTTGTTTTTATTTCTCCGCGACACGGCCAAAGCTAAACTTTAGATGCATGCTGCTGGTTTGCGGTTGCCTATAAACACACAAGGAAACTGTTTGTAAGGAAAATTTTTCCGGATTGTTTCGTGAATTAAGCATGAGTGCAGTCAAGTTTTGCAGATCGCCATCTTTTGAAGAAATAGGGGGTTTCATGACACTTTAAGATTTACTCACATTTAGTTTAGGTTTACATCTACTTTAGTTACACTGAACAGTGAGAAAGGAAAACCCACTGTTGGGAAAATAAGATGAAATATGAAATTGCAACGATAAACCTCAAATTAAGATCTGAGCATAAAAGCAGGCGCCTTTTTAACGTACCTGCCTTGATCATATAAGGCTGACCAGGTATCCTGGAGTAGATGGTCCTTTTAGGGTCCACAAAGAGCTTGTAATAGCCAGAGATCAAACAAGCAAAGTTTGATGCATCTGGCCACTCCATTAACAAGACCAAGGGCTACAATAATTATTATCAAAACAGAAATGAGTATATATTAGAAGAAGTAAAGAAATATTGTAAATAAGGAAATAAAAATAGCATTTAGGCTGGAAGTAAATGCATTCACACCTTTGCATCCAAAATGGCAACCTCAACACGGGCTACCCCATGATGCTCTCTGAAGAGTTGGACTTTGGCCACGCGGCTGAACTCTGCTAAGACGGTTGTCAAGTTGTTCTTCAGGTCAATAACATGACTGATACCGTGCCTCGGTCCGACCAACAGCGTGGTGGCTGACTGCTTCTCATCCTTATACCCAAACAATAGCATTGTAGATAGTAACACCATTTTTGTAGTAGCAAAATCAAAATGTAAAGATACAGCAAGGCTATATTAAATTCACGTTACCAGGCCGACTGTGTGAAACAAGAAGCCACCAAATGGCGGAAGGTCATTCAAGACTCGCATATACTGTAGTTTTCCTTGAAGAGGAGAAACCTGCACAGACAGACACAAATGTAAGGATGATGAAATCTGCATGCAGGGTTTCGTTTTAACCAGCAGAGGGCAATGATTTGCTGCATTATGGTCATTTTGGAGAAAATAATTGCACTTCTGTATTACACGTGTCAAATATACTCCTAGGACATCAAATTAGAATGCAAATATAAAGCAACAGTTCTCATGGCCTTCTGCATCCGGCTAATGGGACAAATGATGCCAGTTATAGACCTCACACTTTAAATAAAAATAACTGCACTGACTGAATACATTTTCTGGAAAAATAAATATTGAATGGGACATCTTTTGGTAAGCAGTTGTACCTTGTTACCAGCTGGGGGAGGATGCTGATACGTCTTTAACAGTTGTGAAAGACTCTTGCAGACATTCTTCTCCTTGACAGTGGGCAACAGGGTGAGAGGAAGAAATGGCTCCAAACCCCATTCTTTCCTAGATGAGTAGAAACAAATGAACCTTCTGTTGTTTGATTGTTTGATGAGTGCTATCTGCCACTATTGCAAGACAAACTAGGTAGCCTACGTATTGCAGACATCAGATGCAGTGCTGGGTAGATTACATGGTAAATGTAATCTGTTACCAAAATTTGTAGTTAGTAATATGACCTGTGAGCTTATGAAACATTTGATGTTTTACTATTTTGATTTTCAGTACCATTCCATTCTTAACCTGTTCCATAACTTTTAGCATAAACCGTGAAAATAACATGAACTACACTAAAATGTTTGCAGCTTCTAAACTCTGACCTATAGACACAATTGTGATATCTTCTGCAAGAAGACATTTATATTTCCGATTCTTAAAGAAAACTAGATGTCACATAGCAGCCTAGAAAATCAATGGTCTTCTGTAAGTTTTTTTCTTTATCCCATTTTACACATGAGACTCTCATGCAGGAATGTCAAAACCATTTAGCCAGAAGGGGGTCGCACACCGGGCACGCAGCTCAGCGCCGCGCCGCATGAAAAAAATCGAACACATTGTTTTCTATAACATGGTTTTCTATTCACACGGTGCATAAGCGTTAACGCTTCACATTCACTTTTAATGGGTGACGTCATGCGTTGGCAAACTGAATTGTGGATCCGTCGGCGCCGCGTCAGTGCTCCCGAGGAAGTTGAACATTTCTCAGTTTTCAAGCAGAAACTTGTGCGTTGGTTGTGGCCTGTGATTGGCTGTTGGCCACGCTTCAGACAAGCCTTCGTCAAGCGTTAACGGTACATTCACACGGGGCGAAAGCGTTAAAGCTTGACGGAAGGCTTGTCTGAAGCGTGGCCATCGGCCAATCACAGTGGCCGCAACCTATGCTCCGGGTCTTCCATAAATGTAATTGGCTGGACCTGCATAGGTTATTTGCATTAGGCGAACTTCTGCTGCGAGCAACGGCACTGACGCGGCACCGACGGATCCACAATTCAGTTCGGCAACGCATGACGTCACCCATTAAAAGTGAATGGGAAGCATTAACGCTTACGCCCCATGTGAATACACCATAACGCTTTCACTACGTGTGAATGTACCGTAAGTATACGCAGGCGGCACCTGTCCGAGGCACCCAGCTACGACTCAGGAAGTTGCTCTTATTCCTGTCGCACCACTCACATATTTTAACATTAAATAACATCATATTTGTCTCAAATCATTAGCGATTAACATTGGCTGCTGACGTATGTTTTGCATTTTGAAGTAGACGCTATCTGACTGAGCTTGCGCTATTTAATGTGCACTTCCGGATGTACGATACCTCCAAGTTGTCCTAGACGCGACGCTGCTGAGCTTGATCAGAAGAAATGGCCCCTAATGAGAGCCAAACTCAAATTACTTAAATAAGTCCTCTTAACATGAACATAAAATATATGATTGTCATTATGGGCAATGGCAATAAAACCATTTGCAAACATTTTTTTAAATAATGGGTACAGTCAATTAGCTATGGAAAGAAAATGCTGGGTTTATTCTTCCACTAAAAGGGCTTTTATGGTGCAATGACATCATTGGTAATTAAATATATTGACTTTTCACATGTCTTTTCTTTTATAACTGTTTTTTACAGCTGAATGTTTTCTTTTCTTCCCTAAGCTGTCTACATGTTTATAATGGTCTGCTTTCGGTTGCTAACTCTATATCAAAATAATGTTAGAATGATCTAACGAAACCAGAAGCAACTGTTCAGTCTTACTTGTGAAACTTCCCAGAGACTCATTTTGAGATGTGTGACGGTTTGTACACCGCCAAACTGCTTACAACGGAGGCATTTTGAGTTTATGTTGTTATGAGATTAACACAGAAGTTGCCATCACTTTTCAACACAATTTCTTTAATGTCTCTGCTCTGTGCCTTCACAGTGTGATTGTGCTGTTGTTATTTGTTATGACGTTTTTCCCAACCATGTATGATACTAACATCAGTGTGACACACTTTGCAAAATTTTTAATAGTAATGCTTGATTCAACTTCATATTTCATCCCCTGTCTACCTGCGCAGATATCAACAGCCAGCTGATTTGTAGGTTGCCAGGTTGAGGTCAAAAATGTGTTAAAAATTATATGATGTGTCTATTGTGCGAGTAGGATACCTTTCATACAAGATCTGGAAACTGGACTACCTTGGAATAATATATTGATGTAATTACTCATATAACGAGGTAGGGACGTACAAATTTCGGGAATTTCCAGGGAGAAATAACAAAACGGGATGAGGGCGGGAGATAGGTGTGAAGTATGGCAGACCCCCGGTAAAAACAAAGGGTTGACAGGCATGTATTTGTCTCATAGTGACAATTAAAGATGAACATACTGGTCAGCTGACTTCACAAAAAACCTAAAACCTAATTAAAGTGCATTTGACATTACATAAACATATCAGCAATGACACTGTTCATATTTTAAAACACTACTGAAATAACTCTTGTTAGTGTTCGCTTCTAAGTGTCACTAATATGTATCGTGTGTGTGTGTGTGTGAACTCATCATAAGTCTCGTCTAAGCGATCACATTTCAACTATTTAATAGTAATTGTATAGTCTGACTAGGATTATTTCAAAATGTAATGTAATTTAGTTAATTACAAGTACTTCATTTTTGGAACCTGATTACACAACCCAGTTACTACACAGCACTGTGCCAATGTAGCTGTGGGAAAGTGTAAGAAAAAGTTGAGATAAAATTTAAGGCCTTCAAGTGACTTCAAGCACTTACTCAACATGCTTGAGAGAAATCTTCTGATTGGGTCTCGCAATTGACACAGTGATGAAGATGTGCAGGGCTGCCAACTTGAGTGTCACATCAGACTTCCAGTCCATTCCAAACCGCTCTTTAATGACGTCATTGCGACTCTGTGTGAATTTAGATAAAACAGAAGGATTTACACTAAGGGTGTTTTCAGACCTGTAGATCGATTGCTTTGTTCTGAAACCGGGGGTTAAATGACTACAATGTTGCAATTTCATCTTGGCTCGGTTGGCATTCACAAGGCAATATTTTCAAACGAACCAGACTTTATTCATACAAGTCACGTGCGAGTAAACTCTCCTTTAATTGGTCATCTGGTTTTTTTTCTGTGATTCCGCTCAAAGTTGTCCATTAGGATTGACAGACAGCAATTATTATTATTATTATTATGTTGTAGTCGATGTTGCGTTTATCATACAGCTCTTTGTTTTCAGAAACCAAAGAGACCAGCAACACGTTCATCTTGTGTGCTCTTGCAAGACCGTTGTGCCACCAAGTCATGTTTTAATGTAACTTCAACAGCTTGTGCACGTGAAGAAAAGCGACAATCTCATTGGTTGTCAGTTTTTATCGTGCCGCGTCAAACTAAAAAAACGACCCGAGGCGTTTTTCTGAAAATTACACTTTTACGCCTGCCGCTTTACGCATGGGTGTGCTCACTCACATTGGCGCCCTTTGTTTAGTCACGAGGCGTTAAACGTTCCGGTGTGTAAAGACCTTTATGGTGCAAACAACAAAAAATATGATGTCCACGTATGTGGACACACCAGATCTTAGGAGGTTGAAGAATTTTTCATCAGGTATGTTCATGGTTAATAAAGCAATAAGATAACTTTTGCTTTCACACTTAAACTGAACCACTCCAGAGTTCGTTTGCAATCGAGCGGTTATTTTGGTGCGGATCCGAGCACGATTGCCATGTTCACTTATGCCTAAACGAACCGAACCAAAGGAAGAAAACGCACCAGGTTCTAAAACAAAAGGTCAGGTCTGAAAACGCTCTAAGATTATGTGAACATGCGTTAATAATAAAGTGAATATTCATGACTAAATCCACCTGTATGTAGAGGTACTCAAATGCAGCAGGGTCTCTCCTCAACAGATCAGCAGGGTCTTTCGGGAAGAAGCAGATTCTGAAAAGACATTTCATTCCCTGGAAGTAGGTCCTGTGAACTACCTGAAGGTTCAAGCATAAGAACATTGATAGCTGAATTGTCAATTCAGTTCTTTATATTGTTACACAAAATCATGTTTTAATCTTTTCACAGCTATAAATTAAACATGATTTTATTATTAAGTACTTTGTATTTGATCTTACTTTCTTAATTTGATATTTCTTGGTAATCTCAAAGCTTTATTTGACATTTAAAAAGCATTTAGTTTCGATGCAGATAAAGTTTTGCCCAGCCTGTCTACTTGCGTTACTAATCAGTTGCTAAAGCGTTCTGGATGGTTGCCGGGACAATGTAATTTGGTTTCTAGGGTGTTCAGAGTGGTTGCTAAGGAACAGACAGATAGATGGGTAAGTCATCAGTGATTGGTTTTTACACACATGAGAGAGTGGCTGGTTTTCCTGGAGCAGATGCAGACCCTGGTTCTGGGCCAGTCCACCGGACTCCAGCACCAAAGCGAAATGCTCAATGTAGCGCAGAGAGAGGCGGTCCTGCAACGACGATATCACATCCTGTGGCCACAATGGGAAAAGGACAACAATCATCAATATTCTGTAAAAAAAGACTTCATTTGCACCAACATATTTGGCAGAAGTCAAATTTGTGTTCACCAGGAATGAACCTTTGTGCTGCTAACGCTACCAATTAAGCTACAGGAACACACTTGAGGTGCTTCTGAGTTCCTACAGCATGATGAATTCAGTTGTCTCTATAATTTATCAGATGTGATCCAGATTAAATCTTTTTAAGCAGCGCCAGAAGCAGTGTATGTACTACAGGCTTGACATTAGCATCAGTGATCAAGCATCAAAATAAACCTTATTAATCACTGCTTCTTGCCATGAGTATCTGTCACTGAAGATAAATAATTGACGCTTTAAACTGATGAGTGCCTCGGCCTCTGGAAAGGACCGAAAAATGAATGAGGTTTCTATGTCACTAAAGGATCATGTGACCATACTGTTTACTGTAAAGTGATTTATGTAATGCTTACACAAACGGTGTTTGATGAGAGTAATCCTGTCCGTGGAAGGCAGGTCGATTATTTTGTTTTATTTAGACTCTGCTATGTTGCATAAACTGTTTAGATTAGTCTTCAGGGGCGCCACTAAGGGGAGTAAGTAAGACTGATTCTAAGGGCTCATATACTTTTCCGGTCAACATTAAGAATGGCTATTGTGTTGACTGAACTAATTAAAAGAAATCTGGTCGATATTTGGACTTATGAAAGCTATGCTTCCCCACAGCAAAATGCTCATAATATTACTGTTATTTGGTCACAAAATGTAATTGTAAGGGTTGTTCAGGCGTAACTGTGTGTGCTTTAGGTTAAAATATGCGGTCGGTTAATAAAGATTGCGTCTTTTTTTAAATTGTGTTCGGACACTTTTGGAGATAAGCTCCAGAGGATCACCAGGCGCTTACACCCCGCCCAACGCAGCCTCGCCTCGGCAAGTCCTTCAAAATTGAAAGCTGGATCTGATATCTCTGTGGCGTTTAAACATGGGATAATTTATATTCACTTTCATTTCTTATACTTCATAATGAAAGGATTATGTTTCAAATCATATTTTAGGATTGCACTTAATTGATATCACAGTTGAGTAATGTATCTTGTAAGTTACTCTGCTGTCCTATTTGTTATAACCGGACTGCATCCTGCCTGCGAGCTTGAACTCCAGAGCTGAAGGAGAAATAGTTCTAATATCATAAAAATGTTTAAATAAAACTCTGAAATATACCCGTGTGTGTGTGTGCGTGCGTGTGTTTTGAATTTAAAATGTCTGTAGTCGTAAGGATCTAGATCACAGGTCATTTCATCTGAGATCAATCAGCACGTAACTGCCGAAATCACTTACTTGCCACCACTTACTTGTTTCACACAAGTCACGTGAGGTAAGTGGTAGTAAATAAATGTTAGTTAGACTATACTCATTGGCAAAGACGCAAATACTTGACGTCTTTGTAAAGATATACAGTACTGTGCAAAAGGCCACCATGCCAGAATTAGATTTGAAGAGTTTCGTTGCAAAACAAGATAAATCCATTTTTTTAAATTTTTGTCAAAACATGTTTATTATTATGTTATCATGTTATTATTTTGTTTTATGGTGCTACTTAGCTGTATTTTTTAAGTTATGGAGGTTTAAATCAAAACAAACCAACTGCAGTTGCATTGAAATTAATTGGAATTCACAACCAAAAAACGAGATTTCTGAACAATTAAAAAAACAATGGTTATCACGTTTTGCAACGAAACTCTTCATTTGTTGTTTTTGCAATGTTATAATGATCATATATAATTGTTTCTCAGTCTCTTTAATAAAACACATCCAGAAAATACAAGAAATGTGTATATAGTATTAAAAACTGTTTAACAATTTAAACTGAAGTGCCAAGTTTTTAGGGTAAACTCCCCTTCCACTTGAGCAATAGCAGGAAAACAGGATCTCTTAAACCTAAATGAAATTAAATCCTAATTTCTAATTCTAATCCTAATCAAATGACTTCAGGATCCTCAAAAAAGCTCAAGATGTGTTTAGTGCCAAGAGATGTCACACTAAACACCAACAATGCCTAAAGAAGACATTTAGTCCTGAAAATTACTTTTTTGTCGCTTGGGTTTAGGGTTAAAACCACTTTTTGTCATATAAAAATGACATCCTAACCCAAACCCCATCTCTAACCCCAACTCCAAGCGACCATGGCTTAAATATAGACAAAAACATAGAGAAACCTGTATATTAAATAACCTGCTTAAACAAATCTGAAATCGAACCCTAAACCCAAACAGCATTCTCCTGTTAGCAAATGCTAGCCGACTTTTTGCTAACTATCACCGTGTATGCTAGAGCAGTGGTTCCCAAACTTTTTCAGCGTGCGGCCCCCCTTGTGTACGGTGCATCCCTTCGCGGCCCCCCAAAGAAAATTTGTGACAAAAAACTGTTCTAAAACTCAACATTTTAATAAAAAAAACATTAAAGTATACAAAAAAAGTAGCTATTTTCGTTAGTAGCCTTATTTTTTTTTAGGTTTAATTACATGATAAATTAATGTATTTCATAAAATGTCATAAAACCGGGGCCCCCGGCACCATTTCGCGGCCCCCAGTTTGAAAACCACTGTGCTAGAGGACTCACACACATACAAGGCTCGCTCTCACCCCTTCTACCCCGGGGAGTTTCCCAAACTATTCCCCCAAATGAAGAATATGGTAATCATTATGTCTCTGCCTGTGAAAACCAGACTAAAGTCTTAAATCTAAGCAAGAGATAAAGAGCATCACAGTTTGATTTCAACCATTAATTTCACTGTGATTTGAATCGCTGCCATGAACTTACTCAGTATATTAAAGATATCAAGTTTATATTTTCACAGAATGTTCTTTATATTATGTAGGATGATTTTTTGTAGAAAACTTCAGCTGGGTTTTCACAGGCACGCATACAATTATCTGGTAGATGAAGCTAAAGGTTTTTGGGTTAAGGTTCATATACACCATATCATGTATGTTTTATCTTTCGTTTAAGAATGTTACATTTTATCTGAATATTTGATTACTATACTGTATTTTCTATTAAATTTACATTTGCAGAATAAATCATCTTATAGCTACAGACATGTTAGGTCACTGACTAAAGACTGATAATAGTAGTCAGCAAAAATATGTCAGTCAGTTATATACAAAAATCTGAAAAGTAAGACTGACTAGCCCTAACAAACTGCTAGTTGTTCACACTAGTACTTAAGACACAGTTGTGGTGGAACAGATTATTTCAGTCCAGGGTGATGTTGCCTAATGACTTTGCTAAGCCATTTTACTATATTTGAAGTATACACATGATTTTTTTTCTCATTTTACTGTTGGTTAGACAAGATTGGATTTACTTTAAATACAGGGAATTCATTGCATTGTTGTTTCAAGGAATTGACTCTACTGAAAGTAAAAGTCTTTAATAAAAAAACGCTTAAACTACAGACCAAAGGAGCAATTTAAAATCACTGTAGCAAAATGCTGAAAATGAAACTCATGGGAGCAAATTTATTCAACTTTTGTGCCACTTTATTGCCCAGTTTGTCATATAACCTTGTTTTATTTAGCCTACTAACTAGCTAAATGGTTTATACAAACAAACCCTATTACAGAATGTGCTTTATTTACAAAAACCAGCACTACTGGCCTGGTGTAAATAAAGTTGTATAATATTGACGGCAGTAATTTATCAAAGAGTGATCAACTGATTTGATTTGAATGAAAAATATTTTTTAAAGAGATGATTCAGGATCGCAGAGGTAATTTATGCCATTCAGCTCTCCTGCAAGACGAGGAATGAATGCAAGCTAATTTAATTGCATTCATCAGAGATTTTTGACTGTGTTTATGCTGGTATATGATTTGCATTATCAAACAGCGTTTACAAATAATCAATGTTACCAGTGTGTGTAATTCCTTCCTCGTGAATTTTCCATAATTGTTTTCCAGTAACAGGTGAGAGTTTTTCACTTCACTCACCCTAACAGTGGTGCGGCTGTCAAACGTAAAGGATTTGATCTGTCCATTCTCCAAAAACACCTTCAAGACATTTGGTATCAGAAGCAGTGTGTCGTCTTTAAGCATGGTCTGAGAGAGAGAGAGAGAGAAGAAAAAAGCAGTCAGTGAAGCTAGGATAGAATATTCAGGAAAGAAAACACTCTGAAGGTCAATACAGAAAATCGAATAGATTCTAAGGGAGAGAAAGAGAATGTAGAAACACATGAAAGGACTCTACTGAATGGAAAACTGTATTAGCAAGGCAATTAGCAAGTCAGAGCATATCAGGTCTGAAACAAACGGCTAATGTTTGTCTAGCGATGGATAGTTTAATTTGACTGAAACCAAGGAGCCAGATTATTAGAATTAAATATTGATCATATAGCTGTTCTTTCTGCATTAATTTTAAAGCCATTTATGTTTAAAATCAGATGTTTAATTAGATAAAAGCATTGACCCGCATTTAGCTCCGTCTTGTAGAAGATGTTTAATCAACGAAGTTGAAGGTGCACTAAGTAATCTTTTGTTTATGTTACGCTCGTCTGATTGATCTTTCTGCAAACATGGACATTTCACTGAGACTGCCAAAACCCTGAGGCTGGCTACAAATGCAACTTGTTCATCTTACAAGATCATCTTCTGCCTTTCAAATCTTTTCCATCCTCTCTGATCTGGGCTCACAGCGATTACTCTTTTCTTGCATGAGTCCTGTATGACACGGCAGATCTTTTAAGGTGTCCTGGAGGGGTTGACTAAGCCACATGTCTTAACCTCTGGGGTGCCTCACGGTTCAGTATCAGACCCTTTCTTCTTCTTCTTGATATTTAGTATCTTACTGGGCACAACCAGTTAAAGTTCACAGTCCACATCAACAAACTCTCACCCATGCAAATTCATGTTTTACTGTGTCTAATCTTCAACCAACTAAAAACACTCCACAAGAAATCTAATGCAAGGCTCTGATGCTTGCATTCAGTACTTGCGGACCTTTTGCACTTAACACATTCCTAAAGCTCGGTTTATTTCCCGTCCTTTTCAGTTAGTGAGCAAGCGTGGCATGGACTGACGGCACCATCACAACCGGGAACAAAGTCACTTACCTTACACTAATATTTGCCAAGACCATCATAACTTTAAAAAATGAAGACTGAAGACACCTCTTTTGAGAGAATCTAATACATAAGTGTGCATAATGAATGGTATGAAAAGTTGGACCGTTAGAGTTGGTTACACGGTAAATCTTCCTAAACAACCTACACAACAATTTAATGGTTTCTTAACTGACTATTTATTTGAGTTGATGTAGCTAAAAGTGCTTATTACAGGAAGAGTTACCAAGATAAAGTGAGTACTAACGGCTGAACATGTGATCTCTACATGGTAGCCAACTCTAGTTAGTTATCTAATTTCATTGTATATAATTTTTTTAAGGATGTTTGTCAAAAGCAGCATTATTTTTAAGAGGAAATATTACTTAGTGCACCCTTTAGTGGATGATTCGAGGCATCATTATAGGGCGGATATAATTCCTCCCGAACATCTTGCCATCGAATCGGGAATGAGAGGAGCTTACTTTCCGTAGAATCCTGATTTCAACATCATATCGATTTGTACCAGCCAGGTGCCTCTCCATGTTACTTTAGGTGACATAAGGTGTAGTTTCTCTGAGCTCTCCAAAGATCTTGCACTAAGTGTCATCAATAAAATGATTTTATTTAATCAAGCAGTGACATTGATTGAGGTCCAGTAGACCCACGATTTTCTATAAAATGATTCAGCGTAATCTTGGCACAGCATACGGCCTACTGCTGGAGATCTGCACCAAGTGCTTTTTCAATTCATACACAGAATGGAAATAAGTAGGCAAGCATCAATTTGGCGTGTCAGTGGAAATCATGTGATGACAGGCGGCGATGCGAGCAGGTCGACTAACTCTCACTTTCACTTTCATACGTTCAGCACAATCCCAATCAGCTGGACGTTAACAAAGCAGCGTGATGATGTGATATGAATAATAAGTCCCTCGTTGGCATTTGTCTTTAAGCCTAAACCCTTTAATAAAAGCTAGCGGCTTATACACTCTTGTGCTGACAGGCGAGTTTTAATGAAGAAAGCCGCGCTGGCCCCTGCTGATCACACAAGATGGATTGACATGATTAGAGGAGGCTCAGGTGAGGGTGGTTTGATCTTTACCGATTTTGGCCCTCTAGGCCTGATCAGCAAGTTTCTTCTTCCAGGAGAGCTGCACACCCCTCCCATCGGTCCGCTTTATTAAATTGGTGCGACCAGCACCCAAGGGTGTAGTGTCGACTCTTCCTTGCTCGCAAGGCAGATATCAGACTGTATGGGACATAATCCATGGACATTGACATTAACATGGGTGCTATCGACCCATGTTCACCAAGACGAGATGGCAGTTGTAGTGCTAATGAAAGACTACGAATGAATGAATGTCTAGTAATAACATTAAGGCTTGTGGGGAGGCTACCTTATTGAATTACTCCAAAGTAGACTGGCTGCTGTAAAAAGGAAACTGACACTTTGGTTCATCCGCGTAATTCTGGGAACTTTTGCAACACTCGCTGTTGCGATCTCCTTTTTTAAACCTATGAATTGATCTGATTCAGAAACCTAGTCGTTGTTGCAATGCTTGTTTTCAAGTCAGCCTGTTCTAAATTCTGAACCTTTCTCGCCACCAACCAAACAAGCTAGAGCTCACATGTTGATCATAAATAAAACATCTGTCAATATCTTTCAGACTGGCATATGTGCAATTTCAGACAGACAAACACTAGATGCCTTTAATTCCAGCAAAGCCAAACAAAGTCATTTCCGAGGCTTGTGTTTTTGTGTATGCGCATGTTCATAGATGATGGATGAAGATGAAATCATAACCGAAGCACAAACTTTTTAGCTCTTAAAATAGTAGACCACACACTGTTTAGATGAAAGGGAAAGTTAGCTTGAAAATAAATCTCTTAAACTTACCCCCATGCCATCCCAGGTGCAAATGACTTGAAATTGTAATGCAACTGAATGGTGATCAACCATTTGATGCTCAAAAAGTGCATCCATTCATCGTTCAAGTAATCCAAATGACTTCAGTGGGTAAATATACAGAACGACTTCTGATGCAAAATGCTAAGTTTGTGAGAGAATTTTCTTTTTAGCTTATTTCTTATTTTTTAGCTTATTTAGTAATCAATATGTTGTGAATTACTGTTAACAAGCAAGTCAGCACGATAAGTTCATAGGACTAGTTGTCAAATTTTGTGTGTTCCATCACGAGACCTACAAGAATCAATGAGATTTTATGTTATTGATGTGCTGCCAACTTACTGCATTGATTTGCATGTTCATGAAAACACACACGCAATGCAGTAATGATACACAACATAGCCTATCAATTGCTAAACAAGCAAAATATAATTTTGCTTGTATTTTAACTCACTAGAGTAATCTGGATTAATGAAGAATGCATGTTGGCAATTCCAAGCAAATGTCAACCTTATCATGAAAAGTAAAGTTTTAACTAGAGATGCTCCGATGGATTGGCCGCAGATCGTCCATAACATTGTGCATACAAATTTAAATTAATATAAATATTAAATGTTCTTTGAAGAGCGGCTCTTCTGCATTTCTTGGGTATTATTGCTTCTTATTGCTTCAGCCAGTGCTAGCATTTTTTATGATTTTCAAAAAAGTTTTATGCCTTCCAGAAAATGTTCTTTTCTAAATGAACATACAATAAATCAAACGAAAGAACCGACTCTCTTCTTCAAACAAACAAATAAAAAAGTTTCATCCTATCTTCATTTGTTCTCTTTTTATTACATCTTAAATGTGGGTAGGTTTCTTCAAAAATACCAAATTTTGAGCCAAATGCTGAAATAATTGCATTTTTGTAAAGGGCTTATGTTAAAGATCAGATTCAGAGCGATGATCAAAACATACAGAGTTTTTTCTGTTTTAAATCAATGGATGTTTCTGTGTTGTATACGTTGGATAAGAGCGGAAAACATTAACAAGATAACTTGTCACTGGGCATGGAAAGAGTTAATTTACAGAATTCCTACAAAGCAGTCTCCCAAATTTTTTTCACATCCATAACGCATCAATGTTTCCCTCATCTAAAATAGAAAACTTATAGTATAGATGGTTTCATTAGATCCAGGGCCGGCGTCAAGGGGGGGCATTCGCGGGCCTTGCCCCCCCCAAACAGGTTGTTGTGCCCCAACACAGTTTTTTTTATTAATTTAATATATATCAAGAATGATTCAAATAAATTCAACACTGAATGTTTCATGCCTTTTAATGTTATCAAATGAGGAAAATATAGTTGATATATGTTTTCTTTAATTAAAATAGACCAGTTTCTCTTATTGGTTGTATTGCGTCGTCTCATGCGTATTTACGTCTTTAGCATATTTGTGACTTGATACTAGCCAACGTGTTTTTTCGCGGCATTTTATGGATCGTGTAAAATATGAATATTAGAACATTTAGAACGAACCAGCACCGCCTGCTTCATCTGACTTCATGCAAACACTGACTGGCTCAAACTCAGAGATAAGAGGTCGAGGTGGAATTTACAAATCTACAGGACACTGTTTTAAGGAAGTTTAATGTTCATACACGCCGGCTTTAGCTATTTTAAAGGTAAGTTAGCGTTGTTTAAATTACGTAAGCTTATATGAGAAGTGTGGCTATAGACCGTTAACAGCATAACGACGTGATTATGGTTAAGCGGCTTTTAGGATGTGGTGTGCGCTGCGCTATGAAACCCATTCATTTCAATGGCTTGCACCACGCGAGGGCGGTTTGTTGTTGCATCGAGCAAAGCGCGAGCGCAGCGGATAGTTTAACTTTTGCGCAGAGTTTGTGATATTCTGCACTTTATACGGGAAATGAGCTGACAGTCGGTACCAGTTGTATGAGTTTGTGCTTGCACTGTATTTGTTGTTTTAATGCCTTGTTTTTGCAAGTTATTGTTGCTAATTGCGTGCCCCCCTGTTAGTTATGGTCTGGCGCTGGCTCTGATTAGATCCACGGGCATTGCAGCAGTTACGCTGCTGGCCCACAGTTACTGTAACTTGCTGTCTGTATGTGTTTATCATTCTGGATAGTGGCTAAACTGACCTCTGGAACAAATACCTTGTGGAAAGGATAATGTTTATGTTTCCTAAAGACGAGGAGAGACAGAGAGCATGGATCACTGCTGTGTGGACTTGGCATCAAGACAAGACTTCAATAACCTGTAGCTAATTTTACACAGTAAAGTTAGCTTATTGTAGTAGTTCATACGTTAAGATATGGTATCTGAATGAAGGTTATTTACACATATTTTGCTTGTTATCAGAAATAAAACAACTGCAAAGGTCTACTGGAAGTTAAATTTGGTCCACAAAAGCCATCTATTCATGTTGTTGCTGATGTCTATAAACCGAATTTCTGATGTCTGGCCTGGAGTTTAGGAAAATATAAACAGATGGTTAAGTATATTGGTAATTAATGCATTATCTGAGAATTTATATTTCACGTTTTGACTGCAAATGTCACATCCATAATGCTGGAATTGCTCGTGTGCTTTTTACAGCTTCAAAACGTTGACCATCATTCAATGGCATTACAAAGCTAAAGCCAGAATATTATTTATTAAAACTCTTTCTGTGTTAAGCTTAAGAAAGTCACACCTGTGACAGCATGAGCGGGAGTACATCATGAATTTTCACTTTCCTTTGAACTGTTCCTTTCAGGAGAAACCATCAAGAGAGACATTAATGCATCGCCTTCATGAGTAATAAACCTGCAGTCTGATGAAATGAGATTAGCTGGTGATGTGAAGTGAGTCGCACTTAAATATCAAAACTCTAAAATGACAGCTATGCTATACAGGAGACACTCCTTAATTCACGTTACCTTTATAAATGTTATTAGAAACAAATATTAGATTATCACGAACAGACAGTGTCATAAATAACCTCACGATCGAAATCTAGCAATTACGAGTCATTCGAAATCCGCTCACTTCAGCTGTATTGTATTAAGCATATGGTGTCCAATGAATGATATGCAGCATGAAGCTGTGTTTGCACACGTGTGATGTGAGCGAAAAGCAGCAGCACATACTGAGTCTGGGTCGCTGATGGACACTTGCTCAGAAAAGCGCACTTTGGGGGGATTCGTTCGAAGACGAGCTTTCTTGGCTGCACTTATGAAGGCAGACTTAGGTGACTAAGGGAACAAAAAGGGTATAGGGAGCAAAGAGAAAGAGAAATAAAGGTTAAGACTATTTTATACACACAAGAAAGCTTTCAAATGCATTTTTGGCTCTTCACAATGTATTTCTGGAAACAAAGTTGGGTGCTATAAAGGAACGAATCTGATCAAATCTTGAATGCAAAAGACAAAATGTCCTTAACTACCTGTAGCGGTTGCAGCACAGTGAGAAGAATTGAGTCCTTGCACCGTCTGCAGAAAAAGAGACATTTCGGGAACTGAGTTGCAGCATATTAAAAGAGTGTCTTATCTGAAATGAATTCTCTTATCTGATAGAGACATAATAAATAAAGCAAAGCAAGTCATGCGTCCTGACAAGGCCCTTCCCCTCTGGTGACAGTAAAGGGTGTTACCTTACAAGGTCTATGACTTTCTCCCGGGGTGCGTCGCTCACGAGTTCCTGGTTGATGGCTAGGATGTGATCTCCGGGGAAAAGCTTGCCAATCGATGGTCCGTCTACAGAGGAGACATGTCAGAAACTTGTGTTGTTCTCAGGGGCTGACATTTGATTGGATTAAATGCTCTTGACATTGTCTTTTGCTTCCTTAGTCTTTCCAAATGTTTTGAGATGACAAAGATATCTCAGTTTATCACATTTCATATAGCACTCTGAATTTAACATTACAATAACAATCCTACAGTCAATAATTTTTACAATTAGTGTTGCTAATGTATTTGTACCAGTATTGTGTACGTATGTGGTTCAATGATATGACATCATATGCATAGAATACATAGGGGAAGTGGGGGACATGTTTCACCCCACTTTAATATAAAGATGATTTTGTCACACACAGTTTCTCAACTTACCACCACCATTCCGAGTCATGTTCTTTGGTTTGTTACTGAGATATCACAAGCAACTAATTTTTATTTTTCCATTAGTGGAGTAAACTTTCACAGTACCATATTTTTCAGTCTATAAGCTGCGTTTTTTTTTCATAACTTGGCTGGTGCTGCGTCTTATAGTCAGGTGCGCCTTGTAAGTCAGTATGAATTCATTTTGACATTTATGAAGCAAGAGACAACATTACCGTCTACAGCCGCGTGAGTCCACCATAGTCTAAATTAACAGAACAAGCCAACTAGCGTGAAGTTCGCATACTCGTCATTCCACATCACTGAATCTATTGAATTACATAAATACAGAAGTAGCATTTCTGTATTTATGTAACTCAATGGATTCAGTAATGTGGAATGACGAGTATGCGAACTTCACGCTAGTTGGCTTGTTCGTTAATTTAGACTATTCAACCTTCCAGGTAAGTTGTGTATGCTATGATTTATCGTTTAAATAACTGATAATATTACTTTAACGTACAGACATCTATTCAGCCTGCTGTTCTGTCTGCTATTGTTGAATAACTCGCCTTTCCAGATTAAATGTCTGTTCTTCAGCTTGGATTTTGTGATTTTGTTTTTAATAAACACGACATATAGTCCATTATAGTGACTTATATATGTTATTTTGTCTTAATGACGCATTTTTGAATGATGCGGCTTATACTCCGGTGCGCTTGTAGTCCGGAAAATACGGTAGTGCTTACATCAAGAAACACTTCATGTGCTTAAAGGATTACTCCACTTTCATTAAAAATTATTCCGATCATTTCCTCATCCCCATGACATCCAAGATGTTTCAGTCAAGAAGAAATTCAGTTTTTTTGAGGAAAACATTCCAAGTGTGCGTTTCACATATGTAACGCATGACCTTTCTAGGTGATTATGAATATACGTAATGTCGCGCTGGCGCACCACACGGCTATAGTGCAAGGCGAGAAGTTGTGGTTTAAAAGTGCATATTTTTTATTTTTCTTGCCGAAAATGGCAATCGTTTGCCAGATAAGACCCTTATGCCTCGGTTATGATCGTTTAGAGCCATTTCAAGCTGCATTGAAACGGTTGAGGTCCACTAAAGTCCACTATATGAAGAAAAATCCTGGAATGTTTTCCCCAAAAAAAAAAAAAAAAAAACTTAATTTCTTCTCTATTGAACAAAGAAAGACATCAACATCTTGGATTTATTGATGAAAGTGAAGAAATCCTTTAAAAAGAGTGTTTGAAAAGCTGTACATGAGAAACGCATATTCAGCGTACTACCTACTGTATTTGTGATGGTGTGACAATTGAAACTGCACTCGTCATTTTATGTACTGTATTTCTATATATAAATTATATACTTGTATATACAGCCACTTGTATATACTTTTATTGACAACCATGTCCCCTGTCCCCCTCACTTTTAAGATGCCGGCTATGCCACTGCATGACATGTACTTTTTGTACTGGTAAAATAGGTGTACAGTAGATGGGACAACTGTCCGTACAAATGAGCAATTTAAGATTACTGTTAAAAATTGTGCTTAAATTATTAGAATTCAAAATAAGATACTTTGGCATTATTTTATGTTCAAAACCTTTCTTATAAATGAATATCAGTAGTTGATGGGATGTTAGGATAAATGAAAATCTTTTGACCAATAATTTGGACGCAATCATGGGCTTTGAGTATAAACATCAAACATGATATCACATCATCCAGTAAACCCCATGTGGTCTTTCTGGCTGAATGAAAAGATTTCTCTTAATACTCTTAAATACTAAAAAATATCAATTTTAACGTATTGGGTATACTGGTACACTTTTGTGTCAAGTAAAACTAGAAAAAAAATGCTAAAAACACATTTTAATTGTACTTAAAAATGCATATTTATACATTTGATATCACAAGCAAAAGCTTATATCAGAAGTAGAATTTTGTTAAGTGTAAATTCATTGCAGAGGTCAGGTGGTGCAACCAGAAAGTCAAAGGGTGCAACTGCTATAATTTCACTAGGAAATAAAAAACATTAATTTGTTTTACACAAAATCTGGCAAATAGACAATGATTGGTTGTACCACCTGATATTTTTTAAGTGAAATAACAAAATTTTTGTGAAAAAATTAAAATTAAAATGTACTGAAATGTTTATTTTTAAACACATTGTTCCTTACTCAGAAATATGCATTACATCCATTTTCAAAAGATTATTTATAAATAAGTTTTTAACTCGTTTTGTTATTGATTCATATATCATAAAAAATTTTAATATGTCTGTAGTGCTTGTACTAATATGTATTTGTCGTAAAGTTTCTTTGCAACAATACTAAATTGTATGGTTGTTGTATTGTGGATGTATTTTACTAGGCCACCATATGTCACTTTCAATATCAGAGTTTTTAATAAAATAAAAAAAATCTAAAGAGGACAGTAAATTTTTCAAGGGATGACGCTGATTGGCTAGCACCCCTGAGAGTTTGACATATGATCCAATAGACAACAGACATCTGGCTGAATGTTCCTGACAGACACATGTCCTACCCGCAGTGACAGAGCGTACGACGACAGGCCGTTCACTGCCTGCGATGAAACCAAAGCCGTGGTTGGGATGCCGTTGAATGCAGACCTGTCGTGTTGAGCCAGGAGTCAGGCTACTAATGTCCATACCATCCTGACCATCTTCTACCATCACAGAGCTACAATACAAGAAAACACATCGTTAGTGTTAATACAATGAATGCCAGGACATTGTCATATTTAAGAAGAGGCACCCATTGTGTTTTGATATTACCCAATGTTTTTATTTGACATGACATGAGTATTATCAGACTGCACCTGTCATAATCCTCTGTGTGTCCATCCTCGACCCGGGCCATCCCCTGAGAGGACAGAACCGGACTGGGTGAACCGCTTCAGGGGGCAGTCTCTGTTTTGCACACATTCACCTGAATGAATAAAAGAATGAAGAAGAAGAAGATATAATTAGATTATACTGCAGTCTCACTGAGCACAATTACCCATATAATGGGATTTTGGCAATTTTGCGACTATACTTTACCTCAGGTAAACACAATTCATCGATAAACAATATGTGATTAGCTCACATTCACAGCAAGTATAAAACAGGTGGTGTTTTTAATCCATGAAAATGTTTTAATTGCATCTATACTGCACTAACTGAAGTGCATGAGTGTTTTAGTCATGCACCAAATTTATTTTGACACTAAGAAGTTTTCCCTGAGCGTATAAAACCCTGAAAGGCACTGTTAAAGTATTTCTGTCTTCATCACGGCACCAAATAATCAGTGTTGGGTGTAACGCGTTACAAAGTAACGCGTTACTGTAATAATATTACTTTTTTCAGTATCTAGTAATGTAACGCATTACCCGTCTGAAAATGGTAATATTATTACAGTTTTCCCGAGCTAGTTACTTGCGTTACATTCTCCAGTAGCACCTTCATCACACAAAGGCACACAACACAGAGAACAAAAGGGAAGTGGAGGAGGGCGTGAATGGAACAGTGATTGGTCCAAGTTTGGCACAAGGTATCATTTACCATCACGATTGGTCGACACCCGGCAGCCGGCAGCAGAGCGGCACACTCAAAGACAGATCGGGAAAATGGAAGCGTCAACAACGGCAAGCTTTTTTTCAGAGGAAGGTTCGCTAGTTTCGACGGGAGGAGATTCAGTCATTATTTTATTATGTTCAACGGAAGGAAAATAACTTGACGGTGAAGTGCACACTCTTTAATTTTTCTCCGAACGCTGTGCCCCACGTCCGGTAGCGGGTAAGGAAGCCAGCAGTAATTTTTATGTTGTATTAAAATGTGGTGTATTTATGGTGGGTTTTCTCGCCGTGGAGACCTTGATGAATGTGAGGTTATGCCACGGTCTCCCGGCGCTCATTTCAATTTTGTATATCAATTTTACAGTAATTGACGAAGGCTGTGTCTTTAGCTTGAGTGATATTAATGATATTTATTGAATTGATTGTGTATTTATTACTTTGCGGTGTTAAATTTATATGTTTGGGTGTTGGATAAATTTGCTGTGCATTGCTGTGTATAGTGGGTGGGTAAATAATGTGCACTAACATCATGGTATCCCCCTGCTAAGAATACAGAACTCTTGGAAGTCTTAATCAGGAAATAATTTATTGTGAACCGTCATTATTTCATCAGCTGTCCATTTAAAGGTGTCCATCTAAAAATAATTGCAACCTGTTGTCATCCCTGTATTTTGAATGAGTAAATTGTTATCAAATTTAATCTAATAAAATTGTAACTTTTTATTGATTTGGGAGTTTTGTGTTTGGATGTTTTCTTGGCCGTGGCTTGCCCAAATAAACATTCTTGTCCAGAAAAAAAATGTAACTAGTAATATAACTAGTAATATAACTAGTAATATAACTAGTTACTTGCTCCAGGGAGTAATAAAGTAAAGTAAGGCATTACTATTTTTGAGAGTAATATGTAATAAGTAATATATTACTTTTTTGAGTAACTAACCCCAACACTGCAAATAATGAAATACGTCCATGAGAATGTGTTTGTCGTTTAATGCAAGTTAAAACTGAACGCTTTTGGAGACCAAACTTAACTTCCGGTAGAACTCCACATAGTATCAATAACAACAGAGTCCTTTTAGAGTCACCTACTACACCGAGCTCACATTACTGTAAAATTAATGTATACAATGCTAGCTACAGATCCTTGAATTCTTGCCCTGCTGCCAAACCTCTCTTCACAGCAGTGAACTATGCTCACCGTCTCCCCTCGGTCTTAGGAAACATTTTCTTTTCGACAAGGTATTTGTTTCAAAGGTTAGTTTAGCCACTAGCCAGACAGATAAACACATACAAACCCGAAGTTAACTTTGGGCAAGATGCTGAAACCGTCTATTATGTTAGGAACTTTCAGACGGATATGTTGGGTGTTAGGTACTATGCACATGTTTTTGCAGCCATTTAACATTTCAACCTGACACATTTATTGTTAGCTTTCTGGTCAGGGGCGAGACAACCATTATAACTGGGAGTAAGGCATGGTCTAATTTCACCTGCCTTGCAAAGATAAAATGATGAAATTGTAGTGGCCCATACATTTATTTTTTTGTGGAAAAAGAAGAACTTTGCTAGTTGCATTAGCAGTGAAGTGAACAAAACCTTATTTTCATTTATTTACATGCAAATCAATACATGCATTAGAAAACAACTTTAGACATTATTTGTAGATTTGTCAGGTTTCTCACAGGCAGTGACATCACAGCCTATAATCCATCATTCAAAAAGCCTGCAGGAAATCTGTCAAAAAATAAACCGTTGGATCTCTTTTCATGTCTGCGTCCTGTAAATGTAACATAAGTTCTTAATTTCGCACTTTTACAATTAACTGAGCGAGTCAAGAGCAGACTGTTTTGCGTTACTTTATGTTTGTGACATATATCTTTTACATACAAAGACAAACGCACTTAAACAAAAATTAAAAGGTGTTTACGCAAAATTGGGTTAATAGACAGAAATCTATATGCGCCAATCAGATTTTGCTTTAGCTGTTTATGACCTTTCCCCGATAAACGAAAAATGTTTTGCGCATTACGTGACCTTACACATTATCAGTTTATTTAGCGTAATCAGTGTAAGACCAAGCCTGATCTTACGAGAATTCGAACATATTTTACGAGATGGATAATTCATACAAAAATTAATCGTGCAAAAACATATCATTTTCATAAAAAAAACAATAAAGAGACCCTAACGTCACAGGGGTCAAGGCAAATCGTACAAAAATTTAGGAATGTGGTTGTACGAATTAATACGAATTAGTCACCTCGTAAAATTCTTACAAATTGCCATGAGCAATTAATTTCTTTTCTAAGTATGTTTAATTGTATTAAAGGTGCAATTTGTAAGATATTTGCAGTAAAATCTCCAAAAACCACTAGGCCAGTGTTATATATTTTGTCCAGCTGATTACTATCAATATCTGTAATGTTTTCAACTACTTGTAAATCGTGAGAAAATTTCCATTCAAAACATTGACACGGGGCAGTGCAGTCTCCTGTCAATGACGTTAATATCCATGTGACCCTTTGTCACCGCCTTTACTGACGTAACCCACATGAGAACAGTGGTCGAGCTCAAAAAAATAAAATGGCGGCCAAGGAAGCGGCTGGAGCACAAATTTAGTGAAAATAAACGTATATTTTCACTTTTTAAGCATTTTAATTTCATTTCTAGCGAGAAATTAGTATTGTAGTTTTCAAATATGTGATTAGTTATCACAAAGGCGCTCTCTGTTTATATTTCAAACACGCTGCCTTTGAAGTGCGTCGGAAAGCCTTTCTCTGAGCGGCCTTCAGGCCTCCGAGGCCGAAGTCATGTCCTCATGAGGGAGCAAGGCCACAAGTCCTCACAGTCTTGAGGTTTCGGACGCAGCCAGTGTCGTGGACAAATGCGGAACTATGCGCTTGCTTATGGACTTATGGATATCTCTGTACCGTCTGCCGCTGGTTGTGTCAGCTCCTGTAAGCGTACGGGCCAACCAAACGACCCAAGAAAAGTTTGGAACAAAACGAGGGAGGATCAATTTGGTGTTGCATTATCTGGATAGAGAGAGCTTCACGACAACATTTAACTAGACCGAGATTCTGATCCTGCTTGTGTTTTACGCGATGGGTGAGTTGTTTTGATTCGTAACCCTTCAAAAAACGTATGCTATTATATTGATCACAACATTAGTGTAATCAGCGCGTCTTCCCGCGGACGATATGCACATCAAAAGGTATTGTACAGCAATATAAATGGTCATTTTAAGACACTTCACAATAAGATTTGTACTGTCAATACATTATGTGAAAAATCATTGTAGATTGTAAGTTGAAAACTTAATTCTGAGCTGTGTTTACCATCGAATTTGGACTAATACTGTAATATCAATATGACTAACAATTTCGTTTTGAACATCACATATAAACTTACATAATGAAATAAACGATGTCATCAAACGCAACATTTATAAGACTTGATTACCTTATCCATCAACGTGATTTCTCGTTCTCGTCTGATATGGCTAAAGTTAAAGACTACAAATCCCATAATTCCACGCTGCTTCAGAGCGTAAGTAAACAACATCATTGTTTTTGTTTGATCTGGCGCCATCTTTCGGCGCATTTTACATATTGTATCTTTAAAGGGACTGAAGTTATTCTTTCGAGTTTTAACAACATTTATTTTTATTAGAGGTTATGAGATCTAAAGTTGCAGTATTTATTCATTGTACAAAGGACTCATTCATGAAGATCAATGAAGTTTTGATGTTTTATGAGCTCTTCTGGATTTCTCCAATTGGTAACATTCAAAATGTTCTTGAGTAAAAATCTATGAGGTAACCAACAACCCAGTAAGTTTGATATTGGCAAGATACTGTTTTTTAAAACATAAGTATGTATTAAACTTTACAACATCCACATATGTGCATGACCACACTGTTTCTTACGATTTCTCTAACTGTAATGCACACAAAACAGAATCATTATGTGATATGTGATGGATGAGCTTTGATGTCATGTCTTATGTAAAAGGCTTGAATCGAACACCTACTGAATATTCAAATATGCATTATGCAAAAGCACTTAAAACTCTGAGAGCCATCATGAACCTGCACATTACACTAATGGCCACAAAGATGGAGGGCGAAATAATAACAGATTCCAGCCAAGTCTTCTTTATGCTGTGCATTTACAAAAATAAACGAAGTGAGACAAAGAAGAGAAACGATGGAAAGGTCTTAAGACTTTCTTTATCTTAATGCTAACGTTTTACTGTGAATGTGTCACAACAAAGTGACACTCTCCATTCGTCAGGTCCCTCTGGGCCGATTCTGAAGGTCACGGTTACATCTGTTTATTGTTCACCCTCAGACTCTTTCTAGTATTGTTATCCTGCTGTATGTTTATAACACTTCGGGCTGTTGTGTACATTTGTATTGATGCAGCTGGAATAAAGCTGTGCTCAGATCTGCCACTGGAAGAGCATCTATCAGGTGCTTCAGATATCTGAATGCCACAATCGTGTGAATGCGTCTTAAGATCTCTGTCTGGTGAAAATGAAGGGCATCTACTGTATCCTATCTTCATTTGTTCCCTTTTTTGTCTCCTGTCAAATATGGGTAGATTAATTTAGAGCAAAATTGCAAAAGGAAAAACCACCAACAATCAAGAATGCATGATTATATGATGTCATTGCTTTGCAATCAAAAAATTTGTCAATGGGGCAAAAACAGCCACGAACAATAAATAAGGAAGAAAAAAAATAAAATCTCATGCTGCACAAAAAGTAAAAATGCATTAAAGGCAATGTTTTTACCAATCTTTGACATGCCCAAGATCAGCCCACAATCACGTTTTATATTGAAAATCAGTTAAAATCATGGACTTTTTGTAAAAAAAAAATGGTAGTTTTGATCAGTACTGAGGTTGATTAACAGATTTAAGCAAAAAATGAGAATTTTTTACAGCAGTTTAATTTAGTGGATGTTTTCATCCACTAACAACACGAAAGGGTAGCAAATTTGCACAGTGTATTGTTGACTTTTTGAAATATTTCAAAGCATTTTCCCAAAATATGTGTAAAAATAAGAATGGTCATCAAAAATAATTTTTGCTGAAACACACAGAAAGTTGTGGCCAAATTAAGACCTCATAGTGGATGAAAACATCCCTAACAACCTATAAGGGTTAAATGAGAATTAATGGTGTCAGATATTTGTCCTGGAATTCCTAATTTCAAATTAAAAATCATTTTGACGCTTATTGACACAGTAAAAGTATAGAGCCATAAGATTAATGTGAATTTGCATAGCTCAGTTCATTTGGTCTTGAATAAATGAGTCTGTCCATATTTAACTTACTGGCTTTTGATTTCTTTGATAGGTTGGCAAATTTAAGCGGACGTTTACAGAGATCTCTTTTAAAACTCTATAGCAGGGGTCACCAATGTGGTGCCCGCGGGCACCAGGTAGCCCGCACAGAGTCTGTGAGGTGCCCGCCAAAGCACATTCTATTAATAGTCTCAACTGTATTATTTATTCATTACATATTTTTTTATATTAGCTTGGCTTGGTTTACGTATGTTAAAATTTTAAACAATACTAAAACATATAAACAAGTCAAATAAAATAAAATAAACAAGTAAAACAAAAAGTTTTAAGTAGACTATATCAAAAAGTAGCCCTCCAGATTGTTTTATCCATTGTGGTAGCCCTTGCTCATAAAAAGGTTGGAGACCCCTGCACTAGAGGCAACACGTAAAGATCATTAGATTTTTTATATTCAGAAAAAATGCCTAAATGTGGGTTTACACAAAACGCGAAGCGTGCAATCGCATTGCGTTGGTCGCTCTAGATTACTCGCGGGATTTTACTTTGTGTCATGGGAATTTATCGCTTGAGTTGAATATTTTCAACTTGGACGAAGACGCGTTTGAGGTGAATAGCGCGTGTTTACACGGCAAACGCGCAGCCCATATCGCGTCATTGGCATCGCCCCAAACGAGGACGCATCTGATCACGTAATGTATGTAATCTACTCGCACAAATCGTTGAACTCGCATCTGGTGTAAACCCACAGTAATACAGGAAACATCAGTGTTCCCCCATCATTATAGGGGTTGCCATAATTTCACAATTAATATGTGATCATGGATCAAAATTTTTTGTTCTTACCGTCAACGAGGTAAGAGACATTATCCTCTTTCACAAAGTAATTTCAGTAAATTACCACAAATTTACCAGAATGAATTTACCAGTAAATACAAAAATGTGCAGTTCACACACGCAGTGACATTCTGTCTTTTTACCAATAAGCCATCATTCACACATCAGTGTCAAAATACCGGTAAACTCGATGAGAAAGTTGAAGTTACCCGTGGCGGGTTCAGTGTTGTATTTGCAAACAATGGCGAGTTATGACTTTATATCCACTGTACGTATTTTGTGGTTTTCACATGTGTTGCAAAAGCTGATGGTCGCAAAGTTGCTCGTGACCAAACAACATAACATTAGGCGACGTCAAATAGAACTTGCGTCTTAAACAACAGTATTGTTCACACATTAAACAGTGTGGGGGTAAACGCGCCATCTGTATCAAAACGTTGATTGGCCCAAAGCTGTCTGCGCGGTCTGAAATTGTCCGTTCTAAATAGCGGTAATCTACAGCAGTGTTCCCCAACCTTTTTTCTGTCACGGCACAGTTTTAATAAGTAAAAAAAACATACGGCACACCACTATACCAAAAAGCATTAAAAGAAATGCACAAACCTCTATTGCAATGCTTAAATGACTTGTTAACTGGAATATTTTACTATATTTAATGTAGAACTCACATTCAAAGCAAGTACTCTTGTTTTGATGAACACAAAGATTATATCCTGGCTGGAATTGATGACAGTTGTGATTTTTAATTTTTCCACGGCACACCAAACAAGCTGTCACGGCACACTAGTGTGCCACGGCACAGTGGTTGGGAAACACTGATCTACAGTATATTTTTTGTTCACACATAGCACTTACAGGTAAATTAATGGTAATCTTAAAACCTCTTTCTGGTAAATTGGCAGCAGTGATTTACCAGAAAGGTTCTGTTCACACATGACCTGTTAACTGCAATTTACCAGTAAATTACCAGTAAAGACTGTATGTGTAAAAGAGACTATTGACTCATCTGTCAAGTCCTCCAGAATTCCTACAGAATTTTTTCGACTATCTTTTCGTTTATGGCGAAATTGGGACAAGTAATGGACAGTATCACTTTGTGGCAGCATGGCACAAGGATTTTAAATTCATGCAGTATTTTAATTTTAATAAAACCAGGGGACCCCCTTTTTAGGGGGTCCTTCAATGCTGGACCCCCAGCCCCTGTCAATTTGCACACTGGGAAACATAAGAAATCTCAATACCACAAAATTACAACCACAAATATATTTTAATATGTTTTGTATCCACTTTAATATTTGCGTTGAATGAAATGAATGTTGCTGTATAAACCTACATTTCATAAAGCATCAAATGTTATTGTAAAGGAAAATGAATGTGTTATAAATACGCTTGAAAATGTGTGCTTTCGTTTAATGTGTGTTTATTTTATAATTAGTAATATCAGCTTCAAATATGTCTTTGCTACATTTATAAGAATGCAGACACTCATAGATATATACAAAATGACTGTTATTCGTATAAATAAGTCAGACAACATCAGTTCCGAGTACACAATACTGTAAAGACATAAGTGACAAAACCCAAAAGAGAGTTGCTGTCATCATTCGTACGTCAAATAAAGCTGTATCAGAAGGGTCCAGTCTACACACTGCTGCTACACAATGACAGATCACAGTTACACAAGCAAGACAAAAGGAGACAGAAGAGACACACACATACAAAACAGCCCTTCAGCACTGGGCCAAGCTCAGCAATGGAGACAGAGTAATACTGTCAAGACATGTATCCCAAGGGCATAGACTAGCTGGAGTGTTGCCATGGATACAGCTGAAGTGAGCTGAAGGAAAATGAGCTATATGACCGCAACAAATGATGCTCCAGTCATCCCTACCAACATCAAGACCACACGTACATGCCTTATCATACAAAGTACACACCATTATAACTTTATTTTGAAAGCAGTGATTTGGTCCTCGAAAACTGACAGACGGAAATTTTATTTATTTATACAAGCGGTCATTCACATGGTTTAGTAAGGGTAGTAATCCTGTGAGTTCACGTTTTAGAGAATGCAAATGATACTTCCATTGTAAATTTTTATAGCATCCACTTGCGACCCACCCACAATTAATGAGTGTTGTTTTTATATACTTGACCAGCCGATCTGCGGATTATCCGCACATCACTAGCCCTCCTAGACATCTACGGATGTTTGTCTCATAAAGGCGGTTGCTGCTGTTCTGACAGCGCTGCAAGTTGTTTGCTTCATAGAGCGTCAAAAGATTAATTTGGCACGGTGTTGGACACATTTTATTTCAAAACATAGCCAAGCCTTACAGTATATCTGCGTATCGTTGACAGAGAATAAATGAAAGCATGATTACATGTTTCCTCATGTTTAGCCTCCTGGGCGTGCTCATGCAGTGACGGCGGTATGATCACTTTTAGGGGTTCTCATATTTATGTTTACATATACAGAGCAATGTGATCTGTTTTTCATTAGTACAAAGTATGAATATGTTAAAATCTTAAGACGACTCATCTTGTTCTGATGTTGTTCAGGGGAGAGGTCAAAAAGTCCCCCCCCCCGTAATTCAGACCCTGGTTAACGTTCTTGCATGCTTATACAAAAATGCGTATACGCTTTATATCAACAGTGACTGGACAAATACTGCACCATGTGTTAACTGACGCTTATTTCGTCCTGTAAAGACCCTTGGCACTGCTGAACATTTTGTTTTTTCTATGTGACCCCACAAATAAACACATAAATGTAAAGAGCACCTATGATCCGATTTTACATTTGGAACGATTTTACATTTCCTTTGGTGTGTAAGTGTGGATTAGTACATGTTAACCATATGCAAAGGCACAAACCCCAAAGTAAACAATGACACGAGTTATCGTCTCCAACGTAAATCTCTTTTCTTGGACTACATCAAACACACGGATTGTAGGCAACAGTTTACTTCCTGTGCCAGATGACGTGGACACGACGGTCATTATCGCTCCGCCCGCTTCTGACTTACAGCCTTTAAGTAGTCTATGTTTTCATATTTAAAGAATTTACTTCAGACTAAACCATGACTCAAACATGAGTTTTGTGCAGTGCAGAGTAGCGCTTGTTGTTTGTCGTTTCTACTAGGGATGGGCACGAGTACTCGATTGCTCAAAAATTGCTCGATTGTACTACAGTACTATACATAGAATACACTATATACATTAACAGAATATAATCTATATGAATAAATACAATGCAATGCAATGATCACTCAGAAATGTGATGATCAAACACTTAAAATGACGTGGCAAAGATATGTACTATAGGCAAGAAGTTAACAATAAACTTTATTATTGAAAAGTAGTCTAATATAAGCGCACAAAACAGTAAACTTGACTTATTATAAATAACTTTAAAACACACAGAACAAAGTACATTAAACTTGCATCATTTGCAGTTTTGAAGAGAATTACGTTATATTGGACTTATACTTAAATGGGAAACTTATGGAGTCATTGTTTATTAGCTGTAAGTAGTTGTGTACTTCACAAATTAGTTAGCAACTCAACGTTAAGAAGACAATGCTTGACTGACAACATATATAGGCTACTGTTTAATGTAGTGCACATCGTTTTTATAACACGACAGTGTTTGGCGCAAACTTTAGACTTTCTTAAAACTAAAGGATCTTCTCTTCACCTCTTTTATTTAGCGAGGGTGTAAAGTTGCACGAGCTTATTAAATTAATTGCTCTGAAATGAGCATGTCTAATATATAATCTCATATACTGTCTTATACAACAGTTCTTTCTGGTTCTCGAATCTGATTGGCTAAGAGGCGTGCAATATTCTACTGATAACGGCACAGTAACCGCTTCACCTTTCGTATCATTCCGCCACCTAGTGAATGGAGGTCCTCTAAACAGGCTCATCTCTGAATGGAAAAACTGCAGGCACACACGGACACACACAACCGCGTTGTTTTTAAACACTCTCCGTGTGTGTCATTAGTTCACTAGCTCGTAAATCAGTCTGTGAATCCCCAATCGGAAGTTAATTTTTCTGCAAAGATCAGTGCTCTTGGATGTTACGTTAAAGTTAATGGGAGAAATGTCTTGTCACATCGTGTGGACGATTAACACTTGGAAAGAGGAATGTAAACACTCATTTTTTTCTGGAGCTATATCTCTTATCAGAATGCGAAAACACCGTGGAACTGCAGATAAGCACCGCAGCTTTTAAATGTGGACATTGATCATTTATTTAATCGCGACGTGACTATTAAAACATGTTATGAGATATCGCCACTGGTATATTTATAAGCAGTATGCAAAAACATCTCTCTGACACTTATAAAAAACTTTTATATAGTACTGACAAGAACGAAGTCTAATAATAACCGAGTGCTCGTATGGCGTTAAGATGAAATGGTAAACCAATAGTAACATTATATAAGTATAGTTTTATTAACTTTTACCTCGCGCCAAAACAATAACAACACAAAAGACACTAAATATGAATAAGAAAACAAGTAATAGTTTCATCATGACACCAAATACTGCTGATTTTATCTAATTTTTGACCATCAGGCCAACATGAGAGCCGGGGAATCCCTGTCAGAGATGTAGCCCAGAGAGGGCGGTGGTCAGCGGGGCGAGTGAACACTGACGTCCGCTCATGCTTTGGTTCTCCTACGTACCGAATCTCACTAAGCAAACGGTCAAACAGGCGCTATCTTTACTAATCGACTGTAGATTTAAATATAATACATATATTTTCTCGATCTTAAAACTACACTTTGTGACCAAAAAACGTTAATATAAGAAACGCCTATCCGTCCATTGAGTTATTATGAGATTCAAAGCAGCCGAAAGTGTTACCTGTCATTCAGGCCGCCCTCAAATCCGTGGCGGAAGAAGTAGTTCTCAAACAAAGAGGCTTTTAAAATAACTCCGTTGTTGTTTTCAAGTTTTCGTTTTTCAAACGTGTGCCGTCGAACTGTTGTATAAAAGCAATATCGCTCTCGGAGTCGTGTGATATAGAGATATAGAGCTCGGCCTACGCCCTCGTGCCTCTGGCCTAATCACAGCTGTGATGATATAGAGCTATATCACACTCCTACTCGAGCGATATTGCTTAAATATAGAGGGTTTTCACAACGTCATCAGAGCGGTAGTCGCCATATTGGAGGCACTCCGCATCACGACAGAGCACAGAAACTGATGTATATCCCGAACGTCGTCAAGGAAAATGGCTAATTATTCCCTGTTTGAGATTGTACCATTAGGACAGTTTGAGAAAAACATTTGGAATATTATCGACTTCCAAAAGTTATTAAAAACCAGGGAAAGGGATGCAAGAAATTATCAGATAAGCCGCTTGTGGTTGGCAAAGCTCAAGAAAAAGAGTAATATTGTATCAGAAATATGATTGAAGTACATAAAGTATAAAACAAGTATGCTTCTACTTGTTGTGCCTTATTTAAAGAGTATTTAATATGTACTTTTAGTGTTTGCACAAAATGTACTTAAACACAACTAAAATTTGCGCTGCTATGCCTTAATGCCAGTGTGTTTAATTGCTCAAAACAAATTTTCTATTGTAATGAACATAATATTTTTAATAGTAAATGGTAAAAACAATTATTGCTTTTATTATTGCTTTTTGCTATATAGATAAAGCTGACATATTTATATAAAGAAATAAATATTATATATTTATCACATATGGGCTCGGCATGAAAACCAGGTAGTTGACTAACTTATATCGGGATATGCAACTGAAGAAAGAATCGCCGGGTCGTCACGGATCCAAGAAGAGGGAGCTAACTCGTATCTGCTGCTGCACTGCCTATAAATTGTAATTTCTTGAAATATCGTGCCTTTTCTTGTGCTCCAAGTCCTTCCCTATATGCCTTTGTATCTTGGACGCCTTTTCTGTTGTTAAGACATGTCTACATTCACTTAAAGTTTCCAAAGCGCACAATAATCCATTGTACTCCGTTCTGTTCTTTACACCGAGTGCCTCCACAATGGCCGCGCATCCGGGTTACCGCCCAGATCGTGACGTCGGTGAAAACCCTTTATAAGTGCACGACTTTGCGTAGTTTAAACGTGTCATTTATCCGTCTTGCGTCATTTCTCCCGCTTGCGTTTTAATCACTCGCAAGTCGACAAAAAAGATGGATTAAAAACACCAAATGTAAACGGTAATGCGTCTCTCTTGTCCACTTATAATACAATCCACCAAAGCGCATCTTAATACCAGGTGTAAGAATGTTGTGAAGACACTGCGTGACTGCCGCCACCTGAACTGAGAGACTGACTCTGACCGAAGTGAAGGGGAATTGGCTGGTGTCACTACAGTGAGTGACTTGGGTCGCCATTAGCAACCAATAGGGCCCACTTTGCTGGACAAACAAGTAGTTACATCTTTCAAAAGCATTTAACTCCTTCCCCGCCATTGACGAGTTATCTCGTCAATCTGCAATACCACTATTATCTCTTCCGCAACTTATAAAAACCGGAAGTATTGCCCTAGGGCAAACAGCTGTATGTCCGTGTATGTTTTAAAGATCGCTCTGCATCTGATCTCTATCAAAAGTCCGTCACAAAAATAGAATTATCTCAGCTTTTTGCTCAAAATTTTGTGTTTTTGATGAAACCTACACATATTTGAGAGGTGATAAAAACAGAACACATGAAGGTAGGATGAAACAGATTTTTTTGTTTAAAAGCAGAGGGTCTGTTCTTTTAATTCATATATTGTAAGTTTATATATTTAAAAAGGATATATTTAATTCAGATTCAGCTCGTATTGATAAGGTAGTAAAGATGATATTAACTCCTGTTAGCATTGCATTGCGATCTAATCTTCCAAATATGGTAAGGAGCGTCACATCTCCGGCTGATGTCAGAGGTATTCAGGCCAATCACAATGTACTGGTTAGCTGTCTAATCTGAGGACACAACGCTTTTCAAATCGATGAGCTTACAAAATCAATGCGTTTCATGGAGGCAGGGCATAGAGGAACAACAAAAATGTGGTTTTTGAACCATAAACCACTCAAACACATTGCATTATACCAAATACACAAAATAATCTTGTTTTAGTAATGTAAGAGGTGCTCTTTAATGAAGCAATCACTGAGGCTATATGATTTGTCTCTTGCTAAACATATTTAGGAACAGGTTAACAAAATGACCACTGTGTATCCAAACACTTTGTAACCTGTGGTTAAAAAACAGGTTAACATAGCTCCTTTAATTAAAACACTTGTCCGTTCACTGAAAGCTTTTAGCATTTAGCAGTGACCTTATGAATGTGTCCTTGCGTATTTACTGCCATATCATTTCTGTTTCAACCTCAAGCTGAAAGTCCTGAATTGATCTTTTTAAATGAGAAATTTTGTGGTTTGCACAGAGAGGACAGCCTGACACTTTATTGCACCAAAGAAAATCCATAAATCCAGTTATATTCATTAAAAGAGGCTACCTAACCTCTAATCTTTCTTTTTTCACTTGGACGGATACTCTGTCAGGTAAATGTTCTGAAACATCATGTATAAAACAGTGATGCTCTACCATTCATTTTAAATACAGCAAATCATTGGACCCTGAGGTAAACATTTCACTCTTCCTTCTCACTGTTTTATTGTATCACACAGTTAAACGCCACAATAATGCTACATTTGACAAAACTCAAATGTGCTATTTTTCTTTATATCTACCTACCAATTATTTATTAAAGGTAGGATAGTCAGTTTCGTATAGGCTAGTCACAGCATGCGTCAGATACGTCACTCGACAGCACCACATATGTCCGCCATTTTGAAACAGTCCAGTTACAGACCACTCACAGTTTTGCAGGAAACCAAGGCATTGCACAGCCTCTGGCTGTTTTTTGTAAATGTATTAACTTAATATTACAGTTTTTTAAAGTATAGCATCTTTTAATATTGTGTTAGCAAACTCTTTTGTCTTGGTGTATGGTGTGTTAGTTTAACAATTATAATGTTTGGGTCTACAACATTTGATCAAACATGACGGTTGCAGGCACACAATCAGCTTGCTCTCAAATGTTACCTTAATATTGTCAGCCGATAAACAAAATCCTTAAACATTTAAATGCAGGAAAAGCAATCTGCATCTTACCAGTTTTAAAGTACCGCACACCTGCCAACACTGGTACCGCCATGGACCATTTTAATATGGCGAATGGCTTGTGCATAGCAGCCCATAGAAACAGCCGCTAATCATCGCACCCTCCTTTCAGAGCGATCTCCAAAACACATGAACTCTGCTTTTAGCTCATTATTAATCCAGACATGTTTCTAAGATGCCTTTATTTTTCTACTATGCTTTATCAGTTGAGGAGGAGCGTGAGCTCGTTGCTGTTTGCCTTGCATCAATGCGTCCCTGTTTAAAAAGGCAACATCAATTTGTAAGTTGTTATTTCAGAATAAAATAAAGGTCAAAAACTGAATCTTAACTCTTAACTCTTTTTAATGATGTATAGTTGTTTAATGTAAGTACATTTAAACTAACAGTAACTTAAAAAAAAAAATTAAATAAATAACTTTTCAGGACACCCACGTCGTCTTGCAGGTTATCAGTTTTTAATGTCAGAGGTACCCCAGTGTTTTGCCCAGTCATCGTCAGACTGAAGTGAAATCGTCTTCACAGGTAAACTTTCCTTTTACAGCTTTCTGAGTGCATCATCGGGTACTTAAAGTGCACTTTAGTTCCAAAAAACACACTACTTTACACTACTTACAGACAATTTCATCAAACGCATTCGCGTTGCCGCGGTTAGGCGTCTGGCCCGAAGTTAACATTCAGTCTGTGCTTGTTTTATCGGTCTGACTAGTGACTAAACCAATGGTCTTCACTATTTTTTCATGAGAGCCACACTGATAGGTCAGGGTCAATAGGAGAGCCGCCTTTACTGCAAAGTATCAAAAGTTACATCCAGTCATAAATAGTTGCAATGCAATAAATACAAGGGCAAATCATTCTTTATTATTTACCAGTCAAATTTGTAACTAAGACAATATGATTTCTAATGACAAAAACAGGATTTTAATGCTAAGCATTCTTATAATATGCTTATGCAGTGCCCCCCAAACCACCAGGGGGATACCTTTCTCGTAATTTCATGCGGCGCTGCACAGAACGATTGGCGAGTGACATTACTGTGCCACGAGAGCAATTCGAAAGCATAACAAGCAGTCTGATCTCTCGGTACTTTGATGTCATAAGACGATCGTTCTGTGCAAGCGCTGCATGCGATTGAACACACTTATCGACGTGCATCCTGATCTAATAGGTATGGTTTTCTAACAAAGTTGCGTCCGGAGCAGAAAAGACAGAAAAAGCCCATGCCTGCATGATCATATCACTCTATACTGCCATCCGAGCCACAAACTAAAGCTTGCCGAGCCGCGCAATGAAGAACACTGGACTAAACTAACATCTGAAACAAATACAAATTTCAGTTTCCAAAAGACAAGGGGAGATGATGAGCATGGATCTCTGTTGTGCTGAATTGGCAGCCAGGTAAGAATTTATAGATCTGTAACTAAAATTGTATACATTCATTTTACACAACTATGATTTAAACTAAGGTCATTTACTGATTAGTTATTCGGCTTGTTATCAAAAATAATCTGCTCTAGAGGACTCTATGTTGTTATCAATTCTATGTGAAGCCGTTTGTTTATGTCGTTGCCGCTAAAATTCGCTAAAATTCAACCACACCCCTTGAAAGTCTCATTTGACTGGCTTGCTAAAATAAGGTAAGTTAAATACTCATTTTGTCTGGGTGAAATTACACAGAAATAAAAAATGAATAGTTAGTTATATCTTCAATCTTCCCTCGAAGCTCCGGGAGTCTGCTCAGAGAAGCTGTCTATCACAAATGTCAATCATAATGACAAGCCCCCTCTCTATAGCATCAAATTACTCACTAAAATGAAACTTATCACAAAAATGAACAATTGAACATACAGTTGAAAGAAAAAGTATGTGAACCCTTTGGGTTTACTTGGATTTCTTCATAAATTGGTCATAAAATGTGTTCTGATCTTCATCTAAGTCACAACAATAAAAAAACACACACCAGTTTTTAGTTTGCTGTTCTGAAGAAGCGTTGTCTGATGTGAACCATGCCTCGCACAAAAGAGCTCTCAGAAGACCTACGATCAAGAATTGTTGACTTACATAAAGCTGGAAAGGGCAACAAAAGTATCTCAAAGCCTGGATGTCCATGTGTCCACGGTAAGACAGATTGTCTACAAATGGAGAAAGTTCAGCACTGTTGCTACACTCCCTAGGCGTGGTCGTCCTGTAAAGATGACTGCAAGAGCACAGCGCAGAATACTCAATGAGGTGAAGAAGAATCCTAGAGTGTCAGCTAAAGACTTACAGAAATCTCTGGCACATGCTAACATTTTTGTTGACAAAACTACAATAAGTAAAACATTAAACAAGAATGGACTTCATGGGAGGACACCACGGAGGAAGCCATTGCTGCACGTTTGAAATTTGCAAAAGAGCACCTGGATGTTCCACAGCACTACTGGCAAAACATTCTGTGGACAGATGAAACCAAAATTGAGTTGTTTGGAAAAAACACACAACGCTATGTGTGGAGAACAAAAGGCACAAAACACCAACATCAAAACCTCATCCCAACTGTGAAATATGGTTGAGGGGGCATCATGGTTTGGGGCTGCTTTGCTGCCTCAGGCCCTGGACGGATTACTGTCATCGATGGAAAAATTAATTCCAAAGTTTATCAAGACATTTTGCAGGAAAACTTAAGACCATCTGTCCGCCAACTGAAGCTTAACAGAGGATGGACGATGCAACAGGACAACGACCCAAAGCATAGAAGTAAATCAACAACAGAATGGCTTCAACAGAAGAAAATACGCCTTCTGGAGTGGCCCAGTCAGAGTCCTGACCTCAACCCGATTGAGATGTGGCATGACGTCAAGAGAGCTATTCACACCAGACATCCCAAGAATATTGCTGAACTGAAACACTTTTGTAAAGAGGAATGGTCCAAAATTTCTCCTGATCGTTGTGCAGGTCTGATTTGCAACTATAGGAAACGTTTGGTTGAGGTTATTGCTGCCAAAAGAGGGTCAACCAGTTATTAAACCCAAAGGTTCACATACTTTTTCCACCCTGCACTATGAATGTTTACATGTTGTATTCAATAAAAACATGAAAACGTATAATGCTTGTGCGGTATTAGTTTAAGCAGACTGTGTTTCTCTATTGTTGTGACTTAGATGAAGATCAGAACACATTTTATGACCAATTTATGAAGAAATCCAAGTAAGCCCAAAGGGTTCACATACTTTTTCTTTCAACTGTATATCAGTGTGATAACATCTACCTTAAAGGACCAAAACCATCTTTCAGAACATTTTATTGGAAATGTAATTTATTTTTTATTTTGACCCAAGTCCTGTTCGTTTGCATGGAGAGGGTGGGGTTTATGACCTGTACTGCAACCAGCCACCAGGGGGCAATCAAAGAGCCAGCAGCTTCACTATTCAAGATGGATGAGGCATAGACATTATATACGTAGACACCTCATGACGTGCTGGAACGCATCAAGTGTCGGCGCCATATTGGATGGGTCTTCTCACTGTACGCTAACACCAGAGTCAATCTGAGTTAAACGGAAAGAAAGCAACTACTATGCCCGTATTTTGTGCAGCTTACGGTTGCAATAACCGGTGCAGTATTGATTCCAGATCACATAATTACATTTCACAAGTAAGATTGAACAATCATTTTGGTTATTTTACGTTATTATTTATAATATTATGTCAATGTTCACTAGGAAGTGGTACTCTCTCTCTCTCATGATCTCACGCAGTTTTTTCTTCACATTTGAAGGTTTCCCAGTGATACAGGCATGAGGAGGGAAGTTGCTATAAAACGGGAGGGTTTTGTTGTGACAGAGTCGTCAAAGCTCTTTTGCAAAGAATATAGAAGAACAAGAGGGGAAACTCTGATTCGTTTTTGGCAACAGCCACTAGATGGCGCTTCAGTAGCGTGGCCGCCATTTTGGAATGAAAATTCTCACAGCCATTTCATTCTCAATTCATTCATATTAAAACTAATTTAATACCTAATTACATAAAATACCTACTTACGTTAAAATTACATAAAAATTGTGTACTTTTACTTTTCTTGAGTAAAAGTACTAAAGTACTTTTTAAGTAAAAGTAAAAAAAGTAGATGTTTAATGTACTTAAATATTAAATATAAACCAAAAACTTGAAATTATGAAATGTAGTAGAGTATAAATTATGATAATATACTTTGGAATATATACGTTTTCTAAAGAAAAACACTGATAAAATACAGATACTTGAAAATTTACTTTTATGTAGAAAGTAAAATACTTAAGTAGTGTCTGCCTCGGTCAATATGCCATACTTAAAGAGCATAATACAAAGTATTTTAGCATGAAAGCAGTATTTTTCAATGTGTGACAGCGTTCTGTATCATAACTAAATCTCTGCCGCTTACAACAACATCCAAGATGGCGGCCGCACAATACGTCAACTCCAATAGGCAGCTCAGTCTACGAGGTGTTTGCGTATATAATGTCTATGGGATGAGGTACACCCGGTGCAGATGAATCCCAAGAATGTTTTCTGTGTGTGCGCCCCCTATCGGTGTGGAAGAAGACATCCTGTTTAATAATGAGTTCCAGTTCAGGGAAAGTGATTAAGAAAATAACTATTTATACAATTACCAGTTGATCTGCCATTTCAGTCAACAAATGATTCCGGAAACACATTAGCATGATTGAGTTTGTCTGAGAAAATAAGTGTTTTGTCTGGGTTGAGGAGAAAGTGGGTGGCAGGAGGAAATGAAGAATTAGACAGTGCGTAGTACCGAGGGTGAATGGAGACAGGAACACATGACAGATGAAAGTCTGGACAGATCCAGCAGCAACGACAGATGTGAGAGGAATATTTCTCTCAGGTTTTCTCTGGCTCTAATCATAACTTAAGTAAGCATCTATTCTGTGAGGTTAAAGCCATTTTGGATTTGTTCTTTCTTTAGAAAAGTCACAGTTCTTACATGAATATCTGACATGGAAGTTTCTCCTGTTATTGTCTTCAGCATAAGCTTGTCAAAAGGTCATGCTCTGAATAACAATGCAGGTAAATAAAAGCGCTCTATGAAGTGACAAAGTAAGTCAAAGTTGAAGTCATTAGTCTAATAGAGTCCTGGTAGGCTTCGACCTGTCTGTGCATAAGTGATTTTCTCGCTGACAGGAAACGATATATGAGGATGTGAAAACACACCTGAGGCACACATTGACTGTGCCCCTGTTAAAGACGCCAAGTTTGCATATGACACACAATACCAAGTACTCATGAGCACCAGTAATGAATGTGTTGACAGGAAGGTCTTGTGATGTGTTGCTATTGAGCTGTGCACTCTTCACTTTATAGACTGCAGATTGTAGAAATGTTTGTGGAAATCTGCAGGGATCCTTATATCCCAGAAGAGCATTAACATGGCTCGACTGTCACAGTCAATAAGACACTTACGGGAATTGCAGAGACTTTAAGTTGAAGGTAACCACTAAAATCTAGGAATTTATAAAGAATGAAATGCTTGTTTATTTGCATGTACTGACTGAATTGTTTAGCATCTAATTTGCTACAGGAATTATGCAAATCAGGTAGCCGGGTAATTTGCACAACTTATTTCCTGATTTCGTGGGTGGGTTTTGAGTGCCTGGTTGTGGAGAATGACACAAAACTGCCAAACTCTGTTTTTATCTGGAACTGTACAGCATCACTCGGATTCGGACACTGTAAATGCTAAAGGTGTATTCATGAACACTGCAAATGTTACTTCTGCCATAACTAGAGGATATAAACCTGGATCTCTTCTGTCTAATATTCAGTGATGTTGAGATGTGACAGGTAAATAGTGCTGAGTTTACAGTACACACATCATCATAATTATGATGAGATTTAGATAATGTCTCCATTAAACTTTTCTTCATGTAAGCAGAATACAGAATGTGATTAAGTTCATTAGCGTAGCATCATTATATGTGGTGTTTGTTGATTTAAAATCTCACTAAACTGGCATATAAAGCCGTTTTTACTTGCATCTATTCCACCAAATGTGGTTGGGACGTACACAGATGTCGTGCTGGCAGCGCTCTCTACACCTTCATACAGACACAGTGCAAAGACTGCATTGGTCCTGTTCATGCTCAAGAAGCAGCGAGAGATTTCAGACCAAATATTGGTTGATGCATTACATAAACGAGAATGTTTTGTTCAACTAAAGACTTTAATTTGCATTCTCATGTGCAGCAGCACTGCCATCACATTACTATGTTCAGCAAGGTGGCAAATAACCATGGAATATGTTTATGGAAAGTTTTTTTAGATTGTAGGTTTTGTTTTTAACATCTGTGGGCTTATTATAGCTTTCATTTCATTTGATTATTCTGAGGGCAGCACTGTTGCGATGAAAGCTCGTGAATTTTCCCTTCATCTTTGCTCCAGGTTAAATCATGGTTCATCTTCAGAGCCATCTGCAAAATGCACACTGCTCCATTTCAAGCAGCGTATGTAATTATCCATTGTATACTGTTTACACTGCCTTGTAGTTCTCTGTTGGGTCAGTTGGATCACTGTTTCACCACAAGCGGGGCTGAGTGAGACCACATCGATTAGGTGTTTTAAGTGTGCATTGTACATATATGCTGAAAACACCCCATGCTCCTGAAAGCATCATTTAATTGAGCCAGGTGTGAAAATGCCTATAGTGTTGTTTTAAATTGGACTAGGGATGCTCCAATCAGGATTTTTGCAGGACGATACCAATCACCGATTTGTTGTCTTCGTGATCGGCCGATACCAATGCTGATACTGATTTTTCAAGCTGATATGCAAGCTCTTTGATGACTGTAACTGTTAACATTTTTCCTAGATAAAGTAACACCACAGATGTTGCCTTTCTTATATTACTTGCAGTAATTAGGTATATTATTGTTTTAATAGAGAATCAAATAAATAAGCAGAACAAATATTTCTTTCTGCAAAGGGAAATTTAATATGCCTTTCTGTTAATATCTGTTAAAAGTGATGAAAATTAAACACTTCACAGTCTTTACTGTATGAATTAAATATACAAGCATTCGTATGAAGTACAACAGTTCCTTAGTCAAGAGCAGAGAGTGATTTATTGAGAGATGAATTAGGTTACTGTAACTTTAAGACGTGAGAGAGATCGCTCTGTTCACGTGCACTGATGACAGGCTGCGGTGTGTGCGCGCGTCGGATGTACGTGGACGAGAGCAGCTGTGAGGAAAATGAAAGTTTAAAGGCTCAAAACTTTAAAACGCATGCAAATAATAAACGGTCGGCATGAGGATGCAATTGTCCGCGATAGATGTGTGTTGTATACGCTGTTTGATGGGAATGTGAAGACGCGTCTCGCTGTAAGGCCCGGCGCGTCCTCAAAGAAAATACTCTTATCTCTGCAAAGGCAAAGAGAGAAATCCAAATCTGCAGGTCACACATGAGCAACGGGTTATAAAAATGCTCACATTTTGTAAAAATGGTCTCTAACTGCAGCCGCATTCAGGAGCCCTATGATGACAAAAGTAAACAGAAAGATCGGCTTATGAGATCGGCAAATTTAGCGAGGACCGATCGAGTCATTTAATGCCGTTATAGGCCGATACCGATCTGCGGCCGATCGATCAGAGCATCCCTAAATCGAGGGTATGCACATGACGTCACCGTCGGCAAGAGTGACTGCGGTTACGCCCACTGAGTGGCAAAAGATAGAGCGGCAGAATTTGAGTACAGCGTGACATCCGCCAAAACAGAGTGAAAACCCGTCGAAATGGGAAAAAGCTGTTGTGTGTTAGACTATCTATCGTTTTACAGACTGACAAAAAACACCGAAAGGAGAAATAAATTGATTGTTCATTCCAACGTCCACAGACCACAGGTGGGTTGACAAGTTGCTAGGGTCACTATCAAGCAGAGGTTTTACTTTCTACTTAAACATATTTTTTCAAGTATTTTTATTTTATTTGTGTTTTTCTTTGTAAAACATACATGCCAAAGCATATTATCATCATTTTTACTCTATTACATTTCATAAATAATAAGTTTTGTTTTACATTTAATATTTAAGTACATTAACATACTTTTACTCAAGTAAAAGTACACAATTTTAATGTAATTAGGTATTAAACACATTTTAATATGCAATATTAAAGAATACACAGTATGATTATATGCTTTAGAATGTAGTGAAGTAGATTTTTTCCCAATATAAACATCCTAATAAAGTACAGATGCTTGGAAAATGTAACTGATGTAACTAAGTATTGTCCACCTCTGCTATCAAGTCCAGCTAAATTTAATTTAAGCTGATAATAGTCAGTTTTATAGCATTTTCGCAGCAGCCCCTACCAGCCATTTTGTTGCATGTTTGCCACTCAACAGGGCGAGCTCTCGCGTGGTCACGTGGAAAAGTGACGTCAATGCATACCCTCTATTGGACTGTGAGCGGTTTGTTAATAAAACACAATAAAACATATTTTTCTCTGAATTAAAGCACAAAGTGACACAGAATGGACAGTGAATTTAGTTTACTACCACAAACACTTCAGGAGTTTTCACACAGTACTTAACTATAGGTTATATTCATTCTTCTCCATGCCCCTATTTAGTGCCTCATGAACCCCATTCACACAGCACTTTGGTCCCGGAAAATTTCCGTGAAATTGGCAGAGAGGCTTAAAAAAGTAAAGAGGACCTAGTAACATTGCCGTAACATTCACAGAAAACAATGTCGTAAGTGGTGTGCTGTAGTGAGGACGCACATGCAATGCAACCAGAAGTTATGGTTCAGCTCTTTGACACAGGGATTTAAACGCAGATTAACATTCACAACAAGAAATGTCTGCAAACTGGACTGAAGATCAGGGAACTCGTCACTATCCACTCTGAAGCTGAGATCATTCACCAGCATGACAGAACAGCACACGATGCGCTCCTTATGATTTTCTCATAAACTAAAATGCACATGCATGGTTTCTTAAGAGAGAAATCTAGATTAGAGCCCGACAGATTTATCGTTTTGCCGATTTTATCGGACGATATGAGCATGTCGCAGATATATCTGTATCGGCGTATAAGCCGCAGATATGCGCTGATATGAACGTTTGTTACAGAACACATTAAATGCATTTGAATGATGTAAGTACTTGTTTGTCCAGCAGAGTGCGCCATACTGGTTGCTAATGGCGACTCAGATCACTCACTGTAGTGACACCAGCCAATCCCCCACCCCCTTCACTTCAGTCAGTCTCTCAGTTCAGGTGGCATGGAAGCAGTCAAGCAGTGTCTTCTTCACAACATTTTTACACCTGGTATTAAGACGCGCTTTGGTCGATTGGATTATAAATGGACAAGAGAGACGCAATCCCGCTTACATTTGGTGTTTTTAATCCGTCTCTTTGTCGACTTGCGAGTTAAAACGCAAGCGGGAGAAATGACGCGAGACGGAGAAATGACACGTTTAAACTACGCGCAGCCGTGCACTTATAACACACTATATGAGATTACTGCTGCTTGTGTTGTTAGTTAACATGCTCATTTCAGAGCAATTGATTCAATAAGCTCGCGCAAATCTACACCCTTGCTAAATAAAAGAGGCGGAGCGAAGACGCTTTAGTTTTATAAAAGTCTAAAGTTTGCACGGAACCCTGGGTTTGTGTTATAAAAACGTTGTGCACAACATTAAACATAGCGTACATTAGAATGTGCTCCGTCAAGCATTGTCTTCGTAACTGTGAGTGGCTAACTTATTTGTGATGTACACAACTTACTGTAAAGCTAATATTAATCAATGACTTCATAAGTTTCTCTTTATATCGTTATTCTCGTCAAAACTGCAAATGATGCAAGTTTTATGTATTTTGTTCTCTTTGCGTTTTAAAGTTATTTATAATAAGTCAAGTTTACTGTTTAGTGCACTGATATCCAGCTAATTTTGGATAATAAAGTTTATTGTTAACTTCTTGCCTATAGTACATATCTTTGTCACATCAATATAAGTGTTGGATCACCACATTTGTGAGTGATCATTGCATTGCATTGTATTTATTCATAGTATATTATGTTAAAGTATATAGTGTATTCTATGTACAGTACTTTAGTATAATATACTGTAGTATATACTGAACTATAATATACACATAAAGAATATCGGCCGATATATCGTTATCTGTCTTTTTTTACTTCCTAATATCTGTATCGGCATCGGCCCGAAAAAACGCATATCGGTCGGGCTCTAATCTAGATATGTTATGTGTCTTTATGAGATCTTTACGGTGTGTGTGTGTGTGTGTGTGTGTGTGTGTAAGAATGCACGCACAGATTCAGCCAAATCATTGGCAGCGTGAATGAGCCTAAAATCAAATGATCCCAGACGAATACTGGATGCACAGACACACACACACACACACACAGCGATTTTTTCAATCTCCATCTTTTTTTTGATGAACAGCGTTGTAAAGAGTCTGTCACAGTCAGTTATTATCTGCCATTTCATGTTTTAATTGTTTTCGTTCACATGCCCATTTCTAAACAAGTCAAATGTGTTTATTTATTTGTGAAGAGAACAGATAAACGGAGACCGTGCATCACTTTACATGTTTAACATCACATTAAGCAAATAAATTAATGTTTTTTTCTCACAGTGACAGCAGAGGCGATAAACACGCAAACTTTATGCTGAAGAGCAAAAATAAACAAATCAAATAACAAAACACTACTGCCATTAAAATATCCATAAATGTGTAAAAATCTGAATTGAACTAAACTCATCTGAAACCATCTTGTGTAATAAACGCATGAAGGCAGATTAATGCAGACTCTTGTCATTAGATTTTTCTATCTTTACCTTAGACAGGCATCTGGTTGCAGCGCTCCTGTAGTGTTTAACTTCAGCAGCCATGCGCAGACCAATCAGTGTATGACATCAAAATATTGCAAGAATGTTTAGAAACCAGGGCGTCATTTGAGCAACACACTGCCACCAACTGGACATAACTAGGAATTACATTTAGTCAAGTTTTATGGGCAATCTGCCAAAATGGCATTCAGAATTTTATTTTTCCTGATTAAAAACTTTACCGTCAAAGACTTTTCGGTTAACGCGACCGAACACACCCCAAAAGAGACACTAAAAGTTGCCAAATCACAGGCTCGTACGTTTCTTTATGCTTTAATAGCAATAGCACAAGCACATTTTTCCCTCACAACAGACTATCTTACATACAGTCCAACAGCTTATTCTGCACGCTTCTTGAAGTTCCCTTAAAAACAGTGGCCTTCTCGTGGGTGCTTTTTAAAACTCTATAACAACAAAACTTTAACAACAAAGTTGACCAAGCCACGGAATATACTGGATTATATGAGCTCTCGCTCTCATTATGTCCATGCAACACAAGCTCAAACGCGCCACACAATTTCGTGCAGTCTATCACGCATTTAGACTTTAAAACAGCAAACAGGGAAAAACTCAAGACTTACATGATATCCAGCTAGCCAACTCGGTTTGCCATGAAAAGTGGTGGAGCACACAGACTGCAATTATTTGACTCCGTTGGTCGATCTGGTCCAAGCTTCTTAATCCTTTAGTAATTCATCAATTAAATGCCTTGTAAAGGGTGATTTTTTTAAGAATAAAATCATATTTTCCTTCACCAAAACCAGCCAATTAGAGCTCAGCCTCAGGTCACATGTTTTTACCCTTTTTACTGACCTACATAGACACTCATTAGGGGTGCGCCCCAGACACACAAACATGACACACACACAACAAACTCAGTTTTTATTTGTATTTTTTTAAATAAAATATAACTTGACTAACAGTGAAATAGTACAGCTAAATGATTTTATTTTGTATTAATTTGCAGTATATATTTAACTTTTTGGTAACATGTTAAAGTAGTTTCCTGTCTGGCCAACTTTAAGGGGGCGGCGCCCCAGCCGCCACTGCTAACTAGGGTTTAAAAAACGGAATCAGGAAGAACGTGATCTTTAAGCTTTACTTTCTACAAAATGTATTTAGCATATATTTAAAAACATATTTTTGGAAATGTAATGAAATTTGTTTTTTTGGGAGGGTACCAGGGGGTACTATGAGCATACGTGTTGTCAATAATGATGTAAATGAACTTTACAGTTGACTTGTGTATGTAGACTATATTTTTAAGTTGTTGATCATGGTTTCTGTTAAAAGTTATTAAAAACAAACAAGTTATTGATGATTCGGTATTCACCGTATATCTTTAAAAAAAGTCAAACTTCAATGTTTGTAGTGGGTGCTTTAGTTGCACAACATCAATGTAGTAAACTATCCAAGACGATCATGATAATTACTGTTATTTAACACAATAAAATGTAAATCAGGCATATGAGCTTGCACGTAACTTTATGTGAATGTGTTTGAGCGTATTTTCCACCAGAATGAATGAATTAGATATGAATGATGCCATTACATACGGACGTAAAAGAACTGATGAGCCATTATTTTTAAATGAACTGTCTGAAAGAACCAATTCACAGAAATAACTGGACCTCCCATCAGTAATGAAATGCACTGTTAGTTATCTCCTCATACAGTGGGTATAGCTGAATCTTTATCACGAGAACCATGAGTGCTATACAGAGACTTAAAAAATGAAGGCAAAAGAAAATGGATATAGAATCAGGCTGAAATAAACAATGTCTTCAGCACGATGACAACACAGCTAAAGTTACTCTTCTTCATCGTCTTCTCTAAAGCAACTCAACCAGGCCTCAGGACATTTTTTGGTCAGTACTACATGAAACAGAATAATAAACATGTTTTTAATCCTGTACTTTAACCAGTTTTTTAAAAAATGAGTCAGAGATATGGCAAGGGCAAGGGTTTAATGCAAAGGTCAAATTTGGAGTATGGGTTCCATACTTGACCTTCACTTCCTGGTTCCTGTGCCAAATCTCATTTAAAATGGACTTAGGCAAGAGTAAAAACTGTTCTGTGGTCAGATGAATTGAACTTTAAAATTCTTTTTGGAAAGCATGGATGCTGTATCCTCTGCACTAAAGATAAGCAGGACCATTCATATTGTTAAAAGCCTGCATCTCTATTGGTATGAAGGTGCATTAGTGCCTCTAAAATGACCAGCATTCACATCTGGAAAGGCACCATGCTGAAAGGTGTAGCCTACGTTTAACAGCAATATTCTTTCATCCATCCTTGAATAATTCAGCAAGACTTTGTTATCTATTATTTGGTGCACCGTGAAGCAAAAAAAAAAATAGACACAGAAAACCTAGAACCCGGCATCAGAAATGAATGGGACAACATTCCTAAACTTCCAACAACTGGGACCTAAGGTATTAATCCTGTTTATGTTTTCAATGCATTGAATTGTTTGTATGTGCGCGCACGTGTGTGTGCGTGCGCAGATGCATGTTTTTACAGTTATTAAGTAATCATGATAGGGTTTTAATGACGCGCTCGCATTAATGGCATCAGTTTTAAGAAGGTTGCGGTCATGACGGTGTTGCTCTTGTTTTTTTTTTGTCCACCCATCAAGTGACTTGTTATAATGAATAAAAAATTAACAAATTAAAAAAATGAGTAAACTACTGCCCCACCCCCCGATAATATCGTGTATCGCCGATCTCACAGGCTGACGATAGGACGATCTGAAAATAGGGCATATCGCCCAACACTAGTCTAGTTTATAAACCAAAAATATACAATTTGTGCGTAAAACAAGCTTAAATCTACCAATGGGGTAAGAAAAAAAACTTAAAATAAGTTTTCTTTTTTCTTAATTTACACTTAATTTAAAGGGGACATGTCACAATATTTTTTGAAGATGCCAAAAAAATCTTTGGTGTCCCCAGAGCACATATATGAAGTTTTAGCTTAAAATACCATATAGATCATTTATTATAGCAAGTTAAAATTGCCACATTGTAAGTGTGTGTGCAAATGCAAATGAGCTGATCAAATTCAAACATTGATCGCAATGATGGTGGTTTGTTGCAATTGAAACACAATTGTGCAGTCAGTTATTTTTTCAAATTTTCTAGGTTGCTAGAAGCACTGGGAACCCAATTATAGCACTTAACTCATTCACCGCCAGCCTTTTTGAGAAAAGTTGCCCACCTGCATATTTGTGATTTTAACAAAATTTTCACAAAATTTCTTGCAGGAAATTTTTTTTCTATAAATATATAAACATACAAATTATATCAAATTAAAGAACACACCCTCTGCTTTCAAACAAACAATAAACAAACAAACAAACAAAATGGGGAAAAAACGTTTCATTATATATTTACTTTTCTACTTACTTTAACCACTGAAATATGGATATTTCTCTTCAAAAATACAACATTTTGAGCAAAAAGCTTAAAAATTGCGTTTTTGTAAAGGAATTTATGTTAGAGATCAGACTCAGAATGACTATCAAACATAAAGGCAGTTAAAATAAATCACTAAATCTTTTTAACTTCCATTTTTGATAAATTCGGTTTGGTGGATAAAAGCGGTATTACACTTTCACTTTGAAATTCGTCCAGAAAGGCATATTTATTAGTTAAATATGAACTCATAAATGACGAGAGAACTCATCAATGGCGGTAAATGAGTTAAACATGGGAAAAGTCAGATTTTCACGCCATGGCCCCTTTAAGCAAAAATGTTCTCACCCCATTGGCAGATATTTTGCTTGTTTTAAGCACAAATTTACTTAAATTGTATATTTTTGGTCTAAAAACTAGACGTATTTTCTAAAGTCATTTTGTTCATCAAGAAAATACATCTTGATTTAAGAATTTTTAGATATTTCTACTGTAAACAAAACAAAAATACTAAGTAAGAAAGTAATTTTTTGCAGTGTTAAATAAAGCAATAAGCCCCAAGAAGCAGTGGATTACCAGTGTATTTTATAGCAGCTAAGGGGCGTTGTTAGGCACGACGCGAAGCCCCCTTAGCTGTCATAAAATGCACTGTAACCCCACTGCTTCGCGGGGGTTTATTGCGTTTGTAAAACGGTTACTTCATATGCATAGCAGGGTTTCACAAAATGAAACACAAATAAGTAGTAATTATATTAGTACAAATATTACTCTTCCACCAAACAAAGTAGTTCCTCAGAATCAATTGTGGCTGCAACAGAGCCCAATTCTCAAGCAACACAGACACTGCAAAGACACAATGAAAATATGTTTAAAGACTGTGGTGTTTATTTTTATAAATCAACATTCATCTAAAATATACATTAACATTTATATCGTGCAACTCTTGAGCGATGATCAAATATGTTTGGAAGCATGCTTAACTCTTTCCCCGTCAGCGTTTTTTTTAAGTTGCCACCCAGTTTTAGTTTAATGCCTTACAGAAAAATTATCTTCTTTAAACAAACATAAAATATCACATGAAAGAACAGACCATCCGCTTTCAACAACAACAACAAAAGAACAGTTTCATCCTACCTTTATTTGTTCTCTTATCAGTTATCACCTCTCAAATTTTCAGCTAAAAGCGGAGATAATTCCATTTTTGTGAAGAACTTTTGTAAGAGATCAGATTCAGAGCCTGATCAAAACTTACACGTCACGCTAAATCCACCACAACGCTGTTGTTTCGAGTGAATGCATCAGTGTTTAAGTTGGGTAAGATGGCCATAGCGGAAATATCCATTTAAGACAAAAACAACCCAGATAACGTTTTCTCTTTATTGACGAAATGACTCAACAATATTTATTGACATTTATCTGGATATCGCCATAATTGTGCAAATGTAGAAAAATTAAAAAATGATTAAATACTGTGGTGTTTATTTTCGTAAATCAGTACGCAGCAACAGTGGCGCAGTGATACTTGTGATGCGGTCTGAACCGTGGGTTTACCGGGGTATTTTATCACGGCTTAGAACGCGTTTCAACCAATCAGAATGAAGAACCAGAACGAGCCGTTTTATAATGTGCTTTTTTCACTCAGAAATACATCCCAGTATGAAGTAAAATGAGTAGTGAACACCATTTCAGGTTGATGGTCCAATCATACGTTGCAAACCTCATTTCCTCCATAACATTGCGCTCGGAATGTGGACAGTCAAGATCATTAGAAATCCCTCAAAACCTGATCAACTCCTTCAAAACATAAGCTTGAAAAAAAAAATTTTTTAAACAACCAGGCACAAAAGCAGTTTCTCTCCTCAGGCAGTGAGTCTCATCAATAATACCAGCAGCCCTGCTCAAACACTAGTACTGCTGACATTTAACATCTTAAACCATCCATCAACAAGATCACTTTCTGTTTGGACTCTAAGGTGATCAGATTTTGTAAGTCTCAATTCGTGCGGCATAGGTCAGGGATGAGGTGGTGCTATAATTATATATTACATAATGCATGACATTCACGTGCTTTAGCTATGAGAAACAACTGTGTTGTGTATCTATCTCAGCATGCAGGATGACTATGAATGAATATTTACGGTGAAACAGCAAAACAGCTGGCTTACATTCATGCTTCCATGAGAAAATGAATAGGCAGCTTTCAGACTGTGGTTACAAATCCTTCATTATCTGGCATGCCTTTGTTTGGTGTTCATTAACTTGAGAGAGATTGACAGCTAGCATCAGGCAGCATGTGAAGTTGTTGTTATGGAAACAGATACATTGCAAGCTGATTTGATGAAAGATGCTGTAGAATGAAAGGATCAGCCAATCACGCTCTTGTTCTCCCTGCTGAAACCGTGACCGTCCCAAACTAGTGTGCTGCCTCACTACCACTTGAAAGTTAAAGGTTACCATTTCGTTGCCCAATTTTTCTAGCACAAGAGTCTAACTTCTACTACAAGTGTGAATTGTCATGTCTGTGAATGCAGACACAGATTCCAGAAAATCGCTGGCAGTGCAATTGAACCAAATCTCGGAGACATTTTCTGTGTATTTTACACAATCTCTTTGTGAAAAGAGTTCTACAGAAAGATCATACCTTTAAAATCTTATCTTATCTGTTTGGAAAGCATGCTAATTTCAATAAGGACCTCATTTAGGAAAAAAGCATTTATAAAGTGCATTATTTTATCTTAATTACAGATAAAAAATATTTTAAATTCTCTTAACTTTAGGATAACTTCACACTGCAAAAAATGATTTTCATGAAAAAAAACTTTTCATAATAAGCAAAACGACCCAAGGAAATAAGTCTAGTTTTAAGACCAAAAATATCAAATTTTATGCATAAAACAAGCAAAAAAAACTGCCAATGGGGTAAGCAAAAAATCTTGACCATTTTTGTTAAGCACTAAATTCAAGAAAAAAATCAAGAAATATTAGCTTACCCCATTGGCAGTTTTTTTGCTTGTTTTATGCACGAAATCACTTAAATTTGATATTTTTGGTCTAAAACTAGACGTATTTTCTTGGGTCGTTTTGCTCATCAAGAAAATGCATCTTAATTAGATATTTTTACTGAAAACAAGACAAAAATACTGAGATTTTTTTTTCTTGAAAATAATTTTTTGCAGTGCACAGGTGTCCTAACTTCAGGAATTGCAACTAATGTTAACACTGCAAAAAATGACTTTCTTAGCATTTTTGTCTTGTTTTCAGTAGAAATATCTAAACATTCTTAAATCAAGATGTATTTCTTGATGAGCAAAATGACCTTTGAAAATAAGTTCAGTTTTTAGACAAAAATATACAATTTATGTGAATTTGTGCTTAAAACAACCAAAATTATCTGCCAATGGGGTGATAACATTTTGCTTGGTTTAAGTGTTTAAGAAAAAAAGAAAACTTATTTTTAGATTTTTTTCTCACCCCATTGGTAGATAATTTTGCACAAATTCACTTAAATTATATATTTTTTGTCTATATTTTCTTAGGCCATTTTGCTCATCAAGAAAAAGCTTAATTTAAGAATTTTTTTGAACTTTTATGATGACGTTTAAGCCTGAAGTATAGTCCTGTTTTTACCATACGTGATGGTCAGCGTCTACAGTGCGCATTGTGCAAAATGTATCATTAGAATACTGTACGCGCACTTTACCCAAACCACTGGATTTTTGTAACTACGCATACTTTGTACTTGATAGTTTCGGGGCAAAAGTTTACTCATTTATTTATTTGTAAATGTTTTACTCATTTAAGCCACTGTATTGGTGGAAAAAACACTGTCACGACTGCAACCTTCTTAAACATGATGCCATTAATCCGAACAGGTCATTGATGCCCAGGTGCTCTGAAATGTCTTGCACGTCAGGGAGCCGGAACAACAAACTCGCTGGTTTTAAACCCCTGTGCACATAACAACCTATCTAGTGCAAGGAATTGCGGGTTGTGCAGGAATTTTAATGTGAAACTATGATGAAAACAATAATAGCATATTAATCATTTAAAACTATAATGGGCAAACATGCCAACTATCGTCATGAAGGTTAGCGCTATTAGCCATATGTCTGACTATCGTCGAAAGATGATAGTATCGGTTTATTAGCACTACCCCAAATAAGAATAAACATCACATTTTCACAGTGAACTGTATATTATTCTTCACTTGACACACAAACAAATGTAATGTGTTGTTGTTTTCTACTGTTTATAAAAGCATCTCTCCAGCATCTAAAACAATCTTAACATAGCAGATCTGTCTGGGCTTGAGGACGGTTGGTCCAGGCAGCCTCACGCACTGTCTGACTTCAGGGGTGATGGATGCTCTTTTCAGCTGCCGTGTGTTTTCTGTCCATGTGTTGAGAATACCAAGTGCCTGAACCGCCAGTGTGCAATTATCTGGCAGACTGGCTTGCGGGGACTCAGGCTTTTTCTGAACACACACACGCACACGTACACGTACACGTACACACACACACACACACACACACACACACACACACACACACACACACACACACACACACACACACACACACACACACACACACACACGCACGCACACACAGAGTAATGAGAGTGAGGTGCATAACACTCACCCACCTCTGCATGCAGCAATGCCCCAGCATTTCATTACTGCATTTATCTAAGCAAACAGAGAAGTGTGAGGCATTTACTTGATCTTGTGCACAGCACCATCAAAGGCTTAAGACGTCTGATTTCAGCTGAAGTTTAAGACTAATTTATCAGTGCTCAGCCTGGCAGTGTATTTATATTATGGCGAGCTGGTAAATCTATTAGTTTAAAAGAAAAATGTGTTAGTGTATAACAGGGTCTGGATTAAATGACCACAAAGTCGTGGGGCACAAACATCACATGGTCTTGCTTATCACACCCCAACCCATGCGCATTATACAATACTGTTGGTACAACACAAGTAATGACATCTGTACAGCATAGCGAGTGCAGAAGTTGTATTTTAGATGTACCTGTGCACTTTGTACTTACATGATCCCCAAGGTTTGTTCCTCTATAGCATTTTGTTGTGAATAATTATGAAATTGTAGTGTTTATAATTGTTTATGTTTTGTTTATGTATTTGTTACAGTTTTTATAATTGCTTTGTTTATAGGAAAAGGCTCTGTTGTAGATCAGGGCTGGGTAAAAATATAAATTCATCAATGCATTGCAATTATTTGTTTCTCAATTCAATATCGATTCATCAAATCCTATGAATCGATTCAGACCACCGGCCAGTGGGGGCGCTGTGGGCAACACTCTAGTGAGAGCGTTCAGCGTTGTACAAGGCGTGCTTTACCAAAACAGCATGATTCCCATTTACATTTTTATTTTACTGTTTACAACGGCTTAATTCAGTGTAGTAAGCCCTCAGCGCGCCTCCCTCCAAACCCCTCTCTCTCTCTCATGTTAAATGCATGGCCTTAACAGTGCGTGCCCCCTCCTCTCTCTCATGTTTGCGTGCAGCGCGCTTCTCTGAAATAACAGTGAAAAGTATTTTAACTCCGCGTCCCTCCGTGTACTTTCTTTTTCGCGTAAAAGTCAACAGTCACGGATGTTACTGACAGAAAAGATGGATGATCGAGTTCGTCATGATTTAACGAAAGGTTAGCTGTAGTGTTTCCAACACATACCCGTTCACTTGTTGTGAGTCTTTTTAGCAGCAGTTAAAGAAAGAGCTGATTGGATTAAACTTACTGGGTTGTGACTGGGTTGTGTTTAGTCAGTATTTTATAGACAATATACCAGATAATATGTAAAAATAGCATTCAGTTGTGTTAAAATGCAATATAATGTGACTGATCAAAGAGTAAAATACGACGCAATGATGTCACAAATATGCTAATCAGCGAGTGACGTCATTACCGCCACAGTCTCAAATCCTGTGGGAAACACTGTAAAATATACTCAGGTACTTAATTACTTGTCTATTTATTTATTACATATTAGGGGTGGAACGGTACACACAAGTCCCGGTTCGGTTCGTACCTTGGTTCATGCTTCACGGTTCGATTCACTTTAGGTACAATGGAGGAAAAAAGCAAAACAAAAATGAAGAAGGCATTTTTTTAAGCTAATCTTAAAAACATAGGTGTCCTTATCAGTGTTATTTTCAGATGTCATGAATATGAACTGAAATGCATTTAACATACTATCTCGTATTTCAAAAATATATACCACTTTAAGTAATCTTGTACTCATCTTTCATACAAATAGGGGTTCAAATGTATTAAAAGTGTTACCTAAATACATTTTTTAATTACATTTTTGGCCTTATTTCATATTAATGTACTAAAGAACAAAAAATAGGCTTGTGGGATGAATTAATAGGTGTGTACGACTTCACGAGGCGCTGCAAGAAACGACAAGTGGATGACGTCAGAGTAACGCGAGAGCGATTTGAAATCAGCCTCCTCCGCAAGATTTCTCGCGGTACTCTGACGCTGATGGCGCTGCGTAAAGTTTAGCACGCTTAAAAAACTGAAAGCAGCTGAACTTGACAGAACTGCCCTGCGTATGCCTGTTGTATATAGCAGGACAATTTATCTCCTACTTCTCAGCGTGAGAAATACAAAGTGTGGCGTTTGAAATGACTGAAATGCGTGTTTGTCAAGGTGAATGCGTGAGACTTGAGAGCCCTGATTAGATGTATTTCCACTCACATACCTAACAATTGCTGAACAACGCCGATGCAAGGTCCTCGTCTTTTCCACCACTCTCTCGCCTGTACTATTGTAACTGACTGGAAAACTGAAGTTTTGCCAAACTTGCGATCTTAAAGGGGCCGGCGGATCCTCACCACCATTTGCCATACTCGCTGTCGCTGCTATTTCACTCACTGGACCGTGAACCTGACAAAAAAACTGCAGAGTGCCAGAATGTAGACGGGCTCTGATAGAGCGCATACATAGGCGGAGCTCGGCTGCATCGGCACCAATCAGAGCTTCAGAGCTAAAGCGGGGCAACAGATTAGCTGTCCATAAAGAACCCGCGGATCTAACAGTAGTTCCGCATTACATTAATCATTTTGCACGCAAGTTTTTTTATTTTCATACCGTGTATTCTCCGTTTAAATTCATGCACCGAACCGTGACCCCCGTACCGATTCGGTTCGAAACGAATACATGTATTGTTCCACCCCTATTATATATACATATTACATATATATTAGGGCTGTCAATAGATTAAAAAAATTAATCTAGATTAATCGCATGATTTCATGAGTTAACTGCGATTAATCGCAAATTAATCGCACATTTTTATCCATTCTAAATTTACCCTAATTTAACACTTTTCAGGTTTTTAATATTCTAATCATATATACATATATAGATGCTTTATGCAAATGTATGTTAACAACAGCCTGTTTACATTTTAACAGAATCACCAGCCATTGTTTTGTATATGAATTTTCCTTTCAGAAGATTTTTCTTTCTCCATTTTTGTTTGCTGCTGCATCATTTGTGACCTGTGCTGGCAAGTTGAGTCAGAATGAGCTAATTTTAAAAAAATTGTTGTTCATATTTTGACATTCTCTATTAAAACATAGAACAATGCATAATTTGTTGAAATATAACAAAATATGACAGAACTACACCTGTTTGAAGTTGAAAGAGTCAAATTACCACAAAATTACCACATCCATACATTAAATTACCACATTAATACCTTAAAATCACTGGTAAAACTAATAGATTTAGCACACACAAAGCAAAAACATCATCAATGTATGTTCAACTTTTTTTCCTTTTGTTTGATTGACATTGAGACAGACTGCTTAAAATCTAAGTGATCTAATATAATGTTACACATCAGATAGTTTTACCCAACAGTTAACCAAACATTTACTTAAAACATAACAGATTATAGAGCCTACCTGCGTGAATTCTTATCAAAACAGATATTTGTAAAACTGTAATTTTGTGTAGATGTCTATATATCCGGGTCGCGCACTCGCGCGTCTGTGTGCACGCGCTTCAGATATCAGTCAGTCAGCGTGAGGGGATCGCTTTTGAGTCTTGTCGCTCTTAATAACTCTTTAACATTAATCAGGTACCGAACTTTATCTCTCTTAATGACTCTTTTAACATCAAGCAAGCCTGCAGTCTATTTTATAAGTCATGCATAAAAGCGAAACCAAAATGAATTGAGACGCATTTTTGTAGAAGATTAAGCATTAGGAGGACGGTAATGTTACACCTCTCAGACGTATAAATAAAGATCATATCAGATGTCCAACGAGCATTTAGAGCATTGGATTTGGTAGACAATTTGCTTAATCTTCTTATTTCTATGAAAACCTTTTACTCATTTAGAGAGAGTCACATTTGTCTGCGTCTCTGTTCATTCAACTATGGGCTGGACCAAGGGTCAAACAGAAATTGCGCGTTGCGTTAATCTCCGTTAATAAAATTAGTGGCGTTAAAATGAATTTGCGTTAACGCGTTATTAACGCGTTAATTTTGACAGCCCTAATATATATATATATATATATATATATATATATATATATATATATATATATATATATATATATATATATATATATATATATATATATATATATATATATATATATATTTATACAACAGTTCGAATCTGATTGGCTAAGAGCTATGCGATATTGTACTGATAACGGCACTGTAACCGCTTCACCTTTCGTATCATTCCGCCACCTAGTGAATGGAGGTCCTAAACAGGCTCATCTCTGAATGGAAAAACACAGACGCCCTGTTTTTAAACAATCTCCGTGTGTCTTATTAGTTCACTAGCTCGTAAATCAGTCGGTGAATCCCAATCGGAAGTTATTATTCCGTTAAAGATCAGCGCTCTTGGATGTTACGTTAAACTTAATGGGATTAATGTCTTGTCACATCGTGTGGACACTTGGAAAGAGGAATGTAAACACTCGGTTTTTCTTCTGAAGCTATATCTCTTATCAGAACTCAAAAACACCGTGGAACTGCAGGTAAGCACCGCAGCTTTTAAATGTGGACATTGATCATTTATTTAATCGCGACGTGACTATTAAAACATGTTATGTTAAATATTTATATCACTGACAACAGTGGTCCAGCCAGGATATTGTCATTTAAAAAGTGGAGTTGCAGCCCTCAACTGATGTTTATTTTGTCATGTTGTGTATTGGCCACCAGTTGTGTGATTGCAGTACTAGTTTTAGCCACAAGTTTAGTGATTGCAATACCAGTTTTGGCCACAATCCTATACACTGTTTTTTTAAAATAAACAAGTCTTTATATTCTACAGTAGTGATGCGCGGGTCGTCTCGTAACCCGCGGACCCCGCGGGTAACCCGCGGGTCGGGTTGGGGCGGCCCGGGCGGGTAAAGAAATTGTAACTTTAATGCGGGGCGGGTTGGGGCGGGTCATTAAAAACAAAATTAAAAAACTGATATGTTGCGTTCAATTCCCTGTAGCATATATATTAAATATTTGGGAATATATATTTTTACATTTAATTACTTTCTTTGATAAGGTTAAATTACGTAGGCCTATGTGGCAACGTAACTTCCGCAACGTAACTTGCGCAACGTAACTTGATATCCCCAAACCTTTGACGTCACGGAAGCGCCAAGTAACTCCCGCTGGCTGCCAGCCACAACAACAAAACAAACGGAGAATTAAAAGATGAAAGACGATCTGCAGGAGAAATTAAGGTAGGGAATTTGTGAATAGATAATACAAATGCTGCTTTTTTGTGTGGTGATCTACTTTTAAAATGATAAAGCCGACAAGTTCTACATGCTAAAAACACTTTAAATGCGTGGACTATACTGCATATATCTCTACATTGGATTTAGGGATGTCACCATTACTCTATTTTCTTGAGGAGTTAAAAAAAATCCTGGAGCACATGTCGAGTACTGTTTAAAATAGCGGAGATTTAGTGAAACAAACTTGAAGGAAAATTACAATAGTATCAGAAGCATATATCAGCACAACGCTGCCTCTCTCTCTCTCTCTCCGTCGTTCGCTCACTCTCGCGTGCTTCAGCTCGTGCATGAAAGCAAGAATGCGATGCAATTGCATGCTTGTAAATGTCGGAAGTTTACACGACTGATCTGCAGCGGGCAGGCATAAGATTTATAAAAACACATATGAGAAGAAAGGCACAGCAACTCAAAAAGACTTACGTGTTTCACAATTACTCATAATGCCAATTTTCCTGTGGAGGCATGGAGCAGCATGAGAATACACAGTTAGATTATTATGTGCGATCTACCGGCATTGCCTTTGCGATCGATGTATTGGACACCCCTGGTTTATCATTATCCTATCTCTATATTAATATGACCATGCTGGTTTCTATGGCTCATTGGTGTATGTTGTTGCCAGTTTACAGGGCGATGTAATCTAATGGCTGTTTCCAAGCACTCTTAGGCTGAAATAAAGCCTCTTTTTATTTACATTACAAATGCCTAATAAGTCTATTTTAATGGTCGCGGGCGCGGGGCGGTGCGGGTTGTAAAAATAGATACAGTGTTGCGGTGCGGGTTGGGGCGGGCCAAATATTTCATAAAAGCGGGACCCGCGGGTTGGAAAAAACGCCGACCCGCGCATCACTATTCTACAGTGATTTACTGGCAACCAGCTGCATAATTACAGCAATTTTTTTACAGTGTATTACAACATCTCAGTGTAACTTAAAGGTGTAGCGGAGGATTTTCTCGAATTTTAGAAAAGAACCGCCTTCTCCACTTTTTAAAAAAATGCAATTGCTCAACACTCCTGATTGACAACTAGGAGGACCAATAGTCTTGATGATCCACCCGGAAATAGAAAATCCTCCACAATACCTTTAATGAAAAGTACTTGTTAGGTGTGTGTGTGTGTGTGTGTGTGTGTGTGTGTGTGTGTGTGTGTGTGTGTGTGTGTTGCAAAGAATTACGGGTATATGTTTGTTCTTAAAGTGTCTTCAGTAGGGTGTCTGAAAATAGAGTAAAATAAATAATTTGAAAGTTATTATAAAGTTTTGCCTCTAAACAATATATACTGAACATCACAAATGCATTTAATTAAATTGCAGAGATTGATTTGTCTTCTTATATGTCAGTACTCCATGGTTATGAATACAAATGCACTGCTGCTCAGTAGGGATGGGCATTTTCCAGTAATTTACTATTTGAATATTTAAGCTCATAAAGAACGAATATTCGAATATTCGTTTATTTAAATTATGTTAATTAAGACATGCGTGTTTTGTATTTTTCATTTTGTCATAATTTCACAGAAGGCTTATAATTAGGAAAAATCCACAACAAGCTAAACTTATATTCTGTATATATGACCATGAACAAAAATGTGTTCCAATGTGTAATATGCATGAAAGCTCAAATAAAAACAACAAACCGATATGTGTAGTTGCTAAGGGTGTTGCTAAGGGCGCAGTGATAAACAGAACCGTTGGGTGAAGCGGTCATAGCAGTGTTTTATCATGAATAAAGCACACCTATTGACCAATCAGAATCAAGGATTGGAACTAACCGTTTTATAACCAATATTATACACTAACCCCAAATCTAAGCGAAGTTTAAGGACTTGCGAAGTTTAAAGTTTGAGGACTTGACAAAGGCTATCATCATTTAAACAGACTCAAAACACCAAATAAAGAGCCCGGAGCAAACGAAAAAACACATCTACGTAACCGACTGCTCAGTCGCCATCCGGTTCGTTTTCGAAAGAGCACCGCATATAATAAATGTTCTCCGTTTCATTTCGTTCTCCGTGTCTGTCTCATTATTAACAAAATAAAGTAGACTTTATAACAGAAAGCTTACAAATCTCTCATGATTCGTTGACGCGGGCGGCGGAGAAGCACGTTTAATAACACGTGAGCCCTCACTGAGCCAGTGGCCAAATACGGCACGGCGCACACACCCGGAGATAAAAGGAAAAACTTAAATTTGTCTGCAATCTGCATTGCCAAACAATCAGAAATACATATGAATTAATGTTCATGTATATTTTAAATTTAAGTCTGTAAAAGACAGTATAGATGAAGTGAAAAAGCATTAAATAAGTCGTAACCCTTTGGTGGCACATTAAAAACAAACAAACATTCGAATAGCATTTTTTAAATTCGAATTATTATTGCCGATCGAATATTCGAATATCCGTGCCCATCCCTACTGCTAAGTTTACATAACCACAGAGAAAAAAAGAGTCTGCAATCTAAATTTAATGAGAAAAAAATTATCCAAAGCCATTTAATAGATAACATATTCTCATTGAGTCGTCTTTACAAAATGCAAAAAAGAAACATTTGGCAAGTGTTGTCTAATTCATATATAAATTAATTCTTCTGATGATTCAACAAAATCTCATTCACATGGCACTTTAGTCCCAGAAAATACCCCTAAAATTGGCAGACAAGCTTCTGTGTGAACACAAACACGTCCCCTAGTAACACTGCCATAAGATACATGGAAAGCCCTCAGTGTGAATGAGACGCAGAAACAATGCCATAAGGGGCGTGACGTAGTGTGTCAATTGCCAACCTGAAGTTATGGTTCAGCTCTTTAAAACGAGGGGTTAATATGCAGATTAACATTCACAGCAAGAAATGTCGGCAAACTGGACTGAAGCAGAGATCAGGTAGCTCATCACTATCAGCGCTAAAGCTGAGATCATTCAGCAACATAAAAGAATAGTGCATCACACGCTCATATGGGCTTATAATAAACAAAAATGCACATGCGTCATCACCACAAGATATATCGTTCAGCTCTTTAAAGCGGGGGTTTTAAATGCACATTAACATTCACGATGAGAAATGACTGCAAACTGGATTGAAGCAGATATCAGGGAGCTCATCATATATCCACTCTGAAGCTGAGATCGTTCACCAGCATGACGGAACGGCGCCTCACGCGCTCCATTATAGTCTTATTATAAACAAAAATGCACGCGAGTGGTTTCTGTAGGGAGAAATAATGGATAATAAACTTCAAATGCTGCAGAGAAAAAAACTACCAATTGCAGGACTTTAAACACGTCATGTGTCTTTCTGAACACACACACAGATTCCGGGAAATCATTGGCAGTGTGAATGAACAAATCTCAGATGCCTTTTCCATGTACTATCTATGTGAAAAGGGCTTAAATAACTCGCAGGCTACAGTATTCGTTTGAATCAACAGATTACTGACCTCCACGGCCCACCTGGTGTCCCTAATGCCTGTGAACTGCAGTAGATGTGTGCATAGTATGTAACCACAGTGTTAGTACGCATTAGTATCTACAGCTTTAATATTTGTGTAACTACGCAGATGTAACAACCCAGAGAGTTGTATGTGTAAGTACCAAAGACTGTAAAAAAAGATGGACGTAGTCCGTGACGTCACACAAAGGTTTCTGAAGATCGTATTTGAAGCTTAAAGTAGGCGTTGCCTGCCATCGCCATCTTGGCCGCGTGTCATTGCGCATCACTCGTGGATATCCGAAAATGGGTAAAGAGGCAGGATGTGGGTGAAGATGAAGTGTCTGGTGGCTATAACCACGCGCGCCTAGCTCGACTCTAGTGACAGCAGTGGCCGTTCACCCCTAACTCAAATGGCCACGCCCTTAATTATGCAGAACTTTAAAGCTTAATATAATTTAAACGGATGAGTTACAAAAAAAAATCACTCCCCTCACAGTTGTCATGAAGGGCAAACTTAGCTTTACAGACCAAAAACTATTTTTGTAGCAGGCTGTAAACATATTATTTTCTACTGTAATGTTGGCCATTTTTAACATGGTGGTCTATGGAAATTTACTCCCTTTTGGAGCCTGCCTCAAGCGGCCAGTCAATGAATTGCAGTTTAAGTCACTTCCGTATTGGCTTCATCGGAGAAATCGGAAGGTTGCCCCTCAGTAAGTACAAATGTGTAACAGGACACTCCTCAGGAACTGTCTACTCAATATTTGTGTGATATGCAAAACCTAAATCCCTGTGCAATATTGTAATACCAGTGTACTTATTGTACATGATAGCTCCTCAACAACCACCAGATAAACTTATTTTTGCTTTTGTTTTTTCTTCATTTTTTTCAGGACTAACCATTATTTATTTGTTCCGTCACTCCCAGGTTATGTTAGTTTCATTACAAAAGTACTGGATCTTAGAAATTATACTGATTCATAGAAATATAAGTGTGAGGTGGAATCCACAGGCAGAAGAAAACATGATATGGTGAGTATATATTAAAATGATAGATATCTTTCCAGTCTAAATGTCTAGTGGCAATTATTCTTCTCAAATCCCATCATAACACCGTAATCCATTCCAGTCCACCCTGCTGACTTTCACATGTCAGTCCATGAGCTGAAACTCTAAATGAAATTAAAAGGCCATCTCCTTTGGTCGGCTTAGGAACCTCCTGTTTTAAGGAAAGCTTGTTCAGAAACTAGAAACCTGTGACAAGTTCCACCATCTGAACTCGCCCTGCTGAGGTCCTGTTAGTAACATCAATATCCTGTGGGAATCAATAGCACATCATCAGACTGAACTCTGGTCCTTGACTTCATTTAGTTGGACCTCTAAATCACCCAGACTGGTTGCACTGCACACCCATTAACCGAATCCAATCTGTCATGCCAGCTGCATTTGTTTAAAATGATGGTTTATCGACATTGAAATATTGAGTAAAGTGGACTCTACTCTACATTCAGGACAGAGATGAGACGCGCACATGACGTCTGCGGGTCACTGTGAGTATACTGTAATCCCATTTGGCTGGTCAGTGGCTCGTATAAGCTTTCATCAATTATGTGCTCTGGGATATACTAAATAGGCTGATTTGTTTGTCTATGTCAATGTCACCTTCATATTCTTTAAGAAAGTCTAAGATCATGTTCAGCATGTTTGAAAAGCCTATTAGCCAGGGGTCAGTGCGGTAACAGAAGGACATGCATGGTGGGGCCCCCAAAGAATCGTACACTCTTAAAATTGATGTGTTAAAATTTTACACAAAATATGTGTAAAAGGATTCCAACACATTTTTGTGTTAGAACTGACACATAATGTGTAAATATTATGCTTAACTGCTTACACAATGAATGTGTAAAACACGTTAACCAGTACACCATAAAATAAAATGCATAATTATTGCAATTTAATGACGATTTATATTTAAACGAAGTAACAAAATAAAATATATCTACTGTTAACCATTACTACCACATAACAGCCAGCGGGGATTTTCATGAGGACTTGCCGAGATCAAGCTGCGTTGGGCGGGGTACATGAGCGCTGAGTATCCGGTGGTTGTTTGGATCAGAACTCCGAAAGAGTCGGAGCAGATTTTTTAATAAACGCTATCTTTATTAACCGACCGCACATTTGATCTTTTTATACATACATTCTCGCCTAAATAGCTTTATTTTAGAATAGTAATATTTCAAACATTATGCAGGCGTTCTCTTCCATTGGTGGCTGTCGTAAGTTCACACGAGTCAGCTGATGACGTTTCACATGGACAGATAACTACGCATTGTTGTATATTTTAATTTTTTGCGTGTGTTATTATTATTTTATTATTATGAAATTCATGAACATTATTATTTAGCCTTGGCAGTCTATTTTGTATTTGTTTTATTGAGGAGAAAAAACAGACAAGAACGCATATTGTTGCGCCTGAGCTGTGACGTTCTTTATTCAACCGCATTTCCAGTCGAGAGGTCAAGAATGTTCCTGTCTGCATCAGGTAAGAATTTAAATTAAAAATTACAGTTATAATATAATATCTATTTATCATATAGGGTAAGAAACGTTCGCATTAATTGTGCAGGAGACTGTTAATTTAAACTTTATTGTGGTAACGTTAAATGCTCGTTTTGCAAAGTTACGTTTGGAGATTCATGTTAACAGTCATTGTTTAATGAAAGGCACATTGGACTACGGGTTAGTATGTGTGACACTTGCAGCATTTAACGTAAATCTTAAACACCGTGTCCTAAATAGACGTGACACGCGGTAACGGGTTTCTTTTCAGTTTATGTCCTGACGTTATGGACGGGATATTATAAATTATGCCTTTCGATTATCACGACGCCTCGTCGCGTTTGGTTAAGCACATGGTGGAACAGTATGCACATCACTGTACCTAACGTACTGTACACCCAAGTGTACACCTGTGAGCGGCATGACAAGACAAAAGACGGTAAAACTCATTATTAATCGGTGATGCTGTACATGCACCGCCACATTTTATAATAATGTTTTTTTTTTTTTCGTGACGCGCCCCTCGCGTTCAATATAAAGTTAGACATTACGCAATTACTGGGAGAGTAACTGTTAGTGGTCTAATGGTAAGGAGTCAAACTTCACGAACCTTTCACTGCTTGCAGTAAGGCTGAAGTGCTGAATAAAATGGGTGTAGTTTTGTGCTAACTTAGATGTAAAGTGTTTTTTTTTTTTTTTTGCACTATTGAGTTATAAATACTGCCCAGTAATACTTAACTAGATGTAAATCACAATTCTTATGTCAATGTTTGTTTGTAATATTTTTCAGCTATCCACTGCCACTAGCAAAGGAGATTGTGTTGTTGGATTATGGTATCATTTGGTCAAAATGAGGGACATGTACTGTAAGGATGCTTTTACATACTTCATTTATGTGTATGAAATTACTTACTTGACAATGTGTATAACTGTACTTGACTCTAACTTAGTGCTATTTTTGCATTGATCATGATAGGAGCATTTTTCTTTTTTTTGATAGGCCATCACACAGTGGATTTATAAAAATGAGACTACAGAACATCAGACGGAAGCTTCAATGGAGTTGACGTGAGAGGACATCATCAATAAAGAATGCCATTTACCAAACCTTCAGTCATCAAAGGAGATGGATACAGGTAATGACAAAATCACCAACTGTTGGTGAAATCTTTAAGGAATATCCCCAATGTCTGGACATGCCAGTCTTTGTAATATACTTAACTGCAGATAACTTTACACAAAGTGTTTCATCATTTCAATATTAATATTTCTTATTAAATTTACTGAAGGTGGACATCGAGTTTTCCAGACTTACCGATAGGAAAGAAGACATGTTTATCAGGAAATGGGAGGTGACAATTATTGAGAAACTCAGGGAAATAGCATCTTTAGAGAAGAAAATGGACATCAGACATTCATTGACGAAAGCTGACCGTCAACATAATGGTATGATTTCCTATCTCTGTTCCAAATGTTTTATTTGGAAAATGACATTTAAAATGTAACATTTAATGTAATATATAAAGTAATCCTTTTTAAAGAATTTTTTCTCATAATTTATATTTTGCATGTGACCTGAATGTTTACCACACCCAGATGAGCTGTGTTATACTCGTTCATCTTCTGCTGTGTGAATTCTGCTTTCTCAGACCTGTGGGACTTGGTGGCGGTAAGCTTTGTGACTAAAAACTTTATATAAAATAAGTAATTTTCATGCAACAACATTTTCTAATGATGTATATTGTTTCATTTCTGTAGGCTGGTACCAGCGTGACCTCTGCTTACTAAATGATGAAAAGGTGTCTAAAATCAGCTCAGCCACAGTTGGTTTCCAGCGGTTCTTCAGGACATAGATGCCACTATGTAATTGTCGCAATGAATGATTCTCTTGCCTTTCCACTTGATGTTTACAATCTGACCTGTGCGGTAGAAAGACTTTTCAAATTTGCTAGCTAAGTAACCTCAAGTATCCCTGCCAACTGTCTTCAGTTTTTGTTTTGTATGAATATGATCTACCCTTGTCCCAGTCCTCTTGCAAATGATCCAAGGCAATGGAGTTTCAAAATGGACCGCAAAATTGCAGTCTGTTTTAAACAATGCATGCACTGTGTGGCGGTTTCCCGGACAGGGATTAGACTAGTCTTAGACTAAAACATTTTTAAGAGCTGTCCAAACTGAAAACAACTTGCACTGACATATCTTAAAATAATTCAGTGCCCTTTGTTTTGCCTCAAAATGCACACAGGTAATGTTTTTAGTAAGGCATGTTTGTTAAAACCAGTTATATTTCCTAATTAATCTAAGGCCTAGTCCTGGATTAAGATATCCCTGTCCGGGAAACCACCCCTAAATATTTTGTGATGGAAATTTCTTTGAATACACTTGTCAAGTTCATTTGAAGTATTTTTCTTAATGTAAAATAACGTGTTAATGTTTCAGGACAAACATTTTATAAATGGTGTTTTAAAATGTATGAATGTAATGTATGTTTGAAGTGATTATACTTGCACTTACATTTATTTAAATTAGCAAACATCTAGCAAAATACAATACTAGCATATTTTCATGCTAGCATTAATTGTCAAATATTTGTTCTTTTACAAATAAATCGTTTGTGAACAATATTTAATAGTTGTCTGCTTGATTTCATTATTTAAAGTTTACAAATCGTATGTTTTTTTTTCTTTTATATTAAAACTAAACAATTACTGGGTAACACACAGTTGTGTTAAATTAATAGAAAGTTACACAGTAATGTGTTTACTGAAGCAACACATTTTTTGTGTTGCATTTTATAACACATATTCTGTGTTAAATTTAACTCAACATGTGTTGTCCCTGCGCACACTCAGAACATGTGTAAAAAATAACACATGTTGTGTTGTTTTTAACACATTTGTTTTAAGAGTGTATTAATGTTGTGAATAAATGGGATTTAGATGGGGAGAAGTTAGAACACAGGCAGCTGTCAGTCAATTTTAGTGGCATCATCCTGGATATCCCATCTTGCAAGGTGATGAGAGGCAGGAACTTCCATTTTGTTCATAAGTTTGCATAGCATGGTCTGTTCTATGATCTTCATGCTCCCCAGAGCCTCCTCCCAAATGGAAACGACTGGCTTTATATAACAATAATATTTTTCACATTCACCATCGCTCTCTAAACCTCATACTGCCTTACCTCTCAACTGTCTTCTGCACTTTGACAGTTTTCTGCATCATTGACTACATTACTGTCAACCCACAGTTTGTACGGTCACAGGATTGTGTCTCACAGATTGTTGTTAGCAGGATTGTGGTACTGTCCTGCCCCCTCATATTATTTGACAACCAACACTGACTCATGCCACCTGTAGTTCTGTGCAGTGTTTTGAAGAAAGGGGCGTCAGGATCTAAAGTTGTACTCACAACCAGACAAGACCCAGAGCATATGACCCCTAATTTCTAACATGCTTCTTGTCTTGTTGTGTTTTGTGTTGGAGCATTGAGTCTGGTTTCCACTACTTCTACTGTGGGTTGGCAATTTTTGCCATGTGGTTGGAATCCTGACTCCTATGCATCCAAGTATTATGTTCTTGGTTCCTTTTTTTTTTGTCAAAACATGATGTTTGGAATGGATATAACTTTTGTTGTAATTTTGGTTCTTGGTTCAAGGATGCATACTCATGCTCTGTCTCTGGCTATATAACCCCTTCAATCTAGTTGAAGTATATCTGCACAAAACCCAACACACACCTTTTATACCCAATCTACACTTTTGTAGATTCTACACTTTTAGTCGTGCTTTGGCTACAGACGAAACTGATGTAAAACACTCCTGTAATAACAAACCACTGGAACTTTATGTGTTAAACTCTGGAGGAACTCTCCAGATGAAATATAACAGGCCCTCTATTGCTCCACTGCTCAGAAACACCCACCCCACCCCTGGATTTATTGTTTTTATTGTTGGATTTTTGGACTTTATATTGTTGAGCGTCTGGAGCTGCCCTTTGGGTTATGAAAAGTTTGTGTGATGTCATGTTTTTTTTTTTTGACTTTGTTATTTTGAATTTGTTTGTCTCTTGTTTCCCATTTCCCTGTACTATGTGCCATGTTTTCATGAGTTCCCCTGTTCAATGTGTAACATTCTCTGTTACGTATCCCTCAGGTTCCCATTGTCTTTTGTGTTTAGTAAGTTTGTCATGTCATGTCATGTATTTGTTCATGTTTAAATGTTTAATAAAGACTGCGCTTGAGTTCTGTTTACTCTCACTGGAGTTTATGACAACAATCAGAAGGAACAAGCCTGAGCCTCCTCCTGCACTTGGGTCATGAAGAACAGAGATCTTTTCTTATCCAAATTCGCAGACACACATGCAATTGCGTCATACTGCCCGAAGAAAAATAAAAATGTCCTACTGATGGCTACTCTGCACAAAGATGTGAGCCCATGTGAGAACAAGGGAGGACAAGAAACTAGAAGTCATCTTCTACTACAACAAAAACAAAGGAGGATTTGACAATGTTGATAAGGCACAGTATGCTACTTTTTAAATGTAAGCTGTTTACTATTTTTGTTCTTTATCTATTTTTTTATGTTGGATATGCATTATTTTATTTGATTATGCATAATATTTGGAGATTTGTTACATTGCTAGTTATTTGTGCACTCTTAGAACGGATGTGTTAAAAACAACACAATAGTGTTGATTCTGGTACAACACACTAAACGCGTTGTCCCAGAATCCACCCATCTCTTTGTTATTATTGAAACAACCCATTTTGTGTTACTTTTAACACCACTAGTGTTTTATTTGAACACAAAATCAATACAAAATGACACATAATGGGCTCTATATTACACCCGGCGAAATGCAGCGCAATGCGCAACGCAAGTGTCTTTTGCTAGTTTCCACCCTGCGCAATTATAATTTTCACGTTTATAGCAAATGCATTTGCGCCCCCTTTTGCGCCCATGGGCGTTCTGGTCTGAAAACAAGGTGTGTTCAGGTGCATTGTTGGCGCGTTGCTATTTTGAGGCAAAGACTACGCCATTGACAAACAAAAACCTGGTCTAAAGTCTAAAGTCAATGGCGTAATATGTTTTTTTGTTATTTAAAGAGCACATTAGTAATATGCGCCTAAACGGGACAACAACGCGGGTTTGCTTAACACATACATGAATGCGCAGCAGCACAAAAAAGCTTTTAAATATGAAAGATTAAAGGATTGAATGTAAAAGATTATTATTGAGTCTCTTGGACATAAATGAGGACTAATTATGAGACGTTAGAAGGCGCAAAGAGCTGCTTCACCTGCAGCCTGGTGAGTAAATAAATGCTTTGCTTTGAACAAATGCATCTGTTTTTAAATGTTTTTTTTAATGCTACCTCACGGATTTATTGCATATGATGACTCTGTACCTGTGGATATGGTGAGATGAGAAACATTTTATGTTATGCTTAAAAAAGTAATGCTTAAAAAAAACTGACGTGCTGAACCTTGCGGAGAGCCGTTTGTAAATTCTTTATCTCCTGTTTGTTACAAATAAAGTATTTTTACAGTACAAACCTTTTCTTACATACTTGCAAATAATTTTTTGATTATATTGGATAGCCATACATTTAAAGCAATTAAAAGCCTGCTTTTTTACTTCCATGACTAAAAGAAAACGGGTTTTAAAGGTTTTAATGAAAAAATAACAATTTCAATACAAGTGAAAAGCAACACAATTATTTAACATTAATCTTAAACTGGGGATCTTCTTCCTCCGCTTAGTTTTTCAGTTTACAAAGTCCGTCATCTAAATAGGGATTAAGCACAGCGCCAGCGCAACAGGCTTTTAAAGGGGATGAGAGCTGAGACTCTCGTTGGTTTATTGCGCGTTATGCCCAAAATACTCCCATTAATCATTAAAAGAATAGGACCAACCCTTTTTCGACCATGCGCTCGGCGCACAAACCATTTTTCCCGTCGTAAAATTAGCAAAAGTGGATTCGAACACGCCCATTTAGACGTTGCGCTGTGCGCTTTAGACAATGCGCTTAGATCGTTAAAATAGGGCCCAATGTGTTAAAAGCTTAACACAAAAAGATGTGTAAAAATTAACACATCCTTTCTAAGAGTGTGCGTGTTTGTTTAAGGTTATTGGAACATACTCTTGCAAGAGAAAAACAGCACGGTTTTTCAACATCACTGAAGTGTCAGCCTACAATGCCTTTGTATCGTGAATGGAGGTAAATTCATGGTGGAAAGCGGGTGAATTCTTCAAGAGGAGGATGTTCCTGGGGAAATGCATGGTGACCTCCCTCATACAGAGGTGCAGACATTTACCCCACGCACTGTCCTTTCCAAAAGTGGTCAGAGACACAAACATCAGAACCAGGGCCTTCAAATGTCACAGGCAGTGGAGAGAAAAGGAAGAGATGCACATTGTGTGCCCCAAAGGATGTCAGAACAAGCATTTTCTATGTTAAATGCAAAGTGCCCATTTGCAAGGCACATGCAGTAGGCAATTTTCAGTCATCTGCATAAGTCCAATAAATGAATGAGATACATGCATCATTTGCACGAGTTCACACAAAGTTTTGTCATTTTGTCACAGTGTTTGTCATTCTGGTTTGTTCTTAAATAGGAACATTTAAAGACTATAAACAGTTTGGTATCATCCATGAAATGTTCAATGAATTATTAACTTTCTGGTTAAACATTAAAGGAAACTAGTATGATCAACATTTCAGTTTTTGTCATATTTTATGTAAAAATGCCAAAATTGTTCTCAAATAATGCTTTTTCTGTCAAAACCTGAGGTCCATACAAGCTAATACACGACATACCAGTTACGTAATATATTCATATTTTTTTGGCTATTTCATGACTTACCAGCCCTTAACGTAACTGTTATGTCCCAGGGAGGCAATTTCATGTATATTATAGCACCAATTTACAATTTCGCCTCTACAGTATAATCTAACGATAACCAAGAATGGCCCAGTTAAGTAATATATTCATACCCATCAACCCTCCTGTTTTCCCGGGAATTTCCCATATTTTACCATTCTATAAAACTATCATCCCGTTTAAAGGATTAGTCAATTTTCTTAAAAAAAATCCAGATAATTTACTAATTTAATAAATTAAAGATAATTTAAGAAATTATGTTTTTTGAGGAAAACATTCCAGGATTTTTCTCATTTTAATGGACTTTAATGGACCCCAACACTTGTGGTTTCGCTAGATAAGACCCTTATGCCTCGTTTGAGATCGTTTACAGTCCTTTGAAACTGCAATTTTAGGCCATGTTTACATTAAAGCATTTGCGTTTTAAAATGGCATTTTAAATTGAAAACGATCCTCGTTTATACTAGCATTTTAAAAAGAATCTTCATCCACACTATACACCACCATAAACGCATGAAACATGACCAATCACGTAACTGGGCATGCGCATAAAAGTGTAAAATAACTTATTACTCTAATAATAGCTTACCTTTGCACGTTTATGCAGCCTAGGGGTGTGCGATATTGACAAAAATTCATACCTGGGTCCTTTGCTGGCAACTACAACAGACACTATTTTTGAACCTATAAAAATTTGTTTGGGAAAGTCTTATATTGTTCTAGCTCCCCCCTTCAACATATTTATATGATTAATAGGTTAATTTTGATTTTATAACTAAACAGAAAGGTCTTTATGATTTAAAAAGAAAGCATTCAAGTGAACAGTACTAAACGAACTTGAAGCAAAAATAAATTTCAGCAAATGCAAACTTCAATCAAACATAAGAGGTGAAGTGTTGCTTTAGCCTACAGAAATACTTATTGCATTAATTTTTAAAAGTGTGCGAGGTCCGTGCACGTCCTCTGCTAGCAACACACAAATAGCTAAAAGCACAAGCGGCTAAACGAGCATTAAATATTAATGACGTTGAGTTTATTGTTTTCATTATTTATATTCACAAAACGTATTAACAAAACATCGATTAAAATTAAGAGACAAATTATATGAAACGAAATTCATTTTAAAGTATACACAAAACTTAAATTAAACTCGAAAATAATGTCTGACCCATTACAATTCTCCCTTCATATTGGCCTTTACAACGCCCTATATGGTGTTTAAAATTACAGACTATCTTTCGTAATAAGCTAACTAAATTTAAACAAAACATAAACAAAATTACAACAATATTCAAACTCAACAATACTTAAACATAAATATCAAACAGACATTATCTATAAGGATACATGTTAAAACAATCTGATATAGCGTTTATAATAGCTGGTTGGTAGATGTTTACTATTTTTGGCAAAACCTCTGTTGCAAACCTCCATTTGCCTGAATAAAAATAATTTTTACTTTGAAAATGATGTCACGTTAACAGCTGTTCATTTACATAAGACTCCGTCTACATTCATTTACACTCAGCGCAACATCCGAGTTCTCAAACTAAAACAGGGTCTGCAGCGTTTGCGAACGAATCCATTTATGAGGGTCGAAAACGGTGGTGTAGTGTAGATGAAAGGCGTAAATGGTGGTGAGTAAATTATCTGGCCTTTTTTTTTTAAGAAAATGGACTAATCCTTTAAATATTTTTTTGTTTTTCTCCTGTATTTTTTATCTTTCTATAAAAAATCCCATTGGGCGTATGTGATATGTTTGCTAGCTTCGCTGTCGGGAAAGCAGGCAGCAGTATTGGCTGTAACGTCTACTATCATCTAACTACACCCACCAATAAAACAAGAAGAAGAACAGCATCCTGAAGAAGGAGAATGCCAAGCCGTGCAAAATGCAGTGCCACCGACACGCCCACTCAGCAGACACGTCCGCCCGCTCCTCACATACACAAACTTGCACATTTGGACATGCGGGTGGCAGTGTGCAGTGCATTCTTTGTAACTTTGCGTGTTGGGAAACACTGCTGTTTGCGCTTTACTGTCATGTAAAATCAATCACACTGGTTAAATACACTCCTTAGAAGGTGTTGAGGATTGCAACGTCTGCGACCTATGTGTATAAAAAGACCTTTGGAGATTCAGGAGAGCCACACAACAAATTAAAAAATATAACCCCCATCCATTCTCTTAGTGATTAGACCAGGGGTTTTCAAACGGTGGGTTGGGACCATCCGGTGGATTGCGCAAACTCACTGGGGGTTTGTAGTGAATGACTCAAAAACAGTTTTGTCCTATTTATTAAAATTAATGGCAATGTTCTGATGTCAGGTAGTTTGGGATTGCAATTAAACTTACATTTAATTTATACATTGAAAAGATGAACTACTGTCGTCTTTAAGAGAAAATTTCTAAATGTATTTTTTCTGCATTTTTCTATAAAAAAATATTTTGGTGGGTCCTGAGATAGATTATACCTGTCTAAGTGGCCTGTCATAAGTAAGCTTGTTAAAAACATTTTCCGTCTGATTGTTGGGAATCTGTTCCTTAGACTTCCCTTAGAAGTCAAAATGGATTAAATACACCACGTGGGATGCTCTTTACATGGGAATTAAACGCAACATGCACCTCCCGCCGTCAACTGAACTCATCAGAGCCCTGCTCATTAAACAGTAAGTGAGTTACTGTACATTCATCTTCATTACAGTAGCCAAAATAAATCAACAGACAGACTTATTTATTATTAATGACAAACATATTCATTCTGAAATCTAATTCAAAATGTATGCTTTAAGTACTGTATGTGCACGCAGCTTAATTCATTTCATCCAGTAATTATGTTATACAATATTATATACGTACACATATCTAAAAATAAAAAAAATCTAAATCATGATTTTGAATGTAAGTCAATGATGCCCTTTGAATGGTAGGGTATTCCAAAATGGCCGCTGGAAAACTACCGATGGCTTCACCTCCTGTTAGATCAGTGGTATAAACTGTGTCCTAATTTAAAGGCTGCGACCTCCGAAGGCTGCATTCCGCAAAACCGAAGAAACAAAATAGCAAATCAGAAACAAGGTATAAATTGCCAACTGACTAACCGGCAATGTCACAAACTTTCATTGACTGGCAACCTGAAAAGTTCAATTCTGGGATTCCCCGCCACGAAATAATGAGTTACATTGCCATGAGGTAAGTTTGGTCATAAGATTACGTTGCAGTTACATAATTAGTTGCATATTTTTGCTAGCAGGGTAATCTCAGATCAATGAGGCCTATGTTTAATCAGTAAAAAATACAAACCCAGTCCCAATTAAAAGGAAACAAATGAGAAAAGATTGAATGCAATTTTTGGTGATAATACAGCACAACAGAGTAATTTGTAAGCTATTTTTGGTAGGCTGGTCATTTTTGACTGGCAATACCGGTATATATGGTTTTAAACACAGCACAATGGTTAGTTGAAGTTAAAGGGGCCATGGCATGAAAATCTGACTTTTTCCATGTTTAAGTGGTATGATTGGGTCCTTAGTTCTTCTATCAACCTAGAAAATGTGAAAAAGATCAACCCAGTAACTTAGTTTTGGTAAACTATTCTCTGCAAGCATGTGAAAAAATAGGTTGTTGAAATTTGGCTCTCCTTATGATGTCATAAGGAGCTCTTGTTATAATACTGCCCCTTAATCTGCACTATCCAATCACAGCAATGCCATTTAGTGCAGAAAAAAGGAGAGAGAGAGAAAATTATTGACAGCACAATTGAGTTTCAATTGCATCAAACCACCATCATTGTGATCAGTGGTTGCACTTCATCCGCTCATTTGCATTTTAAAGGACACACCCAAAATGCCACATTTTTGCACACACCTACAAAGTGGCAATTTTAACATGCTATAATAAATTATCTATATGATATTTTGAGCTTAAACTTCACATATGTACTCTGGGGACACAAAGATTTATTTGACATCCTTAAAAAGTCTTGTGCCATGGCCCCTTTAAGTAGTGTTAAACATAAATGTTAAAACAACACTATGTAAAGCTGCATTCAGACTAGCAGCGACTAGCTGTAGCAGAGCGACACGATCTCATTCATTTCAATGGAAGCCTGGCGACTTCCGGCGACACTGAGCGTTGGCAAATGGATGGGGCGTGTCCAGAGTGTGGTTGTAACCGCCAGGAGGCTAATCAGGTTGCAGCAAAAGAAAAAAATGGGCATGCCGTAGTGAGGACGCGCGTATCATCCCAACAAGGACTTATTATTTAGCTTTTTGACATGAGTGCAGATTACTATCACAACAAAACAATTCTGCAAACTGGACTGAAGCCGAGATTAAAGCTCCTCAATATCCAAGCTGAGATCATTCACCAGCATAACAGCACAGCGCATGACACGATCCTTTATGATCTAATCATAAACAAAATGAGCAAAATTAGCAAATAATTAGCAAACTTCAGACACTGTGGAAAAAACCTACCAAGTACAGGACTTTAAATACGTCACGTGTCTTTACAGGATTTTTACGATATGTGTGTGAATGCACGCGCAGATTCCAGAAAATTATTGGCAGTGTGAATGCCCCAAAATCAAACAAAACCTACAAATCCCGGACACATTTTCAATGTATTTTCTGTAATCTCTGTGTGAAATGGACTTAGCACTTGTGTAGAACCATAAGTGGTGGTATAGCACAACTACATAGGTACTATATAGCACTTTAAGCAGGCTAAAGCACGCACATCAATCTAAGTTGAGTGCTCGCCAAAAAACGTAATAGTGTAGCAATGCAAAGTCGGCAACACCAAAGCTCCAAAAGTATCAAAAATATTTATTATTTAAAACTAGTGCATGGCATCAAGGTTACGTTTTGAGCACACAGGCTCTTCATCAGACTGATGATGAACTGTCTGGTCTAATGAAGAGCCTGCGTACTCAAAACGTAACCTTGATGCCATGCACTACTTTTAAATAATAAATATTTTTGATACTTTTGGAGCTTTGGTGTTGCCGACTTTGCATTGCTACACTATATATATAAATACACTTCCTATCGTTCCTGATGAGCGAATGAACCACTTTTAGTGCTATATACTGTAGCACTATTGGTTTTAGAGTGCGTTTAAACCAAATGATGTAATGTGAATGACTCATAATGCTGGAGCATAAATAATAAGTCCACGTTACAGCATTGACTGCTTGTCATAGTGTGATAAAACAAGTGACAAAAATCTATATATATATCTATTTAACATGCATGACGTGTCCAGAGTTTAGATATTTTGATGACTATTAACTTTTTTCATGTAAAGCAGCTGTGCAACACTGTAGAGAAATAAATAAAATATTGATACTTTGCAACACTGTAACTGCATATGTAGTTCAACTCTTGATCGCTTGTTTAAAAACTCTTTTGTGATGTCACTAAATCCTAATACTGAGCAGACACGTTCCTCTGTGGTGGTCTCCTAATGTTGTTCCTGCCTTGGTACACTGAGTCTAAGGTAGGAAAATATGATTTTTTGAACGTTCAGCAGTAACCTTTAAAATGAAATACTAAAGCAAAAATGATAGCAAATCTTGAGAATGATCCACATGTAGAAAGCAAGAGTTGATTGATCTGTTTATGATGTGATTGAGGAGGAAAGTATCAGTGGTGTCTCTGTCTTTGAACTTCTTCTATCTCAGTCTCTGTGAGTTATTCATTAATCTGTGACCGTGATGATAATTAATGACTCTGGTTGTGGAGTGCGTTTATCAGCTGAGCTCCTGTTACCCTCAACTTCTCCTCCCATTAATCCAGCCGCCCGCCTGCCCCGCCTCACTAGAACTCAACATCCTGCTGGAGCTCAGAGAGCCGCAGGTTCACAGCAGTCAAACTGGATGTTTAAATAGTCTGGGATGACTATTGCTGAGTGTACAACATGGTTAAATGAACATTCACTGAGGGAGTTATTAAACCTCCAGTCAGCAACAGACTTATGTGTGAACCCAAGTATGGTCAAAATCCCAGGAATGAGAGAAGGCTATTGTGAAAGGCTGCCATGTAAAGATGCAAAGAGTTTGCCATCTTAGAACAATACTGGCACAGTCTGCACTCTCCTCTTTTTGTATCTCTGATTGTGGCATTTTCACCAGTATAGATAGAAGGCATATTTCCTTTATAATGTCCAAATTTGCTTGTGTCAACCTTTGTATCAGGCTCTTATTTTTATAAGCTGATTGCCTAGAGGTGCAGAATTGTGAAGTTATTCTGCTCATAATAAGATCAAAAACATAAATATTTACTATTTGAACAACATGGATGTTCACAAATACTTTAAGCTTAGTGGAATATTGTGCACTTCATAAGTTCAGTTTATTATTAATTAAAAGAAATACTTGGTGAATACAAATACAAACATTTGAATGCAAGATCTGGTCTCTTTGAGGTCAAACATTACTGAATAACCTTTTTTTGGGGGTTTAAAGGGATAGTTTGGCCAAAAATGATATTAAACCCATGATTTACTTACCCCGAAGCCGTCCGAGATGCCAACCCAGTCTCACGGCAAGTCGTGTTATAGTAACGAAAATTTTGATTAATCTATTAGTGTTTGATGACACGAACCTCCGCTGTTTTTCGTGTCTCTGGAGACGAATGTCTTTTTCGTCCTTCCCAGCACGAATTCTATCAATGGCTGTTCGTGTCTGGGGCACGACTTTCTTTGTTGTGTCATTTTGTGTTTTGTTTTCTCATCGTTGTTTTCTATTTTTTGACCATTGTCACTTGGGGTTTGGGTTAGAATCACTTTCTGCGACTTCCTAACCCAAACCCCAGATCTAACCCCAACTCCAGGCGAGAATAGTTTTAAAAGTGGACGAAAAACATGTAGAAACCAATGCAAAAAATAACATCCTAACGCAAACCCCGGATCTAACCCTAACCCCAGGCGACAATGATTTAAGAATGGGAAGCAGCGATGAGAAAACAAGGTGTGAAATGGCACGATGGGGAGGGTCGTGCCACAGACACGAGCGGCCATTGATGGAGATTCGTGCTGGGGAGGACGAAAAAGACATTCGTCTCCAGAGACATGAAAAACAGCGGAAATTCGTGTCATCAAACACAAATAAATTAATCAAAATTTTTCGTTACTATAACACGACTTCCCGTGAGACTGGGTTGGAGAGGCATATGTGCATCATTTCTCAGACGAACACATTTTCAGTTATTGTAGAAAATGTTTTAGATCTTTCAGGTAATCAAATGTGAGTTATGGGGTCCACGACCTTCAAATCCAAAAAATTTGCGTCTATCCTTCATAAAATAAATCCAAATGGCTCCACAATGATAAACAAAGTTCTTCTGAGGGTAATCCATCCCAAATTTGTCATACGTCACTAAGAAAAGTGTGTACACTACGCTGATACTCTCTCCTGAATACAGAGGAGTCTAAGATGGCGGCGCTACCGGAAGGTATTTATTTTTATTTATAAAGTTTTAAATATGTATATTTCTATAACAACACCGCACGGATTACCCTCAGAAGACCTTTGTTTATCATCCTGGAGCTGTTTGGATTTCTTTGGGCCTTCCACATATATGCAAATTTTTTGTACTTGAAAGACATGGACCCTGTAACTTTAGTGTTTAGCAGCTGAAAGATATAAGACATTTTCTAAAATAACTGAAAATGTGTTTGTCTGAAAAATTATGAACATATGCATCTCGGACGGCTTCGCGGTGAGTAAATCATGGGTTTAATATCATTTTTGGCCGAACTATCCCTTTAACTGTTTTATATTGATTGTAAAGACAAGCGAGTGAATCACCATTACAGTGGCTCACACTGACACATTTTCCCTTAAAAAGAATCCGGAAAGTTTTATTTCAACCGTAACTAAAATTCCAATTTTTAAAAACTTCTTTCCTCAGCATTTTTAATGGAAATTAATATCTGCAGAAATTAGCAGCAAGCCAACCAGAAAGGATAAATTGAAGACATTTTATGAGCTTGGCTTAAGAACAGAATGTTGTTAATTAAGAAGTAACATGAGATATCGCTTCACTTCCCCACCTTCTATTCTCTCAGCCCAACACTGTTCTCAAGAAAAGCTTATTTCATGCCTGGCTGAATAACTCCATCTCAATGTCACACGCTCTCATAGCCCATACGTACACATTACCAACACACACACACAAATGTATTTGGCATTTCGGTTATGCACTGCTTTTTCAGGAATACTTTGACATTATAATGGTAATTCAGTCGAATTGTAATGACCTGATTTTGACCTACGTGTCCCTGGAGCGTTTTTACAATCTTTTTGTTTCTCAACTCCTACCAGTTTCCTTTCTTAGACCTCACAAACCTCAAAGAGGTTAGGAGCCTTCTGGCTGACTTAATCAGAAACTGTGGGACTTCATTTTATTTGTTGCTCAATTGGTAGAGAAATGTACTAAAAACAACGAGGTCATGGGTTTGGTTCACAGGTAGGACTTTAACATAAATACCCATAAATAACCGATGACAGATATACCTTACATGCAATACAAGTCAACTGTCTGCTAAATGTGTAACTGCACAGATTCAGATTAAAAACTTAATGTTGTAGATTTCTGTCAAGCAGATAGTGTATACTGTATGTCTCATTAAAGCTGCATGTTCCAGTCTTGTGAAATGTAATTAAAATTAAAGCTCAGCATGTATTAAAATCACCTAAAAGCAGGGTTATCTTTACAGTATATTGCTCATTTTATTTAGGCTAAATGCCTTTTTGCTTTGTTTTCCTCACAAACCTCTCCATACAGTTGTGATCCAATATTTATTCATATTTTTGAACACAATTTTCCGCTTCTTTTGTTTCCCTAACATGACTTTCTTTTTCGTGTTTTTCCTTTTTTTTAATCATTGTCGCTTGGGGTTAGGACCTAATTTTATGTATTAGTTTCTACATGTTTTTCTTTTAATTTTTAAACTAGTTTTGCTTGGGGTTCGGGTTAGAGTTGGGGTTTGGATGTCTGAAATATAACAAAGTCGTTCTAACTTCAACCCCAAGACAGCAATGGTAAAAGAATAGAAAAAAGTGAGAAAACAATATATAAAATGACACAAAAAAGTTGCCTAAAAATTGGGTTGTGTAATCCATGCTCGTCATCTCCCCTTGTCTTAAGCAAACCAAAACATTTTATTTTTGACAAGGCATTTGTTTTTTAGAGATCAGTTTAGTCACTATCCAGACCAATAAATAAATACAGACCGGAAGTTCAGTTTGGTTTAGGCGCTTAACCGTGACAATGCTCGTCCTTTAAAGGGGGGGTTCAATGGTATTTCAAGCATTCTGACTTATTAACACAGTTATAGAGTTGTTTCCTCATGCTAAACGTAGGCAAAGTGTCAAAAAAGCAGTTGGACGTGTTACAGAGTATTTCTGTGCCTTATGCACTTCGTCAGGGTTCGTACAAGTTTCAGAAAGTTTTTTTCGATTACAGTTCCAACTGACGTTTCAGGGGTTTTCTATACGCATCACTTCTTTATATGGCACTTCCCCTGGAAAACCCCGCCCACCCATCAATCAGCGGGAGTAAACGTCACATCACGCGACACAGCTTTGTTTAATTCCAAAACTCACCAATGGCATGGAAGATGAAGTGTGTTTTTGGATGTAAGGAGAAGAAAGTCAGCCTTATGGAAAAAATGGATATAGTTTATTATCCGGGGTAGCAGCGGAGTTTTGCGTGTGTGTTTGATGTGCTGGATTTTCCCAACCGGGTCATGACGAGTTGCACGCGGTAAGTAAGACTTCTGTCTTATGTTGGAAATAGTCGCGTGCATATAAATTATATAATATTATAATATATTATATAAATGACACGAACATGTAGTGAATCATAAGTTAAAACAGTGTTGTATAGTGTTGCATGACTCCTTCCGCGGTAGTAACTCCTCCTTCTTAATTTTTTCGTTCGTTATCGGAAAGATTCAGTAAAGCTAATCTTTCTTTTATAAATCTGATTTAACCAAAGACTCTTCGGAGATATAAAGGATGTCATACTACTCTATAGGTACTCCAGATTAATATCAGAAATGCAGAAACAGCGTGTGTTAGGTGAGCTTTAAAATCTCGTAGATTCCTCCACATTTGAAATGCCGGTCCGATATTGATCCTAGTTAGACATGTTCCGATACCATTTTTCTCTTCCCGATACCGATTCCGATACCTGGGCTCAGGGTATCGGCCGATACCGAGTACCGATCCGATACCTGGGTGTATATCTGTAAAATATACAGCTATACATACTACTAGTCCTGTATGAATGGATATAACGGTTTTATGGTGTGCTTCTGACTTATTCCTGTATAAAACATGAACAAATACATACAGTGAACTAGGGTATTTTTATTATCTGAAAGACATTTGACAGTAATATTTATTTTTCCTAAGAGAAAACGAGCCACAAATCTAACACTGTTCACTGAAAGGGTATTTTAGTTTTAGAATAATTTGAAAAATCTGTGGAATTCTGTGGGATGATTTTAAATGTTTTTAGAAGAAATTAGAGAATTTAAGCTATTAAATATTACAAAATTGCATCTAAAATAATTACTTTTTAAAGGCTTACAATTAAAATGAATACACCAAACCAATGAGTCCTCTGAATTAAACTGGACCAACATGAACCAGATAATGTGCATGTCAAGATAGAATTATAGTTTGTAGCCTAAAATGACATATATTATTGTTAATATATATTATAGCAGAATAAAAAAGCTTGCGTAAACGTTCTCATTATGAATTAAGCACGTATGAAGATAATTTCATCATTTTTACAACGCAATGTAAACATTATATTAAACATAACAAGAGCATTCGTCTTGTAAACGGATTTGAAATTATGGATGTGCTGTGCTGACTGTCGCGTCACATAGACGACAGAGACAAGTAAGATCTGCTGTAAAACTCAGTGGTAAGTTTTATTTCATCTCAAATATCAAACGGTTCATGCTCTTATCATTAAAAACAATCACAGCAAACAGCACACGCAGGGTTTATGTACTTATTAATGCTGCTTACAAACGCGCGAGGCTATGTATGTGTACTTGTTGTCAATGACAGTACTGGTCACTCACAAACGCGCTCAAGCGCGGGTTATGTGTGCTTGTCAATCACGGGCATTAACTCCGTTGAGTACTCCGCCAAAATCTGCGGGCGCGTATTCCGTTGAGACATGTCGATGTTTTGTTTTATTAGTCTAAAATACTAACAAACAGCGGACATACAGTACGGCTGCATGCTTTCATTTCTTTGCCGCTCTAAGTAAACAATGGTTGCGTCACGCATGAGGTAACTTCCTGGTGTTTGCATTCAGAGCAGCGAAGAAATGAGTTTCGCTTTGCAGCGTTAGCTATAACGGGCATAACTAGGTTTAGTAAGAAAATGGTATCGGATCGGTACATGGGTTCAAGTACTCGCCGATTCCGATGCCAGAATTTTTTGTGGTATCGGCCGCATTTCCGATACTGGTATCGGAATCGGAACAACTCTAATCCTAGTTTTATAACAGGCATGGTGGCTTTCTATCTTTGTTTCCTTCTTTTCATTTGTTGTTTTCCTAGCTCCTGTTAACCGAGGAATTGGAAGTTTGTTAGTGAATGTTCTCTCCGCCATCACGCTGTGTTCAATCCAACACACCCATGAACTTCAGGAGGATGCATGTGATATTGTAACACGGGAGAGGGGGATATGTGGCGTGTGCAGGAACTGTGATTGACAGGCAAATTTTACACAGCCCTGTGCCAGGAAATGTGCAGCAAATTCTGATTTAGTCTTAGTCTTTTGAATAACACACCATTTAGTTTTAGTCTTATTTTAGTCATCTGAAATCTTTCAACAAGCTGTGCATGAAACAAAGAATCGCAGCCTTGCGATTCAGAATCAATTTCAGACAGGCATTTTTAATGGGACACACGGTTGAATCGTTACATCCCTACATATAATGAATCTATATTTGGGTTTCTCAGTCATACTATATCTTTCTGCAGAAGTACTTTTATGAATTGCTCAAATAATGTATTTGTTATATTTTTCCCCACACTGTAGTGTTTTACAGTTGTCAATTGCTCCTTTAATCTCTACAGGCTAACCAATGCTTTTAATAAGCCTGAAATCACTGTTTTCATTCAAATTGGATAGATTAGGTTAATTTTCTGCTTCTGCTATGGTGAAATGTAATTTTTAATTCAGTTTCTATTCATTTTTCTGCTGTCTGTCTGTGAATTTCATTCTAGAAATAACCTGTACACCAGACTGTCGCTGTCAATTTTCCGAACAGGCTTTTGAAAGAATCCACCTTTTCTTTAATGAAATTCTGCTGGCAGGCAGACACACAAAGAGTCTGAAATGAGAGGAAAAACCATCTGACCACACCGCTCGGCTTTCTCTTTTAAGTTCAGGGGTGTTCTCTTAAAACCTGTCACTCAGACTTTCGCTCATACCAACATAAGCCTTCTCTACTATAGGTCTAAATCTCTGAAAAAATAAAGCCCCGACATAAATAATGGATTCATTATCATGTATGGTGACACACAGTAATTAATCTCCAGTAGGATATCATCCAGTGTGACAGATACATCTCATTAACGTCTCCGTCTTCACAGCCAGCACTTGTAGTGATGACATCTCAAACAATGTTATTGGAGATGGGTGTTTGAAATGTGTGCTAATTTCAGAGTCTGATAGTAACCTTTTCTATGCTTTTCCTACATCTATTAATGTAAAGCTGCTTTGAAACAATTAACAATTGTGAAAAGCGCTATATAAATAACATTTAATTAAATTAACCTAAATCAAACGTTACTCAAAATACTAAAAACCTGTATAGCACAGTATGACGTCACAACAATGCAAACTACTGTAGCTTCAGAGGACAATTGCAAATTAAATTTTGCGTTCTAATGTCTCAACAGCCTTAAATTATTTATTGTCAAGGTGTCTTTGGATTACACAGTTCTAGCAGTGTCTCCTGCCAGCTGATAAACACTTTAGCAATGACTTAAAGACAAAATCTGACTTTATTTACAAATACAGGAAAAAATCCCATGCATGCATTGACCACCCCCAAGTGCTGAAGTGACAATACTTTTCAAAAAAAAAAAAAAAAAAAGCAAAAGATGGGTTTGGAATGAGTAAATAATGACACCACTTTTATTTTGGGGTGAACGATCCCTCTACTTTAACACTCCGGTTTAATAACGGCTGTCTGTCTTTCCCCACTTCTGTACGTTTATGTGCACATTATGTGATTTGTATCTTCGGTACCATTGCATCATCCACTCTATCATGAATTGTTTACACCTGTTAAAATTAAGTAATGAAATTTGCTCAGAAACACAAGCACACAAGCAAATGCACTGCAAAAGATGCAAAGGATGTGCGCTGCTCGTGAAGGCAATTTCTACAGCAAACAGCATGATTAATGTTTATCTCAATCCATGCAAGACATCACTTCTGCTTTTCGACAGAGCGAATGAGTACACAGGCGCTCCCCCCACACATATGATATGTAATTTAGAGCGCAGCACTTTCCCAAAAGGTGAAATTGCATTCATACCAATTGTCAGCACTTCGCAACCTAGACCACCGTTGGACTGAAAGAGATTGAAATGTAGGATATATCTGCCTAAAGAAACAAACTCTGATATTAAGTGGGCTTGGGTCTGCTCTAAGAGTAAATGTGAAATAGATCTGAAAATACCACATCCATGCAGTTATTCCTTGACCGAGGGGGGAGACCAGCAAGTCCACCGTAATAGAACCAGTTATCTACACTGTCAGAATAAAAGGTACAAAATTGTATCTTTTCTGTCGATGGGGTGATACCCTCAATGGTTGATTTTGGTACCTTTATGGATATATACACTGAGTTGGGACACAATATTATACCCTAAGGACCTATTGTGTTCCTTAAAGAAAAATATTTCAATATTTTACTATTTTCTTACCTCAACTTACTAAAACAAATGAATACATACCTATCCTTTTTCAATGCGTGCACTTAATCTATGTACAACGTATCATCACTCCTGACTACTCCCCCTTTCGCTCAAACTTCCTAAAGGGGGTCACACACCGGACTCGCAGCTCAGGTGGCGAATGTCCGCGGCGCCCAGCTACGTCTCAGGAAGTTGCTCAAATCCCTGTTGCACATCATAGCGCCACTCACATAGTTTAACATTAAATAACATCATATTTGTCCCAAATCATTAACGATTAACATTGGCTGCTAACGTATATTTAGCATTTTGAAGTCAACGCTATCTGACGAAGCTCAGGCTATTTAATGTGCACTTCCAGTGTACGATACCTCAGAGTTGTCCTAGACTCGACGCGGCGCTAAGTTGCGCGTCCGGTGTGCAACCCCCTTAAGTCAGGAGTGATGATTAGAGCCCGAACGATTTATCGGTTTGCCGATTTTATCGGCCAATATGAGCATGTCGCAGATATATCTGTATCGGTGTATAAGCCGCAGATATGCAGCCGATATGAACATTTTTCACAGAACACAGAAATGCTTTTAAATGATGCAAGTACGTGTTTGTCCAGCAGAGTGCACCCTACTGTTTTGGTACTGGTGGCTCAGGTCACTGTGTAGTGACACCAGCCAACCAACCCCCTTCACTTCAGTCAGTCTCTTAATTCAGGTGGCGACAGTCACGCAGTGTCTTCACAACATTTACACCTGGTATTAAGACGCTTTGGCCGATTGGATTATAAGTGGACCAGAGAGACACATTCCCGTTTACACTTGGTGTTTTTAATCCGTGTCTTTTGTCCATTTGCGAGTTGTTAAAAAAGCAAGCGGGAGAAATGGCGCAAGGCGGATAACTGACACGTTTAAACTGACGCGCAGTCGCACACAGTATGTAAGATTACAGCTGCTTGTGTTGTTACTGAACATGCTTATTTCATAGCAATTGGTTGAATAAGCTCACGCAACTTTACACCCTCGCTAAATAAATGGCGGAGAGCAGACGCTTCGTTTTATAAAAGTCTCAAGTCTGCGCCGAACACTGTGGGTTTGTGTTATAAAAACGTTGTGCACTACATTAAACATTAGCCTACATCAGGGATTCCCCAAGTGTGGTACGCGCACCCCCAGGGGTACGCAAGCTGCCACCAGGGGGTGCGCGAGAAGAAAAATGTAATGGCGGTCGGTTTCTTTAAGTGGGATTTTCCATACAATAAATGAATAAAAAACATTTCCTATGTAATCGCTTTTATTTTAAATAAAAATAAACTATAATTTATTCGTTTTTGATAGAAACATAGAAGACAGCTACTGAGCTAAGCGTAGCTGCTTCTGGTCGTAGTTTCAGATGGTGCAACAGGCGTAAATATTTTTCACAATGTTGGACGTAGCTAAGCTAAATTTATCCTTGTTTGGATCCTAAGGAATGAATGGGGCTATGCTAAATGCTAACACATTCACAACACGCTGTACAAAGATGAAGTGCACGCATTGATAAAATATAGGTATGTATTAATTCATCTAAGTTGAGGTAAGAACATTGTAAAATATTGAAAAACGGTGGTGTTTTCCTTTAAAGGTACACAATAGATCTATGGTATGTCCTCACAAAGGTAAAACCTTGTATTATGTTTAGTATACCTGTAAAGAAACTAAACGAAATGTTAGGGTACCACCCCATTGACGGTAAAGATACACATCAAGAACGGCTGACTGTCAGCTGATGCACGCTTGACTGACGCGGCCTACCTGAACTGACACAATGCTTGATTTTAGATCATTTAAACTTTTTCAGACTTTTATGGGAGTTTGTGGAGTGATGTCTGAACCTAAATAAAGTGAATTCTTCACAGGGCTTCACTGGGCAGAAGTAGAACATGTTTTGCTGTTTACGCAAACACAAAATCTCAGTATTTTAATGCAAACAGTCAATAACTGGATTAGAGAAACTGTATCTGATCATGCTGCCATCAAGAGGTCCTTAAAGAGTTAACAGAGCATTTTAAAGAACATGGCCAAATGTAGGAAATAGGCATAAACATAAAAGCATAATTCCACAAATCACAGAGAAAGCAATGTCTGATCTCGCTCCTAATACTAAAGAACCAGACAGCTAATGTACCAGACAGCAGCTTAACGTGTGCAAACCAAACAAACAAACAAACAAATTGATAATAGATACAGTAGTGTTAGGGTTTACAGCAGGGGTTCAAGTACAACACTCTTCATCTCTCGGATTTTAGTACACTGTAAAAAAATGTAAAACTCGAAATATAATGAGAACCACCTCACGCAACTAAAAGCTTTGCACCATAAAAGAAACAGAAGTGTTTTTTGAGATTTGAGTTTAAAGTGTAATTCAGTAAGTCTCAGTTTCGTTCTAAATTCTGGCTTTATTTTCACTTATTAATGGCTCCAGATCACAGCAACTCCAGATCTCATTTCACAAATGTTCAGTTACAACAAAGGAAAACTTTTCTTTAGCCACTTTATCTTTATGCAGCATTAAAATGCAACAAAAATGTTACATACTAGGGTGGTTAGAGAATATACAAACACACACATGACAAATATGGCAGCCATGAACCACATCACCATTATGTGAACAACAACAACATCATGAAATAAGCCTGCATAAAATGCACTGCAAAAAAATGACTCTTTTACTTAGTATTTTTGTCTTGTTTTCAGTAGAAATATCTAAACATTCTTAAATCAAGATGTATTTTCTTGATGAGCAAATGACCTAAGAAAATAAGTCTAGTTTTAAACGTATCAAATTTAAGCGAATTTGTGCCTAAAACAAGCAAAAAAATCTGCCAATAGAATAAGACATTTTTTGCCAAATTTTTCTTGTATAAAAGGAGCATTTCACCCGTGGAAACATTAATCTTTATTAAAAGTGGAACATATTTGTAGTCGAAATGTAACATAAATTTAGAATTTGGTGCCTATTTGACAGAGAAAAGGGGTGTTTGAAGTCTCACCCCCTCAACAAAGATATTGGACTTCCTTCTTTCAATGATGCAAAATGACGATTTTTACATCATTGAAAAAAGGAAGTGCAACACTGAAATCCATATTTCTCCCGTCTCAGGGGAAACGGAGGGAATGATGCATGACCATTCTAAAACATGACTGGGTTTCTAACTATACAAAGCTTAATGTAAATGGGTGAAGTGTCACTTTAAGTAAATTCAAGAAAAAAATTCTTATTCCATTGGCAGATTTTTTTTACTTGTTTTAAGCACAAATTTACTTAAATGTTTTGTCTAAAGACTAGAATTGTTTTCTTGGGTCATTTGCTCATCAAGAAAATACATCTTGATATAAGAATTTTCAGATATTTCTACTGAAAACAAGACAAAAATACTACGAAAGAAAGTCATTTTTTGCACAGTGTATATACTTTAATCTTTTTTGCAAAGCATGCTGGGAACTCACAAACCCTCATCAACAGTGTAAAAGTGTCCTGTTGGCTTTCTGTTGAATAAGCTGGGACAACGGTTGGTAATTTTTTAGGAATATATTAGGAGCAACCTCGTAAACAACCCACAGTTTCACCTACCTACACCAGATGTGAGTGTGTGATAAATCAAAGATAAAATATTATTATTAGAAACAGCACAGCAGAAACCCTACCACTGACACACTTCAACTGTAACTCAGTTTACACATGGTAAAGATGGCCGGCTGGCACTAAATAACGTTTTATAAAGCTTTATTTAGTGTTTCTGTTTTTACAAAATAACATCGCAGTAATGTGAAAAGGTACCACACTCTGTGTCGTCATAGATGGAGGCATCAATGTTACATGTGGTGGTTTGACCTGAGCTATAAATAGCAGACATATGTGTGATCATCACTCTTTAAATTCAGATTGAACAGCCTGGCTTCTGCATAGCAATGCATGCTAAATTCATGAGCTCTAATGCATTGGTTTCCATCACATGTACAGACTCATTTCTAATGCGCTCAGAGAGAATAGAGGATTGAAAAAGCACAGCGATGTGCAATACTTTAGTTAAACATTATGAAGGATTTAATATAAGGTAATAGGAGGATACTCATTAGAAACAGAGGATGTTTGGCAAAATTATGTAGATTATGATGATTTGTGGAAATCCTCTTCACAGCACTCTGCACATCTTTAAAACCTATTTGTGTCATCGTTTTGTTGATAGATTTGCTACAGGGGAACTTCTTTGTCGGGGAACAGAGAGTACAATGCCTTTTCTTCAAACTACTACTGATTTTTAACTTTAGTTAACCTGTTGAACAATCTGAAAATGTTGTTTCAGAAACAGAATACGAAACTTTGCCATTGGTTCATTTCTATCAGTCATGTTATCAAGGTAATGCCTTTGTATTGTCAACTAAGGGTGTCACGATTTCGATTTTAAATCGAAATCGATCAAAATTAATTCACAACCTCGAACTTCGAATTAAAAAATGGGATTGTCGATGCTGCCACGCCCCCATGTCACGTCCGGTCGGCTTGCCAAGCGGGGGAAAATAAACTCTCAGAAGCGCCTTTAAAAACGTCCATCCAGCGGAACGCAATTTATATTTTAAACACGAGAGATGTATTGCTACAACTCCTTGAAATGCATATCATAAACAGGATAACTACCTAGTGATCTGCACGTGCACGAGAGAGCCGCCAAGATGCAGCGGGTTATATTTTAAACAAAAGGTATAGTTTGCCTCAGCTCACATGAAACGCATAAAACTGAACAAAAACGTAAGGATTATTACTTTAGTTTATGTTTAGACTTTGGACAGATGCGAGAGCGCGTGCACGTGAGACAGAGAGAAGCGCAGCTGCTTGACGCACCGGTTTTATTTCAGATAATAGGAGTCCAAGACACGCGCATTAAGTCTGCGTGCAAGAAGGAATTCTCTCTCTACAAGCTCTCTCTCGTAAAGTAAAGCCCACAAACCCCCATGCGAGGAAAAGCACGCAATGTGCATGCATGTGAAACTATAATAATAATACTAAAAATAATAAAGGCATATAATTTTTTGTCTTAAAAAAATTCATTTAAAAATCGAGAATCGAATTGAATCGTGACATCAGAATCGAAAATGTAATCAAATCGAGGATTTGGAGAATCGTGACACCCCTAATGTCAACATGTTTTAATGTCAAAAGTATTTGTTTGGTCAAATCTAGTTAGCCCTGTAATTGTTGACTTATTGTCACACTGCAACAAATTAATGTCTGTCTTAGTTTTTTAATATAAATATCTGTAAATTCTTAAATTGAGATACATTTACTTGGTAAGCAAGTGGCAGAGGTTTTTTTACTTTTTACAAGTAAGAAAAATAAAATTTATTCCAGTTTCAACTTAATTCAATAAACTTAATTTTAAGTAAAAAAACTCTTGATTTTCATCATTTATTTTAATAAACAACACTTAATATCTTCAGCCACTTGCTTACCAAGTAAATGTATCTCAATTTAAGAATTTTTAGATATTTATTAGAAAACAAGACAAAAATACTAAGAAAGACATTCACTTTTTGCATTGTGGCACTGATATCAGCACTGTCTTAACAGAAAGTGCTCACAGGTTTTCTTCTTATTTCTCATAACTAGTGGAAGTTACTTTTTATTTTACTATCACCAGTCTATATAACTTTAAACCACAAGTCTTGCATTTTGCATTTTTCATGCAGCACATGGATGCGTTTTGACTTACAATGTTTCTGGAAAAGGTGTCGTGGACGGCTGGTATGTTTGTCCGGGTTCAAGAATCTCAAATCCTCTTCGTAGAGAGAGAGCCACTATTAAACAAAGAAAGAATGAAAACTATTTTACAGTCAATTTGAAATTTTTAAACAAATGACATGCATATTTAAAGGTGCAGTGTGTAATTTTTAAAAGAATCTCTTGACAGAAATGCAAAATAATATACAAAACTATATGATCAGGAGTGTATAAAGCCCTTTATATAATGAACGTTATGTGTTTATTATCTTAGAATAAGATGTTTTTATCTACATACACAGAGGGTCCCCTTACATGGAAGCCGCCATTTTGTGCAGCCATGTTTTTACAGAAGCCCTTAACTGACAAACTTTTTTACTAAGTTGTCTCCAACGATGACATGTTTGTCCGGTGGCGGCCACCGTAGCTTCTCTATGTGTTTCAAAAGCAAGAGGTTAGCAGTGGACTGAGCTAGAGTTCTCAACGGGTCGGGCTGGCCCGACAAACCCGACGGGACCCGCGAATTCGGGCCGGGTTCGGGTCAAAAATATAAGCAACTGAGTCGGGTCGGACCTCGGGCTTAATCTCTTACGCTCTGTGAAAAAAATTATTAATCATCACTGCTGTTCACCTTAAAGAAAGTCTGGTCTGGCTGCTGCAACATGCATCACAGAGAGGGGCGGGGGATACCAATAAGCTCTGGGGTGGATCATCAACGGATCCAGACCGGAGCTGCCGGCTTCAGAGCAGATCCGTTGCGGATCCGCCCCGGAGCTTATTGCTTACTGCGTGCACGCCTGTTGCCTGGAGAAGAAGAGATGGAGAAAAGTAAACTTGCCGCAGGTGAATTCACCGTTGCTTGCTACTACAGGAGGAGAAGCCGCTGGCTGGGTACATGTTTGAGTTCTTTTTACTTATTATTGTGTGATTTTTAGGCATATTTATATAGCCTATATTTAAAGTTTATTGTTTACGTTGTTTGTATTTTTAAAAGGCGTGAACATTAAAGCTTGGGTTGAATTTCCGTCTGCTGGTCATGATAATAGCCTACTACGTGTATGAGAAAAAAAAGGCAGGGGGGGGGGGGTCGGCGGCTTCGGGCCGCAGGTCGGGTTCGGACAGATAATTCACGTTGATGTGTCGGGTTACATCGGGTCCGGGCTTTAAAAGCCACGGGCCGGGTCGGGTTGTAATTTTCAGGCCCGTTGAGAACTCTACACTGAGCCGTTGGTTGCAATTCACAACCTCACCACTAGATGCCGCTAAAATTTACACACTGCACCTTTAAGAGAAACATCGTAAATATATAGTGACACATTGGTAAATTTCACAGAATTTGGCTGGTTAAAAGATGCAGGTTGTCATTTTAAACAGTTAGGCCTACATGATCTGGTTAAATAAACCTGTTTGCTGAGGATCACACATGATGGTCGGTCATTGATAAACATACATTTGATGATAAAAAAGAAAAAAGAAAGAAGGTACTAATTATAATTGCTTACAGTGGATTTTTGTGTATTGCTTTAATGTAATGTCAGGTATTGTATTGTGTTGTTTTGTCTAGTGAACAAACATTGTTTTTGGCAGACACTTTTCACAATGGAAACCATTTTAAAACACGGTGTGTACAAATCACATTACTTGAAAGCAGTAGCGGCTCCTGACTATAAATTTAGGTGGGACATATTCTGGGTCGTATCATATGATTAACTGCTAGTGGTATAAGTTTTACATTTAAATGACTGAACGCATGCAGAATACTGAGCAGAAGTCTAGTGTCATTTTTCCATTTAGTACAACCGGACAGCCAAAGCTTTGTGTCATTCCACGACCCTTAAAATGCCCTAATGAACAACTTACCATTGGCCATTTGGCTGTTGCTAAATTTTTGTTTAATGTCCATTTTCTCATTAAATGACAATCAGTAGAATTCTGTAATAAAAACAGAATTATGTAAAAGCTAGAGGGACAGATTCAAATCTGCCCACATGGCTCTCTATTAGGGCTCGCTGCATTTCCATTTTCACCACAAATTTATAGGAAAATGTGGAGGCTCAGCTTGGTTTACATTTTCAAAACAATAACATTATAAATAAGAGTGGAACAATGTTGTTTTCACCACCCAGAGATGGGTGGAAATTTCTAATCATATTCATGGATGAGGTAGTTTTTTATTACCTGTATGTTTAATTATTATGTGCCATCGTAATGAATTAGCTGCAAGGCACAACAGCTGCGTGTTATATGCTGAATAACTTTCACATTTGTCCACTCAAATGTTGTTAGGCGTTAATGACAAGAAACAAGATATTATTTAAAATAAGAATTATATCTTAAATCCTTGGGAACCTTTGTGTATATAACGCAGTTCATATTGTGGCTTTAATAAAAAGAAGCTTATATATCCCCTAAAATGCGGTACAACAGCAAATGACATTATTAAGTGAATACTAAGCCAGGATGCTGCTGTACATTTACCTTGTTGAATACGCATTTGTAATTACAGTTTTTCCATTTAAAAACTCTGCATAGGCAATTCGCTTTTGCGCGAACGCAACTGGCTTTTAAAGGGTTTTAACTCTCGTTGGTTTATTGCACATTAAGCCCAAAACACTGATTGGCTGTCATTTTTACAGTAAGGAGACTCTTGTTATAGTGCTATAATTTAAAGCCTGATTATAAAGGATCAAGAAGGATGTTATGTGTCAGAAAGCATGAAAACAAACCAGTGTTTTGATCATGAAAAGAAGCAGCAAAGTACTCTGGAGTCTTTAATGATGACTTCTGGGTTTTAATGTACACAAAAAAGGTTAAGTGGTAATGGGACAGTTTGAATGGATAATGATTGATAGTACATAAGGTGTCAGTCTGTCTCGTCTGCAAGTGCCGTGAAACAATATGTCCTAAGTACAGTACTCAAAACAGATTTACAGCAAAATTGGTGCATAGCAGCAGATGGTGTGTTGTATCAGGAGCTTTGGGGAATGAGTTCAAAATTCTAGTATGAGGGTGATACGAGATCTTTGAGGAAATTGATTTTCTATAATTTGCCCTCCGCTGCTTGTGTCTCTCTTGTCCTGTTACTCTAGACGGCCGAACAGCTTTTAGATGACATGGAATAGGTGTTGAAATGGTTGATGCACAAGCATTTGCATAAAGAGATGACAGGAAGAGAAGTTAATGAGGATCATGAGATGATCTGATTCTTACAGGTGACTTTGGACTGGGGCTGATACCCGTTTTAATTCGCTGCTGTGATTTGTTTGTCTTTTTTTAGTATGTCATGTCTAGAATAACCTTACTGTACTGTCAGACTTAGTTACACTAAACAGCTTAAACTAAAATTTTATTGTATTTAATGTAAGATATTTGTGCTACACTCTTAAGAAAAATGGTTCTATATAGTACCAAATAAGGGTTCTTCAGCTTGTAACAATAGCAGCACCCTTTCTGGTACTATATAGAACCCTTTTTTAGATGGTTCTATATAGAACCTTGCCTTGAAAAAGTGCTAAATAGAACCTCAGTGGTGCTATATAGAACCCTTTCATTTATCAGCAGTCAGGAGGATTATTTTTTATTTGTTTTTTTTTCTTATTTTTAGCACTTTATAAGGTTTAACAGTTTAAAAACAGAACTTCAAGACATCAGAACATACTTTTATTTTCACTTTTTCATTACATGAGGTGTCATACAATAATAAATATGTTCATTAAAATCACAATCAGAATAAATATATGAATTATAATGCAAATATAACAAATCACTACTCAGATAAGATATGAATGTTAAATAACAGCTTCAATATTAAATAAATTAACAATACAATTTGGCAATTAAAATCATTTTAAATAGACAACAATTACATGAAATCAATAAAATCATGACATGCAACATCAAAATTTGCAAATGATAATAAATCCTGAATATTAACATATTATTGACATTACATTCAGATGTATACATTTTAGCACAAACAGATCGATGACATAGAATACAAATGAATGGGATGTTTATAATGCATTATTAACTGTAAAAATAAAAGTCAATGGATTGTGTCAATCTTTGTAGAATCTCACCAAAAAAGTCCATATTATTTTCTTTACGGGATCATCCAATACTCCATCCAATGTTCTTTGTTTTGTTGCAATGATGCTGAACATTTAGTCAGATAAGAGTAAGATAAGAGATGGTCTGCTATTGTCATGTTGATCTTAAGACGCAGGCTGTGATTAACACAGCTCTCCATCACCTGGCCGTGGTCATCATCATACAAGGTTGAGCATCAGGCTGAACAAGATTTGGATCTGTTGAAGATGGGAGAAAGGATAAGACATGGAGACAAAACAAGTTAATATTAGCCTGGAGTTTGCTTACATACTGTATGTAAAATATGATTTGACAGAAGTTTTAATATGACTCTGCTCAAGCTACCTGTTTTGTTCGTAAATAGGTGAATGCTTGGTGAAAGATTTATTTATAAATTAAATTCATTCAATTCACATAAACCACTGTTATCAAGCCAATTGCAGACCTGCAGAGCTTCACTCACGATCCACCTACAACAGATAGACAAAAATAATTATCACAAGTAAATGTGCCACAAGATCACACACACAATCTCCAAAATGTTTAAACAGTAAATAACTAATATTTTAATGCCAGCATTGAAAGTAACATGCATACACCACCTTTAAAAACAGGATGTGTCTTTCATATCAAGCGGTCATACGCACTGCCTTCACTCCCAGCATAAGAAAGATTACCTCACATACGAAAACTCTGAATATCAATAAAAAAGAAACTAAATACATGGTGTACTACCTTCTTTTGAAAATTAGTTTAATAAACTTAATGTAAAATATACATGTATATGCTTTATAACAAACACTATAACAAATCATTATCCTAAGTCATTGTTAAAGCAGAGTCCCTGAAATACATCATTTAAAACAATATGAAGATTACCTGCTTTAAAAGGAATGAAGCTTACAGTATGTTGACCTGTTATAAAAGAAATAAATTACATCAAAAACACACAAAACCTCAATTTACAAAATGTTTAAACAGTAAATATTATTATTTTAATGTCAGGATTGAAAGTAACATGCATACATCACCTTTAAAAATAGAATTTGTCTCTCGTATCAAGCGGTCATACGCACTGCCTTCACTCCCAGTAAGATGACATCACATATGAAAACTAAACACATGTTGTACCACATACTTCTGATAATTAGTTTAATAAACTTAATGTACAATATACATGTATATGCTTTATAACACTTTAACAAATCATTATCCTAAGTCATTGTTAAAGTAGAGTCCCCTAAATATATAATTTAAAACAATATGAAGCTTACCTGCTATAAATGGAATGAAGCTTACAGTATAAAGTTGACCTGTTATAAACGATATAAAATACAATAAGAACACACAAAACTTCAATTTTCAAAATGTTTTTAACAGCAAATAACTATTATTTTATTGAAAGAAACATGCATACATTACCTTTACAGCATGTGTCTCTCATATCAAGCATTCATACGCCATGCACTGCCTTCACTCCCAGCAAGATTACCTCACATATAAAAACTCTGAAATATCAATAAAAAAACTAAACACATGTTGTACCACATTCTTTTCATAATTAGTTTAATAAACTTAATGTAAAATATACATGTATATGCTTTTGAACACTTTAACAAATCATTATCTTAAGTCATTGTTAAAGCAGAGTCTTCTATCATTTAAAACAGTATGAAGCTTACCTGCTTTAAAGGTAATGGAGCTTACAGTATAAAGCTTACCTGTTATAAAATAAATAAATTACAATAAGAACACACAAAACTTCAATTTTCAAAATGTTTTTAACAGTAAATGATGATTATTTTCCCCTCTTACCTGTTTGTGATGTTAGTCTGCAGGCAGTTCAGCAGAACTGATGATTCAGAGCTTTACAGGTGAAATTAATCAGGAGGCAGCTTGAAAATAACTGACTCAATTTAAAATCCAAAAAGGAGGGAAATAAAGAACCCTTTTGCCAAGACAAAGAACCATTTCAGCAAAAAATGGTTCTTCAGTAAGCTATGGTTCTATATAGAACCTTTACCATCATTTCAGAACCTTTGAAGAACCTTTTTTCTTAAGAGTGTAGAAAATATAAAACATTGAGATTTTTATCAAACTGTCTAATTACTAATTCTGTGTCAGTAAGGTCCACCTCAAACAGGGCCGGATTATCCATAGACGGGATTGTGCGAGTGCCTGGGCCACCAGCCAGTGGGGGGCACCAAGGGCTCCAGAGTGCGACCAAGTTTTTGAGACAGCGCAAGCATTTTTAAAATTACTCGGGCATGTGTTACCTGCACATTTGGAATTTAGTTGTTATTTCATGTTAAAAGACGAGTAGATCGCAAGCCCACAAGTGTGCTGTGGTGGATTTAGACATGGGCAGCTGCCAAGGGCGACAGTTTTTGTGGGGAGGCGGTTGCACCCGTAACAAAAGTCGGCTTATTTGCACAACACGTCAATCGTTTTATGTCACCATGCGCTCAGTTAATCTACCCATGGGTCTATGCAGCCCCACATAAAGCCGAACACATCTTAACACATTTCACTCAGAAGTGACATGAAATACCCATGTCTCAAACAAGATCTTAATGAGGGCCTCTTTCAAATCTTTCCTCTAATGTGACATGGCAAACTTCAAAGCTTATATTTCCTCCTTGAAATCAGACAGAGATAAAGCAATGCACTGATGGCACAGACACATTCATGAATTTAGGAACAGTTCTGCTCACAGGAAAATGGAGTGGATGAATGTTTTGAAATTGTATTCACCTGTAGTTTAGCGCTCACACACCCAGTGTCTGGACATACTTTTTATGTACCAGTGAATTAAAACTGAACACATCATAGACAGGTCACATTTACTACCCATGGACACTCTGAACTGTGACAGAAACAATCTACTGCTGCTAATGGAAAAGACCTCCCTCTTTCCACAGGGCATTACAGCGGTCCATCACAACAGCGGTCCATCTCGAAAAACTTCACCTGAAACCACTCGTGCAACAAGCATGAAATATGCACCAAACCTTTAAAGGTGCCAAAGAATGTAGGGATGCACGATCTTGATTTGTTTATGGCCGGTTTTTATACCGATTTTCTTAACAAGCAAATTGGCCGATTACGATCCGATTTCCGATTTTTTTTTCTTATCAAGCAACAAACAAGAAAGAATGAAAGTATACATAAACAAGATGTTTATTTGTTATTTAACAGGCTAAACTTGGTTTTGGCTATCAATAACTGTAACCATCTAAAATTAACAGCAGTAACTGTGCAGTAGGCTACATTCAATACAAACATAAGTGGTTAAATGAGACCATGAAAAGGGTGGTTGAGTGAGGGTTGATGGTCTTGCCTGTTTTGCATTATCAACAGACTTTTGAGACTTATTGTGTTCTATCAGGTGATGAACTTAAATGTCTGACCATGTTTGATATGGTGAATGCAGGGCTTTCAGGTTTTATTTAAAAGTGAGATAACATCTGTTAGGGGAGGAGCCCCTCTGCCCCACCAAATTCTCAAGTTTTTGCTAGCAGTTCAGTGTTACCTTTGTATCAAAATGTATCAAAATTAAAATGAAATCTGTATTATATACACAGTAGGATTGCAGCACTTGCCGTCAGCGTGTATTTAGAGATAAGGTTACATGTTCAGTACTACATGGCAATAATGAAATACATCTTTGCAGTGTTGCCAACTTGTCGACTTTGTCGCTAGATTTAAAAAAGCAACTAGCGACAAATCTAGCGACTTTTTCTGGCGTTGTTGGAGACTTTTGGAGACTTTGTGCCTTGAAAGCATGTATCATTCACTCTTCTCAACAAGCAGCTATCATTGCTTCCGTGGGCTCCACCCCCATCATAAAGAACAGGTGACCTAGTCCTCGTAGAGCAGAGTCTCTCCCAGCTGCAGTCAGGGCAGGAGGTTCATCTCTCCGCCTCCAGACGGTCTAATCGTGCATGCGGGAAGCCGGAGCTGCCTGATCACGTGATGGCTTTCATTTATGGCGGGATGTAAATAAATGGTCTTTCAATAAAATAAATGACTGTACAAAATTAATGTATTTGAGTGAGCTGAGCAGCAGCACATTCAGAACAGACAAAGTGAATGGAGTTGACGCGTTAATGAGCTTACGTTACCTGCATAACAACGTTTCCAATCATTTATCAGTTTATCCTCATATATGTTTTAAAACTGGACTACTTGGACATATAAACATGAACATGTTTCATTTCATGAGAACAGAAGCAGATAAATGAACGAGAAAACATTTTTATGCATTCATGTGAAACGTGAAAAGCCAATGTAGTAAGAATGCAAATACGACGTGATGACGTCACGGTTATGTTAATGACGCAAAATAATCTAGTGACATTTAGCAACTTTCCAAGCAAGCTTTAGCTACTTTCCATTGAAAATAATTGCCAATACTGCATCTCTGGTCCTTTCATTAATTTCAGGAAGCCTCTACGTTAGTTTCAGGTAAGCTAAAGCTTCTGATTGCAAAGCAGTTGGAGAGTTTTTTAACAAGTCAAGCATAATTTAACGCGTATTCGGCTATATTCAAGAAACCTGCGTTATTTACAGCATTTATCGAATCTTGCTCTTCTAACTTTCACTCTGTGCGTGCACACGCCGCACGCGCATACACGTGATTGACATCAGAGGAGCGTGAGAAAAACTTGAGACGGCTAAACTCGACAGATAACTTCCCTGCACCTCATCCATTAATTGTATAGAGCAGGAAAAGTTATCAGTCTCTTAGAAATACAAGGTGTGAGTGTTTAAACTGACTGAAATGCGTGTATCTCACAGTGAATGCGTGAGACTTGAGAGCCCTGCGAATGTACTGTTGTTTCTCTGCGATTAACGTGTCCTTTAGAGACATTGCAGCTTGCAATCTTAATGTCCTGCACACAGATTTCGAAATGCTTTTGCACAAAAGACATGTTTGCGAATGATAAAAATGTAGTCTGTGCACCCGGGTGCACTTCCGGAAAAATCGCCCGAAAAAATACAAAAAAACGGCTGGTTGCCGATTGCACAAAAACCGTCCGGTTCCGATCTCTGCCCGGTCAACCGGTGCATCCCTAAAAGAATGCATTGCAATAATCTGTTAAATTATTTTCTGATATCTACATAGAAGGTGTGTGGCTTTATTAAGTGCAAAAATTATCCAGAAACCTTTTTCCATTTACAACCCTAGGATTTGTCTATTATTTTGAAATGGTCTATTATTACCTTATTTGATAGGGTCATGAATAAAAATGTTGAGCTCTGCTGATTGGCTGTTTCTCAGAGAAGCTCCTTCAGTAGCTCTGTCTGTGTACACTCTAAAAATGGCTGGGTTATTTTTTATCCATGTTGGGTAAATATTGGACAGAACACACCGCTGAGTAAAAATTGACCCAATGCTGGGTTGTTTTATCCCAACTTTTGGGTTATTATAGCACATGGTTTAGAGGTCTACACAGGTCCAAAAATTCCTACCCGAACCCGAAGAGACCCATGAATGTGCTAGACTGAACCGACCCGGACCCGTCTGTTATTTTGAAAGCTGGACCCGGAACCGACCTGGACCCGTCTATTATTTAAAAGCTGGACCCGAACCCGTCTGGGAAGACACAGACCCAACCGGCAAAAATTCTTTAGCTAAATAATAATTTATACTGTTTGCCCATTTGGATTATAATAACGATTGCTCGTTTAGTGTCAGTGGCTGCTTTCGTTAGCTTCACTTCTTTACTATCATCTCTGTGCTCTTCGAGCAGAGTCTGCGTGAAAACTTTTAGATATAACAGCAAGACGGTAAATTTATAATATTATTATAAAAATTAGAGAAGTCAGTGCAAAACGCGTGGTATGGCGGAATGTGAGTGTGAGTGTGTATTCTCTGACTCGGGTATTACCCACAATCGACTCGGGTATTACCCACAATGTTAAACAGACCCAGGACCAGAAGTAATAGATTGAGACCCGACCCGGCTGATCATTTAAAGTATAGACCTTGGGGTCTTCCGTGTAGACTTCTACCATGGTTTAATAACAACATTGCAACATTGGGTCATTTTTAACCCAGCAGGTGTTTTGTCCAATATTTACCCAACAATGGTCAAAAATAACCCAGCCATTTTTAGAGTGTAAACAGATCTTATGTTTGAGGCTATATCAGAAGAAGATACAGATTTTAAAGGAATAATCACTTGTTTGGAGATTGTTAATGAATGTTTCTTAGTGGTAAGTTTGTGTTTTTTTCAGTATGGATCTGCAAAACGTAACTGTAACGTCAATAGTAGAACTTCAGCTTAAACACTAACTAGCATTAGCATATAGCATTACCTTGCATGCAACTCAAAATGTCAGCAGTCACAACTAACAATTACAATTAACAAATGTAATGTAATTGTACTTAATTTAAAGGCAGGATAGGCAAGAATTATCTAAAAAAATATTTTTACAAATTAATTTAAACTGTCTTTATATACCAATACATAAGTAAAATGTAAGTACTCTGAAAAAGAGAGTATAAAAGACGAGTGTCTATAGACCTCTCACGACTGTTTTAAACACAGCTAATTTTTCCATTCACTCCACCCCCTCCCTTCTGAGTTTCTTCTAAAGCCACGCCCCCAAAACACACGACGCTGACAGGCTCTGCTGAGACGAGCGTAGAGGAAGGAGCGCGGAACATGTGATTGTGACATGATGTTACTACATGTAATAATACACCTAACTTTATCATTATGAATATAAACAAATAGGATGGCTTTTAGTACTCACTATTAAGCCAGTGTTTTGCATGGAACAGTTTTCGTAATGAAAGCATTGTTGACTCTGATGAGGACTACACTCCGGAGACAATACCGCTACCGCATCGTCGACTTGAGGAAAAGCCACGCGATATTTACTCTTGTTTGATTTCTTCGTTTATTCCTTTTTTGCCTCGTTTGCCTTCGCTGACTGCATAGGTACTGTGAGTTCTGAATGCTCTTTCTCTGCCATACTTTTGCTCTTCCTAGAGTGCCACATGCACGTTCAAATCAATCAGGTGTGCGCATGTGTGGGCCGATCCCATAGCAACAGAGGTGGTGACATGGTCGCGAGAGAGAGTGATAGTCGCACAAGCCAATCATTTGTTTCATCCCGAATGGAAATAATGAGCTGTGTTTAAAACAGTCTACAGACACTCGGGTTTTATACTCTCTTTTTCAGAGTACTTACATTTTACTTATGTATTGATATATAAAGACAGTTTAAACAAATTTGTAAAAAAAGTTTTTTTAGATAATTCCTACCTATCCTGCCTTTAATGTTGGGGGCGTACATCTCAACTGTAACGTCACAGTTGGTGTTATGTTGAGATTGGCCTGTTCTCCAGCAGGCTTAATGACACCTTAAATAGATTTGAGGTTTTTGGAAAATGGCCTATGGATCCTTGAACCTTCTACACAATGTGAGCAAAAATTGTCTGTTTGTTTGTTTTTGGTTTTACTTGTAGTCATTTGTATAGGGCCTACCAAGGTACACAGGGTCGCCTGGGTGGCACAAAACTTATAAATATCCCTGTCTGTGTGACTCCTCGTCCATATGGATCTAGATGATAAGAGGATTCTTCATTCAGAAGGCCTTAAAAATTATTTTTCAAGAGAGACCCACAGAACCACTATCTGCAGAACCTAAAGTGTGCGTGTGTTGCATGTACAGTATGTCTCCACCTTGACACTAAAAGTTGTGTTATACAGGTATAAACGTGTGACCCTAATGACAAATATTAACTGTACATTCTGTCTATTTTGCTTGTTACAAGGTTAAAGTTAACATCTGTAAACAATATTACATCGTATGGTTGCATTGATTTAAAAAACGATTAATGCTGTGGGTCCAATAGGTCGGCAAACATTGACCACGTTTACATGCACACCAATAATGCGATTATTTTCAATAATGCGAGTAAGGTCTTAATCGCATTAAGATGTTTACATGACTGGAGCTAACTTCTTCACTCCGGTTTACATGCAGTTTTTATTTTTGGATTATTCACACATAGCCCAATGCAGAGCACAAATTTTGAACTCACATATATGGTCCACTGTTTTAATTTACTTACGTTAAATGACAAACACGTTGTTATAGATGTATTTCATTATCCAAAAGGTAGGATATTAACCTACTACGGTTACGCGAAACGCAGCGAGTTGAGGACATCTGCTGGTTTCCCGCTGTGTAAATGCAACAAGAACAGCTCTATTCAGTGACATGTAAACAATTGCAAAAAGTTTTTATTACAAGAAATATCCAATAGGTAATGCCGCGCTCGTTGAGCGAATTAGCATGAAATTATCATGATGTGGTCACTAATATATTTAACGTTATAATTATTGTTATAATGTCCCTTAATGGTTTAATACACTGATGTCGTGTTATTTGAGCTATTTCTGAATGAAGACAGACTGCTGACAGCGAGTCGTGTTGGCAGAATTCATGTAAAACTTCCTAATGTCAAGTTTAAAACGAATTTGTGCTTAAGGTGCGTGACTAAAACACACGTGCACTTAATTAGTGCGGTATTAATGCGATTAAAGCATTTACATGGACGCATACTGCGATTATAAACGGCGTACGCCACCTCTTTTAATGCGACTATACTTACTGCGATTATGAGCTTAATCGCATTATTTTTATCGAATTATTGCGTTTACATGAGGTAAAGTATAATCGCAGTATTGACAAAATCCCATTATAATCGCATTATTAGGGTGCATGTAAACGCGGTCATTGCCTAAGTAACAAATTTATGAACACCACACAAGGGTTAAATATGAGAATACAAGCTCATAATAATACTGAGTATATTTTTATGAGCCAGTTTGTTATGATAGTTTATACTTTTAAATGAATCCAGGGGCTGTAATATTAGCTTAAAAGCGAACATGTTTTGATACATTTGAGAAAACAAAATCAAATGATCAGTTCCAATTTATCTACCCTGAGACGACATGTTTTCAAACTAGCACATCTACATAACCTTCAAAACCCAATTATTCAAAAATCTCAAAAGCCCATATAAACCTGCCTCTAGGCACAAAATAAAATAAATTCCTGAGCATGGCAAAAAAGATTTGTGAATATAAGTACATGCTAAATCTTAAAATCACACAATGCATATGTAAATACCTACGGTAAATACACATTTTCAATTCTAATGTAGCCTAATACCAGATTTAGGACATGACGTTTAATATCAGCTAAATGCATGAACTGACAGCAAATGTTTACAAAATATAAAAGTATTCTAAATTGTTACCCAATATTCTTGAATAAGATCTTGTAAATGTCCACTTTGAGCTCCACGTGTGATCTGCAGATATGATTTGGCGCATTAGTTGTGTTTGACTTCGCACGCAGCTGTGCAGACCTGTTGGCGTATGACATCACAGTATCACGAGAGTGATTCGAGAAGAGACAGCTCCGTATGTTCTCGGGTCACTCTCGTGGTGCTGTGATGTCATGCACTGATCGGTCTGCGCATCATCGCATGAAGTCAAACACACCCCGCGCGAGACACACAAAACCGCTGCTCAAGAAATTACCTTAAGAAATTAAAGCATCTGACTAAACATGATTATAATATCTAAAATCTTTGAATCAGTTAAAAGTTTTTTTTAAAGTAAGTTTGAGTGTTAGACAATCACTAAGTTATTCGGTCTGCCTCAGCTGTGAGTTTGTGTGAGCACTACTTTCTCAGTTAGGGTTGCCAACTTTCTGAAATGGAAATAAGGAACGGGGGGGGGGGGGAATGGGGTTTGGGGGGGTTTGCCTGACATGCCCCCACTGAAGAGAATTTTGAAAAAAATAACCCCTGAAATAAAGACTTCTGGTGAAAATAGTGGAAACTAATTTATACATTTAGATAAATATATTTCATACAACTTCTTAGGCCTAAATATTTAATGAATAGCAAAGTATGCCTAATAAGTATACAAGACTGAACCACATAGATGTGAAATATAAAGGCTATCATGATCATTTTGCCAACACCATGGTTTTATTTAAGTTTATAATACGCCCTCTTCAAAGACCCCACCCCTTTTTAAACCTTGAGCTATCTAAATCCATAATTATTTAATAAGAAACCCATCAGAAACGATTGACACATTATGAGACGGGAGGGAGCGGGACACAGGAACAGAGGGAGAGCACTGGAGAGATATATATGTGGATATATATGTTAGGCTAAACCTGTTCTATCTCTTTTAATTATAATCACTTTCTTATCAACTATATTTGAGTTTTAAAAATCCACATAATTACATACCATATGAGCCTCTGGAGACGACTGTTGGACAATGAACCTTGACATTGCTCCATCCTGTGCCCGCAGCCTCTCGCTCCTCTTGTGATTATCTCCTCATGCGTGCTGCTTTATATCACACACTCCGCCGTGACAAACAGAAAAAACGCGACGGCATGGTACAATTGGCCTTGTATTCATTGTCCCTCACGCATTTCAGCCACGGGTAGTCATTTTCCCATTCAATTCTATATTTTTGTTCTCGTTTCTTTTTCGCCGGCTGCTCGGATGCAGTCATTTTTACATTTCCCGCTGTTGTCACTTGTCGTCATCGTTGCTATGATACGTGACATCACAATGACTGAAACGACCTATTAAAAGGGCATTCCCTGATTGGGCTGCAAGATGTTAAAACGCTATACGCTGATAGACAAACAGAGGGAGAAATTACCGCACCGTCAGGGTTTTCTTATACAAATGACGCGGTCTTCGTTCATGGCTGACATATTATAAGCTATGTGTCTGTCATGTATTTGCACTGAATTAATTTTCATAAAATACGGAACAAACTGCGTCCCGTATCAGTTCAATACGGAACAAGAATTTTATGTGTCAAATACGGGACGATTCCGTATTATACGGAACGGTTGGCAACCCTATTCTCAGTACTTCGAAAACCAGCTGGCCATCAACAAAGAAAAAATCTGTGAAGCATTAGACTACTTAAAACTCACATCGAACCAGAAGAGATGCCCTCCATTAGCCCGCAGGTAACAGTTCAAGAGCAGGCCAGCTCGTTCGTTTGTTCCGCCCGCCGTGGCACGTTACGGCTTTCTTGTGTTGAAACGAAAGCCGTCCGAGACTGTGCTGTTGTCTGCCAATGTTGTATAATTTAATTGACCACCGATTAAAGTTCACACAGGTGTTTTTAATCCGTGACCTGACGTGAGAGATTTACTTTGCAGCTTTGCTTTGCTTTAGCTTCAAGTATCTGCCACAGTTTGAACATATTGTAAGACATTCACAAGTTTGATTATTTTGATAGCCTACTATACGTAAATAACTTTTTTATAAATACGTGATTTTTGTTTAAATGTCACTGACATAGCCTACAGTACATGTGCTAGCTAGTGTATTCACCCTCCTTAAAGTAGAAAATAGATGTATATTTTAATTTGCATCAGGGATGGAGAGAGAGGCATTGGTGTAGGATGAGCACCCATAATTGGAAAAATAAATTAGTGTTCATAATTATTATCTTACTATTTTTTGGTTACTAAACTGATGTTTGATTGATAGTTGTTAAAGGTGACCTATTATGCCACTTTTCACAAGATGTAAATAAAATCTCAGATGTCCCAAGAGTATGCTTGTGAAGTTTTAGCTCAAAATACCCCACAGATCATTTATTAGAGCATGTTAAAATTGCCACTTACGTGTTAGCAAAAATGTTCAAATGAGCCAATGAGGAAAAACAAGATAATCTCACGCAACAAAAATATTGGGAAAATTTGCGGTGATCAGCCTATGTTTCAATCAGTTTAAACACTCAGTCATCTGACTGTACTCTGCATAATAAATGTGCGTTTATGAATTATGCAGAGGGTTACACAAATAACGACACAGCTCTGGGCTCATTATACTTTCACATGCCATCATAAATGTTTCCAGCATAATACCAAGGTAGGATTATAAGGTATCATAAGCTAGTTAGTATACATGGTGTACAATTTTATTGTTTTGACTAAAATCTAAAACCAACTTTATCTGGACTCGAAACTCTCTGGTCTCAGTCTTGACTCGGACTCAAACCTCTCTGGACTCGAACTTGACTTTGGACTTGAATCAGCTGGTTTCGACTACAACACTGTATAACAACATTGTAGATCATTGAATGGCAACTTTTTAACAGATGTTTAAATGCGAGAGACATTGAGCTTTGCACATTTTTAGTTTTTCTAATCAACTGTTAAAGAAAGTTATCACTTTAAAAGTAAAAATGATTTGTTTTAGAGGTCACATTCTTCCTGATCCCATTTTTTAAACCCTAGTTAGTGTGTAATGTTGCTATAATAGCATAAATAATACCTGTAAAATGATAAAGCTCAAAGTTCACTGCCAGGTATTTTCTTTAATAGAATTCACCTTTCAAAGCCTATAGCGAACGGCCGGTTTGGACTACAGCCCTCTACTTCCTGATTTAATGACGTCACTAAAACAGTTTTTTACTTAACTCCGCCCACAGGAATATGTCACTTGCCAGCTAATCTAACAGCAAGCTAAGCTGCGTTTGAATCACAACACACTAACTGTGCTTCCACACCACCCCCGGAGAGAGTGTCAATAAAAGCTCTGGCTGCCTTACTAACGACTATAGAAAAGGTATAGTGACGCTCGAATGCATTCTCTGGAATCCTGTCAAGCAGAGGTTTCCGTCTTCTGATTGGATGCTGCAGAACGTTTCCACCTTCCGTTTGGTTGCCGTCGAACCGCGTCACGGCTCATTACCATAGAGTTGAGCTGATTTCAACTTTCCTTGATGCTCACACCGTACATGACGTGTACATGAGTGTCCCAAATTTTTTCTGATTTGGGGTTGTAGGTAATTTTCGATTTTGGATCTTTAAAATATAATAAACCATATGTACAACCCCAAAACCCTACCTGTTTGCATTTATTTAAAGGTCATTATAGCTGATGTTTATTAATTCTTAGACAATTATAATGAAAAATCATACCGTTACGATTTATTAAACTTGTGAAAATATCTTTACCTTATATTTTTCAATGACCCTTCCATTCCCTAAGAGCTAAATCCATGATCCTGGTATTTCCAGCACCATGCTTCATTTAGCTACAGAAACACTTTTAGCTACAGAAAGACTGCAAACAAAACAAAAGTGTCTATCACAAAAGTAAACTGTCACTTACTTACATAGTCCTTACCATAGGCCATTGAGATTGAATGGTTTAGAAAACAGCACTCTTTCTGTTTCTGCCAAAATGTATTGTTGAAGATCTAAGCAAAATGTTATAAAGTGTTCATTTTCTGAAAATATGTCCTCATCTTTGACACTTATTGATCTCTTGAGATCTGGCTGAAATTGCAGTCCCATCAAGTGGGCAGACGCTCTTCTCTGGATGTGTCCATGTAAAGATGCATCGTCTGGTTGATGCATTGCTGATTATGCCACAGTTCTGTGATGAATCCCTCAGAAAAGAGCTGCAGTACACAACAAAGATCTGAATGAGCTGTGATATACACCGTGAGACACAGTGTCATAAATAATCCTGAAATATATCAAGATCTAGATCATACTTTAGGTCTGCAGATCACATGTGAAGCTCAAATGTCTTTTTCAAGTATATAGGGTAACACTTTACAAATGCTACACTGACATTATAGTGATTACTGATAACTAATTGGAATGATAAACTAAACTGATCAGGCACTAATACCGGAAATATACTGTGGTTAATAAGTTCAATTTAGTTTCGACATCCCAAACAACGCAAATGTTAAAGGATTTGCCTGAACTGCGCAATTAAAAATCATTTGACACTAATCATGCCTATTAACTTCAGGTTCAGGTGTTGTCAATATGAAGTGATTAAGTTTGATTTCACATTTCAATAAAATGTGGCATCTGCAACCTTGCGATAATGAATTGCGTAGCTGCAGATCAATAAAGCTGATACATTACAAAGAAAATAATATGATTAATAGTCACATAACAAAGCGGTCCATGTGACTTAGAAGATAACTCGACACTTTGTCATTTCAATTTGACTTTAACGTTAATTTCTCATTAAGTCGAGTGTCAAGGTAATGAATGCTTATTGCTTTGAAAGCAGATGGTGTGCTTGTCCTGTTATTGAGGTACTTTTAATGATGGATATTTAGTTAGTTCTGTGTTACAGCAGGTTTAGAATGAACCTAATCTACATTGACCACACATTGTACTTCTGGAATCTCAAATTTTTCAATGAAGCTGAATATTCCCAATAATTACAGCAAAGCCATGGTTAAGATCTATGCAACGCATACAGTACTGATGAAATATAATTGTATATTGAAAATATATAATTTACGCAATTTATTAATGACCTAATAGTTCATTTGTGCAAGCACCATATTACGACGTCAAAGTAGTACGTGTAAGCGATAAGTGTACTCTAGCGGCCAGCAGGTTATACAAAAAAAATTTATTATAAGCAATTTGTGTTGCAAACCTTGCAAACTGAATCCATATGATCACTTTATATGAAGAAATCCATGAATGCAACGCACAGCCATTAGCGCCTCACATTGTTAGCTAACGTAATGATGTCATTGGTCACAAGACACACACATCATTGCTTCTTCTGCCGTCAGTGGTGTAGTGCAGGGTATACGCAGGTATACGGAGTATACCCACCTCTTTATTTGATGGCATGGGGTATACCCACTTCTACTGGGGGCATACATTAAGAGTATACCCACTTCTCCAGACACCACTACACCACTGTCTGCCGTCAGTTATATTTAAACGAGTGTACACCAGATCTGATATTTACAGCGGATTGACATCACTTCTGTGACTTTTCTTCATATAAATCGATCCTTTAACCTCATTACACTTGGAATGTGTCAAGTACTTTAAAAAAAAGTTGTGACTGTTTTGTATGCTGTTTTTATATTATATAATAAATAAATGGGTACGTTATTTGTCCTTAATGCCTGAATAGTGTAATGTGTATTATAAATACAATTAATCCGGTGGTTTAAATTGAAAATCATAACCCAAATCACCCTAATATATTAAGTTTCACCTGCTGCCGGTAGAGGTGATAATTTAGTAATATGTAGGCAAATGCCCAAAACAATCCTATGGAATGGAGGATAGGTAGGGATAAAGTGTCTGCCAAATTGTATTTAAATTGTATATTAAGTGAAATTACTGAAAAATGTATGACATTTTGTTCATTGCATTGGATTGTGGAAGATTGCACTGAAAATACTGTGGGTAGCCTGGTTTGAGGAGGCATCTGGATAAGCGCAGTAATATTGATGGAAGTTTGAGCGAGAGGGGGAGTAGTCAGGACGGGCCGCCGAGGTCGAAGTGCTGCAAACTAAGTGCTCTTCCGCCATACAATATAATTCTCATTTTTTATTCGCTTAAAAAATCGCAACGTTTTATTTTGTGCGCCCATACTTACTGGTGTAACTACTCATGTAACAGTCTATAAATAGGGAAAACATGGAAGTGTTTGGTGGCTTCTAAATTAATCCCTGTTTGGATCCTAAGGAATGAATGGCGCTAGGCTAAATGCTAACACATTCACGACACGCTGTACAAAGATGAAGTGCACGCATTGAAAAAAGATAGGGATGTATTAATTTGTCTAAGTTGAGGTAAGAACATAGTAAAATATTGAAAAACGGTCTTTTAAAAATTAATAGAGAAGGTGCCACTCTGATCTGAAGCTGCAGATTGTTCTATAACCGAGCCCCAACCACAGAAAAAGCCCAAACCCTTCTGCGTTTAGTCTGGACTGAGGAATTAAAAGCAGATTCTGATCACTGGATCTAAGGCTTCTAGTGGGAGTATAAAAGTGCAGTAACTCTGACTCTGAGAGATAACTAGGGGCTTGGTTATGTAAAGATTTATACACCAGTAAGAGAACTTTCAAATCTATATTTGGACAGGCAGCCACTGGAGGGCTCTCAGTATGAGGGGGATGTAGTCACATTTGCCACTATTTTGAAAAAAATCTAGCAGCATTAGATAAATGTTTCCATTTTAACCTGTAATAAAAGCAGATAAATTCTGCAAAGGTTGGCTTTAAATAAAGTCATGCGTGTGTATGTGTGTTGGTATATGTGATTTATGGGGACATGAAGAGTGTATAATGACATGTTTATTATGCTATAAACATGGTTTACGAAGACACAGAAGGTGTCCCCAATAAACTGAATGTCTTTAAAAACATACTAAATGGTAGTTTTTTATAGAAAACTATCGTTTTATAGTTTTTTATCTGCCAACAGGTTTTTGTGGTTTGGGTTAGGGACTGGGGTAAAAAATGCATTGCGTTTATGGAATTGTGTGTGTGCGTGTGTGTGTGCGTGCGCGCGCGTGTGTGTGTGTGTGTGTGCGTGTGTGTTTAACCGTTTCATTCTCACGCTTGTGTAAAAAAACTGAAATGAGCAACAGAGAGATTCAATTGTAGACAGAGATTTCCACTCACATTCACTCTGATCTCAGAAACACTTACCACCTGCTGTGCTGCATTCACTTCAGTTTTTAGACTATCTCTGTCTCTGTCTCTGTCTCTCTCTCTCTCTCTCTCTCTCTCTCTCTCTCTCTCTGAAGAATCGATTTTAAAATTTAAAGAAGAACAGAGGAAGAAGTTGCTTTACCAGAACTGAATCTGTTGAAGTCTTTGGGATTCGCCAGTCTTTCATTTGACTGATATTTCAGCCGAGACATCTCTTGCTTTCATTTAAAATCAGCAGCCACTTCATGAGAAACTCGATTACTATCTGGGGTGTAACAACCTCAATAACATACTTAATAGCATTTAATACCACATGTATAATGCTCGTGTGCAGTGCTGCTATAGAAATTTAGAAGACATTTAGACAACATACAGTAATCTTCATCATACGATCAGTAACTGATGATAAAGCTCTCGGGAATCGTGTTTACGAAATCGGTTTTCTGATTATGTGTTAATGCTGGTAATGAGTATTTCAGTAATGATAATGAGTTGCATTATGTAAAGCTGCTATAATTTTAATTTTAATTATTTTCATATATAACCGTATATCCATATAAGACTTGCAGTCGAAATCAACATGGAAATTGTCCGAATCGAAACCATAGTTGTTAAGACGTGATCTGTATGTATTTTCAAAAGTCTTCCTGCAGCAAAATGAAAGAATATTAGTAGCAAACCAGACGGAAAAATGTTAAGCAATCATTAGTTTAGCATATTAATGAATGCATGTCTGAACATGCTTTAAGCAGCTCAGTAAGTAACATTATTAACCATAATGTGGTTTAATCATATTAGTGTACTACCCACTGGTACTTAGGGTTTAATGCTGAGCGGCACCGTTAGGAATTGACTTTTTGGGCTGAAATTGATCTAATTTTCTGCCTCATTTTGGTACTGGGTCTCCACTATGGTGCATCTCATCAAAACGGTAATAAGTTATAAATCAAGTCACCCAGCGGTACGTTATTGATCTTCCTGAATGTGTGTTTACAGCTAACTAGTCTTGTCTACCATGATTTACATTGTCCTAGTATTATTAGGACCATTACTTAACTTCACTGGCTCAGAATAAAACAAACTCCAGGATAAAAATAAACCTTTGTTTGTTAGTTACTAGCTTGCAGTGTGACCAACTACTTATTCTTAAAGAGATAGTTTACCTAAAAAGGAAAACTACCCCATGATTTACTCACCCTCAAGCCAATCAGAGTTGTATTGAAAATGCCCTGGTTGTTCCGAGCTTCATAATCAAAATGAGCACGATGAGCATGTAGGTGTTCGCGCATGAAAGCCGCTCGTGAAATTCTAGTCATCATTCGAGACATTCACGCAGAAATTCGCGTCATGGGAGGGGCTAGCCACTCCGCTCGCTTCAACTCACGCATTTACCACAGCAATGCTCAATTTGCGCGGAACGCCTCATCCACGCCCCACTGCGATTTTGCCTAGCTTTGGGTGAAATACGGTTCTGTGTAGTAAATGTCGCTCCATCTGAAAGCAGGTGATGGCAATTTAGCTTGTAGCTATATGTTCCTCCAATAAGAGAAATTAATGTCTTAGTAAAGGCATTCAAATAATGAACTGCTGGTCACTGTGTTTGTCTAAAATTAGTTTACAGGAACGGTTTAATAATAAAATAATATAAATAATTAGGGGTGGGCGATAAACTGGTAGACATGATTTACCGGTAGAAATTTGTCAACTGGTAGAGATTATGGACTATCGTCTCTATTGAGGTTACGCGTCCACGTCACGCTCCTGTGTGCGTGGTCACGGAAACATATCGTTTGTACATGTATTTAAGCAATTGAAAGACAAATAACAGATCTATATGCGTGCGCTCTTTCTGTGTGTGAGGAGTGTGGAAGACGCGTAACCGCTGCTCATTAAGCTCATGAGCATTTTTCCCGCTTTATTGGCCTTAAATACATATATGCGTCAAAATACCCATCTTTGCAAGTATCTTCATGCACAGGATCATTTAGGGCTTAAGAGAAAGTTAACGGCTAAAACCGATTGGTTTTTGCTTACGCCGTTTATGGGCTTTCCCCGATTAAAGAAAACCGATTTACGCATTTACATGACCCCACGTGTTATCAGTTTATTAAGCATAATCGGCGTAAGACTGTGCATGTAAACGCACTCACTCATGTTTATGAAACCGCATTAAGATGTGAGAATTATGAACATTTCTATGGTATTAAAGATTTGAATAACAGAAAAACCTTATTAAAACATAAAAAAAACTCTACCGTGATACATATCATTATCATGATATAAAATTAATCCTATCGTGATAGAAGATATTGCTCATATCACCCACCCCTATTAATAATAATAAATGATATTTAAAGGCACCTTTCATGGCACTCAAGGACACCATACAAATATAAACATAAAACATAATATTTAAAACATAAAACAATAATAAAATGCCATACATTCAGTTTACATTTAGTTAAAAAGAAAAAAGAAACAAAATACAGTAATAAAAATAAGCATACCTTTTAAAGGATATGTTTTTAACCAAAATTTAAAAGTCTGCAAAAAGTCACTATTTCGGATGTCATAAGGAGTTTGTTCAGAAAAAAGGGGCAGCAATAATAAATGCTTTGGGAATCCATAGAACACAGACGCACACGTGGTGTTAATAAAGACAATGGGTATATCGATCTTAAAGAACGAGAAGGAGTATATCTAAGGAAGCAGATCAGTAAGATAAGTCGGGGCAAGGTTATGTAGTGGGATTTGGCGACCGATTTGTGGGGGAGACCATTGAAAAGAGCATATCAAAAGTTCAGACGTGAGGTGACACGAGCGTGGATCAAAATAGCAGTGCTCCTCGTAGAGAGATCAGGATGCAGACGATTTGTATTGTGAATGTTGGTAGTACACTTTCCACGTAATCTTATTTATGTGCTTCAAATGATATGGTATTATCATGGATGACATCCAAGCTCTTAACATGATCTGAGGGGACAACTATGGAGCCATCAATGCACAAAGAAACCACTGGTCTTTGCAAGATATTTTTTTTGCTAGAATTTCAGTTTACTGCTGTAGAGTTTAAGAAAATTATTTGAAAACCAGACTTTAATTTCAGCCACACAATTCAGTAAGGTTAAAGAAGGAAGATTAGAAGTAGATTTTGAAGACAGGTAGAGCTGGGTGTCATCACCATAACAGGTGGAATTGAATTCCATGTTTCCGTAAGATACTTCCAGGTGGCAACAAATAAATAATTAAAAGTATAGGGCCCAATACTGATCCCTACATATCATACATAAGGAACTACACTTTAACACCTACCCGAACAGACTGAGTACGATCAGATAGATAAGACGTAAATCAGGCCAATAAAATATCAGTGGTTCCAATGGACTGGAGATGACCTAAGAGAATATCATGCAATATAGTTTCAAACGAGGAGAATTGATAGAGAAAGTCCAGAGTAAGACACTACAAAGAGGTAATTTAGGGACATTTATCTGGCTCTCTGACTGCCCTTTACTAAAACACAGGAAAAGCAAATGATTTGATATTTTGAATATGACACTAAATGGTCCATAGTTCAGCTTTGTCATTCGGATGTTAACGGGCTGTTCAGTGGAGAGAGCACACAGCATAGTCCTTCTGCAACCCAGCACTTAATGAGCTTTTGGTTATCAGCTATCAAACCGGCTTTCCTGGACGCCAGAGGTGTGAATCAGAAAGAGATTGTGTTAAATTTACCACAAATGATTCAGAGCAGAAGCCCCCTAAGGAGAGCTCATCTGATAGAGTAATTACATCCATCACAGCATCCTGTGTGTCTTCATCAACACTGCAGGTGTGTTAAGGACTCAGATTTAACCTTCTATTATTCTTGCCAGATGTTCAAACTAGAGAGAAGAGAGTGTCTTACCAAAATAAATAAACCATACACCATATAGAAACCTTACAGCTACCATTTCAATTCTTTTAACGCATACAGTACATGTATGAATCAATATTTTCTCTATGGTTTATTGTTAATGTTTTAACCCATTGATTAGAATTTTAGTTTGTAATGCTAAGGTCAGACAAACAGATTTAAAATGGATAGTTTATAACTAACATACATGTGAACTTAAAGTCCCTTTAAGAAAAGTCTCCCTGCTTGATGGGCATATTAGCAAAGCCTCCAGGCAGCTATTTTAGTCATCTAATACTTATCTTACATGTTTTTTTTTATATCTCGCTAAGGTCACAATTAAACACAATATTTTCCAATTAATTTTGACATAAACTTTACTATAAACTGTGGTTCTTAAAGTGCTCCTCAGATAGATTGTCTAAAATTACCTTTAGTGGGTAATGTAGCTCCATTAATGTAAACAGTCTGCAAAGTCGTTCATCTGAAAGTGCACGATTAATAAATGTATATTATCTTCCAAAAGAGGAACTCTAAATCGCTGTAACAAGTTGTCAGTCATTCAGATCTTTTGGCTGTTTTGGATCTACATACAGTAACTAACTGGTTCATTCATGGTGAACAATGTTTACTTTGACCCATCCTCAAACACATCAGCTAGTCCGTGTGGTTCACTTCATGCTGAGAAGATGCTTTGTTCCATGTTGTGAAAGCAAAGTCGGGTTATTTCCACTTCCAAAGGCTGAGTGCATTTGTATCATGTGGAGTACTTGGCAGAAGCGAGATTTTGTGCAATGATCGACAAAGAATGACAACTGTGTGTTTTAGGCACAGACTTGGGAGAGTTATACAGTACCAACAGTCTGCACAAAGTTTACACAATCTATAGCTACATATTTGTTAACAGTATATTGAAATGCTGACTGAAGCCGTAATTTGGCTTGGGACATTGGTATTGGTAGTTTCTACCTATAGACCCTTTTACTGTTTGTACACAATGATGACGTGGCAACGTATGCGCGCGCATCTTGGCAACGGAAGTATGGCAAGAATCAGCAGTGAAGCAACATAGACAGAGAAAGGTTTTTTAAAAAATGACATAATCAACTTTTTCAACCCAGCTACTAAATCCGTGTACTATAGTGGAGTGGATAGAAGAGGTTAGCAGATGCGCAAATATAAAGTGGCCAGATACATATATACGTATATATTAGTATATTATATTAGTGCAACCAAACGCAACAACCAGACATTTTGATGCTGGGAAACCATTTTAATAAACGTTCTGAGTTGCTAACACGTTAGAACCAATGGGGAATAACACCACTTCTGTTCCCAAGATGCGCGTGCAAGCTATTTGATCACGTGCGTTGTAAAAGGGTCTACTGCTAACATCTTTTTTAGTCTGTGTCTGTAGAGATTGTAGACGTGTGTTATTTGCACATGCACCAGCAGGTGGCTCACTTGAGTCATCACTGACAACAGAAACAGGAACTACTGTACAGTCAAGCATAAGTGTTAATATGACAAAATACTGATTTATTTTATTTTAAGTAAAGCTATTGTATCGTATCTATTGAGGTAATGCGCTAACGGCAGATTAATCTGCGCGTGGTCATGAAAACTTAACTTTTGCAAACATATTTAAGAACTGCAGTTTAAAGTGCCTATACAGTATTATGCCTGCTTTTCCAAAAGTTAAATAGGTGTATGAGTTCCATAAAACATGTTTCAAAAGTTGTTTGCTCGAAATAACATCTTTATGAGCTGCTGATCCTTTGGCCACGCCCCACTACTAACGTGTGCGCACGCGCAATGGTATTGCGTGAGCAGTACAGACCATACTGTATATTATTATATATTATATATTATTATTAACGGTTTATTTATTGCCAACAGACAAATCAAGCAAAAAATATCACTAATAAGTACACTCCAGGACAAGAAACTTATTACATATAATGATGCGAGAGTAAATTGTGATGTGATGTTGCAGTCTCAACAATACACCCGTTTTGCCCTGGACAACGCTAAATTATTCTCGCTTATAAAACTTTTTTAAACACATTTTTCGGCAATTTACATAAATTTTGACCGGGGGGGGTGTATACTGTTTGTGGACACCATGCTAATTGCTAGAAGCTAGCGGGAGGTCCGTCGCATCTTGGTAAAGTGATAGAGACTTGGGGGAAGGCTCTTCGGAAAAGCCGGGGTCTGTAAGGCCCAGTCTTGGTTAGTTTGGCAAAACACTTTTAGTTTGGCAAAACACTATTACTTAGTTTATGTAGAATTAGAAAAGTACGGTAGCTCACTGGCTTTGCACGAAAAACCACGCTGCAAACTAACTAGCATAGCGGTTAGCCACCTCGTTCTCAATGGCAAATGATTGCTAAAACACACACAAGTTCACCCCCTTGATGTGCACCAATTCGTGGGCGGGATGACGTCAGTTTTTTAACGCTGCTAGCAATCTATGCAGCCTACTGTCTACAAACATTAATGATATTAACATTACTATACATCGTTTAAAACGTCTACGGGTTTAGCATCAGTGGATGGTCTATGTTTTGAGATACAGATACTCTAGCATCATAAATGTAGTATTTTGTGAAAGAAGTCCAGATGACAACATGCAGATTATAAACGGGACTTCTTACCTTTGTGTTGATATAACGAATCCAATTGAATCCAGTCAGTTTCAGATGTATGAATGATCCATGAAAACCGACATCCAATGACCATTTTGTCCACAAATGTGTATAATCCGTGAAATATAGATATATAGTCTGTTGTTTACATCAGATTTCGCATGAACATCTTCTAATAGAATAGAATATATACAATCCGAGGACTATTTCGTAACACACTGTATATGAGATTACACTTTAGGTTCCGGTAAACACATAAACACGCGTTAAAACTTTGTTTTTAAAAGTAGGCGGGTATAATATCCAAATAGCGCTGTTATTTCTGTGAGACATGATAACAATATGTAGGATATCAACGCTGACAACAGTATGAAGGATATCAGCGAAGTGACTGCTCTGTACTGTAGCTACCTGGTGGGTGGAGACCTGGGTACTGGGGTGGTGGGCAGGAAAATTCAAATTGAATGTGACGACAAAGCTATGACGTAACAACAGAGCTGATTTTAAAAAGGGCAATCTGATACTCTAGGCAGAATACATTCAGAAATGTGTATCACAAAACAGCATGGATGGATTTTTGTCCAAGTTTGTATGCATGTGGAAACACCTAAGACACAAAAGAACACTCCAAAACCCAGAAAAAAATGAGTTTTTCATAATATGGGCAATTTTAAAAACAAGTGATTTTAAGCAGTTGAAACACAAACAACTGAACTATATGTGCGTGCTGAGAGAAAGTCGTGCATCCGCTGCTCATTAAGCTTGTGAGAATTTTTGCCATTTTATTGGCTTTAAATAAGCCAAATTTTTGTCAAAAGGCACGTCTTTGCAAGTATACTCATAAACATGACCATTTAGGTCTTAAGAGAAAGTAAATATCTGAAAAAGAAAACATTGGTTCTGGACTTTGGTGTTAAAGGATAACTCCACTTTCATAAAAAAATCCAATATGGGTATGTCTAAGTTTTTTGAAGAAAACATTTCAGGATTGTTTTTCATATAGTGGACTTTAGTGGACCTCAAAAGTTTCAATGCAGTTTAAAATTGCAGTTTTAATGCCGCTATCCCAGTCTAGGCATTTAGCCGAGTCTTATCTAGCGAAACTCCTCGTCTTGCACTAGCCGTGTGGTGCCAGCGCGACCTTACGTATTTATGTAATCACATTGAAAGGTAATGTGTAACATATGTGAAGCGCACACTTGCGGACCATTTTAAACAATAAACTGACACAAAGACATTAATTTGTATTACTTCACATACAGCAATGTCATAACGGTTCTCTTTTTCCACACTTGTAAACACTGGAGCGGTAGTTTCGCATCAATCGTCATGTGTGACCTTTCCACATGATCCACTAAATGGAGAAAAATCCTGTGTTGAATGTTTTCCTCAGAAAACTTAGTTCTTCTCAACTGAACAAAAAAAGACATAAACATCTTGGATGACATAGGCGGGAGTAAATTTTCAGATTTTTTTATGAAATTGAAATATTCCTTTAAAGGTGATGTTACTTAATATTGCTTTCCTGTCTGCCATTTATTTTAATCAAACAGCAGTGATAGAAAACTTTTAGTCTTTAGAAATGATATAAAAGTGCTCATATCATGATATAATATTTTGGTCACATCGCCCACCCCTAGTGTGTGTTAAAACTACATCAGAATCAACTTGCACCGGTAAGTCAGTGCTACAGTCTCTCCCCCCCTTCACGCTTTCTCTCTCCTTCGCTTTCCCTCCCTCACGCTCACGGTTTAGCTCCCACTCGCTCTTACTCTTTCTCTCTTAGTGTGTGCGTGCACGTGCATGAGGCAAAATGCATCCTCGCCTATTTGTTTCTGAGACCATTGCATTAAGCTGTTATCTCTGCAAAGTTTCAAAAGCATTTGCATTATAAATCAATGAATTGTCTGTCATTCTTATGACTCAGAGAAATGATAAAGGATGTAGCAAGATGTTGGTTTACAAACTGTAATGTTTTATCAGTCAGTCACGTTTGTGTATACATATGAATAATGGTAATGGGCATTTAGTTTCCGACATGCGCTGTATGCGAAAAACCAAGGGGGGGTTTAGACAGACTGAATCTGTGAACTGCTTTGAATTAACGGTTTCAGCATCTTTGAGAAACAAGGTGATTTTTAAATCTATATTTTGAGAAAATAACTGTGTTTTTGACCTTGTATGTATTTAGGGTGGCCATTCGTGCCAGTTCCGCCGGACACGTCCTGAACATCGATCGTGAACAGGTTCGTTCTCCGGAAGTTGCGTTGGTCGACCGCATACGTCATCAAGGTTTAATATTTCGGGTTTAATTTCAGAAAAGCAACCGCTACATTTCAAGGTACGAATGAAACTACAATGATTGTATGTCTTAAAAGAAAGAAATCTTAATTTTCTAATGTATTTTAACTGAAATGTGAGAAGCTCGATGACGTATGCGGTCGAGCAACGCGACTTCCGGAGAACGAACCCGAAAACATGTTCGGGACGTGTCCGGCGGAACTGGCACGAATGGCCACCCTATATGTATTTAAGCCTCTTGTAGAGGAATCCAAGACAGTATTAGGTAAAATACCACCTGATGGGCGTTAAATTTTACTATAATCCCACTTTTTCCAAGTTCTTACTGTGTATACTGTGTATAAACGGGTTGACAAGTATTTCTTTATAGCTCCTGTATAGCTCAATGCTAGACAATGTTCATTTCTTTTACCTTTAATAAAACATAATTACTTTAGGTCTTGTAACTGCAGCCTGTTTATCTTTTTGCATTCATTAGCTTATTTTATTATTGTGAATAGAATTGATCTTTTAATCTTTAATCTTTTAGTCATTGTTTAAAAAATAAAAAAGTTTGTTTAGCAGTTTAGCACAGATGTTGACAGTGTAAGTATAGTACATTTTGTAAATTTAAACCCATGAACTTTAATATCATCTACAATACTGCTAGACATTTACTAACATCAGTCACGCAGTCAGTTTCTGTTATCGCAGCTCTAATGAAAATCTTTCAGTTTAAACCCATGATCATAATTTCCATGCACAAGTTTGATACTGTAAATGTCATTTAAGTAAGGAGTCCAAAATGCCATTCGGTTATTCTTCAGATGCAAAATGTACTTTTATATTAGCACAGGAGGACCTTTTCATCACGTTTCATTTTATGACACAATGAATTCACAGCGAGAATAACTGGGATCAAATATTCGTCTCTTCTTTCCAAATAAAAGAAGCTGGAACCTCAGATCCAACAACTTCATCAAACCTCATGATACTTAGCACATTTCTATTGTGTTTTAAGGGCACGAAGCAGAAATTCATTCACAGAAATTCATTTACAGAAATAAACAAGAACACAGCATAACACTGCATTATGCTAAATATTTTTAATAGCTCTCATACATATCTAACAATGACAATAAAACAAACTTAGCCCATGTGCTACATTCAAGTGTTAGAAAGTCATGTTATTAATGTGTGGTTATCAGAAGCAGCATTTACTGTACATGTGTTTAAATTAATGTTTTTTAAATGGTTAACCTTACAGGCAGATAAACTAAGGTGACCAGACGTCCCCGTTTTCCGGGGACAGTCCCGATTTTTGGTGTTCTGTCCCCGACTGAAGCTGTCCCCGGAAATGTCCCCGTTTTACAGCATTTCCAAAACGACCAGCAAATACACTGAAAAACCCGATCAACATAGCGTTTGTAGGACCAGACCGGAGCAATCAATCATGTAATGATTATTTTCATCAGCAGAGGGGGCCGCGAGCTACTTATTACTTGCGCACGTCACTGATTTAGCGATGAAGAAATTACAACGAGACACATGAGAAAGCATCATTATCATCAATCAAGTTGTCATAAAATATGAAAACAGTTAAAGTTATGGGGGCTTAAGGTACTAACTACTCATGTTAAATTAAATTAATAAACCAACGAAGTGAACTGATTAGAGTATGCTATTGAGCATTTGTTTTGTGTAGGCTAAATAGGTTTACATTTTGCATGATTCTTTCTGTTCTTCACGTTTACAATGTTATGAAATCAGCTAAAGTAGTACCTTAGAAGTCATTTTTGATGAGGTATGTCTCTTGTGTAAAAAACGGGAGAAAATAGATTTTTAGGCTACAGAAATTGTCCAATTAATTGAATTAGAAACACTGTAAAAAATGACTTTCTTATTATTTTCAGTACAAATACAAAAAAATTCTTAAGTCAAGATGCATTTTCTTGATGGGCAAAATGACCTACGAATATAAGTCTAATTTTCAGACCAAAATATCAAATTTGTGCTTAAAACAAGCATTTTTTTATATTTGTACTGAAAATAAGACAAAAATACTATTAAGTAAGAAGAAAGTCATTTTTGCAGTGAACCCACAACAATAAAAAAAGAAAACTTTTTGTCCCCATTTTTTAATTCATAGATAACAACAAATCAGATTTTTATGATATTTTCACCATTTAACTAGGAAATGTCCCCGGTTTTCATTTAAAAAATCTGGTCACCTTAAGATAAACGTAAAGTCAAAATATGTGACCCTGCATGTGAAAACACAGTTTAAAGCAGGGGTTCTCAAAGTCCGGACTCCGGTCCGGAGCCGGACCCGACGGGAACTTGATCCGGACCCGCGTCCACTTCATATTACAAGTGCATTAACTTCTATGTGAATGATTAAATGTGTGCATTTGCTACTTTACAAATTCATATTAAACTTGTAAACCATTCGTTTAGTTTTTATCTTTTTAGATTTAAGAGATATTTATAAATGTCCTGTGTGACGCTGTAGCCATCACACCCACCAGATATTATGCACAGCTACTTCATGTACTACGGCTTTTGATCAGGAGGTCCTTATCGATCTGAAATCACAGTTGGTTTGAGTTGTTTATAACATGCATTTGAAAAAGCAACACTCGTCAAACATAATCTTTATACCTATTCTTTATTATCATGAAAATACCTGAAAAGGGCTGTTTCTCAATTCCAAGAACGCAAAGAACGGACTTGCGTCGGAAGAACGAACTCAGAAGGTCACGAGAACACAGAACGCATTTATGAGAATTGAGATGTGTGCGGTCTTCCTGTTGGTCACCTGACCTCCGCCATTGTTTTGCCGCAATGACTTATGGGGCGTGAAGCGATTTCAGCGCGCAAGTCTGCACTCGATGCATCCTCGATATCAAGAGAACACATCCGGGTATTTTCATGCGTCCTCTCTCCTAGCGTTCTTGAGAATTGGAATAAACTTCGACTGTTAATGATGACGTAGAGCAAGGACACGAGAGCACAAGATCGGCGAAGAACGCATATTGAGAAACAGCCAATATAAATATATCTTTATGACATTTCCTGGAGCTTCGTGTGTCTGGTTCTTCGTCTGCAGCGCATATTGAGTTTCTGCACGAGAGCGCCCCCTGGCTTTTGGATGTAATGGCATTTCACTGTAATTCATTGAGAAGCATAGCAAGCATCATCAGCCAATTTATAGGTGCACCCCTAATTTTGGTCAGTGTCTCCGTCAACCAACCACACTTTTTTGCCATGGTTTATGCATCTGATGGAAAACAAACTTTGCCATTTCTCTAATTAGGTTGCTATGTTTTTCCCAACCTATTTGTGTTGATTTGTTATATAAACAAGTGATTTACATAAAGTTATTACCATGCTTGACAATTTTTGTAATAATCAGTTCTTCCGGACCTATGAAAATGATGAGAATTCAGATTTGGACCTTTGAATGTAAACTTTGAGAACCCCTGGTTAAAAGGAACAGTATGTAGGATTGTGGCTAAAACTGGTATTGCAATCACAAAACTTGTGGCTAAAACTGGTACTGCAATCATACAACTGGTGGCCAATACACAACATGACAACATAAACATCAGTTGAGGGCTGCAACTCCACTTTTTAAATGACAATATCCTGGCCGGACCACTGTTGTCAGTGATATTTGAAATGAAAATGATTTCTTAATGTCTAGTGACATATCAGGGTCATTTTATGATTAATTTATATACATTTCTTACATACTGTTCCTTTAAAGGAACACGCCCACATTTTGGGAATTTAGCTTATTCACCATATCCGCCAGAGTTAGATAAGTCCATACATACCTCTCTCATCTCCGTGCGTGCTGTCTAACTCTGTCTGACGCAGCCCCCGCTAGCTTAGCTTAGCACAAAGACTGGAAATGCATGGCTCCAGCTAGTATACTGCTCCCAATAAGTGACAAAATAACGCGATCATTTTCCTATTTATGTGTTGTGATTTGTATAGTCAAACCGTGTACAAATAACAAGGTGATATGAGACACAGCGATCTTTTAACAGTATACATACTGAGAACTATATTCTCTGAAGACGAAGCACTGCCGCATGGGCGGAGTGATTTGTACAACTCTGACCGAACTCTCTGCTTCTCACCAGGGTCTTCTCGTGTGCTGCGAGCAGATCACTCCGCCCATGCGGCAGCGCCCCGTCCCCAGAGAACACAGCTCTCAGCATGTACACCGCCAAAAGATCGCTGTGTCTCATATCACCTTGTTATTTGTACACGGTTTGACTATACAAATCACAACACATAAATAGGAAAATGATCGCGTTATTTTGTCACTTATTGGGAGCAGTATACTAGCTGGAGCCATGCATTTCCAGTCTTTGTGCTAAGCTAAGCTAGCGGGGGCCGCGCCAGACAGAGTCACAGCACGCACGGAGATGAGAGAGGCATGCATGGACCCATCCCACTCTGGGGGACACGGTGAACAAGCCAAACTCCCAAAATGTGGGCGCGTTCCTTTAAAGGTTGGGTTTTTTGTGATTTGGTGTTTTTACTCTCGTTGACTAAGTGTCACACCCCTACTATATAACACCTATCTTTAGTCAGTGGTGCTGAAACAGTTCATATTTAGAAAAGACCTTATAGTATAGAAGTTAACAGTCATTTATGAATGACAATACATCGGGGTCAGTCAGTTGGGAGTTACTCTGAAATCGCATACTGTGACACAGTGCGTACTGAATTAGATGGGGATACCGTTACAACAGTACAGTCTAAGAGTATTAATAAGAGTAGTGTGCATGAAAATAAAACGGACTACATCCGCCATGTTGATACATCACCTAAAACACATTGTCATAACAACAAGTGAGATGTTAACTTGCATGGCATTAAACAAGTGCAATTAAACCACAGGGAACAGCTGTTTTCCTTATGTATTTATACTTGAATAGAGGCACATCACTGCTTTTTGACACTTTTTAAGACTCCCCGACGCTGCCGCCTTTGGGTGACTCCTCACCCTCATAGGATAGTAAAGTTTCCATCGAAAGCACACTTCAAAATCTTGCCAAAAGATACTACTTGCCTCACATACTGATTTTCGCCTACTATATACTGTAGTATAGAATAGTATACGGACCCAGCGCCAGTGTGCTGTAGAGTTTAACTCAAACCCTTAAACAACATTAACCTGTTACTGTGTGTTTGACTGGAGTTGGAACTAAACAAACCTGGAAGACTTTCCAGAAAGTGCTCATCTGTTCTGATCACAAGGGTTATGGCTTATGTGTCTGACTTTTTCCACATTGGTCTACTATTGTGGTTACTCTTATAACAAAATTACACATTAAAAAAACAAAATAAACTCTAAGGTCAGTCGTTTTCCATGTCAGTCAATGGTCTCAGTGAAAACCCCAAACAAACACCTGAAAGACTCCAAAACACCCAATTCCAGACCCTTCTGAAGCCACACAATAGCTTTGAGTGAAATTTAAGTTTTTATTTTTTAAATCCTCTTCTCTGCCACAGCTTCTCAAATGTAATTTATTCTTTTGCAATTCAAACTGATCCTGTTATGCCACATTCAACTATGAGACACATGAGAGCACCTCTTGATGCATATTTGAATTTATGCAATCACAAAATTTGAGATTGAAGATCAAACAAAGCTAAAGATCAAAGCCTTTGAAATATTTTCATTTTAAAATGCTCATTTTCTTTTTTTGAGAAACTTGACAACCTTGACAAATGCTCGACGTTTTTTAGAATCTCTGCTTCTGTATTTAATTGAAAACGTCACACAGGTTTAAAATCCCATGAGGGTGAGGTGAATATATTAAACCAGGGGTGTCAAACTCATTTTAGGTTGATAAATAACGTCACCATGTGAGGGCCGGATAACTTTTTCAAAACTTAGTTTGCTTATAATTGTGTTAATATTAACTAAACAAACTACAAATTAATAAGTGAGAAAACTAGAAAAACACTCAGCTCTGTAAATTACTCTTTTGACAGCCCTAATATACACACAAATTTACACCTGTAAAAACCATAGACTGTAAAAAATTTGTCAATGACGTCACCCAGGTTTGTGAAGAGCTTTTTTGAAGCCAGTAGTAGCAGGTGCTGCTTACTTGGGACATGGGTGAAGCTGAGGTAGTTGGTTGCTGAAATCACGCTCATCTAGCTCGACTCTAGTGACAACAGTCACATTTTACCCTTCACTCAAGTGGCCACGCCCTTAATTATTCAGAACTTTAAGGGTTAATATAATTTAAACAGGCGCAGTGTGTTTAAATGCATTGTTTATGTGTGCATTTGATGTTCTTATTTAATGTACTGTTCATTAAAACAGGTTCATACATCCCAGGGATCCATGTTAATGTTCATTTAATGCAGGTGTGTCCAATACGACCAGTCGATCGCAAATGCAATGCCGGTAGATCGCACATAAGTTAATAACTGTGTATGCTGCTCCACGACTCCACGAACCTCGGGAAAACAAAGCGCCAAATTGGCATTATGGTCTTAGAAAGAAGTCTTTTTGAGTTGCTGCGCATTTCTTCTCAACTGTGTTTTTATAAATCGTATGCCGGCCCGCTGCAGCAGAGTCGTCTAACTTCCTAAATTTGGATGCACATTCTTGCCTTTATGCAGGAGTTGATCCACACGCACGGTGTATGTGCGCGCGATCGATCGACCGACTGACCGAGAGAGAGAGATGCTTCTGATAATGTTGTCATTTTCTAGTTTATTTCATCAAAACCCACATCTCTGCTATTCCGCTATAAGGTGTACTCGGCATGTACTCAAGATTTTTTTTTACTCCTCAAAAGAATGGAGTAATGGTGACAGCCCTAAATTCAACGTAGAGATAGTCCTCCTAACACACATTTAAAGTGTTATTTAACAATTTAACAGTGTTTTGTTAAAAAATGTTTTTGGCAGGTAGGTATTGTCGGCTTTATCATTTTAAAAGTAGATTGCCACACAAAATAGGCTGGACACCCCTGATTTAAAGTTTATGCTGAAAAAAGTACATATAGCTGCTAATTGTATTTGTTGTTTGCTGATTTTCAAAATAAAACTTTTTAAAATGTTTTCAGTGTGTGTATCAGTTCTTTTTGAACATTTCCATCTCAATTTAAGAAAACCATGATAATATTGAGCCTTCATTTAACTTCCTCTGTATGGAACCATATCAGAATTATACCTTATTCTTATACCTTACCATCTCAGCATGTAAATCACTCGTGCTTGCCGCCTCTTCCGCGTCTGGTGTCATTGCTACATTACAGTATCTAGTACATTTAAAGGCATAAAATATCGCCATTATGCTTTTAAATTGTGCTTCCTTACATTTCTTCGACCACTGTATCAACATCAGCAGTTTTGGGGCAGTTGCTACTCTCATTTCTAGACGGTGTGTGTGAGTCCTGACCAGCCACGACATTTAAAAGAAACCATTTCTAAACTAGAACCCACTGCTGTTCATTACGTTTTGCCAGCGCAGAAACTGATTCATGGCCATTTCATACACCGTACGCAATAATAAATCATCATGCTGGCCAGATGGACACCGTTGTGGGCTGTATGTTTGACACCCCTGTATTAAACTGTTTGTTAAATGTTGTTTATGTTTAGGTCTATATCCTACTTTTTGTCAAGACGTACATTCATTGTATTTAACAAAAATATTCACACACTCACGCTATTTCTTGAGCTTCACTTTGTGAAACTGTTGATGTCAAGCGAACAGCACAGTTGCTGTAATTTCCTGAAGGTCAAAGCTTTTATTTACTGTCACATTTTCCTTTTATACATTATCAAAAAAAATCTTAAAGCACATATTTATAAGAAGTGGTCAAAGATAAAAGAAAAGCAGATGTCTGTTGGAATTCAGAAAGCATCGCACAAGAACAAACATTTTCACAGATCTCAGATAGCAATTTCATGGATTTATCTGTGTGTATTATGTTTCGATATGTGAGCTGAATGTTGTTTATGACAAAAACGCTTTAGCTTTATAAGCAATTGATATGCAGTAATTATATGTGCCACACATTTTAATATCTCATTGCATCTGGGAGTATGCGCAGGTATTATTTTCATGCAGCTGTGGGCTGTCCTTTTTATTCAAACTGACAAGTTATCTGCGATTACTGAGGTGAGGCACCATTTCTTAAAGTGCTTTGACACAGCCAGCAACTATTCCTGACAGCAAGCCAGTCATGTGCAAAAGCCCTTTCCTCTCTAGAAATGTGTGTTAGGCAGAGATAGAGAGCAAACACACTCACAAATACAGTAAAAGAGAGCTATTTCAGCCGTCTGCATCTACGGTAATGTCCATGAAACTCTCTTCCAGCTACAGCATTAACGTAGTCAATAAATTAATAAAACCTTCATTGTCATCACACTTCTGTGTCTTACTAGGCTCTTCAGTCAGCATTAAAACCAGGGGTGCACATAACTGGTGCGCATGCACGAGTAAAATAAGCAATGACACAGCTCTACAAGGCGCTTTTGCATACCAACGTTGCTGGAATTTTGTTACATAGTTACCTAATTTACTGCAACATAAGGGATTTCTCTGTGCATCATTGGTAAGATAATAATGTGTGTTGTTAGCAGCGATGCAACAGTCACTGGCCCGATCGGCCAATTTAAATATTTAAGATTTCAATACTTGTTTGATACGGTTTGTTTGTACGCACCTCTTAATCGCGAGTGCAGTCCACATCTAAAGGCTTCAGACAGCTTGCTAATACAATCAAATGGTAAAGACAGTGTGATTTTTTTTTTTTAAATATAAGCAGTTCAGAAATAAAATGCGTGTGTAACAATATATTGGATCCGTGCGTTTAAAGTGACAGTACACCCAGCATTTTTAGGGCATATACCTGATGCTGTTTTTAATTTTAATCAAACCACAAATAAAGAAAATCATAATTTATTTGTCTTGACTGAATAACTTTGGTAACTTTATCTCATTAACACAGTAAAGACTACGCAGTATTATCTGATTACTTTATTCAGTGAAAACTACAGACCAGCCTAAAAAAATGAACAGCAATTTTAATTTCATTTGTATGTTTGTTATATTGTATTTATTTGTGCTATTGCTCAAAATTTGATTTATTTTTTAATACTGACAATTTACTTGTCTTTAACAATATTTGATATGTATTTGAGTTAGGCTAGTACAGGGGTGTCAAACTCATTTTAGGCTGAGGGCCGGATGGTAAATAACGTCACAAAGTGAGGGCCGGATAATTTTTTTAAACCTTAGTGTGCTGATAATTGTCTTAAAATTAACAATTAATTAGTTTGCTTAGCAAGAAAACCAGAGAAACACACAGCTCTGTGAAAACTACATTTCATAAGTCACACTCATTTTGTACATATTACACACACAAATTTACATCTGTACAAAACCCACTGGCCTTAGGTTGAAAAGCTTTAATATAACTTCTTTTGCCTTAATGCCAAAATTATTTATAAACCATTCACTTTTCTTTGTAATGAGAACAGTCATTTAGAAAATGAAAATGCTATATGGGGCAGTGGCCCAAAAGCAAAAAGGGCACTATGGGGGGTGGTACTATTATTATGGTTTTAATGAAGTATTATAAATATGTATATATTAGACAAGTGATTATAATGGGAAATATAACGACAAGAATTAAAGTCTGCTAAACATTCAATATGATTTACCTGCTGGCTTGATGGAGCTTTGAATCCATGTTTGCAATGTTGAACTGCCTTTAGCAGCCTCTCTTTCCGTTCTGTGTCGTTATTTTGTGAAGGCATTGGTGTTTTTTGTATTTTTTTTCTACAAAGTGTGCCAACAACAGCAAATTTAGTGTTTATATTAACTTAGATCTGATCGGGAACATTAAATCGATTAGACAAGCATTGTAAGGTTAATACTAAGAATGTGGATATTTTGTTGTTGTTTGCTTGCTAAGTTGTTAGCACTTTTAGAACACCGACAGCAAATCATTACCGGAAGAAATACATAAACAAACTTACAAATGACTAATTCTGCGGTTTAACAACTGATATAATGTAATGAATCTACCTGTTAATGCAACGAACTTCGGAAACTGACAGAGAGTGAACACCGTCACAGAGATGCTGCGGAGCGGTCGGGAAAACACGAAGTGGATCGCTGGAATCAGTGGATCTTTAGCGGAGCGGTATAAAACGGCAAGAGATTTTTGGGCACCGTGTTTAGTCTATGTTCCGCGTTTTGCTGCTTTCCGCAAGTCTCTCATATTAAAAATGAACTAGACACCCGCCTGAAAGGGTTTTTAAAATATGTATTTAATATTTAATAAAACTGTATAAATCATCATGCGGGCCGGATTGGACAGGTACGGCCCGCGGGCCGCATGTTTGACACCCCTGGGCTAGTAGTTATTTATAAAGGTTATATGGGTGATGAACAATACCCAGGCATATTGTATTTTATGTACATCGTCTACAAGTCTTTCCCACCATTGACGAGTTATCTTGTCACTTAAGAGAAATCATTGCATTAAAAAATGTGTTCCTGATGAATTTTTATGGTAATCTGCAATACCGCGATTATCCACTAGATAAAACTTACCCAATTTATGAAAAAACTGAAGCCAAAACATTAATTCCAATATTAAACTCTGTATAATAATTGTTCTGAATCTGATCTCTAACAAAATTCCTTCACAAAAATTCAATTATTTCAGCTTTTTGCTAAAAAATATATTTTTTAAGAAAAATACCCATATTTAAGAATTTATAAGCAGAGAAAAAAATATAGATAGAATGAAACTTTTTCCCTGTTTTGTTTGCTTGTTTATTGTCTGTTTGAAAGCAGAGGGTCTCTTCTTTCATTTGATATTTTTGTATGTTTATATATTTTTAGAAGAACATTTTCCTAGAAGGCATTTTGTGAAAATCACACAAAATGCTGGCAGCAACTTTTCAAAAAAATGGCTGTCGGGGAATGAGTTAAACCAAAGAGATATGGTGAAGAGAGTAGTCAGGAGATTAGTGATGATGACAGCATGTAGGGTGTCTGTGCTTTGAATAGCGTGAGTACCAAACAACATCTCCAGGTGCTCCTTTGAAAATCAGGACAAAAAAGTTATGTGCACCCCCGATAACCGAATGGACCTGGTGACAGAGAATGGTGTAAGATAATGACCAGCCAGTTTTTAAATGCTTTGAGAGAACATTAAATGTAAACAATTCAATAAAAATATGAAATTTCATTTTTTTTATACCTGTTTAGTCACCATCACCATACTTACTCGTAAGTTGTTCTGGTGAGACAGTAAAACAATATTCACAACTCGCTAGTAAAATACAAGCTAATAGAGAACTTGTTAAAAGTGAGAATAGGTCAAAGTGTTACCAAAAGTTTAAGGGGTGCAGCATTATTATTTGGTAAAAAAGGACACCTGTGTGAACATGACTTCATACATTTACAAATCACATTGACATCAGTTGGTTAAAATGATGCAGTTTTAAGAGGAGCTCTCGTAACATTTATGTGTAAATGCCACATGTGATATTTTATGAGTGGCTTATGCACACTGTTGTTAGTTATTCTATAAGAAATATCCTTAGACTTTTTGGTCCAAATATGGCAGATTTACATTTCACTGTTAGTTATATATTATAAAAACCAATAATGTGACAAATCTTGAATATGTTTTAGTTTATTAGGAATAAATGTTATTTAGATCATTTAAAAGCAAAGAAAAATGGCATAAATTGATCAAGTGTTTTCATTGGTGTACACTGTGTCACCTTTTAAGAGCAGTCGGTTCTTCACAAACCCATTACTGATCATTCATATCACTGAGAAAAATCTCTGCATCTGCCATGTGTTTTATGTTCTGCCAGCGCTCATGAATATATTTCTGCCATCTGTCTCTGAACTGAAAGTTGAGTAATGCTATGCAAAATGGCGTTTTCTCTGACCCGTGTAGCTGTATATTAAAAAAGAGGCTGTGGTGAAGGAGGGAGTTTATTTTCCTTTATTTGCTTCCTCAGCGGTTTTCTTTAACGTCACATTTTGTGCCTCTCCCGCCTTCATAAACCCTGCAGGGCTATAAAATCTGTGAAGGTTATATAGGTTGTGGTCAACATGGCCCTGTGGTGCCTTTTGTCATATTGCTGTTGCCGCCATTTTATAAAAGCAATAAGCTGCTCAAGGCTGTGTGTTACATAACTTTTACCACGGGGTAAGTGATGTTCTGCCCCTCTTGAGTTGTGGTAAAATTAAAATAATGCACAGCCCTGAGTAATGTTTTGTTTGAATAATGTGGTAAAATACTGACATAAATACATGTTTTACTTTATTAAATATCATGGACTCCCTAATTTTGAAGTAAAAAATGTGAAAAAAATGACAATTAATATGCTATCATGTAAAAGGGTAGAAGGTATGGCAATTTGAATCATTTCAAGCTACATTTATAATAAAACCACATGCCACTGAGGTGAAAATTAGTGCAAAAACAGCTTCATGTTATGTAACAGCTTATTTAAAACAAAATATAATAATAAATAAATACAATTGTTTCTATGAGTTACATTGTGAAGTCTGATTTACACCTGTGAATGTTGTGAGACACCACACGGTCCTACTACCAAGTACCAACACTGCATATTAATATGGAATATATATATATATATATATATATATATATATATATATATATATATATATATATATATATATATATATATACTGATGACCAACAGTTACTAGCTGTAGTGAACATGCAGGCTGATGTACCATGGGATGATGCCCAACACCAGGTGGGAGACACAATTAGCTATCAGGGATAAGAGGTTCAGGGAAAAAAGATTCATTCTGCCTCTGATGTTTTAAACCCACAAAACAGCCTCTTCATAAACAGATGTTGGATGTTATCATGCACGGCTTTGAACTCTGATTAATTATTTGATTATTCAAAACAAATGAAATATCAAGAGTGCAAGAATCCAAATGGTACAGGGTCAAGCTAAACTAGCATTTGGATTGATGAAATAAAATGATTGTCTTTCATGTTGAAAGCTCATGGAACGATACTGTATGATATTAAATGTTATTAAAGGGATATTTCACCCAAAAATGAAAATTCTATCATAATTTACTCACTTTCATGTTGTTACAAACCTGTATAGATTTCTTTGTTCTAATGAACACAAAGGAAGATATTTTTAAAGGAATTTTTGTAACCAAATCTTTCATGCGCCCTATTCACTTCTCTTTTCCTACTATTAAAGTGAATGGGGCTCATGATGAGTTTGGATACAAACATTCCTGAAAATATCTTCCTTTGTTTTCATCAGAACAAAGAAATTTGTACAGGTTTGTAACAACATGAGAAAAAAATTCATTTTTGGATGAACTATCCCTTTAACTCTTTAGCTGCCAGCATTTTTTAAAAAAGTTGCCAGCCAGCGCCAGCGTTTTTCATGACTTTCACAAAAGTTGAATGCCTTCCAGGAAATGTTCTTCTTTAAATAAACAAACATACAATATACCAAATGAAAGAACAGATCCTCTGCTTTCAAACAAGCAAAACGTTTCATCCTACCTTTATTAGTTCCCTTGTAATCACCTCTCAAATATGGGTAGGATTATCCAAAAAGCTGAGATAATTCCATTTTTGTGAAGGCCTTTTGAAAGAGATCAGATACAGAGCGAACTTTAAAACATGCACGGACATGCCGCTGCTTGCCCTAGAGCTATACTTCCGGGTTGGAAAAGTTGAGGTAATGCGGAAAGCCAGAAATACTCGTAATTGGCAGGGAAGCGTTTTCTCTTCATAGACGAGATAACTTGTGAATGGCGGCGAAAGAGTTAATGAATGAATCTGGACTTGATAGACTGATAAATACTTATGGTTTCATGTTTCACAATTTTATAATATTAGTCTGTACTAGGGATGTGCATTTATGTCATTTTTTCATTTTAATTAATCCATAGGTCTGAAAAACGAGTACTCGATTAACTGGGGGCGGGGCAATCAAAGGGGCATGTCATGTCATGTGAAAATGAAAATATTTTTATTAAAAACACTCAAATAAAACTTAATTTTGAAGAAACTATGAGAGAACAATGAGCACATACTAGATTAATAATGAATTTAATGTTTTTAACAGAAATCTCTAACAGGAAAAGCTGCGTGATGATGTGAAACTAATGGGTTAATAAACACAAACTGATGCGCTTTCTATATGACGCAGTCTACATAAGATTAAGCCTTATATACAACATAAAAGTATTTTACAACGTGCATTTATCTGCACAAAATGCAAGACTTAAACTAAGTTACGTAGCTACTAGTAAAGTTAAACTTCCGTTGTGGATGTGCACTGTAACAGCGCACTTTTAAACACATCCAGTCAAAGCACAAGCTTCATAACATTAACCAGCTTTAAGTCTTTTGCTATTATTTTAGCGATTGGCTGTGTCGTGTGACTCGTGTCGTTCACTCACCTGTTCTTAGTCAAGATGTAATCTTAATGCTCGTATCGCTTTCTGGTATCTCTTGACGTTTGATGTTTAAATATGAGATGAAATGAAGGAACTTGTGATGACGCTGTACATTTTGCATCTGACTGACTGTATTTTCGTCCTACCGAAGTGAATTCCAAAATCACGGCATCCTTTCAAACCATAATGCTGATGTGATGTGAAGTGTGTTCAGCTTAACAGAATTGTGGATCGGTGTATGCCGCAGCGCGGGTGCGCGGACTTTATCTGTTTTTTTAAATCATGCATGTTAACTTACTGATGTCATATGCCGGTCTGCGTGGCTTAACACAACTTCAAGCATGTGACGCACCCAGGCTTTTACCACCACAGGCGCTTGTAATGCTAACCAGACATCCAAATGATGCCATAACCACAAAAAATATATAAATAAAAATAAACCCACATGATCATCGTTTTCGTGATCGATCATCGATGCCACGTTCGAGTACTCTAAAGTAGAAATATAAAAGAGCGCAACATTCACTTCAACTGAAAGTGTTTGTGTGTGTGTGTGTGTGTGTGTGTGTGTGTGTGTGAGAGAGACAGACTTTTCATCAAAGTCCACTGAGAAAAAAAAACGCATAGACAGCAGTACACGCTCTTAAAAATAAAAGTGGTTTTGGTTCCTCAGAGAACCATTTTGCCAGAAATTGTTCTTCTGCTGCATTGTGAAAAATCCTTAAATGTAAAGTCCCTCTATAGTTTTTTTCACTTAACTCCTTTTTGAGCATCATAATAGAATATGTATTAGTTTTCATGTGACAGTAAATGAAGGTCCACGTGGTGGTAACATGTATCTTCACCTGCACTTTATAATTTATGATATTCTTAAGGATTCACCGAATATTCGGCCACTGAAAATTTTCAGAAAGACTTTTATCATCGAAACAATATGGCCGAAATGTCGTGATGACGCAAACAGAAACCGCGACCTGCATGTGCTTTTCTGAAGCAACATGTCTGTGGTGTGTATGTATTTAACCACAAAAAGGCGCTAAAGTGAGCAGCTTAGAGGCACATGCGGTTTAATGTGTTCGGTCCAGACGTGATCATCACAGTATGCCCTTCAAAGATCAGAACTTTAGTGAGAGTCGCGCAAATGTGTCCATTAACATACATGTGCCGAATAAAGCAATGAAAAACAACATAATGTTTTTATGTGGAGTGACTGTTTATGCTGCGCTGTTTGGGATTTCCCCTCGGTCTCAGTGTGCACACGCGTTTAAGTGCCCTCAATACTTATTCATTTAGCTGACGCTTTTATCCAAAGTGACTTACAATCTGGAGCAACTAGGTGTTAAGTGTCTTGCTCAGGGACACAACGGTGTGTTACAGTGGATTCGAACCCGGGTCTCTCACAGCAAAGGCGTGTGTCTTATCCACTGCGCCACCACCACCGCTAATAGCTCACACACGAGAGAGACGCGTTTCAAAAAACAAGCGAACATAAAATCTAGGGATGCTCCGATCGATCGGCCGATAATGCTTGCTATGTTTCTCAATGAATTACGGTGAAATGCCGCTACATCCAAAAGCCAGGGGGCGCTCTCGTGCAGAAACTCAAAATGCGCTGTAGACGAAGAACAATACATACGCAGCTGTGATGACACACAGCTCCATGAAATGGCTGATGGATATATTTATATTGCTGTTCTTCAAACATTTTCAGGTATTTTCACAATAATAAAGAATATATGTTTAATAATTATGTTTGACGAGTGTTGCTTTTTCAAATGCATGTTATAAACAACTCAAACTAACAGTGATTTTAGATCGATAAGGACTTAATGATCAAAAGCCGTAGTACATGAAATAGCTGTAATAAGATCGGCTGTCCGATTCAGAATAGTGGAGATCGGCATTGATCGGAGCATCCCTAATAAAATCTTTTTGTTATTGATGGGGCACATATAAACAAAATGATCTCTACAGTATTGTTTATCTAATAAAAACATTTGTTTATGTCTTAAGTGAATTATAGAGTTCGAAACCAGTCTGTGCTTATTTGGTCTTAAAGAGACAGTAACCTCAATTAACCTACTTAAGTCTGTGTCATTAATGTTAATCAAACAACCCAAGACATAGAAAAAAATCACTTATGTGGCTCTAAAAAATATTTAATTCGTACAATAAAGACAGTGTTATTATTCATTTAATTTGATTTCTGTACCTAATGCTAATTTCAGACCTTATTAATGTACAACTTATAAATTTTTGCAATTTCTTTATTTTCCCACCCCCTTTTTGCTGATCCGAAAAATAATCCGATCCATGCCTCAAAAACTGTAATGTGATCCGAACCGTGAGTTTTGTGATTTGTCACACACCCCTATCATCATTTATCAAAATATTTTCTTCATTATTTATCACAATACTTCCAAAACATTTTTTTCCTACTATGGAAGTCAATGGACACTATATGCTGTGTGTTTACCATCATTTCTCAAAATATCTTCTTTTGTGTTCATCAGAAAAAATGTATTCATACAGGTTTAGAACAACATGAGGATGAGTAAATGATGACATAATTTTCATTTTTGGGTGAACTATCCCTTTAAAGATGACTTGTTCAACAGTCTGTCTGTCTTCACCACAATCCCTATCCAAATACAGCACACTGTTTATACACCAGCAGTAGCTTAAAACCACAAACAAAACACGGCAGCTGGTTTACAGCATTACTGGATGATGATATGCTAAAGTCTCCGTTGCCATTGCTATCGCTTACATCATCCACATAAGTTTACAGCCATGAGTCACTAAAATGTTCAGATGGCATCTAGTGACATTTTGTTGGAAAATTGAAAGTAAGAATTGACTCGTGAATGATCATTTAATGATGATGAATGACTCGAATGGCACAATATTACGGTGCCTGTGTGCAGTCAACAAATCAGAGACAAAGTACCATCAGATTTTCAGACATTTTAATACAAGATGCAGTCTGTCTCTGTCACGGGTGTTAACAGCAGGTATAAACAGGGCCGAGGTGGTCAGGGTAATATAGAAATTCTATTCTTGACTTTAACAGGTGGAGAAAAATGTGCAGTCCACATGAGCCGTGCCCCTGCAGCACTTGCATTAATTACACAGTGAGGGATCAACATTATGCTCTCATATTGCATAAATCTCTTCATCAGTTACAGCCTATGCGCTTTTTTAGGCATCGATCTGTGGAGGTACTCTGTTGACTTGCTAATGAATCAGGGAGTGGGTGTTCTGAAATGGATCCCTGAACACCTCACACCAGCAGCTCATTACCAACGCCGGCCCAACGTTATCCTGCGCGTATGTTAGAGGTGACAGAACGAAGCTTAAAATCTTTGCAGCACTCGGTCAGACTGCACTAAGAACGCGAGGCTAAGACCCTTTGCACGTGAGAGGTGTTTGGATGCCTTATTGGATCAAACTTCTCGGTCCAATGAATAAAACATTTGGTGAGCATTGAATGTCGCACATTGTGGCTTCCAGACAGCAAATGTCAGTGATATGTGTTTGTCTAGTTTGGGTAATACTGCGAACACATGCTTCCATCGGCTCAGATGGCAATATTTGGATTGTGCGGTGAAGCTAATCTTTTAATCTTTTTTGTGATATTTGCAAACATGTCTGTTAGGCTTCCGCAATGTCTTCGGTTGAATGCAGGAAATAAGTTTATGAGATTTTCTACTAAATTGAATACCCGTGTGAAACCTCTCGTGGCTTTCCAGGATTCTCACCAACGTGATACATGAGACTAAAACACAGTGCCAATTCCCTAAACAAAGTCACTCCAATTTAGCATCTGGGATGCTTGAAAGCAAAACCTTTCTTCTCATTCACATACTACTCGCGGTTCAGTTTAATTGGCTACCATATTTGATGTGCCATGCCTATTTTTGACACAGAATCCCCTGTAGGCGAGTAAGGCTAAACTCAAGTGCACTTCATTAGAGCAAAATATATACAAAATATTAACATAGACTGGACTTGACTTGATAAACATGAGAATCACTGACAGCAGGTTGACACAAACAAAGACTTTGAAAACTTTAGGGCTTTAAACACACGGCCTAACAAGATTCATCTGACAGTAAATAAGACAACATTTGTTTGCCTTAAAGCGCAGACCGCTCGGCTTATGACATTAAACTGTAACAACAAGAGTGATTTGAGAGTAGATGGTGTGTAAAACAAATTTAAAGGCCGGGTATATTTCTGACAATTGTTCCTAAACCCATTATAAAAGTTAGTAAAGTATTGCTAAATCACGTTACAAAGAGTTTGAAGTGTGGAGTTACACCGTTTAATAGTGTTTCATCATTTCTGTGTTCAGGATTATTTGGGCAGGGTTAAAAGGGTGTCTTGGTGATGTACTGGAGCCACCGAGCATCCATTCAGGTTTTAGCAGTATTGGAAAGTTGAGAAAGCGAGAGCAGCATTCCCGCGAGTGGCTGTGGTTTCAGAATCCATGTATCTTTTGTTTATTTGTTTTTCCAAGTGAAGCCAAAATTTTTCTTTTTTTCTTTTAATAATTTTACATTTTCAAAGTTTATTCAGTATTTGTTTCCAAAAACAAGGGAAAACGACTTCTTTTTTCAAATTAAATTTTTGTGCTCAAATCAAAAATGGAATAAATGGATAACAAGCACAACACCATCACATTTCTTTTTTTTTATATGGATGCCAGTGCCATGACCCTTTGTAGAGGTCTGCATTCCCGCAGCTCCTGTAAGATTCTTCTGGCGCAGGATTAAATTAAAACAAAAGATGGTTACGGTTGAAACTCTGGTGTAATTTCTCTTATGAAAATTAGCCATGGTTTTATTACAGTCAAAACCAAAAAAACATGGTTGGTTAGTGTAGTAAAACCATGGTTTTGCTGTAATCAATACACCAAACAAACATGGTTACTACACTTTTACCATAATAAAACCATGGTATATTTTCGTAAAGGTTAGACATGAGCAAGGCGGGTCTGACAATCCACTTGTTAAGTTAACTTATGGCGTAAGGAAGTCTTCAAGGTCAAAGAATCACAGACAGCAATATATTATTAATTCGTAAAAAAAAAATCCACGTCCATGAGTCCATGTCTGGTCATCTCGAATTTTCTAATGGAGCTAAAAAAATAGGATAGGGTGTTTTGTTAGTTTTGCATTATGATATGAGTGTGTGATTTTTTTTTTGTTTTTTCCCTATGGCAACCCAGTCTCATGTAAAAACGTACCCTGACTACGTTGGTCCAATTTGCAAAACGTAGAGGAGTTACAATAATGGCCCTAGAATTGTATGACTGTTACATTTTTTTTCGCCTATTCTTTTAATGGCCCTTGAATTGTATGACTCTTACGTTTTTTATTTTCGTCCAAGTCACGTGACTTTCAAGCTACCGGCCGTGAGAACAAAAAACATGGCGGACATTCTCTCATTTTTAATGGAAAAATCTATATTTTGAGTTAGTTTCTGAATAAAAAGAAGTTTTGATTACATTTCTAGCGAGAAATATATACTTTACTTTCATAATATTCACTCAGTGAATTTACATAATCATCGCTTGCTTGATTCTTACGCAGATTTTCCAGATCTCGCCAGAATAATGTGAAACTGATACGTTTTGGTTGCTATGGACACTGCCAGGGCTCGTCACATGACGTCTTTTAAAGACTTTATTAAAACCGCGTTCAGCTACAGGTAAAACAACATTCAGAGGTGATTTTAACAACGCTCCACGGCGCGTGAGAGTAAGCATTTTAAGCGTTTTCTGATCATGTAGGTAAGTGCTTTTATTAGACGTGATGCATGCTGGGTGGGAAATTATTTTTTATCAAAGACTCGTTGATGGCAATTAATATAGATATGAATATACATTTTGCAACCCTGTATCACATGAAATACGTTCTGAGGAAACTATTTTGCAAATCGCAATTACGTTACATGCCAACATATAAGCAGTGCTATTACGTTGGTCCTTAACCTAATATGACCCGTCACCATGGACACAAGGGGTCGGATATCTAAAGTTAAATATTTTTAACTTACGCGTGAAATGGTTGATTTTAAAAATATATATATTCAAAGTAAACAACAACAGCCCAGGTTTAGTAAACATTTTTTTATTGAAACTATAAATAAATATTCTGCATCCATTTTAGGTGTGCCACTGTGGGTGGCTCCCGCACACCCCCGTGGCTACGCCCCTGCCGTGACCCAAATCTCGTTCTCACATCATCGCGATGTTTATCATCTATTTACAAACGTAGCCAGTCGCCACATCTTTGTGAGTATACCATTACATTTCTGTTTGTTCGATATTAAATTCATTATATGTTTTTTATTAATCCAGATCGGCTTCTAAATGTTGTCTGAATTGTATTGGTCATATTACATTCTTTTTGTTCAAAATAGTGATTAGCGCGTGATTAAAAGTCACCTTATGTTAGTCACCATTAACATAACGTGACAGATCCTAGATCATTTTATTATATTCATATTTTTGGAATTAACTACCAATGTTCTTCTACAGTGGTATTTTGTGTTTATAGTACACAAATCATACCTTGTTTCTACCGCAGTTAGTTTACTTCTACTGTGGTAGTACAGTAACAGCAAACCTTATGCTTTTACCACAGTAGTTCAGCCTTTTTATACATAGTAAAAAACAGTAACAACAACAACACCATGCTTTTAATACATTTGATGTACAATTCAGAAATCTTTAGACATTCAGATCCTTCTTTTTTGGTCAGTTTTAATCTATTGCCGTTTTATTTATTTATTTATCTTATTATATAGTCTTATGATAGTGGGCGGGTCTTGGGGTTTGTTGTAAATAGTTATACACATAAAATGTTTAGTAAATAAAGAATTTAAAAAATATATCCAAAGTTTGTAATTCACAATTTTTTTGTCTTGCAGTTTCTTCACATACATCTCATACTCCTCCATCTACACGCGCCACAACATTTAAACCAACGGCTCTTTTAAGAGCTATCACTTGCAAAAGCTCTCCTCACTCACTCACTCACTCACTCACTCTCCAACTCACTCACTCACTCTCCAACTCACTCACTCACTCTCCAACTCACTCACTCACTCTCCAACTCACTCACTCACTCACTCACTCACTCACTCACTCACTCACTCACTCACTCACTCTCCTATAGGGCTGTGCGGGAGGGTCGTCTGCGGTTCTCATGCGTGTTTCATCGGTGGAGCAGGTTCCGTGATTGGAGGTGGGTCGCCGTCGGCTGCTTTCGGATGGAGAGGCATTTGTTGCACAGACACGTGGTTCGCCAAAAAGCTAGGCAAAATTGCATAGATTATCGGAGTCGATTTTCCTCGATTTGAACCCGATTTTGCCTGGCTTCTCTGTGAACTACGTGTCTGTGTAATAAATGCCGCTCCATCTGATAGCAGCTGATGGCGATTTACTTCTAATCTAAACGGAACCGGCTTTACTGATGAAACACGCATGAGAATTGCAGACGATTTTTTTTTGCACAGCCCTACTCTCCTACGCTTTCACACTCACACACACACGCACACACACACACACTCTCTCACTCTCTGTTTGTCACTCTTTCAATTTGTTTTGCCTATTTCTATTTGCATTCTTCATTCTTTCAATATGGCATCTTCAGGTTTTGATCAGTTATGTCAGGAAGCTGCAACTATTTCAAAGCATCTTGAAATGAAAGCTGACAATGCTGAACTTGAAGCAGCTACCAGGGAGGCTGAAGAAATTCTACAAATGTTTAATCCTACACTGGTAAAGTTAATTACATTTCAGTTTTCTTCTTCATTTGGTTAATTTTTTATTTACACTTAAGTTGCTTTAATACATGTATATTTTTATCTGTTCATAGATTTCCAAGTCCTTACTTTCAATCACTTTTAGCATTATTTTAACATGTTTATTTCGAATTGTTTTTTCAGCTGAAAAAGAAGACCAAACGAGTGATTTCCTGGACTCAACAGACACAGTGAACTTTGCACTGCATTTCAAAGGTAATATTGGTTATATAAAATATCTGTATATCCACAGAAATGGACTCAGGTCCGTAATAGTGTCAATATACATAATATAGTTTTATAAAATAATATAGTTTTATAAAATTGATTGTTGTCTGTTGTTACATCTGTAGCCAGCTTCTCAGCCGCAACACTGAGAACCAGAGTTGAAGTCAATGTACTGCTGAGAAAGTGCAAGATCTATTTAACCAAAAATATAGTAAGCATATGTCCAAACACTTTTTAAGTCTTGATAACCTTATATACCTTCATGTTTTCATGGCATTATTATCAAATCAATAACTTATTTGTGTCCATCAACCATGAGATTATGACACATTACCGACTGTTTACAGCCTGTACACTGGCTCTTAACGGGATGGGAGAGTCACAATTGTCCAACTGTGTTACAATGTGTAACATGTACATGCATGTGTTTGCCCGTGTCTTTCAGAGGATGTCATAGGTACCGGAAGGCTCCCCTACCAATCCCTGGTAAATCATGGCATGACAGTTAAAGTTGCAGGACTGCCCAACAGCCTCAAAAAGCCATCCTATTATGGAAGGAACCAGTTGGAGGCCATTTTGCAAGCTGCTGAGGAGATTTCATTTGAAATCAGTAAGTGAGATTAACAGTGGTTTTGTTTCTCCAGCTGAGTTTCGGCAGATCATTTGGCTCTATGCAAAGTGGGAAAAATAAGTTAACTAAACAATAATACGGGCCTACATGTGAGTATTTGTATAGTGCAGCACTGGTTGGGTTAATTTTTGACCCATAACGAGGAAATATTGGATAGATCAAATGCTGGATTGTTGTTATGCAACCATGGGGTATAATAACCCAGCAGTTGGGTTAAAACAACCCAGCATTGGGTCAATGTTAACCCAGTGGTGTGTTCTGTCCAATATTTACACAACATGTGTAAAAGAAAGAACCCAGACATTTTTAAAGTTTGGGCCACTATATTTCTCCATGTCCCCTCACCCCAACCAGTCGAGGCAAATGGCTGCCCATTATAAACCATGCTCGAGGTTGCTGCATATTAAAAGGAAGTTGCCATTGCACTCTCAGAAAAAAAAGGTATAAAAGTTGTACCTTTTTGTCACTGGTACACTACCTTTTAAAAAGGTCCTAAAATTTACCATTTAGGTACAGATATGTACCTATGAGGTACCAGCATGTAGCTTGGCGGTACCAATGTATACCTTTTAGGTACAAAAGTGTACTTTTTGAAAAGGTACTGCCCCAATGTCAACTTTTTTATCTTCATGTACCTTTTTTCTGAGAGTTTGTAGCCTAATAATATAAAGAGTACAGTATGTGCTAGACCTACTCTGTTTGAATAGTGCTGTAAGGTAACTTTGTTATGAATTGGCACTTTAAAAATTAAATGTAATTCAATTGAAACAGATTACGGTTATAGATTCTGTATGTGTCTATGACAGTTTGTAAGGGATGTAACACTATTTCTCAGTTGCAGTTTCCTCATTAAAGTGGACACATTTTCTAAAAAGGCCCCTCTCCAGAATATCCTATAGCTGTTTAGTTGAATTTGACTAGTGATTGTGATGGCCCTTGGCAACAGTTGAATTTTATCTATAAAATAATATTTCTTCATTAATACTGCTGTGTGATGCAGAAAGACCAGTTATTTGTTATGCTTCTAAGTGTTTCTTTTTTCCCTATACATTAATTAGATGCAGCACAATGCAAATCCACTGACAAAGCAGAAGGAATGTTAGAGGCGATGGACGCAGAAGGTACGCTGAGTTGTTTTTATTTTATCTTTAAATACATATATAACATTAAACTTAAGAAGCATAGTTTACTAGATATGTAATTGTGGTCATTACACTGTACATTTTACCACTGTACACATTATTAAAACAATAATCAAATCAAAAGATGAAATCTGTGTGTGATAGTTTAACTTCAAAGTATCTTCAAATCAACAGACACAGCAGATGTTGCCAAGAAAGTTTAGAGGCCATGTGTGAAAATTGTATTTCTTTTCATTGTAATACATTTTGAATGGTATTGCTTAAGTTCAAGCTTAAAACTACTCTTCTGAAAAGTCTGCCATTGATATTGGACACAAAGAGAAAAGCTCACTTGTATGAAAATTACAATTTATAAATACAATATTTATTCAGGTGACATTTAACATCTTCTATAGACCATTTTGCAAGATGTAAACAACACTGGTCCAGAAGCACTTTCTGTATCAGTTTCTTAACACATCATAAACGTTGGGATAAAATACAACCAACAGGACATAGAAAATTTAATCAAAAAGTTAAAGAAACATTTTTAAGATGTTTTCTTTATGTGGGAAATACAACTGTTACAAACTGAAACAGATAGTGTTTCTGGACCAGTGTTGTTTACATCTTGCAAAATGGTCTATATGGTTTGTATTCTGATATTTTACACTTTGAATTGGCTGTTGATATTTAGATGCAAACCATGAATGGTACTGTATCTGTATTTAACCTACAATTTACTAATTAACTATTGACAGTATAAATGTTGACACATTGCATTATGAATTAGATTCAAACGTTGTATTAAGAAAGTTGTTATTATGTTTTATGTTCTACAGAGCTGGAAGAACAGTCCTCAGAAACAGCCACCGCTGTAGCTATCGTGATGACTGCAGATTAAGGTATCTTTTCAAATTGTGCTGATTTTTATGTCCCATTGAGAATAATAAGCTCTTCCTTATAGTAGACCAGGCCAAGTAGACCTGGTTTGGTAGTTTCATCAGACTACAATACTTTAACAAGAACAGATATTGGAACAGAACCATAGACCAATCCACTACACTGTGACACATTGTGACCCTTTCAAGGGGCAGTTTCCAAATTACAGTTAGTAATGCTAAAACTGAAGAATAAAGTGGTGGTGAGATTTGTTAAAATTGAGTTACACTTCTGAATCATGTTTGATTTACATACATTTCTGAAATGGAAAACCCAGAGTTTTCCTTGTTTCCACTTTCTGAAATTTGCCTCAGGAATTCTTCTTTGTTGACCTGCTTGAGCGTCAGCAATACCCACATTTTAATTTGACAATAGTTACAAATGAATAAACTGCCTTTGAAATGTTACTTAAAATATGCTCATGAGTATTAATTTCAACTAACTGGCTTGACTTAAATATATTTGTTTTGATAGATGGAGGCCATTTGTGCTGTGTCTGCCGCGTCCTTTTCGATGACAGGAAGAAGAATGCTTCAGAGAAGTGGTGTTCATGGTCACAGTGCACAGTGTGCCAATCATGGTCACACACTGCATGTCAAGACACCATACAAACAACCTGTAGCGATGCATCAGTGATAGAAAACATGCTAGTTACACAAAATGTTTTATGTTTTAACTTTGAGTTGTTTTTATTTTGTTCATGACCCCATCCCTACAAACACACACACACATATTTTTTTTTATGTATTAGGTGCAATTTAATATTTTTCATGCAAATGTATTGTAATGATTACACTTATAAGAATAAAACAGATTTTAAATTCACTCTAATTTTTATTTATTGTTGTCATTTGTTGGCACCATAAGTGTGGTCCCTTTACCTGGGACATGTGGGGACCAATTAATATCTATTGTACTGAATTTAGGCCACATGTTGTAAATGATAAGTAGCCTATTGTTTCATCTTTTATCAATGCTTCGGTATGGTTGGGTGTTGGCAAGGACCTCACCATACTTTTCAATACAGTGAGTCAAAGATCGATTTCATGTTATGATTAAATACTTTACATAACTTTAACAACTTTTTCGCAGTCTTGTTGTCACTGAGAGGTATTTGGCAAATTTGATATTGAAAAGTTGGTTTATGTTAGAGCAGTAGTGATACTTGTGGATACTTTGATATACAACTGAACAGTACAATTTAAATATAATGGTTGCTATGAACGATGATGAGGATGATGATGTTATGTGTATCTGCTTTATCAAAGTGATTTTCCTCCATCATACAGATGAAGTTTAAGCAAATCTCTATTACCACATTTAATGTTATGAAAAGAACCATCATGACAGAAATATATATTTATATATGAATTGAAAGTAAAAAAAAAAAAATGAGACCAGAAACCCACCATGAGTTAAAAAACTTGCTATGCTCAGTTGTAAGGACTTTTTTGAAATGATTAAGTAATTTGACATTATGTGTCATTTTGTGTTTTAAATTAAAGTGACAACACAAGTAACAAAATTTGGTGTTCCAAACTGATTGTGTTGTTTTAACACATCTGTTTTTAAAGTGTATTTATTAAGTATGCTGTAGCATTCATTAAGAAAGTTTGAAATAATATAAACTGTATACAACGCTTTACTATAGAATGGGTATTTACTATAAATTACTTTAGTACTTTTTATGTGGGCAGAATTTTTATGACTGGACTGACACACCTGATCCACATACATTTACGATATAGTTTGCATACTGCTCAGGCCTGTCTTTCTGCTTAGAAAGAAGGAACATGAAACAATACATAGGCTTCCTATACTGTATTTGGCACACATAGCTAAAATGTTTCTTAAAGTGACAGGTTTGGAAGGAGGGGAATGGTACTCTAATGGATAAACTAAATAGGCCTGTTTGCCATTTTTAGTTGAGTTCAAAAGAACACATTTAAACAAAAATAAATAAGCTACAAAAGATGCAAGAGAGCATACATTATGTACATTATGTAGCAAACATTGTGTATAATGTTTGCTAATCTGGGTTTTGACAACCAATAGGCCTAATAATCATCTACTAGCCTACAATCGGAGACGACTACCCATCAGACTATGGTCTTATTTATTAATGGTATGTTTTTAATTTAATTATCATAGCAGCATTAACATATGCATATAAGCCCAAACAGAAATGCACAGTTTGTGTGTGTGGCCAACACCACGTATTCATCAAGGTGTGGGGTCTGTTTACACAGCCAGAAACAAACAAACAGCTTTATTTTATCTAAATCTAACCTTATTGAGCTCTCAAAGTCTCTGAAACTACACCTGAGATGGCTTGTGTACTTGAAATGAGAACATGAAAAGTTTGTTGTAGAGCTAAGCCTAATACATCGTTAGAAAGGTCTTGACCTGCAGAATAAGATATGTCAGTATAAAGAATCTACATGGCTCCTGCTTTCAAATACGGACCTTTGAAACATCACTTTGGTGCATTTTTGAAGGCTTATAATAAGGCAACAAAAGGGGCTATAGACATGGGACAAACTCTTAATGAGAGATCTTGGCCTCAGTTATAATATCAATGTAGTCAACAACTTGGGACACTGTCAAATATGGTTAAAATTAATTTAAACCTATTTAACAATTAAATATTTAAAAATCTGATTGTATAAGTGTGTTAACAATCCCCCTAAACACCTTACTCTCAACTCACTATTTACAACCTCCAATTATAAGAAAAACACAAATGTTTTAAAAAAACTACAATTCCCTACATGTGTCTAATGCAGCTTGATACAAATTAGCACTAAAATTGTAGTTTTTCTAGTTTGCAAAGTAGGGCTGTAAAAACATATATCTACTGAATATATAAACACCTAGTTCAGACAAACTATTAATTATGCTGCATCTAGATGATCTACGTTAAGAAAATGTAAAAAAGTTGTTTTTTTAAGATATTTTAGCAGAAACAGTGTTTTATTTTGCTAGATGGGATACAGCTACGCAATTTAGGGTTATGTTTGGGGTAGAATTTGGATGGAAACAGCGGATCTGTCTAGATGTGATGCAACTTGTCTTAAATCGCGTGAAATGTTTGGTTTAGGGTTAGGTTTTGGGGATAGGATTAGGATAATAACAGCGCTCATCCGCGAGATTTTGCTGTTGCTGTATCCCTTCTAGCCACAACGCCGAAACAGCAGAACACGCAAACCCCGCCTTCAACACAATGCACTTCCGTAACCTTCTGCTACCAAAAAAACTAATTTCTCAAAATTGAGAATGAGAAATTGTTGAAAATTATCATATTGTTGAGTTATCAAATTTTGTTTTCTGTAGGAAAATGTTAAATGTCATTTAAAAAGAAAACACGTCATGCAAGCTACGTGGTTTCAGTGATAGCAGCCTCATAGCAACCACCATAGCAACGAACTATATAATACTAAAGGTAATATAATGGGAAGAAAAAAGTATTAATCCACATCAACTTAGTTCGGGAGAATTTTAAGCCAATATAATGGTTATGTAAGAACATGTATGTGGCAGTCTGTCTTGTGGATTATGACTGTAAAATCATTGTATAAGTCATTTATTAAGTTCATCACTATTCATTCACCTTTAAAGTATGCTGTGACAATAGCTGAAATCATGACTATAACTGATTGTGGAAAACTTTTTATTTTTTACAAACTTTTACAGTATTTGTTTAAAAGGATTCAAAAACAAAACACCTTACACACATTGACCACATTTGTACATTACAGTAAATAAGTAACATCACAATAGTAAACACACAATTTTGTCCTCACACAGACTAGTGTGAATATGTGTGCTTAAAAACAGTACCTACGTTTAATAATAAATCAGATCTAGTAAAACATCATGTTTGCACAAGTAAGGCGAACATTATATTACACCACCATAAAGGTTTCTATGATATGCTGCAACATATACTATACATTTTACATCTTTCTTTTTACAGAATACAATATCAGACTAAAAATTAACAAAAAATCTGTAGTGCTAGTTATCATATTTATCCACATTTTCATCATTATCACTCTTATCATTGTATACCAGTGTCTGTATGCTTGGCATGGGGAGGGCCTGACACAAGTGGGGGCTGTCTGCAGGAACAATGTCCGATAGATGTGGGTGAAACATCACAATGGCTTGATGTAGTTTTCTTTCCAGGTGTTGGAGGTGTTGAATGAGAGCAGCTTTTGCACCAGGCTGCTCAGTGTCTTTGATGTTAGAGCACAAATGTTAGAGGCCTGCTGCTGATGGGGTGTTCAGTTAGGGGCCAGTCACACCAAAAGCGCTTTAAACGCTTGCAAACGCAAGGCGCGACGCACTGCCTTTTTTTTTAAAAAAGAGCAGTGCGACGCGGCTTTTCATATTGCTAAGCAACCACCGAGTCAGCTGTCTTGTCAATCAAATATTGAAGCGTGAGCGCTCTTTTGCTGTTAACTGTCATATTAGCAGAAACTTTAAAAAGAGGGCGCTTGCTCTGACCTTGTTTGAGGGTGAGAGGTGCACAAACACGCAGGAGAGAGTGAGCGAGTGGATTCCGGTTCTTCAAAGCAACTGTAAACTTCACTCACCACAACGTAAGGCCCGCCTCTCCCCTCATTCGATTGGACAATGGAAAGACGCGAATGACGTCGGGCGCTTCTCCGCTCTCAGCGCTCCTTCAAAAATGCGTGCGCGGCAGGCGGCAAAAAACAGCAAGGCGCTCATAAACAGCACGCAAACGCGCCCTGCCCATAGAATATCATTCAAAAAAGGTGCCTGCAACTGCCATAAACGCTTTTGGTGTGACTGGCCCCTTAGACTTCTCATTTCCTGGTAAAGCACGCACTTTTTCTCAGCTGCCCGAGTCTTCATATGTAAGGCATCAATCCCTCGCCTTTTTAGACTCCTCGAAACATCATCTTCTTCAATCTAGAAGACAAAAGAAAACAAAATGCTATGTTATGTTACCAGGTGGTTTCTAATATGATTTGCAGGTAGTTAGTTTGTCAGATGGTTACTAGAGTGACTGCTGTGTGGTTACTAGGGTTAAGTAACTATACTTACAGTGTCATTAAAGCAGAAGTAGACATGCCAAGAGGGATCACATGATTCCTGAAAATCAATTGGCTACCTGCTTGGAGAGTCTAATGGACTGCCCATCTGAAGCAAAGCTAGGAAACACACATGCAAAAAAATGAATCTATTAGTTTGTATTATAGTCCTTTTTAAGTTCAAACCTATAATGTCATATTGTATCTACTTATCCACTTTTAGCACTATACCTGGATATATTCTTCTCAGGTGGAGGACGACTGCTCTCTCCCTTGATTCAGTTCTAGCCTTGCATTTGGACTCTGAGCTCACGGTCCACATCTTTAAGGGTAGACTGGAAGTTTGAATCAGACTCTTGCCATCTTCTCCCGATACGGTATTTTTTCCTAAATGTTCAGCAGAGTCCTCAATTCTACAATGGTTAGCAAATAATTAGTATTAAACGTTATGTACACACTTGATCAGAGAACAGTAACAGACAGATTACTGTTTCACCCTTTTTGTGTGACTCACGAGCCCCATATCTACACATTACAAAAAGTACAGCACAAAAGTTCAGTAGCTAGCAAGCAGAAAGCATTACCGTGGTACACCTAACCAAACATATGTTACAAGTAAGGCCTTGGTGGTAATAGATTACTAATTACACCACATGAAGATTTGCAATAATGCTGCAATACTTTAATTTATAACCACAGGTGACAGTTTCCTTCAAAACGATGCCATTACTATAAATCACACGTTGAAGCACATCAGCAACACCGTTTTTCAATATTTTACTACAGGGCTATTCAGATCTTACCCTGGAGGGCCAGAGCACTGCATAGTTAAGCTCCAACCCTGATCAAACACACCTGAGCAGGCTAATCAAGGTCTTCATGATCACTACAAAATCACAGGTGTTTAATGGTACATAAACTCTGTAGTGCTCCAGCCCTCCAGGGTAAGATTTGAATAGCCCTGTTTTACTATGTTCTTACCTCAACTTAAACGAATTGATACATACCTATCTTTTTCAATGCGTGCACTTTTAATCTTTGTACACTTTTAATCTTTTAATCTCTTGTGAATGTATTAGCATTTAGCCTAGCCCCAATCATTCATATGGCTCCAAACAGGGATGAATTTAGAAGCCACCAAACACTTCCATGTATTTACACGAGTAAGTATGGTGGCACAAAATAAAACTTTTGTTTGGAGCCATAGGAATGAATGGGGCTAGGCTAAATGCCAACACATTCACAAAGTGCTTAACAAAGACTAAAAGTGCATGCATTGAATAAAGATAGGTATGTATTAATTCATCTAAGTTGAGCTAAGAACATAGTAAAATATTGAAAAACGGTGGTGTTTTCCTTTAAAGACGTCTGTAATTACCAAAGTCTTACATAAAAACATTAAACTCTTACTTGAACTTGTAGAACTGAATCAGTCTGATGATGTAGTCCCTTTTCCATCTACAGACAGTGTCTGAAGAAAAGACGACATTACTACCACTCTAATAAAGTCATTCATTTCATGTTACTTCTTAACATGATTATATTTTATTACTGTACACGGAAAGGTAAGTATTACATTTGCAATATTCTTTGTTAATAGTATTCATGACATTCTTACAGTATTTAAGACTTTAACTTCAGTTCCTTACTTATTGGTTTCTGTTGGGCTAGCTTTTTTCCATCTCTCCATGTCTCCTTCAGAAATCAACACTATACAACAACAATAACAGAAAACAAGACACACATCAATCCTAAATACTCTTGTGCAAAATGCACTTATAAATGGAATGTAATATTCTCTCATCTACAACTAATTGTTACCTGCTTCTTATGTTTATTGTTTACCTGGTGCCTCTCTGATGACATGAGATATCTTCCTGAGCAAGAATCAATATTTTCTCTGCTTTGTCTACTCTTTGCAGTAGCTGCACCTATGAAAAGACAGTTTAATCTACTAATAGTATGCTTACCATTTTGTGTGTGATCGGCTTTACTCCAGAAAATATAAAATGTATAAACACTGAACCACCAGCACAGAATTTTGAAAGGTTATACAGCAGTAGACACACCTAGGTCAGTTGATTTCCTCCGTCCCTAATGCAAAAGGGAATCAGTCAGTAGGTCAAGGCGATGAGATGGAGTCATCTCCTTTGTGACTCTGGCAAATCTTTGGAGGAAAGACCACAGCCTTTTCATTCCTTCCCCGTCTGTGAGCCCAAACCCATCAAGCCATCTGGTACTGTACTTGATCTATGATTAAAGCAAAGTGGTAAAATATCACATACTGTACACAAAGCATGACCCTACTGCTTATAGTGATCTTAAGGTATTTTATCTTTTAATTTGTAAAAATAGCAAAGCTGTTCTTTTTATTACTTTATATTACTGTAATTATTATACAAATTAGGTAATCTGCATAAAAAGAAACAAAGGAAACCAATTTGGTTATAACAATCCTCTGCTTATAGTGATTAGTTTGACCCAGACAGATTTGAGATAAACGGTTTCCACTGGGTTGTCTTATACATTGCATCTCTGAAACAAGTTTAGACAAACGTCAGGTTGGAAAATTGTTAGATTAAAGATTATTTTAGGCCTTTCTGGCTAATTTCAGCTTTGCAGTGCATAGACAGGAAAAATTGAGGCCAAACAGGGAGTGAATGATGTGTGTTATATATCCTGATATCCCTATAAAGTCAATGAATTACCTGGCAGGGCAATTTGTGTCCATAAACATGAAATGCTGGTACGGCCAAGGCAATGTTGTGTGATATGCCCTCCCCTGATTTCTGATTGAACATAGTATGACATAAATAAGTTAAAGGTCTTTTCTTTAAAACAATAATTCAGTTTTACACAGAAAAAAGGGTACTTACCTGCAAATGTGAGGCAATAACACAGGCAATGTAACAGACTACTCGCAGGTGTATGTTCTTTTCCTCACATCTTTGAAGTAGCGCATCGATGACATACAGGGGATAGGCTAATCTATTTCAACACAAAAATGTGAATGACAAAACACTTTATACTGAGGAAAAGTGAAAAATAATTATACAATCTCCAGCATCACATTCAATACATATATTTCAAAATTCTTTATTTACTAAACATTGTATGTGTATAACTATTTACAACAAACCCCAAGACCCGCCCACTATCATAAGACTATAAGATAAATAAATAAATAAAACGGCAATAGATTAAAACTGACCAAAAAAGAAGGATCTGAATGTCTAAAGATTTCTGAATTGTACATCAAATGTATTAAAAGCATGGTGTTGTTGTTGTTACTGTTTTTTACTATGTATAAAAAGGCTGAACTACTGTGGTAAAAGCATAAGGTTTGCTGTTACTGTACTACCACAGTAGAAGTAAACTAACTGCGGTAGAAACAAGGTATGATTTGTGTACTATAAACACAAAATACCACAGTAGAAGAACATTGGTAGTTAATTCCAAAAATATGAATATAATAAAATGATCGAGGATCTGTCACGTTATGTTAATGGTGACTAACATAAGGTGACTTTTAATCACGCGCTAATCACTATTTTGAACAAAAAGAATGTAATATGACCAATACAATTCAGACAACATTTAGAAGCCGATCTGGATCAACAAAAAACATACAATGAATTTAACATCGAACAAACAGAAACGCAATGGTACACTCACAAAGACGAGGCGACTGGCCACGTCCGCAAACAGATGACAAACATCGCGATGACGTGAGAACGAGATTTGGGTCACGGCAGGGGCGTAGCCACGGGGGTGTGCGGGAGCCACCCACAGTGGCACACCCAAAACGGATGCAGAACATCCATCTATAGTTTCAATAAAAAAATGTTCACTAAACCTGGGCTGCCGCTGCCCACTTTGAATATATATATTTTTAAAATCAACCATTTCACGCGCAAGTCAAAAATATTCAACTCTAGATATCCGACCCCTTGTGTCCATGGTGACGGGTCATATTAGGTTAAGGACCAACGTAATAGCACTGCTTATATGTTGGCATGTAACGTAATTGCGATTTGCAAAATAGTTTCCTCAGAACGTATTTCATGTGATACAGGGTTGCAAAATGTATATTCATATCTATATTAATTGCCATCAACGAGTCTTTGATAAAAAATAATTTCCCACCCAGCATGCATCACGTCTAATAAAAGCACTTACCTACATGATCAGAAAACGCTTAAAATGCTTACTCTCACGCGCCGTGGAGCGTTGTTAAAATCACCTCTGAATGTTGTTTTACCTGTAGCTGAACGCGGTTTTAATAAAGTCTTTAAAAGACGTCATGTGACGAGCCCTGGCAGTGTCCATAGCAACCAAAACGTATCAGTTTCACATTATTCTGGCGAGATCTGAAAAATCTGCGTAAAATCGAGCAAGCGATGATTATGTAAATTCACTGAGTGAATATTATGAAAATAAAATATATATTTCTCGCTAGAAATGTAATCAAAACTTCTTTTTATTCAGAAACTAACTCAAAATATAGATTTTTCCACTAAAAATGAGAGAATGTCCGCCATGTTTTTTGTTCTCACGGCCGGTAGCTTGAAAGTCACGTGACTTGGACGAAAAAAAAACGAACGAGTCATACAATTCAAGGGCCATTAAAAGAATAGGCGAAAAAAAAATGTAACAGTCATACAATTCTAGGCCCATTATTGTAACTCCTCTACGTTTTGCAAATTGGACCAACGTAGTCAGGGTACGTTTTTACATGAGACTGGGTTGCCTATGGCATTTGAGAACGGTTGGACCTGACATCCTTTGACAAAACAGCAGATCTGCACTTTATTGATTCCAACTGACCCTTTACAGCCAGCTCTGCTCGGTTCTAAAACCTTCGTCAGTCAACGACACTCTTTGCTTGTACTATTGTGGAAACCGGTTGCACATGATTCAATTAAGTTAACTTAAAATAAAATGAACATTCATTAACATTGATTTCATTTTAAGAGAACTTGATTCAATCATGTTGAACCAGTGCCATAATTGAATTATGTAGATCCAACAAGTAAAAAAAATCATTTTAAGAAAGCTTAATTCAATCATGTGGAACCGGTATTTTTTTCAGTGCTGGTACAGATTCTAATTTTAATCTCACTCTACGTCATTTAATAAAGATTTTAATCTGATGTTGATTTAAGTCAAAAGCAACTAACAGGCCTCATTATTTAACATAAAAATCACAGAAACTGTGAGAACTGCCTGATGGTCCGTTGCCGTCACCTGTTTAAGCTGTTAAAGCCTTGCCAATTTAATGCGAAGGAGAACACATGTTGTGTGAAAAGTTTTGTGTGGATGTACAGTATTTCATAATACCCAGAAAGCCGCAGCTCAGACAACACGCAATTAAGTCTTGTTCACGTCTTTTTGCACTTAACTCATTCCCCGCCAGCCTTTTTTAAAATAAAGTTGCCCGCCAGCTTTTTTGTGATTTTCACATAAGTTCCTTCAAAAATACCAGATATGGAGCAATAAGATGATATAATTGCATTTTTGTAAAGTAATTTTGTTGATAATTATAATCAAAACAAACACCGAGTTTAAATTTTTTTGTAAATTGGGTATCCACCTGGATAAAAATCGGAATTACAGATTACCGTAAAAACTCATCAAGCATAGTAGGCAGAGAAATGTTTTCACTTAATTGACGAGATAATTCCTCAGTGGCGGGGAAAGAGTTAAACTGACAAATTTCCACAAAAATATGTCAAAATGTCAGCACTGACAATTAGGCTATAATACGTCTTAATTAAGTGCAAACAATGTCATTACTGTAAATTACAAGGAAAAGAAGGTTTGTGTTTTCCTATATTGTGTGGTTATTTTTGTCCCTTACTCTATAAAGGGACATATCCAGCTGACTATTATTGTTTGATGATTTGACCTTGATATATCAGAATCACATATACATCAAGAAAAGTTTTTGTGGTGATGGCAAGAATCTGTGTATCAATGCGCTGGAGAGGCTACTGCCAGTGTACAGTACTATACTGTATGTTACACAAGCACCACAGGTTTGTTAGACACAAAGCATAATTGGTGAGTACTTTTCTCTCTTAAAAGAGGCACTAAGGCACTAAAAAACCTGCAACTGCTTTAACATCCCATGCGTTGTTAAAATTTGTCCTTTGTTATTAAATATGAAAAAAGAATATGTTATGGGTGAATGATTATACCACAGTGCTTATAGTTGTATTGAATGTTTGAAATGATAAAAGGCCTAATTACACTTGACTGAAATGCATTTTAACTTCTATATTTATAGTTGGAGGAGAACTTTCACTCTGCAGAAGCATCATCTGTCAAAGACAGTACATTTGAGGAGGTGTTTTAAATGATATTGCCAAATTCTTCTTTAGTCCTGTCTGTGTGGCTGTCATTAAAAACACATCAAGTTGTAGATGAATACAGGAAATAGCAGATAGTCTGAATTTAGTAATGCACAATTTCTTTTGTTGGTTCAAATAATTGCCAGTGATATTCATCAGTGAAATGAATCTTGTCTTCAGCCTGCAGGTTCACCAGAGGCTCAGGTTAATTGGCAATCTGCTGTGAATGTAATTAGGTGTCACATATATTAAACATGCTCGCTTTTAGGGATAAATTGTGGGGCGTTAGGCCAAAGACACACTGACTGTAGGGCTGAAAAGGTCCTCAGACTTCTGTACATCCAGAGCCCTTCGCTTCCACTGATAGATAATAGTGCGATATAGAAAGTGACGTCTTACAGAACCATTACCCTAACTATCAATACTGCCTCCAGCAGACTCTCTTAATTCAAGCGTGTCTGCATTATTGCTGCTGTGCACTTGATGGCTTAGGCTGTGTTACATATTCATCTTGTCTTTGTCTCAGCAAACAAACTTTTTTTCTCTGAGCAAAAATTGGTTTTAAATATTATGCTAAATACATTTTGTAGAAAGTAAAGCTTAATTAAATATCTTTTTGCATTTTCATAAATATAAATGCTTTAAAATATATTAATTTTCAAAATATACACAAACAAATATAGTGGTGAAAAATACATTTTTGTAAACATATTTCAAAATATATTTCAGTAAATATATTTTTTGGAATATATTATTTTGAAATGTGTTTAAAATGATATTAGAAAATATATGGGTTTGAGACACACAGTTTTAAAATCCATTAGCACAGTATGTGTTTTTTTTCTGGCAGCTACAAATGTGTTTTATTAGTGACTAAGATTTGAGATTAACACTCAACTCATTTTGAATATTTGTACTCCATGAGCATTAATAAACAGATTTTTTTGCATATGAACGTATTGTGCATTGAGTCAGATGTTTATTCCAAAACAGTATAAAAATAATTCCCCTAAAATCAGTTGTCTCCGTTTGCATGCATTGAACTTATTCATTAAAGGAATTATGCAAATCAGATTACACCCACAAAATTACTGTTGATCACTGTTTCCATTTGTTCTTACACATGGAAATTTTCTAATTAAGTTTCCAAAGAAAATTCAAAAACCTGCCTTGCCACAATTACTACTGCTGCTTATTATTGAAACATGTACATTTACAACATGCAAATAATAAAACAAAAGGTATGACTGTGTCAGAAACAATAATGGAATAAAATGTACGTAAATTTAATGTTCGTGTGAAGTCCAATATTAAATGTGTTCTGATTTTGTCCAGAAAAAAATTTGTTATTTATGCTGGGTACACACCAAAAGATAATCGGGCTGATTTTCGGACGATTCTCCCCCTTCCGACAATCCTAGCTATGTCCCGATTATCTTGATGGTTCTACAGATTATTTTATCAGATTTTCCCTTGATGTGAGGTGTGTTAAGAGTTTCCGAACCTGATGGGAAGAACGTCGGAGCCGCCTCGATTGCAAATCGTAAATATTAAAATTATGTTTAGAAATCCTGATGTGTGGGGGGAACCCCGAGGACAAAAGCGTGCATGCTCTTGAGATTATCACGTGAAACAAAACAATATCCAATCAGAAAGCGAGATAATGGAAGATGGAAGCAGTGTTGTCTCAACACTGTTAGACTTTTTATTGTATATATGTGGTAACTGTAGCTGCCCCATTACAGTACCATAACTGTACATGTTTTTACAGTACGATTCCTTTACCCCGTTTTCATTTTACAGTATAATACCCTTACTGTAACCTAGTTTTTAAAAAATATTGCCTTGAAGGGAAATCGAACCCGAGTCACCCGTGTCATAGGTCCATAACACTGCCACAGAGTCACTTAATAAAAGTTACTCGCTACACTCCCCAAGTAGCCTCTTCTGTTACTCTCCCGACACTCTGAGGAGTGAAATCTTGGTGTCACGATGTGTTTTGAAGTCTTGATGTCAAATTCAAATCTGACGGTCAAGCATTTATCCATAATCCATTTCTTTTTTCTATCTACAATTCTCAATAAATTATTTACACTGCTGAAAAACAATTCACATTTTGACTTTTGCTTCACTGCTAAAAGCATAACAAACAAAATGTATTTCATTTCATAGATACACTTTATTTTTCCATTCTATATGCTTTTATAGCACTGCTCTATTCAACCACAGCAGCACCGCAAATTCCAAACATACAGTAAATCACTGTAAATTAAATTTTAATACCCATAATGCAATGCATATTACAGTAATGAACTGGAAAAGAAAATGATGGTATTTTACTGGGCATTTTGTGGTAAGTAACTGTAGAAATTACAGTTAAGTCTAACAGTGCATGACTTCACCCAAACCCTTTTCTTTTATTCCTTGAATTTTCTGTGTAAATTTATTCCAAACCCTGTCATAAACCATAAACCACGCTAACACATTGTATTATACCAAATACACAAAATAACGTCGATTTTTAGCAATGAAATAGGTGCTCTTTAAAATTGCCACTTTGTAGGTGCGAGCAAAAATTTGCAGTTTTTGGGTGTGTCCTTTAAAATGCAAATGAGCTGATGAAATTCAAACACTGATGGTGTTTTGTTGAAATTGATTTCAACAATGATTTTCTCTCTTTTTCTATCTGCACTAAATGACAGTGCCGTGTTTGGATAGTTCAGATCAAGGGGTGGTATTATTATAATAAGATCCCCTTATGACATCATAAAAGAATGTTTTCGTGAATCCGGCCCCTGATCAGGTAGACATGTTGCCTTACAAATATAATTCTTCCAATCTTTCTTAATACGTAGAGGCAGCAACATCTGTACTGTAGGTTGGTTTAATAAGGATATTAAACATTGTGTAATGTGCTGCTTTTAAATTTATTGATCTGTCTGAGCATCCTATGACTTGCCCAACTGCAATACTGCATAAACTAATGGTGGGAGTTTAGTATGAGACGTACCAATGCAGAAACATGTTTAAAAACAGTCATTATGTTTGATATTTCATTTGGTTTCAGGTTGACTACTTCATTCAAATACAATGCTACTGCATTTGATGTTTTTCAGTCCGGTTGCTGTCATTGAATCTGCTGTGGGGAAATAAGCTGTGTAAAAATTCAATTCACGATTTTGAGAACTGTATAATAGAGATTTTTGGGGCTAAAAACAGAACTGCTGATAAAGTTCATGTATTCCAGTGGGCACGCGCTTTGCTCCGAGCATGCAAGCACCATTTTCCATTGGCCCTTCATTTAGCTGAGTACAGCAATTAGGATAATGACACTATAGCACATCACGACACTATAACAGATAGTAGGAACGTGAGCCCCATCTCGTCCATACAGGAGTAAGTTTAAAATCACTGATCCAAGGAAACTGAATCATATGTTCGTGCCATAAGATGAAGTGCTGTTGTTAAAAACGTTCAGTCGTAAACCTGATGTTCCCCATCCAAACTAGACATCTGCTCATAAATACCAAAAACCTCCGCGTGTGGACTGCGGCGCGGCTAACTCTAAGAGTGACATGACTGATCGCACCGACCTTTCTCAAAATATAAAATTCCCTTCTTTAGGAGTGAATGCATGACATTGCATAAAGTACACTTTATGATATATGGGAGCGCATGATGTAGGGTGCACGCATTTCCATTTAATTGAAGCTTTATGGAGCTGCGTGCTCAGGATGTCTCATTTTAACAGCTCAGTCTGCACGTGTGAAACTTGCCTGCCATCTGTCAATGACAACTGTCAAGTATTTACAGTGAATTTGGCCCAGTGCTTTGGGATGTTTCCAGATGAAAGGACTTCTTAATTTACATGAGATATGCTGAATGAACATTTCCAGGCACGCTCAAAAGGTTATTCATGTTTCTATGTCAGGTGAAGATTGCAGATGCGGTTAGACTAATTTCCTGTAGTTATGCAGCTGTTTGCCAGTAACTTACTGTAGATTTAAATGTATGTTATTTACTGGCAACAGTCTGTTCAAAGTTAAATGAACATTAAACATGACAAAGTCTTTATCTTTACAGAATAAAACTATAAAATAACAGCCTCATGCAAAGCATTCTGGAAACCAGAAATCCTCATCAACCTTTTTCTAGTTTTATTATTGAAAGATAAAGGCTTTTTCATGTTTAATGTTTATTTAACCTTGAGCAAACTGTTGCCAGTAAATAACATACATTTACAGTAAGTTACTGGAAAACAGCTGCAGCAGTGATACTGTTATTTCTACGGAAATTTTTAATGATGTGATAATTAGTGATATGCTTACACGTACAGTTGAAATGAGGACAATAACACATATTTTGCCTTTTAATAAGTGAATATGTCAGTGGGAAAATATCTGCAGTCATGTTTCCTGTATAAAAACCCAGACAAGTTCACTCTAAACACAAACGGTGCTAAATAGCAGTAAAACGGTTCACTGGCTCATAACCATTTTAAGCACAAGTGTAGAACCATATTGTGCTAGGTAGAACCATATCTGGTGTTATAGTGGTGCTATTTCACCCTGTATGGTTCTTCATAGGTGCTTTATATGTGCTATATAGCACTAAAATGGTCCCCCTATGATTACGAGCTTTTAGTGCTATTTAGAACCATTTCTTTTTTAGAGTGTTGAATTTACTTAAAAAATGGAGGAAAGTTGTTGGTCTAAAAAAATAAGTAATGCGAACTAAAACAAGAGTGCAGTTAACTTAAAATTTCTAGTTCAGTAAACTTTAATTTAAAAGTTGATTTAACTTGAACTAAGATTTTTTTAAGTATATTTCATTTAATCTAAATATTAAGTGATATTTACTTCATTGTAAATAAACAACAGAGAATGTTTTGTATTTAATGTAGCTCTTTTCCATGCATCTTCATAATGGCCATACCTTTAAAGCTACTAAAAAGAAATAAAAAACGATTTCAGCACCATTATTATCCAGATTTTGAGTCATAAATGGCTAAAATTTGCTTTTGTTCCTTGTTCAAAGTTTATTTCAAGAATATTTGAGCATATTAGCATGCCTCATATTAAAATGTATGAATCATAAGTGTGCTTTAATGGTGCTTTAATTCTTCTTAAAGCAACACTATGTAGTTTCCATGTAAAAATGACTTACAGCTCCCCCATGTGGTTGAAAAGCGCAACAGTGCCTGGTATCAGACACTCTTCTGCAGGCAGGGTGAGGGGCGGGCTGTGTGCTCTACCCTCCACCGCCACTTTCACACCGCCAGTGTGCTTGTAGCAGCTAGGAGGCTGCTCAGGTTGCAGCAACAGTACAATTTGTCTAGTTAAAAGTTGTTCTATCACTGAAATAATTTTATAGACATTTTTTAAAGGTAAAAAAACTACATAGTGTTGCTTTAAACTGTTATTGTATAAAAAAATGCCATGTTAATATTTTTCAAACTTTCCACTGAAAAAAAACACCATATAAGACAAGATGTGTAAATAATTTAACTTTTGTCGATTTTTCAAAGTTAAATCAATAACTTCGCTTCGGAAACACAATACATATAATACTAGAAAGAAAATCTATGCCAGAATGTCCCCTCAAGAGAACAATCAGTGTTTCATGTACTGAAACTTTAAATACTTTTAGCTATATTACAGCCTTAAATTACAACTTTGAAGCATGACTCACGTTAGGAGAGAGAAAGCTGACATTAGCAGAGAAAATGAGAGTGCCTATTTGTGTCTGAAGTAAACCTTTACAACCCACACAGAAAAGCTTTTAAAGCAGGAAAAGAATTAGACCATCAGCCCCAAGGTCTTTGTAAAGTGTTTTGAAATGTCAATAAATTACATAATAAAATGACATACTTACATTAGTGTAGTCTTAATGACAGTTTGTGTACTTTCAAACTTTTCTACATCAACTTACTGAAAGGATTCATGCATGTAAGATCATCAATGTTGTCTGCTTTGAATAACATTGAACATAAAGGTCTTTTTCATAAACACCTGAAAGCTTTTTGGAGTTTCAGCCTGCAGTTGTTTCTATAAGACATTTGATGAATTCTTGTCAGTAAGTGTCTTGATTAATGGAGGCCAATGCCGATTTGTTAATGTGGGAAAGTTGTCACAAATGCTATACATCTCACTATCTATAAGGTCATCATTTGTAAAACACATTGAATGCAGTTTTATCTTTATGCTGTCATGATATGAAATGCAATACCACAACTTACCACAATTCCATAAAAATGCATCCAAACTCAATTAAAGTGTGTAAAAAATGATTCAATTAAACAAATATGCAAACCGAAATTTGTACTGCTCAACCTTTGACATGCTTTCTTGATGTGCTTTTCCAGTCTGGTCTCATTGTTAATACATAGTATTTACACGTAACTTTAAAAAACAAAAAACTTATTTTTTGTACGTTTAAATAGATGAAACGTACAATGTAGACATGTTTACAACATTTAAACGTAGCATTATTACGTTTTTACAGCTAAAAACCGTAAAACATTTACGTATCTTTCATTCCATAAAGATTGCTGTATAATTTCCCTTTAACGATTTTTGCGATAATGTTACCACCTTAACCCTACCCCAAATCTTACCCCAAACCCAAACTTTACCTAAACCAAAAACCCTTTTTATACAAAATGTTTAAATACGTAATGTATTCTTTTTATATTATGCAACGTAACAAACAGATATGTGTAGGAACATTTTAGTAATAATAGTAACAATATAGCATTTAAAATATTTTAAGCCACTACAGTCCTACGCAAAACAATTTATTAAAATCATTTAACATTACTGTTACAAAAAGCATAACAGACAGACAAGTGTAATCACAACAACTTATTTATTGCGAATCAGTACCAAAAGTAGTTAAAATGACAATGTGCTGCAGGCGTGTCCTCTCTGGAGTATATGGAGTAAAGTAAAAAGAAGTATTAAAGTTATTAATCAAAGAAAACGTTAATCCGGCTTCCCTCTGTCACGGCGCATTTCAAATTTGAAATTTCAAATGTAAAAACCCAAATATGTCACATGGCACGCAAAGAGCCAATGAGCTTTTGATATCACTGCCTTAAAGCATTTTGTCGTAAAGCTTGTTGAGGCACGATATTTGAATTCAAATTTAAACGAACGCGCGATCTGACTTTACGGTTGCTGGTAAGAACTCGGATAAAGATCGCTGGATAAAGGGCTGAATTTGGATCTGTTCCTCGCAATTGTATGAATTTTAAAGATACAAGTAACATCTTTTGTGAATTTATCTTGTATTTTGGTGTAATAATTGCTTAGTAGTAATAATAACGTATTGCATAGAAGACAGCAAAGAAGAAAACACTTTTTTGTGTGTCATGGAAAACAAACTAAATATAAAAGTTAAATAATTACATAAATGTTATTCATTTTAAAGTTTTAAAGTGTAACAGTTAGTATTGTTTAATATTGTATAATTCTCTGAATATCATTATTATCTATATAGAAATGTGTCATTAATATGAGTGAGAAATGACAATATTTATGAATAGCAATAACATGCGTACAAATTTGTACGTGTGTAAAGCTGTAAATACGTAAATAATTTATGTATTAGTCCTGACAAAACGGCAATTATATGGTTTTAAATGTAAGTAAATGTATGTGTGGTACAACCACAATGAAACGTTGGCTTTTCTATATGATTTTGTTTTGACACTAAAACTCTTCATGGCATATTTTACGATAAATTTGATGAACTGCACAGCTATAATAAAGCGTAAAGTTTATATACAGGTGTATTTATAACCTTATCATATTTAGTGTGTGATAATAATTAAAATATGAAAAAGAATATAAAATCCCAAAGACAGCGCAACGTGCTCACTTTATCAATTGGGTATGCATTCATTCTATCAAGAAGATTTGTTATGTGTTACATCACTCATTTTCCTCCAATCATATCACAACTTCCCATTTAAAGGTCAGCCTTTGCGGCATTTGCATTCACTTTCAGTCTTGGCAGATGCTAAAGCAAGCATCCACTTGCTCAGATATGAATTGATTCATGCTTCTGGGCGAAGTTTGTATCTTCACAAAGCAACATGCTCAAGTTCTTAGTTTATGCATTCATTCAGTGGACGTTTATCATATACATACTGTATATATATATATAGCTGGTGGCGTTTAGAGTATTTTTATAATGACTTTCTATATTGAGTAACAGTGTGTAGTGATAAAGTGCTGCTTTACAGCTGAGCAAACTGAGGCAATAATGCTGCTCTCCTAACATATTAAAGTCTCATTTTAAGCACAGAGAAGTCAGATTCAGTTTATTAATTTGGTTGCTTTTTATATGCTAAATTCTCTCCGTTTTATTTGTCATTATCTTTTGTTGTTGAATATTTAGTTAAAGGCTGCTTTTAATCACAGTGTTTTTGCTTCAGTTGTGTTGTGTGGTTTATGTTTACTTCACTGTTAGGTAAGCAGGTGCAATGTTTTTTTAAGGATATTTTGTTTGGCCAGACATTTTGCACAAGCAGTGCTGACCCTTTCGCAAGTAGTATGTGTGCATTAACACAGAGTTAAAAATACACAGTGCTTTTGTATCATTCATGCATTTATTTCTTTCAAAACTTTTTTCTGTTTCCTGATGTCCTGTTTTTGTTAGTGCGAATTTATTTAATTAAATCATTGTTTTCTTCTTTTGTTGGGTCTTAAATTATCTCTAAGCTTCTTGTTCTTGCCATCGTCTTCCAACAAAGTTAAATGACTCCCAACAAGAATCGGTTGTTAAATTTTCTACACAGTGTGCCACAGGACATCATTCTCATTAATTAACATTTTGTTTCATTCATATTTTGCTTCGAGTGTTTCTGGTAGAGGTACTTTCTCCCCTTTCATTTTCTCCATAAAGATTAAAAAATCCCCAGTAAAGATTTTTCTAAAAGATAAATGACAGTAAACCAAGCAGGCCTCCAATGAATCACAGCTTTACAAGCACTGATGTAAAGATGAGAAGCCACCATAAAATGAGAATGAGAATCCGCAATAAAATGTTAGTAGTTGTATTTGTAAAGAGCCACCCATCGACCCGTCGAAGGAATCCAGTGGCGTGGCTGCAGGCACATTCTGACTTTCTTGGCGCTTTTGATGAGTATGACCTTCCTCATTAATCTTTATGAAGTAAACAGTCAAAATTGCCATTTCTGACTATACATGTCACATTTTAAAGAAATCAAATTCAATTGATTAACTTGAGATTTAAGACTGAGGTTATGCTAACTTTCAGATGTTATTTAAGACCGTTTCTTTTTTGAGAAATTTAATTCTTCTCAAGTTTGTTCTTAAGAAAAAAATAAGTTCTTTCTTTTTGAGAAACAAATTGAATTTAATGAAATAATGCCTGTTTAGAAGAATTTCTTCTTAAGAATGTTTTGTGAACTCGGCCCCAGATTCTTAAAAGTGTTTTAATCACACTTGATTCAGTCATTTTAATGAATTATTGTGTATTATTTCATTATACAGTATATAACTATTATGCAATGGATAACCAAATAAAACCTGGCCTTATAATCCAAACTGTGACCCAAAGCATTGATTCTTAAAGGGATAGTTCACCCAAAAATGAAACTTCTGTCATCATTTACTCACCCTTATGTTGTTACAAACCGAGCCCAGTCTCCCAAGCGAAAATGGTTTAAAAAACAGAAAAAAAATTGAGAAACCAATAAATAAAACGACAAAAAAAGATGCACCGTTTAAGTGAATGGGAAGGACTGGCTTATCATATGCACGCCAAAGTGGAATTTGGCGTATGTATTGCACGATTTTTACACTCCGTGCTATTTATACATCGTGCTATTTATACAGTACGCATCTACGTGAGACTTTTCTGATGAACACAAAGGAAGATATTTTGAGAAATGTTTGTAACCAAACCATTTTTGGACCCCATTTACTTCCATAGTATTCTTTTTTCCTAAACATTAATTTAACACAGCATACAAAACAGTCACAGCTTTGTAAAAATGTACTTAAAATATTTCAAGTGTACTGAGGTCAAACGATCGATTTATTTGAAGAAAAGATGCGGAAGTGATCACAATCCGCAGATCCGGTGTACACTGATTTAAAAACTGCTGCCAGAAGAAGCGATGCTACGTCATCTATGATTGTGAAAAGGCATTGGCTCTCGTGTGTCTTGTGACCGATTGCATTATTACGTTAGCTAAGAATGTGAAGCGCTATTGACTCTTGTGACCGACTACGTCATACTGGTTTATGTTTGAATGAGATCTGACTGTACGTTTTGATCACAGAGTTCTTCGTATAAAGTAATCGTATGGCTTCAGTTCGCAAAGTTTGCAACGCAAATGGTTTGTAATACTTTTATACTGCTTTATGCTATAAATACCTATGACTGTACTTTTACTTGCATGTTGTGTTTATATGGTTGAGAAGTGGTTGGGTTTAGGGTAGGGATGGGATGATTACCGGTTTCATGATTAACAACGATAAAATGTCCTGCCGGTTAGTATTATCGTTTAAAATTAAATTATCATTACAACCGTGTTTAATTACCGTGATTTAGAAAACTCGCAGTAAATCCTGTCCAGCCAGAATCAGTTTCACGTAGGCGGGCACATGCAACATAGTTTTTTGCACAAAATATCTGTAAAACCATAAATGTTTTTGAATCCGTTTCTACATTTAAAAATTCATAAAATTAAATGTGTGTAATCTGGTGTATAAGGCAAAAACCTTAAAACATAACAACAGGTTGTGTTTATAAGATACTGCCCCTAGAGGACACTAATCCCTTAATACGTCACTTTATGTCGTAATAAGGTGCTTGCACAAACAACCTATGAGGTTGTTATTATTGGAGGACAGTCTCGCATAAAAAAATGCTTATTTACAATAAAACATGTCAGACACAAGTAGAGGGTTTTGCATCTAAGCTCTGAAATGGCCACACATTAAATAAATATATAAATAAATAGACATCAAGTACTGAGTTGAGATTCAGAGACTTTTCTGATGTGAGGATAAAGAAACTGCAGAGGGTTTTGAGGTTGAAGCCTTCACTTTATTACACGCCTCATGTTTATGTTTATTACGAATTATGTTTATTACCTATTAAGAAAATCACTTCTGTGGCTCTAAAAATAATAATAATAATATTTAATTTGTATAATAAAGTGTTATTATTCATTTAATTCGATGTCTGAACCTAATGCTAATTTTAGACCTTATTTAATGTGCAACTTTGTTCTTCTTTATAAATGTTTGTAATTTCTTTATTTGTTATAAGAGTTTTCCCACCTTTTTTTTGCTGATCCGAAAAATAATCCTATCTGTGCCTCAAAACCGTAATGTGATCCGAACCATGAGTTTTGTGATCCATTACAGCTCTAATAGGCGTGTTAAGAGATTACATGAGCACATCTCGTATGAAACACAGGCTGCAGCGTTTTTACATCATCACTGTCATTTTGATAAATATTGGTAATAATGTATTATTGAATAAATTGGGTTATTTTTCATTTTGGGTTAAAACTGTTTTTTGGGTTTTTTAGAGTGTAAATACAAAATTTTGGGAAAACGCAAGATTAATATAGTTTCACATTTATTCTACAGTATCACACCACTTTTAATAAAGTTTATTTTTTGTAAAGTTTATATGTGTCTTTGAAAGGGCGATTGCTATAAAGTTGCTACAGTAAGTGGGACTACATAAACTATCAGAGACTTTTAACGTCACCACAACAATTTCTCTATGAATTTTATGATAACAAGCTGTTATTTTGACATTAAATCATGCGTTCCTTGGGGACTGCCCTCCAAAAATAGCAACCTAATAGTTCATTTGTGCAAGCAAATTATTACGACGTCACGTGTAAGCGATTAGTGTCCCTAGCGGCCAGCAGCTTATACAACCTGTTGTTACATTTAAATGTTTTTCTTGCCTTATACGTCAAATTAGATGCATTTCATTTTCTGTAAATTTTCATAAAATGTTGGTTTTAAAGATATTTTGGAGCATCTAACCCCACCCTTACTCTAAACACAACCAGTTCTCAACCATATCAAACACAACACGCAAGTAAAAGTACAGTATTTATTGCATCCATTCAACAATATAAATGTACTACAGGCAATTCACGTTGCAAACATTGTGAACTGAAGCCATACGATCATTTTATATGAAGAAATTCATGACCATGCACAGATCTCATTCAAATATAAATTACAGCATGACCTAAATACTGCACTACCTTTTTGTTCGTTTTTCTTTCTTTTTTTAAACAGCAAGGAAAATCATCAAACTGTTATCAGAAAGTTTGTGTTAACAAGTCCACACATTTATTTATTTAATATAATTGCAACATTTTGCTGTCATATAATCGCACAGGGCTGACATCGCGATTGCGATTGCGATGCAATTAATTGTGCAGCACTAATTTATAATATGAATACAAAATTGTACCCCAATATATTAAGTTTCATCTGCTGCCTGTAGAGGTGCATCTCAAATTGACAAACGACCAAAACAATTGCATTGGTTGGAGGATAGGTTGGTTCCAAAATAATCCTGTGAGATGTGTCTCTGACATTATCATGACTTTGATTTCATGTGTTAGTGCTTATACCACATTACACACCTTATAACATTTAATGAAAAACTGCATGTCCAGAGGGAATGTCTCAGTCCTGTGCAACCTTTGTGCTTGAAAATGTAGGGTTTTTTGGGTCTGTGTCTCAAACTCTCAGGTTTTACACTGAAAGTGAGGGGATTGGACAGTAATGCGTTGAACAGGACACATAAAGTAGACGAGGAAAAATCCATTAAATTCTGCTGAAATATTAAGGGAATATATCTATATGTTTTCCCTCTCGTTTCCATGTTTATTTTATCAAAATCCTTATGAAAGATTTACCTAGTATTGGTTTGTGTTGAAGTAAAAGGCATGATGGAATCTGTTCAGGCGTTTCTCATAGACCGGCCCTCTTTTTGTCTTTGTTATCACACTGGACTGTATGTCTGCTCTTTGGCAAACTAGAAAGCTTGATAAAAATTGTAATCAGAAATCATTAAGATTTATTTTAATATGGACAGTCCCAAAACATACACTAAACACACATAAACAGTCAAAATAGTCACACATACATGTTTAGAGTTTACATTTGACATGTACATAAATATTTGTGGTCCAGGTAGAGCTTATGTTGTCCACTGACAGATGAACTTATGTCTAGAAACTGCTATACACACACTAAACATGCATACTGATGAATAGCATTGAGAGTGAATCATACAGATGCTCAGGCTGAAAGTGATGCTGACAGAGATTGGGTCATGCGGGATGTCAGAGTTATTTCATTCTTCAATCAGCATTAGGGCTCTTGTGATTATTTTTACACATCTTCATGTATGAGATATGCAATCCATTTCATTCAAGCACACTTTTGCTCTAGTTTCTAGCACAATGCACTCAAGTATGCACTCGGCTCTGATAAGATATGTGTGTATAGAACAGAGTTGCTTGCAAATGTACTGAATAAGGCATCCAAAATTAAAGTCAAAATTGGAGAGGTTCAGAGAAAATAAGTTTGCTGTATAAATTGAACTTGATCTGTGTTTTTTGAGTAAAAGTTAATTTTTTTAGAGATGAACATCTGCTTGATTTTAAAAAGTGGCCACTCCAAACAAGAATGGAGTCAGAGGTAAATGTTAACCCCCCCCCTCCCTCCTGAATGGCAGCAAGCTTTTTCAGCTAGACCTGGAGATTATGCTCAAGTTCACCCTCCAGAGCCTCTCCTCTTCTTCTACTGGTAATGCTTTCTTTTTAAATCCATCATCATTTTTTACTTTTTATTCATCGCTGTAACTCTTACATTAATCTTCACAGCATTAAGGGATACAGTAGCAATTTCGTAGAGGCTAGCTGTAGCGAGCTAGCTTCAAAGGCGTAAGATTCAATCTCTAAAGCGCCCCAAAACACATGAACTCTGTTTTTAGCTAATTCTTGATCCAGTTGTTATTATTTACGTCATTTTCTTGTGCCATATTTTGTTAGATTGCCTTCCATTCCATTCAACAAAAATTAAAAGTGGCATTTACTCTAAGGTGTAGGATCTCACAAGCTAAGATCAGAGAAGCCTGCGATATGGCATCTTCTAGTTACTCACAGGCCCATTTGGATTTTGAGAACTCTCAATAGCATGTTAACATGAGGATGTATTTTTTTTTTTTTTTTGAGCTTTAACATCAACATCATCTTCAAGTCATATATATATTTTCATTGAACAATTATTTGATATATATTATACCTTAGTTGTGTGTTTGTTTATTTATTTATTAATTATTTTTTAAGAGCTCTGGAGAGTGTTCTCGTGTATGCTGTAGTTCACAGTTTTCATTAGTTATGCACTCTAACTCACCCGTTCAGTTACACTGTAACATTGTCATTGCACTTTCAGTTTGTAAACAAAATGACATGTTGGCACAGTTTACTGTGGATAAGAAGGTTTTACAAGAATTGTAATTCATGTAAAGTGTGTGTCTAATCTTTTGACTGGTATTACAAATACAGAATTATTTGGGATTCTCTTAATGTCAATCAGAATAAATACATTCAACAATGGAACCCATTTCTTTGGCCAAAAATACGTTTTAAATATATGCTAAATACATTTTGTAGAAAGTTTAATTAAATATATTTTTGAATTTGAAAATATATTTAGTTTTAACTTTCATAAATTTTAACATTATAATTTCATATTTCATAAAATGTATAAGCGTTTTTTCGCAGTTGAAAATATATATTTAATTTTAACTTTTTTAAACCTGTTTTGTTTACAGGTTTGTAATATACAAATTTTTCTTCCAGTGCGACGTGAATATAAATGTTTTAAAATATTATTATTTTTAAAATATATTTCAAAATCTACAAAAAACTGATAAAAAATATATTGGTGAAAAATACATTTTTGTATATATTTTGAAATATATTTAAAGTTATATTGGAAAAAAGATTACAACAGTTAAAACAGTCCTATATAATGGAAAATTGGTAACACTTTATTTTATGGTGTATTTGTTACACATGTTACGTGTAATTATTATAGTAATGATGGATAATTATGCATAATTACATGCAACTAATCCTAAACCAAACCCTAATCCTAACCCCAACCCTAAAGTAAGTACATGTTGTTGATGATTGTTACTTAGTACTTAAATATGTAATTACAATGTAACAGTGACACCTTAAAATAAAGTGTAACCAAATATTTATAGGAAATATGTTTTTCTATAGACTGTATCAGCAGTAACATCATAAACAAACGGCTTTCGTGGGACAAACATAACTTCAGCTAAACTCCGCAAAGAATCAATAACAACTAAGTAATTTTGGAGTAGTTTATTTCTGATAACAACCAATTTAAACAACAAGTACTGTAGATTACATTAGTTTAATCGCGTCACCGCACGTGTGTATGATGAAACTGTCTATATAAAGAAATTTTGTCATTTCATGTTATTTTAACTGGAAATGGAATTTACATTTTAATTCAGAAATATGACATAACTTAGGACTATGAGTAATTGACTGTATGGCAGTAAATGATTTTGTGTATTAGATATATGGTTAGAATGACTATGGTCTTTATGATAGCATATGAATGATGATTATGAGTTTGAGCTGTATTTATAGCAGTATGAGTTTGTGATGCTGTAGTGTCGGTGTGTCAGTGTGGCGTTGAGTGGTCGCTCTTTGCCCGTGGTAAGAGCTGTTCTGTGTGTAGGTGGATTCTCATCCACAGCTCCATCACTGCACAGTATCTTTGTTTTCATCTTCTCTGCTATGAGTTACAAAAGGTTTCCATGGGAACTAAATGGAGATCACAAAAAGGTAGTTAAGAGCAGGCATAGATTGTGATGTGGTGATGGCCAGGGGTTCTGCTATGCCAGTAATGGAGTTTGTCTGAAATGCTGCCTTACATTATTGCTACAGTACGTACATACCATAGACTGTAAAAAAAGATGGATGACGCCCGTTCGCTCTCTTCCATTGGTGAAAAGTGAAGCCGCCAGTGTCCCGATACGGCGCTGACATCTTGGGTCTTGAGTTTGCGCAGTAGCAATTTCGGGACCAGACGTGAGCAGTAGTGAGCAGGAAGTAAAGCCGCGAAATCAAGACCCCCCCTCGCTCTCGCAGAATGCGCATATCACACGATATCACAGTCAAATCATGAAGTGACACCACCGTTTTTATATCATTAAATAACTAACTAAAAACAAACTTATTTTAAAACATTTGATTTTACATCAGCGTGATAAAAACTACAGTAAATGACAGAAACCAGCTTTGGAAAAAAGATAATTGAAGTGTAATAACATTTTTTAGTTGGTCTCAAGTCCCGTTGAGTAACATGGGGAGGCGGGCATTATGACCTATACTGGGGGGGGGGGATCGAGACATTTTGGCTTCACTTTTCAGGGCTTGTGCGGCACGCTTGCTACATACTGTAATGATCCACAACCACCTGCTGTAAATCATTGACCTGTTGACTACAGTTTTACTTAAACATTGAAAATTATTTTCATCAAAAATTTTATTGATAAATAAGTCTCCAAAATGCCCTGTCTGAGCAGTTGGTTGGTTGGTTTTAGGCTGAGATTTGACCCACATCTCTCTAAAATCAGGGTAGTGTACACAGTGCTTTTTCTAATTAAAACAAATACTGTATTACGCTTTGAGTGAATAACTGTGAAAGACAGAACTTCTGCTTTGCTCTGATTGGCTCATTACCTTGTCAATCTGATCATGTGATTAAAAAAGCTTCCAGCAGGGGTGCATTTCCCGTTCAGCGATTTAACTCTTTGCTTAACTACCATCATTGGAGAAACTAACTAGTTAGTTACGTCTGTTTCCTGAAAACATAGTAACTCTCTTGCGCATCTGTAATTCGAATCATGTTGGTTGACGTTACCTAGCCCATACGTCAAAAAAGAAAAAATATATTTTTTTAATATAATTTTAAATATATTTAAAAATATACAAATAATGGACAAAAAATATATGTACTAAAATGTATTTTGAGATGGGTTTACAAAAAAATAATTTTTCACTAATATATTTTGTGCCCATTTTTTGTATAGTTTGAAATATATTTTAAAAATAAGAATTATTTTAAAGCATTTATATTCACGTTGTATTGGAAGAAAAACTTTGTATGTTACAAACCTGTAAACAAAACAGGTTTGAAAAGATTAAAATTAAATATATTTTCAACTGCAAAAATATACTTATAAGTTTATATTTTAAACATACATTGCCCCTGAAATACACTTTATAAATATATGTTAATATATGAAGATTAAAACTAAATATATTTTCAAATTCAAAAGTATATTTAGTAAGCTTTACCTTCTACAAAATGTATTTATACAATATTTTTGAAACATATTCCTTGCCAAAGATTTTTTTTGCATTTGGGATTCATAACGTCAACTAATTAATCTGTTCGAGATCAATATGCTTTTGAAAAAGCAGCCCAGGTCTGCTAATTGGCCTGAATCAGTCAGACAGGTAAAACCGAAAGGACTAATTACTCAGTTAACACCCACTTGAACATCGCTACCTTGATTTTACATTAAAATAAGCAAGAAATTATATAAAAATGTAATGTTCGAGTGAGCTGTCACAGACACAGAGATTTATTAACCAGAATGTTAAGTTAAAATAGAAAATTTTAAGTATTTGCTGTATATGTTGTAAACATCAGTGTAAACATCAACTTAAAAAATTAATATATTTCATCTCATTTCAGTATTCTAGCACATGAGGGATAATAATAAATCACAGTAACAAAACCATATCACACACATGTTTATAATGTAAAGAAACTGTATCCTGTGGTGTAACTGCTGAAATCATTGAACCTTCAGAGGAGTGGGTGTTATTTCTACAGAAGGTTTTGTGTACCACAGCACTGTAAAGGTCGATAAAGGTCCAATTAAACACAGACAAAAAGTACAATTTCATTCAATCACTTTGAAAATATATGTCTGCCATTTCAGACAGTGTACCATATTTTGTATTTTGGTACATGAATGCAGAGAGATGCACATTAGCATTCCCATTCTTCCCAAATGACTGAAGGTTTGATTGGTTAGCATGCTCCAGTTAACCTCTATAATGTTAGATAGACTGTACACATCTGGTTCCAAAACATCACATTTCTCATTTGATGCCCATTCCAGTTTTTGGAACAAACACATAAGAGTTATTCTACACACATGGTGCAAAATGCTGTCACCATGTATATATGTTATTTTTTTAAAGACGGACACATATTTACTAGCCTGGCTCCGCCCTCCTACGTGCTTCCGCTGAATTTTCATTTCGCTTCAGTACTACGTCTGGAACTGCTGTGTAGAGTTTCGTTTTCTCCTACAAAAATCTGCAGGTCCAATCAGTGAACAGAGGGGGGTGGCTAAAGCCGCCTTTCCACTGTACACGACAAACGACGGCCGATAAGCCGGAAGTCATTCATTTCCTATGGAGACTCTCAAAGGGGCTGCGTGAGCTGCCGACCATTTGCGGATGCGTAAATATCGGATCCGTTTTGATGGTTAGATCCATTAAAAAATGTGAACTTGTGCGACTAAACCGCATGCGATATGCCGACCTGAAGTGATGTATTTTATTGTATTCCAATCATAAACCGTGTGTGAGGTGAAAATTATTAATCCTTTTTGTTTTACTTAGTAACACTTGAATCCTTAAAAAACCTTTTGATTACAGATAATACATACATAATCAATTCAATTTGTGTATGTTATTATTTTAATCTTGTCTTGTTCTCTCCAAAAAATATTGGCAATCTTTGTCATATATGCGTAGCTGTTTATTGTTTCATTCATTTGCATTCATATATTTATTACACCAAGGTAAATATAATAGAATGAAGCCTCTTGCGCTGGAATGAGCTTCTCTCCCATATACGATTAAACTGAATTCCATTACGGCTGCCACTAGGGGGAGAACTCCGACTCACGTTTCCGTGTGTCGTGTGCAGTGGAAAGGCGGCTTAAGAACGATGACGTTGAGGTCATCCGTCAGTTTGAGTTGTAGTTCAGTAATGGCAGCAGAGAAAGACGTGAGAAAAGCTATTCGGTCCATTGTTGCAAAACTGCCGAATATACAGAAGTTAAAGCCGGAGCAATAACAATGTCTGTTAAGTTTTGTTGGTCTGATCATTCAGACTTGTTGTTTCCGGCCGGTTTTGGCGCATGATATACGTGACGACCACACGTTAGCGATTGCCTATGGCAGATTCTGAGTGACTCTGGGCAGATCCAATAGCTTTAAACTTCCACAGAGGACCCTCCTTAACGGAAGTAACACTTTTGCAATGGAGCGTGGCCAGACTCTCTGTACAAATGAAATGAATGTACGAGAGTCTGGTTGGACCAGGCTACATATTTACAGCATTCATTACAACAAGTTCATTACTATAAGAGGCGATATAAAAATTATGTAATAACTTTACATATCTTTATAGTGGTTTATTGAGTGGCATATGTCCACCAGTCTAACCCTAACAAAACATCACTTAGAAAATAAACAACTAAATGTTTTACATATTTTTTTTAATACACCTCATCCTAATTTGCCTTGTCAAGTCATTAAGTGTATGAAATGACCTTTTAATATTTTTAATGTATTTATATAGGAAATTTGACGTCCCCCATTTATTTTGTCAATACCCAAACACTGGATTGATGCAGTACCTGGCTATACCCCGCACTGTAAAATAAAATGCAAGTCAATTCAACCTACTATTTTTTACTTGTAACAAGTTGACATAACTTATAAAAAACAATTGCTTAACTTTAATTAAAAACTATAATTTGTTTTGGAATATTGTGGTATTTTTTACAAATGACTTATATATGTGCGTCATTATTTTCATGTGCCCTCATAATCTTTAATCAAAAACTCATATCTCGTCCCCTCCTCAAAACAACCTCTCTCTCTTTTGGTATGGCAGGTGGGCGGAGTCCGGGAGAAGATCGCAGCAATTAGCAATTAGCAACACGACCCAACTTCAAACGATCCAATCAGACAAATTCATATCCAGCCCTGCCTTTATTTCACTTCAGAAGCCGTTTCATTCTGATATACGTCCCCATGGGAAAAAAAGGCAATCGCCACTTCCATTTCATGGTGACTTTAAGTTAAAGTAACATGTTCATTTGACAAACCTGCCAAACCTTTACACATTTTGAATAGCAAATTCGCATTTAGACATCAAACTATGAATTTTGATTTCAAAATACACAAAAAGCCATTGATGGCTTTGAGTTCAACTGTCTGTGCATTTGCTGACTAGGCAACTCGTCGATTGGTGTAACCGCATGTGACAGCACCCTGTTGGAAAAAGAAGACTTCTAAACACCACTTCAAAGTTAAATGGGCATGGTATGGGAATTGTGAATTGCATCTATTTTGAAATGCCTGCCAACCAGGGGCGTCACTAGACCCCTTTTACTGAGACTCATTGCCCTAGTGTAAATCTGTTGTGTCTCAAGTTGAAGTTTTATACCAATTACATTTCATGTCAAAAAGGATATAGCATGCTATTTGTTGACTCTTTGCTATTTATAATGTCCCATGTATTTAAGACGCATGCAATAGGCCAATACAATGTTTAAGTTCTGTTAAAGAGACAATTTGAGGAATTTTCAGTCATGCCAAATGTCTTTGAAGTGTATCAAAGCACAGAAAACTGTGAAATGTATTACCTTTTCATTAAAAGAGTTCTTCAAAGTCTACTTGTACGTTTTTGGCAAGTCTGATTTTAAAGAATTTTTACAGTGTCAACCATCTGACCAAGAGGACAAATTAAATAGTCTTCCCTCCCTGGACCGCTATCTCATAAAACTTGGTTGTCAAAACACACTTTATTTCAATCTTTTACAAAAAGATCTAACATGAAAAAATAATGATGTGAGTTTATTCTGTTCATATCATTAATGTCCTCACATTAAGATAAGGGCAAATTAGTCAAACCTTAAGCAGTCAATAAATATTGAAACACTTTTTGTCAATACCGAATAAGCTATGACTGTTTTGGTGTTGACATATTTTAGCAGTAACATTTGTTTTTTTTTATAAGTATTTGTAAAAAAAAAAAAACATAAAGTTTCGTATTTTTTTACAATCTTGTCTTTAAATACAGAGAGAGAAAAACAAGCGGAAAGTAAATGGATAAAATAAGAATAAAATGCTGTATGTCTCCTCTTTTTAGTGAAAAGTTATAGTTGCTGAAATTGTAATTTTTATATTTAGCAGCGCAAGTCATCATAGCTGGGTAAACTTTTATAGAGGTGAATGGAAAATGACAGAAGATATAATTTTTGTATCTGTATTTGCTCTACTAGCAATTTGAAGGTTGCTTTTCAATACTCAAATGGATGCTTTCTCATTTCCGTGGTCATCTCGTCTTCCAGCCTGTGTCTGTCTTTCATTGCCTGTGTCACGTGCATGTGTCGTGATGCTCTTGTGAATGTGTGTTAGAGACAGAGATGGTAAATGTGGAATAAAATTGCTCTTTTTTTTAAACACAAAAAGTCTTGTCGTCGCATCATTGAATAAAGGTTGAAGCACTAGTCACAAGGATTATTTTAATTATGTTTTGCCTTTCTGAGCCTTGAATGTGGGAGTTGCGTTGCTGTCTATGGGGGTGGTTAGAAAGTAAAAAAACCTTAATTTGTGTTTTGAACGAAAGTCTTCAGGTGTGAAATGACATTTTCATGTTGTAGTGACCTATCTCTTTAAGGTAACAACCGGAATACTTTTCCTTCCTTAAAAAAAGGAAAGAAAGAAAATAACACATAGACACACATAGGGTGCAAATTCTCACTTTGTAAAACAAATCTTCAAAATACATTTTCATACTAGCTGTATAACAGATAAAAGAAAATAGTTTAGAAATATCAGCTAATACAAGTTACTACAAGTGTAGTAAAACTCATTATTTCATGCTGAGTCAACATGCATTTTTCATTTTATTTCTTTTTTATATATTGTATTTTTTCTGTTGTTTTGTGTTGGGGATTGTTGAAAATTAGCTGAAGTTGTGATAACAACACAAATACTATAGTGTACTCACATTAAATTGATACTGCAATGCAGTACAACTATATTAAAGGTCACGTTCTTCCTGATCCCATTTTTTATACCCTAGTTAGTGTGTAATGTTTCTATAATAGCATAAATAATACCTGTAAAATGATAAAGCTCAAAGTTCACTGCCACGCGATATATTTAACAGAATTCACCTTTTAAAGCCTACAGCGAACGGCCGGTTTGGACTACAGTCCTCTACTTCCTGCTCTAATGACGTCACTAAAAGTGTTTTTGACTAAACTCCGCCCACAGGAATACAATAGTCGCCAGCTAAGCTAACAGCAAGCTAAGCTGCTATCGAAGCACCACACACTAAACCATGGGTTCCCAAACTTTTTTCCTGCGCACCCCCTTCCATATTCCAACCGGGTTGGGGCACCCCCAATCCCCACTTTTAAAAAAAACGCATAAAAAATTTTCTCACCATAAAGACTCATGTTTAATCATGCACAAATAACCAGGGGCCGGTTGCACCAGCCGGACGTTAAGAAGTTGGGTGTAAAGTCCTACGTCGGGCTTAGCTACGTCCGACATTGTGAAAAATATGTATGCCTGTTGCACCACCTGAAACTACGACCAGACGCAGCATGCTCAGCATAGATGATGTGCGCACCGTGTATGCGTTTAGCCACTGTGATATTTAGACACCATTCGAGTTTACTATGGTAAAAAACTGCCGTAAGCTAATACATGACATATGAGAGCTTTCCTCATGTTTACCAGTGCGCTCTCCCTCAAGATGCGTGCGTCACGTGCAGACCCATCAAACACATTCACAAAAGCCGCACAAAATGTGTATAACAGTTTGCAGATGTTGTGATTATAACAGCTCAAGTTTCAAACAAAATTAAATGAAAGCTTTTAATAAGTTCTCTATGGTGTCTTTGTAAGTATTTATGTATTTTATTATATTGGCGGTCTCTTTACCATGCATGAAAACACAGTGCTCGTGTATCCTGTGCATTAGACGCGCCCATGTCTCGTCACATTTCATTATTTCTATTTTTGCCATAAAAAAAGTCTCTCTCCTCCGTCGTGACTAACAACTTTATCATAAGACGTCCCACACTTGACAGTTTCCCTGATTTCAGCCAGTACAGCATATTTATAATATGAAATGAATAAAAACGAGTTGACATGCATATAGGGGGCTACAGTGCATAACAGAAGAGCAGTGCAAAGAAAAAGACAACAGCTGTCTTCTATGTTTTTAACTAATAAATTATAGTTTTTTATTTAAAATAAAAGCGATTAGGACATTTTTACTGTTAATTTTTGTATTTATTAATTGTATGGAAAAATCCAACTTAAAGAAACAGGCCGCCATTAAATTTTTCCTCTCGCGCACCCCCTGGTGGCAGCTCACGTACCCCTGGGGGTGCGCGTACCACACTTTGGGAATCCCTGCACTAAACAAACTACACAATCAGAACTCGATACGTATTTCTGAAGGAGGGACTTCATAGAACAAGGAAGACATCAGACTGTTTTGAGGACAGTGAAAACAGCGGTTTACAGATAAGTCAATTGTGTGAAAAATAATGTGTTTTTTTACACGTGAAACATGAGCACATGTAGGGCCCTATAAAATCCGTTTTATTTTTTCCCAAATTCCGTTTTATTTTTTCCCAAATTCCGTTTTCTCCGTTTTAATTTTTGCAAATTCCGTTTTAATTTTTGGCAATTATTTTTTTTTTACCATTTACTGTTATTTTAATCATACAAAGAGTGTGCCTTTAATGTTAATGATTAAAATGTAAATGTAAATGATTTGGGGAAAAACTGGATAAAACGATTACTTAATTACTGTAAAACATGCATTTACACGCACATACACATGCATACACACGCGCGCGCCCCCGCCCGCCCGCACACACACACACACAACTCAATTAAATTCAATGCATTGTTTAGTGTTGTTGCAGAAGGCTACAACAAGGTGTCAACGCAGTGGTGCCTTCAGAAGTGCCTTAAACACATCAATCCAGCGGAACGCGATACATATTTCATACACAATCGCTTGAAATGCATATAACTTTACAAACATACACAGGATTACTGATCTGACTTAGGACAGCATGAGCGCGCGTAGCTCTTTGCACGTTCGAGCAAAAGAGAGACAGAGAGCGGCGCCATGATGCAGATGATTATATTTTAAATGCGAGGGATAGTTAGTTTGCCTCAGCTCGCTTGAAATGCATAAAACTGAACAAATACATGAGGATTTGTGTTCGCACTTCGGACAGATGCGTGAGCGCGTGACCGTGAGAGGTACAGTGAGACAGACATGGATGAGAGAGTGCATGTATCTTTGCGCTCACCGTGAACAGAATGTTGACAAAACTTACAAAATAACAGTTTTCCGGTCACATAAAAGTCATGTGAGAACTGCTCAGAACTAAATGCTTAGCGTCCAATTTCTTAATTTTTTCGCTGACGAAAGCAGAGTCGTGGAGAGCCGCTTCCACATGGTTTCAGTGTTTTGGAGGGGGTCTGAAACGACGGGAGGGGGTGTGTCGCCCAGATTTACTCCCTCAGTCTGCATTTCCCCCAGACATACGTTCGTCTCCCACACAATATATGTAAAATTCAGCGAAATTTCGCGTTAATACTAGATTCCGTGTTAATCTGCCAATTCCGCGATTCCGTCCGCGATTCCGTGATCGCGGAAATTATAGGGCCCTACACATGTTATATTGCGCACTTTAAACACAATCAAAGCTTCAAAAACACAGAAAGAACGGGAGCTTTAATAAGTTTGAAAAGAAGATATTAAAAATGCCAACCTCATACAAACCTAAATTTGCACCACTTGTGCGAATGATTCATAATCTGTTAGTGTTTCATTATAGTAGTTGATTTACAGTTCCTTGCTTATTGTGGGATTTTTGAAAACATAACAAGTTAAAGGTTTGGGATTATTTCATTCAGCCAGATGTTGTGATGTTATTCTCAGAGTAGTAATTAACACTACAGGTATGGAATCTGATTTTAATGATTTTATAAATTGTGACACAAATTAAGACATTACTGTCACTGTAAGATTTTCTGAATAAAATAAAGGTCAAATGCAAATATATTGTTTGTTGTGTTAAGTACATTAAATATGTAAACAACAAGAATCAGGCTGCAATCACGAGGCCACCCATGATCTTTCATCAGTAAGAACATATGACAATGACTATGTATACATGTACACCAATGATGCCATCATTTCCAATAATCAGAGTAAGGACTTAATGATGTTTACATGACTGGTGCTACAGTAACCTCTTCACTCCTGTTTAAATGCAGTTTTTATTTTAATGCTGTTTAGAGCCCATCAGAAATTAGTCATCTGACTTTAAACAGTGTTCAGCGCATTTAAACATACATTTAAGTACAATGAATATGTGCATTCCCTTGAATTCAGACCCATGACCTGCGGTGTTGCTAAGGCCTTTGAACTACAGAACCTTGTTTATATACCCATCAACTGAGAAAAATGCATTTTGTCTCTATTATAGTGAACTGTCAGGGCTCTCAAGTTTGATCAAAAGTTTGGAGTGAGATTAGGGGAGGTATTTGCAGCAGTGGCCCATCGGCCTCACGTTCTCTCAAGATTTTGCTAGCAATTCAATTTTACCCATTGTTTATGACCAGCACAAATAGAAATTATAACAATTGGTAAGTCTGATAAAAGACAGACAAATTCAACTGAATAAACAAAAATTGTTTTGTATATATAAAAATTAAAATGTATCTAATTTAAAATGAAATCTGGCCCCAGACAAGACATCTGAACAGTGCAGGATTCATCTAGTCCTTTCATTAATTTAAGGAAGCCTCTAGTACTTTCCTTTGATTCAGGTAAACTAAGCTTCTGATTTCATGCCCTTACGAAAATTAACCACATGAAAATGAACCATGGTTTACAGTTAGAACAAAAAAACATGGTTATCGTAGTAAAACCATGGTTACCACAAAATAACCAGTTTTTTAACCAGCGTTGGTTTTTAAAAACCGTAGTTAAACCATAGTTACTGTAGAAAAACCATGGTTTTGCTAATAGTTATTAATACACCAAAAATGAAAACAGTTACTAAACTTTTCACAAAAAACATGGTTAATTTTCGTAACCCAACCCAACATCAGCTCCCATTGTCTTTGATCAAAGGCAAGTCCAGCAATCGTAAAATCAAAATGATGAAATAAAAAAGGTTTTATCCGCATTCTTCAGATCTTGCTCTTCCAACACACTCGTTGTGCATGCAAGCCACACATCCATGACAGGTGGATGACATGAAAGAAGAGCTATTTGAAATCAAACTTTTCTGTATGATTTCACAAATATTTCTTGCTTTACTTTGATGTTATGTGCATGTTGGTTTTTGCAGCTCTGCGTGCACCTAAAAACTAGAGACGGCTATAAACTCTGGGCAGAGAGAAGGTCCCTGTCTGCACTTCATCCATTGTTTAGGTATAGGTTGAATAGCTTATTTTCAGTGTGAGGTGTTGCGTGTGTCTCACAGCGAATGTGTGAGACTTGAGAGTCTTGTGTACTGTATTACGGCATCAACCAGCCACCCAAACCTCGACCCCACAGCAAATTCCCAGGTGTTATGACCATACTCAACAGCATGATGTATGTTTCATTAACAATGGCAGACAGCTCATTTTTTCAGACCCGAATCATCTCTGCATATACCATCTATAAGCAGATTCAATCTTGGAAATGCACGTCACTGTTATAGACTTTATTTGTCTTGTGGTATAACTGTAAATGGGTGTATGTTTAATATGCAGATCAATACAATTGCTACGTCAATCTGAATGTTGGCCAACCACTGCGTTAACAAGAAACAGGACCTTATTTACTGTAACAGTGAGGTCCTCGAGAGGCCGTATGATGGTTTAATCATTTTATATTAGATTACATTGGACATTGGAGAAAGTAAACAAGGAACTGAAGAGAGCTGAGTATACAGCGGGCATGATTGTGCAAAATAAAACTCGAATCACTTAGTCCTGCGTTCATATATTCTCAATGTTTAACAAACAAGATTTCCACTCTTCGCTGAACACACCATTAATCTTTACCAGACATTAACATTTCCCCTACAGCTTAATCGCCAACACAATCTAGCAATTCATCCAGCTTTAGATTTGCAGATGACTGCCTGATATTCATCTTTAAAAATCCACCATCGCTTTTCATGGTGAACACGCAAATGTAAACACTTGTGTGTACGCTTAATGCGCTAAATACTGTTATTTAGCTCATTAACACCGACTGGCTGCAGGGAGCTGAGATACAAAATACACACACGTGTGCATTTCCAACCAGCGCTGAACCTGCAGCTTAAAGATCCCCAAACCTCATCCCAACCCCCAGTCAACTGCAAAAGAAGCATGCACTCAGTCAATATCACAATTAATGCTTGCAAACTCAATATCCTTGTCCTGCAAACAGAAAGACTGGCAAAGGTGAATGGTGAAGCCACCAGATGATATGGTTGACATTCTTAGGTTGGTATACGCAAAGTTCCTGTTTATCGACAAGGTCCATGAGCTTTAAATTATGAGAAGACTATGGCTCATCTCACACCACCTTTCCAATCAAATACAGACACGTTCAATTCTTAAATTTTGTTCCTTTTAAATTGGCATTTAATCAAAGGCACGAGTTTTGACTACTGGATGTTTTCAAACTTAGCATCATCCCTCCAACATGCCAATCAAACAACAGTGCAGCTGCTTAAAAAAAGAGAGCCAAACAAAAATCCAGAAACCCATCAGATTCCATCTGAGGTTACACATGGTAAAGTAGATGGCAGCTTGAACCTTACCTGTATCTGAGAAAGCGTTTGTATGCATCAGCTGGTTTCAGTCTAACCAGTCGTGCCCTCCTATTTGGGCAGCTCGAAACCGTCGCACAGGTGGGGGTTCACAGAGAGCCTCCTGCAGACGCTTTTTACCGCTTGCCCATTCACCCAGGTCATTGCAGCTGGCCCCGGTGTGTTCGTGAGCGGACAGGGGGATGGGCAGACGTTGGGACCTTTCACATCTCTGACAGATCCCCGCAGTGCACGCTCACTCTCAGCTACTGCACGTAACTTTCCCCGGTATTCTCCACCTCGCGGGGTTTGCATGCATTTCCCTTCCTTTTGTGAGATCCGATGAGTGTGGCTGCGATGCAGAGAGGGATGGAGCGCGAATGCAGGAGAGAGAGAGAGAGAGAGACAGAGAGAAAGGGAGGGAGGGCGCAGAAGAGAGATGCTTCATTTATTGGCATAAATCAGGAGAGGAGAAAAGAGGAGGGTCTTTGGAGAGATTACATGTCAGTCACGTCCACATGTGGCTGTGTGCAAGTGTAGATCTCAGGAGAGACGTTCTGGACATATGTGACTATAGGAAATGCTGCTTTGACATCACTACAGTATGTGCTGGGTTTCCCTGCCTGCACTTATGTTTGTACTAACAGAACTCATATAAACTGGACAATTAATCACACATGCAAGAAATGCGCTGAGGTTGTCTGCATCTCCCCAGGTGAGCACTTACATTAAAGACTACCGCAGGAAACATTGAAAGGAAGCAGAGGATCATGCTGGCTGCTCTTTAAAAATCTCTTGGGAGAGGAGTCGATTCATAAAAAAAGAGTTGTTAATCAAATAAATAACCCAGCATAGTCTGCAGTGCAAAAACCCAGACCAGTGCATGATAGTGGAGTTATAATACTGCTGTTGACCATTTGTACTGGACCTTAAAGGGTCAAAACGAAACAATCTTGACACATTTTTCGTCCATTATGTGCCATATTTCAGGTATTCGGTGAAGATAAAGGTAGGGCAGGACATTTTAATCTACACAGGCTTATTGAAATAACGCACCTCCAAAAACGCTGTCTCCATTTCTGCATAATCTGATATATGTTGCTCCTGGTACTATACACTAGACGCACTGGAGGCATTTGTTTTTTTTCCTGTTTCTTTCAAGGTTACAAAGCAGACAATACTGAAAATTATTGGTGTATATTCTTTAGTTCATGCTTGTGTGACTGTGGCGGATACACGTCTTATGTCGTCACTGTCAGGATTGATCATGTTTTAGTCGGCTGCATTTTATTACAATTACACGACAAAGACGAAGTCGCTTGGGTATGACCATTAATAAGTACCAAACTACACAAATCTAATTAAAGACAAGCAGGTTTTAATTTGTGTATTTGTCTGCTTCATAACTTTGAAGATTTCCGTGTCCAAATTTTGCAGGGATTTTCAAACCTGTCCTGGAGGACCACTACTTACTTAGTCATTTAGCTGACACTTTTATCCAAAGCGACTTACAATTGTTGCTATATATGTCAGAGGTCGCCTCTGGAGCAACTAGGGGTTAAGTGTCTTGCTCAGGGACACAATGGTATGTCACAGTGGATTTGAACCCGGGTCTCTCACACCAAAGCGTGTGTCTTATCCACTGCGCCATCACCACCCTGCGCCATCATGCTGAAGGTCAAGTTTAGTCATATAATAATCTAATGGTATATATATTAGGGTTGTGACGATAGACGATAGTATCGTGTACAGATGATCGTCAGAAATATTGCTAATATTGGGCTTTCATGGCAATGGTTATTATTATCATCATAGTTTCACATTAACATGCGCATTGCATGCTTTTCCTTACATGAGAGGGTTTGTGGGCTGTACGAAAGTGCTTGTAATGCATGCAGATTTCTTCTCGCACGCATGTGGACTCAATGCGTGTGTCTAGGACTTTTGCTCAAACCTGAATCCACGCGGCATGGACTCATTCTAGCACATGAACTTGTAATATGTGCGGCTCTGACATTTGCACTAGAGAGGTTGTTAGGCGCGCAGAGGGTTAAAACCAGCGAGTTTGTTGTTCCCACTCCCTGGCACGCAGGAAATTTAAGAGTGCCTGGACTTAATGATGCGATTAATGGCAGTTTTAAGGTTGCGGTCATGATAGTGTTGCCCTTGATTTATTTTTGTCCACCAATTAAAGAGCACCTAGGTCATTGCTAAAAACAATGTTATTTTGTGTATTTGGTATAATACAATCTGTTCACATGGTTTATGGTTAAAAAACACATAATGTACATTTTTGCTCTGTGTCCCTGAATGGTCAGCTAATCTGAATGTTGTGATTGGTCTGAATACCTCTGACATCGGCAGGAAATGTGACACTTCTTACCAAATTTGAAAGATTCGGTTGCTAACAGGAGTTAACTTACCGGCTGTGAGTTAAAGCGGGAGGAATTATAATAATGCCGGTCTTGTCTACATCACCAATCCCAGGAAGTAAACTGTTGCTTACAAAACGTGTGTTTGTTTTAGTCCAAGAAAAGAGATTAACATTGGAGATGATAACATCTAATACATACTTTCACACCAAAGAAAATGTAAAAACATGAATCAGAAAATAGGTGCTCTTTAAGTGACTTGTCATAAATATGTAAAAGTTAACAAATAAATAAATGAGTAAACTAATGCCCTGCCCCCCGATACTATCGTGTATCGATGATCTCACAGACTGACGATAGGACAATCTCAAAATGGAGCAGATCGTCCAACAATAATATAATATATATGCTCAGAAATGTACAAAATATCTTCTCTTTTTATTTATTTTATTTTATTTGCTGTTTACTATTATTACACGGCTCTTTAAAATGCTTGATTCTGATTGGCCAATCACAACATGCCAAGGTATGTTATGCACAAAACTATTAACACACAGTAACGTGGATGATGACAATCATTTTGACAGGTACAGTTTTTAATTACACACAATTACACACATATGAGGTTATATTTACAAATGATTAAACCAAGTAGTGTGTTCGTGACATTTGAACATCTTACCTTAAAGCCAAAAGTAAACAGGTTTTTCCTGCGGAAGGTCTGCATTTGTTAAATATGAGCAAATAAAATATTTCACATCAATATTTTATGCTTCTTAACTTACTTATGATGTAAATAGCTGTGTAATAAGCTGGATAATGTACAGGCAGCAGGTTGTTATCGCAAAATAAGCCCCTTCAGTGTAATGCAAGACCCTTTGAGCTGGGTTCTGATCACACTGTCGGGGTTTATTTCTGCGATAACAACCTGCTGCCTGTACATTATCACTTACATAACCAATAGCGTAATTAACATACTGTAAGCCCAAAACGTTAGAAGTGGAGCTGGATATTGGTCTTTAGGAATTACATGAACGCCCGAATCGTTGAAAATAAGGGATGTAGGATAAGAAAGTTGAAAGGGCCAGGTTTAGATTTTGGGTTAACAAGAAATCCGAGAGTAAAATCAAGAGGGTGAGTTTGAAGGCTAATGAGAGCAGAAGAGATGAGAACGTGAGGGACAAACACAAAACAGGAGACATTCACAGCGAGCATGTGTCTGAATACCAAACAGCTTACCCAACTCTCCCTGTGAATGAAAACATTCCCCTGTCAGCCTTCAGATTGAGCCGAGTTGTTGCCAGGGCAATACTTGCAGAGCCGTTTGCATTTTCACCGGCTAATAGCGTTAACATGACTGTGTTTTTTAAATTGACAGAAATATGAGGAATTGAAGGTTCTGCATCAGTTGCTTTTATTCGGCTCGTCAGACTTGGCTGATGAAGGATAAACTTTAATGTCTCGTGTGCTGTCATTCTTACACTGTAAATAAAGCTTGTATTTGATGGGATGTGAGAAATAATTTTCTTTCCAAGGACAACAGTGGAAGTCATTTCTTATTTCATTTAAACGCTACTGACGAACAGAATTTTACATTACCTTAAGATATCTTTCTTAAGAGGACCTTGAACACAAATGATGATGAATTAATGAAAGTTTACTGTTCTTTGTGCTTTCAAAAAAGCATTTTCCATCAGATGTATTTTGGTACCTGGAAATGAGATAGATGCAAGCTCCTCACCACATCATGATTCCGATTTACCCTTCCGTTATAGACATAGGTGCAAGCCTTTCTTGCCATCTTCTACAATTGCCTTTGTCTGTTGAGAAATAGCCACAGCCAACATTTGTGTTCAGGTCAAAACAATATGTCTGTAGGCTCAGCTTTAAATCAGTAGTGTCAAATCCAAGACTAAATCTAAGAGGGAGAGTAATAACAAAGAATAACACAACACAACCGGGTATAAATGATGGCTTAGATCAGCAAGGTGAAAAAGCTAGACTTTTTCATCAAAAAGTATTTGTGAGCGATCATATAAAAACAACAGGAGTTCTTGGAACTGTTGAAACTCTGCCATCTTTGGTGGTAAGATTTCCCCAGGGTCAGGCAAGTTTAAAGTAAGAGATAAATGTGTTAAACATGAATTCCCTGTGGGTTGACAGAAGCTGATTTTAAATAGTCTGCGAGTCTGTAATCTTCGAATGTCATGAATGGGTACTAGACACTTTCTAACTAATGTCTCCACTTGTCAAATGCTTAAATGATGGCCAATGTCTTGCTGCTGACAAATGCAAAATAAGTATTTCACCGAATGCCAGTTCATAAAAGCCTTCCTTGTAGCAACATTGCTCCACTTACAAATTCAGATACGGCTACACCAGCAATATTGCATAATTAAGAAGTTTAGTTTGGGGTGTACGGACACTAAATGTTTGGTATAGGAATGCTCCGATCGATCGGCCGATAATGCTTGCTATGTTTCTCAATGAATTACGGTGAAATGCCGCTATATCCAAAAGCCAGGAGGCGCTCTCGTGCAGAAACTCAAAATGCGCTGTAGATGAAGAACAATACACAGGCAGCTGTGATGACACGCAGCTCCATGAAATGGCTGAAGGATATATTTATATTATATATATGGCTGTTCTTCAAACCTTTTCAGGTATTTTCATGATAATAAAGAATATGTTTAATAATTATGTTTGACGGGTGTTACTTTTTCAAATGCATGTTATAAATGACTCAAACTAACAGTGATTTTAGATCGATAAGGACTTACTGATCAAAAGCCGTAGTACATGAAATAGCTGTAATAAGATCAGCTGTCTGATTCAGAATAGTGATCGGCCACGTATTATTAGTGGAGATCGGCATTGATCGGAGCATCCCTAGTTTGGTCTGAAACCCATTTGGTATTACACAGTACTGCAAAGAGTCTTGTGTATGAGATCTTGAGTTGAATGAACATCATTACTAGGTTTAAAGAGACCGTTCACCAGCAGCTAATGAGGAGAAACGTAGGGAATAAGGGACACTGCTAATGAGAGGAATCGGTTCTTTAGCAGATGTGACTCAAACCCCAGCCTTTCCCAATGTGCTACCTAGGAGAGCATTTGTCCTTCACATATACTACCTTTTTATTTTATTTTTTGAGCTCAGGCCAAATTATTGCCATCCCTCTCACTTTTCTTTTACTTCCATTGAATAGGCCAACCATTTTAGGGAGCCAGATGTGAGCGTTTTGATCTTACTGCCTGAGAAAGATCTGATGGACATTTGGCAATGCTCCGGTGCCAATGTTGGTCACACACTGTAGACTACAGACCTACTTCTCTCCCTAAAGCATCATTAAGACGCTTAAAGACTGGCCATTATACAGCTGTAATCCCTGGTAATAGATCATCCGGACCAACAGCAGGAAGCATGCCAGATGTAGACAATTTCATAATCTGCATGCTCCACAGGATGTGCTCAACAACTTTTCCAGCACCTTGAAAACAACTTTGCCTTTGTGGCTTGGGTGCAGTCTCAAGCAATGGATGTCAATGTCACCACTCTGTGCTTGTAACTATGGAAACAGATGGCCAATTGCCTGGACCTCTAGCGGGAAGATTGGGAAATTCCAGAATCAAACACTACTGGGAAATTAATGTGTAGATTTCAGAGAACTTATTGTTAGTTTTTTAAAATGCATGTTTAGTCTTCTATTAAATGAAGAGTTCACTGAAAATAAAAATGACCTCATATTTCACTTTAACTCTTTCCCCACCAGCATTTTTCATGATTTTCACAAATGTTTAATGCCTTCCAGAAAATGCTCCTTTTTAAATATATAAACATACGTGAATATATGAAATAAAAGAACAGACCCTCTGCTTTCAAACAAAAAAATCAGTTTCATCCTACCTTCATGTGTTCTGTTTTTATCACCTCTCAAATATGTGTAAGTTTCATCAAAAACACCAAATTTTGAGCAAAAAGCTGAGATAATTCCATTTTTGTGAAGGACTTTTGATAGAGATCAGATGCAGAGCGATCTTTAAAACATACATGGACATACAGCTGTTCGCCCTAGTTTACTTCCGGTTTTTATAAGTTGCCGAAGATAATAGCGGTATTGCAGATTGACGAGATAACTCATCAATGGCAGGGAAAGAGTTAATGCCATCCTAAGTGTCTTCATTATGTCTTTTTTAAAGGTCCCATTCTTTCTGTGTTTTCGAAGCTTTGATTGTGTTTACAGTGCGCAATATAACACTGTAAAATGTGGTATTTTTCACACAATTTACTTATCTGTATACCAGTGTTTTCAATGAAAAACGTAACGAGTTCTGATTGTGTAGTTTGTTTAGTGTGTTGTAATTTCAATAGCAGCTTAGCTTGCCGTTAGCATAGCAGGCGACTGACGTATTTCTGTGGGTGGAGTTTAGTCAAAAAAACGGTTCTACTGACGTCATTAAAGCAGGAAGTAGAGGAAACCGGCCGTTCGCTGTAGTCCTTGAAAGGGGAATTCTGTTAAAGAAAATATATTGCCTGACAGTGAACTTTGAGCTTTATCATTTTACAGGTATTATTTATGCTATTATAGCAACACTACACACTAACTAGGGTTTAAAAAATGGGATCAGAAAGAACATGACCTTTAAAGCAAAACAATAGGTTTGTGGAATAAAGTGATTTGTATTTTGAGCATATTTACTGTAGTGATCTAGCCTGGGTTTCATTTATTCACGCTGCAAGTCTAGCAGTGCAACTATGGCCCTTTTTTGCCCTTGAAATAGGGAACCAATCACAGAACGGGGAGGGGGCAGCAAGATGATGAGGACAACGTTTTGTTATTTGTTTTGTTAATGCAGCCTTAGACAGTGTTCTGAATAGTTTAACGAAAGTTTATTTAAAACAATTTAAACAATTTCATATCCAAGAAGGATGTTTATATATGGCAAGACATGATAGCCACAGAGTTTTATAGGACCAACCTGCTAGGCATCGTCGTCGACGAAGTCCAATTAACTTATAAATGGTAAGTGGTATTTATTAATATCATATTGTCATTATGCCTGTACTGTGGTTGTCACGGTGCCACTAAAATGTGTTTGCTTTTCAATATCAATATACAACTACCGGTTCAGTTGCATAGCTTTCAGCTGTGTGCACACAAACCGATAAAAGTCGTTTACGTTTGAATATATGGTGCTCTACATATGTCATCTGCTATAATTGAAACGATTGACTATGAGCATTTGATAGATATTCGTAGCGCCCTATAAATGGCTCTGGGCATGCGTAAACCACGCCTTAAATACGAGAAAATGAGCATATGGTTCCCAGACCACGTCTCATTCTCTATGAGACTGGTCTGGTGTTAGTCAGACTAGTAGTGATCAGCACATCATGTTTGTACTTATATTTTTTTTATTATTGACTTTGCTGACTCTACTAACTTCAAACAGGCAAAGCTACATGAAAAATAGCAGCACACTGGCTGTCGGTAGTTAAGGTGATCATTAGTCCACGGCTCACGTGACTGCGGGTTTCATCGCGATGCAAATTACAGCTAGTCAGGAGACATGTGAAACCAATGTGTGTACATTTAATCCTAAATACAAAATTGACTTAGTGGGTTAATGACATCCCACAGGAAACCTTTATCTAACAAATACTAGTAAATATTTGGGGTTATATATTAATCTTTGGGCGGTCAGATCTAATATGACATCTCTGGTAGATTGACAAAATGATTGATTAATGGTTCAGTCACTGAGCGTATCATCAGCAAATGCTGCCTGGATTAAAGCACTGTGGCAGTAGCTGGGTTTTCATCCAAACATGAAGCGAATCTTTTAAAAAATTCACAAATAAAGTAAAGCTAACAAATGTGAATTAGGTTTGAGCGAATAACGGTGGTTTAAGTAACCTAGTAACCAACAGTAAACAAAACAAGGTTGGTAAAGACAACAGCTGTGTCCCAGTTCGAAGGCGGCAACCTTCTAATGCTGTATTCTAAGAACGATTGCGTCACTGCAGCGTGACTGAAGGCTAGTAAAGCCGTCCCATTTCGAAGCATGCTTAAAATGAAGCCTCAAAATGCGTCCTTATTTCTTCATGCTGCTAAGAATAGAACAAATGGATCCTTCCCAGCTGAGGCTATCCCAAGATTCATTGCGCCACTGTAACGGCTGAATGTACTGGCTGGATATTTTAAAATAAACTATTAAAACCTTTATTAAATAAAAGTGTGTATTTAGCAGAAAAAAGTTTTTTTGTCACTGCTTTAGTATTATAAGTTATGTTTTGTGTTAATATTATTTTGTTTGTGTTGCGTATTTTTCTAAGGTTGATTAATTTGATATACTGTTGAATAGTTTAATCTACATCAACGTGTCATATTTTGTAAAATAGAATTAATATTTTCTGATTCCATATTTATTTTAATAAGTCAGAAACGTGTCCGGTGGGCGCATACAGCAGGTGACGCACATTATGGATCCCCGAAGGCTAGACCGTCTCATTTCAGTCTTCTTTGTGGACTTCGGAGGCTGCACCCTTCAAAGACAGAGTGCTTGCCTTCTGAAGTCACATCCTTAAGAGGTCACAGCCTTTGAATTGGGACACAGCTTATATCAGCGTAAACAGCTAGCCGTCAGTCCTGTGCGTTTAATTTTTGCTACGTCAGAATTTATTCGGCAAATGCATTTCCATCTCATATTATTCACATTCACTCTTAAGCGAGCGTAAAAAACGTTTTTGCGCATTAAGTTTTTATTTTATTTGAATTTTGGCGTTTTCATCACTGGTTTTTGATGCGATACTTAAAAATGCGCATAAAACCATGGTGATGGAAACATGGCCACTGACTTTCTGTCTATTGTCATGGGCATAGTGCTAAAAATAGCCTGCTGATTCCAGCCAGTCAAAGCTTACAGAGCAGACAGCTATGACATGGTACAGAAATATTAAAATGGTCTGAAAAGTCTGCAATAAAATCTGAGGTCTGAGATCATTTGTGATATTTCAAAATAAAACAGAATCATCCTGCACATGATGCTACATAGTTTTGTTCAGAGCTGCTTTACATTTGACATAAACTGACTTACATTAACACATTTTGAAGATGCTTTAATCTGAAGCGATTCAATTTATACTTTATTTGTTGGTCAGTATGTGTGTTTAGGAATTAAAACTTCATGTGCTAGGCACATCATGTTTTCCAAAAAAATAGTAACTTATATTCATTCATATTCATATTCATTCATTCATTGTTTAATTTGTGCAACAACATTTATATTTATTGTCGTCACATAAATGGTGGAGAGCACAATTTATGTAAGTCTGTCATATTAACCAAAACTATTAAGCATAATTTAAGAGTTTGTAAAACCCTTTAATGCTGGTTTGTTTACATAATGACACTTTTGTTTTTTTATCAGAGGCATAAGTATTTTATCTGTACTTTATCAGAATTTTTATTTGGCAAACTTTTGCTTCACAATATTCCTGTGCATGTACTGTACTACAAGTTGTTGTTTTTTATCTTTACAATTTCAGTACATTGAAAATATAGTACTTATCAACATTAAGAAAAGTTATTGAGTTTAATTGAGTATAACTTTTAGAAAGCACATTTTTACTGTGAAAGTAATTAAGTACTAAATTTATTAAATAGTTAAGCTTTAGTCCAGGGGAAATGAAAATTACCCCATGATTTACTCAACCTAAACACTTTAAAGGTACAAAGCTTTCACTGGGGCAGTACCCTTTAGAAAAGGTCCTAATATGTACCATATAGGTACAAATATGTATCTTTGAACTGCCGTTACTGTATGTACCTTTGAAGTTCTAATATGCACTCTTTGGGTACAAAGGCGTACCTTTTTGAAAGGGTACTGTCCCAGTTATAACTTTTGTACCTTTATTTTTGAAAGTGAAGCCATGACCATCTTCTTTCAGTTGAAAACAATCAAAATTATATTGAAAAATTTATAACCGTAGTAAACTTCTGACTTTGAAGCCCAAATGTGCATCCGTCCTTCACAGACGTAATCCACATCATTTCTTCTTTTCCATAAAATGTTATAAATGATAATAACTAGCTTTCGTTGGCAGCCAATGTGATTCGATTTTGTTCGTCTGAAATAAGATGGTCATCTCAGATGGCTTAAGGGTTAGTAAATCATAGGGTAATTTTCATTATAGACCAAAGTATCCCTTTAAGTATTAAATGAAATGTATTCCATTTAAATTATGAAATGCATTTAAAAGTATGATATTATGCTTCAGAATTTGGTGAAGTAAAAGAAAAACACTCGGATAAAGTACATCTAGCTGCGTGTTTCATTTAATTGGTCTGCAGTGCTAAAAAATATTGCAAAAGCAGAAATAAAAGCCAAACCTGAGAAAATGGCACCATCAGGAGGATATTAGTACACACTTCCAAAATACTTCATCATTCTGAAACACTGTAACCTAAAATGCTTGCTTTAAGGCTTAAATGGCTGCATGGGGATTAAATTCTGCAATTGTAATGGGTTTCAATGAGCAATTTGTTGTGTACTCTGTACTACTTGTAACTATTTTGTGTTCTTGGTTTAAAATAGATTTATAAAAAAAATAATGATTTAATATTAAACTTCCAACAGAAATGTATTCTTTTTGCATTATATAAACATCTCATTGCTGTTATGTATTCATATTCACACTGACACCAAGTGCCACCATACTGGAGGTAGTTCTACTAATAAAGGCAATAAAAATAATAATCATTATCAATTATTATTAAACATTTAAGTATATCTAATGAAAACATCTCGCACACTATTCCTGTTACTAGACACACAGTGCGGTACTATAACACTGTAGCTCAAGTCACATGTGCAAATCAAACCAAACAGGAGGAGGGGAAATATAAAAATGTCCAGACAAGATGTTCCTGTTGGATGAAACAAACAGCAGTGACCCACAGCTCCCATACACAGATTGAGGATAAACATCAAGCGTGAACATACACCGGTGTTGCAGAGAGAGAGAGAGAGAGAAAGAGGGAGCTCAGGGCGGCCACAGTGCAATGAAGCAGCAGCCTCAAAACAACACGAACTGCCAACAACATCTGTGCAACAATACAGTCTCAACAACACAGATCACAGTGGCCAGGGGCTGTCAATCTAAAATAAAATAAAATACTGAAATATTTCTTCTAAATCTTTATCAATCTTTTATGATAACCTGAACTCATACAGCATGTAGTCTTTTGAGCAGAATATGTAAGAGGAGCGGCATGATTTGGCCTGGAGCTAAGAACAGATTTTTTTGAAAGTTCCACCCCATTCAGACAGCCAGTGACCAGCAGTAGCAGAGCGACACGATCTCATTCATTTCAATGGAAACCGGGCGACTTCCGGCGACACGAGCGAAAGTGACCATTGGCGACCATATGGGCGTGTCTAGCGCGATGCAAGAAAGTTAAGAAAAGTTTTACTTTATGCAAATGTAGAGCGTATTTCGGGAGCGACTACCAATGAGAACGAAGCAGTGGAGTTCACGTCATCCTTCCCTCGTCAGTTACTGGCATGGATGGTGCTCATTTGTTTATGATAAGCAGATTTAGAAACGCCTCATTGAAAGAGACGGGCGACACACAGCGATAACGTTGCTGTCTGTCTGAACGAGGGGTTAGTGTTGTGGTCTTCTCTAACTACTGCTCCAGCACAACTCAACTGCTCAAGATTACCCAATTTTGAGGGGAATGCAAATAATACAGACCAAATTGTACTTGTAAGAATATGTGTAGACAAATGTTGTTCTTAAAACTAATTATTGCACTACGGTTTACAATCAAGTTACCAATGATATTTAAACTTAACTTTAACATAATGAGTGTTAGCTAGGTAACGTTATAATCGCTAACTACATATAAATATTGGCTTGGGCAAATAGTTTCAATAAAGCACGCTGATGTTTTTCCTAGTAATTCTGCACAGAGGTTTGTCATATTAACTCATTCCCCACTGCGAGCCATTTTTTTTGAAAAGTTGCCCAACAGAATTTTTTGTGATTTTCACAAAAGTTTCACAAAATTTTCTTTAAAAAAATATAAACATATAAATATATCAAATGAAAGAACAGACCCTTTGCTTTCAAACAAACAATTAACAAACAAACAAAACAGATACAAAGTTATCCTATCTATATTTTTTTCTCTGTTTATAAACTCTTAAATATGGGTATTTTTCTTAAATAATATTAATAGTTTTTTAATAATTATTATTATTAGTTTATTAATGATTTAATTTTTGTGAAGGACTTTTTTTAGAGATGAGATTCACAAGCTGTTTCTCAATGCCAAGGAAGGATCCTCGGAAGCCAGAATTTCAAGGATGCTACGTCATCGACATCCATCGTAGGACTGTTTCAACGTCGAGGATCCTTGGAATTACAACCAAGGACTGAGTCCTTCGTTCGAGAAATATCCCATATAAAGGAAAGGATGCACATATCCTTCGCACTCTTCGCGAGCTGAAATCACCCACCGTCCTATGCGCGCAGGGACGAAAGAACATAATTTCATTGACACAATGACGTGCACTTGCTAGCCTGTTCCATTTACGTGTTCTCCGAATGCTTAAGAGGAGCCTCGTCTAGCCTCTGAAGGAAGTGACTTGTAAGGACTAGTCCTGCCAAGGAAGTATCCTTGACATTGAGAAACGGCCACTATGATTATCAAAACATACACAGAGTGGATACTCACGATACTACAGATTAACATAAAACCTCATCAGGAACACGTTTTTTATGCAAACGCTTTCTCTTAATTGACAAGATAACTCGTCAATGGCGGGGAAAGATTTAAGGAAATTAAGGAAAAAGAAGAAAGGGAGAAACTGTTTCCTTTTTCTTTGCTTCTACTGTTCAGATATGGCTTATATGTCTTCTATGAGTTTGTGGCAGTGCAGAAACTTTCCGCCACCATATTTTTACATTATTATTCGTGTTTGCGTCCGCGAATCGATCACATGAGAGGGAGGAGTAATAGGTGGAGCTAACCTGAAAGAACCGGAAGGAGAAAAGTAAATAAAAGAGACCGCATTGCATCCGGAAGTACTGCGTCATTGTTTTTGTTTACCTGAGTGAGAGTGTGGGCCTGCCGTGAGAGGACGGATGTTGTTCCAATGCTGGCTTTTGAGTTTATTGACGAGTGCAACACGGAGCTTGGCTTTGGATCGTGTGAGCATTTATCCCAGTCGATATTTGAGATAAGCTACGGACAACTGGATTGTTTCCCGTCTGTTATGAGGACAGAGAGCTGCTACACCTCACTCCGAGGACCTCCACTTCCGTAAACTTTGGTTAGTACCCGTACGCTACTTCGTTGTATCCACCCTCATTCCTAACATTGATACACACACACACTCATAACATTCAAACATCACTCACGATTGAAGATTTAATTGCCACTTTTGTATGTTTCATGTTGAAAATGATCGTTTATTAGATGTTTTGTCACCTGATTTATATGTCGATTATTTACAAATGTTTTCTCTTTTTTATTTTATGTGCACTCTGTAAAATCGTATGGAAAATGAACCATCAAGATGACGCAGTCCATACCCCGCCTGTATTTTTTCAACATTGACATTTAAACTTCATATTTTTACATTTGACTTACCTGAAATAAATCACCAGCACCAAACTGCATCACTGGAGTACGATTGTGTTTTTCTTCGTTGGTGTGTTGTTGTATTTTTGTGTAACGGATGGTTTGTTGCTATCCGGGGCTATTTTTAGCTCTCATAAATTGACAAGATAAGTCTTGTCTGGCGCCCGAACATTTAAATAAAGTTTTTTTTTTTTGAAAGTGAATTTCACTAGCGGCTATTTGGGGAGTGTGGAGAAAACTTTTAGTCACGTGACTTTGTGGCGTCGCGGTAGCGTCTCGGACCTGCGACACGGCGACCCGGGTTCGATTCTCCCCTATAGCAGACATTTGTTTTTCGTTTTTTTTGTTTTTTGTATATTTACACTTTGAACAAAAGGGCCACCGTTACAGAGTGGCGCCCGAACAGGGACCTAAACTTGAAATTTAAACACATGAACTTGAAAACTTGAACTTTAAAAAAAACTGCACTTGAACACTTGCACTTTAACACTTGAATTAAATTTGAATGTGATGTGATGTCATAACTCAAGTATTCATTTGAAATTCTTGTTGAACTTGTTTAAGTGGTATTTGAATTTTGAATTGATTCTTTGAACTTGAAGTAACTTGTTTTGTTGTTTTGTCTGATTTTTCAAACATTTATTTCATGAATGGTAATGAAAAAACTGTGGGAAACTACCTAAAGTGAGATCACGTGTGATTTGCTCATCACTACTTACCTTGTGTTTTGTGTTTGCTTGAAATTGATGGTTTTGCAGGTGATTGTAAAGAACAATTGCTTAAATCTTTTGAATGAACTGTGAAACTGTGGCAAGCATTGATTTCTATACACATCACACTGATACCATAGAGAATATAGCACTTTAGTTTTATTTTGTATTTGTTTGTTTTTTTCATTGACAACATACGCTACACAAATTAAAATGACAGATCCCAATGCTCAACATAGTACCCTTGTGAACATGGAGGTGCCTGATGTAGCCACTCCTCCTTGGCCACCGGTGTACCGCCAAGCTCCTCCAGCAGGTGTTCACACTTTTTGTCACACACCCACACTCTTCAGAGGTTCTGCCCCACCAAGAGCACATGTGCGGTTTGCATCTCCACCATTAGGCGGCAGCACTCCAGCTCAAGTACCCATGGCAGAACAGAGCCACAACGACTCTATGCAATTATGTTCAACAACGCCATCATTTGACATGACATCAGCTATTGCATCACCCCCTTCACGCCTATCATCAGGGATACAGTATGAACTGCCAGGAGATCTTCCAACACCTAGAAGAGAAATTGGACAACTTACATCACAAGTTCAAGGAAATTGGGACACCATATATGATTTTATGACCAAGCAGGAGAAGGCTGTGACTGAACTTACCAAGGAGTTACAATCCAGTTCATCTGATCACAAGAAGGAGACCACTGAACTTGCTGGTAAAATGGAGGAAATGAAGCAGCACATGTCCGTCACTTTATCTGCACACAAAAAACAGGCCGACAGTGAGACAGATCAGACACTTAAAGCCATAAAACTGATGTTAACAGAAGAACTAAAGAAGACTGAGAATACTTTGGTATCGGAAATGCAATTCCTTGTGCAACAATTGCAGGCGGAAGTTCAGCAGGACATTCAGGCACTCCAAAGGAACCACCAGAGATCTTCTGATGATTTGCTGAAAGAAACCAATCAATTAATTTCATTTACGGGGAAACTTTCAACAAACCTGAGTGAATTGCAATCACAAATGGAGACAAAATTTGACATTCAGGAGAAAACCATTGCTGACCTAAAAGTGAAAAGTGTTTCTTCCTCTACCACATCTTCTCTTGTCACCACTCCAGTTTCCATCCCTACTCCAGTTCCCATACCTGCCACTGTTGTAAAAAGCGATCACATCAAAGTTACATTCCCCACTTTTGGAAGACCTAGTGATGATCAAGATCCTTTATTATACATCACACGCTGTCAAGACTTTCTTGCTTTGCATCCACTCACCGATGATGACATTTTAGCCACCTTCAGAACCGTTCTCTCAGGCACTGCTCGTGACTGGTGGGAGGTAGCAAGAACCACAGTTACCAGCTGGATGGAATTCCAATCTGCTTTCCTCTCAGCTTTCCTTGCAGAAGACTACGAGGATGAACTGGCTGAACGTGTTCGAAAACGAACCCAAGGAGAAAAAGAGTCTATTCGTGACTTTGCTTTTAGTTACCGAGCACTTTGCAAGCGATGGAAATTTGACCTGGAGGAAAGGGACATAGTTAAGATGATACTCAAGAACATAAAACCCTACCTTGCTAGTCATCTTCGTGGACATGTTAGCACTGTGGAAGAACTTGTACGTCTCTGCCACCAGCTAGAAAGAGACCACGAACAACAAACACAATGTGATAACCGAACAATGCCCAAAACCACTACCACGTCAGTTAAAGGAACAGCATCCACCCCACCTGTTGTACAATGTTGGCGCTGCAAAGAGCTACATGCCCCAGGCAGCTGTCCACATTATGTCTCCTCAAGCCAACCTACACAATCTGCAAGTCATCAGCCATACTCGAACAGACGAAATTATAATCCACACAAGCCAGGTCCACCTTCCCATAATACAGTGTCTTCAGTATCTACAAAGAACTCAACCACAGATCAGCATAACACTCCCCTTACACCTAGAGAAAAAGTTCCCGGAAATGCTGTCTGCATACCACAACAGTTAATGGTACCTGTAAGCATTGGCCCATGGAAAGGAAAGGCCATTGTAGACACGGGGGCAAGTTACACCCTCATCCACGAGTCACTATGGAGAAGCTTGTCACAGACACCCCCTGACCTTCAACCTTGGACTCGCGGACCACTCTATTTAGCAAATGGAAAAGCAGAAGTACCCTTAGGATGGATCAATACAGGTATAACTTTGCACAATCATTCTTTCACAATACCTGCTGCTGTCCTTTCCACACATGCCTTAGCGTATGCTGTAGTCTTAGGGTTAGACTTCATTTTCTTCAGTGGCCTACAAATCAACGTAATAGATCAAAAATACTCATTCAAGATTGCGCCCACAGAAGAATATCCTTTTCAACCAGGAGTTGCAAGTATCCCACCTTGTGTTGACTCATCACGTAAAAAAACCAAACCAACCAAGCCCAGTTTACACTTGATGACATCTGTACCTCCACCTACACCCTTACTGGTCCTGCAGCAACCTGATATAGTCTCTGATGAGGTGTTAATCAGAAATGCAGTAGACATGGCTCATTTACCCCCAGATGGAAAGCAGACCTTACACCATATCCTTACAAGCAACACTGAAGTATGCACACTACGTCCTGGACGCACTGATATCTTACAGCACTGCATTTACACCACCTGTCAGGTACCCATTAAGCAAAAACCATATCGTTTGTCTCCTATCAAACAACTTGCCATGGAAGAACAGCTCGAAGAAATGTTGAGTCAAGGAATTGTTGATCCATCACACTCCAGTTGGGCCTCACCAGTGGTTTTGGTTCCCAAGAAAGATGGCACGTTAAGATTCTGTGTAGATTACAGGAAAATCAATTCAGTTACAGAAACCGATGCTTATCCACTCCCAAACATTACAGAAATCTTACAATCACTTTCTGGAGCAGCTATCTTCTCAACTATTGATTTAAACAGCGGATATTGGCAAGTAGCAATGGATCCCACCAGTAAAGCAAAAACAGCATTTATCACTCCTGCAGGACTCTTCGAGTTCAACGTTATGCCATTTGGACTTAAAAATGCTGCTGCCACCTTCCAGAGACTTATGGAAATAGTCCTGGGAGAGTTAAAGGGAAAGTTTTGTTTTGTATATATTGATGACATCATAATTTACTCACCTTCCATAGCACAACACTACCATGATATCCAGGCTGTTCTTCACAAACTTGAGACTGCCGGACTGACCATCAATCTAAAGAAAAGTAGATTCTGTCTTGAGGAAATCAGTTTTTTGGGACACATTGTAAATGTTCAAGGGATTACAGCAGATCCTAGCAAAATCCAAGCCATCCAATCCTACCCCGTGCCTAAGAACTTAAAAGATGTTCAGAGGTTCCTTGGTCTGGCAGGATGGTACCATCGGTTCGTTCCCAACTTCTCAAGGCTGGCTGAACCTCTCAACACTCTGAAGAAAAAGGGACAACAGTTTCAGTGGACACCCTCATGTCAACAAGCTTTTGATCAATTAAAATCTTGCCTTACTTCATCACCAATTCTTGGTCATCCTGACTTTCAGCTCCCCTTGATCGTCTATACAGACGCAAGCGACACTGGCTTGGGTGCTATCCTTGCACAACGGAAACCCCTGGGGAACGAAATTGTGATCGCTTACGCAAGTAGAACTTTAACAGGAGCAGAAATCAATTACACAGCAACGGAAAAAGAATGTCTGGCCGTTGTTTGGGCACTGGAAAAGTGGCAACACTATTTAGAACTCAGATTATTCACAGTTGTGACTGACCATTCTGCGCTACAGTGGGTAATGAGTTCCACCAAAACCACCAGCCGTCTTCTCCGATGGGTCCTACGACTACAAAAATTTGATTTCATCATTGAGTACAGAAAAGGCAAACTTAATGTGGCACCAGATGCGTTATCCAGAATGTCTCCCACTCTCAGTTGTAACCTTGTTGCAAGCAAGCAAAACACAGAACTACCTTGGTCAGAAGTTGACTTATGGGAAGAACAACAGAAGGACCCTGAAGTGACAAAGCTGCTGCAAGCCATAGCAGAAAATTCGGATCTGGAAAATCGATACGAAGTTATCAATGATAAATTGTATCAGAAAACACAACAAACAGATAATCACATACATTACAGAGTTTACATACCCCATAGTCTCCGAACTTCATTCTTACAGTATTACCATGCCAGTCCTTTAAGTGCCCATGGAGGGATCTTCAAAACTTACAAGAGACTGCAAGAATTTGCATTCTGGCCAGGAATGTGGTCAGATGTAAAACGTCATGTAAAAACCTGCATAACCTGTCAAAAATTCAAGAACGATAATCAGAAACCAGCTGGAAAATTACAACAAACCATCACAACCCGACCCAATCAAATGTTAGGAGTGGACATTATGGGACCCTTACCACGAAGCACAAACCAAAATGAATACCTACTGGTTTTCGTGGATTACTACACACGTTGGGTCGAATTATTCCCTATGCGTAATGCCACTGCCCACACTGTTGCCACCATTTTCAGGAAAGAAATCCTAACTCGATGGGGAGTACCGGATTTTCTTGTCTCAGATAGAGGTGTCCAATTTACCTCATCTGTATTCAAGGAGCTGTGTGAAAACTGGAGCATTACACCAAAACTGACCACTGCATACCATCCACAAACCAACCTAACTGAAAGAATCAACCGCAATCTCAAGAACATGATGGCCGCTTACGTAGAAGACAATCACAAAAAATGGGACCAATACCTACCAGAATTCCGATTTGCTTTGAATTCCGCAGTACAGGAAACAATCGGACTGATTCCAGCCGAACTGCAGCTTGGTCGAAAACTCCAAGGACCATTGGACAAACTTCTGCACGGTAACAATTTAACACCCGATGCTGCTTCTTATGATGTAGTTCAGCATCTTCACCAACTACACATGCAAGCAAAAGAAAACAGTCAAAAACCGAAGAAAAGACAACTGAGAAACTACAATAAGGACAGAAGAGACTTAATCTTTAAAGATAAGGATCGAGTATGGTTGCGTAACTTCCCACAATCCAGCGCACAACGTAACTATAGTGCAAAACTCGCTCCTAAATGGAAAGGACCCTACCGTATTGTGAAGCAGCTGGGTCCGGTCAACTACCAGATAGTCCTGGAAGACACTGGGGAAGATGTCCGATCAGCACATGTCTGTAATTTAAAAAAGTGTTTCCCTACAGCAGAAGAATTAGAGTATCAGGAACAGGAAAACCTTCACAAGTTATTTCAAGATTCCTCTGATGAAACTGAAGAATTTTTAGGTTTCTAACCTGTATTTTTGTTGTTTTGTTAAATCACCCTTGGGTGCTTTTTTTCCAGGGGGGGAGAGTGTGGCAGTGCAGAAACTTTCCGCCACCATATTTTTACATTATTATTCGTGTTTGCCTCCGCGAATCGATCACATGAGAGGGAGGAGTAATAGGTGGAGCTAACCTGAAAGAACCGGAAGGAGAAAAGTAAATAAAAGAGACCGCATTGCATCCGGAAGTACTGCGTCATTGTTTTTGTTTACCTGAGTGAGAGTGTGGGCCTGCCGTGAGAGGACGGATGTTGTTCCAATGCTGGCTTTTGAGTTTATTGACGAGTGCAACACGGAGCTTTGGCTTTGGATCGTGTGAGCATTTATCCCAGTCGATATTTGAGATAAGCTACGGACAACTGGATTGTTTCCCGTCTGTTATGAGGACAGAGAGCTGCTACACCTCACTCCGAGGACCTCCACTTCCGTAAACTTTGGTTAGTACCCGTACGCTACTTCGTTGTATCCACCCTCATTCCTAACATTGATACACACACACACACACTCATAACATTCAAACATCACTCACGATTGAAGATTTAATTGCCACTTTTGTATGTTTCATGTTGAAAATGATCGTTTATTAGATGTTTTGTCACCTGCTTTATATGTCGATTATTTACAAATGTTTTCTCTTTTTATTTTATGTGCACTCTGTGAAATCTTATGGAAAATGAACCATCAAGATGACGCAGTCCATACCCCGCCTGTATTTTTTCAACATTGACATTTAAACTTCATATTTTTACATTTGACTTACCTGAAATAAATCACCAGCACCAAACTGCATCACTGGAGTACGATTGTGTTTTTCTTCGTTGTTGTGTTGTTGTATTTTTGTGTAACGGATGGTTTGTTGCTATCCGGGGCTATTTTTAGCTCTCATGAATTGACAAGATAAGTCTTGTCTGGCGCCCGAACATTTTAATAAAGTTTTTTTTTTTTGAAAGTGAATTTCACTAGCGGCTATTTGGGGAGTGTGGAGAAAACTTTTAGTCACGTGACTTTGTGGCGTCGCGGTAGCGTCTCGGACCTGCGACACGGCGACCCGGGTTCGATTCTCCCCTATAGCAGACATTTGTTTTTCGTTTTTTTTTTTTGTTTTTTTTATATTTACACATTGAACAAAATGGCCACCGTTACAAGTTGATAACTGAAAATGTCTGTTCACTGATGGTCCCTATAAAACCTGACAGAGCTTGAGAGGATTTGTGAAGAAGAATGACAGAAAATCCCCCAATCCAGGTGTGCAAAGCTTTTTGTGTCATACCCAAAAAGACTTGAGGCTGTAATTGCTGCAAATGTGTTTCAACTAAGTAAAAGGTCTGAATGTATTAATGTAATTGATTTATTAACTAGTTGTTTATTGGCATGCATATTACTAGGATATTGGTTGTTTATCAGTACAAATAAAGCACATACTTATGTCTTATTCTACAGCTCTTAATTCTACCCTATATATAATATACTATTAGACTTAACTGTAATTTCTACAGTTACTTACCACAAAATGCCCAGTAAAATACTGTCATTTTCTTTTCCAGTTTATTGCTTATGCATTATGGGTATTAACATTTAATTAACAGTGATTTACTGTTTGTTTTGAATTTGCGGTAGACTGCTGTAAAACACCAGCAGTAGTGCTACTGTAGTTGAATAAAATAGTGTTGTAAAAGCATATAAAATGGAAAAATAAAATGTATCTATGAAATGAAATACATTTTATTTGTTATGCTTTTAGCAGTGAAGCAAATTTCAAAATGTGAAATGTTTTTCAGCAGTGTAAATAATTTATTGAGAAATGGATTATGGATAAATGCTTGACCGTCAGATTTGAATTTGACCTCAAGACTTCAAAACACTAGTGACGACAAGATTTCGCTCCTGGAGAGTGACAGAAGAGGCTACTTGGGGAGTGTAGCGAGTAACTTTTATTAAGTGACTCTGTAGCACTTTGGTAGTGTTACGGACCTACTATACGGGTGATCTGGGTTTGATTCCCCTTCAAGGCAACTTTTTAAAAACTAGGTTACCGTAAGGGTATTATACTGTAAAATGGAACTGCTGTAAAGGCGTCATACTGTAAAAAACATGTACAGTTATGGGGCAGTTGCAGTTGAGTTACCGTATATATACAATAAAAAGTCTAACAGCGTAGTTCATATTAAGAATTGGATCATAAACAAAAGTGTGATTGTGTAAATTAAGATAGAAAAAATATTCGATTTTCAGGCTGCAACATAACAAATTGAAAAAGGTGAAGGGCACTTTTCCTGCTTTAATTTTAGGTACCATATTTTTTACTTAATGACACATTTTCTTTGCATGTATATGACATCAAACCCATATTACATTTAAGCAATTAACAACTAACATGAACATGAACGTTTCCTAACTGTAAACTTAGATCAGGTGGTTAGAAATACAACTCACAGTGAGGTTTGGTACATAGAAGAGTAAATAAACTTTAATAATAGTACTGCAATAAATCAAACTAATAGTAACTTAAACTGATTAAAAAGCCTCAGCAGAAATGCATGCTGGGAAATCATTTCAGTCATTACTTATGTATTATTTTTCAGGCAGAGACCAGAAGGTTTTTCTTAATTCAGTTCTGATGGGAAGCCAAATAATTATGCATTTCCCAAAGCACTTCTGTGAGGAGTGATTTAAATGCACTCTTTTCATAAAAAACTCTGCTCATTTCATTGTATTGTAGACTGCATTCTGTGTTTTTGCTTTGCTATTTTATCATCATAGAAACATGTCATGCTAGACCATTATACATTCACTTTTTGAAATCACATAGACTCTTCATTTCTTATTTACCTTCAAATTTTAGTAACATTTTACTAAAACTGAATTTTAGTCAGTTTTAGTAAAGCTTTCTTTACTCTCAAAACTATTTGGGTTTTTATTTAATGGTTAATTTTTACAGTATTTAACAGTGGCAGTACAAGACTCAAGTGTGTGTGCACAAGCAAAATATTTTATATCTAAAATATAAATGTATAATTGTTAAAAACTATTAAACCAATGAAAATAATCCTTTTATTTTTCCAAATGTTCGGTTGTTTTGTCATTAAAAAAAATACATACAATTTTAATTTAATAAAAAATGTTCATGATTGACAGCATTCAAGGGAAACTGGAAACCATAAAAGACAAAGAAAGAGAAACAAACCCCAGAACAAACTCGGTCCTCATAAAAGCCAACATTATATTAGCTTGTGTTCAGCCTGATTTAGTATCAAACCTGTCATTTCCTCCATTAGATCACAAAAGAGATGATTGATGGATATGATTTTCAGTGTCAGCTTTAAAAAGCACCATAAAAGTTTAATTAAAGGCACAATTTTCTAATAAAATGATCAAAAACCACATGCAAAGTGTGATATATTTAATGCAGCTGTGTATTATTCCAAAAGGATTAGTAAATCCAGAGAAATTCCTATTTTATATAATGGCTCATCCCTTGTCATTGTCGCTTGTTAAAGGGCACATACAGTATTGTGCCCATTTTTAAAAGATTTGTGCCTACAATGTGTCTGTGAAGTTTCAGCTCAAAATAGCCCACAGATCATTTATTACAGCATGTCCAAAATGCCCCTATTTGAGTGAGAACAACAAAGATCAGTTTTCATGTGTACTGTATAGCTTTAAATGCAAATGAGCTATACTGCTCTTCACTCCCTTACCAACAGACAGTGAGCGCTTTTAGTTAAAAATAGATCTGATTCCCATGAATACAGTCTGAGACAATAGTATCTTTAGTGGGGATTAAAGCAGGAGTGGGTGGGTGGATTTTTTTATTGTAGGGTTGTTTTGTTGGTTCACACACTGTCAACACACATTTATATCCTAACACCTAGTAAAAGTGTATTTTGCATAATAGATGCCCTTTATTGACGTAATATCTGTGCTGTCCTTAGTTTCCACTTGTGAATTCCACACATCTCTGGATAGTGAACACAATACCCCTCATACTTTAAGAACGGCTGTAATAATCAAACATTAGTTTAGTCATAACTGTACCACTCTACCCATACAAATAACAGTAAATCTGAGAGATCCATTGGTGCATTTGTTCCTTCACTTAAGATAAATGTAATCATTATGTCAAGAACTGTCTGGTGTCTGGCCGCCAATGACTTATGATCTGAATTTTAATGCACACATTACTTTCTGAATGTATTAGATACTGATTTAGCCAAGCCTAAAAGCTGCAGTTTAACAAATCCATGTCACATTTCTCACAAACGAATTGATCTTTCATTTGATGTCATGATGTAGCCAGTGGCACTCTGTGGGAAAGCTATGGATGCCACATTTTCTCTTTTGTTTCTATTTACCTAACACTTTTTTGGCTCCAATGCTTCAGGTTCTGAGCACTGCACATTCATTAAAATGAACATTCGCAGCATCACAGTTCAGTGCTTATTTCTGCTGTGCATCACAAGCTGAAGTCAGAAGAAAACATTGTGTTCAACCTATGGTATTTATCAGCACAATCTTTTGCAATGTAGATATTTAGGAAACTAAATAAAATACTGAAGAAATCATGTGCCTGAAGAAGTCACACACAGCAGTGTCAGGCACTTTATATTCAGTCCAATTGAATTCAGGGGATTAAAGGCCTTTTCATCTCATGTTTAACTAATGGTTTTGTTTCATGTAGATTTATTACTATTTGTGATCCCTTAACTCATGAAAATTACATGACAATCAAGTTTGTTTTCTCAGCGGCCCACTAACAATAATAATTTAGGAATGAGTTCACAAAAATTTAATTTCTGTTTAAAACCCATATGAAATGGAATAGCAGATCTTTTTTTCTTGTTTTTCAACTTTATTCTTTAACATAACAATACAATAAAATAATGACCACAGATCCTAAATCAAGTACAACATAGATCACAGACACATCATTAAAACAAAATATACAGCCACAATTACCAACGTAGGTTAATTTTGACCTACCAAGATTAGCAAAAAATGTGAAATCCTGGGACCTATATCCTTATATAATTTTTCAGTTTTGACCAATATGTAATAAATTCCATTAAAAGAAAATTAAATATGACTTTATACCACTTTGAGATGGTGGTTTAAAACAGCAAATCATTTTAAAGAATATGGGCCCTATTTTAATGATCTATGCACATTGTCTAAAGCACACAGTCTAAAAGGGTGTGTCAGAATTCACTTTTGCTAATTTATCGAAGGGAAAAATGTTTTGTGCGCCAAGCGCAGAGTCTAAAAGAGTTGTTCCTATTCTCTTAATGAGTAATAGATGTGTTTTGGGTGTAATGTGCAATAAACCAATGAGAGTATCAGATCTCATCCCCTTTAAAAGCCAGTTGCGCTGGCACCATGTTGATTTCCTATTAAGATGGCGGAATTTGTAAACTGAAAAACTATGTGGAGGAAGGAGACCACCAGTTTAAGATAAATGTTTAAAAAATTGTCCTTTTCATTTGTATTGAAATTTTTATTTTTGTATTAAAACCTTTAAAAGTCGTTTTCTTTCAGTCATGGAAGTACAAATAGCATGCTTTTAATTGCTGTAAATGGAAGGATAGCCTATATGATCAGTGTAATTTAAAAAATGTTTTTTTTACAAATATGCAAGAAAAGGTTTGTACTTTATTTGTAACAAACAGGAGATAAAGAACGTGTGGAGAGCCGAAACCTTTTAGCACTCGGACAGCGATGTGAGTGTTTTGAAAAGCATTGCTTAAAAATGGTTCTCATCTCACCATATCCCACGGTAAAAGAATAGATTATATTTGAGCAGGAGACAATCGAGTCTGCATTGTCATTGAAATCCATACTATGGCCAACAAAGAGGTCCTCTGTGCTGGAGAAGCACACTTTCCCTGGCATTTAGCTGATGGCTTTACTGGCCCTAATGGCCTTCCATAACTGTTCTCCAGCCTGTGAGTAATGTATTTGTTGTAAGCAACGCACTGAGCCCCAACACTGGCCCCTAGGAAAGAAACTAGAATATTTTGATTATTTTTGAAGCCTGTTGTAACAGTCCCATCGTGTGTTTCCCCAGTCCATGTCTCTTATTTTAAAGTTCTGTATCCTCACCCATGTTTTTTTTTTGTTCTATATAGTACTTTTGTGCCATTCTTGATAGTCTCACATTTTGGGAGACAATTTCTAATCAACATTAATTTCTCTGTGTGTATATATAGACGGTTTCAGCAGTAACAACATAAACAAACGGCTTTTGTGGAACACACGTAACTTCTGATAAACTCTGCAAAGAATCAATAACAACATAGAGTAGTTTATTTCTGATAACAAGCAAAATAAAAACAAGTAAATTACCTTAGTTCAAATACTTATAGCTAAGTTAAAAACATAGCTAAAGCATTTTAAAAACTACAATGAGCTAATGTTACTGTGTAAAGTGTGTCATATGTAATGTATACATTCTTAACTACAGATCAGCTGCCAAACCTCCCTTCAAATAGCGGTAATCAATGATCCCCATCTTCCCTCATCTTTAGGAAGCCAAAACAGAGAAAGAAAGGGGAATAGATGCTCCAAAAAGCCAGTGTAGTGGTACAGGCCAGGTACACGTGTTTGCAAACAGAGATGACGTTTTTTTTGTGGGCTGAGCCTTACTGGTGGCAGAAAGTGACAGCTCTGCAGTAGCGGTGTGAAGTGTTTTAGTGATTTTTATGGATCCGGTGTTCTGTCTAAGTCTGTTTCTCTTTAGTGTAATGTTTCTTATAGCGTTTTCATCATGTTACGTTTATTTTGTAGATAAATTAAAAGTTTAAATGGCTTGGCTACTGAGATATGTGCATAATGTATATGTATTTTCTTTATTTGTAAATCAATTATTTTACAGTATGAATCGCTAAAGTACATATAAAAACTAAGCAATACTATCGTGTATTTTATATAATACCATTTATTAAATATTTCATCATTTTCCTGTTTTCTATTATTTCTTCCATATATGTGCATAGCCTACATGTTTGCTCTAAAACTATTATAAAACTATTATGAAGAAGACAATATATAAGGTAAAAAGAAATAATAGAAAACTAAAATATGAAATATTTAATAAATAATGATATTATTGCTTTTATTATGGCATTAACCAAAAAGAAGAAAAAAGTTAAGTCATGAGTGAAAACCGAAAAAGACTAATTTTTCTTTTATTTATTAGGTTTGTTTGCTGTGGTTTTGTGTTCATTGTTCAATTGTTTAATTAAAGTTTTATTATAAATGTTAAATAATAGTAACTGTGTATTTTTTCTAACATTCAAAAAAATAAGGCTTTTATAAAAACAATTGATACAACAATTGCATACCAACACACAAACCATTCACATTGCAAATTTGGGCTAAAAACGAAGTCTCCCAGTGATACAAAATGAAGAGCCGGAACCAGAGCCGCAAGATCCGTCTCTTCTAAGGGAGCCAGAGCCGTAAGAGCCGAATCTTTGAAAAGAGCCGGACTGCCCATCACTATTACACACGTTGTGTCTTAAGCCTCATTTTTATATGATAATATTTAACTGAAGCATTTTTTTTCACTTGATATTAAGTTTTTTATTTAAATGAACTTCCATGGGCTGTTGGCTCCAATCTATGTGGGTCTATTTGAACAATAATATATTTTTAATTTTACATATTTTACTGGCATAGGTACATTTATAATTGTTTTGCATTATGGTCGAGTGCTGAAAATGAGCTGCTACATTTTTCTTGTGTTCTTAGAGCAAAAGTGATGATCATCTTTCATTTACAGTTATTTGTAATTTAGTTACTTTTTTGACAGCCTTATTATTATGGATCGCACATAAAATCCTATCTTTAGATCTCAAGAGTTAAAAACATAACAGATTTAAAAGTAAAATCAGTAGACTCATTCTTAAATCTATCCCCTCTGGTAATTATAGTTACAGTTGTTACACTCAATTTAAATTGATTAAAACTATTGTCTTTTAACATTCTTACTTAGTAAAAGCTTAAAATCAGGGGTGTCATCACTTGTACTATAAAATCTGTTATCTATATGTTGAAATGTCCTTCTGGGCTAGCAGGAAAAAAACAACATTCAATAACAAGGATTGCAGAAGATTAAAGTGCTATAGACGGTCTCAACATTAACAACATAACAAGCGGCTTTTGTGGAACACACGTCTTCTGGTAAACTCCGCAAAGAATAAATAAGTCCTTTTAAAGTAGTTTATTTATATAACAAGCAAAATAAACAACACATAGAGTACCTAGGAAACCAAAACATTTGGTATTTGTTCAAGAGTTCATTTAAGCAACTAGTACAGACAATTAAATAAACAGAAACCGGAAGTAACGTTCTGACCAGACATATAATCGCGTCACCGCACATGCTTCCGATGAAACTGCCTATACGTACAAATAAACAAAGAAGTCCTGTAGCAGTACATTTTAAATTTTAAAAAATCTATATATTCTGGTATACTAATATTGAACAAGTCACACATGATGTGAATTTAATTTGACTTCTAATATAAACTTGTTGCATTAATACATGTGTTTTGTTGAAGTCAAATATGGTCTGTGTTTAATGTGTCAACAGAATTTTAAAAGCATTCTGCACTTTAAAATCACCATCTGAAGGACAATTTTCCAGCATTGATTGTCAGTGTTGGGGAAAGTTACTTTTAAAAGTAATGCATTACAACATTAAGTTACTCACCAAAAAAGTAACTAATTGCATTACTTAGTTACTTTTCATGGAAAATTATGCTTACATTACTTTTAAGTAGGGCTGCACGATTTGGAGAAAAAATCTAATTGCGATTTTTCTGATCAAAATTGCGATTCGCAATTTAAAGTGCGATTCATTAGTATATAATAAAAGAGCTACATCCAGGTTTGTTGTGGTGGTTTTAATAGCACCAAAGAAAGATGCTGTGCTACTGTTTATTTAAAACCTCTTAAACATTGTACCAAGGTGTCTGCAGGACTTTGCTCTTCTGCAGACAAACTTTTTTTTTTAATCTAAGAACATTAAAATACAAGTTAACAAAAATGTATTGAAAGTTTTATTTAAAATAACATATAAGCCAATGTATTTTGGCTGTCACTACAACAGTGCTTCTGACAAGCAAATGTTTAGTTTTTCTTTTAATCATAAGACTATACTCATCTTGTTTTACTTTTCAGGCATCTGTATGTAAATATATTAGTTATTAGAATCTATGACTTAACATAAGCAAAAAATACAAATAAAAGACTGCACAGTCCTCACTGTAGGATTTTAAATGTGGAGCTGCAGAAGCTTGTTCAGTTAAGAGTAAGGAGTGATTTTAATTTTTGGTGTGTAATAAACATTTCTGACACAGAAAGCACCAGGTTACTGTCACTTTAAGACACAAGACAGCTTTAAAACTGCTCTGCTTCAATATACTGATAAACATCCAGCTGTTTATGTTCACTTAGACAAGAAAGAAAACTTAAGTTTAGTGATCACGCGTGTGCTGACTGCTCTCTGTGTGCGCGCTTCATGAACCCTCGTGCCTAAATATTCAAAGCGGTGCAGATGTGCGCGTGCAAGAAAGTATAATGTACCTGTTTCGTCTGCTGTGTTCCGGGCTTTAATCAAACCTGCTTATAGTCTGATGAGGCGCTTGTCATTGTTTGCGATGCATGACGAGAAACGGACGTATATACACCTTTCTTTAAGTCCAACATTACACAAAAGGGAAATGTTTTCGCGCATTTCTGTCCTTTCATTTGCCGGTTAATGAGTTATAATGGGTTTTTAAAATGACTGAAACCAAAATCTGCCAACTTCATGATATTCCGCGTTGTGCAGTTAATTCCATTTGTATGCATTTCGCGATTCTGTCCGTGTTTTCCGCATCGCGGAAATCATATGGCCGTACACTTTGTTGAGGAGTTGAACTGCTGCTCGTGCTCATGTTTTCCAAATGATGTTATCTGACGTGTAGTCAGCACCTCAATGTTAATGCACTCTATTGGTTTAAACTGCATCAAACGTAAAATGCGCATAAAGCGAACGGTCAAAAACTGCGTACTAGATGATTGTTATATTTGATAGTTTTGAATCGAAATAATCGCAGCTCTTGCGATTCAAAAATCGCATCCATTCACATCGTGATTTCGGTTTAAAAACGATTAATCGTGCAGCCCTACTTTTAAGTAACTTTTGTGTTACTTTTTCTTACTTGGCTAAGGCTTGATCTCTTTCAGGCTTTGCAGGTGTTTTTATGATCACAAAAATGTCAATCTCTGGCCTGCCATCTTCGTTTTTGACTCAAACTGTTCCCGCTCGGGGGCACAGAGTGCGTAATTCTACGTTAATATGTTCAGTTTAATTCAGTACATTATTTTATATTCTAAATTAAATTAATTAAACTGAAAAGTAACTTGCATTACTTTTTTTTAAAAAGTAACTAAAATATGAATGCGTACATATGTATGTGTTACTTTACTCGTTACTTCAGAAAAGTAATATTATTATGTAATGCGGATTACTTGTAATGCGTTACCCCCAACACTGGTGATTGTAACACTCATACTGTAACATCTTTCCCAGATTGTTCCATCTTTTATCCTTCAGTTTTTACTGATTGCTCACATTTCTTTGCGATGACCATATTTGCGTGTTAACCTGTCTCTTTATCGTGTTAAGCTGTAAAATCAGAGTGCCTTGTGGAGCAGTAGAGTTAAGATAGTTGACTATGAATGATTGGGTAATTAACTCAGATAACAGAGGCCCACAGTGATAATCTTTAAAGAAGAATGAAGCATTATACTGTAAAGAGAAACCAGAGAGCTGTCAGTGTAATGATATAGACCTAATACATTTGGTCAGAGCAACCTGTTCTCTTTTTCACAGCCACATCCAAAACCATAATAATTACACACAGAGCCTGGTAAGAAACATGTACATTGAACAACTGAAAATGTCTCTAAATGAAGGATTAGAAGTTTCACTGAGCAACATCTTAACACAGCAGAAGTAAAATATATTAAAATTCAGTAAACATAGTGTGTTCAGAACAGATAATAGTTACGTCGTCTTAATACAGGAGGATCTGAATGCAGTGTTACAGTAGCTGAAAGATGGCAAATAGTGATGATCAACACGATCTTTTTAAGGATTTGGGTTATTCTGAGTCACTCACTAATATGATCCGGGTTGTGAGAGTCACTTGAGTCACTTGGTCAAAATCTCCCAATTCCAATCGAGTCATACTAATGCCAACCAAGCAACTTAGATCACGCATGCAGCTACGAGTCTACGACTCCTGCTCGCAAAAAAAGGGCTCATGTGACCTGAGGAACTCGTAAAAACATGCATGTCCGTGGTAACATTATCAATAACATAATTTTAAAAAGTTTGGTGTGTTTCGTTTAGTTTCATAACAACAAATATATCAACACCACGTTTAGAAGATGCCAGGCTTTGTTAACTTGGAAGTGAGAGGAACGTATCCTATTTCAGATCCACGATGTAGGCTTCGGTTAATGCAGCCACACAGTCACTCATCCGCGCAAGAACATGATCTTGTGAGTGAGTCCCAGAAAGAGCCGCCCGCTTCTGCACGGGTCCTGTGAGTGAACCACTCACGTCACTCTGAGTGACTGTCAACAAGAGGAGCCGTGTACGTCCGTCGGTGGCGGATCTTTCCAGCAGCACTGCTGCAGCAGTCCTCGTATTTTAAACATTTGCAGCTTCTACCCAAAACATTGTGCCAGTCAAATATTACATGATAGTCAGTGGGTTAATAACACGAGCAAGGCTCGTTTCTCCTAGTTCAGGATTCAAGCTCTATGAGTTGAGTGAGTCACTCTCTGTGTGAATCCCCGAGTCGCGGACCAACTCAACGCCGCGCGCACGCATCCCTGTTTAACTCGGAGCTTCAGGAAATTACGATCCGGAATAGCAGCTTGTGGCTCACTGAGTCGACATTTGGTGATGTTAATTAACTCGTTGTTGCAAGTTATAGAACCTATGGCAGCCTATGTAGAGTTATAATTCTGTTGTAAACATTTGAAGAGCTTTGTTTGATACAATTTCTAATTTTTAATGCAAAATCTGGGAGGACTCAACTGGGTTAATGGTCACTAAGGACTCATGGTTCCCGAGTCATTTTAGGGATCGGGTTAAATGATTCAAGTGACTCGCTCATCACTAATGGCAAAAGAAAGGAAGAGCTCATCTATCCTTTTCTTACTGGTAAACCTCTTTAAGATGAGTCGAAGTTAAAGATATTTTACAAGAACCCACCAGTTGTGAATGAGCTTTAAGTGCACCTATTTCTGTCAGGATCCAGCCAGATCCTTGTTTGTATAAAGATCTAGTCAGCATAGCAGGGTTCTGACTAGGGATGCACCGAAATGAAAATTCTTGGCCGAAACCGAAAATTGAAAAAGAGGAAACCAAGGCCGAAAAACCGCAACCGAGACACCGAAATAAATTATTATGCCAATTATTAGTACAAATGCATTTATGGCTATCACTGTGAACTAACTTTACTGGGGAGGTGTGATCTATCACAAAACTCACGGTTCAGATAACATTACAGTTTTTGAGGCACGGATCAGATTATTTTTCAGATCAGCAAAAAGGGGGTGGGGAAAATGTAATAACAAATAAAGAGATTGCAAACATTTATAAATTAGCATTAGGTACAGAAATCGAATTAAATGAGTCATAACACTGTCTTTATTGTATACATTAAATATATTATTATTTTTAGAGCTACAGAAGTGATTTTCTCTTTGTCTTAGGTTGTTTGATTAACATTAATGACACAGACTTAAGTAGGTTAATTGAGGTTACTGTCTCTTTAAATAAGCAGAGACTGGTTTCTGACTGTAATCTATACATACACTTAAGACATAAACAAATGTTTTTATTAGAAAAAGAACACTTTGGAGATAATTTTGTTTATATGTGGCCTGTCAATAACAGAAAGATTTTACGTTCACTTGTTTGCGTCTCACTCGTGTGTGCACTATTGAGGGCACTTAAACGCACGCGCACACAGAGACTGAGGGCGAATCCCAAACAGCGCAGCATAAAAACGTTACGTTGTTTTTCATTGCTTTATTCGGCACATGTATGTTAATGGACTATACCGTATGAGACACATTTGCGCGACTCTCTCTAAAGTTTACACATCAAGAGTTCTGATCTTTGAAGGGCGTACTCACTGTGATGATCACGTCTGGACCGGACACACTCAACCGCATGTGCTTCTGTGCATACAGACAACTGCTCCATTTAGCGCCTTTTTGTGGTTAAATACATCCACACCGCAGACATGTTGCTTCAGACAAGCACGTGCAGGTCGCGGTTTTTGTTTGCGTCATCACAACATTTCGGCCGTATTGTTTCGGTGATAAGTCTTTCGGAATGCTCTTTTGGGCCATTGTCGGACGAAAATTTCCGGTGGCCGAATATTCGGTGCAATGTTTCATGTGGGAGATGCATGGTTTTAGTATTGATTTATTCTGACCACGCATTTCCCGGGTCTCGTCACTTTTTCCCCAGTCCCTTACTTCTAATTAATTTCAGGTGTTTGTAATTTATTTTCTCCCTATTTAAGAGTCCTTGTGTTTGATGTTCTTCACTCGTGCGTTGTCCTACTACCTGTGACTCGTGTGATCTTATGCCTAGTCTAGTTTTGTACTGTTGTGTGTTCAAGTTTAGTGTTTTATATTGTGCCAAGTTTAGTGTTTTTTCTGTTTTAGTCTTGTTGCCCTGTTTAAAGGAATAGTCTACTCATTTTCAATATTAAAATATGTTATTACCTTAACTAAGAATTGTTGATACATCCCTCTATCATCTGTGTGTGTGCACGTAAGCGCTGGAGCGCGCTGCGACGCTTCGATAGCATTTAGCTTAGCCCCATTCATTCAATGGCACCATTTAGAGATAAAGTTAGAAGTGACCAAACACATCAACGTTTTTCCTATTTAAGACGAGTAGTTACACGAGCAAGTTTGGTGGTACAAAATAAAACGTAGTGCTTTTCTAAGCGGATTTAAAAGAGTAACTATATTTTATGGCGTAATAGCACTTTTGGGAGTACTTCGACTCGGCGCAGTAACACCCTCCCTCTACCATTATGAGAGTGAGAAGGGGAGCAGACTTTTCAGGCGAGTCGAAGTACTCCCAAAAGTGCTATTACGCCATAAAATATAGTTCCTCTTTTAAATCCGCTTAGAAAAGCACTACGTTTTATTTTGTACCACCAAACTTGCTCGTATAACTACTAAGCTAAATGCTATCGAAGCGTCGCAGCGCGCTCCAGCGCTTACGTGCACGCACACAGATGATAGAGGGATGTATCAACAATTCTTAGTTAAGGTAATAACATATTTTAATATTGAAAATGAGTAGACTATTCCTTTAATGTTGTTTGCCCCACGTGGGCCTTTGTTTTCTTGTTTTGTATATTAAAGTGTCTTTTATTTAACCCCTCACCGTCTGCGTTTGGGTTCACGTCCTGAAATCCCTGACAACTTCATTGCTAAAAACAATGTATTTGGTATAATACAATGTGTTCGCATGGTTTACGGTTAAAAAAAATGTATTGACCACATACCATACATGTTTGTATCTCCATATATACTGTCTTCCTGAAATGCATGATATGTACAAAGTTCATTGATCTGAAAAGCGCTGTGTCAGTAATTGGCCAGCTAATCTGTACATTGTGATTGTCCTGAATACCTTTGACGTCAGCCGGAAATGTGATGCTTCTTACCATGTTTAAAAGATTCGCTCACAATGCTATGGGCCTTTTTACACCTGGTCACTTCATGTGTTTTCTCTGATCGGATAGCTATCTGATCGTAAAAAGACCAGGTGTAAATGCCCTCTGAAACGATTTCGAGACGGATTTAAATCCGATCGCTCAAACCACTTCAGGAGGTGGTCTGGGACGCATTTCAGAGAAGTGTAAATGTATCTGGTTGATGAATCCACATATTTCGCGCTTTACTCCTCCCAAACGTAAACACGTCACTCGCAAGTAAGCTGGAAGAGCGCCAAACAAACAAAGATGACACGCCTATTGCTTTATGGAGTGATGACAGCGGGTAAAAAAGCTTCATAGAATCAATAAAAGAGTCTAATGACAAACTCAAATGATATTAAACAAAGAAATATAACTTTAAGAGAGAGTTTTGTGAATGCTTTTCCCGTCATGGACCTGCATTAAATCACCGCACTGTCACTCTCCTGCTGCGCTGTACTGCGAGCTTCAGCTCATGCCGAGCAAGGAGAGACGCGCGTCCCCTGCCCAACATACAGTACATCATACAGTAAGTGTCGCCTATTGTTGCATAAACGTCATCTTAAGTTTTTTAAGGCGGAGTAATAAATAGTGTATTTGCATTTCGGGCGTGGGTAAAAGATCAGATTCATATCTGTTTTGCCAAGACGCATTTATGTGGCCAAATGTAAATGGAACAGTTTTAACAAATCAGATAGCTATCCGATCAAAGAAAACACATGAAGTGACCAGGTGTAAAAAGGCCCTATGCTGACAGGAGTTAACTTACAGATTGTGAGTCAGAAGCGGGAGGAATGATAATAATGTCGGTCATCTCTACATCACCAATTCCAGGAAGTAAACTGTTGCCTACAATCCGTGTGTATGTTGTAGTCCAAGAAAAGAGATTTACATTGGAGACGATAACTCGCGTCATCGTTTACTTTGGGGTTTGTACCTTTTGCATGGCATATTGTTAACATGTAATAATGCACACTTAAGGGGGTCGCACACCAGATGCGCAGCTCAGCGCCGCGCCAATTTTTTTTTACACCGGAAGTGCACATTAAATAGCGCTAGCTTAGTCAGACAGCATCTACTTCAAAATGAAACATATCTGTAGCAGCCAATGTTAGTCGTTATTGATTCGGGACAAATTTGATGTTATTTAATGTTAAACTATGTGAGTGGCGCTCTGTGTCGTAGCTGGGCACTGCAGACAGGCACCACCTGTCGGTGCCGGTGTGCGTACACTTATACAAAACAATATGTTTGATTTTATAGAACAGCACAGCGCTAAGCTGCGCGTCCGGTGTGCGACCCCTTTTAAACACCAAAGGAAATGTAAAAATGTTAATCAGAAGACAGGTAACCTGAACTAAAGCAAAGCTTTTGTTTGTGTCCAACTGTATTTTAAATATCTCCTAGTGAGACTGTATGGTTTTAATAAACTGAAATAAATTGATGAAATGGATTGCTCCATTAATTAACATTTAGACCATGTTTGTTGTAAATCTTAAAAAGTCTAAAGATCAAAAGGTTGAGACACTCAGCCACATTACAGTTAATATTGAACTTTACATTAAACAGCAAACTCACTTGTATTGCATTAGATTAAATGTGTCATTTGCTGTTGTTATACCAATAATAGGAATTTACTGAAGATGTTTACATGATATTAACAAACTTCTTCTCAGTAGTTGCAATTGTCCATTCATGTAATTAATAGCTAATAGTGGTTGTTTTACTACCTGTACCTCAATCAGAGGTGGACACTTTTACTTTCTACTTAAGTACATAAGTATTCATATTTAATCAGTGTTTTTCATACATTCCAAAGCATATTATTGTTATTTTACTCCATTTCAAAATATATGCGATATAAAATGAATAAATGGTACGATTCCATGCTGTATAATGTAGTGAAGTAAAATGTTTGCCAAGACAAACACTCTGATACAGTACAGATGGTTGGAAAATGTACGTAAAATATCTAAATATCTCAATGCACAATTCACTAAACTTACTCATTTGTTGTTGCCACTGTTTTATTTTATCTACTTTAGATATGAAATGCATCATTTAATTAAATGGGCTCAAGATGAATTAACAACATAAACTTATAACATGCAGCTCCAGTGAGGGTTTCCTTCATCATCTTTTATAATAAAATGACATCTCTGGAGGATTAACAGAGATACTATAGATATCAGAATTCAGAGTCTGACCAACAAGTTGGTGCAACAATCTGTGTGTGACAATATTTCAGCCGTGAATACAACTATTGTTGCATATGTGCACTAGGATCAGAATATGATTTTTTTAATCCACCATGTAATTAATATGTTACTGTGATTATTTTTACTTTGATTATGAGCTTTATGCCGTGTTTTGATCTGTAGCTGAACGTTGACTGCAGTATTAATTTAATTGCATTATGAGGTGCATATAAACATGGCCAATGACCAACCTCCTATTATCTTTAATTATGTTTCTCAGTCAAATAAGCTCTGAATCACACAGCAACAGCGTGGTTGACTAAAGGAGAGACTTCTGACTCTTCCTTCATCTGATGCTGTGATTTAGATTAGGTCTAATTTTAGCTGCAGATCTCTGAGCAGACAAAGTCATTTCAATCTGCTCTCTGACACATCAACATTAAGAATGCACAGAGCTTCACTGCTGAACATTTCAACTCCACTATAACTGAGCAGCAAAATCTGTCTGAATTTGCATGTAAAATTGATCCCATCGAAACAGGAAAGCTTTAATAAAACGTTTTTGCCATTTGTGTTGCTTACTGTAGGTGTTGTGATCAGCGGTTCTCAACAGTTTTTGCTCCATGGCCCAGTTTTTCAGCTACCAGAATTTTTACGACCCAACAAGGACACATAACATAATTAAGAGGCTGTTTACACCTGGTACTAAGATGTGTTTTGGTCGATCGGATCCAGAAATGGACGAGAGAGACACATTCACGTTCAAACATTTTAGAGAGCCGTGTAATAAGTATATGTAAGAGCTATTTCTGATATTTCAGAGCAATTGATGAAATAAGCTTGCGACAAATTTCGAGCGCTTGCAAAATGAAGTAGAAATGAAAGAGGCGGAGAGCAGCCGCTTTGGTTTTATCATATATTTTATAATATAATATCTTGCTATGATGACATGTACAGGGATAACATTTTCAATTTAAACTGCCAGGATTAGTTGTATTTTATTACACATTACACTATTCATGCATTTAGGGCAAATAACGTACCCATTTATTTATTATATGATATAAACACAGCATACAAAACAGTCACAACTTTTTAAAAATGTACTTAAAATATACCAAGTGTACGGTGTGAGGAATTTGCAGGAGAGAACCCAAATGCAGACGATGTCAGGGGGGAACAAAATAAACACTTTATTAACAAACACAAAACAAAAGCCCACGAGGGAGCAAGCACATGAACAGCACGAAATGACCAAAGACTAAACACTGAACTTGACTAAGACTTAGACATGAAACTAGACTAACTGGATCTTTACTTTACTCAAACAGTTGACACAAGAACAATACAAAATGACACAGCAAATGACAATGAACACGAAAGGATATATATAGGAAAAGCTAAACAAGATAATGAGGCAAGACAGGTGATGGGTATAAACTAATGATAAGTAATCATAACGGTATAACAAGGGGGCGGAGACACGAAACGAGACACGCAAGCACGCAGACAAAAACACGTGCTGGCACACTAAACATAAACACGTGCTGGCACACTAAACATGGGTCTGTCATGAATTCTGCTTCTAGACTCTAAAGTAAAACTATGACAAAAGAGCAGAATTCATGACATACGGAGGTCAAACAATCGATTTATTTGAAGAAAAGATGCAAAAGTGATGACAATCCGCTGTAAATATCAGAGTTCTTCATATGTGACCAGTCACTGAAAGTAGGGACACAAGTCTGGGGCATTTTGAGTTATTCACAGATTCTGGAAGTGCAGTTTCTAAGCTTTCCAACGATGTGTAACACGTGGAAATCTGATAAGATTTGGAGAAGTTGTGGCCATTTGAATATAGGAACTCAGGAAAACTCAAACCGAGAAAATAGAGACTGAAAGTTACACTTTCCTCCTGCTGGGGGAGACAATAGGGCTCATTTACATCTCACTTAGCTAAGCCATACCCCCTGTAAAGCTGTTTTGAGATACAGCTGTTCTAGCATCATATTTAGTATTTTGTGACAGAAGTCCGGATGACAACATGCAAAAATAAACAGAACTTTTTACCTTTGTTGGGATCACAAGTCGAATCCAGTCTGTTTCAGATGTGTGAATCATCCAATGATCATTTTTGTCCACAAATGCGTATACTCCATGAAATATAGATATATAGTCTATTCTTTACATGAGATTTTGCATGAAGGTCTGGTAATAGAATATAATATACAATCTGAGGACTATTTATATTGTAACATGGAAGGGTATATGAGATTACACTTTACGTTCCGGTAAACACATGACCCGCCTTAAAGGGACACAAGGCAGCATTTTTATGTTAATAAATCATCTTCGTAAGTCGGTATATGGTTAAATGACTCATTACCGGACGAATGAAGTCTCTCTCGCCCTCCCCTACCGTCTGTAGGAAGAATACCCCACTTGCAACTTCGCTGTATCCGACCCGGTGTCCTTCAGTCTCGCAAAGTCTCAGATATCGCGAGAAGCAGTATCACTTTACAGCAAACAACACAGAGGCAGGCGAGCTAAACACGGCTAGCGATTGTTGCAAATGGCAGAGTTGGGGAAGAAGCATCGAAAACCCTTGACGGAAGGGAAACCTAACTGAATTTGGAAATAAGCTGATAAAGTTGGTTCCGAGGGGGGAGGGACAACAGTTCGTTTTTACGACAATGTGTTTGAAAGCATTTACTTTCAGACAATAGGGGGAGCTCGTAGAGAAATATTACGCAGACTTGCCTGGTTGCCCTTTAATGAGCCCGTGTGACTTTTGTGTGTGTGTTTGACTTCATGCTGCGCTGCAAGGACTGACAGACAGATGACATCAAAGTACCGTGAGAGCTCTCGCGGTACTTTGACGTCATCCGACTGTGGCGCCGCATAGAGTCAAGCAAGCCAGTGATGTACAACGCGGCTGACTGTTATCTGTTGCGCCCCAGCTTTTTTTTCTTTTTTTTTGATGCGCCCGAGCTTCGTTTACAGACTGGGGAGATGCACGCTGTAAGTTTGAATAAAAACCTTAGCAAACATGTCTGAGGAACAGTTGCTTCACTACAGTCACATGACTTCACACGGTTCACAACAGAATTGAAAGAGAAGACAATGCTGAATAAAGTCGTAATTCTTGCTATTATTGGAGCAAAATGTATTTTCGATGCTTCAACACATTCTTACTGACCCACTGATGGTAAATGGACTTCATTTATATAGCGCTTTTAACAGACCTATGGCCATCCAAAGCGCTTTACAATTAGCCTCACATTCACCCATTCACTCAACCATTCATACACCGACGGCGGTGTCAGCCATGGAAGGCGCCAGCCCGCTCGTTGGGAGCATCTGGGGTTGGGTGTTTTGCTCAAGGACACCTCGACACTTGGTCTGGTGGAGCCGGGGATTGAACCACCAACCTTCCGGTTTGTAGACAACCTACATGAACCACTAGGCCACTGATGTCACATGGACTACTTTTATGATGTTTTTATTACCTTTCTGGACATGGAAACCATACATAGATTTTCAATGTAGGAGACAGAAAGCTCTCTGACTAAATCTAATGTCAAAAACTTCTTAAACTGTGTTCCGAAGATGAACGGAGGTCTTCTGAGTTTAGAACGACATGAGGGTAAGTCATTAATTACATTATTTTCAGTTTTAGGCGAACTATACCTATTAAGTATCCGTGCTGTTCCCTTTGAGGGTGGGGGCAAAAACAACCGCTTATCCAGTATGTAAATATACAGAGACAATGATGCCCCCCAATGTACACTGGAATCTACGGAAACACTAGCCGATTATAACCGCAAAATGTACACTTTGAAATATACAAAAACTGCTATCTCAAACATGGAGAGGCTTCTTTGTGATCTTAACTTACAGATTCTGCAAAAAAAAAACCCCGAAAATCACCAATTTTGAAAAAAACCCTTTCTTTCTCTTTATCTCGAAAGTTGTGCCGCTGACTTGTGTCACTGGTTTCCGTGACGGGTCACATGGAAAGTAATCGTATGGCTTCAGTTCGCAAGGTTTGCAACGCAAATGGTTTGTTATACTTTTATACTGCTTTATGCAATAAATACCTGACTGTACTTTTGCTTACATGTTGTGTTTTATATGGTTGAGAAGTGGTTGGGTTTAGGGTAAGGGTGAGGGTGGGGTTAGATCATCCAAATTATCTTTAAAACCATAAATGTTTATGAAACCGTTTCTACATTTACAAATTCACAAATTAATTGTCTAATCTGGTGTATAAGGCAAAAACCTTAAAACGTAACAACACATTGTATTTATAAGCTACTGCCGCTAGAGGATACTAATGCCTTAATACGTCACTTTACGTCGTAATAAGGTGTTTGCACAAACAACTTATGAGGTCGTTATTTTTCGGAGGACAGTCTAGTATTTAACTGTGTCTACTACCAGGTGTAAACAGCCTCTATATTACTGTGTTTATTATTCCATAGGTAGCAAATTACATTCTTGACAACAACATTTAACTTTTAATTTGATTTGAAAAAAAAGTTTAGTTATAATTAAATGTAAAGTGTCTTCTGCAATAAGAGCTGTTGGACCGACTCGGACATGAAAGTGTAAGAGAGCAAAGTAAGAACCGGGCGTGACCCAAGTCAGGCTTGAACCTGGTTCTGCATGAGTTCACGCATATGACAGAATCTCCTGCACCACTGCTTCAAACAGACCATAATCCCAGATGAGATCCTCCAACATGACCTGAACTTAAAGACAGTCTACAATTATTGATTCACCAGTCATTTTGTGCAAGCTTTTGTCTTATTAGTTTAGTCAAATTGTGTTTTTCTGTATTGTAGTTTAGCTAAAGAATTTAATTCAGTTTCATTTAATCGAGTAATCAAGCCGGAAATCTATCCCTTTTTTAGGTCAAATGACATGTTTTATTTACAGCACTCAACAGAACTGTAGCTAACTAGATAATAACAATGTGAAATATGCAAATCTACTTGAATCTATAAATAAATTGCATCTGTCAACAAAAATGGGTGCATATTACCAGATTAAACAGATTTCCTAATTACAAAGTCTACATACATTTTTGATCATTTCTTTCATGAGATGTTTAGAGTTGTTTGTCTTCACCAGTCTGAGATAGTCTTTTTGTATAAAATGCTTGACTAGAATAAACAATTTATTTACAGCCAAATTAAGACATGAAGTTTGGTTTGCATTACATTTAGGAAAACATGGGTGTAGATGGGGGAAGCCTCACCCCACCCCCAGAATAAAAAACACGATACTGAAATAAAAAATGAATTATGTTACGTGTCTACCTATTGAGTTTGTGTTCTAAACTGGACAAAATTGTGGTTTATAGTAACAATTTCGTATACATTAAGCACCCCAAAGGTTTCTCCTGAGCATGCATTCTTCATCTGCTGAGCAACATATCCATCTATGATGGAGCTCTGCAGGTTTTATTCAACATCTGCTGGGTGCAAATACAGGTTACATTTCAGCTAGCTGTCAGTACAGTAAGTGCTGTGAATGATTTAGTCAGCTATGACAACACAATGAGGGATACAGACAACTGGAAACATTCAGCAGCCGCTCAGACATCTCTTAGCGAGTGAAACTTACCAGTCCTAGTGAAATTCTGACAAGAATAACAATAGAAACATTAATAGACAAATCATTTAATGTTATCTTATCAACTCTGGCAAAACCAAATATAGATTTTGATTTTGTGAATTCAATCCCACACTGTTAGATGTTGCTGTACGTCAGCAAAAACTTAATTCGAAGTTGCACACATTTTATTTCAAAAATGCTTTGCGCAACCACCTAGCTACCCCCCTGCCTGTACCCACCAAAGTCATCCCAGCCCAGTTTTTAATTCTGAAGTGGCCTTTTCTTGCATGTTTTTCTTTCAGCTTTATTTCATGCCTGATTGGATTGTAAATTGCTGATGAACTGCACACATTGTTTGGGTTGCATTTTGGTTTGTAATGTTATTGTGAAGTATAGTTGTATCACAAACTATCAAGTTACAGTATACATATTATTAGGAACACAATAATCCTTTAGGTGAGTACATACAAATACATACTAATACTGTGTTTGACCCCCTTTCGCCTTCAGAACTGCCTTAATTCTACGTGGCATTGATTCAACAAAGTGCTGAAAGCATTCTTTAGAAATGTTGGCCTATATTGATAGGATAGCATCTTGCAGTTGATGGAGATTTGTGGGATGCACATCCAGGGCACTAAGCCTCCCGTTCCACCACATCCCAAAGATGCTCTATTGGGTTGAGATCTGGTGACTGTGGGGGCTATTTTAGTACAGTGAACTCATTGTCATGTTCAAGAAACCAATTTGAAATGATTCGAGCTTTGTGACATGGTGCATTATCCTGCTGGAAGTAGTCATCAGAAGATGGGTACATGGTGGTCAAAAGAGATGGACATGGTCAGAAACAATGCTCAGGTAGGCTGTGTCATTTAAACGATGCCCAATTGGCACTAAGGGGCCTAAAGTGTGCCAAGTAAACATCCCCCACACCATTACACCACCAGCAGCAGCCTGCACAGTGGTAACAAGGCATGATGGATCCATGTTCTCATTCTGTTTACGCCAAATTCTGACTCTACCATCTGAATGTCTCAACAGAAATCGAGACTCATTTTTCCAGTCTTTAACTGTCCAATTTTGGTGAGCTCGTGCAAATTGTAGCCTCTTTTACCTATTTTTATGGAGATGAGTGGTGCCCACTGGGGTCTTCTGCTGTTGTAGCCCATCCGCCTCAAGGTTGTGCGTGTTGTGGCATCTCAAATGTTTTGCTGCATACCTCGGTTGTAACGAGTGGTTATTTCAGTCAAAGTTGCTCTTCTATCAGCTTGAATCAGTCGGCTCATTCTCCTCTGACCTTTAGCATCAACAAGGCATTTTCACCCACAAGACTGCCACATACTGGATATTTTTCCCTTTTCACACCATTCTTTATAAACCCTAGAAATGGTTGTGCGTGAAAATCCCAGTAACCGAGCAGATTGTGAAATACTCAGACCGGCCCGTCTGGCACCAACAACCATGCCACGCTCAAAATATCTTAAATCACCTTTCTTTCCCATTCTGACATTCAGTTTGGAGTTCAGGAGATTGTCTTGACCAGGACCACACCCCTAAATGCATTAAAGCAACTGCCATGTGATTGGTTGATTAAATAATTGCATTCATGAGAAATTGAACAGGTTTTCCCAATAATCCTTTAGGTGAGTATATATGATACAGACTATGATACAGATACCAGGTCATGGGTTTGATCCCGGGGAACAAACATTCTGAAACAATATATACCTTACAAAACACATTGTAAGTCACTAAAAATGCCTACGCATATTGCTTTTAAATAGTGTTTTAAATAGTATAGTAGAATAGTAATAGTATCAGCCTAGTGCTCATATCTATAGTAGAACAGAGAGTCTTTTTAACAGAAACAATTGTTTTTTGTGTGTGTGTGTCGATATTATGATGTTTATTGAACCTTGCACCTCCATCATATAAATAGTACCTGAAACGAAAGATTTATGGTTTAGTCACATCAAGGGTAAACATATTAGCATCTGTTTGCTTCAGACACAAACGGCAGAGCGCACAAAGCTAGAGAGGCAAACGTCTCTGATAAATGCCAAATGAAGTTATGCTCATTCATCTTGATAGTGTTTGTCTGTCATCCGTGTCTTGCAAGCTGGATGATGAATGACATGACAACAACACAACAGGCATCACATTTCCTAATTGATCGGCGTGGATGCATTCACACCGCGGGATGGCCCATGACTCTTGAAACAATCTATGGAAGACTGAGACTGAAAAGTGCATTATAATTCACCTCAATAGATCTACTGTGTTTTACATCCACTGTTTCATTGGCCATTTCTCTGAGCTGTACGTTGGCAGGCTGACAGTTGGTGATGGTTGCATTGAAGTGGCACTTACCCATTGCTAGGAAGATGAGATAATATTGCATTCTCAGTTTGAATTGATGCAATCATTTGCTTGTCTCTGCTGGATATGGCGCTGTTAACATGATTGTGTTCTCTGGCATACAATGCATCTTGCCTATGATTTTTTATAAATGTTTCCTTACATGAAATTCAAATAGTAAGAAATAGCCCATCATCAATGATCTGTTGAGTTTTTCACCAAGCAAATATATGCTCAGCATGATCAGCATTTCTGTTGGAGTTACAATCTGTTTTTTTAGCTGAACTGCACTTGTGTATTTATGTAAAATGCTCAAATACTTTGTAAAAATCAAAAGATTTTGTATTTGGACATTTTCTAAAGAAAGATTGTTTTCTAAAGTGGCACTTTCAAGCCACAACATTCAGCCTTGATGGAAAATTGCTGGAGAGTCTTTCTCTGTGAATGCAAGCAGGAGCCAATACAACACAAACTGCCTTATGACTTTCAATTTTGGTAGTTATTTTGGGCAACACGCGTATACATTTGATCCAACACGTGTATACATTTGATCCCAGAATCTCATCACAAGTAGCATTCCCGGGATCAGGTATGTGTGAACAATCAAGATGTATGAATGAAAATGGTCATGAACCTAACCATGGAATAATGGTGCGTTTCTGTGATTCCTTAAATTTACAACTTGATTCAACCACAAGTTGTTACTTAATAAAAACAGTGATAATAATTTGTGTAAAGAGATGTAGAAAAATCAAATGCAAGTGTGTCCATTGAGAAATAAATCCTGTGTGCTTCAGTAAACAGCATCTCATCAGGGATTTTAATTGAAATGCCCACCCATTCAGATGAATACTAATGTATACCATAATTACTTTATTTTTTATATATTTACCCCAAATGATGTGATGTAAGCGTAAAGCTTTAAACATGCCATGTGTTACATTCTAATATGAAGCCGGAAGGCTTTCATGTTCAACCCTGTACATATACAGCTATAAATAATGACAAATCTACACATTATGGATGAAAACAAAAAGCCACTTGAAGACAAATGTAATAGTGACATTTTACAGATGAAACATGGCGACACTTTTACAACAACGTTTGTTTAATGTATTTTAAGCATGAAGATTCAATTAAAATGTAAGCTGTTATCTCTTATGCTTTAAAGGGGTCCTTGATTATGATCACTTTTTTAACTTCAGTTATGGTAATGTTGCTGTTTGAGCATAAACAACATCTGTGGCCGGTTGCATAAAACTTAAAGACTAGTCTTTAAAGTTAGTCATGAATTTTTTTGTTCAAGACTGATCATAACTGTTTTAAGAATGTTACATAGAAAGGTAGATTGGTCTAATTTAAATCCAAATAATAAGACTGATTAGCCCTAACTACTTGCTAGTTAGTCAGAATCATTCTTAAGACGCAGTCTTAATGTCACGGCTATGTTTATGCAACCGGCCCCTGTAAAGTAACAATGCTTAAAGTTCAAAAAGGTCAAAGGTCAAGGCTGTTACCTAAATGCTAATTCATACTTGTCTGACACCAGCCAACTTTGAATGTTGATTTTTGTTTGCATTTATGTGATCAGTGTAAGTTATTTTATTGATTAGAGCTTTTATGTTGTGTTTTAGTCACATGCTCATATAGCTACAAGACCGCTAAACATGTTTCTGTGTTTTGTTTGGCCAATGTAGGAGGCCATGGTTTGTTTCAATAATGGGCTCATCATTCTGACAACAGATATTTGGCTACACTCGTTTTATAAAAAAACAACTAATGGTGTTATACAGTTTATTGTGATCACTGTAGATCTGCAGTCGATATTTAAATAATACCTACAAATAGCAGCGTATCTATATAGATAAAGTATAGGCAGCAGGTTGTTATAACAGAATGTTTGTGGGACCTACCTTTATCATACAATTACACCGAAAGTGACAGGAGTGCAAACGTTACTCCATAGGTGGGGTTGATGTAACAAACAGAGGGTTTGTTGTAACACCTGCTTGAAAATGAAGTTTAAACAAAATAATTTAATCAAATTCTGTCTATATACTAAAGGTGGATATTATTTATATATCAGCCCATAATAGATAGATATCCACACATTCATGATCCTTCATCTAACCATCCTTGTGTTATGCAGTAATGCTGCACAATAAAGACAAAAAAATTCATAATTGTGAGTTATTTCCCTGATATTATATTAACAGTTATCATTTTGATGAATAGAATTTTTATTTCATTATCATTGTATAACTGAGGCTTAATGATAACACAGTGTGACAACTAACCCCGCTGTGTAAAAATGTTTTCAATCCCAGCTATGAGTTACTAGAAGTTGTTGACATGTTTCAAAATGGTATGTTTTAGGTAACAAGAAAGTGATTAAAATAATGTAAGGTTGGATTTGGTGACTTACACACCCAACTCGGAACTCGGGAAAAAAAAACAAGAAGAATAAATAAAGAAATATACTAATAAATTTATGAATAAATAAATAAAATACTTCCATGCCTCCAAAACACAAAACTTCACAGATCACATGAAGTCTTCTGACACTTTCTTAAAACAGCTTTGGTAAAACAACATATTTTGTGTGTTATTATTGGAACAACACATCTTGTGTTGTACCTTTTATTTATTTGAATTCAAATTCAACACACAATGTGATAAAATAACACAAAATGTGTTAATAAGCATAACACAAAACACTGTGTAATACATTAACACATCCTAAGATAAGAGAAAAAGAGCAAAAGCACAGATTGCTCGCCCCTGTACAAATATGTAAAATAGCTGTGTTACAATTAAACCTGTGTTAGTTAGTGCCCCACTCACCCTACACCCTGAAAACGTTACAGTGCACCCAACCAAACCAAACCTTCAAAAACAGCCCCTTTACCACATTTACCAAAACATGGTTTTCATTACTCATCTATAGACTACTTTATACACTACTGTGCAAAAGTCTTAGGCCACCATTAAATTTGTTGTTTTTGCAATTGTGTAGCGATCATATATAATTATTTCTCAGTCTCTTTATTAGAATACAACCAGAAAATACAGGTAATATAGTATTAAAAACTGTATAAAAGTATAAGCTGAAGTGTCAAGATTTTAGGGTAAACTCCCCTTACACTTGAGCAATAGCAGGCAGCTGCAGGATCTCTTAAACCTAAATAAAATTCAGTCCTCATTTCTAATTCGAATCGAATGACTTCATGACTTTAGTCTCCTCAAAAAAGCTCAAGATGTGTTTCGTGCCAAGAGAGGTCACACTAAATACTGACTGATGCCTGAAGAAGACATTTAGTTCTGAAAATTGTTTTGTTTTTAATTTTGTGTACATATTTCCTGTATTTTCTGTGTGTATCTTAAAAAAGATAAATGAAAATAAAATAAATATGAATTGACATTAAAACTTTGCTAAAACAACAAGCTGGTGATGGTGGCCTAAGACTTTTGCACAGTATGTGCATATAAATAAAACCTGTCCACAGCTTCATGGTAAAAAGCACTATGGACATTCTTCAGCATTTCTTATTCTGTTGGGCAAGTTCTGCATGTTTCAAATGATATGAGTAAATAAATGGCAGAATTTAAATATTTATATTGTACTGTTCCTTAAACCAGTAAATAGCTCACTTCACTGAAACTGCTTTAGGGTTTTATTTAATAATTGATGGTCATTATTAAGGGAAATTCTCCCTCGCCATGTAAATGATCAATGTGTGCCAGCTGCTGGAGTAACTGTATGTTGCTGCTCTGTTGACATACCGCAGATGTGTGAAACTGGCCAAATATTGAGCAGTAAAAGTGAATATTAATGAGTCTAATGTTCTCAGAATCCACACATCTCTGTGTTATTTTTGAAACACATTTTGTGTTACTTTTAACACAACTTGTGTTTTATTTTAACACAAAATCAACACAAACTGACACATAATGTGTTAAAAGGATAACAAATTAACCCATCCTTTGTAGAGTGTACCAACAATCCTTCCTTTATTAATATATGTTTTGATTTTTAGTTATTATAAAGACTGCAATGTCCAAACTAGCAGCAGTTTCATATGGTTGTAAATATGCAACCCAGTCTCACGGTAAGTCGTGTTATAGTAACGATAATTTTGATTAATTTATTCGTGTTTATTGTTTTTCATGGAGATGAATGTCTTTTTCGTCCTTCCCAGCACGAATTTCTATCAATGGCTGTTCGTGTAACGGTAATAATCTCACTGGAAACAGTCGCAGGAATAAACACAGATTTACTAAAACACTGGATATAAAGACACAGAACGGGAACAAACACAGAGTCCAGATGATGGTAATGGTAACAAAGGACTACGGTGGTGAGCGGGTGTTGGTAGTCCTTCGTTGGTGGAGTAGGTCTGTAGTGAGTAATCCAACTGAGAAGACCGGAACATTCAACACGAAGACGACACATGAAACAATCCAACACCCTACGAAACACAATCCAAACGATACAGAGATCAACATAAGAACACAATACACGGGATTAACCTAGACTAGACTGACAAAGTACTCACACGGATGTAACGAAGCATAGTACAACACATGGAACAACCATGAACAGGCACAGAGTAACAAACACAAAGACCTTAAATAGGGGAGAACTAATGAATAAAACAGGTAACAAGGATTAAACCATGAGGGTGACAATGGAGCAAGGTAAAAGTGACAAGACACCGCAAACACATGGTCTAGTAAAACCAATACTAAGACCACGTGATCCCACACAAAACATGGGCCTGTCATGATCCTGCCACAAGACTAGATTAAACAAAGGATAAGATGGCAGAATCATGACAGAACCGCCCCCTTAAGGAGCGGATACCAGACGCTCCCCATGGGAACACTAAACACGGGACATGACAGACAGAACCAGATGAAACAGAACAAATAACAACAATGGCAAACAATGAAGAATAACAATGAGGGTGCCAAGGGAGCGAGGTAAAAGTGACAAGACACAGGGAACACGTGGTCTAGTAAAACCAATACTAAGACCACGTGATCCCACACAAAACATGGGCCTGTCATGATCCTGCCACAAGACTAGATTAAACAAAGGATAAGATGGCAGAATCATGACAGTTCGTGTGGCACGAATTTCTTTATCGTGTCATTTTATATTCTGTTTTCTTATCGTTGTTTTCTATTTTTTGACCATTGTCGCTGGGGTTTGGGTTAGAATCACTTTCTGCAACTTCCTAACCCAAACTCCAACTCTAACCCCAACTCCAGGCGAGAATAGTTTTAAAAGCAGACAAAAAACATGTAGAAACCAATGCAAAAAATTACATCCTAACACAAACCCCGAATCTAACCCTAACCCCAACCGACAATGATTTAAAAATAGGAAAGAACGATGAGAAAACAAAATATAAAATGACTCGATAAAGAAAGTCGTGCCACAGACACGAAAAGCCATTGATAGAAAAAAGCGGAAATTCGTCTCATCAAACACCAATAAATTATCAAAATTTTCGTTACTATAACAGAACTTACTGTGAGACTGTGTTGAAATATGTTGAATATTTCAGCAGTGTTGGGGATATGTTGGAGATCTCAGTGTATTTTTCCAGTTCTGCTGGGGTCAGATGGAGCCTGTAATATTCTAGGTGCCTGAGAGGGAAGTGGACATCAATGGCATTCAAAGGGAGGATTATAATCACAGAGATAGAACATTTCTACAAGAAAATGTGTGATGGCAGCTATTGTTCAGAGAAGAAAGCAGTGTGGGTCGCATTCAGTGTAGTGTTTGTTTGTGGCTTGATTCAGGAACAGGAAGATAAATATTGGTGTGGGTGTTCACCCTATGGACTTGCATTGTAAATTCATTAGGTAGTAATTGCTGCTTTGCCTCTATATCATTACCATACCTTGATGACATAACCATGAATACAGCTAATTCATGGAGCTTACACAAATATATACCTGCTGCTTAATTGAGCTTTAATAAATCCCAACAATAAATGATTAATGATTCAAAATGAATTCTGTAGATTCTCTCAGACCTGGTTACATAAAAAACAAGAATATTTATATGTGTTTGACTTGCTAGATCTCAATGTCTTCTCAGCGCAAATGGGATTTAAAAGTTTGTGCAAGTACTAAATCTGAACTCAGATCAGTAAAAGGCACACTGAGGTGAGAGCAGGGATGCTGCTGTAGGACATACAGACCTGTCTGATAAATACAAACACAAATGCTACTGAGCTGCCCAGCAAGCCGGCATTGAAAAGCCTTATAGGGATTTGCTCCAAATGTAAAAACTAGGGATGTGCACAAATGGTTGAAAAATGAATGTTTGTTTGTTTGTTTTTCAGCGCCATTGGCAGGGTTAAGGCTAATGCTCATTCAATGCTTTTTCACTTCACCTGTACTCTCTTTTACAGACTTTAATATAAAATATACATGAATTTATTATACTAATTTAAATATTTAAAGCTTTAACACTTTTTGTAAACCGGCTCACGTGTTATTTAGACGTGCTGCTTCGCCGCATCAGCACATCATGAGATAAAATGAATGTTAAATTCAGATATTCTTGTTAGATCCGTCTGTTGTTCTTAAACAAACTTAGTACCAAAAACTTTAAAGCTTAATGTGTTGCCTTTCAAGCACTATTTTCTCTCTTTCTTTTGAACACATGGGGCCTAATATTGGCAGGTTATAACTGCTTTCTTAATCACCTGGTCTTTCGTAAGTTATTTAAATGCACTTTTCTTCTTGTTAAGAACGCATCAGCAAATATATTTTTTTAAAACTGTTAAGGCAGTCGTGCATTCTTCATTCCTCACAGGACTTTGCTCAGTATGAATCACCTGGTTTAAAATCAATGCGTTTTAATAGTCTCTGTCTCTGATTGAATATAGATGGCATTTGCTGTGAGGCTAAGACATAGTCATATTAATCACAGAGTGAACGTGTTTTTATTATTTGTCTCTCCTGCTGCTTTTGTCAGTTTAAGGGCCCAGGGGAAACAGAGATGTTGATTGAGAGGCAATGTTGAGCTCCAGCCGAGAGTCAATGGACCATTCAACAGCTTTTCATAGACTACAGGCATGATTAGGCCATACACCACAGTATACACCACACACTTGTCAACTGCAATTAACAGGCATTGGACGTGACGGTTATACATAAATAAGTCATAAAACATCATACACAATGTTATTATGTTACAGTTACAGTCATGTATGCAGCCGTCAGTGAATCCAGATATCTGAACAGTCTACAGGACTTTAAGGTACAGTATCTGTCACCAGCCTCTGACAATGCTTGTGGCTTTTGTATAACCAGTCATTCTGGAATAATGGAAGCTAATTATTTTTTCCCATGAACTCTCGACAAAAGCACCTGGGTCTATTATGCTGTTCTCAAGTATTGATCCACACTATATAGTACATGATGCTTAAGAAGGAAAAAATTGTACCCTGCTTGCACTTTTGGCTAGCAATCAATTTCTCATTACCAGTTCCCAATGAAGACTGAAAAGACATTTTAGTGTTTGAGCAATGTTTAAAAAAATAATAATCTTGTGGCCTTAAGAGTTTTTTATTATCTCTTTCCCTGCTGCCGTTTTTTTTTAAGTTGCCAGCCAGCGCCAGCATTTTTCAGAAAAGTTGAATGCCTTACAGAAAATGTTCTTCTTTAAATATATAAACATACAAATATATCAAATGAAAGAACAGACCCTCTGCTTTCAAAAAAAAAAAAACATTTCATCCTACCTTCATTTGTTCTCTTGTAATCACCTCTAAAATATGGGTAGGTTTCTTCAAAAATGGCAAATATTGAGCAAAGATACTTGCATTTTTGTCAGAGATCAGATTCTGAACGATGACCAAAACATACACAGAGGTTTTACTGTTATTTGATCAGTAGATGCTTAGTGTTCTATAAGTTGTGTAAGAGCGCCACCTAGTGGATAATAGCAGAAATATGGATTGCCATTGAAATTCATTATTGGCAGGGAAGCGTTTCTCTTAAAGGTCACATTCTTCCTAATCCAATTTTTCAAACTTTAGTTAGTGTGTAATGTTGCTGTTAGAGCATAAATAATACCTGCAAAATAATAAAGCTCAAAGCTTAATGCCAAGCGATATTTTAGAATTCCCCTTTTAAAGCCTACAATGGCTATGTTTACATGCACAAAATTTTGTCAATCTGACTGAATTTAATACGATTGAAGGTTACGTCGATACAGTTTACATGCACATTGCAATCTGATTTAAATGTTCGTTTACATGTACATTATATAGAAACCGAACCGAAAGTCTGCCCAAGCGCACAGCCAAGGTTGCCAGATTCGCGTATTAAAACCATCCGAATAGCCGTTCAAAACTAGCCCAAAAGCATCCCAATGACTATTCACAGCCCAAATACCAATAACTAAGCAACGAAATTATTTAATCTTTAACCCGCAGAAGAAAAAAAAAATGGTGGAAAGAGTTTAAACAGTATCCCAAATCTAAACTCGAAAAAAATCACAATTGAGTTGGAGAAAGTTGCTCTTAAGAAGTTTTCAGATATAGGTAATGAAAACAATTTTCAAAAGGCACAACGCTATTTTATTACTTTAAGTAGCCTAATGTTTTAAAAGTACACATAAACGCTGCAGAATTTAGTACATCACGTGACCCCATTAACGTTACCCTTAATAATGCCACTGCCTTGCTATTGTGTGTTTCTGTGATGAGAATCATGTGATATAAGAGGTTAATATAATACGTGAACTTGGAGCACAAATCTTCTGTGCATGTGCACAATGTATTTTTGCGTCCGACTGAGAAAATTATACGATTCACACGTTTACATGTGTACTTTTCTCCTGCTGATCGGGTCATAGATCGGAGTACACCACCCCCTTCAATACGATCCAAATTTGCATCCGATTAAGGTTGATTAGGCATTGATTAAGGTATTTACATGAAGGCTTTTCAATACGATTGAGCCATCAATACGATTACAAACAGATTATTTGGTTGCATGTAAACGTACCTATTGAACAGCCGGTTTGGACTACAGTCCTTTACTTCCCGCTTTAATGACATCAATATAAGAGTATAAGAGAATATCAATCGCCAGCTAAGCTCAAATGGCTCTGGCTAAGCTGCTATCGGATCACAACACACTAAACAAGCTACACAATCAGAACTCTTTAAATATTTCTGAAGGAGGGACTTCATAGAACAAGGAAGACATCAACCTGTTTTTAGGACAGGTATAAAGGTAAATAAATTGTGTGAAAAATACTGTGTTTTTTTACATGTGAAACATGAACACGTTATATTGCACACTGTAAAGACAATCAAAGCTTCAAAAACACGGGAACAATGGGACCTTTAATTGAAGAGATAAATCGTCAATGGCAGGAAAGAGTTAAACGTTTTTCTTCCTGGTTCTTCGTTAGTCTTTGTGTGGGTTTCAAGTCTGAGTCTTAGATGGTCTCATCTTCACTTCAACCTTTGTTGAAAGGGAGAATCCTCCCCATTGAAAAAAATATTTGACCTACATTTCAGTCTGTTCCTCACACAAATCTATCATATATCTTCAGGGTTACCAACTTTCGAGTTAAGCTAGGAGTGAGATTTTCGGGCTTTTTGATTTTTTACTAAATGATTTTTAATAATAATTTTTATATAAGTTCTTTACTAAAGTAACCTTTTGCCAATTGATAATAGTGTGGATTTTAGCTATTTCCATGTTAAATTGTTGGAAAAACTCTGGAAAAATGGTTTACAATACAAATCTAATCATATTTTAGAAATTAAATTGAAATAAAATCTTTTACTGAGTTTATACACCTAAGCTTATAGTCTATTTTATCCTATTATATTTTTCTCCTGATAAAAGTGCCAAAAAAGTTCTTAAAATCTTATGAATACTTGTGTCTGTAAAGTGCAGATTACAGGAGATTTGATTCAGTTCATCCACTGAGAAAGAGGAATAGCATAAAGTGATGATTTGTGATTGATTGGAGATGGGACTGTCTGAAGAGGGACTGTCACACTTGAAATACACTAAACCAAATGAGCACTTTATATTAAACTAAAGCAACAGATAATGTGCATTTCATATAATTATATTTTGTATATATGTCACGCCCAGGGGCTGGCTGCTAATGGCTAAAGCCACGCCCCTTCTCAACTTCCACCTCGAGGAGGTCCCCAAAACCGACCCAATGACCAGACAACAACGAGGACAGGTAGGTATAAAAACAATCTTTATTTATTTGTTTAACCCTCAAGAGTTCCTTTAAAAAACTTCCTTAAGTGTTCCTAAGGCCACAAAATGACACCTTCTCAAAACTGCTCTAAAAATATCATACGTCAATATTTTCTTTCATTTTAAACGATGCTATCTTTTAGAACTACTTCTGCCTGAAACATACATATCAAATATTAATATAATTTGTGAAAATTTTAACCCTTTATATGCCTGTTTGTTTACATTAGCCCATGTTTTTTTTAACAGAAAAAACAAAAAAACTAAATATTTTCCAAAAAACACATTTGAACCACCATGTGATTATTATTATTATTATACCCTGAGATGGGTCAAAGATTGGTAGCAACATTGATTTTCATGCATTGTTATTTTTTGAACAGGGTCAGATTTTATAAAAAACTTCCTTAAGTGTTCCTAAGGCCACAAAATGACACCTTCCCAAAAACGGCTCTAAAAATATCATACGTCAATATTTTTTTTCATTTTAAACGATGCTATCTTTTAGAACTACTTCTGCCTGAAACATACATATCAAATATTAATATAATTTGTGGAAATTTTAACCCTTTATATGCCTGTTTGTTTACATTAGCCCATGTTTTTTTAACAGAAAAAACAAAAAAACTAAATATTTTCCAAAAAACACATTTGAACCACCATGTGATTATTATTATTATTATACCCTGAGATGGGTCAAAGATTGGTAGCAACATTGATTTTCATGCATTGTTATTTTTTGAACAGGGTCAGATTTTATAAAAAACTTCCTTAAGTGTTCCTAAGGCCACAAAATGACACCTTCCCAAAAACGGCTCTAAAAATATCATACATCAATATTTTTTTTCATGTTAAACGATGCAGTCTTTTAGAACTACTTCTGCCTGAAACATACATATCAAATATTAATATAATTTGTGGAAATTTTAACCCATTATATGCCTGTTTGTTTACATTAGCCCATGTTTTTTTTAACAGAAAAAACAAAAAAACTAAATATTTTCCAAAAAACACATTTGAACCACCATGTGATTATTATTATTATTATACCCTGAGATGGGTCAAAGATTGGTAGCAACATTGATTTTCATGCATTGTTATTTTTTGAACAGGGTCAGATTTTATAAAAAACTTCCTTAAGTGTTCCTAAGGCCACAAAATGACACCTTCCCAAAAACGGCTCTAAAAATATCATACGTCAATATTTTTTTTCATTTTAAATGATGCAGTCTTTTAGAACTACTTCTGCCTGAAACATACATATCAAATATTAATATAATTTGTGGAAATTTTAACCCATTATATGCCTGTTTGTTTACATTAGCCCATGTTTTTTTAACATAAAAAAACAAAAAAACTAAATATTTTCCAAAAAACACATTTGAACCACCATGTGATTATAATTATTATTATACCCTGAGATGGGTCAAAGATTGGTAGCAACATTGATTTTCATGCATTGTTATTTTTTGAACAGGGTCAGATTTTATAAAAAACTTCCTTAAGTGTTCCTAAGGCCACAAAATGACACCTTCCCAAAAACTGCTCTAAAAATATCATACATCAATATTTTCTTTCATTTTAAACAATGCAGTCTTTTAGAACTACTTCTGCCTGAAACATACATATCAAATATTAATATAATTTGTGGAAATTTTAACCCTTTATATGCCTGTTTGTTTACATTAGCCCATGTTTTTTTTAACAGAAAAAACAAAAAAACTAAATATTTTCCAAAAAACACATTTGAACCACCATGTGATTATTATTATTATTATACCCCGAGATGGGTCAAAGATTGGTAGCAACATTGATTTTCATGCATTGTTATTTTTTGAACAGGGTCAGATTTTATACAAAACTCACACTTGTGATCCTAAGGCCAAAATGACACCAAAATGATACCTTCCCAAAACCTGCTCTAAAACTATCATACATCAATATTTTTTTCCACTTTAAACTATTAAATCTTTTAACACTACTTCTTCCTGAAACATACATGTCAAATATTAATTAAATTTGTGGAAATTTTAACCCTTTAAATGCCAATATGTTAACGTTAATCGAACCACAGTGTTCAGCTGATGTCGTAAAACCTTTTGTGGGACATCGTAGCCCAAATAGTGACCTGTCCTGATTTCTCACTCCAGAGACTGAGAGCTAATTAATTTTTTATCTGTAAACATCGGTCAGAATGAGCAGCCCCACATAAGCCTGCAGTTTCTCTGTCTCAAGATCTCTCCAGTCTGTGACTGTCTCCCATGTAGGTTTGTCATGGCCCCAATATGCTGCAGGATTTCATGCATCAGCATCAATGAAAAGCTTGAAGTCAGGGCTGATTCGGGCAGTGGCATAGTGTGTGAGCCCTGGGATCAAATCTGTGGCTGCTGGAAAGTAGCGGAGCGTCTCCATGTTTGTGGGAGACCAGAAGATTTTTCAATTTTTGACGTCCATCCTGCCGCCACTTCATCCATCTCCTCTCCGCTCTCACCTTCTGACAAGTCTTCTGAAGATCTCTCTAATGAATTAGACTCCAGCTGGTCTACTTCTACCTCTGAGGCCTCCGTGTCGACCTCAGAATCCTCGGAGGAAGATGAGGAGCCATCCTCGCTCTTGAAGTGCATGATTATTTCAGGAGCCTTATGTGTGCTGTAATGCCTTGCCATTTTCACTACTTCTGCTATACTGTTCATACTTATAGCAGTGTATTTGCATAAACAACATGAGCGAGAAAGAAAATGAAGATTGATTTTGTTTCGGTTCTGGCCTCTCATCGTTTTTATTACTATATTAGTTTATAACGCAGAATGTGCCTTTCAAAGAGAGAAGAATTTGGATATGTTGAATATGCCCCCCTGCCCCACTCATCACCGACCCCACCCCGACATCACCCCACCCCCTTACCACTCAGACACACTTTTTTCACACACACACCAATTTTCAACATTAAAGGTTTATCTTTTCAGCAGCTATGCGGTCCGCAGAAAACAGCAAAAATTGTGACATTTTGATGAATGCATGAAATGGTAAAAAGTAGCGCCACCTGGTGGACAAGTATAAAAATTAAAACTTCAAGGCCAGTAGTTTAAAATGATATATTGACATAAAGGTATGTATTAGTTTATGTTAAGATAAATGGGGGGTCAAAAATGGTTGTTATAATGGTTTTCAATGGGGCATTTTTTGTCCGAAGGAACACATTAGTCGGTTTTTGCGTAGCTTAGCCATTTTAAGCTAATTAAAAAAACTGAAACCAATATTCTAAAATGTATCAAAAATGATTAACCTTTGGCAAGTTTGGGCAATATTCAATCATCACAGTCAAGATGGTTTAAAAATCAAAATCAAAATGGCACAAAATGTCCCTAGGAACTCTTAAGGGTTAAATATTTAAAATGTAGTGGGGAAATGGGGAAGGGAAATTAAAACTAGTATCTGGCTCTGCCCTCCAGGTAGGCCACGGCCAAGAGGGTGACAGGGAGGAAGGGGGGCAACGGGGGGGTCCAAAGCCCTGTGGGCTGGGATGTGAGACTCAGGCTCCTGCCTGGTCTCTACTATCCGTGGCGCCCTCCTTCTTCTTCCTGGAGGCAGAAATCAAAGCAGTGTGAGTGTTAGAAGTAACGTCCTGTTTGAGCACCTAGCTTAGTTCGAGGAGCCTTCTCCCTGGTTCTCGCACAGTTCTGGACGTGCCGCTCACTTTTCCTCTCTATTTCTCCACAGGTGATGACTAGGACACAAAGGTGCAGTTAATTCGATTCGTATGGCTCTCACCTCTTCTGCTGGACACAGCGTACCGTAAGTACAAGTTTCACTCGTTTCCTTCTCGTGTTGTTCACTCTCTCTCTTTCCTTCTCCACAGGTGGTGACTAGGACACAAAGGTGCAGTTAATTTGATTCGTATGGCTCTCACCTCTTCTGTGGGACACAGCGTACCGTAAGTACAAGTTTCACTCGTTTCTTCTCGTGTGGTTCACTCTCTCTCTTTCCTTCTCCACAGGTGATGACTAGGACACAAAGGTGCAGTTAATTCGATTCGTATGGCTCTCACCTCTTCTGCTGGACACAGCGTACCGTAAGTACAAGTTTCACTCGTTTCCTTCTCGTGTTGTTCACTCTCTCTCTTTCCTTCTCCACAGGTGGTGACTAGGACACAAAGGTGCAGTTAATTCGATTCGTATGGCTCTCACCTCTTCTGCGGGACACAGCGTACCGTAAGTACAGGTTTCACTCGTGGCGCTCACTCCGTGTCGTTCGGAGACAGTGTGTTCTCCGTATCTGTCGATGAACGGGCTCAAAGAGGTTAGTAGATATGACTTCTAGCAAATGTGGCAGGCTTACGTCAAATGTTTGCGATGTGTCTGCTGGGACAAGCAGTTCCTACATGGCGTCGGGGGGCGAACCCTCTCGACTGGCTCGATGGTTACAGAGGGGTGGACGTCACACCGTCTCACCGGGCCGAGCGCTGCCCTCTCCTCGCTACCGTTAGGCGATCGAACACTGGACAGGGGCGCCCCTTTGTAGAGGCCTCGGGACGGTGAAGTTCCTACACCTCTCACTCTGCAACAGCAATTCCTATACAGTTGAACACATCCAAAATGACAGCCCCTGATCGTACTCACACGTCTGCTAGTCCTTCTGTTCTCCACCGCCACTCTCTCCAGTTTCACCCAATGTCTAGACGGGGAAAGATCGTTCCGAGGCACCTTACTGTTACCTTAGGCCTGGAGCACACTCACAACATATGCTGTACGGAAGTATATAAGGGCCGACAGCCTCTTCGTCCTCCCTCGACGACGTGTATGAAGGCGGGGGTTTATCTGACAAGACACAATAATGCACAGCAATCAACAGCAATATACAGCACCACGTCAAAATAAAGGTTTCCACAGCACAAGGACTCACCCACCACACTCTAGTGAACACAAAGGACACCCGTCTTCCTCCACTTCGCTTAGGTTGGATCTGGCGATGAAATATACGGCCTAGTTGGTAGTATCGTCGTTGTGACTGCTTCAGTATAAATTCCTTCGGCTCACCCACCGCGCTATTTTAGGGGTAGGGCCGCCCTCCTTCTCCTGGAGGTATCTATCACAAAGGCAGATAAATAGCAATGCGTTTCCAATATAATCTGAGTACTCACATCGAGGCCCGTCTCAGTTCCGTTTCACTTTGTCTCCGTTTAAAATGTATTCCTTTCCGTTTCCCTTTCAGGTCCATGAATATCTTTGCCACCATACAACTTCAGCCTGTGGGAGAGAGAGTCCAGACAACCACCAGCAACACGCCAAACGGGCACAACACAGCGCTTTAACACACCAAACAACAACCCCAAACTGTGATTAAACTTTGTCTTAAATACTGCCCTGTTTAGCGTGTCCTCCAATCACCAACCACTGTTCCCAACTAGGCACAGGTGCATCCAATTCGCCGATTTTCTTGCTCGCGGCGCTTACCGGAAGTCCGGTGTTCGTCTTTTCCGGTCCGGGCGAAAACGCTTCCGGGCGGAACCAAACTTCCATAATTTTGGCTCCGCCCCAAAGAAAAAAAAAGATCGTCACCTTGTGACATATAAATATATTATTGTTTATAGGTCTCAAATATCAATTTCTTTTTTTCTCTTTTATTATAAACTGTCACAGTAAACATCATGCAGGCTTGTACTAAACATGCACATGTAGGTAATTAAATCTGCAGTTTTCTGAGGGTATCTGCGTGCGTGGAATCCGGGCAGGTCTCTGCTTTTCATCCAAAATTTGACGCTTTGTGTGTTCGACTTTATGGTGTCGTGCTGACTGATCGGCGTATGACATCAGAGTACCGTGAGAGCAAAAGTAAAGGCGGACCATTTTGCTCCCGTGGAACTTTGATGTCCTCACTGCCGAACCGTCTGTGCAGCGCCACATAAAGCAAAACGCCCTTTGACTCTTTACAGCAAAGTACCAACAACATGAGAAGTAGTGGTGGCACATAAAAGAAAGTGAAGGTACGCTAAAAAAATAAATGTGTCAGTACTGCGAGCACTGGTTTAGCTACTTACATCGTGTGTTGCTCTTTCACCATCATGCAGCCGCGCACTTGCTCTGTAGTTTGTAGCTGACGCTGCGGTTTCTGTAAACAATAACTCCACCTTCTTTGATTTTATTGGGCATCACATCATTTTGACTTTGGCGAGCGCTTTCATATGCTTTCATATGATTGAGGTAGGCCAGATAGACGTTGTACACTACTTACAGTTAGGTGTATGAGGCAATTATTTCATGACACTCAATGGGGATTTTAATGGTGGGCACGAGCCTGAATGAGAAAATGGATGTGTGGCGTGAGAGCGTGAGAATGGGGTCAACTGTGTGAGTGTCACATTGAATGCGTGAGGGTTGGCAACCCTGTATCTTCAGAAACCCTGTAGTTTGGTGAGATCAGCTGAGATGTGCACACCAAGTAATCTAAGGGCCGATTCACACCGGCTGCGTGGCGTGTGCGTCTCAGCTGCATGGCGTGTCCGTTTTTATTTAGGCTCCCATGTTAGCAGGTTAGCAGGTTTGACAGTTCACAGTTTGGAGCCGCGCCGAAAACGCGTGCATGCTAGGAAAAGGACAGACGCCTATTTTTCATGCCACACGCAAGCGTCTTGGAAGCGTTTCCAGGCAAAATATATGTCACCTATAGCAACAGCAGCGCGTCAGCGCCGCGTCAGGCACGCTTCTGGTATGTACAGACACAGAAAACGCGATGCAGCCGCCACGCAACTGACACGCAACAGATACGCCACGCAGCCAGTGTGAATCGGCCCTTAAAACTGTCCACTAGGGCTGGCTGATATTTGCATGGGATTGTCATTCGCATCTCATCAGTTAAGCCGGTTCTGTGATTAGTAGTAATCGCCATCACCTGCTTTGAGATGGATGAATGAATGTGATTTGGCCTAGCTTGTCAGTGAACTCTTTGTCCATATCTTAACAAGAACACATCATAATTTTAATTTTTAAGTAAAAAAGGTCTGTCTATAGTTGCTTTATTCTTCCAGGGAAACTCTAGAGCTGATTCACACCTCTTCTTCCTTTGAGACACAATGGGCCTGTATTATAAAATTGGTGAATGTTCATACAGTACCTTTATTAAGATAAAGATTTCTTCTGCACATTGCAGTAAAAGAAATGCATTTTGTCATCAGTCAAGTCGAGTTTGATCTTCTGAAATTTTTATGATAAACACAAGCCAGACAGACAGAGGCATCATTCTGTGTCCTAGGATTCAAATGTATCATTTTATGAACTGTTTTATTTCAGTTATTTAAGTCACTACATTGGAAGTAAAGAAATGACTAAAAACTTTGTAGTAACTCTACATTATACAGTATAGAACAGAGTGTAAGTGTTTGCGTGTATCCACTTCGGGGAAAGTAACCACAAAAGTCCATCACATTCATTAATCTGCCACCCCACAACACAGATTACAAAATTTAGCTTTACAAGCAAAGAGTCGCAGGCCAAACAGACTTGGATCTAGATTACATAAAGTGAATAAGAGTTAGAGGATGTGCCTGAGATTAACACTCATAAAACAGACAAACTAGTAAGACAAGAGTGTTTCCATTGCAGATTTCTGCAAAACTTTTGCATTATTTCAAAATGTCGACAAAGACTATTAAAAAATGACTGCGTTTCCATTAAGTGATGATATGTAATTGAAACGTAGTTTTTCTTCTCACATTAAGTCAATTCATCATGTTGACTGATGTTTGTAGGTTTACTATTATCTAGGGATGGCTGCTGCAAAATTAAGATTTTGACACTGTGTCGAGACCCCCAAGCGTAGATGTTTCGAAACACTGCTCCGAAATGTGATTCGAAACACCCATGTCACGTGACTTTGGCTAAACGAAGCAGCGCATTTCACAAGTGTTTTGAAAGGTGGAGTACCTGCAATCTGCGTTTAACTGACAGGAAAAAAATCAGACAATGCAACTCAATCAAGACTAAACTGGTAACGTTCTTTCTGATCCCATTTTTTAAACCCTAGTTAATGTGTAATGTTGCTATAATGGCATAAATAATACCTGTAAAATGATAAAGCTCAAAGTTTACTGCAGGTGATGTATTTTCTTTAACAGAATTCACCTTTCAAAGCCTACAGCGAACGGCCGGTTTGGACTACAGTCCTCTACTTCCTGCTTCAATGACGTCACTAGAACAGTTTTTTGACTAAACTCCGCCCACAGGAATACATCAGTCGCAGCTAAGCTAACGGCAAGCTAAGCTGCTACCAAATCACAACACACTAAACAAACTACACAATCAGAACTCATTACGTATTTCTGAAGGAGGGACTTTATAAAACAAGGAAGACATCAGCTCGTTTTGAGGACCGTGAAAACAGCGCTATACAGATAAGTAAATTGTGTGAAAAATACTGCATTTTTTTACACGTGAAACATGAACACATGTTATATTGCGCACTTTAAACACAATCAAAGCTTCAAAAACACAGAAAGAACGGTAGCTTTAATTTAAAAACACCTTGTACTGTGTTTAGACCATTGGCCTTTCACGGCCATTCAGAGCTCTTGGTTGTCTCAATAAAAACTACCAGCATGCCATCCCCATGCCAACATGGATGCCCATTGCCCACTTCCTCTAAAGAAGTACACAATAAAAGTCCATCCTCTTGCAACACATAAACATGACAATATGGAATTAAAACATATAAGCAGAGAGGCAATTAAGCAGCATAAACTGACTTTTTTTGCTTTTTTGTTTGGTGACAGTGCCATTTAATGCAGAACTTGTATTTAAACCAGTCACAAATCAAATTGTATACAAATTAAATATGTGTGTGTGTGTGTGTGTGTGTGTATACCTGGTAATTATCACGTTGTGGGGACCAAATGTCCCCACAAAGATAGGAATAACAGTTAATTTATGACCTTGTGGGGACATTTTGAGGTCCCCATGAGGAAATCAAACAGAATGATGATTCTTGAAAATCTAAGTTTTCTGTGATGATTGAGGTTGGGGAAGGGAATATAATATACAGTTTGTAAAGTATAAAAACCATTATGTCTATGGAATGTCACCACAAAACATGGAAACCTATGTGTTTGTGTATAAGATATAAGTTAGAATTGAGGGCAGTTCTGAATGCTATCAACTAGTAGTAACGATATAAGAAGCCCGTAGCAATGTGCATACAGGGTGCTCTGAATTTTTAGCTATGGTCCTGGATACAATACTAGACTTCACAACAGGACTATTACTGCTAAATATTAAATAATAAATTCATACAGTACCTGCTCTCTCCAGTCCACATAATAGCTAAAGGGACATCCAGCTGTTTTGACTGCTACACAGATTTTTCATGTGCAAAAGAAATGCCCTCCTACACATCCATTCATCAGTCTCTATGACCTGAAGTCTAGAGTTTCGTCCCACTCAAGCTGAACTACTCAGCAAGAGCTGTTCACATACTGAGTATAGCTAATCCTCTTCAAGCCCCGGTGGAGAAATAAAACGGATCAGACCTTAATGAAGCGTATACAATAGTAGACGACACGCAGTGCATCTTAAATCAACTAAAATCAAGCTGTGATTTAAGTACAATGAATATGCAAATATTTTGTGGTTATGTGGGATTAGTAGGTCATGTCCATAGTTAATGTGTTGACTCAAAATAATAATTTCTTTGGCCAAGAATATATTTTCGAATTTAAAAATATGTTTAGTTTTAACATTCACATATATTTCAAAATGTATTTCAGGGGCAATTTTTTTAAATTTTATTTTATACATTTAAAATTTTATACTTAAAATTTTCCTGGCCAAAACATAAAAGTTTGCATAAAATGTATACAATGAAGTATAAAATGTATAGTATATTTTTGCAGTTGAAAATATATTTATTTTTAATCTTTTTAAGTGTTTACAGGTTTGTAACATACAAAGCTTTTCTTCCAATGCAATGTGAATATAAATGCTTTAAAAGGCGGGAAAAAATTGGGAAAATAGATTTTTATAAACATATTTCAAAACATGTTTCAGTACATATATTTTGGCCATTTTTTGTGAAATATATTCACACTAGGTTTCAACAAACACCTGTGTCAGATGCTAATTCCAAACCAAAGTGAGCATCCCTATGCCTCATCCCCTTCGAAGGGCAAAACCCCTATAAAAATAGTTCAATTAAATATACTGTGCTAAGTAAATATAATCTATAAATGAACACATTAACTACTGTTAAACATATGAAACACATTTTTTCAAAACTAAGCTACTACTCTGAAAAAAAAATGTTATGTTGACTTTACTTAATTTTAATATGGCAAGTAGACACACACAATACATTTATCTAAATCCAGATATATTTTTTTTAATTAAGTATACTTATAATTTAAAAGTATACTTGAAAGTTATTTCAGATTACTATATTCATAATTGTAGCTAAACTATTTTGAGAAGAATTTACTCTTTTTTTCCCAATATTCAGTACACTAAAATTAATTATGTGCAACCAGATCAATTTATGGTTTAAAATTTAATCCAATAGTTTTTTATCTCTTATTCTATCTTAACTTTCATTAATATTGCGACAAATAAAGCAAACCCAATATTTTCAACTCTTACTTTATTAAGAGATTTTTGCTCTCCCAAATAAGAGTGCCAGTAATGTAACTCACCATTCGTAACAAAAACAAATGAACCATAATAGCTGGAAGACAGCAAATATTGTCAATACAAAAGCACAACTTTTCTAAATGATGGTAACCACAAAACAGAAACTCTCTTAAATCTCAAAGATAATATAACATTATACACTAACAAGTCTTTCTTTTTTGTAAAAAAAACAAATAAAATAGCATTTAATTTCAAATTTTACTCTACAAATGCAGTCCCATGCAAAGCATGCTGGAAAGTACACTGCCTAGTTATATTTACTTAAATAATTCAAGTAGTTTCAATATAAAATTATTAAGTTAATTTCCTTCTTACAAATTTGATTTCACCAGATAAAATTAAGTTAAATTTACTCAATAATGTGTTAATTTAGAATTACTTACATTTTTGTTTTATTTTTACTTTTTACAATTTGGTTTTTTGTAATAGATTTTTTTAAAGTTAAATTTACTAAGGCACATCATTTTTTACAGCGTACCTTTCACCCTTCAATAATTGTATTTCTATAACTTACCAACATTATGTATTACATTAAAATAAAGACAAACTGAATTATTACTACTTGCTTTTTAGATTAGTATATAAAGTCATAATCTCCATCGTATTTGCTTCAAATTGCATTGCGAGAACTCATAACCCAATATAACGCAATATAATATAAAAAATAGAAATCACTTCCTTGATACTGTATGATCATGGCAAGCACAAAGGGATTCAGGTGTTCACTTTCATTTGAAACATTTCCTGGATATATCACTTGCGATCTCTTTCGGGGAGGCATGAATGTGAATGAATGTGTTGCTTCGTGCCACATTCCCACATTGGGTGTTCATTATTTTTTGAAGAATTCAGCATCTCGTCATCAAATATTCCTTACATACATGACTGCTGCTGTGTTAAAGAGTACTACTTGATTCTCGGCCAGATGACTAAGAGCACAACGCAGTTTGATACAGGCAGTACAAAGAAGGAGAATTTATTTAACCTTCAGCCTTCATGTGTGTCTTTCAAATAATGTGAGCCAGTGGGTGTCAATGAGGGTCCTGTGTCTTTACATCTGGCAAGTATGTGTAGATCTCAGGAATCTGGTATAAGGCAGATGGAGGTAAATGATGTTCATGTTCTGCCCCACCAGTCTGTAGTCAATAACTGTGCGAACTCCCACTCAACAGGGCACAAATGTAAACTCTCCATCCATAACTGTGAACCACATGAACTTCCTGTGAACCGCTCAAGTCAGAGGTTCACCCCAAATAAAAATTCTGCTATCATTATTTACTTATTTAAACTTGCATGAATTTCTGCCATAAAGTATGTTGCCATAAAGAAGTCCATACAGTATAACTCATATATTGTACTCCATACTGTACATCTCCCATCAGGTGGGAAAGGCTCAACTAAAGCTGGGATAACTCAAGAACTTAAATCAAATTTAGCTTCTTTATCACCATCGCTGAGACCAACTTCGGTCTGTCAGCAATAGAGAGCCTTCTGACCTACTGCTGCACAATATAGTTCAACACCAGGTCACTACGGACAGGAAAACATGTCATTTGTACAGTATTAACCACACTTAAGGTCATCTACAGTGGCTGACTTCAAAAGAAACTTACTCTTACTCTGTTTATCTTCATTTTATATTTGCCTTTTGCTTATTTACATTGTTAATCCTTGTGAGAGCTGCTTTAAGAGATTTGTTGACAATAAAGATCTATTCTGTTCTAAAATGAAACAAAAAGGCATTATTTGGATTGAAAAGACCCATGTAAATGATTACATTATGTTGGATGATTTTATGAAGAATGCAGTAAATCACAAAAAAGGCTCACAAATATTCTGTCTGCATATATACTGTATGTTGGTGTTGGCCAACATTTCCAAATCCACAACCCTATTTTTACTTTAACATACCATGCTTTATTCTGTTTTAATTATTTTAATTGAATTATTTTGCTGTTGCTTGAAATCATGTTGTTCAAGCAAGTAAAATTACATGCAAACACCCACCCAAACTTCATAATGCATAAAACAATAGACCAATTCCACAAAAAAGAAATAGAAATGCATCATCGCCAAGTAAACTTTCATCCTCATATTCAACAACAATTCTCAGGCAGGCCGTGGCGTTTAAATGATGCTCAGTTGGTACTAAAGGGCCCAAAGTATGGCAAGAAAATATCCCCCAAACCATTACACCACCAGCCTAAACCATTTATACAAGGTAGGATGGATCCATGCTTCATGTTGTTTACGCCAAATTCTGACTCTATCATTTAAATGTTGCAGCTGAAATCAGAGCAGGCAGCATTTTTTCAATCTTCTTTTGTCCAATTTTGTGTGAATTGTAGCCTCAGTTGGTGCCTGGTGTGTCCTTCTGCTGCCGTAGTCCATCTGCTTCAAGGTTTCAACTTGTTTTCTGTTCAGAAATGCTGTTCTGCATACCTTGGTTGTTGCCTTTCTATCATCTTGAATAAGTCTGCTCATTCTCTTTTGACCTCTAGCGTCAACAAGGCATTTTCACACACACACACACACACACACACACACACACACACAACTCATATTATACTTAACCCTACCAAACCTGCGGGAGTAGGGAGGGGGACAAATGCACTCATGCACGAAGCACACACTCTCACTGTACTTTGACCGATCCAAGCCCGGGCACACTTTCGTTTTCGCTTTACTTTTCGAAAACAGGAAGTAAAGCTGTTTTACACAATTGAAATAATGCGTTACTATATTGCATCCCTCATATTACTTGTCAGTTGGACAAGATATTAATGTGGCATACATGGGCTTGAATGGCCCTTACCTAAATTGTTATCTAGTGTTAATTTTATAACCACTGCACAATAACTTGGTATCACAGTCTAAAGTCAAAATATTGGAGTCGGTTTAATGTCCGGCCCCCTCTCGGGTTGCCAGACACATGCAGAAGTGCAACTGATGATGGGAAACATATTGTGAGGATTGCAAGACAGATGAACCCAAATGCAGACGATGTCGGGGAAAACAGAAAACACTTTATTCTTTGACAAAACAAAACCCACGAGGGGGTACAAAACATGAAAACATATAACACTTGACTATGACTGGATACTGGACTAGACTGCAACACGACCACAAGAACAGAACACAATGAACCTGCACAGAACTAAAGATACACTGACATTAAAAAGAAGAAAGCAAACAAGATAACGAGCGGGAACAGGTGATGGGAATAAGTGATAATTAACAATAAGCAGGAGAACGAGGGAGCGGGGACAAATGACAAGACACCGGAGGTACATGCCAAACACAAAAACAAGGCATGAACCTCCACACAAGGCCAGGGGCTGCCAGAACTCTGCCACCATGACAAAATACAAATATAACAAGACTTCAAGGCAGAGTCCTGACACATATACCCTGAAGAAGGCTGTTTTGTGCCGCTACCCGTGGGTTGTTTTCCTTACCCCATCCCATGTATTTTTAACTTTCTAATATGAAGTAGCCAGTTTAATAAAGGCTTTTTAAATTTTTCATTGAAGAAGAGTGCTTTGGATTCATCTTTTTGATGATGGGAAGCGTTTATCTGCAATTTATTTTGTTGATTACAAATTACAAACTCACTTGTATGACTATTTATACCTCAATGAACATTCCAACTAACAATGACTGACCATGAACAATGAACAGGCTGGATGTTTAAACAAGACAAGAACCAATGGCAGAACAGGAACAATTAACTACTTAGGGCAGGGGTGTCCAAAGTCGGTCCTGGAGGGCCTGTGTCCCGCAGAGCTTAGCTAAAACTTCCCTCAACACACCTGCCTCAAAGCATCTAGTCTGCCTAGTAAGACCTTGATTAGCGGGATCAGGTGTGTTTGATTAGGGTTGGAATAAAACTCTGCAGAGACACCGGCCCTCCAGGAGCAGGAGTGGACACCCCTGACTTCGGGCAACAGATAGGGAGATGGGTGTGGGCTATTTATGTCCATGGGTAAATAGAAACAACAACAGGGCACACAAGAAACAAGCAAAACACAAATTGAACTGTGACAGAACCCGCCCTATAAGGAGTGGCTTTCAGACACTCCTTAACAAAGTCCAGGTGGATGGTGGAGGGGAGAAGCAATAGGGGGCGGGGTGCCGGGCCAGGTGTGTGGGGACCTGTCCCAAATGGCACACTTCATGTTGACTTCCGGTCTCGTGGCCTTAAATTGCGCATGCTCGCTTAGACTCTGAGTCCGTAGGGTGTCCCATCTGTCATTTTTATTCTTCGAAGTGTGCTCATCAGCACCCCCTTTGCCCCCTTGAGGCAATCTTTGGCAAGCCCGCCCTGCAGTAGGCTTCACACAATTTACCAACCCAGAAGTTCTTGTGAAAGAGCAATCAGACCAATCAGACGACTGAAGGGAGGAGTTTACACTGACAGGGAATTTCTCTTCCTATTTCCGGCTTGACGCTCGCGTCTGTCCCAAAATACGACAAATACGGTGCAACCTCGTGGACTCGCATCAAGGGTCCCTAAAGTTCACTACATGATGTCATCAAAGTGTGGACTCTGAGGAGGACCACAAGTCCGGAGTGTGCCATTTGGGACAGGGCCTGTAGTGGCAGAGGGCCTGGAGACCAGAACAGAGCTGGTAGTGGAGGCTGGAGCCAGAGCGCAGCCAGCAGAGCAGGAAGCAAGGGTGGAGACTGCAGAAAGAGAGACCAGGGTGCTACCAGTGACAGGAACCTGGACAGAGACAGAAGAGACACAGAGTGGTTAGATAAACAGAGAAACTCTGGAATAGTCATTTTGGCCAAGGCAGAGAGACCAGGAAGCTTAGAAATGGCCATCTTGGACAGGTCAGTGAGACTGGGAAGCTGAGGACTGGCCATCTTGGACATGTCAGTGAGACTATGGAGCTCAGGCACAGCCATTTTGGAAAGAACAGGGAACTCAGGAAGCTCTGGGGTGACCATATTAGCTGACCTCTGAGACCCTGGGAACTTAAGAGTGACGACCTTGGCTTTGACAGGAAACTCAGAGAATACAGACTCAGCAAACTTGGTTGGGACAGAAAGCTCAGGGAACTCAGGTTCAGACCTTTCGGCCATGACATGGAGCTCAGAGAACTCAGGTTCTGCCATCTCATCCGTGACTGGAAGCTCAGGTGGTTCAGGTTCCAGGACTGTGGTAACGCTTTATATTACAACACGCAATGTACCGCGCAATTAAACAGAATTTACAGCATACCTGTTGGTAATAACAGAGTACCTCTACAGTACATACTTATAGGTATAAGGGAACAATGTGTTAAGTTTGAGGTAATAAGGGGGTAAGAATATGGAAAATTATTCTCTAAGTATTTCATAACTACAGGGTACCTATTGTAATATTACATGGTATGTATGACTTACGTCTATGGGTAATATGGTCTGTTTAATGTTTTGGGTTTTTTTCATATTTGCTGATGAAGTGTATTGTATAGCCTACAGTTGATGTCTACAAGCCACGTCGGCAAATAAAATATTAGCACAATAAATAATAGCAACTTGTACCTCTTTGATATGTATACAGGAGGTACCAAGTAACTCTTATATTTGCGGGCTGTAAATTAAAGTGAAGAAAGTTTTTAAAACCTCTTAAAGAAACTTCACCTCAGGATCGCGTTCCAGCAAACCTCCTGCAGACGGCCGCGCGCTCTACACCTGCGCAGTAGCCTACGCATATAGTCGTCTTTTGCTTTAGCGGGAGCTGATATCTGCTGTTGTTTCATTCTGGTTTGCCATTGCATAATTATAAAATAATTGTCTTTACACATGTTGCAAAGTTTTATTCTACCAATGATAACACCTATTAAAAATAAACAAATAGCGTGCTGCTTTGTGGTCATTATTGTGTCATTTGAAATAAAAGTAAATAAATTGCAAAGCGCCCGCAAATGTAAGAGTTTCCTGGTAAATAGGGAATAAGTTGCTATTTTTATTGTACTTACCTTAAAGAAAAGATAACCACATTAAATCAGCTGGACTTTCGTTTTTAAAAGCAAGTAATAGGCTTCTAAAATAAAAGTGATGTGCTGTTATATTAATTTGCCGATGTGGCTCGTAGACATCGACTATATACAACATTCAGTAGTCAATATGAAAAATTCACAATAAAATCATTAAAAAAAAACATAATTTCCCCATAGACTTGACTAAGTCATACATACCATGTAATATTATAATAGGTACTCTGTAGTTATAAAATACTTAGAGTATAAATAATTTATAATTCTTCATATTCTTACCCCCTTATTACCCCAAACTTAAAATATTATTAAAATATTATTCCCTTGTACGTACTGTAGAGGTACCCTGTTGTTACAAATAGGTACGCTGTAAATTCGGTTTAATTACGCGGTACTTTGCGGGTCGTAAAATAAAGTGTTACCCTGTAGCATCCTCTGGAAAAACTGAGGAACAGAGAGCAGACCACACACACAATGCCGTTGCCATCACAGGAAGCACCGTAGACATGGGACATACCTCAGATGGCTCTGAGACCACCGGACTTGGGTCAACGGACTTGGTGTAATCCACATGCAACAACTGACAAAGGACTAACAAAACAGGGCAATATATACACATGGACAACAAACATGGATAACAGAACACACAACTTCAACATAAGAGTACGAGACCAAGAATACAGAACAGGAACACAAAATAAACACAAACCCAAATGACACAGAACAGGACCGTGACAAAGATCCGCTGTAAACACAATTTATATTTGCTTCTTTTTGTTGCTTTTATGTGGAGTAAAATCTAATTTAATCTAACATGTAACTTATTTGACTACATTTTCATCACAAAATTAATCAAATGTATTTATATGTTTAAAAATGATTATATTAACAAATCTGCTTTTTCTGTATATTTTGTGTGGTTGTACACCCACACTTGGTAAAGGATTTTAAACTAAAGACCAGAGTTGATCTAAAATTTGTGATATAAGTATCATTTTAAAATACCTGAAGCATTGACTGCACATTTCATCTCTGCTATTGATTGTTCTTCACCCATGATAGCCATCTCCACATGAAGCAAACAATCATTAAAACAAGACTGTGGACTGTGGCTAATTTTAAGGGACATTACAGCTGTTAGTAAAAGCTTTAACAACATACAGTACCACATTGATATTTCTCAGTTTAAATCAGAAGCAGGAACATTGCTTTAGGCCATGTTTAGAGTTTAACTTACCTATCAACACAAACATCATAATGCTACTTTGTCCTTCACATAAAACAAGACTGAAGATGGCAGTATGTTTTCATTTGCATAGAATATTTAATGTATACATTAAGCAGATTATTTCCTGTAACATCATATGGAATGGAAATTATGGATGTCTCTCTTATCAGGAACACCCAGTTCAGTTCTTAAAGTCTCTGCGTTGATAAGATGTGAAATGTTCACTGCTGAGCTGGGTTAAGAATTACTACATTAGAAGCATAGGGTAACTGTGCAGAAGTCTGAAACCTAAAGGTGCTATCTGGTTTAGGGATCTTAAATCACCACAAACACTCGGCTCACAGCTTTATCCTCTCTTGATGATCTCCCGAAATTGCTATTGCCAAAGGTAGAGAGTTGTGGAGTGACTTTATCCTTGTCTCTATTTATTTCACATGGCGGTACCACGTGTTAACAAGGTTGTAAAGCTGAAATCTAGGTAGAGCTTTACTGATAATCAACATCTTGTCTAAAAGGGATCATCAAAGTAAAGTGTAACCTGGAGAGTTTATGTACTGTATCACCCTGACATTTAAATGACTACACCAGAATCAGGGGCTTCCCAAGCCATGTTATTCTATACTAAAACTATTACATTTTGTGTAAAATCACCTTGATCAAAGATTGACTCAAGATGAAAATCATGGTAAATAGTATTACTGTACTCATTCACTAGAAATAGAATAGACTTATTCTGTCTGCTCGGTTATATTCTACACATTTTGGCAAACATAGATCATTTGGGTATTCCCTGCCTACACAAATTTTGCACATTTTCCTCATTACACATGATATACTGCAGAAAGGGTAAATGTATTATGTTACAATGCTATTCTGAAATAGCCTAAAGCCTGATGTCAGAGAAGCGTTCAAAGGGTGCTTTTATTTGAAAACTGGGATAAAGTTTCGTTGATTCCTCAGCTGATAAAGTCAGTATGAATCCACTTTAATTTCAATAATCTGCCACTGAGAATGATATCCAAGGAAACAAAATAAAATGTAGGTTGGGGCTTGATTTTATTCATTAGGGATTGTTCGGATTGTGGCCATTATATCCCAGAATGCAGCCAGACATTTACAAAGGGGGGCTTGAAAATGGTGACTTCAGCTGAAACACAAATCCAGACAGGGATTAGACTAGTCCTAGACTAAAATAAAAGTAAGATCTGTCCAAACTGAAAACAACTAGCAATGACATATCTTAAAATACATCAGTGTCCTTTGTTTTGCCTCAAAATGCACACAAGGCATGTTTTTAGTAAGGCATGTTTGTTAAATCTAGTTAAATTTCCTAATGAAACTAAGGTCTAGTCCCGTTTTAAGGTAATCCCTGTACGGGAAACCACCCCCTAGGAGTTTAATAAGTCACTTTTAAAATAATGTACAATAAGCCGGTGAACACATCCTGGTTTGGTTTTATGTTGGTTTTGTCTTGACACTGGGGTGGGCATTGGGTTATTTCATTATGAGCCCCATGAATTCAATTGACAGCCCTTTATCTGAACACAGATAATAGAGGAGTGCTGTCGGTATTGCTGGCAGTATTACAGGTGAATGTAATTGTTGAAGACTGAGTTTCAGCAATAGTCCTGAACCCAAGAGGGCCGAGAGTTCCTCATTAGGCAACGCTTTCTTATTTAGGCATCGTAATGCTTCTCGCTCGACAGTCAAGTCTCTTAATATCTGCAGTGTCTTCTCATGCAGTAATCCCCTTAATGCATGTTAATGCATCAGGTTTACAACTTAAGTTCTCCTCTGTACTCAGTTCTTTTCGAAAGAGCACGATTGGGTTGGCTTGTGTCCAAAGAAGCTTCGCCTGCAGCCAGGAGCTGCCAGCGACATACTGCAGCTATAAAAATGTAAATGCGTGCTGGGCCGGTTTGCTGCTTCAGCGGCTTCACGTGTGGACATTTAGGAAAAACATCTGTTCTGCGAGAGAAAAGAGAAAGGTTACGGTGGGATATCCTGCGTCTGGATGAATGTGAGAGGAGGATCGTTCACACAACTGAAAAACTGGCTCTCAACACTGCGACAGATGGCGCATGATTTAGTGTTACCACAAACTGTAAAATTCATCAATGACACTTCATCAGAATAGTTGTTAATTTGCTTGCAGACATTAAACCATTAACACTGCTGACTTGCAGTCATATTATTTTTGATTATCGCAGTCTACAAGCAAGTTCTTTCATGCATATACTGTACTGTAATAGAGATGGATGCCAGTCAGATTTGGGCAAGGTACAGTAAATGAGGTAAATGACCTAGAAGTCTTGGAACAAATTGATTTTAGTTTTCTGCATTTCTAAAGTTTATGCAACCTTCAATTAAATCTACTGCCATTGAGCTTAGATGTTTAACATTTAAAAAGTCTTAGTTTGTTTGCTGTAAGTCTAATTACAGTGCATTATTGCAGGTTTCTGTCAGATATTTTACTGCTTTTATGTCGGCTGCAATCATTTATTGCATCAAGTCTTCATAAATAAGCATGTCATTCATGCTATACGCCATTATAACTTTTTAACATACTGCATTGTGAATGAAAACGTTTTTGTTGTCAGTATCAAAAAAAAGAATCACATACCTACATATTAGCACAACACTGCTCAGACCCAGAGGTAATGGTAGTTGCTGTAGTTTCTTTTATAAAATCCATTTTGGAATGTCCATGGTGAAATTAGTTAATATACAACCTTGAAATTATGGAATGTCGTAGCCTTCGTGTTTTCTTTCTGTAGTGCAAGAAATTTTATGTAATGTTATTAGGGTGGAGGAGCACGCTTAGTCAAGCGACCAATTAAAATTCGACCTTGCCTCACAGACCGTCCTTAACTAAAATATTGCTATTTTAGCTTATTATTCACTCCATTTATTATTCACTCCAGGAAGACAGTACACTAGGCAAATGTGGTTTTTAAATAGCACATTTTATCATTAAAATCCCATTCAACGTTAATGGTGATCTGAGGCGGTTGGATAGTGCCGGTGAGGGGGTACTGTGGCCCCGGCCCTGCTGGTCACTTCATGTGTTTTTTCTGATCTGACAGCTATCTGATTTGTTAAAACTGTTCCATTTACATACAGCCACATAAATGTGTCTTGGGGAAATGGATATTAATCCCATCTTCTTCTCCCGTATAAATGCAAATACACTATTCATTACAGCATTTAAGGTCCCATTCTTCCTGTGTTTTTAAAGCTTTGATTGTGTTTACAGTGTGCAATATAACATTTGTTTATGTTTCACATGTAAAAAAACACAATTTACTTATCTGTATAGCGCTGTTTTCACTGTCCTAAAAACGGTCTGATGTCATCCTTGTTATATGAATTCCCTCCTTCAGAAATACGTAATGAGTTCTGATTGTGTAGTTTGTTTAGTGTGTTGTGATTCAATAGCAGCTTAGCAGAGCTGTTTGAGCTTAGCTGGCGACTGACATATTCTTGTGGGCGGAGTTTAGTCAAAAACTCTTATATTGATGTCATTCAACCAGGAAGTAGAAGACTGTAGTCCAAACCGACCGTTCCCAGTAGGCTTTGAAAGGTAACTTCTGTTATAGAAAATATATCGCCTGGCAGTGAACTTTGAGCTTTATCATTTTACAGGTATTATTTATGATCTAACAACAACATTTCACATGAACTAAAGTTTGAAAAATGGCATCAGGAAGAATGTGACCTTTAAAAAACTTAAGACAATGTTACGCAACAAAAAACAGCACTTACTGTTTTATGTAGGGGTAAAGAGCTTCACAAAACGGTTTCTCAAAGTTTTATTTCTTTGATTAATATAATCAAGCTAGTCATTGGAGTATTTTATTGGTCCTAGAAAGCTTGTATTCTCACTGTCTTCGCTCCATAAAGCGTGTCGTCTTTGTTTGTTTGTTTGCCTCTTTCCTGGCTAACTTGCGAGTGACGTGCTTATGTTTGGGAGGAGTAAAGTGTGGCTTAATCAACCAGATGTATTTACACTTGTCTAGTTTCATCTGAAATGTGTCCCAGACCATCTCAAAAACATTTCAGAGGGCATTTACACCTGGTCTTTTGACCTTCAGAGAAAACCATGAAGTGACCAGGTGTAAAAAGGCTCACAGTTTCTTCTGACATTCGAATCGATTTGTTCACATTACAGTGTAGCAAAGATATTTTAATGCAATTTTGAACTATAATATGCTGCACTTGTCTCTATCTAACCAGGTTTTGCATAAAAAACATGTTGATTTATTGCAGTGCACTAAAAAACTTTAAAACTCAGGATCAGGTAGTTGTTGGTGGTCATATTCTCATATTTTTATCAGTTTCCATTGTGCCATTGTGCCATGATGCACTGTAAATAAGCCCATGTTAACGGCATGTCAAAATAATTACGTATTAATTACCATCATTACAAGATGACAACCCATGACGTTCTGCTCCTATCCGTTCACATCCTCCGACTCTGAATTTTTCGTTTCTATGGCAACACTCATACCGTCAAAATGAATCCATGTGAGATTGTTAAGGGCAAAATAGGTATTTACAACATTAAATTATATTTATATTATATTGGATTAATTTAAACTGACAAAAGTCTATTATTTGAATTACTGAACATAAATATTATGATATACTCATAATAAGTAAACAAGTACATTGAATGAAAACTAAAATATATAAAAATTAACTTAGAAAACATTTTTGGATTCCAGTTTACACTGTTTGCAAATAAAGCGTCGGGCCACAGCGACACATATCTTTTTCTTTGACTGAATAGTAAAGCGTGATCTCAGCTTCAAATTCCTCTTTATATTTCTTCTGACTTCCATTTTCGTGCACCAGACTTTTAGCAGAGTAAAATATTGTAAGCATTGGCAAATAATAGAGCAAGACAAATATATATGTATGAAACCCATTAAATGAGGCTCTCACTGTACAGCATCCAGGAAAGGTGCCAGACTACCAGTACATCACTATACCCTATAACTTCACTTTAACACATCCCTAATGTTTTGAAGTCATTAACAAGTTCAGAGGATTGATCATTGTAAGTGGTTCTGGGTTGTTGTCCAGGATGGAGAAGCACATTGAAATATTTTTTTAAGAGCACCAATCTCTCTGCATACACAAAAGCTGCTTCACAATCATTCTAAAAAAGTATGGGTTATTTTTGACCCATAATGGGTAAATATTGGACAGAACACATGCTAGGTTAAAAACGACCCAATGTTGGGTTGTTGTTATGCTACCATGGGGTATAATAACCCAGCAGTTGGGTAAAAATAACCCAGCATTGGGCCAATTTTAACCCAGCGGTCTGTTCTGTCCAATATTTACCTATTATGAGCTAAAATAACCATATTTAGAGTGATGGCATAGAAGAACCATTTTTGGCTGAATGGTTCCATAAAGAACCTTTAACATCTGAAGAACCTTGAAGAACCAAAAATAGTTTTCCGTATGGCATCACTGTGAACCTTTTAAGCAATATGTAGGGTACAGGTGCTGGTATTTTTACTGGATTGAATTCCAATAACAGTCCTTTGAGAAAAACTGATAGAAAACTTGTCTTTAACCTACAGTAGCTGCAGAAATTAGATGCAAAATACATTAATTGCTGAAAGAAAAATGAATCTGAGCATTTTCTAATTTCTTTTAGGCATGGTAATAGATTATGGGTTAGAATACAGGGAAGGCATCAAAACATTTTGTTTTCTTGGGCATGTCAAATGTAGGCATGTCAAGAAATACTACGCTAACGGACCTATCATACCCCGGCTCGATGCCTATCTGTGTGACGCAAGTGTTTTTCACTATTCAAATATTGCATTTATTTTTAAAATGTATAATAATAGTGCTAAAATGACTCTCCACACATTTGCAAATTCTTCATCTTTTGTTTATTATAAATAAAGTATTTTTATTTAAATTATTGTTACGTAAGCAATAAGGTCTGAGAGGCTGTGCTGTATCATGAATAAGTAACGGCTGAAGGGTGTGTTACTTATTCACGATAAGCACTTGCCTCAAGTACCTTATTGCTTTTATAAAATGGTTACCACACAATATTAAAGTAAAAAATAGTTATTACTGCAACTTTCATGAAGTTAAATCAATAAAAGCATTCCTTCCGCTAGAAAAAAGTAGTCCCTGACCGTGAACAATAACGTTTCAATGTGTAATATCATGCATGAAAGCTCAAATTGGAATTAACATTATGACATGCATTATACTTTACCAGCTTATTTTACATATTACTCCAGAATAGTAATAACTTTTAAAAAGAAACAAATCTTGGTAACACTTTACAATAAGGTTCATTAGTTAACATTAGTTAACTACATTAGTTAACATGAAATAATAATGAACTTCACTAATACAGCATTTATTAATCTTTCTTAATATTAATTTCAACAATTACTTATACTTTTAAAAAATCTTGTTAAGGTTAGTTAATGCACCGTGAACTAACATGAACAAACAATTAAAAGCTTTATTTCTATTAACCTGTTAACTAGGGGTGGCACGGTTCACAAAACCCTCGGTTCGGTTCGCATCACGGTTCTATGGTCACGGTTCTCGGTTCAGTACGGTTCTTGTTGTTATTTTTTTAACACTCCAGAAATGTATTATCTTATTAATGTATTAATTATCCAAAATTTAGGATACAGTAGTAAAAAAAGTTATATCATGACTTCCCTGAGGAAAGCCAGGCGAGATTTTGACACAGCGAGAGGGACATTGATGATTTCAACATGCTTTTCATTTATTTGGTAAAAAAGAGAATGTGTATTGCCATCTACATGAACTTGCATTTATCAAAATGCCAACTTCAGTGTTGCTTTAAGATTCATCACTGAGAGGATGCTTAAATACTGCAGAGAGAATATGTGAACGAGAGAGAAACATAACGTTTATACCTGTTATATTTAAATCTGTCTCTTTTGTCCACTTTTGACCATTTCTGTCCTGATTACTTTTAAGGGGCAGTAAGTTTGAAATAAGATCGCGCGACTTTCACACGCTAGCAAAATGAAACTACGCGGAAATCAGCCGCTTTCGTTTTATCAACGAAAGGCTAAAAATAGCGCTGAATACGAAAAGACGTAAAACAGTGTTCATTACCTTAGATTAGATAAATGGTTGGAGAGAAGGCTGTTGCGTGTGGCTGTATCTATTGTTTTATTTCCGCTGTCATCATAGGTAACATGAAATAAAAAAAATTTCCACACACCAAACTTATACGACGCTGGCGCATCCTCCAACTGCGGGCAGACTTCTTTTTCTCTCCCTCTTGCCATTTCTACACGTGACATGACCGGCAGCACTCACTCTCCACACCAGTCACCTCTTCTTTCGCGCTATTCACGAAAGGGGAACACGCTATCTGAGGTCACATACAGGGCACGAGGCTACATACATTGCGCATGCCATGAACCGTTGAATCGTACGACACACACGTGCTCCGAACCGAGACAAGCGAACCGAACGGTTCGGATTTTTTTCATGAACCGTGCCACCCCTACTGTTAACCCTCGTTACATTTTCTGAACCCCCCCACAAAAACTGTCATAGCCAAACTAATATAGATACAGTTTATGAAGTCTTTGCACTAAAAGCATAAGTTTGGTCTCATTTGAAAGCAGACACTTGGAAGTTTATTAAGAGGTGAAAATTAGTTACTGTCATAATGAAAACAGTTGTTATAGAGAGCTTAAATTATACTTTTTTATAAACTCCACCAAACGTATGAAATATTGTTATGAAAATCTAAATGAAACTGGCCTTGGAGCAATCTAGAAATGCTCTGCAGTTAAAGCCACAGGTCTGACCATGTTCTGTTTTAAATCTGAAGATGATACCTCTAAAACTCTGTATTTTATGAAATGTTTTTTAGACCCATGTCATGTAAATTTATTTAGAGAAAACAGCAAAAATGCTAAGCTAATGTTTGTTTATTTATATCTCACAACATCCTTTAAGTTTATTGTCCTATTGCTCCGTGTTTTAAACAGACTCATTAAATAAGCATCCGGATGAGTCATTAACAACTTTTAATCCGGGATATGGCTGTCTAAATGTTTATTTTATTATTATTAATAATAATTGCTCATACATTCTATTTAGTGTTTTATTTCCTCCTTTTGTCTCAATTCACCTTCTTTTTATTAAATTCCTTTCTTACAAAAAGAAACTTACCTTAAAGAAGCTTTACCAGTCAAAATTATTCCTAGAAACACATATCTCATATCTCCAGACAGCAGATGTTTACGGAACAGCTAGTACGTTAGCTTAGCATACCATCAAAACACTACAAATAAAAGTATTTATAATAAAACTCACATTATAACATCAAAAGTCGAGTGCTTAAACAATCATGCGTGATCTGATGTGGCTTTGGATCATAAAATAAGACCGAAAATAAACAATTTTATGCTATTTATGCTGTTAGCTTTGCTCGATTAGCATAGCATTATAATATACAGTACTGTTATGAAAATACCAGACATAGCGTTAAAAATACAGACAAACCATATATAATCTTAATCGTGTTTATTGTCTCCATGGTTTTAAAACATCAAAACATCTTTATTTGCATGTTATTATAAAAACAGCGATCGATCGTTGCACGTCACTGATCAAGTTCACGTCTGACAGCTGAGCTGAGCTCTGACGTCTTGCTTTATGAAAGTTTTCATATTGAGAGTATCAGACTTTAGCGCCCTCCGGCTTCACGTATGAATGAAACAAACTGAGTGTGAATGACTGCAGACTCCAGCTTGCTCATATCGCCATGTTTGGAATAAAAATGGGTGAAATATTACCCCCCATGGAGAAATTTGAAGTAAACATATAAAATTGAAGTAATATTTCTCCAAATATGCATACTTTGAATTAAAAGCCCCGATAGATGTTGTTTTATCGAGTGCTTTCATGACGATCACGGAGGAGTATTTTTATCAATGAGTGCGGCTGAGGGTTATATTTCAAATTAAAGGTATGTACCGTTTTTTATTTTCATAACGCCTGACAAAAATGAAGAAATTACTGTTACTAGGATTCTCAGATTAAAATAAAGGTCAAAAACTAAATCTTAAATCAAAACACTTTTTAATGATGTATAGTTGTTTAATGTAAGTACATTTAAACTAACATTAATTTAAATTATGTAAATAAATAGCTCTTCAGTACATCCACGCCCTCGCGCAGGCTATCAGGTAACATTAACAAAGATGAATAAATACTGTAACAAATGTATTGCTCATGGTTTGTTCATGTTAGTTAACACATTAACTAATGTTAACTAATGAACCTTATTGTAAAGTGTTACCCAAATCTTTAACTAAACAAATAACTATTTCAATAAATAAAACAACAATCAATCTTAAACTGGTGGTCTTCTTCCTCTGCTTACAGTTTTTCCGCTTTCAAACAAACTCCGCCATCTAAATAGGGAATCGGCATGTCGCGGGTGCAGCTGGCTTTTAAAGGGGATGAGAGATGAGACTCTCATTGGTTTATTGCACGTTATGCCCAAAGCACACCCATTACTCATTACGAGAATAGGAACAACCCTTTTAGACTGTGCACCGGGCACATAAACCATTTTTCTCATGGTTAAACTAGCAAAAGTGGATTCGGACACGCCCTTACTGTGGGTTTACACCAGATGCGAGTACAAAGTCATTGCAAAGACGCGATCAGACGCGTCCTCGCGTGAGGGATGCGATATGGGCGGCACATTTGCCGTGAAAACACGCACTATTCGCTTCCAAGGTGTCTTTGCCCAAGTTGAAAATATTCAACTCGAGGGAAAAATTCGCATGACATGAAGTTAAATCCCACGAGTAATCTAGAGCGAGCAACGCGATGCGATTGCATGCTTCGCGTTTGGTGTAAACCCACAGTTAATGCACTTGCGCCATTCTTTTAAGACCATGCACTTACATTGTTAAAATAGGGCCCTAAATGTGATTAAGGGTTATACAAATAAACTTCCCTAGTCCCATTTAACAGATTAAACAAAGTTTATACCAGCCTTTCCAAAGTCCATTGGCCGGTCTACTGGGAGCCAATTCTGTTTACACTATTATTAATGGAAGCAACACATAGGCCTACGGTAAATATTTATTTATTAGATGTATATTAGGAAATGATTTACTTGACACATGCAAGCGGGAGAAATTAATGTAGATAATATCAGTCTTGTCTACATCACCAATTCCAGGAAGTAAACTGTTGCCTATGAATCGGTGCTCTTTAATGGTTTACATAACAGATGTGATAGTAGTGCATGGGTGTCTTTATGTTTGAATGCATGTACAGGGTCAATCTGGATGTCTTGCATTTGGTTATCAATATAATAATATCTAGTGTTAATGGAATATACATTAAGAAAATATTATTTCTAACTTAAACCATACCCCATCTATGGGTGAACTTGCTCCTTAAGCACCATATACCTGTGAATTTAGATCATTCATTCTGTTTTTACATATTTCTATTAAGTTTCTGCTACCATTTATACTGTGATTAACTGTGATCTGGGATGAGGTCTCGTGAGATCATGTCATGACATGGAAGTGAAGTGAGGACGCAAACGCAGAGTTCGAAAATAAATAACATTTAATGATAAAACTGGAACAAAAACACGAGGAGTAACACAGCGAACACAGGAACATCCAAGACAGGGAACAGACAGGGTAGCAATGACAATCTTCCGGCGACAAGTGTGACACAGATAGCAGTATAAATACACAAAGACTAATGACACACAGGTGGAATGAATGGTGATAATTAACAATTGTCCAGGTGATGACAATATGGAACAGACACAAAACATGACACGGATCACCGTGACATTACCCCTCCCTCAAGGAGTGGGTACCAGACACTCATTACAAAAAACAAAGTCTGGTAGGGTGGGTCCAGTGGAGGGATGGAGGGCTTGGAGACCCTGACGAAACCGGCAGCCCGCCGGGACGAAGCCAATGGGCGGTGAGCCGGCCGAACCGAGCGACTCTCATGAGGACCGAGGCAGACGAATTACCCCCTTCTGGGAATCGCCGGGAATCCGATGTCCCCGGAAGTCGCGTCCCACCATCTCGGGAAACGGGCTCCCTCATGGTGGCGACCACCCCGGGGAAATGATCGGCGTGGTGTCCGTTCCGGGCCCCAGTCGAGCACAGCGGTGGACCTCCGAGGAACCAGAGTCGACGACACGGAAGTGAAGTGAGGACGCAAACGCAGAGTTCGAAAATAAATAACATTTAATGATAAAACAGGATCAAAAACACGAGGAGTAACACAGCGAACACAGGATCATCCAAGACAGGGAACAGACAGGGTAGCAATGACAATCTTCCGGCGACAAGTGTGACAGAGATCGCTGTCGACATACACCCAGACTCATGACACACAGGTGGAATGTATGAGGTGATAATTAACAATTGTCCAGGTGATAACAATATGGAACAGACACAAAACATGACACGGATCACCGTGACAGATCAATGCAAAATACTTATAAGCAGCATAAGTGTTTACACAAAACATTTTGTAAATATATAGCATACACAGCAAAATCATGAGAGTTGAGTTTTTGGAGTTACTTTTGAGTGTTGAAAATCAGAGTTGTTCTAACACTCTCCATGTAAGACCTAACACTGTAGGAGTTGACATAATAAAAGTGTTGGTGTTGTTTTTGGTAGTTAGTGTTGTTTATTTAAAATCAACACTGACACTGTCTGTGCCCAACCTTTTAACCACGCCCATTTTACAATCAGTTTTTCAGCCCGCGCAGCCGCCATTTTGTCCACCGTTCAGAGCAGCACGGTAAGATGACTCTGTGATATTAATAAAATATAACTCATTCTAAATTTGAAATATATTCGCATGTTTGAAGAATATGTGTAACTTACATGTGTAATGATTTTTATTCACATGTGACTGTGGTAGTTTCACACGTGGAAAATGCTAAGACACGAAAAATGTTTGAAGATTTGAAGAGAAGCCAATTTGCTGAGGTAAGTTAAGTTTAATTTTGTTAGATAGCTATAATTATTAATTATTTTAATTGTTAGTTTTAGTAAGTTTAATTTAATTGTCAAACACATTTAACAAGTTATGTTTTCAATCAATATCTAAAAGTAATGGCACCAATTGCGTGTGTGACTGACCTTAAAAACCGTGTTAATTCCTTTTTTTATAAACTATAATCCCTCAGAACAAACTATGATCACTTGTTTTTATTATATTTTTACACGTTTTGTGTATTTATTACATTGTGTAGTCTGCCAATGTAGCCTACGGCGTTGTGCTTTTATCTAAAACGTGGGATTGAAGGCTAAACCGGTAATTCTCTCAGACAGTAAAACTAATTAGCCTAAGTGACATTGATATAGATTGAGAGGTTTTAGACTCATTTAGCGAATTTTCTCCCCTAAACAAAACTTTTAACATGAAACTTCTTTAAGTAGACCGTAGTGGGCGCGTTTTTTTAAAAGACAGTAAAAAAACTCTTTAAAAGAGTGTGTGCATCACGTGAAGAAAAAAGCAAGACATAACGTTAGTTTCACATTTTTCTGACGCCACGATGCTTCACAAACTAACGTTATATAAATGGTGACAGCATGATGTGTTTTGTATCTTGGGGTATTTGGATACCCCTGGAATGTACCGTGAAGCCGGTGTCGTTGGCTAACCAGGTAAGTTTTAGTTTAACTTAGTACCTTGAAAATAGTTCGGCTTTTAATCAATGTTCGTCCAGATAGTAAGTTAAGACCAGAGTATATTTCACTTTGTGCGCCAACGCGAGCGTCAATGTACAGTGCGTGTAGTAGTGCATACTTTACAGATTTTTGTGTTTTTTTCCTGCGCGTATGAGTATATTTAGAATGATCGCTATGTGTATGCGTCAAATTGCGTTCGACTGTGCGGCTAACATTATGCAAAATAAACTCGTTTAACATTACGCTATCTGCTCCGGGGCAGCATATGTTATGGATCAGAGATAACACTCCAAAGTGCAACCCGTCAGCTTTGTTAAACGCGAGTTACACGCGAGTAACGTGACTAATTCAGACTTCACATTGCAGTGGTTGTTGCATCCTGTGTACTGTGTACATACACGCGGAAAACCTAAGCAAAATACAATTTGTTTTTGGAGTAAAAGTACCATTTATGTTTCAAATGTTTACTATTAAAGCACCACTGTAAACTATGGTTACTATAAGATCCTGGTAAAACTGTGGTTACTACAAATAAAACCAAAAACTGGTAACTGAATGGTACAATAACACAATTAATTATTATTTTGTGCTTGTCATTCTGCAAACGTGTGCTTAATCAGCCTTTTACTGCATTTCAGTAATAAGCATGTTAGTGACGCTGGCATGCAGAGGATCTAAGAAGTATGTGACAGTGACAGAGACTGATGGAGAATATAACTATCATGAGTTTCACAAGGAAGGTTTGAATGCTGTTATAACTTGTAGAATTAATAGTCAGAGCCTTTATGTGGTTTTCAGTCCTGTTCCTGGGGACCTACTGCTTGGCACATAGAGGCTGCGTCTGAAACTGCATACTGTACAGTACGTACTTAATGAGATAAAGTACCTACTTACTGACAGTTAAAACAGTAGGTACTGTATAGTATGAATACTGTTAGTATGAATGTGATTTGGACGTACTACATCCGCCAGGTTGATACATGATGTGACATATGTCGTCATAACGTCATGTCATACCAGCGCGAAAACAGCCGCATCGCCGCTTTCACCTCCTCTTCTTCTTTGGATAAACTCTGCTCCAGGGGCATCATGGGATATTGATATTGATGCACGCTTCAAAATCTAACCTGGAAGTAGTAGGACATACTACTCACCTCGCCTACTGCTTTTTGTCTACTATATAGTATGGATGTAGGCGGTTTTAGACGCAGTATTTGTATGTCTTTCTTATTTAACACACCTGACTCGTCAGCTCATTAGGTGAGAATTGAGCTAAATGTGTTAGGTAAGAGATCAGTGAGTCCCTAGTAACATGATCAAAAACCACTTCTTGAATGTAACTAATTAATACATCTATTTTTTATTTAGCACACATAATAAAATAATCTCCCTGTTGACCATATAAACATTATCTTCAAATTTTATCTGAAATCATTCTTACCCTAACACAGTGAATAAAAGATTCGGCCTGCCAATTGATGTAGACGTGAAGTACAAGGATTCAACGGGGACTGAGGTTGATGCAGACATATTCAATGAACTCCTACAGCAAGGCAGTGTCACTCTTACAGCCTGTTTGGATGACGGTGTGTCTGTACATTGTAACACTTTAAAACATTTTTGAACTAAAATCTCATTCTATATTTAAAACACTATAATTCAATTAAAATTAGAAACACTTATATTAAATTGATGTCTTTGTCAGCATTTTGCTTTTAGTGTGGATTAAAAAGAATTGTTTTTTTTAACCGTTTTTGAACTCCACATTTATACTTTATACTTTTCTGTCTAGATATGTTGGATGTTTCAATGTCTTCTGATACATCGTTTTCTTCTAATACATCCACCTTGATTATTGATGATCCCCCAACAAAGAAAGCAAGACTGACGAATGACTGTACAGATAAACAAGCAGCAAAAAATGTAGGCTTTTTTGAAAAAAACTGCTAGGCTGTTATTGTTTTCAATTATGTTAATAGTAGTACTTAAGTATGTGTATTTAATATAAATTTGTCTGCTTCTTCATGTTACAGATGGTGAATATGGTTCTGAAGTCAAAACCTGGTGGAGACAAAATTATGTATGAATACGATAAAACCAAAACCTTGTCAGACAGCACCCGCAGACAGTTAGTGAACATGCTTGTTGCTGATATGGTTGAAGTGCATGGGTAAGAATAAAAACTCGGCGCAGTAACACCCTCCCTCTCCCATTATGAGAGTGAGAATGGGAGCGGACTTTTCAGGTGAGTCGAAGTACTCCCAAAAGTGCTATTACGCCATAAAATATAGTTCCTCTTTTAAATCCGCTTAGGAAAGCGCTACGTTTTATTTTGTACCACCAAACTTGCTCGTATAACTACTCGTCTTAAATAGGAAAAACGTTGATGTGTTTGGTCACTTCTAACTTTATCTCTGATTGGTACCATTGAATGAATGGGGCTAAGCTAAATGCTATGGAAGCGTCGCAGCGCGCTCCAGCGCTTACGTGCACGCACATAGATGATAGAGGGATGTATCAACAATTCTTAGTTAAGGTAATAACATAGTTTAATATTGAAAATGAGTAGACTATTCCTTTAAGGTATGTTTTCATGTATTGGCTAGAAAAAGATGCCACTTGCACAACCTTTTTATGAGATTCACTTTCCTTAACTTGGTTTACTTGGATTTTCCAGATGGGAACCAGCATTTCAGCTTTTCTGGAGAAGTTTGGATCTGCACAGCTTTTCCTGTTATGCATGGGAGAAAATGAGAAGAGCATTCAGAGGTTCTTCCTTGTCATGGACATGAAAGCAATTCCGTGCAAGGCTCAGACATCGGTGGGGGCTTTTGATGAACTTTTTAAAGCACACTTTGTGTTTAGCACATCATACAGTGAAAGTCTGTCAAGCTTCTACATTTTCATCCAAACTGCCATTTACAACATTGATGCTGGAACTTCCAAAGAAAGGCCAAGAGTCAGAGAGTTTCTGAGTGAAAAGAATTGATTTTCCTGTGAAGGTATGGTCAAAGCATGTTTACCTGTTTTATCTGTAAAACGCATCATCAGAGTTCTTCTCTTCTTTGTCGTCATCTAAAGTTACTACATGGACTTTACCCTGGAAAGCTCTTGCGGCTACAATGTGCAGAATTTGAATGTTCTTCTGTGTTTGGCACATATTCAGCTTTTAAGAAACATTTAATAACTGTTCATGGTGATAGGACAGCCCAAAATGAGTGGGCTAGTTTGGGTGAGACATGCAGTGAAAATGGTCAAACAACTTTTGAACCGAATGTTAGTGAAGTTGAGCCAACCCCCTCGACTTCACAACAGAACACCACAGTACTTGAGTCAACACAAGTTTTAATAGATGAAAGACAATTGCAGGAAATGTGTGGATCTGTTGTCGCCCAATTACAGGCATCAAGGGTAGCTAACAGTACAGTTCAGTCTGTAGTTGTTTCAATGGAGGAGTTAGTAAATGATATTCAGACTCATACAAGAGAGAGAATTTTAAGGAGTCTTCCTTCTGTTTTGCATAATGAAGAAACGTTCCATCAGGTTCAAGCCATGTTTGACAACATAAATAATCCCTTTACTGTCTTCAACACCGAGACGAAATGACAGAAGTACTACAGAGAGAAGTGGGAAATAGTTGAACCCGTTGAATGTGTTCTTGGTGTGCGATATGATGTTTGTCGAGACAAAACAACAGGAATCTACACACAAGTCCCAATAACGGATACATTTATATACTATGTTCCAGTTCTAAGAACACTTCAGTCCATGTTTAAGAACAAGGAAATACTTGGAGCTTTTCAACAAATGAATCTGTGCAAAGAGGACATTAGTGATGGAGAATACATCAAAACTCATCGCCTTTTTTCTCAAGACAGATATGCATTACAGCTTCAGCTTTACTATGATGATTTTGAGACTGCTAATCCTTTAGGAGCTAAAAAGGGCATTCATAAACTCGGGTGCATTTATTTTATTTTGCGAAACCTTCCACCAAAATTTAACTCTGTGTTGATGAACATTCATACTGTTGTTTTGTTTTATTCTGAAGATTTGAAGAAATACGGTTTTGATGCTGTTCTTAAACCACTTATTGATGATCTTAAAATATTAGAGACTCGTGGGATTCACACTGCTTTATCTGACACCCCTGTCAGAGGAACTGTAGTACAGGTAACAGGGGACAACTTGGCACTTCATGGATTATTTGGGTTTGTGGAGTCATTTAGTGCTTCATGTTGTTGTCGGTTTTGCTTGACTGCAAAAAGTGACTTTCAGACCATTTTCACGGAAGATCACCCAGATTTGGTTCTTCGTTCTAAAGCTTTACATGCAGTTCATTGCAATGAATTGTTGGTTCATCCAGAAGCCTCTTGTTTTGGGGTGAAAAAAAGTTGTTTACTAAATTCATTGGGGTTCTTTGAGACATCTGAGAACTATGCAGTTGATATAATGCATGATATACTGGAAGGCGTGGCCCAGTATGAACTGAAACTTGTTTATCAGCATTTACTGAAAAATTCACTTTCTATTAAAGAGTTATGTGAACGAGTTCAATATTTTAATTACGTTTACATTGAAAGAAAAAACAGACCAAGTGGACTTAAAATGGATGACAGCAAAGACCTTGGTTTGAATGCAGTGCAGTCATGGTGCTTGTTGCGCAATACGCTGCTTATATTTGGAGATGTTGTACAAAAAAATGATTCTGTTTGGAATTTGCTTTTACTTTTAATACAGATTGTAACCATTGTTTTCTCTCCAAGAGTAACTAGTGGAATGACATACTATCTAAAATATTTGATTTTTGATCACCATACTTTATTTAAATCTCTTTTCCCTGATAAGAATCTGTTACCTAAACACCATTTGATGATACACTACCCCAGGTGTATTCGTAAAATTGGTCCTGTTTTGGACCATGAGATTTGAGGCAAACACAATTTTTTTAAACAGTCAGTAAAAGGTTTTAAAAATCTCACTAAAACTTTGGTAAAAATGTACCAGACACACATGGCATTACATTGGGAGAATTTTAACTTTCAAAGGCTTCAGTATGGACCTCTAAAAACTGAGCTGGCTTATGATTTAGAAGGTGGTATTGTTTTAAGCAGAAAGCTCAATGTATCAGTTTATTCTGATGTACACACAACCAATTGGGTAAAAACTTATGGCACTGAGTATCATATTGGCATGTATATTTGCAGTGGTGTTGAATTTGAAATTCCAGTTTTTTAAAAATTATTAATGTGATTGTAAAAGGTGAGGAGGTTTTTCTTTTAACAAGCCATGTCCATACTGTAGAAATGGATGAGCACCTGCATGCATTTGTAATAGAAGATAAAATTGGTCCTTATTTTGTGTTTTTATTTGATGAATTGCATTACTACAGGCCATTTGATAAACAAAACTGAAGATAGAAATGCCTATATTGTGCCAACATGTCACTTATTTTAAAACTGCACTTATTGTGTCAAGTGTTTACTGTTTTAACTGTTAATGAATGTTAATAAATGTCTGTGTTTTCATAAGCAACTGTTTCTTTTGCACTTTAATTTTTAAAACATTGTGCAAGTGGTTTAATTTTTTAAAAATAAATTATAAAGATTACAACTGTATTAGGTAGGATAAAGGTACATTTAAACCCCTAGATTATTTGGATGCAACGTTTGTGTTATTGATGTAACTCTGCAAAGTGTACAAAATGTACACCCAAGGGATTGACAATTAACTCTCTGCAGTGAATATCAACACTAGTTAGTGTTTTTTAGGGTCAACTCAGTACACCAGTGTTAAAAATGCCTGGAGTTAAAATAGATCTAATTAGTGTTAAATTGTTACACTTCACTCTAGTGTTGAATAAAAATAACTCTTTGTGGTGTCAGCCAGTGTTGTTTTTCAGCTCCATACAGTGTTGCTGTAACTCTGTAATAGTGTTAAACAAGTAACACTTTAGATAGTGTTAAATTAACTCTGTAAATATAGACTCCTTCAAGGTTTGTAAACATTGAATGACTATTGGGTGCGCGCGCAGCATGGGGTCAAACTGTTCATACCATCCAGGCTTTATAATTTATTATACAACAGTTCTTTCTGGTTCTCGAATCTGATTGGCTAAGAGCCATACGATATTGTGCTGATAACAGCACTGTAGCCGCTTCACCTTTAGTATTATTCCGCCACCTAGTGAATGGAGGTCCTAAGCAGGCTCATCTCTGAATGGAAAAACACAGACGCGCTGTTTGAATCACTCTCCGTGTGTCTCATTAGTTTACTAGCTCATAAATCAGTCTGAATCCCCAATCGGAAGTTATTAGTCAAAGATCGGCGCTCTTGGATGTTACGTTACAGTTAATGGGAGAAATGTCTTGTCACATCGTGTGGACGATTAACACTTGGAAAGAGGAATATAAACACTCGTTTTTTTTTTGGAGCTATATTTCTTATCAGAACGCGAAAACACCGTGAAACAGCAGGTAAGCACCACAGCTTTTAAATGTGGACATTGATCATTTACTTTATCGTGACCTGACTATTAAAACATGTTATGAGATATCGCCACTGGTATATTTATAAGCAGCATGCAAAAACATATCTCTGACACTTATAAAAAACAGTTTTATATAGTACTGACAAGAACAAAGTTTAATAATAATAATCGAGTGCTCGTATCACGTTAAGAATAAATGAGAAAGCAATAGTAACGTTATACAAATAGTTTTATTAACTTTTACCTCGCGCCAAAACAATAACAACACAAAAGACACTAAATATGAATTAAAAAACAAGTAATAGTTTGATCATGACACCAAATACTGCTGATTTGATCTCATTTTGACGATCATAAACAAACAAGGCCAACATGAGAGCCGGGGTATCTCTGTCAGAAATGTAGCCCAGAGAGGGCGGTGGTCAGCGGGGCGAGTGAACACTGATGTCCGCTCATGCTTTGGTTCTCATTCGTACCGAATCTCACTAAGCAAACGTTCAAACAGGCGCTATCTTTACTAATCGACTGCAGATTTAAATATAATACATATACATTCTCGACTGAACTAATCTTAAAACTACACTTTGTGACCAAGAAACGGTAATATAAAGTAACGGCTTTTCCGTCCATTGAGTTGTTATGAGCTTCAAAGCAGCCGAAAGTTTTACCTGTCATTCTGGCCGCCCTCAAATCCGTGGCGGAAGAAGTAGTTCTCAAACAAAGAGGCTTTTAAAATAACTCCGTTGTTGTTTTCTAGTTTTCGTTTTTCAAACGTGTGCCGTCGAACTGTTGTATAAAAGCAATATTGCTCTCGGAGTCGTGTGATATAGCTCTATATCATCACGGCTGTGATTGCCTCCGGCACTCGGCCTGCGGCCTCGTGCCTCTGGCCTAATCGCAGCCGTGATGATGTGGAGCTGTATCGCACTCCTACTCGAGCGATGTTGCTTAAATATAACAGGTCTGAAAAATGATGACTTACCTCAAATGAAGTGAGCACTACAAACAAAAGCCTCTTTGATATTTGCATTGTCCCAGTCTGCACGTTTAATTGCTTGCAGCCGCAGATGTTGTACTATTTTGTTTTTAAGATTCTGCATGAATCGTGAAAACTTAACGGAAGACCTGGTGCGATTTTCAAAGCCCTTGAAGTAAGTAGGCATTTTTGACGATACCGAATAATACGCAACTCAATCTGCTGTAATGACTTTTCTGACCCCGACATGCGCAGTGGGAACCGCCTGTGACGTGAACCGTGAAGGGGTCTATTGGGACAATATGTACTCATTTAGAGTTGATTTTAACTCTATCAGAGTTGAATTAACACTGATCCTTTTGCTGTGTAGGTTTTCTGCATGTGTACCATGTACTTGAAGTTGCCAATGACTAGAGCCACAATTATTACAGAACCACACTTTACTTCCAGAAATATGTTTTAGAATTAATACAAAATTACTACATAATACTGCTCCAATATAAAAACAGGAATACATGCAGATTTTCTCAATAAATCTGACGTACATTCCACACTAATGTCAGTCAATATTAGAGGTTACATTCAACCCTTTTTCTCACATCCCACCACCTCCTTCACTCCAGTAGTGTAAATCTGCTTACAGAAGATAGTGTATATTTATCGCATGTTTCCCCTGCTCTTCACTTCATGTCTGTGTTAAAAACATGTCTTCAGAACTGAGTGTCTGTGAGCAAAGATAGCAAAGATTTTAAAACGAATTCATCCAGAGGATTGGAAGCCAGCTTAAACAACTGAAGTGAATGGGAATGTCACCAGACCACACACCTCTCTCCTGGTTTTCCCCTCAGGGAAATAATGAATAATTATTTCCCCACAGATGAATAAATCACATTAAGACTAGAAAATTACAAACTCTGTTTTAATCATGTAAACTTTAAATATCCAAAAGTCATAATATTTCCTGAAGTATAGCAGACATAAACCATCATTCTTATGACAATATTTACAAATCAACATTCACAGTTCTGTCTCTTCAGCTTACATGATTGAGAAGACATCACAAGAGCACTGAATATTGTCTCTGTAAAAGCAGAGGAAGAGACCTTGAGACAGATAATGTGATTGGCAGGAAACAATGAGCCAGGGGTCTTCTTCTTTACTGAGGAGGTGTTGCCTAGCAGCAGTCATGTGATGCTCTGGTGTCTCTCTCTCTCTGTGTGTGTGTGTGTGTGTGTATACAATGAATACGGTTGTGAAGGACTATTAGATAAGCAATTACTTTAGCCAGACACATATTGGCTCTTTCAAATCAGCCTTTAGATCACAGAGAAACAGTATCCTAAGAACAAAGATGGTTCAGATGATGAACATCAGCAGCATGTTTAAAGACTTTACCTACTGCATACCATTTTAAGTGTGTATCGATTCACAGCAATGAGAGGCATTATTACGGGTGATGCATTGTTATTCTCACTTCATCCTGTGTTGTTCAACCCCCTACTGGTTGGTCATTCAATCTGATGCATTAAAACTTACTGAATACTTTTTCTTTTTTTATCTGCAATTTTTAGGTTTAAGAAATATTTAAAAAATATTTATATTTTAAATATATAACTACTTGCAGAAAACAGCACTGTATCTGGTCATAAATCAATCAGATTTATTTCAATGTGGCATTAAATGAAAGGTTTTGATGTTGTACTTCAGTTCTGCCTCAGGGGCAGCACTCTTATTTCTCAGCACACTATTAAAAGTCGATGTCCACATGCTCAGTAACTGAACAACACATGATGGTTGCATCACAACAATATATAAAGTCACTTTCCAGATCATTCCCTTTTTTTCTGTGGTGCTGAACTTCCAATCATCACCCGATCTGCTGAAACCAACACATAGTACAGTGGTTTAATGTCAAATAAAATACATCAAATATAATTTTATATAAAATATAAAAAACGTTTAAAATTCATATGCTCACAATTTCAAGATAAGGTAGTTAAAATATTCTACAGGACCAGATTGGGCATCGAGAGGACCAGGAGAATTCTCGGTGGGCCGGTCAGTTTTTTTTTTGGGCTACGAGGCGGGTGTTGTCATGCCACCGGGTTGCTGTCTCTAGGCTGACTGCACTCACAGTAGCCCCACTGGAGTATTTTGCAGGTGAGATATGTGCCCACCGCTTTATGCCCAAGTTGATTGTGTCCCGACCACTTGTTGGAAGAAATTTAAAAAGAAGTCTTGCATTAGGGTCCATTAACATCTAAAACGCATGGAAATCACAGGATGCAAAGTTTTTTATGCTTTTCAAAGCGTTCGCCATCTGCCTTTGCTACACTGAAAAAAATTATTCACTCAATTTACTCAGTTTTTTAAGGTAAGTGGTTGCAGTCAATTTATTTAAGCTACATTTAAACAAAACAATAAAAAAACTTTTGTTTAAATGTAGCTTAAATAAATTGATTGCAACCACTTAAAGAACTGAATATTTTTTTTCAGTGTACCGGTCCTACTTGCTGTGAACACAAGTTTTTGTTTTAGATTGTGTCTATTTGAGTGTGCTTAATGCGTTCTTTTTTGGACACAAAGTAACTTTATTTGGCAATATACATGATTTAAGTAATAAAAAAATCAAGATAAGGATTTTTATTGTTCCATCTGTTTCTCCTGTATGCTTGATAAATCTTGCGTGTGTTTTGTATCAGGGGTTTCCAAACTTTCAACCCAACAGATAATCTCAAAATCCACCATTTAAATAAAATAGAAATATAGAGGGAAACGCAAACACATCCGTTCCCTTTCAGTAGTTTTGAATTACAAGGCTGCAGAGAACAGTGCACTATGGCAGACTTATAGGCTAGTGAGGATTTAATTATATTATTTTATTATAGTTAGTCGTGAACTAAAGTGGGCCATGAAACTCCAGGGCTGAAAATGAGTCCCACTCCGGCCCTGATATTCTATTATGTTAAATAAATATTCCAATTTTCAAAATCAAAAAATCATCCTGACCAGTCCTCGAAAATGACAAAATGTAACAAAGTGTCAAACGCGTTAACCAGTCACAATGCCAAATGTATAAAAATAAGTCTAATTCGTGCGCTAAATTTATATCTGCAACATCATGCTGCAACAAACTGAGATGCGAGGAGCACATGCACTTAAACACTGATGTGTGTGTTCCCATTCTTCATCCACTCAAATACAGACATGTCTGCTCGTCCATATTCTTTAAAGAAACTAAAACGTGTCTATGATTTACATTCTTCATCCATTGAAACACAGATCTGCGCCCACACATTCTTAAAGTGCTGAAACACAGACAGTTCTACGCATTCACATTCTTTACGTGCTGAAATATCTTGGCCCTTTCTTTAATTTCTGCTGGCATGCCCGAAAAATTTATTTTGGTGATAATTGTAACAAAGTTCGAAAAGTCAATGTTTATGCATCATGAAGCAAAAGTATAGAATGTTACATTGTATGAACTAAAATTCAAGTTTCTCATCTTTTTCTGCACTTAAATCAGTTTGTCCTATTTATTTTTGCAGTTTATACAAACCACAGTGGAATAAGATCCAATCAACCAAATCATCATCATGTCACCATCTAGGTTATCTATAGACCCAAAATATGTAGTCCATCTATGAGTAACCCACATCGAGGCAAAATAAACTTAAATTTGGTTACATGTCGTTATAACTTGAGATGTCTGATAATCCAAAATGTAAGTCATCAGTGATTACAAGATGTTTGGTTTCATTTATTTCTTATTCTTATTAATGCACTGAGAGGCAGTTTCCCAGACAAGGCTTAAGTGCAGTCCAAGAAAAAATGCTTGTTTGAGTTGTCTTAACTAAAAAACACTTGATATACTGTATCTAAAAATATATCATTGCCTTTGTTTCGTCTCAAAATGCATACCAGTATTGTTTTTTGTAAAGATTGTTAGTAAAAACTACTTAAAACGCTAATATAACTAAGGCATCCTGAATTAATCTAAAACCTGTCCGGGAAACTGTCCCTGAAAGTTACATTGAGCTCGTTTACATGCACACCAATAATGCAATTATTTCCAATAATCAGAGTAAGGACTTAATCGCAGTAAGATGTTTATATGACTGGAGCTACAGTAACCTCTTCACTCCTGTTTACATGCAAGTTTTATTTTCTGATTACTGTATTTACACACATTCCAATGCAGAGCACAAGTGATAAACTCACATATATGGTCCACTGTTTTAATTTACACGTTGTTATGGATGTATTTCTTATCTGATAAAGACAGAAATATTATGACAGTGCCTGTAAAGGGCGTTCACATTAAAACCATAACTATAAAAATATAGTTTTAAAAATCTTTGTATATTAAAAATAATAGCAGAGTTCACACAACAACTATAACGATAGCGATTTTGGCACATGATGAACGATAAACCATTGACAGCCAATCAAATCTATTTGAACTTGAAGTGCACGCGGATTCTATAACATAAAATTACCTCAGGTATTCAGCGCTGATGCAGTTGCTTTGAAATTTACTGCTTTTTCTACATCACACTAACTACGCCGAAAGGTAGGATATTATTACACAAACTACTACATTCATTGTTTAGTTACGCGAAACGCAGCGAGTTGAGGACATCTCCTGGTTTCCTGCTGTGTAAATGCAACAAGAACAGCATATGTACATATTCAGTGACATGTAAACAATTGCAAAAAAAGTTTTTTTTACAAGAAAATCCAATATTAGGTAATGCCGCGCTCGTTGAGCGAATTAGCATGAACTTATCATTATGGTGTGGTCACTTATATATTTATCGTTATAATTATCGTTATAATGTCCCTTAAAGGTTTTATACACTGCTGTCGTGTTATTTGAGCTATTTCTGGATGAAGGCAGAATGCTGACAGTGAGTCGTGTTCAGGTAAAACTTCCTAAAGTCAAGTTTAAAACAAATTCGTGCTTAAGGTGCGTGACTAAAACACACGTGCACTTATAAATGCGATTAAAGCGTTTACATGGATGCATACTGCAATTAAAATGGCGTACGCCACCTCTTTTAATGCGATTATACTTACTGCGATTATGAGCTTAATCTCATTATTTTTATCAAAATATTGCGTTTACCTGAGGTAAAGTATAATCGCAGTATTGCCAAAATCCCATTATAATCGCATTATTAGGGTGCATGTAAACGTGGTCATTGAGATGTGGGATATAAACATAGGCAGAACACAAGTGTGAACATAGCACTGCAGTATGTAACACTCATTATTGGCAAATCAGTAAACACAATAACCGGGGGTGTGCATTATGTTCAAATAATAACCTTGTTGTAAGAGGAATAATTGACTTAATTGTTCTTTGAATTATTTGAAAATAATGCACATCCGCGGTGTAACGGCACTCGTTGCGCATTACCACGTTGGGTGTGCATTATTTTCTTATAATTCAACGGCTTGTTGTCAATTATTCCTTACTTAAACCATTAAAAAAATATGCAGGTCTTGTGTAGTGTTTATAGTGTGTGATGCAATGAAAGATGTGTTTCATGCACAGTGATGCCAAAATGACTATTTGCTGTTTCAGCATTTCTTATGCAACAGATTGAAGGCAAAACCAATTAGAAATTTTCAGCTGTGTTTGTTGAAGTGTGACTGTGTCAGGCCATCGCTTACATAACAGCGTAACACATCAGACTGTAATGGAGCTTTAAGATTCATGTGTGAACGTTGTGTAAAAACACAATCAATGTATTTCAGAGCAGAACAGAGACAGGTAGAAGAATGAGAAAAATAAAAACTCTAAAGCGAAACTCATCGGATTAAACCACGGAGACACTATTTTTTTTATGTATTTAGGACTTTCCACTGTTTTCCATACAAAGCAATATTCAGGGGTTAAAGAAAACCATCAAACCTTACATGAGATGCATATGTGCATCATTTTTCAGACGATGACATTTTCAGTTATTTTAGAAAATGTTTTAGATCTTTCAGTTAATCAAATGTGAAGTTATGGGGTCCACGACCTTCAAGACCAAAAAATGTGCATTCATCCTTCACAAAATAAATCCAAACGGCTCCACGATGATAAACAAAGGCATTCTGAAGGTAATCCGCGCAGTTTCGTTGTAGAAATATCCACATTTAAAACTCCAAAATAACTCGCATCCGGTAATGCCCCCATCTTAGTCGCGTCCACATTCAAGATCAGAGCTTTACGCAGCGTACGGAGGTTACTCTGCTGCTGCTCTGTGCCCCCGCCCTCCGAATTTGTCATACGTCACTAAGAAAAGTGTGTACACTAAGCTAATACTCTTTTCTGAATACAATTTCAATTTCAATTTTATTTATAAAGCGCTTTTCACAATACTCAATTGTTTCAAAGCAGCTTTACATTAATAGAAGCAGTAAAAGCACAGAAAAACGACAGATAGCATAACATAATACACAATAGCATAAGCAGTCAAATTTGCTGCGGCTATGACGCGACATTATGAGCGAGCATATTACTAATGTAACGTCTAGAAGAAGAAGCTAAGTTAAGCCAAAGCAGGCTACCTCCCCGGGGTAAAAAACCCCCTAGGAGAAAAAAAACAAAAACCCCGGGTTGTTTAGCCGAGAAAATAAAAATAAAAGTCCTAGGAGGGAAAAACCCTTGGGAGATATACATGTATATACACACATATAAACGGACAAGGAGCTTAAGCGGAGATTAAGCGGAGATTAAGCAGAGATTAAGCAGAGATTAAGCGGATATTAAGCGGGTCCTGCCGGTGGTCGTTGGTCAGGCATCAGCTGGGCATCACATTGAAGGACGACCAGTAGATCAGAGGTGTGCCGACTGTCACATCTACCGGAACTGGGTCTGTTTGTCCCATTGTCCTCAGGGTCAATGGGACCCAGGGACGAGACAGGGAGAGAAAAACAAAATCAAATTAGCGTAGGGGCCGTTCACATGTAATGCAAGTGTCACACAGTGATGTGGTTTAATCAGCTTAGTTTCAGACAGACTAACTATTGAGGCATAATTGTTTTATCCACAGTTGAGGATTTTGCAAATTGGGGGCCCACTGCGACGGTATATATGGTAACTAAGGGTCACCTTCCGATTTTTAAGAGAAAATGAAACCTGTCGACCCGTTTGACTAAGGCCTGTAACCCCACTGTCGTCGTTAATGCAGGTTCAGTGGCAAACGGGTCTATATTGCATACTATTTACAAGATCACGAGAAAACGCCAACATCGCAACCTGACCATACGTGTCAACCCGTTTGACTAAGGCTGGAGGCCCCACTGTCGTCGTTAATGCAGGTTCAGTGGCAAACGGGTCTGTATGGCATACTATTCACAAGACACAAGAAAGCGCCAAAATCGCAACCCGACCATACGTGCCAACCCGTTTGACTAAGGCCGGAAGCCCCACTGTCGTCGTTAATGCAGGTTCAGTGGCAAACGGGTCAGTATGGCATACTATTCACAAGACCGCAAGAAAACACCAAAATTGCAACCCGACCATACGTGCCAACCTGTTTGACTAAGGCCGGAGGCCCCACTGTCGTCGTTAATGCAGGTTCAGTGGCAAACGGGTCAGTATGGCATACTATTCACAAGACACAAGAAAGCGCCAAAATCGCAACCCGACCATACGTGCCAACCCATTTGACTAAGGCCGGAAGCCCCACTGTCGTCGTTAATGCAGGTTCAGTGGCAAACGGGTCTGTATGGCATACTATTCACAAGACACAAGAAAGCGCCAAAATCGCAACCCGACCATACGTGCCAACCCGTTTGACTAAGGCCGGAAGCCCCACTGTCGTCGTTAATGCAGGTTCAGTGGCAAACGGGTCTGTATGGCATACTATTCATAAGACACAAGAAAGCGCCAAAATCGCAACCCGACCATACGTGCCAACCCGTTTGACTAAGGCCGGAAGCCCCACTGTCGTCGTTAATGCAGGTTCAGTGGCAAACGGGTCTGTATAGCATACTATTCACAAGACACAAGAAAGCGCCAAAATCGCAACCCGACCATACGTGCCAACCCATTTGACTAAGGCCGGAAGCCCCACTGTCGTCGTTAATGCAGGTTCAGTGGCAAACGGGTCTGTATGGCATACTATTCGCAATAGAAAGGAAGCGCCAAAATCACAACCCATCCATACGTGCCAACCCGTTTGAATAAGGCCAAAAGCCCCACTGTCGTCGTTAATGCAGGTTCAGTGGCAAACGGGTCTGTATGGCATACTATTAACAAGACACAAGAAAGCGCCAAAATCGCAACCCGACCATACGTGCCAACCCGTTTGACTAAGGCCGGAAGCCCCACTGTCGTCGTTAATGCAGGTTCAGTGGCAAACGGGTCTGTATGGCATACTATTCACAAGACACAAGAAAGCGCCAAAATCGCAACCCGACCATACGTGCCAACCCGTTTGACTAAGGCTGGAAGCCCCACTGTCGTCGTTAATGCAGGTTCAGTGGCAAACGGGTCTGTATGGCATACTATTCGCAATAGAAAGGAAGCGCCAAAATCACAACCCATCCATACGTGCCAACCCGTTTGAATAAGGCCAAAAGCCCCACTGTCGTCGTTAATGCAGGTTCAGTGGCAAACGGGTCTGTATGGCATACTATTCACAAGACACAAGAAAGCGCCAAAATCGCAACCCGACCATACGTGCCAACCCGTTTGACTAAGGCCGGAAGCCCCACTGTCGTCGTTAATGCAGGTTCAGTGGCAAACGGGTCTGTATGGCATACTATTCACAAGACACAAGAAAGCGCCAAAATCGCAACCCGACCATACGTGCCAACCCGTTTGACTAAGGCCGGAAGCCCCACTGTCGTCGTTAATGCAGGTTCAGTGGCAAACGGGTCTGTATGGCATACTATTCACAAGACACAAGAAAGCGCCAAAATCGCAACCCGACCATACGTGCCAACCCGTTTGACTAAGGCCGGAAGCCCCACTGTCGTCGTTAATGCAGGTTCAGTGGCAAACGGGTCTGTATGGCATACTATTCGCAATAGAAAGGAAGCGCCAAAATCACAACCCAACCATACGTGCCAACCCGTTTGACTAAGGCCAAAAGCCCCACTGTCGTCGTTAATGCAGGTTCAGTGGCAAACGGGTCTGTATGGCATACTATTCGCAATAGAAAGGAAGCGCCAAAATCACAACCCGACCATACGTGCCAACCCGTTTGACTAAGGCCGGAAGCCCCACTGTCGTCGTTAATGCAGGTTCAGTGGCAAACGGGTCTGTATGGCATACTATTCGCAATAGAAAGGAAGCGCCAAAATCACAACCCATCCATACGTGCCAACCCGTTTGAATAAGGCCAAAAGCCCCACTGTCGTCGTTAATGCAGGTTCAGTGGCAAACGGGTCTGTATGGCATACTATTCACAAGACACAAGAAAGCGCCAAAATCGCAACCCGACCATACGTGCCAACCCGTTTGACTAAGGCCGGAAGCCCCACTGTCGTCGTTAATGCAGGTTCAGTGGCAAACGGGTCTGTATGGCATACTATTCACAAGACACAAGAAAGCGCCAAAATCGCAACCCGACCATACGTGCCAACCCGTTTGACTAAGGCCGGAAGCCCCACTGTCGTCGTTAATGCAGGTTCAGTGGCAAACGGGTTTGTATGGCATCCTATTCACAAGACACATAAAAGCGCCAAAATCGTAACCCGACCATACGTGCCAACCCGTTTGACTAAGGCCGGAAGCCCCACTGTCGTCGTTAATGCAGGTTCAGTGGCAAACGGGTCTGTATGGCATACTATTCGCAATAGAAAGGAAGCGCCAAAATCGCAACCCGACCATACGTGCCAACCCGTTTGACTAAGGCCGGAAGCCCCACTGTCGTCGTTAATGCAGGTTCAGTGGCAAACGGGTCTGTATGGCATACTATTCGCAATAGAAAGGAAGCGCCAAAATCACAACCCGACCATACGTGCCAACCCGTTTGACTAAGGCCGGAAGCCCCACTGTCGTCGTTAATGCAGGTTCAGTGGCAAACGGGTCTGTATGGCATACTATTTGCAATACAAAGAAAGCGCCAAAATCACAACCCAACCATACGTGCCAACCCGATACAGAGGAGTCTAAGATGGCGGCGCTACCAGAAGCGAGTTATTTTGGTTTATACATTTTTAAATATGGATATTTCTACAACAGCACAGGGGGGATTACCCTCAGAAGACCTTTATTTATCATCCTGGAGCCGTTTGGATTTATTTTGTGAAGGATGGATTCACATTTTTTGGACTTGAAGGTCGTGGACCCCGTAACTTTACATTTAATTATCTGAAAGATCTAAAACATTTTCTAAAATAACTGAAAATGTATTTGTCTGAAAAATGATGGACATATGCATCTCGGACAGCTTGGGGGTGAGTAAATCATGGGTTTAATATCATTTTTGGCCGAACTATCCCTTTAAGTAAATACAGTATACACTGTATGTGCAAAGTGACTGTTTGGTGCATATTGCACAGAAAACATCAAAGATTTCACACGCTCCAATCTGACTGCTTGACTTTTAGGAGACCCCCAGGACCCTGAATCTGCAGAATAAACAGCTCCCAGTCTGCTACACTGAGTGCTTCACATGATAAACCAGTTACTGAATTGGCCAATATTTTTTAAGTTTATGGTATCTAATCTTTGAAAATGCAAAGATAAGTGGAAATGCAGCTTCATTTCTTCCCCACCAGAGTTTATTTGCACATGGTTGTAAAGTCCACAGGACCATAGGATGTGCTGTTTCTTATGCAATTACCCAGCATGTCAGCGTTTTCCTGTACAGCATATGATAAAACTTTGAAAGGCCTCCAGCGATGAGGTCTAGCTGCGATTCTACATGCTCCTCTTCCTCATCTAGAGATTTAGCATGTAGTGTGCACACTGATAAGAGTTATTTTTAACTGTGATCACTTAAAATGGATGTTCGCATCAGAAAATAATATCTTTCATCTCATAGCCTCATTTTATTTTTGTACATTACCATAACTGGTGTATTTATGGGGATTTGTAAGCTTTTGTGCACATTTATAGTACCATCTGTAAAATGGATATTTACTGGCATTTTATTCTCTCAGACAGGGTAACACTATGGTGACATTATGTATTTCTGGCCTAAGTCAGTTCTTGTAGTTTATTCTTGGCAAATGAAAGAAAACTTCTAAGACAGCATGAGATTAAAAATCATGAATCATTGTTCTCCATCTGTCTATGACTGTGCAACTGTCTTCTGCCTGGCTGAGTGTGCTGTTGATTTATTCAAATAAATAACCCCTTACACACTGAAAACATTAGACATCTTGAAGACACTTTATTTTGATAATCCACTTCAGACAGTTTAGTCTATACTACTATAGCTGTTTCCCAATTCGGGGCTGCGTCCCCTAAATGCTGAATTGCAAGAACGATTGCGTCAAAGCAGCGTAACTGAAGGCCGGTAATGTCATCCCGATTCGAAGGCTACTTAAAATGTTGCCTTAAAATGCAACAATCTGTCCTCGAGCCTCGAAGGGTAGAACAAATGAATCATATACAGTCTAAGATATTCTGAGATTTATTGTGCGCCTTTAAAGGCTTGATATAATGGCAAGACATTTTTAAAATAAACCTTTAAAACCTTTGATAAATAAAAGTGTGTATTTTGCAGAAAAAGGTCCTTTGTTATAAATTATGTTTTGTATTAATCTGCAGTACTGTGCATTCTGCTTTTTACTTTTGTATATGTCTAAGGTTGATATACTTTTAGTTTAATCTACATCAGTGTGTCATAAGTTCTAGAAAAAAATTCTGATTGCATAAAGTTGCATAATGCCTCTGCTGGGCACGCTGGGTGGGAAAAATAGGTGACGCAACTATGGGTCCTCTGTAGGCAGTTCAGTTCCCTTCATGGCTAAGTTAAATTACATTAACCCTCATTTCTAGTATGGGATACCATACTTGACAATCACATGGCTTTCACTCATTGTCCCAACACCTAAGGACAATTGCAATTTCACAAAGTAGAAGTGTATTTCACTATAAATTAAAACATTGTAACTAGTCACAAGATCTAATGTGCACAGGAACCCAGCTAACAGGGAACGTTCTTATAACTTTGGCTAACGTTCTGTTAAGGTTCTCCCAAAGATATCCAAAAACGTTCTTGCAATAACATTAGTAGAACGTTTCCCTAACGTTATCTGCAATTAATAAACGTCCTTAAAACTTCAGCATTAGAAACCTCGAGGAGGTTCCCAAAGCCACCCCAATGACCAGACACACAAGGTAAGCATAATATTAAAATGCACTTTATTTAATTTACTTAAAATAATAAATAGGGGAGAAAAAAAAGGGGGAACTTAAAATAACGGCCTCTTTAGGCTCTCGTCATCTCCACAGGCTGGATTTACGCAGTTCCTTTTCGTGTCACTCATTTTCTCTCTCTCTTTCTTCACAGTCAGCAGCGGGGACACAAGACACAGTTAGTTCAACTTGGCTTTCTCACATCTTCGCTGCATACAGCCTACGGTAAGTATGAGGTTTGCTCTGTTCGTTTTCTCTGGACGAGCGCGTTGGTCACAGAGGGGTGTACACGTCGCACCGTCACACCAAGGCCGAGCGCTGCCCTCTCACGTCACCGTAAGGCGATCTTCCACCGGACAGGGGCGCCCCTTTGTAGGGACCTCGGGACGGGCGGGATTCCCTACACCAGGTTCTCTGCACAGTAAGTATTTCGTAGGTCAAAATATCCACAATGACATTATCTAGTCGTACTCACATATCCACTGGTTTCCCAGCTCTTCACCGCCGCTCTTCAGCAACCCCCAGATGTCTCAACAGGACTCGTTTCAGGGCACCACTCCGTCACTCGTAGCTAGAAGCACACTCACAACGTACAGTATGATAATTTTCCACCAGGGCCGACAGCCTCTTCGTTCTCCCAGACAAAGTGTATGAAGGCGGGGGTTTGTCTGACAAGACACACACAGCAATACACAGCAGAATCTACAGCACCACGCTATAGTGAAAGTTTCCACAGCACAAAGACTCACCCACCACAATCGTGTACACACGAAGGACGCCCGTCTTCGCCCACCTTGCCCGAGTCCGATTGGCGATGGAGCTCGCGGCCTTAGTGGTGATCTCGTCACTGTGGCTGGCTTCAAACAACAAATCTCCTCGGCTCACCCACCACGCTTCCTTAGGGGTAGGGCCGCTCTCCTTCTCCCGGAGGTATTTGCTAGAAGACAGGTTAGTAAATACACAGTGTCTGTACAACAATACGGTTACTCACTCGTCACTTTAAAGTGTTTGTCTCTCTCCTTTTTCTCTATTCCCCTCGACCAGCAACATCGATGCAGCAACAGTATGTCTCTTCCAGATACATCCACAACTTCTCCACAGTAGTACTCACACAACTCCGTTTCTTCTCCTCTTAATGTATCTTCATTTGCGTTGTTTACGTTAGTCTTTCGACCTTTAAGGTCTACACTTACTTCCAAAGTCTGCTTCAACTTGAGAGAGAGAATCCGACCGCCACCAGTACCGCGTCGAGCGAACCCACACAATGCCAACAGTCACAACGCCCAGCAGTCACAGAAAGCACAACAGCACATCAGCACATCCGCTCCAAAAACACTTTTCGGGGTGCTCCTTTAAAGATCCACAGCTACCTTTCTTTCGCCTCCTGTGGCTCCGTCTTCTTTCCGTGCGCTTCCTAGCAGAGCCTGGATCAACAGAGCCTTCGGCTCTTCAAAAGGTGCGTGTCTTTACTCTGCCTTTGGCAAAGGAGCTTTCCCCGTGTCGATCGCTTCTCGTGTCTGACGCCCCTCCTTTGTGTTCCTACAGAGCTATTTATTTGTTTCCCTCTCACACAGCCTCCAATCACACTTCACTTCATAATATCTTTCACCTGTGGCTCGTAAAGCCCTGGTTGCGTTGCCCTGGAAACCAGGAAGTGAGCGAGTGCGTCGTCCAATATGGCCTGGGCGGAAACCACCTTCGAGCGGAACCGAGTTTCGCCAATTTCGGTTCCGCTCTATAAAAGTCACCCTGTGACATGTGTAATGTAACGTTCTTAAAACAGCAACATTGAAAACGTTACCATTTTGTATGTAATATAACGTTCTTAAAACAGTAGCATTGCAAATGTTATAATTGCATTGTTAGCAGAACATTCTGCACACCCTAGCATTGAAAACGTTACCATTGTGTATGTAATGTAACGTTCTTAAAACGATAACATTGAAAACTTTACCATTGTGTATGTAATGTAACATTCTTAAAACGGTAGCATTGCAAACGTTATATTTGCTTTGTTATCAGAACATTCTGCACACCCTAGCATTAAAATGTTACCATTGTGTATGTAATGTAACGTTCTTAAAACGGTAGCATTGCAAACATTAAAATTGGTTTGTTAGCAGAACATTCTGCACACCCTAGCCTTGAAAACGTTACCATTATGTATGTAATATAACGTTCTTAAAACGGTAACATTGAAAACGTTACCATTGTGTATGTAATGTAACATTCTTAAAACATTAACATTGAAAACATTACCATTTTGTATGTAAGATAATGTTCTTAAAACGGTAGCATTGCAAACGTTATAATTGCTTTGTTATCAGAACTTTCTGCACACCCTAGCATGGAAAACGTTACCATTGTGTATGTAATGTAACGTTCTTAAAACTGTAGCATTGAAAACGTTATAATTGCATTGTTAGCCGAACGTTCTACACACCCTAGCATTGAAAACGTTACTATTGTGTATGTAATGTAACGTTCTTCAAACGGTAGCATTGCAAACATTATATTTGCATAGTTAGCAGAATGTTCTTCATACCCTAGTATTGAAAACGTTACTATTGTGTATGTAATGTACTGTTCTTAGAACTGTAGCATTGAAAACGTTACCATTGTGTATGTAATGTAACGTTCTTAAATTGATAGCATTGAAAACGTTTTAATTGCATAGTTAGCAGAACGTTCTTCATACCCTAGCATTGAAAATGTTACTGTTGTGTATGTAATGTAAAGTTTTTAAAACTGTAGCATTGAAAACATTACCATTATGTATGTAATGTAACATTCTTAAAACAGTAACATTAAAAACATTATAATTGCAAAGTTAGCAGAATGTTCTTTATACCCTAGCATTGAAAACGTTACCATTGTGTATGTAATGTAACGTTCTTAAAACTGTAGCATTGAAAACGTTACCATTGTGTATGTAATGTAACGTTCTTAAAAGGGTAGCATTGACAACGTTTTAATTGCATAGTTAGCAGAACGTAATTCATACCCTAGCATTGAAAACGTTACTGTTGTGTATATAATGTAACGTTCTTAAAACAGTAAAATTAAATGAGTGATGTAACGGATTTGCCAGGTTTTTCCCTCACTCACTTCATCAGATCAAAATCACCCAATTACTAATCACGATCACCTGGCACACCTTATCATCTCTGCACCATTTAAGGCTATGTCCACACGAAGCCGGTGCATTCCCTATCCGATCATTTTTTTCCTTGCTCTGAAAAAATAATCCGTAAACACGAAACCACTGAAACCGACTGAAAGCGGTGTAGTATATATGCCGGACCAGAATGGGGCGCTGTAATTCTGCCACAGATATACACTATACACGGAGAAGAAGACTTTGAGCATGCGCATAACCAACGTATGGTGTTGTCCATTATCGCTTGTTGGTCACCACAATTTCATAGAAGCAATAGATTTTGCTGTAATAAAGCTAGTAGGCTTTAGTAGCTTCTGTAGCACGAACACAATCACGTAGTCCGCCGTTATTGTTGTTGCTGTTACGTGTGACCTTCCGACACGTGACGTGATGACGTTTTCGCTTCACAAAATATACGGATTGGCTGTACAGACGAAACCACAAGGGTGTCGGTTTCAGATTTATCCACTTTAGGACCCGGTTTCAAAAAATAGCGTATTCAGTCTCCCAGAACCCCGGATCCGTGTGGATGAAACACGATAACAAATTTATACGTATACGGTGATACGCGTCTCCGTGTGGACAGCCCCTAAGACTCTCACACACAAACACACTGTTCAGTGCTAGCTATGTTTGTATGCTGCATGGACTAATCTGGCTCTATTAGACTCTACCAGAGGCTTCCAGTCATTGTCATCATCTGTGTTGAATATTTGGATACTCTGGAATACACCTCTTCACCTGGACTTTCATTTTTTACCATTACAATTTACCACAACTTTTAATGAACTGTTTGATTTTACTCTCTGCCTCTGTTGTCTTCTGTCCCTGACAAGTGACTTGAATGTTCCTCTAAAAATGTTTTGAATAATGTTCTTATAACCAAAAAAACCTTCAGCAAAGTTTTTATAATTTAATGCAAACGTTAGGAAAACGTTAATATAATGGGGATGAAACGTTATAATGTTTTAAAGTTATCGGAACATTTTTATAACAAGACTGGAACGTTCTAAAAAACTTTCTAATAACGTTATCATAACCAAACAAAGTTTGTAAAAATGTTTTAACATTCTAAGAATGTTTCAAACATAATGTTTTTGTAACCTGTTACAAACGTTAGAAAAACGTTCTGAGAACATTAATATAATGGTGAATGGAACGTTTTAATAACGTTTTTAGAAATGTTCTTACAACATTATTACAACAACAGACTGAACCTTTCTAAAAACGTTTTAAATAAAGTTCTCATAACCAAACAGTAACGTTAATACTACGTCTAAAAAACTGGACGCTTTTAACGTTCTAAGAACGTTTAAAACATAATGTTTTTATAACCTGTCACAAACGTTAGAAAAACGTTTTGAGAACATTAATATAATGGTGAACAGAATGTTTTAAGAACGTTTTTAAAACGTCCTTAGAACAGTAATATCATGGTAATTTTATGTTTTAATAACGTTTTGAAACACGTTCTTAGAACATTAACATAACAACAAACCGAACAATTCTAGAAACGTCTTTAAAAACGTTCTTGTAACCAAACAATAACGTTAATACTACGTCTAAAAAACTGGACGTTTATACTGTGTAAGAACGTTTAAACAATGTTTTTATAACCTGTTACGAACGTTAGAAAAACGTTCTGAGAACATGAATATAATAGTGAATGGAATGTTTCAATAACGTTTTTAAAAACGTTATTAGACCATTATTATAACAACAGACTGAACCTTTCCTGAAAACGTTTTGAATAACGTTCTTATAACCACACATTAACGTTAATACCACGTCTAAAAAACTGGATGCTTTTAATGTTGTAAGACGTTCCGGGAACGTTTTAATAACGTAAAATTGTTAGCTGGGAAAACTATTCCAAAGGTGTGGTGCTGCCATAGAAATGTAATGAGAAATGAGTGTTGAAATTACTGACTAGATGGTTAAGATCATTAAGTTGATGAAAACCATAAATTGTCTTATACTGTATTTCATCCAAACACTCAAAAAAGGCTGTAATTTTGGAGTCATCATTACATCTCAGGGGTAAAAACATCAAGCGGTCATTAGCATAACAATGGTATGCTACTTTATTGACAGAATAATCCCAATGGGGCTTAACTCTTTCCTCACCATTGACCAGTTATCTTGTCAATCCGCAATACCGCTATTATCCACCAGGTGATGAATAAAACCTGGAAGTATCGCCCTAGGCCAAACAGCTGTATGTCCGTCTGTCTGTCAGTTTTGAGGATCGCTTTGCATCTCATCTCTATCAAAGTCCTTTACAAAAATTGAATTATCTCAGCTTTTTGTTCAAAATTTGATGTTTTTGAAGAAACTTATCCATATTTGAGAGGTGATAAAAAGCTGATGAAGGTAGGTTATATTTTTTTTAAAGCAGAGGATCTGTTCTTTCATCTAATATATTGTATGTTTATCTATTTAAAGAAGAGCATTTTCTGGGAGGCATTAAACTTTTGTAAAAATCATGAAAAATGCTGGCAGAGAAAGAGTTAAAAGTGCAATATGTAGAATTCGCCCGCTAGATGGCACCAAAACAATCAAAACAATAACAATGACGTAGATTAATGACACTCTGAAGAAGCATGGAATTATGGGATTTGTTGTCTTTAACTCAACCACTGATGGCAATCAATCAGACGGGAACGAGAAATCATGTTGGCGGATGAGGTAAAGTAAGTTTTATAAATGTTGCGTTTGATTACATTGTTTTAATTCATTATGTAAGGTTTCTTGTAATGTTCAAAATGACATTGTTAGTCATAGATGTTACAGTATTAGTACAAATTCGATGGTGTGTTAACACAGCACAGAATTACGTGTTCAACAGACTTACAATCTACAATGGTTTTTCACATAATGTATTGACAGTACAAATCTTATTGTGAGGTTATGATGTAAATTATGATAGCTACACCTTTATCAAACTACTCTATTAGTATGTGTCTGAAAATTACCATTTTGACATGACACCATTGAATGTTGCGTTATGTTATATTGCAGTCCTCTTGATGCCCACCATATTGTCCAAGGGGAGACACACTGATTACAGTCTACAAACAAATTTTTTGATCGATACAAATCAAACAACTCACTTGGCGCGTAAAGCCCAGGATACACTGCACGATTATTGGCTGTCCCAGAAGAAAGATTGCCATCGTGAAACAATCGTCGCAATTTCGTGAATGTGGCTCTTCATCGGTGGTCCTATGTCGTACAATGAGAGAGGTTCAAAGATGGCTATTTCCCGGTCTTTTGCCAAAGATAGCCTACGATAGTTTTCTGACAGCGTTAGAAATTCAGCATGATCACCTCAGTGTGTTTGTTGCTAGGACCTGCGTGCTTTTATTTGTTTACCATGAGCGCATGTTGGTGACGTTACGCTAACGTGACGCTGCAGCCGAAGCCTCCTTGTCATCATCGTACAGTCTAGGCGCCTGTCGTACCCGAGTTTAAACGATCCATGTCGCACAGTGTGATAAAGTAATGATCTTATAGGAGTGTATTCCGGGCTTTAAACACAAGCAAGATCAGCATCTCTGTCTAGTTAAATGTTGTTGCAAAGCTCTCACCATTCAGATAATGCAACACCGTTATTGATGGTAAAGAGTAATCGTAGTCCATAAACAATATGGACGCTACACACTAACGCATACTCCCACATTTGTCCACGACTGTTGTCATGTGGTTTTTATGTCAGTATAGGCGGTAACAAAGGGTAACGTGGATAATAATGTCATGGACAGGCGACTGCACTGCCCCGTGTCACTGTTTAGAATGGCAATTTTCTCACAATTTATTAGTAGTTGAAAACATTAGAGATATTGATAGTAATCAGCTGGACAAAACACTGGACTAGTGATTTTTGGATATTTTACTGCAAATATCTTACAAATGTTTAATCTCAGGTTTCCGAGGCAGGCTAGATGTTACGGGTGAAGGTGGAGATAAGGTGAAGCTCATCTCAAACCTCTCCGAGACATCCATTTGCAAACCCCAGAAATGTGCCCTTGTGCTGCCGTGGTGCCAAAGCCGCGGAGAGTGCAAGCATGATCACCCTTCTCAAAGAGGAGCAAATAAGAGCCTCTCAAGAGCTGACTTTGCACATAACCCATAAATCGTGTGCATTTTACCTTTGATAAAGTGAAGGCAGAGAAGGAGACACGATTTAAAGGACTGTTTACTGTAAACTCTTACTGCTTTACGCACTTAAAGCTGTGCTTACCGAGGCATTTTTATGCTTCCTGGTCCTGATGTCACGCCGCTGGTGACGTTCTGTCATTTCAATGGACTGTGTAGGATATATGCTTTAGATGCAGTCGTACAAAGGCTTCACATAGTGTCATTATGGTGGTGCAGCACAACTTAAAAGGTGGACCACTTGGATACTGTATAGTTGGATACTCTATAGTTATGATTGATTTGCTTATAAATTATGTCTTGTATTTTTGCTAATAAATGACATTTATTTAATAGACCATAGTGGAAAACTCCCAGAATTTCACAAAGTGCTTATTTTAGGTCACATTTTGTTGTCAGACAACTATTCATGACACTTGACTTTCCTATTTTTAATGCAAGAATACATATTGCGCAAATGTTTTGTGCACCGAAGAATTTAAGAAGTTTATTTAAAGGGCTGAATTCATTATCTGTAGGCTATTTAAAGTCAAAAGAGGCAGGGAGCTTACACAACCTTCACTATATCTATTATACACACATACTCAGTTTCTAGTCAGTTTCTTTTTCTGGTGTCGGTCTTGCCTCATAAATCAAATTATATTGCAATTTAAAAAAGAGATAAGCAAGAGGATGTTGATATGCTATTCAAGGGCGCTCTCTATCTGTGCAGCTAAAGAAGAAAGCTGTCTTGCTGACGGATGCTCGGGAAAATTGGAAAGAAAGTACAAAGGGGATCCATCTATTCTGTGGATCCATCAGAAGTACACTCAGGCATTAGAAAAGAGAGCTGAATGGATGAACTGATGGATGAATGGAAAGCAATGATGCAAACGTTGAAGGCAGCAGTCACTTCACTATGGTAAAGCCCTTCACACATTTCAGTGACGTCCTCTGGCACAGCATTTACTGTACCTCCCTGTCACTGCTGTGTGGGGGCCTGCGATAGATTTTATGACAGAATGGCTTGTTACGGCCAACTCGTTCCCGAGCGTCACATAAAAAAGGAACACACATATAATCAAACTGTTGGAGTTATAAGATGATTTATTTATAGTGAAAATTGTAATATCATATCTATGGGTGTTAGTGAAGGAAAAAAGTAGCAATACAAGAACCACCAGGGAGATGAAAGTTGTAGCCTTCACATTTACTGTTAATGGGAATCACAAATAATGTTCATTGATTATGTAATAAAATAAGGTTTCATAACCGTTACACTGTGCATGGACAGAAATGTACAGGGAAATTACAATTTTAGATATAGCACTGAAAAGATATTTAAGCTGCTAATACAATCTTACTGCAGAACCCACCCAAAACTATTTATTAAACATGTACCATTATCAATTAAATCATGACAGAAGTACCATTATCAATAAAATCATGACAGACAAACAATTATAATCACAGTTACTTATTTATCATGCAAAACAATTTTATTGTTGTTTACATATCTATGTGGTGTTTTTAATATGCTTTACGGCAAACTAGGTGCAAATTCATCATTCAACACCATTGCTTGAGTAGCCTAATGTTGTCATACTCAATTCTAGTCAGAATTTGAGTCTGATACCGCTCCATTGGGCTGTGATTATGGGGTGTGTTTCAATCGAACCAGGACAAAAAATGCCTCTGCACTCAATTGGATAGACCCACAACCAATCAGAGCAACTGAGTGTCTGCTGTATGTTGAAATGGCGTCTGTCCTCTTTTGCAGCCTGACCTGAACTGCTAGTTATTTCGCTACAACGACACTAACATTATAATTATACCAAGTCTGAGTTAGCGAACGTACATCGACACCTACTGTACTACGTTTACAACATTTAATTCATATCACGATATTGTGAGTTATTTACTAAGTCATTTAGTCAGACTATCTCTTACTATTTGTAAGTTAGATGAACTTCATGGGCTTCCGAAAAGGAGCTGGAAACGACTGTGTTGTCGGGCACGCCGCGTTTTTTCTGACCAACAAATGCCTTTATCGCGTTTCTCTGTTCCTCTTTTAAAATCAATGCACTGTCTTTGTTGTAAACGAATTCAACCCAAGCTCTTTGGTGACGTGGTTGATTACGTTAACCACGTCACCAAAGAACTTGGCTTGATCATCTGTCCATCATCGTATAAAGCCCTTCCTGACAACTTGATTGGTCCAAACAGTTTTTGTTCGAGCATACTAGTGGCACAATGGAGCGACTCCAGACCGAACTTACCGTCCAGAAACGTTGTGGGCGGGGCTAAGTTCAGCTGGCACCCAGGCTAATGCCAACAAGTATTTTCTCCATAAAATGGCAGTTTTGTAAAGACAGACATAAAACCGTAGTTTGAAATGTCCCCATTTTTATACATCACAAACATGTTACCGCCTATCGCATCATAGTTTGAGCCATAGATATTTGTGACCCTGGACCACAAATGGTCTTGGTCACACTAGTATATTTTTAGAAAAAGCCAAAAATACATTGCATGGGTTAAAATGATAGATTTTTCTTTTATGCACCAAATCATAAGTATTGTAGTTGCGTGATTGTCCATTTTGAGGTCTTTGTTTCTGACGCATCGTTTAAACTTGAAAATAGATAAAACAATGTCCAAAACTCAAAGTATACAGTTTGATATTCCAATCCATTTATTATGTCCTTCCTTTGACTCCAAAAATTAATCAGCAATAAACAATAAACATCTAATTACTCAAGTTCAGATTGTAAGATGACGGTGATGCTGACGGTCAAAAAGTTTTTTTGACCTAATTCCTTCACGTACACCTGGCTGTGGTAATTCGACACAATAAATACATTAAGCACCCTCTATTGGCGTGAAAGAAAATTACACACTCAAAATAACCAAAATGGCTCCTGCAAGTATAAGAAGTACAGATCATGTTTCATGAAGATATTTGTACATTTCCTACGTAATTTTTTTTTTTTTTTTGAATGGATGCAGCAAAATCGTAAACAAAATTGGCCAGAAACTTGTCTTCAAACTTGCACTATTCCTTGCACCTGCTCTTTTTTAATGTAAACTTACACCAGGGGTAGGTAACGTCGGTCCTGGAATCACGATGTCCTGCAGATTTTAGCTCTAACCCTGATAAGACCTCGCCTCTTTAGACCTTGATTATTTGGTCAGGTGTGCTTGATTAGAGCTGGAGCTAAACTCTGAAGGACATCGGCACTCCAGGATGTATTCTTGTGAGATCACCTTGGATCTGTCTCACTGTTAAGGTGACCATACGTGCCATTCTTCCCGAACGCGCCCTGGCCAGGATTTCAGGGTTTGTTTTTCGGAAGTCGTATTTGTCGCCCGCATATGTCATAGAAGATTATTATTATTATTACAGAAAAGCAACCGTTACATTTTAAGGTAAGAATGAAACAACGATTGTATGTCTTATTTTTTTAACTGAATGGCGTATGTGGTCAACAATACGACTTCCGGAAGACGCACCGAAATCCTGGCCAGGACGCGTCCGGCAAGAATGGCACTTATGATCACCCTACTCACTGTGTTTACCAAAAAGACAACAGTGTGAGTGAAGAGCATGTTTAACATGACTGTGATGTGTAAGGAACTCAAAGAAAGTAAATTAAGGGAAATCAAAATGACCAAAATTAAGGTCACATGTGAACACATAGATTTATTATTATGGTGTGTTATTAGATTTGGTGTATTTTGTAAAAACTAAATTCTAACTAAAGTCAAGACAAAACTGCCATTTTTAACAAACATTTTCAAAAAGTGTAGCTATAAAAATTCTTTGCTGATTCATCTGTCCTTTTGGACAATGTTAGTGAACAAATTAAGTAAACTAGCTGGAGGAAACATTCATTACATCACATTCTTCTTTTACCCTTGAATTAACCGTAACCATTTGGAGAGATCATTGTATTGGCTCATTGGCAAAACAAATATCCCCAGAAGCAGCAGTAGGAGCCTTGGCTGAACCCTTTTACACATTATTCATTACATTTACCTCAAAATGCATTCAGCTTTAATGTAAATGATAGATAAACCAATCCAGTATTCTTTACAAAATACCTACTTCAGCAAATAGGGCACAAAAAATAAATATATAAAAACTTTTTTATTCAGGTTTGGCATTTCATAACATCACCAGTATTTTACAAAAAAATCCTATTATGCTTTTCTTCTATTATGTTTTAGACCGTGGTAGTACAGACATAATGCAAGAATGATTCTGCATTGTGATTGTACAGTAGCAGACAATGTGGGACACATTTGCATTCTTCACAATAAATCTGTTCTCTCTCCAATTATGAAAAAATATTGAATTAATCAGCTAAAACTGAAAACCATGATCATTCTCGTTGGCTACAAAAACCTGCAACAATTTAGATTAAATTATTTCTAAATTGATCTTAATGAATAGACCTCATGCATTAATGCAATGTTGGCGTGACAACCAGTTTTGTGGAAATGTATTTTTCCTGGGGGATTTTTAGTCAAGTTTACCCTATAAAAAAGACTAGTCATAACCATTTATAAGCAATGATTTTCCATCCCTCCTCTGACATTGTGCAAGTAAACACAATCACAACTCCACCCCTTTACTGATGATGATGATGTGGACTGAAGGAAGATCGATCACAGGTTTGCTCTGTGCATTCCTGCTGACAATCTCTCTCTCTCTCTCTCTCTCTCTCTCTCTCTCTCTCTCTCTCTCTCTCTCTCTCTCTCTCTCTCTCATGCATCTTCAGCTTCATATGGACGTGAGCACGCATTTATAAATGGTGCGAGAGGTAAAAGAAAATTGCAGAAGTAAAGCTGTGAACCAGGAAGGAAAAGTTTTTCAAAGGCACAATCCCTGTTTACACTTGGCATTAAAGAAAAAGTTCACCCAAAAGTGAAAATAAAAAATGGCATTATGCTCCAGGTTAAAGGATTAGTTCTACCAAAATGAAAATTCAGTCGTCATTTAAACATCAAAACCTGTATGACTTTCTTTTACGAGGTGGCTAATTAATATTAATTTGCACAACCACATTCATACATTTTTGTACGGTTTGCTTTTACCCCCGTGACGTTGGTGTTAGAGGTAGGCTTTTGTTTTGTTTTTTTATGATAATCGTATGTTTATTCACTTTCTTATCAATTCTTACGAATTGGCCACTCTTGTGTTTGTTGTTGTAATGGACGAGGTAGGCAAGAAAGTGGTTCCAAATGCACTTAAAGATTTATTATAATAAAACAAGAAAACAAACAAGGAACATGCACATTTAAAAAAACAAGAACTGACAAAAGACAACTGAGACACTGGGCTATACAGTATTGTTCAAAATAATAGCAGTACAATGTGACTAACCAGAATAATCAAGGTTTTTAGTATATTTTTTATTGCTACGTGGCAAACAAGTTACCAGTAGGTTCAGTAGATTCTCAGAAAACAAACAAGACCCAGCATTCATGATATGCACGCTCTTAAGGCTGTGCAATTGGGCAATTAGTTGAAAGGGGTGTGTTCAAAAAAATAGCAGTGTCTACCTTTGACTGTACAAACTCAAAACTATTTTGTACAAACATTTTTTTTTCTGGGATTTAGCAATCCTGTGAATCACTAAACTAATATTTAGTTGTATGACCACAGTTTTTTAAAACTGCTTGAAACTGTGTGGCATGGAGTCAACCAACTTGTGGCACCTCTCAGCTGTTATTCCACTCCATGATTCTTTAACAACATTCCACAATTCATTCACATTTCTTGGTTTTGCTTCAGAAACAGCATTTTCGATATCACCCCACAAGTTCTCAATTGGATTAAGGTCTGGAGATTGGGCTGGCCACTCCATAACATTAATTTTGTTGGTTTGGAACCAAGACTTTGCCCGTTTACTAGTGTGTTTTGGGTCATTGTCTTGTTGAAACAACCATTTCAAGGGCATGTCCTCTTCAGCATAGGGCAACATGACCTCTTCAAGTATTTTAACATATGCAAACTGATCCATCCCTGGTATGCGATAAATAGGCCCAACACCATAGTAGGAGAAACATGCCCATATCATGATGCTTGCACCTCCATGCTTCACTGTCTTCACTGTGTACTGTGGCTTGAATTCAGAGTTTGGGGGTCGTCTCACAAACTGCCTGTGGCCCTTGGACCCAAAAAGAACAATTTTACTCTCATCAGTCCACAAAATTTTCCTCCATTTCTCTTTAGGCCAGTTGATGTGTTCTTTGGCAAATTGTAACCTCTTCTGCACATGCCTTTTTTTTAACAGAGGGACTTTGAGGGGGATTCTTGAAAATAGATTCGCTTCACACAGACGTCTTCTAACTGTCACAGTACTTACAGGTAACTCCAGACTGTCTTTGATCATCCTGGAGGTGATCATTGGCTGAGCCTTTGCCATTCTGGTTATTCTTCTATCCATTTTGATGGTTGTCTTCCGTTTTCTTCCGCGTCTCTCTGGTTTTGCTCTCCATTTTAAGGCATTGGAGATCATTTTAGCTGAACAGCCTATCATTTTTTGCACCTCTTTATAGGTTTTCCCTTCTCCAATCAACTTTTTAATCAAAGTACGCTGTTCTTCTGAACAATGTCTTGAACGAACCATTTTCCTCAGCTTTCAAATGCATGTTCAACAAGTGTTGGCTTCATCCTTAAATAGGGGCCACCTGATTCACACCTGTTTCTTCACAAAATTGATGACCTCAGTGATTGAATGCCACACTGCTATTTTTTTGAACACACCCCTTTCAACTAATTCAACAAATTGCCCAATTGCACAGCCTTAAGAGCGTGCATATCATGAATGCTGGGTCTCATTTGTTTTCTGAGAATCTACTGAACCTACTGGTAACTTGTTTGCCACGTAGCAATAAAAAATATACTAAAAACCTTGATTATTCTGGTTAGTCACATTGTACTGCTATTATTTTGAACAATACTGTATATATATATATTGCGGGTTAAACAAGAAGACAAGATGCACCTGTGGAGACAACCAGAGAATAAACAACTAACAACAGAACTACAGCCATGGATGACAATGCAGAACTTCAAAATAAGAGTTCAAGACTGGGGAACACAAGACAATAAGAAACAAGAAAATAATTGCTTTTTGTAGAGTTTGTTTTAGTTGGGTTCTTCACCTTTAACTAAGAAATACTTTTCTTAGCAGCTGCGGTATTATTTCAATAAGAATGTTTATGCACTGCTGATAAAACAGATATGTTAAAGTTGTGTGTTTTATGCCTTTAGTTTCTAGTTAAATAAGCATATTTATAACAATATTAGTGTGTTTGAAGTAGTGATGATGATGAAGATTGTTCTTATAAACCAATAAAGCGGATGTGCACAGAAACTAGGACGCAATGCTCAGAAAATTGGACACACTTAGACATCATCACTCATCCTTCAAACCTCAACAATAGTAACAAACAACAAAATAATGCAGATAAACAGATCAACCGCAATGCATGCTGGGACTCATGAATGAATATTTTACCATGCTGGCACCCAGCATGCATTACTGCATTTATTTCTTTATTTTGATTGTTGAATTTCTTATGCAGATTATAAAAATGTATTCTGTTACTTAAGTTGCACAACTTTTTAATCCTTAAAAACCTTTAAAGTGCAATTATCTCAAGACTTTATATTGTGGTGCACATGAGCATTATGAGCATGATACTTGATTCATGTTGATTCATGTTCCACAGTTACTGTTACTTGAACTCTTGAGTAAGTGTTCTACACTAGTAAGCATTTGTTAGTACTACATACCATTTTTATTTTACTGTTTTTTCAAGGCACACTGTAAAAATTTGCTGTAATTATGCAGATGGTTCCCAGTAACTTACTATAGAAGATAAAGACTAAAAATGTTTCATGTTCATTGAACTTTGAACAAACTGTTACCAGTAAATACCATAAATGTAAAATCTACAGTAAGTTACTGGCAGCTACAGTAGTTGCCAGTAATACCCAGTATTACTGTAATTTGTACATATTTTTTTACAGTGCAATCAGTTTGCATGTTTTAAAGTTAGGTTAACATATTGGATTTGTTCAGTGCAATTAAACATACATTTTAATAAAAAATTCAGCAATACACAGATTTCTACTTCTATGACCTTGTCTTCATGTCACTGTTCTTAAGCAATTTGTGACACGATCATGACAGGCCCACATGCTATGTGTGAAAGCACATGACTTTGTTTTGTCGGGCCATGTGCTTTCCCTGTCCCCACTGCACACTACATAGTGTGATAGACTGAGCATGCTGCTCTGTGAGACAGGTTGTAATATGAACGGATCCAGCTCCAACCCAAGAAAAGAGATGCTCTGCACCGGGAAGAGATTACTTTTTTCCAGTTGACCCAAAACCCCAGACGGCTTATGTGCTCGAGCACCAACTCACTGTGAACACATACTGTAGCTACTTTCGAGAGTGGGGAAAATAAGCCTCATCGAGGTAGTTAAGTATTCAAACGCCGTTCTCCCTCAAGGGAGGGCAGCTTTTGCAACCATCATGAAGACACAAGAACATGCACGAAAAAGCCTCTCGAAAGATACAAGACCGTGCACATAGAAAATATGGTTGTTTAGTTGCCAAAGCACACAGGGGACTCCTTACCACACTTATCCGTGCGCTGAATCGCAGCGTCCCATCCAACATCCAAAGAGCAGGAGAGAACGAAAACACAAGCTTTTTGTCCACTAGAAGGGACGGTCTATGGACAAGTCATTAAAACACGAGTGGGAGAAATGACGGTGTTAAATTGGAGTGTACTAATATATTATTTGTGCACTCCAATTTAACCCTGCCATTTACTGCTGCTTGTGTTGTTAGTAAACATGCTAGACCACGTTTTATACATGTATATGTAAGAGCTTTCTCTGATATTTCTGAGGAATTAATGAAATACGCTCGCGCAACTTCGGTTGCAAAATGCTACAAAAATAAAAAAGCAGACTGACTTTAGTTTTATCAATGAAAGTCTAAAGCATCAGGATCGAAATGAAGAGGTCAGGACCGAGGTAAAAACATTGTGTTTGTTACATCACATTATATCAATAGGCAGAGAGTATGTGGCCTTTTGTGGCTGTATATTCAATCACATAAGCGTCTAACTCCACAAAAGGAATCCATTCGAATGTGTTTTCGACTATCTCTAAATGTGGTTGAAAGTGGACAAGCTCAAAACGTTTTACACCCCATCTAAACCAGCAGTTAGCGTCATCCACTTGTGATCCGATCAGCTAAAACGCATCTTAATCCCATCATAAAAAAATCTAAATCAACTTGGATTAACTTAAATTCTATACAACCTCAACCTCTCATCTGTATGAAGATTCATCACTGTCCTGGATGAAGTCAATGACTGTGATGTTATCTGCTTATAAAGAATCATTTTGTTCACTTGTACATACATCATTCGGTCACAAGTTAGTTTTCATAAGTCATCATTTTTCATATAGAAACATTATGTCATGACTGTTCTTAAAGGACTCATGATAGATAACTCAGTACACTCCCCTTGAATTTCAATCAGAAGTTTTCATACGAAGCACATCTGAGACACATCTGTAAATGCCAGGTGAAGAAATGATATTGACTGATCTAAGAATCAGATTTCAAGAGAACAGATGTGAAACCCAAGTGGAATGAAAGCATTCAGGGGAGGCATGTGTAGGAATGTGAACATGAATCCACTCCTCCTCACATCATGCCATCTGTCTGGAAGGAAGAAAGAAAGAAAGTGAAAGACACGTGATTTTATAAATGTTATACCCTTTTAACAGTTTAACCTTTTAATCAGTTCAGAAACAGAAGGTTGTCTCATTCCAGGGGCCTCATTTATCAAGCCTGCGTACGCACAGAAGTGTGCATAAAGTGTGGGTAGGAACAGTTTTACGCAAAGTGTGGAATTTATCAAATGGCACTTATACGTAGAAATGTGTGTAAATATACGCACACCTAGTGGTAATATAGCAATACTACACAGGACCGTCCATCCCCAGCATTAAAAGAACACTTTGTCTATTTATTATCCACCCCCTGGTGTTAAAAATGATTAGTGTTAATAAAGTAACTGCAAATCAGTGTTGAAGTTAATTAATGAAATTAGTGTCTAACCCTATATAAGAAAGCTCCTTCAAAGGCTTGACACATGCTTATCTTGCATTATTGAAAGACTTGGCAAATCATCCATTCCGTCGGGAGCGCGTTTTCAAAGATTGCGCTGATGATGCTGGTTATGCGGCTGTCCAAGGAAAGTTCATTGTCTGTCCTCCTACAGTTGCACAGATTTCACGTCGGTGTGCTGTGGCGCGTTATTTTTTTATTATTTTTTGGGCTGATAATTTAAAGGTATAGCGGAAGATTTCCGTTTTCCGGGTGGATCATCAAGACTATTTGTCATCCCAGATGTCAATCATTCTGATTATATGTTGACGTATAACCGTCGTACGTGCTCGCCTCTAGGTTCGTTTGCTGCACATGCGCACTTTAATGGTTTAAACCATTCATTGAAGCTGAGAAAAAGTGTCTACAAATTGTATGACAAGAAGAGAAAGGACTATAAAGAAAGAAACAAGACCAGAATGTTTATGGGAGACTATTTCACACGCTGGCATGAGCTAAAAAGGACAGGTTGAGCTTCCCACGCGAAGTTTCTACTGGAAAGGTACATTTTGTCATGCTATTTGGAGAATCCATTTAAAATCACTGCTAGTAAAAGTTGATGTAAGCTATGATTAGCCCTGGCACAAGTCACGAACCGCACAGACACGGTAAACATGCCGACAGAAACTTGTAAACAGAGCGAAGAGAAGAACTGAGCTCCTGCATCCTGTCTCTGTCTCGTGCACGCGTTTAACAGGCGTTCCCTCTCGGGAGGAGGGAGGGAGAGTGTTGCGTGTATATCGAGGGGCGGTTCTTTTAAATAATTCGGGAAAATCTTCCGCTATACCTTTAATGTCAAACCACTTTTTTATTTCTAGAAGTGTTCTCATACACGACGGAATTGAACTCACTGGTAACATATTCCCATGCAGATTTGTTTTCTTTTGTTAGTCATTCCTCCTGTAATAAGTGAACCAAACAGGATGTGTTATTAGGATTTAACCTCATCCACCAGTAACTCAATTTCTGTGTCTGTTAATGAGGGAAAAAGCACAACTATCCATGTGTCTCAATTCGTTCCCTAGCTCCCGAGGTCGTGAATCAGTATATCGTGTACACAGGTTCGGGCACTGGTAAGGACCCTAGCTCACTTCACATTGGGACGATGTTCACTTATTTTTCTGTCACGGCTGCTTAAGCGCGTTGTAATCACTCACAGCTGTTACTCATCAACAACCGGCAAAACCAACAACTTTCTGACTTAATTTTAAAAACAGTACATTTTGAAAAATGCTGTCATTATTCTCTTACATATCTGTGCATAAAATTGGAGGCATATAATTACATTTTAAATGTAATAAATATATTTACAATTTTAAATAAATATTATTCTTTTAAATATTGAGTAGATTGTGGTCCCTTACTGTGTAGCAATGTGTGTTTATATTTACAACTAAAACAAACGTTTGTCTTTATAAAAGTTCTGTAACATTTCTTATTACACGGCTCTCTGGAATGCTTGATTCTGATTGGTCAGTTGAGACATTTGCAGGTTCGTTCTTTTCGAATAATAACCGCTCCAAAATAATAACGCATAGCCGGACTACTTGCACGAGTAATATCGCTCCGCGCCAATAAAGATCAATAAAGATTACTGTCTGTGTGGCGCCATCTTGTGACAAACACTCGACAACCACGACAAGACACAGACAGCTTACTGAGACTGAACTTGACAAAATAGAGCATGACTACGAAGCCAACACACAAAAAAATACAGAATGGGGATTAAAACTTCTCAAAGAGAAAAAATGGAGACAAGTATGAAGCAGAGGATCTTTATAAGGTATTACGATCATTTTATGCATATCTGTGCAAAGTTTCGCGGAAGGATAAAAATGTTAATTTAAAACAAATATGCCAATAAAATGTTTCAAATTCATATTCATGTCCAGTTTTTTTTTCTTATGTTGCAAGTAGCCGTGTAATAAGCGGGATAATGTAGAGGCAGCCGGTAGTTATTGGGAAATAAGCCCCTTCAGTGTGATACAAGACCCTCCGCTTCGCGTCGGGTCCTGATCACACTGTCGGGGCTTATTTCCCAATAACTACCGGCTGCCTCTACATTATCCCTTACATAAAGTTTATTGAGTTGGATCACGTGATGTTCGGTTGGCGAGCTTCAGAAAAGGTCACGTGATTTCCGGATAGGGAACATAGGGATCATCGATGCTCACTGGTTTTTGCGTTGCATTGTGGGAATTTTTAGGGAACGAACGTTCCAGTGCACTGAACGGATTTTGCGATTGAGACAGCCCTTAAAATGGCCGACTCCCTGATCAGTGCCCTGACTACTGAACAAGGGAGCTGATTGAGACACATGGCACGTGACTTATAATGGGAGGTGTTGTCACCATATATGGTTCATTGGAGGTGTTTCGGAATGCAAATGACCATGAACGTGCACGAGCATGGTGCTTAAGAACACATGGGATTTATCATCAAGGATTACCTACTGATATGCGTACAAACCACGTGCGCACGTTTGATAAATTCCGATTTTTTTGTACTTAGGCACATTCAAAATTTCATTCGTAGGTACAAATATAGAACATTTTCTACGCAATGTTGATTAATGAGGCCCCAGGACTCTGCGATACTGCATAAAGCCGGGTACACACGATAATCAGGCTAAATTTGGACCGATTTTCCCCTTACGTCAATCCTAGGTAATGCCCCGATTGTCTTCGTGGTTGCATCGTTTATCATATCAGATTTTCCTGTGATGCCCAGTGTGTTAAGAGTGTCTGAATCTGCTTAAAAGCATGTTGGGCCGCTCTGATCGCAAATCGTTGATTTTTCTGATCAAAAATCTTGTTGTGTGAGGGAAACCCAAACACGCACACATATGCTGTAGAAAGCGAGCTGATGAAAGATGAAACCATAACAACTACAGTAATTGTACAGCAAACACAGTCCAAAGTGAGATGAACATCAGATATGTAAAAAAGCAGTCCATTGTATCAATGCCATTTCTTAATGCCCGTTGTTTGCCTTTTGACCACATGGCAGCACTCCATACACTTTATGAATAAAAGTGTTAAACATGATGATAAAAAATAGACAATTTGTGGTTTCTCACATTTTGAAAATGTGATAAGATTTAAAAATCTTTTAGAGTGACCCTAGCTTTAGGTTTATGTGCAGATAATGAAAGTATAAGGAGGTGCTTATTGGAAACACAGACGTATTAGCAGGTGGAAGCACTGGTGGAAGTTAATCATGATATGATATGGTCGCAACAAAACTTCTAAAAAGAGGAACGCTACATCACATCCTTTAAGATTATTCATACTTCAATTCTGTGTGGAGTCCTGATTACCTTGTTTCATGTTTTTGTGTTAATAAATGCTGCACTTGGATCCGCTGCCTGCCTCTCTCCAACGTTACAATAACCTTAGCAAACCTGTGTGTCATCAGCAGATTTAGCACTGTTAATGTACATTTTAATTGAGTTTTAAAAGGAAAGGTTTTCACTCTCTGAATGAAGTCATGGCTGATGACTTACAGGTTTGTTAAGGTTATTGTAACATTGGAGAGAAGCAGGCAGAGGATCCAAGTGCAGCATTTATTAACACAAAAACATGAAACAAGGTAATCCAGATAAAAGGAGACACAGAAACCAAACCATTTCATCCAACAAAGACTGGCCAAGGACAAGTGAAACACTAGGGCTATTTATAAACAGGGTTGAACAGAATAGAGGGTATGCATTGACGTCACTTTTCGACGTGACCACGCCGGAGCACACCCTGTTGAGTGGCAAACATTCAACAAAATGGCTGGTTTTCATAGCCACTGCAGCAAAAATGCCAGTAAAACTGACTATTACCAGCTTAAATTGAATTTAGTTGGACTTGTGCAAGATGTGAACAATACTTAGTTACATTAGTTACATTTTCCAAGCATCTGTGCTTTATTAGGGTGTTTGTATTGGGAAAAACATTACTTCACTACTGTCTAAACCATAGAATTAAACTGTGTATTCTTTAATATTGCATATTGCAATTTATATAATACCTAATTACATTAAAATTGTGTACTTTCACTTGAATAAAAGTGTGTTAATGTACTTAAATATTAAATGTAAAACAAAAACTTGTATTTATGAAATGTAATAAGGTAAAAATTATGATAATATGCTTTGGAATGTATGTTTACCAAAGAAAAACGCAGATAAAATACAAATACTTTGAAGTAGAAAGTAAAACCTCTGCTTGATAGTGACCCTAGCAACTTATCAATCCACCTGTGGTCTGTGGACGTTGGCATGAAAGATCCATTTACTTCTCCTTTCGGTGTCTTTTGGCAGTCTGTAAAACGATAGCTCCGAATTCTTGTTAATTTGTTAGTACATCGCACAACAGCTTTTTCCCGTGTTTTCGCTGATTTCACACTGAACTCAAATTCTGCCGCTCACTGTTTTGCCACTCAGTGGGATTAACCGCAGTCACTTTCGCCGAAGGTGACGTCACGTGCATACCCTCTATAACAAGACACGTCTTGAGAGACAATCAACAGGGAACCAATGAACAAAAGAACTACAAAGACTACAAAACATGGCAGACTGAACAGAACTTCAAAATAAGAGACATGAGGAGGGAAACACAGAATAAGATCATTACAGTTATCATGTGCCTGCATTTTATCAGGCAGTTTGATCAATAAAAACTCACTTGCTACATTTTGGGCTTTATCAACATTTTGAAAATTAACATGTTCGCAATGATTTTTCTGATGATAAAAAATTAAAACAATATTGGAGATATTATGAATATTTAATTGTGCGTATTAAGATTCCTTGAGTACTTATGATTTGACTAGTTTCTTAATTTTTTTTGTCTAATGACTGGCAAGGTTGCTAACTAGTAGCTCTTTCAGTTGGTGGAATTTGCAGGATAATTTGTTTTCCTGCTAAAAATACAGGTTCTCAGACAGGATGAATTGTGTCTTCAAGTAGATTTAGAGGATCATCAGGAGAAACAGCTTCATCATGTTTAGCCGTGTGACCCTCTTCTTCCTCCTTAAGAAGGTTATGGAGAGCTGCAGAAATCACTACAACAACTCAGCTGAAGAGCTTTGGCCTCCGACGAATACAAGACTTGTTGATACAACAAAAGAGTTATTTTCACACTTCCTTAGCCTTTTCTGTATTCCACACAAGCATCAAAATAATAGTTATTCAATTATGTATACAATTTTAATGTATGATAATAAATGGATGGTACAGGTACACACTGCCTTGTAGACATGCCTCACAAAATAATTGCTTACATTAGGATCTGGCATTACTGTGCTGATGTGATGCAAGAATTCACAACTGTCTCATTTTCATATGCCAAACTTCCCAATAAATGTCCAATGTATTTGAAATGCACCAACTCAAAATACATCTTACAAAATAGTCGTGCAGCTCCTTACTTATGGAACTCATTACCACTGGATTAATATCTTTTAAATCTCGCCTCAAGACTTGTATTTTTAGACAGGCTTGTACTGCATGTGATTGTTGTTATGCTTTTATTAAGTCTTTCTAGGCTGTATTAAAGGGATAGTTCACTCAAAAATGAAAATTCTGTCATCATTTACTAACTCTCCTGTTGTTTCAAACCTGTATACAGGTGCTGGTCATATAATTATAGTATCTTCTTTGATCTATATAGGCCTATGTATAATAATAATAATAAAACTACAGTAATTTTGGTCATCATTTTGAACATATTATTAGGAGAAAAATATCAACTCTACCTGTTTTTGAAAGACAATTTTAAAATCCTACGTTTGTTACCATACCAGGCAACATGGCAAAGGAGTTGAGAGTTTAATTTTGAGAGAGAAGATGGCAGGGGCTAGCCTGGTCCAACCAAACTCTCGTACATTCATTTCATTTGTACAGAGAGTCTGGCCACGCTCCATTGCAAAGCGTTACTTCCGTTAAGGAGGGTCCGCTGTTGACGTTTAAAGCTATTGGATCTGCCCAGAGTCACTCTGAATCTGCCATAACCAATCGCTAACATTTGGTCGTGACGTATGTCATGGGCCGAAACCGGTCGGAAACAAGTCCGAATGATCAGACCAACAAAACAACAACCAACAACGGACCGAATAGCTTTTCTCACGTCTTTCTCCGCTGCCATTACTGAACTACAACTCAAACTGACGCACGACCTCAACGGCATCGTTCTTAGCCACCCCCCTCTGTTCGCTGATTGGACCTGCAGATTTTTGCAGGAGAAAATGAAACTCTACACAGCAGTCCCAGACGTTGTACTGAAGCGAAATTAAAATTAAGCGGAAGCACGTAGGAGGGCGGAGCCAGGCTAGGCAGTGGCATCATGCCCCAATGCTGTAATCGACATTTTTCATATTATTATTTATCTAATTGCATTGAAAGCATATTTTTAAGCGTCATGAAACCCGGCTGTTTCTGCAGTCTACCTCACTATCATTTTGAAAAATGCAACTTAAATGGGCGTGGACGCTGTGAGAAGAACGGCGAGGAGTGAGCGGGGCACAAATATTAAGATTTAATTTTAAAATAGTATTACAGCAAAAATTAATCTGAATATCATGGGCCCGTAGACACTGCATATAAATTTGGTTGTCACTTCATCTTTTTATACTTAATCCTGTTCTGTACACACACAGTTCAGTAATTTACAGGACTGACAACCACATTCTACAACCGAATTAACTTTAAACGTGCACCATAGACATGACAGGTCTTTCTTCTGAATAAATAAATGCCAAGAAAGGGGAAAAGTCTTGTTCCGTACAGACATGAAACAAACATTTACGGGATTCACTCCTACAATTAAATGTTTGTCACTCCCGAAAGTTTGCAGTGTGTACGAGGCCATTTCAACAAAGGTCAAGTAAAACTGTTATTGTTGAAATAATAGCGCGTTTGAAGATAAGGAAAAGTCCTCAGGACATGGTACCTCAAAACAAGATCCAAGTCCACCTGCCTCCCTGTTGCTTTCCCGTGCAAATTCATAGTTGATGGTGAGTTTAACCCAGACAGCATCACGGGGAAAATATAAATAAAACATATTTAACAGAGTGTGCGTCATGGCACACTAACATTTTACTTTACTATACAGAACCTTATCCAAGTTTGATTGTCCTTAGCCCCAGACCGGCTGACCTGGCCGCACGGAGCACACACACGCGCGCGCACACACACACACACACACAAAAGCGAAACGTCTTCGCACTGGATAAGAACACGCTATCTCATAAATAATAATGAGACACCGACACTCATCGATGTGCTATAGTAATTTGACACGTAACAGCCCGTGACGTTGACATGATATGGAGTTTAAACCAGGAAGACAAAAATATCACAAAAAAGCTAAAAATGTACTAGTTTTTCCTAATGTTAAAATTAACAGATGCTAACATTGTGTTCTATGATGTGTAACACAACTAACTCTGTTATCATCTAAAAAAAATGTTGGTTAGTGTTTCATGACGCTTTAAAAACTAGCCTATAAACATATTACTAACATGTTACAATAAGGTTAATTAAATTCAATTCAATTTAATTTAATTTATATAGTGCTTTTGACAATTGTTAATTGTTTTCAAAGCAGCTTTACATGAGTAGATGTAGGTGAAAACACAGAATAATCCATAGATAATATAAGAAGTAGAATACAGCAGCTAAGAATAAACCGTACAAGCGAGCGTAGTAATAATGTTAAGTTAAGGCAATGTTGGCTGACTCTCTCGGGGATGAAAAAACCCCTAGGAGAAAAACCCTGTGGGAAAAACTCCTAGAAGGACAAAAACCCTTGGTAGAGATTAATATATATATTTATAAACACGGTAGGGATAGGAAGCTCAGCTGGTAAGCGGATTAAACTGGTTCAGCCGGTGGTCGTTGGCCGCGTATTGGCTGGGCATCACGTTGAAGGACAGCCAGTATATCATTGGTGCGATGACCTTAACGGCAGCCGGAACTGGGTCTGTTTGTCTCATTGTCCTCGGGGTCAAAAGTGACAAGATAAAAACCACTATTTTCTGTTACAAACTTTTACATAGCATCTTTAGGTTATAAAAACATTAAAAATTCAAATCCATAACTTGATTTTTAAAGATTTATTATAAAAACAAAAAAAATTCCACAAAATGCAATAAATACATGAGTTTTTTTTTCAAAATGCTATAAATCTATTCAATCAATGTATAAATGTGCATTCATCTTTGCCATGATGTATTCATTTAGTTGACTAGTGGTATACACAGATAAAAAATAAACATTAATGGCATTAATCTAAACACTTACTTTGTTATATAATGAACACTGTCATTTCTGCGGTTATACTTGACACTGTCGCTTAACATTTTTCAAAGCGATCCGCTGTAAAATGTTTTGGTCCTGCTCGATTTTCGTTGACTTTGAGTAAAATAATGTAAAGTTTTTCATAAGATCCCCTGGGGTCAATGTGTTAGAATCACATAAACTTCACAGATGCTGTCGGGAGAACAAGCACCCGTCTCCCGAGTGCCTATGCATAAAATATTGGATGTTGATGACTTACAATCTTTCCCTTCACAGAAAACAACCACAGGCTTATCAATGCAATTAAAGTATTATTTTGCTTTTGTTTGTTTGTGTCAGGATTCGAGATGCGGAAGAACCCAAGCACGGACGTTGATATACAACACTAGACTTTATTAACAAAACAAGGTAAAAAATAGGAAAACAAAACCCACGAGCAAACAGAACAGGGTAAACACAAATCTAACAAGACAACACTAAACACTATAACTTAAACAAAACACTAAACATAAACTGGAACACAAGATAATTACTGCAGAACTCACAGATAAACTCTTACACGAACAGAGTAACAATGACGAACCCTCACTGGACAACAAACACAAGGACTCTTAAATAGGGAGAAAATAAATTACAAACACCTGGAAATAATCACAAGTAAGGGATCGGGGGAAAAGTGACGAGACCCAGGAAATGAGTGGTCAGAATAAACCAATACTAAAACCACGCTTCTCCCACATAAAACATTGTACTGTCAGAGCCCTGCCATGATGACTAGATCTAAATACAAACAAGGATCTGGCAGGATTCTGACAGTACCCCCCCTTCAGGAGCGGATTATAGACGCCTTCAGGGGGGACACTAAACACGAGACACGAGAGACTGACAAACTGAGAACACCCATGAAAACACTACAAGAAACAACAATGCAAACAAGCATACAAATCAAAAACATTTGGATGATTTAATAAAAATAACAAACAGGGAAGGGGGGTGGGGGAAGAACAGGATATATGGGTGGAAGTCCAGAATGCATAAATTTGGGTGAGTAATGAGTTCTGTGTCCATGGGGTAAGTTTGAATACTGTGGCTGCGCAGACGGCTGTTGTGGCTGCGGCCGTGTAGACGGCTGTTGTGGTTGCGCAGACAGCAGCGCTGGCGGCGGGTGCTGCGCTGGTGTCAGTGGCGGCTGTGGCAGGGGCTGCGCTGGCTGTGGCAGAGGCTGCGCCGGCTGAAGTGGCTGGGCTGGCAGAGCAGGAAGCTGTGGCTGGACAGACGAAGGATGTGGTGAAGACGCCACCACTTCTTTCCTCCTCCTCCTCCTGTTCCTGGGTGTGGAAAGTGCAGAGGGGACAACAGGAGTAGGCGTGGGTGAGGCAGATGTGGGAGAAGCCCCCGAGGTCGGAGAGGGGGGAACCGGACTCACCAGCCTTATCGACCCCGTGATGAGACTCCTAGGGGCCGATAGCTGCGGGCAGACAGTCAACTCCTCACCCCGGGACCTTTGCTGTTGGTCGAGACGGTCCAACAGCCAGGAGGTATCTGTTGATCATTTGGTCCGAAAAGCAAGCCCTTCTGTCCAGGACCTTCTGGACATAACTCTGCAGATCACACCGCTTCTGGGGTGGAAAAAACCCAATTCCGGACCGTGACTCCGTGGCATTCCACTAAGCTGAGTCCTCAGGCATAGTCCACTGGGTTCAGTGTTGGCGGGTTCGTACTGTCAGGATTCGGGATGCAGAAGAACCCAAGCGCGGACGTTGATATACAACACTAGACTTTATTAACAAAACAAGGTAAAAAATAAGAAAACAAAACCCACGAGGGGGCAAACAGAACAGGGTAAACACAAATCTAACAAGACAACACTAAACACTATCACTTAAACAAAACACTAAACATAAACTGGAACACAAGATAATTACTGCAGAACTCACAGATAAACTCTTACACCAGCACTGTTGCATCTGGGTTAGTATAATTCATTAATAATGCATTGAATAAAGGCGCTAGAGAGCACTGTTCGTTTGAATGCAAAATACAATTCCACCACTAGATGGGGGGTAAATCCTACTTATTGCCCCTTTAAGTTAAACAAGCAAAATTATTGTACTTGTGTTTATATTGCTCATAGATTCATATGTATACAGTGCCAGCTACATTTATGTAATCCAAAGTTTTAAAAGCTTTATAATATTTTTTATAATGGTGTAACTATGGAGTAATAACTCCTTTACAAATTGACTAATAACTTATATACAAATTGATTGGTAGGTTGCTTCTACAAATAAAACAGGTTAATTTTACACAAAACACACCACATTGTGAGTCATTTTAAACATGCATGTTATTAATGCCTTATTACATTGTAAATAAATAGTGTTATTGTGTGCCTTACCTACAGTCCTGGAGTAGCCTATCATACAGTAAGCGTTGGCAACGTATTAATAAACAAGATCATTATTGTGCATTTATTGTAGGAATCTGTTATTAGTTACTCACTCTTATATAAAGTCCCAGATTTATATGACTTTCTTTATTCAGCTGAATACAACGTTTTCAAAAATAAAGCACACAATTAAACCAATAAGGACCTAAAATGTAAAAAAAAAGCACATAAATCAAAATAAATCAAGCCACACCACAGATCTTATAGTAAGCTAACTAAGATTCATTCACTCACCTGCTTGCTTCACATCTGACACATGTAACCAAAATGACTCCAGTGGGTTAATAAATATATTTTGTTTTAAAACAGTATTCACGTGTAAGAGAAAAAATAACGTTTTAACATATTTTATAAAATATTTGGTTTATACATTATAAAAAGTTTAAATTTATTAACATTACTAAATGCTTTAGCTAAAAATAAGGACATCATTTTCCAGCCCAACCTAAGATCATGATCGTTCTTCATCTGTCTTGTCACTCATAGAGTATTAAGGTTATAGGCATCAGGAGAGAGGCTAGTAAAGGTTGGCTAACACCGAGTAAACCTCGAAATTGAACCTCGCAGGGTCATTTTGCAGCAGAATCAATTCGCACCTGTCTTTATGTTGAATGGGATTTCCTTTGGCTTCCAATCAGTTGATTAAAAGCATTGACCGGGCTGTCAAGTGTTCAGAGTTAGATACCAGACTCCTGCTGGACTTCTGAAGATGCATATCCATGACTTTAAAGATCAACAGACTCTATACATCAAGAAAACCACAGAGACGTTCATCTGACCTGATTAATGTCAGTAATGTTCATTAAATCATCAGAAATCTATCATCCACCCTCTTACATGTAAGTGATGTTGGGTGTGCTGTTGTGGTTCAGATTGTTTGATCTCTGGATTAAGCAGAGTAGCAGACCATGAGGTATTGTGTGCATGTGCAAAACACTAAACAACAAATTACTCCATGTGTGTTGTCCCTGTAATGAGTTGATGGCTTTGGTCTAAGGGGGTAACATATAATGATTTTTACCAGCTGTGGTTGTCTGGCATGTGACCCTGATTTTGGCAAATAGGATCTATTGCTCTGACCTTGTCTAGAGTGAGACTGAAACAGCATAAACATTTTACACTAAACCACAAGTGAAAGAACCACTTCAGTTAAATGTGGGGGGAGAGAGAGAGATAGCACACCCGAAGCAAAATATACAGACATACAATCAGTGTTGCCAGATTGGACTAAAGATTTTTAGCCCAACCACAGCTTTGAACCTGCACAATCTGGCAACATAAGCATTTAAAGTATTTCTAGGTCAGCACTGTCCTTCAATAACACACTGTAAAAAAAATCTGTGGAAAATACAGTATTACTGGAACCTAGTTCCCAGTAACTTACTGTAAATTTTACATTTATGTTATTTACTGGCAACAGAGTTAAATGAACATGAAACATTTTCAGTCTTTATCTTCTACAGTAAGTTACTGGCAACCAGCTGCATAATTACAGCAATTTTTTACAGTGCACTGTAAAAAATAGCTGTGATTATGAAACTGGTTGCCATTAACTTACTGTAGAAGATAAAGACTGAAAATGTTTCATGTTCATTTAACTTTGAACAAACTGATGCCAGTAAATAACATAGATGTAAAATCTACAGTTAGTTACTGGTAATTTATACAGAATTTTTTTACAGTGTAACATTTATCAAATTTCACCAAATTTCACCATGTGTTGCGTGGATGATGTCATGGATGTGACAAAGAATACAGGACACATGAAAACTACTTCTGTAAACGTGGAACATGGACACAGCTTTGTTGAAAGAGTTAGTAATCTTTGATTGACTCAAACAGTCTGTAGAAATTCTGAAATGAAAGAGGTTGTGTTAGTTTCACTTCACTTTTTTATTTTTATAATGTTTTTGACCTTTGTCAAATTTTTCTAAAAGGGTTTGTCCACAATGACCAAAAACAGTACAATCTGAACAATGATGTAAATGGACAATCCCTTTATGTCATTTATTTGCAGACATATAGTACTATTACTGTATTTCAGGGGCAATTATTCATTATAGAAAGATTCAGAATTTTCAGAATTACATTTAGTTTGAAAAGTTTGAACAGAGAGTAAAAATTAAAATTCCCAGATGAGTCGGTGATCAGATGATCAGACTAAAGAGGTGGTGCCCTGTAGGGTGGGGGCTTTATCATTAACATACTGTTTTACTTTCCTCTGATTTTATTTTAATTTGTGTAATTACTGGGTTATTTTACTACCATACGAGCTTGGTTTCCTTTCCAAATCTGTTTTTGATTGGTTCATAGCTTGTCTAAAACAAAAGTTATGGTTATCTGAAGTCAGCTAATTGCTGTGATTTTCAGGAAAAACATGTTTAAAGAGAAGCAATGAAAATTAAAGCAACAATCAATTATTTCAAGTCACTTTGCTGTGATAAAATACTTATTTTAGTCACTATATATGTGACACAAAATTGTCACTTTGACCATAAGGAACACACAACACTTCAATTAAAATGTATTTATATAACGCATTTAACAAATGTTTATTTGTTCCAAAGCAGCTTAACATTAATAAAAACAGCAAAGTACAGCGGCTAAAATGAAATAGTACTAGCGAGCTAGGAATGATGTAACATATAAGGGAATTCTAAGTTAAGCTAATGTCAGCTGACTCACTATGGGAGTTGAAAAAACTCCTGAGATAAAAACCCTGTGGACAAAAAGTCCTTGGGAGAAAAAACCTTGAGAGAGCCACACATAGCTGATCCCATTGAAGATATACTATTCATGAATATCAGCCGACGTCACTCACATCTAAAACTTATCTTCCGCCATTTTGAGTACCTACACTGTAAAAAATAGTTTGCTGCCTTAACATTTTTTGTTAAATAAACTCAGATTTACAAGTCATGTCAACAGAGATGAGTCAACTTAATTTTTTAAGTTATAACAACCTTTAGTTACAACAACTCATCTCTAGTCAAGATAAATAATAATAAGTTGAGTTTACTTGTAAATCCCAGTTGATTCAACAAAAATTTTTAAGGCAGCAAAGTATTTTTACAGTGTAAAGTGGTTTCAAAAGAACTAAAAGCTATGCCTTCAATATGTTGTGTGCATCAAAATCCTTATTTTTACAACACTAAGAAGGCTCGACACAACATGATAAATTTTCTTCTCAGTATCACCTGTGTGTCTACACATGAACTCGAACATTGAGAACATTGTTTGTGTACACAGAGTTTACTAAAAAGAAGGTTTTGAACAACTGACTTTAGTTGTTTTGGTGTCCGCTCACCGCCATCTTGCCAGTCAAGGTGTATCGATCTCCGAAAGCGACGTAAGGAGAGAGGAGAGTAAAGATGGATATCTCCTAAAGAATAGTTCCATATAAATGCACGGATAATTTGTTGTTTTGTCGCAAGTGAAAAACAATATTGACATTCTAGTTGAAAAAGGAGCCTCATATGAGATTCATTCATTCGCATTCGGAAATCGATTATGTACGTCTGGCAGAGATGACGAGCGGACAACATAAGAGCAGGGGCGGAGCCAGACATTGTAGACATTGGGGGCTTAGCCCAAATCTAGGGGTTTCAAAGCTTGGTCCCCTGTTGATATTTTTTCTCCATTTACGGCAGCTTTATAAACTATTTTTTAATCTAAGTGTTCTCTGTATTGTCCCGTGTTGGGTGTAACTAGTTACTAAGTAATTTGTTACTGTAATTTAATTACTTGAAAAAGTAATGTAAGGGATTACTCTTATTTTTCTTGTAATCGAATTACAGTTACTTCTGATGTAACTAAATACTGTCTATGGACTGTAGAACAATTATGTATACTATAATAAATAGTGGATTTAACATGGTTTTAGTTTACAATTCTCACTATTAACTGGTTGATTATTAGCATTAATATTACTGAGATGTTGACTGTTTTTTAGTAGGCCTACTTAAATAGCACATATTAATGCCTGATTCTGCTAAACCTTATTCTACACCCTTAACCCTCCCCATTTATACAAATACTTAAAATAAACAACTACTTTAGTATTAATAAGCAGTAGTTGGAGTATATTGAGGCAAAGGTAGTTAATAGTTAATTAATAGAGAGAAATGAACCCTAAAGTGGGACCAGAATAATTGATGTACTTTTATATATTGTTTCTTCGAGCCATTTCAAGCCTATCCTTGTATCATGTACTAAATAGGATTTAGAAAGTAATTCATAATAATTAAATACTTTTTGGAGTAATTTGTAAAGTAATTTAATTACATGATTGAAGATGTAATTAGTAACTAGTAATTAATTACTTTTTTGAGTAACTTACCCAACACTGGTATTGTCATTTTGAAACGGCAACATAACAAATTTTGACAATGATACTTTAACTTCTCTTATCCAAAAATAGGCAAACATGTTTGCTGAAGGCTAATCCAGTAACTATAAAGCTACATAAGAATAACAATTTTTGACTTCATTGATAGAACAATTTCTCACCTGCTTATGGAAGCATTTCTCTCTCTTTCTCTATTTCTGTCTGTCTGTCTGTGATCTCTCTCCACCCTCCTCTCTTCCTATTTGCACTGACAGTTATCACACATAAGGATATTTTAATGTAAGAGATTGGGGATTCACATTTTATAACTGTCTATCAATGTATTTCTGAGGTAAAATCATTGCGAATTTCAAATGCATTTGGACAAAACATACCTAACTAACTATATACTTTCTCACCTTCTTACTTCTATCTGACGTCTTTAAAAATATAAATCGTATATCCATCTATAAAAAGTATATATGCAACAATGAGCAAGTTTTTTCAAAGTTTTAATTCACTGTTATTAAATGTACTTTAAATACAACGTTACCAATGACCAATGAGGCAGACTAGACCAGAGCACCACAGTAAGTTAGACGTTAGCCATGCAGATAATATATCAGTTGACGCTATTTAACAGTATTTACATCACATAACTATAAATATACACTTACAGTAATAACGAAGGCACTGTAATAATAAAGACACTTTGAAAATGCGTTTACTGTGGGGAAATTCAGAATGTTATTTTGCCTTCAGCACGCATCTCTTATTCATTTTCAGTTGAGTGGGGGACCGGAGAGTTAAAGCTGAGTGCCGCCACCTAGCGTCCTGGATGAATTCATTTTACAGATCTGAAAAGATTCGGGGCTTTTGACAAAACATTCGGGGCTCGAGCCCCAAAAGCCACCCCCCCCCCCGCTCCGCCCCTGCATAAGAGCCAAAGTCAGTTGTACAAAACCTTTCTTTTTAGTAAACTCTGTGTTCACAAACAATGTTCTCAATGCTCGCGTTCATGTGTAGAACTACACTGCACGATTTTTGCCTACTCACACTGTGTGACATGTATCGTTTAAACTCGGGTACGAGAGGCATGTAGACTGTACGATGATGACACGGAAGCTTCGGCAGCAGCGTCACACGTTGCGCAACGTCACCAGCATGCGCTCGTGGTAAACAAATACCGGCGCACTGGTCGTAGCAGCAAACACACTGTGCGGTGATCATGCCGAATTTCTGACACTGCCAGAAAACTATCGTAGGCTATCTTTGGACGCAAGACCGGGAAAACGGCCGTCTTTGAAGCTCTCTCACTGTACGACATAGGACCACCGATGGAGAGCCACGATCACAGAAATCGCGACGATAGTTTCACGATGGCAATCTTTCGACTGGGACAGCCAATTATCGTGCAGTGTATCCCGGGCTTTAAGAAGTACTAAAGATACATTTTTAGTATAATAAGTACAAAATTAGTGTGTGAAAATAAAACACTTTAAATACACTATTGAAGTGTATACTTTTCCACCTGGGGACAGCAGTTGGAAGAACGCATCAGGGATTGAGTAGGCATCACACCCTAACCAAGATATATATTTTTTTAAGTAGCGTTTCTTTTCATTACAGTCGAGGTGCGAAATGTTGTCTTTCGTAGCCATTTACCGTATCCGTAAGAATCATAGACAGTAAAAGATACGAAATACGTAAATCGTAGCAAGCTAGCCAATGCTTGTCAGTAGCCTGCTGGTACTCGGTAGGTACTCAAGATGGCGGCAGGCAACTGGAATGACGTAAAAGGTCACATGACTGATATTCATGAATATATGAAATACTATATTACAATAATGTAAGGGATTTTTTTAATTATTAAATTAAAAGTTAAAGGAAGCGGTTGGTTGTCGCTGGGCTTCGGTGATTCAATAGCAAACAATTATATATATATATATATGTATATATATATATATATATATATATATATATATATATATATATATATGGCTGGGCAGACATCAGCTGGGCATTACAATGATAGGAGGCCAATAGATCAGTGGTGTGATGAGCTTCACTGCAGCAGGAACTGGGTCTGTTAGTCTCAGTGTCCTCGGCTTCGAGGACGAGACAGGGAAAAGAGAAACAAAATCCTATTAGCGTAGGGGCATGTAATGCAAGTGTCACACAGTATGATGTGTGCTCGTTTCGGACAAGCTAACTATTGCAGCATAGATATATTGACTATATGAATTATGTGAATGCTTTGTTAAAGAGACATGTCTGATTCTTCAACATTGTTGGGTAAATAAGTTCAGAGCTTAGGGACTAGATAGGAAAAGGATCTGCCACCTTTAAACACTTTTGATATTCTAGAGATAATTAAATGAATTTGCGACCGCAATGGATTTATGATATTCTTTTAATTTTTTATTTGCTTATAATAATAGTCTTCCATGGTGGATTCATTTACACTAATGTAATTGTGTGTTTTAAGCCAGGTTTCTGTTAAACAGAGCACATACAAGTTTTGGTCTGTAATGATTTCCTTGATAATAGGTTCTTTATTGGTAAGCAATCTACTGCTAAGAAGTTGTTTTCTAATTTTATATTAATTAGATTAACGAATGGTTAAAGCCGATCTGTCATTTTCCTGTTCTTTGACCTGAATAGTCAGACATCACTCTACTGTACATCACTACTATTAAAAACGTACAAATATTTGAACAATATTTTGTTATATTATTTAATCCGCATCTATTCACTTTAATTATATTTTACTGTCACTTTTAGTTAAGTTTTACATTGTTTAAAGTTTAGAATCTAATTTTTTTATTTTTATCAAAGTCAGATAAAAAATATGAATTAGCTTAATAATTGTATGTGCTAATGTAAATACACACATTTAGCACATTATTATATAGTGAAATTATATAGCAATATATTTAAAACAACTTTGCCTAATTTCAGATGGGTACCACTCATTTTATAATATGAGGAGCTGCAATTTGTTTTAACACCTCGTTTTAATGCCGTGGCTATTATGCTATGGGTGAATGATTATTTCATAAAGCAACTTCATCATCATTCATTGCTCTAGGAAATCCACCTCACCCATGGAGGTTAACAGAAAATATCTAGATGCCATGACCGACTCAGCTAGTTATCAATTCAGTACGGCAACTCACAGATGTCATTGTGTGTTAGCATTTATCACACCTCATGCCCATACGATTCATCATGCGTCCACACTTGTCGCTATTCGTTCACTTACCTTGTGCAAGAAGCAGAATATTCCTGTGCTACTTCACGTTGAATACTAAAACACAAGGTTAAACTTACATATTTCTCAGAAGCTTTTTTAAATGTACTGTATGAACGTACAAAGCGTTGAATGTAAACATTTACACATTAACATTATCTCGTAACGGTGTAGATTATCGTAGAAGTATGCAAAAAAAAAAAAAAACAGAGCTCTAGTTTGTGACAGCTGGCCTTGTATCTGCCTCGCTGCTTTCAAAGTGGTTTGCTTTGCTAATGAAGAGAAAGGAAATGTAGCCAATGAAAGATTTCAAAAGCAGTGTGCTGTGATATTACAAGCCCTAAGAGGAAAACCACTCCCTCGGAAAGAGCGCTGGTCACCACTTTTCCAATTAAAGACCCGGAATGAAATCTGTGGCCGTTCTCATTTTACAGTCTTGATGTATAAGAGCTGTCTGTAGCCAGGGGCGGACGCCGTGATTCACTGCGGCCCAGTCGCTTACTGTGGAAGCTCGAAAACAAACCTTTCCTATTCCTTCCTCTTCATATGCCACATATTGCAATGTGTACGAATAGTATAAATAGACTGGGAATGAGCCTGTGGGCAGGAAAGGAAAACAATTGCCGCTGAAATCTCATTTATATGCACCACACTGCCACACTAAATGTTTCATTAGGTTTCAGATTCTAAATGTTTCATAAAATCCTAGTTTGAATCTCGATGGGTTGCGTTTTTAGGACAATGTGTATATTCATTTCAGCTCATAACCTCTGGCTGGTGGCTGCTAATAATCATGCGTTCCAAAAATCTGCAGACTTTGTCTTTATAAAGCAATAAATATAAATGTGCACAAAATATCATACAATTGTTAAATAGTAATTGGTGTTTGCTAAGGTAAGCATCACTCTTTCTATTGCTCTAAGGCCTTTTGAAAAACAAATAACATAAGAGTTAAACTCTGCACTATTAATGCTAGGTACATGAATGATAGCTCACATTATGCAGTTTCTTAGAAATATGTCTGCAATTATTTTCCATTTAAACCTGCCAGAAAGAGAAACTCAACCACCTGCATACTGCTAGCAACACAAAAAACACTCAGAAAATCTTAGCAACTGCATAGCAACCACATTGATTCATTACAAAATTAATTACACACACAATGTTTAAACAAACAAATTAGATACAAAATAATACAAAAAATAAGAGGAGATTGCTACACAATGGACAAAACCAGTGGTGTTTAAAGATCAGGGAAGGAGATCAGGAAGAAGTGGCATGACTTTGCAAACCTCACAAAAAGGAAATGGGCACTGACAACTTACAAAACAGGTCGTGTGGCCAATGACTCCCCCCTTATTACACCAGAAGAATAAGAGGCATTGTCAATACTTGCCTCAGATGGGATTTGGGGTGGTATCGACCTACATGGAGGAGTAGGGATGCATCAACTTGAACCTGAGGCAGGTCCATCATGCTCACAGGAGCAGTCAGGGTCACCTCCCTTTGGCAGACACCTAACACCCAGTCCTCCCAACAGCCCACACATGCCCAAGCAGTGTGAGAATGTATGTGGTTGTAGTCAGGCAGCTGGAGAGGGAGACACTAGATGTCTTAAAACATTAGACAATGTCTTAATGAGGCCAAAGAGAAGGACTTTCAGCTCACTGACCTCAAGAAGACCAAGCTGGCTTTAGAAGAGAGGAGATTGGCACAGGAGGTGATGAGATTTGCAAAGTCCCTCCATTTTAGTGCTAATTAACTTGACAGATTAATTATATAATAATAATAATTATATTATATAATAATTTCCATATTTAGTGGACTCATCCGATTGTGTAAAGTCTTTTGCAGGTTCTGGGGAACAAACAACAAATTAAAATCAATAAAAACTGTTTAAATACAACGTTATAATGTGTTTGTTAACCACTATGCCCTATGAAACTACAGTAGCTTGTACGTTTTCTTATGCATTTAAAAATTTAATGTCTAATGGTTGTTGCATTATATATTTAGTCTTCATGGTGTCTGTGGTGCTGTTTAATAATAAAGTTAATGTATATTATTGGGGCCTATCTATTATAAAGCCTATGCATGTCTATAGGTGCACATTTACTATAAATGGCTTCATCAGGCAGCATCAAAATCCTCTGGCTATGCTTACTGATGTGGCTGTCATTGACAGATACCGTCTGTCATGAGGAGAAATAATCCAACTTGTCAATGTTATTGGGCCTCAGCTGATGCGTGCTACCAGGAGGAATTTTGTCTTGTCCCCTGAAGTACAACTCCGTGCTGCTCCAAGATTTCATGCAACTGTCAGTTTTCTTCTGCTTGGTGAGTACGTACTTTGGACTAAGGCCCCATTTTCAATTCTATTTTATACCCCTATGCCTATTGCCCCTTAAAACATAGTGGAAATGGAAAGGGTTAAAAATATTCCCCCAAGAATTCGGAGACCACTACTACACCATTATACGACATCATACGTCCAATGTCAAAGTAGATGCAATGTTTATTACAAACTTAAAAGATGTCGCCTTCACTTGTAGTCATATAACTGCATCCTGGATTTTTCCGGGATCATTTGATTTTTTTGTCACACTGCCAATGATTTGCCGGCATGCAAGGTCCCAGAAAGACACGTGACCTGTTTAATGTCCTGCCCTATCTTCTGCAGCGTCTGAAGTTTGCATATTATTTATTTCTCTCTCTCTCCAAAAACCACTTGCATGCAGTTTTGTTTATGTTAAGACTATAAAGGAGCGTGTGACGCGCCATTATTTGATCTCAGCTTCAGAGTGGATATTTGACGAGCTCCCTGATCTCTGCTTTAATCCAGTTTTCAGACATTTCTCTTTGTGATTGTAAATATGTCATGGTTCTGCCAGTTTATCCTGTGTTTAATCTAGTCTTGTGGCAGAATCATGACATGCCCATGTTCTGTGTGGGATCACGTGGTCTGAGTATTGGTTTTACTAGACCACAGCCGTTTCTCAATACCAAGTACGCCAAACTCGGACTTGTGTCCTTCGTAGTTCGAACTTGCAAGTTCAGACTCAGAAGAACGAACTTCTGACGCGAAATGCATTCTGGGAAACTTCGCTGTCATAAGTCCACACAAGTCTCCTCCGATGCATCCTCGATAAAATGGGCGGATCAAGAACACATCCGGGGATTTTATGTGAACTTGGGCTTGATGCGAACTTTGAATTGGAACAGTACTTGGGCTGCGACCGATGACGTTTCACAAGTCCACAAGAACGCAAGTACAGACAAGAACGCATATTGAGAAACGCCTCACGTGTTCCCGGTATTTTGTCACTTTTACCTCGCTCCCTTGTCACCCTCATTGGTTTATTCATGTCACCTGTTGTCTTCATTAGTTCTCCCCTATTTAAGGTCCCTGTGTTTGTTAGTTGGTGCCTGTTCATTGTTGTGTTATGTGTGACTCCATGCCTTTTTTCCATACCTTGTTAAATCAGTGTGAGTACTTTGTCTGTTTAGTCTAGTTTTCCAGTGTTTGTGTTTAATCCAGTTATTGTTTCATCGTTACTCAGTTTTGTGTTTTTATTATCCTGGTTATGTTATTTTGCCCCCTCGTGGGTTGTTTATTTGTGTTCTCTGTCATAATAAATCCCTATTTTTGATATCTCCATGTCTTGCGTTTGGGTTCTATTAAACGTATTGTGACAAAATATGCTTTTAAAATGTCTGTTTTGAGGGGCTGAACGATATATCTTGTTGGGATGATGCACGGGCATTTCTGTTTATTATAAGCTCAAATTAGCTCATGCCACGCTATTCTTTTAAGTTGCTGAATGATCTCCGCTTCAGTGCAGAAGGTGACGAGCTAACTTACCTGATATCTGCTTTAGTCCAGTTTTCTGACATTTCTCGTTGTGAATGTTGATCTCCATGTAACGTTAAATCTCTCATTTTAAAGAGTTGAACAAACTTTATGCCATGACATGTGCGTCCTTACTACGGCAAGCGCTTCATTGTTTCCTGAAAACTGCTTCAATCTAGTTTGCTGACATTTCTCGTTGTGAAAGTTGATATGCATGTAAATATCTTGTTTTAAAGAGCTGAACCATAACTTTTGTTGTGATGTTGCTAGGACACGCCCATTACGGCATTGTTTCGGCTTCTTGTTCACACAGAGGGTTTTCCGTGTATCTTACTAGGTCCTCTTTGCGGCAACAATCCCAGAAGATTTACGGGACGTGTTTGCGTTCACACAGCAGCTTGTCTGGCATTTTTACGGGTATTTTCTGGGACCAAAGGTCTGTGTGAATGGGGTTTAAGTTTAATTACAACCTAAAAATTGGCCCTGGAAGCCCAAAAGCAGCATACCACACATCCCTCTATTGGCGATTAAGGGTGCTCTGCCTCGCAGTCTATTCACGTTCTGGTTTCCCTGGTCTGTTCGCAATCGAGTAGACTGGCAATCTACTTTGGCAATCTAAAGCAGGGGAACCGAGACGTGATCAGGCCGGGGAACCGGGACGCGTTCAATCATGGGGAACCGGGACACGATCAAGCTCTGGGGGTTACATGTTGCTGTACTATTCTGCAATCAGTAACTTTAAAAATGTTTGCAAACATTTCTTTAAATTACAAGACCGTAAATATGCAGCCCAGTCCTAGGGCTACGTACCTATAGTCATGTAATTTTTTAAATTCTTTTTTCATGATCGTATCACAAATTTTGTTTATGTGTCATGGTCACGTATTGGTTACTCCACTGTTTTGTCCTATTTTCTTACCATTGTCGCTTCGTTTTAGGATTAGATTTACATTAAATGGCATCCTTACCAAAACCCAACTGTAACCCTTACGTCAGGCAATGGTTAAAACATTTTATATAAAAAAAAATCTGAAAAAAGTATAAACCAATACTTAAAGTGACATCCTAACGCAAACACCAAATCTAACCCTAAACCCAAGCGACAATGGTTTGAAAATAGGCAAAAGCAGTTGAGTAGGGGTAAGGGGTAGAAATGGAATTAGGGTAGAAATGGAATAAGGCCTAAGTAAGGCATCTGTGTTCAAGAGCTGTACAAGCGGGCACATATAGGGGACAGTTGTTGTCTAGGCTTGTAACCTGAGAGCTGCTGGTTCAAGGCACCTTAACCCCAGTTGCTCCCCAGGTGCTGTAGGGATTGATGCCCACTGCTCCAGGTGTTTGCGTGGTCACGACTTGCAGTGTGTGTGTGTTTACTACTCCCTGGGATGGCTTAAATGCAAAGGTCACATTTCAAACATGTGCTCCATATTTGACAAACATGTCACTTTTATATGCATTGCTTCCACTTGCTGCTAAACAGATTATATTTCCAGCATCAAGACAGGCCATCTTAGACATACAAGAGTATTTTTATCACATCACCAGGTACCACAAGTCAGCAGAGTGATTGATGACACTCTAACCCCCATCATTACACCATCTGTGGTTGGCCACGTATATATATATATATATATATATATATATATATATATAAAGGTTATGCAGCAATCAACTGCCAGGTGATCTGTGGCCATAGGGGTTAGATCACAAATATTGCGGTTTGGCCAGGAAGCACACATGACTGCTTTGTTTTTGCCAACTCGAGAGGCCCAAAATTCAGATGGACAGTGGAGGCTGCTTGTGGTTATCCACCGAAGGCATATCTTTCACCCCCTGTTGCTAATTCTTCCAATAACAGGGAAAAAGATTTCAATGAGGCTCATCGAGCATTTTTCAAGTCCTGTGGCTGTCTTTTGTTTGCTCCACAAAAATGCAATGCAGTAATAACAGTAACTGTTATGCTGCACAACATTGCAGTGTGGGCGAGGATGCCCTTGGTCATCACGGAGGACGATTATTAAGTGGAGGAAGAGGACGAAAATGACATAACACATCATGATGACCAACCAAGACATGTTCAATACATTGCCATTTCTGTGCAAGTCCTTGACATGTCTGTAAAGGACACTAGCCATTCCCCTGTTTAATATAACAACTGAACTCTTGTTACAATGTCCATATACACCAGTGTATTTTTATTCGTACTTTAATTTGTGTTTAGTCATTTAATTTTAATAGTATTTGTTTGTCAATAGTATTAAATTTATTTACAAACCAATACACAAACAAATGTATAAACTAATAAAGAAATATAGGCTACTGGGGTAAAGTTTATGTACAATTTGCCTGTTATCCTGCAGGTGAAATACCTTTTGGGAAACGCAGCACTGAGCCGTTCCAGTATGGTGGATGGCTCACATATTTTGGCCCATAGAAATGGCTGCTAATGAGGCATCTATGTCTGTATATATCTATGACTTTTTGCATGAGCATCATTGTTGTCTTTATGGATTTCCCAATACATCTATTTTTCTGTGGCATTATAGTATGTTTCCAACAGTAGTATTTTGCAAAATGAATGATTTCATGGTGAATAATAACACAGGGTCATATTAATTCTTCACAGAGATATTAAACAGGCCAATTAATGGGAAATTGTAAGTAGTTAGTGATTAACTCTGAGGATTAATAAAGACACTTGCACATTAAAGCTAAGCTGACCCATTTAGACTCTTTCTAATAAATGAGCATTAGGCTTGGGTCACAGTGAGCTGCTATTGAGATAACAGGAGCTCGATGAGGAGAGGACATTTTGTGTTTAACTGAACAAATAGAGGCTGTCGGGTCATCTGTACATCAGTTTATTTCTACACTTGCTGTCACAGAACACATTAACCAGCATTTAAAATACATCAGTATATCTAAATTAGATCATGATTAAAATGATGTACTGTTAAAATTTTTACTGTAGGGTACCGTGGTGCATTGATGATATTAGATGCAATTACTGTAATGTGTATATATTGTATATGTTATCACACCACACCACATGCTTTTCACAGGTGTTGATTATTTTTCTATAAAAAAAAACACACACCTAACATGGCAATGTCTTAAAGGGGCCATGGCACAAGACTTTTTTTAAGATGTCAAATAAATCTTTAGTGTCCACAGAGCACAAATGTGAAGTTTTCGCTCAAAATTCCATATAAATAATTTATTATCACATGTTAAAATTGACACTTTGTAGGTGTGTGCAAAAATGTGCCGTTTTGGGGGTGTCCTTTAAAATCCAAATGAGCGAATGAAGTGCAAACACTGATCACAATGATGGTGGTTTGTTGCAATTAAAACTCAATTGTGCTTTTCTCTGCACTAAATGGCAGTGCTGTGGTTGGATAGTGCAGATTAAGGGGTGGTATTATTATAATTAGAGCTCTTTATGACATCATAAAGAGAGCCAAATTTCAACGACCTATTTTTAATGTGCTTGCAGAGAATGGTTTACCAAAACTAAGTTACTGGGTTGATCTTTTTCAAATTTTCTACGTTGATAGAAGCACTGGCCCAATCATAGCACTTAAACATGGAAAAAGTCAGATTTTCATGCCATGGCCCCTTTAAAATATCCACCAGAGCAATGTTTGTGGTAACTGTGGTATAAGAGGAATAATTGACTCCGGTCCTGTGAATTATGTGCACTCGCGTAATGCCGCGTTAACACCTTGGGTGTGCAGTATTTTTTAAATATTTCAATGGCACGTTGTCAATTATTCCTTACATATTTGATATTTAAAACTCTAAATTCTGACTGTCTGATCTGTGTAAAGAAAATCACATGCGTTTGTGTATAGGCTACTAAAATAAATGTGCTATTGATGTGTACTATTTATATTTTTGTTTGCATGTTTGCATTAGCATGATTTTTTTGTTGACATTATATTTTAAATAGTTTTAATTAAATTATACAATTACCCAGGTGGAGTTGTCTGCAGCTCTTCAATATATAATTTTTAGATTATAGTTCACTATATTTTGGGATGATGATGAGACTGCATGTCTTGGCCCTTTACTAGCACGCGCACACACAGACTGTTCATTTATATTCACCACAAAGACAATAAAATGCTAATGAAAATGTTGGGCTTAAGTCAGTGCAGTGAAGTGTAATGTTTATTAACAACATAGAACTCATTTCATATAATACTGTACAACAAAAATACAAATGAATTCTTGGGTGATGTGATGTTTGGACTCATTTAGCACAGTGCCAAAGCTGGAGGTGGTTTGGAAGGAAAATAATATGAATATTATCAGCAGCATTTGTGTGCAGGATGACTCATTGTGTTTGTGTGTTTGTCTGGGCTGTTATCCCAGACTGAGCTACTGTAGTAAAAATGAAAACAGGGATCTTTTCACTAATGGACTATCAAATAATGCAATGCTGAATATCACGTTTCTTGGCCCATCTATGCATAATAATGCCACAAACAGCCCTCATAAAATATAATGATATTATATATTATGGGGTGATTTTCCAATAAAGGCTTGAGTTTAGTCCAAGACTAAAATGCTTGTTTGTGTTGTCATTACTGAAATCAGCTCACACTGACATATCTTAAAATATATTTGTGCAAATGCTTTTCCAGGATGATAATACAAGAGAGTTTCATCAATAAGGTAAATTCAGATGAATGAACAGCACAAGCAGGTGTAGTCTTGACGCGTTAAAACGTGCAGATAAGGGATGTGCTGGAATATGTGCTGGGTAATTACAGTATGTGATGCTGTGCAGGTGGTGGTGATTAAAACTCGGTGACGGTGAAAAAAACAGCATCAAACCAGCATGGACCAGCATGGGAATAATGCTGGTCTATGCTGGTTTAGTTGGTGGTCACCAGCATACCAGCACCAAAACACAACATATGCTGGTATGACCAGCATGGGATGCTGGTGCTAATGCTGGTTTAGCTGGTGCTAATGCTGGTGCTGGTTTGATGCTGGTTTAGTTGGTGTTCACTAGCAAACCAGCACCAAAACACAACATATGCTGGTCTTGCTGGTATGCTGTTTTTTTCAGCAGGGATGATGCTTGAGTGAGGGTGGAGCCTGGCGTTTGAATGACAGAATGTTTGTAAAAACTATAATATAACTAAGGCTTAGTCCTGGCTTAATCTAAACCCTATCTGAGAAACTGCCCCATTATGGTTTATGTTAAAAAAAACTTACTCCATAATCCAATTTACCAAGATACTCAATACTCCACTCCAAACCTTTTTTTTTTTTACATAAATCCCACTAAATATTGAAACACACAAGTGCACCAGTGCAGTGTTTCTCAACTTCCTGTTTTAGAAACTGTATAAAAATAATATTAGCCTATAAAAAATGTAAAAAACTATCAGCCCTCATCAAGGCTTTCATACAAATAAAGTCATACAAATTCATTAAAAAATCAATTATTTTTCATTTTCTCAAAACTAGCTGTTATGAAGTTTAATCCTTAATTTACTGCAAAGCTCAGTCATGCCCAAGCCTAAGAAAACAAACAAGTAACTAAGTTTGTCATTCAAGCTTAACATGACTAATGAATTGAACACATTATTCTGTAGTTTTCTTTGGACTTTTGATGTTTTGGTGCTGACTTAGGTCATAATATTATAAAAACCAACAAACTATAGTCCGACAAACGTAACCAACAAACTATAATCCTTCACATATGTGCTGTTTTAGAGGAAAGAGAGGACAGTGTAATTTCACAGTGTAATTTGTCCCTGGTCCTTGAAGTGTTTTGGGTCAATAATGTCATTGCTATAGCACTCTATCCAAAAAGCCATCACTTACTAAAACTAATGCTTTAACTAATGCTAGACTCAGCAATATACTGCCTGGCAAGACGTCACAATGAATAGAGGAAACGTGACTTTTGGAGCACACTGTGTGTAATGTGGTGAATGCATTATTATGTCTCCCATCTGAGACTTGATCAGGGGTGCGTTTCCCTAAAATGCTGTTAGCCAAATATGTTTCTCAAGTTCTATTGTTTTTCAGCATGCGTAGTTTAAAGAAACACGTCCACATTTTGGGAATTTAGCTTATTCACCATATCCCCCAGAGTTAGATAAGTCCATACATACCTTTCTCATATCCATGCGTGCTGTAACTCTGACTGACGCAGCCCCCGTTAGCTTAGCTTAGCACAAAGACTGGAAGTGAATGGCTCCAGCTAGCAAACTGCTCCCAATAAGTGACAAAATAATGCAAACATTTCCTATTTATGTGTTGTGATTTGTATAGTCACAGGGTATAGACACTGTACTATATTGGGTCCGTCGGTCCATGACCAATTCTGGACATCTATTCGACGTCCAAACTAGGTCCACTATTTGGACGTCCAACCATGACCCTACTTGGACGTCATATTTACGGGCAACATTTGACGTTTGAACTGGGTGATTCTTTGGACGTCATTTGGACGTCTATTACATACCTATGTCTATATTACATGATTAGGCCTATAAAAATGTGTTTATTTACAAATATCAGCATTATTGTACCAACATGATTAATACTTACGAATAGTCTATATTATTTATACAGTACTGTTTTTCTGCTTTCTTGAATTATATACAATTCATCTAAATGTACAATTAAAAATCTGTAATTAAATGTGTAGTTTGTTATTTTAAAAGTATATGACCATACTAACAATTTAACATTCAGTATTCTCACCTATTCTCCAGAGATCGCTAGTTCGAATCCCACGGCCGGCATGAAATGACCGAAGTGTTTCGGTGTTGCAATGGATGGGTGAAGTGCAGAGACAATTCTTTTCGCTTTTATCATGTCTCTTTTCCTTACACGGAGGTCCTACGGATGTAAACATTTAGACGTGCAGAAGACGTCGAAAAAAAGACGTCGCCTGGCATTAGAAAACAACCCCTTTTATGGACCGGATTTGGACGTCCAAAAATTACATGAAAAAGACGTCATATCGACGTCACTTTGCGCAGTGGGTTAAATAACACCTGTTAATTCAGTCCATCTTTGTAATTGTCACACTGTATTTCTGAGCACTCTTGCTGGTTTTCTGTTCCTCGGTTATGACCTTTTGCCTGTGCTTGTATTAAGATTCTGGATTATCCCAAAATAAAGCTCAGATGCAAAACCCTCTAAGTGCATGCAAGCTTTTTTTGCAAAAATCTCCACTAGAAACATTGCAATTGATAAAAATCTGATTGTAAAAATGAAGAAACTTGAGTAATATGTTATAGATATACTGCCGCCTGCTTTACCGTAGGTGTGTGCAAGAAACATCAAATACGGCCAGTGGGAATTTTTATAGAAAGATTATAAATATGGGAGAAATATGGGAAATTATGTAAACCGGATGTTGGCGGGATAGAATGATAAAATATGTGAGAATCCCGGGAAAAATGGGAGGGTTGACAGATATGCTTGGATTTGGGAAGTAGCCGTGGTTTTGCCTTTGTTTAGTTTGTTAGCCTTGTTTGGATTGTTTATGACCTTTTGTATGACCTCTTGCCTGTTATTTTAGGTGAATGATTCTGGTTTAACCTTGCATTAAAGTCATTCTGTGCAGTCTTGTAACACTAAGAGCATTGGGTCAATATCATTATCTCATTTTTGACCGAGGTGGTGTTTAGCAACTTTTGTGTCTGACCTACACATTTGGATCCACCCTGTGTTTCTTTGTGACAGACATTGATAAATGATGAAAGAGTTGTGGTTTGTGGGTGAACTATTCGCCTACTAAATCATTTTTTAACAATAACCGAATTCACTATAGTAACTGTGAAAACACAACAGATATTTTAAGAATGGGAAATAACCTGACACAGACAGCGACGTCTTTTCACCCGTGACAGTAAGTTATTGTGGTTTGGTTTTGGACAGTGATGCTTTCAGAAAAGTCACAGTGAACAGATGATTGTACAGTGGAAATTCCCCACATCACTTCCTCATTTTACATCTCACTTCAATAACCAATATGACATATCATAAGATCAGTCATACTGTAAATAAACATCCTCACAAATAATATAAAATATATATTATATTTACTGTAGTTAACTGGAGTGTTTATTTCTATTGTGTTGTTATGAATGTTTGTGAAGATCTACAGTAAGGGCAGTGGATTGTTTATTGTTGTGACATGTTGAGTTTTACTTCCTACTTTGTGATGTCTTGCATGTTAATGAAGGGCTTTATATTTCAACTTCCCCTACAATCAACACATGCGGTACAGTCGCTTACAACACACGTCACGTCTTATATCGGTTGGATTTCGAACCAGGTTAGGACTTCAAGTAATAATCAGATTTTAAGGAATCATGGATGAAAGTTTACAGTCTTCACTATCAGAAGAGGATTCATTAAACAAAGAGCAATCTTTACCTGAGGAAAACAATGAACCCAGAACAACACATCAGTCTGAGTAAGTCTTATTTATACTTTACAGATATGATATATCGGGTGTGATTTTTTTTATTTAAAAGTGGCAGAACGTGATCAAATGATGATATAATGATGGATAATACAATGCTGCTGAATGAAAATAGTTTTAGTCTAGATAACCTCTCACCAGTAAATGTCCTAATAGTCCTGGATTAATCTAAACCCTGTCCTGGAAACCGCCCCTTAATGTTAAAGTGTTTCATTAAAGGAATAGTTCACTCAAAAATGACAAGTTTGTCAACATTTACTTCCCTCATGTTGTTACAAACTTGTATTCATTTATTTGTTCTGCTCAACACAAAGGAAAATATTTTGAGCAGTGTTTGTAACCAAACCACTTTGAACAAACTGTTGCCAGTAAATAACATACATGTAAAATCTACAGTAAGTTACTGGCAGCTAGTTGCCAGTAATACCCAGTAATACTGTAATTTCTACAGAAATTTTTACAGTGGGGGTTAAAGGAACAGAAACGCATCTTAGCACAAACTTCCCCTTTGGTTTATAGTTTTTTTAATTTATAAAAAGTGTTGATAATGTGTTTGTGTATGCGTGCAGTAACTTGTATTAGTCTATATTTCATTACAGTTTCACCTGATGATGAGTAATTGATGAGGAGGATGTAATGAGTATTATAAATGTTTACTATTTTAACAGTGCTCATCTCTATGAAATGTGTTTCAGTCTTAATGAGGTGTTAGATTGAGATTTTTATTTTTCATTAACAGACTCTTTGAACTGGCAGTACGCATGTAGAGTTTATGAACATAAGTGATCAGATTTCAGATGATTGAGAGTGTAGCTTTTGAGGTGAAACTTTACATTAGTCTTCATGTTACAGTGTCATTACATAAGTATTAGGTGTTAATCATCAATCATATGTCATGCGTCTTTTGCAAGGTGTTATGACTAATTGTTTTTAACATCAAATTCCATTACTCATGTCATGTAGAGAGATTTTGCTTTTTGGAGAAAATCAGACACCTAAAGGGACTGAGTAATGGGTTAGTGATGAGTATAAAGAATCTACAATGTAGATGTCTACTTTGGGAATAAAAAAAGATACTGAAAAGCAAAATGTGCTTGTAAATTGTAGTGCTGGGTTTCTACAAAAAACAAATTGGAGTTTAAAAGCACTTGAAGTTATTGTGAAGTCTTTAAAATGTGAAAACAAACAAGGCTGTATGTTTTGCCTGCACTGTAGGGACCAGAAGTCCAGAATGAATAGTAATCACCTGCTTTTTGAGGGACTAGCACTCTATCTTGACAAACATAATAAGTAATGTCTTAATAAAATGCAAAAGTACAGAAAGGTTTGTGTAGGTGTCAGGGGAGAGGTGAGGATAAAAACAACAGCAGATTGGAAAGTCCCCACTGTAAGAGGAAAACAAGTGTATGTAGGAGCGTACGCGCGTGTGTTTGTGTGTGTATGCATGTGTGTGATACAATGTCTTCAAACTATGTATAATCTGTCAACATTAAATCCATCAAAGTACATCTCTTACTGTTTGTTACATCAAAATCAACAGGAAAATAAAACAACTGTACGTAGCCAGACATGATCACCTGGTAGATTTGATTGAAAGGAGCTGAAATCAATACATAAAGACAGTCAGATTTACCAGAATACTGTTGAACTGAACTGGTTCTTTCATAACACACTGGACAGAGATCATTTCCAAAAACATACCAAATACTCCTGAGGTTGTAATTGTAAATGAGGCTTTGAACTCATTAAGGTTGGCTTTTGATTTGATCTGTATTTGGAAACTTCCTATCTTTCCAAACTGTTGAAGTATCAACCATTGGTTGAAGCCATCCATCATCTTGATTATAACTGTAAGTTAATTACTTTAGTATTTGGAAGTCTAGGTCATGCACACAAGAATGTAATTAAAAGACTGCAGTTGGGTGGATAGCAAGAAATGATAGAAAAAAACGTGCAAGATTCTGTTCGGTTTCAGCCAAAATGAAGCTGTTTTGTCTATCCTTGAGTGTCAAATGTTGTAAATATAAGGACTTGTACATTTATGTTAACTATGGGTGCCTGTCATTCTACAAACTATTTCCTTCTGGTTTTTGGATTCTGTATTTTGTTGTTGGTGATCCAAATAAAGGAAGAAAATGTGTGTTAGACAGGTGGAGGATACAACACAGGTGGAGTCATCACTGTGTGGAGGAGAAGAGTTAACCCTCATCACAGAAAGCATGTCTATCACCTCATCTGATGAAGAGAAACTTCAACTCCTCAACAAAAACACTGAACTCCGCCGACTCAACAAAGAGGTAAAAAACATGCAAACCACAAACCAAAGTTCTATACAAAGTTTAGTAATGTTTATTACCACTTCTAAAACCATTGTTAAACCACAGTTAAACACTATTTACTATAACAAAACCACAGATAATTTCTGGTAACCATGAATTGAATATACGGTAGTATGAAGAACCAAACAGAACCATGGTTGATTTTTGTAAGGGACGGCCTTAGATTGTATAAGATATAGACAGGTAAATCAGAAAGAGGGTGTCATGAGGATTTCAAATTCCTCCAAGGTCAGAAACCTTGATGTCTTTCTGGGCTCTGAGCTAGATGCTTGACCATGCAAATGAATTCTGTTGATAATATACGTTTTAATCAATTACATATTATTTTAAAACTGTTATTTACAGGCATTCACTGCACCCCTGCAGATGGTACAAAATATACAGTGGCAAGAAAAAGTATGTGAACCCATAGGAATGAACAGGTTTTCTACAAGGATTTGCCATAAAATGTGATCTGATCCTCATCTAGGTCACAACAATAGACAAACACAATGTGTATAAGCTGACAACACACACATAATTCTAGTTTCTTATGTTTTTTTTTTTTTTTGAAAACACCCATTAAACATTCATAGTGCTGGTGGAAAATTTAAGTGAACCCTTGGATTTAATAGCAAGTTGAAGCTGCTTTGGCAGCAATTAGTTCAAGCAAACGCTTTCAGTAGTTTTGAATCAGACCTGCACATCTTTCAGAAATAATTTCCCTTTCAAAACCACTTCAGCTCAGACACATTTGTAGGGTTTCTGGTGTGAACCGCTCGCTTAAGGTCATTTCTATGAGGTTAGGGTCTGGACCAGTCTTTGGTGCATTCAATTTGGTGTAGTCTTTGTCCGGCTGCATCAACCAACTTCTACTAAGCCTCAACTGGCGGACAGCCACCCTGACATTATCCTGTAGGATATTTTGTTAAACTTGGGAATAAATTTCCCCTCGATGGTCCTGGCCCTGAGGCAGCAAAGCATGCCCAAATCATGATGTTACCTACACCATACTTCACTGTTGGGATGATGTTTTGATGTTGGTAAGCTGTGCCCTTTTTCCCGAACAATTCAACTTTTGTTTCATCAGTCCATAAAATATTTTCCCAGTAGCACTGGGGCTCTTTTGCACACTTCAGGCTCCTAGCAATGTTTTTCAGGAGAGCAGCGGCTTCCTCCGTAGTGTTCTGTCATTGAGACCATGCCTGTTCAAAGATTTACGTATGGTAGACTAATGAAAAGAGATGTGTGCCAGTTCCAATGATGTCTTGGAACAACTTGTGGGTTCTTCTTTACTTCAGTGAGTATTCTGGGTTGTGCATTAGGAGTCATCTTGGCGTGTGCCCACTTCTAGGAAGGGTAGCTACAGTATTTAACTGTTAGATTGTTTTGTATCCCTTTTCAGCCTTATGGTTCATAAGATCTGATGATTCTTAAGGACAGCAATCTTAAAATGTTTGAATGTCTTTATATCAATCAATATATCACTAAACCACACCTTTAAACTCATTGTATTAATTGGACTCCAGTTTGCCAGCTTCTGACACAAATTTTCTTTTATTAAAGGAATTAGTCTAAGGGTTCACTTTCATTTTCCTCCAGCACTGTGAATGTTTAATGACTGTTTAACAAAAAAACAAGAACATACAATTATATGTGTGTTGTCAGCTTATACACATTGTGTTTGTCTATTGTTGTGAACTAGATGAGGATCAGATCACATTTTCTAGCAAATCACTATAGAAAACCAGTTAATTCCTATGAGTTCACATACTTTTTCTTTTCACTGTAGCTGCAAGGTTGTTGAGCATAAATATGATATGAAGTGTTACACCAGTTCAATTGTCCCTTCATTTGGATATCCCTTTATTAATAATCTAGTTTAAAAATTATGTTTTTTTTAAAGCTCTTAATGATCAAGCCCCATCTTATCTTACTGATTGTTTTACTCCTCCTTCATTTGCCAGATCTTAAAGATCCTTGGACATTGCTCTGTTTTATTTATTTTATTTATGATAAAACATGCAGAAGTTGTTTTCGATCTGTAAGACTAGGCTGAAGAACTGTCTGGGAAACCGCCCCTTAGTGATTTTACTTCATGAAAGTTGCATTCATACATATACAGTATATATGCTTTAATATTTGTATAGTGTGGTAATTGTTTTATAAAAGCAATAAGGTTCTCGAGGTTAGTGAAATAAAGCTTGACTCAGCTTTGTGTCATGCCTAACAATGCCCTTCAGCTCTGACTTATTCGCGATACAGCACAGTATTGCTGATGAGCAAACAATCAACTTGCAGATGTAAATGCAGACAACAAATAGACGTCTTCCAGGTGTATGTTTATTGCTTACAATAAGAAAGTTCCCTCCATGATTTTAACAGACCTGTGTGTGTGTGTTTGTGTGTGTATTAGCTGATGAAACTGAATGAGGAGTGGGATCACATCTATCACAGCACAAGTATTGGTCTCCAGCAGCGTGTATCAGCTCTTGAAGAGGAGAGCTCATCCCTAAAACAGCTTAACAGCAGACTTCTCCTCAAAGTCGAACATGAACAGGTATATATGTGCATACACGTCATACAAGTTTTTATGCTTATGTTATGGTACAAGTTAAGCTCTATCAACAGCATTGTGCCATAATATTGATTACCACAGAGAATGATTTCAATTCATTTCTTTAGTTTATCTTTCTTAGTGGCCGCTCACAAAACGTTCAAAACGCTTAGGCGCGTAGGTTCTTTTCAAATGACCTGCGGTGCGCTTGCGGCATTCTGAAAAGTTGAAATGTTTTTGGCTCTGTCCCAAATGCCACACTCTGGACTTGTGGACCTTCTCAGAGTCCACAGTTTGATGACATCATGTAGTGCAGAGCTTAGGGACCCTTGACGCAAGTCCAAGAGGGCGTACCGGAGTCGCATTTTGGGACAAAATCGAGCGTCACGCCGGAAATAAAAAGAGAAGTTGTCCATCAGTGTAAACTTCTCCCTTCCATCGTCTCATTGATCTGATCACAATGTAAAGTGCGTTAAGCCTGCTGCAGTGCGGGCTTCGCCAAAGACCGCATCAAGGGAGCAAAGGGGGCGCTGATGAGCACACTTCAAGGCGTAAAAATGACAGATGGGACACCCTAGGGACACTTAGACTAAGCGAGCACACGCAATTTAAGGACACGAGAGCGAAAGTCCACATGAAGTGCACCATTTGGGACAGAGCCTTTAACTCGATGTGATGCGGATGCGCCTGGAAAAAATGAGCATGTTGCTTCCATTATGAGCACGCATACTGCCCCCCTACATTTGAAATAATGTCAAAAATAGACTAGGTGCCAAACTTTAACGAATCGGCACAGAGAACAGCTTCTGTGGCGCTTTCAAAATGTGACGTGGCGCAACTGGTGTAAACACAAGCTTTGCCTCGAATGACCACGATCAGTTCCGGTTGCCTCTCCAGAGCCCTAATGCGCCGCAGACTCGTGCAGTGTAAATCAGGGGTTAAGCAACAATTCTGGTATAGCAAAATGGCCATGGAGCTAAGCAGTAATAAAATAACCCATGGCCGGTCTGATAGGCTCTATGCACAATGATTTAAAAAAAAGTGTAACTGTTTGTGAGGCTGTGTTTACACAGTGGCACGTATAACCACAAATCTCCCATCAAGAAGAAGAATTCAGTTAAGAATATATCATATTATTAAAATAACTATAAGAATATTATAATAAACATTATTGACAGTAAACCATAAATCACATCAAGAAGTTTATGAGTATATCAGAAGAAAGCACTGCCGAATTGCATCATTTAATAGTGCGTGTCAGCTATGAATGAATAATGTTTAGAGAAAGATGAATGCTTTCATATGTGGGATTTTAAAGCACTATCATGCAAACAGAGTTTATAAAGGGACTACCTGAAGGTCCAGTCTTTCAAAACTACTTTATAGTTTAAACTCATAGAAACTAAACAGCAGAAAACCCAAACCAAATGTCATTGTTAAATGTCACCAAAGCAGCCAAAAAACTAAACAAAAAAGCAGTGTGAGGTTTTCAAAGCTGGAACTTATGAAAGATCTGGGGCCGGTTGCATAAACATAGCCGTGACATTAAGACTGCGTCTTAAGAATGATTCTGACTAACTAGCAAGTAGTCAGGGCTAATCAGTCTTATTATTTGGATTTAAATTAGACCAATCTACCTTTCTATGTAACATACTTAAAACAGTTATGATCAGTCTTGAACAAAAAAATTCATGACTAACTTTAAAGACTAGTCTTTAAAGGGATACTTCACCGATTTAGCATTCAGCTTTGTATCTGTAGAAACCCGGCAGTATTACTGAATGACCATGTTTCCCTCCCTCATTTCCCCCTGAGAGGAGAGATATCTGCATTTTGGTTCTGCAAAAAAGTCCTCCGATGATGTAATATGACGATTTTTGCATCATCGGAGGACTTTTTTGCAGAACCAAAATGCAGATATCTCTCCTCTCAGGGGGAAATGAGGGTTGGAAACATGGTCATTCAGTAATACTGCCAGGTTTCTACAGATACAAAGCTGAATGCTAAATCGGTGAAGTATCCCTTTAAGTTTTATGCAACCGGCCACAGCATGTACAAGTAAGGTCACATCAAGCAGATGAAAGGTACTGAGTGAAGGAAAAGTAATCTGATGAGTCGCCTCTCATCTCATTTATTATATCTGGAGAGGTCTACTGTACACCTGAAGAAAGCCAGAGGAGTTCAGGCTGTAGTATCCTGTTTGAATAATTCGATGAGATGATTTCTCCGCACGCTCAAGAGCCAGAAATGTAATGCTGTTTTACAGGTGTCCTCTGCTATTTGCCGCCCCTGCTAAAGTTAAAAAAATCAGAATTATGAAAAGCAGAAATCCATCCGATGCGCTCCATAGACTCTCTGATCAAAAATAATCACATCTAAAGAGAGTTGTTTGGTGCCATTCTTGGTTAGATCCATTGTGTACAATTAAAACTCAAAGTAACTAAAGCCCGAGGTCTTATTTGATTGCCTGCTTCTTTACTTTTCAAAGTTAATAGACGGAGTAAATAATAAACATTGTGGTATTTATAAAGGTTCTTATATGATACCATACTCTTTGTAGTCTCTTTGGACATTTTTTTTTAAATATGATCCATTGTTTGTGATTTTTGTATGTTTATTGCTATTCAAAGTGTAATATTGTAGTGGATAAATGAACAGGACCTGACATTTGTGCGAATACTTTATGTGTAGAATAAGAGGGAGTATTACGAGCACACGTTAATGCAGGAACTGAAGAAGAACCAGCACCTTCAGGAGTACATCAGACTGCTGGAGAGTCGCCTGCACCAGACTGACATCAACCAATGGACTTTAGGGACACAAGTGAGTGAAGAAAGTCAATGGTACAAAGAACTTTCGTTAAGGGACTTTTGTTTATCGTTCTTGTTTTTGTCATTTTCGGCGTGTAGAAGACCACAGATGTTGCTGCTAAGCCTTCTGTAGATGTGCGGTCCACTTCTGGGCTTTCTGTGTCCACAAGTACAAAATCCGGGCGTAGACTGTCTGGCACTGGACAGGAGAATGACAGCAATGCCGGGAGAGAAGTGCGGGATCTTAAGGAACAGCTGGAGGCTCTGCGGTGTCAGGTGAGTGTGAACATGAGAGAGAGAGAGAGAGAGAGAGAGAGAGAGAGAGAGAATACTGTGAATACAGTGAATAAACAGCTTCCCCTAGTGGATGTTGGCATTTATTCATGTGATGGGTTGACTGACTGTGTTAGTAGTTTTACATAAAATATATGTACTTGTCTTTAGTGTTTCTGTTTAAATATACAGTAACTTACCATTTACATACACAACAAAGTTATGCACAAACCTTAAATGTTGACACTTTAAAGTCACCATGAAACGGAAGTAGCGATTGCCTTATTTTCCCCGTGGTGACGTATATCCGAATGAAATGCCTTTTGAGATGAAATAAGGCAGGGCTGGATTTGAATTTGTCCATCGAGATCTGATTGGATCGTTTGAAGTTGGGTCGTGTTGCTAATTGCTAACCGCTGCGATCTTCTACGGACCCCGCCCACCTGCCATACTTATGACCGGAAGTGAAGAGAGATCGTTTTGAGGAGGGGAGGAGATTTGCATTTTTGATTAAAGATTATGAGCACACACAAATTTTTTAAAAATAATGAAGCTCACAGATAAATCCATTTTGACAAATTTTGGTAAAAACGTGTTTTCTATACCAAGAAAGTGACAAGATGAAAACAACTATTTTCTGTTACAAACTTTCACATAGCATCTTTAGGTTATAAAAACATAAAAAAGTTCAATTCCATAACTTGATTTTCAAAGATTTATTATAAAAACGGATTATTTTTTCCACAAAATGCAATAAATCAATGACAAGTTTTTATTCAAAATGCTATAAATCTATTGAATCAATAGCCTATATAAATGTGCATTAATCTTTGCCATGTTATATTCATTTAGTTGACTAGTTGTAGACACTAATTAAAAATATAAACATTAATGTTATTAATCAAAACACTTACTTTGTCATATTAAGAACACTGTCATTGCTGCGCTTATACTTGACGTCTTCGTTTAACGTCTTTCACAGCGATCAGCTGTAAAATGTTTTTGGTCCTGCTCGATTTTCGTTGACTTTGAGTAAAATTATGGAAAGTTTTTCATAAGATCCTCTGGGGTCAATGTTTTAGCATGAGAAGCTTGATGCTGTCGGGAGAACAAGCACCCGTCTCCCGAGTGCCTCTCAGGGAAATTATTACATGTTGATGGCTTACGTTTCTTTCCCATCACAGAAAACCATCACAGGTTTAGCGATGCAATTAAAGTATTATTTTGTTTTGTTTGTTGATCACGAAGTACAAAGTAGATGAGGAAAACTAGGACTCCGTGGACTCAGCGCGTCCGCCATTGTTTGTTTACATTGCGTGAATGGTGCGCTGTAGGATTTATTGCGTTCTGTAAAAAAGGGGGAGTGGCGTTTATCGCATTTTCGGAAAAAAGGGAGAAAAGATGACAGAATAACACGGCGGATATTGGATTTTGCGTAAAATTAAGAATTTACTTTTAACTACTGACCTGATATAATACTGATTCTGGCATTAACTCATTTTTTTCAAAAATGGCGTTTATCGCGTTTTGGAACCAAACTCTTCATATATATATATATATATATATATATATATATATATATATATATATATATATATAGTTTTTCATTTCAATTTCATTGCAACTATAAATGTAAAAAAACCCATTTATTTGCATTGAAAAAATTACCTTTTTAAGGACTTCTAACATTAAAATCAGTATCATGTATAATGCAACACATATAATGCAAACACTACAACAGTACAGTACACTTAGAAACAATTTAAATAACATATCAGAAATAATAATGCGGCAAAATCTAATGTTAGAGCAAGAACTTGAGAATTATTGTAGCTTAATTATCGCAAAAACAATGTCAACTGAACTGTTCCCTACTGAAAAATCCAGCTAAGACCAGCATAAGCTGGTGAGCTGGTTTTAGCTGGTCTTCCAGCTTGTTAACAGCTGGTGTAGCAAGCTGGTCTAGCTGTGTTTTGGTCACTTTTTAAGCAGAGCTTTTTAAGATCAGCTGACCCACCAGCTTAACCAGCTTTGCCAGGCTGGGAGGACCAGCTTAAACCAGCTACTGCCATCTTAAACCAGCTACCAGCTTATGCTCGTTTTAGCTGGATTTTTCAGTAGGGTTGTACTGTACTGTTTAACTATTGTAGATTTTCTCTGTTCATTTTGGAGTTAAATTTTCTACAACTGACTCTATATATTGACTCTATCCAAAACAGACAAAAATTTATGAGGCTGATTATAAAACTGAACAGAAGGATCACACGCGTATGCTGCAGGAGAATAAGAGGCTGCGGCGCAGAGAGGGGGAGATGCGTCAACAGATGGCGCTGTTGCACGAGCAGGTAATCAGTGTGCACATTACACAAACTATTTCTGATGAAGTGCTACCATCGGGCGCCAGATGTCACTACACTCTAAAAAAACCCTTGGTTGTTTTAACCCATAGTTGAGTCAAATATGGGAAAACCTAACTGTTGGGTTATAAATAACACTATCCTGGAGTGTTGTTACCCACCTATGCTTAAAATTAACCCAACTGTTCGGATTGTCCATATTTGACCTAACTATAGGTTAAAACAACCCAATATATTTTAGACTAGACTAGAGTGTAGATGGATTATATAGTTACTTTCCTTCAGGGGGCACTCGGGAGCTTTCTGAAATTCTGAATGGCTTTGTTGATCAGCAATTTTATTAGTTTCAACAAAACATGTGATGTCCATTCCAGTGGACGCAGGGTCTGAAGGGGTTAAATAATGTTAACAAATGAAACCTTATTGTTAAGTGCTTTCTTCGTTGTATTAATGGAAAATCTCTCTGTCTCAGCTAAAGGTGTATGAAGATGACTTTCAGAAAGAGCATTCAGACAAGCGCATTCTCCAGAAGTTGTTGATGAATAAAACACCTGCCATTAAAGATCCCATCCTGGTACATCGCTGCAATAATGATCAAGATGTGTGCAGAACAGAGAGAAGAAAACAGAAAGAAGAGCGACGGGTCGGACACATCTGTCCAAAACATTGTGAACATCACAGGCAGCTGGACTTTCCCTGAACAAAAACTCATTAAAGCATTATTTTTGTACGACCAAAATAAACTAATATATTTATTTTTTAATTTTTGTGTTAGATTGATCAAAATATACTTATTTTTTTAATATTTTGCACTAGAATTGCATGTGAACAGTAAATGAAAATTTCAACAGCCATTGGACCAGCCCAGTGACTGAAAAGATGAAACTCAAACATGACACGTCAAACAAAACTTCTTAATAAGCTCTTTCATTGATATTCTGTTTATTTACTTTGATGCTGAGTTACTGAGTACATGATATAAAAAATATATTTACAGACCTTCAAGTCTATGGTTAATCATTTATGATCTAATACAATTTTACCAAAACAAATAACCATAGTGTAAATGTCATTTTAAAGACTTTAATGACATATATAAAGTATTACTAAGAGGAAACATGAAGAAGTTTTTACTGCTTTGACCGTAAGGAAAGAACAGAAGAATCAAGTTTCTGCACTGAGGCCATTCAGAATGATTAACTGGGTTTTTCCAGGGTATGTGCTCACGTTTGTTATGTTATATATTCACACATATAGGCCATTTAGATTATAACTGGTTAGAATTGTCCCATAATATTAATAGCACTTTTATATTAGTCACAAATTAATCACAAATAGCACTATATCAATATTTGCATTACTCTTATGTTAAATAAAACATTGGATTAGGATAAAACAAAAATATAGACATGTTCAATATATATTTTTTATTATGATTTCATTAATGATACTTCTACTGGTGGTTGAAGTGTTTAAAATGTACATTGTGTTTCGTCAAGTGTTTATATAATACTATAGTGTATGTGTCTTGTAACGGTGGCAACACCCGGTAACTACAGGTTATAGAAAATACATTTGGAGTTCGGGCGCCAGACAGCATTTACTGTCAATTGTAATGTTCCGGATAGCTCAGTTTAAAAAAAACCACCAGTTACATACAAAAAAAATTATAATAATAATACTTTGTATTTGTCAGAGAAAACAACCAACAGAGTATGATATTATTTCTTTATAATATGGAAGAGAGAGAAAAAAAACAACAACAAACAAAACATTTAAATTCACAACACAGTGATAAGCCTTTAAACAGTGATGTGTAATAGCAGGGTTTAGGCCTTTCACGACTTGCTCAAAATACAAACACACTAAGCCCGGTTATATTGGATGTAAATACAGGAAAGAAATATAACCACTCATTTTAACCCATCATTGTTTCACATGAATGTGCATATTTTAAGTCAGTTTAAACCCAGTACATTACACAGTAAGCACAGTGATATTGGATGTAGATACAGGAAAGAAAATTAAAGGTTTTAAAAACCCCAAGACAGTCCTTTAAAGTCTCTGAAATGTCATCCCAACAAACAGTCTTGAAATAGTATAGAAGAAGAATAATGCTGGAAATAGTGGGTGTCCTTTACACAGAAACAGTCTCACTATTTTCATGTACAGTAAGCATGTACACCGGGAAAGAAGAGAAAAATAAAAATAAATAAACTGAACTAATTTCAATTGTAAACAAATAAACATTTTGCATACAAAACACCTATATTCAAAGAGTACTGACGCTTTAACTCTTATAGAAGAAAAAGTGCGGAGTTTACGTGAATGTTTATTTACGTGAGTATACTGTAAACATGGGTGCGTGTATGTGTGTATGTGTGTGTGTGTGTGTGTGTGTGTGTGTGTTTGTGTGTGTGTAAACAGAGTATGCAGGGAGGCACTGACCAGTTTCTCAGCAGATCGCAGGCTTAGTGGTGATACAGCGAGATCGACGATGTGTCCGTATAGCGTGGCGTGAATCTCCGTGTAAATCTCTGACACGCTTTAGACTGGAGTAGGCTTCAAAGAAAACTCTTTCGGAAAGTTACCGATCTCATCACTCCTCTCCAAACAAACCGCAGCATGTCCGGAAACACAGACTGAACTCACGTGAGGTGTCACTCGTCACGTCATCCCGCTTACGATCACGTATCCTGCTGAAGATCTGCTTTTGGAACACTGCCACCTAGACGTGCTATTTTCCCCTTTTATTCAGAATATTTTGCTTTCTCACGCCCCCGTCATGACGGGTTAGCAGAGTAAAAGGTAGATGAAAAAACTCATAACATCTACTACCTGCCACTCTGTTACACCTTCTCCCCCCCTAAAAGAAACAACCCAAGGTTGTTAGAAAAGGAAGTATCATCAAAATCCCTGGAACTCTTCCTCATCGTCCGTGGATTCCTGGAAGATTTCAAAGAGACGCTGTTTTTCCTTGACCTCCAACTCTTCAGCCGTAGGAAAGCAAGGTTTTAAGTTACACACATGGACTGTGCGAACATCCTCTCCAGTAGCCTCCAAAGCTACTCGATAATTCAATGGCCCCAACTCCATGATTACCCGATAGGGTCCTTTCCATTTTGGAGCAAGTTTGGCGCTGAAACTGCGAGCTGCACTTGACTGTGGAAATGCTCTCACCCACACTCTATCCTTTTCCTTAAAGGAAACGTCACGTCGTTTCTTGTTGTAACTCCTAAGTTGTCGTACCTGGGCTTTTTTACAGCACTCGTTCGCTCTGGTTTTCAGTTGAGCTAAGTGTTTCACCAGATCGTACGAGGGTTCAGTGGGACAAAGATCGGTACCTTGTAACAATTTGTCCATGGGCCCTGGCAGCTTCCTACCAAGGTGGAGTTCGGCTGGTGTCATCCCGATAGTTTCCTGGACTGCTGTGTTGACAGCAAATCTTAACTCAGGTAAGTACTGATCCCATTTTTTGTGATTTTCATTGACGTATGACGCAATCATTTGCTTTAAGGTCCTGTTGACGCGTTCTGTCATATTTGTTTGGGGGTGATAAGCAGTAGTCATTTTTTGAGTTACTCCCCACATTTCACACACTTCTTTGAATACAGCAGACATAAACTGAGATCCTCGATCTGATAAGAGAAAATCAGGAACTCCCCAGCGGGTTAGAATCTCTCTTCGGAGAAGATCTGCAACAGTTTGTGCTGTAGCTTTCCGCATGGGATACAATTCAATCCACCGTGAGTAATAATCTACAAAGACTAGTAGATGTTCATTTTGGTGAGTACTACGGGGTAAGGGTCCCATAATGTCAACTCCGATCATGTGATTTGGATGTGTTGTAGTAACTTGTTGAATTTTACCAGCAGGTTTTTTGTTATCACTCTTGAGAGTCTGGCATTTTACACATTTCTTGACATACTGCTTTACATCTGTCCACATTCCAGGCCAATAAGCTACACTGTGTAACCTTTTGTAGGTTTTGTAGATTCCGACGTGTCCACTTAATGGATGGGAATGGTAATACTGCAAGATGGTCTCAACTAAACTGCGGGGAACGTACACTCTGTAATGGGTTTGGTTGTTGTTCAGGTGAGTGACATAATACAGTTTGTCTTCTACCACTTCAAAATTTTCTTTCAGAGCATAGTCAATTTCTGCCATTTTTTGAAAAATCTCAGTGATCTCTGGATCCTTGTGTTGCTCTTGCCAGAGTACATCAAGAGGAATGGGCAATTCCAGATCATCTTTCTGAGCAGAGATTATACAACAACCTGGCTTGACATGCATCCGTGATAATGCGTCTGGTGCAGCGTTAAGTTTTCCTTTTCGGAACTCAACCACAAAGTCGAATTTTTTTTAAGCGTAGAGCCCATCGGATCAGTCGGCTAGTTGTTTTAGTGGAGTTCATTACCCACTGCAATGCTGAATGGTCCGTCACAATGGTGAACATTTTAGGCTCCAAATAATGTTGCCATCTCTCTAAAGCCCAAACCACAGCGAGGCATTCTTTTTCAGTTGTGGAGTAATGAGACTCGGCTTTGTTCAAAGCACGACTTGCGTAGGCAATCACTTCTTCATGGGTTGTCCCTTTTCTTTGAGTTAACACAGCTCCCAGTCCAGAATCACTGGCATCAGTGTATACTACAAAGGGTTGCCTAAGGTCTGGATGACCGAGGATGGGTGGAGAGATTAAACAAGCTTTTAACTGATTAAAGGCTGACTGACATAGAGGGGTCCACTCAAATCTGTGTCCTTTTTTCTTTAAGGCATTTATGGGTTCAGCCAGTTGAGAAAAATGTGGTACGAAACGGTGATACCATCCGGCTAACCCAAGGAATCGCTGAACTTCTTTTAGGTTCTTAGGCACCGGATAGGATCTGATAGCTTCTACTTTGCTTGGATCAGCAGAGACACCTTGAAGACTGACTACATGTCCAAGAAAGGTTAATTCCTGAAGACAGAATTTACTCTTTTTGAGGTTAATGGTTAGACGAGCGGAATGCAAATGGGTAAGAACAGTTTGTAAATCATGAAAGTGCTGAGTCAGAGAGGGTGAATATATGATTATGTCATCAATATACACGAAGCATATCTTCCCTCGCAGCTCTCCCAGGACAGTTTCCATTAACCTCTGGAACGTTGCGGGAGCATTTTTCAACCCAAAAGGCATGACATTAAATTCATATAAGCCTGAGGCAGTGGTGAAGGCAGTTTTGGTCTTGCTCTCTTGGTCCATCATTACCTGCCAGTAACCGCTATTCAGATCAATGGTAGAAAATATGGCTGCACCTGAAAGAGATTCTAGGATTTCAGTGATATTTGGTAATGGATAAGCATCCATTTCGGTGATAGCATTAACTTTACGATAATCTACACAAAATCTGACAGTTCCATCTTTCTTGGGGACCAACACAACCGGTGATGCCCATGCAGAATGTGAAGGTTCCACAATGCCCTTCTCCAACATTTCCTTTAATTGTTCTGCAATAACTGCTTGCTTTTCAGGCGTTACCCGATATGCTCGTTGTTTTATGGGTACAGGATGGGTAGTGTAAATGTGATGCTGAAGAACGGTAGTCCTACCGAGCTGGTGAGTACAAACTTTTGAATTAGATGTTAAAAGATGCAATAACTGTTCTTTTCCTTCTGGTGGTAAGTGTGCTTTTGAAACTGCAGCTGAAATTAAAGTTGTGTCATCTGGGATTTCAGGAGATACTGTGGGAAGGTATGTTGGGGGGGATACTGCTCAGTAGTGAAAGTGTCTGGTTGGACCTTTTGAAGTGTTGTTTTCTTTTTGTCTGATGAAATTTTTCCTTTGGAACACTAGCTTGTCCTGGCTGGAAAGGATATTCTTCATTAGAATTTGACTGAAATGCATACTTTCGGTCAGCTACATTTATCTGAAGTCCACTGGAAAAAATGAAGTCCAGTCCCAACACTACAGAGTATGCTAGGGCTTTAGATGTAAGAACAGCAACCCGCAAGTGAAAAACTTTGTTGTGCAGTGTGACTTGGGTATTTAGCCAACCTAAGGGTACTTCAGCCTCACCATTAGCTAAGTAGAGTGGGCCAAGTGTCCAGGGTTGAAGTTTATCAAGAGGATGAAGCTCCTTCCATAAGTATTCATGAAGAAGAGTATAACTTGATCCTGTATCGATGATAGCCTTTCCTTCCCAGGCTCTGATACCAATTGGAACAACTAACTGTTGTGGTATAGGAACACTTTCATTTGTGGCCGGGGTAGGAAACGTTTCAGATGTAGTTGATGTCTCTGTAGGAATTGAGACAGTCATGGCATTATTAGAATGTAGACCACCGGTCTTCTGAGGTTGAGCAGAGCTAGAGCGTTTATTCCCAGGAGTCTGAGTCTGATGGGAAGGCTGTGTAAATTGAAGAGTAGAATATAATGGACAATTTCCAGGTGGGTGTTCTCCTTTGCATCTCCAACATTGTACTGGCGGTTTATCAGTTGGCCGATTAGAGGTAGGTCTTTGGGTATTGGAGTGTGTCATCCGACCCTCATAGTGCAGTTGGTGTGCATGATCCTTTTCCAGTTGTAAGCCTAATTTCACTAATTCATCCACAGTGTTTACCCTACTGCGAAGTTGACTTGCAAGGTAAGGTTTGGTATTCTTAAGTATCAATTTCACTAACTCACTTTCTGTAAGGGCAGGTTTCCATCGTTTACACAAAGCTCTATACGTAAAAGCGAAATCCCGGATTGATTCCCTTTCTCCTTGTGTTTTAGTTCGGACCCGTTCTGCTAATTCATCTTCATAGTCTTCAGAGAGAAATGCGGAAAGAAACGCGGCTTCGAATTCATTCCAATTTGCAACGGACAATCGAGCAACCTCCCACCAGTCCCGAGCAGTGCCATACAGAACCGTGCGGAAAGTAGCCAATATATCTGCATTATCCAAGGGGTGTAAGACCAAGAAATCCTGACAGCGTGCTAAATATAACAAAGGATCAGAGTCATCTGATGGTCTTCTGAACGTTGGGAAAGTTAACCTTAAATGATCTGTCTTAACAATGGGGGTTTGATGCACTATGGGTGCAGTCACTGAAGATGAAGAAGATGGAAGAGTTTGAGAAGATGTTTGTGCTACTGTACTTTGTTGGTTTATCACAGTTTCCTTGGGAGAATGAAAACACTCATCCACTTCTATTTGTAGCTCTTTGAAGTGATTGTCCAAGTCCTGCATTTGAGTGCTACATTGACGAATCTCTTTAGTTAGCTGTTGATACTCCTTCTGTGAGTTCTCCATGGTGGTTCGAAAATCTCTCTGCAACTCTAGCTGAGCTTGTTCCACCATAAATCGGATTTCGGAAAGCATGGTACTTTCACTCTTCTGTAGCTCTCCTGTCACCATCACCTTTATGGCTTTGATCAGCTGATCTGTGTGTTCCTCTTCATCATGTTTATGTCGCATTATGGTGTTTAGAAGGTGCTGATGATTCGACTCTACTTTTGCTGTCAGAGTGGTAAGCTGTGTATCATGTAAAGACATGGTTTTTGTGACTTCATGGGTAAGATCTTGTGTAGCTTTATTCTGGTATTTCAAACAATTCATCACATAATCCCAATTTCCCTGAACTTGAGCTGTAAGTTGAGGTATTTCTCTCCCAGGTGTGGGAAGATAACCAGGCAGTCCATGCTGTAGTACTGGAGATGATGGGGAACCATCAGAAGATGAGCAAAGTTGCATAGGATCTGACTGGAAAGGAATAGAGCCACCTAGTGGTGCAGAGGCAAAGTCCACCTGAGGCCTTGGGAAGGAACTACTGAACTGTGTCGGTGTTTGGGATGTGGAGGCACGTATCAAGGGAACTAGCTTTGGTGGCACTGGTGGCCAGACTGGTGTAGCTATGTCTACAGGATCTATGACCACAGAGGTTGAGGGGGAAAGAGGAGTAGTGGCCATGTTTGTAATGTATGTATGTATGTATGAAATTAATGTGATATGTAGTGGAATGAAATAAAGTCGGATTACACTTTAGTGTGCCTGAGTTGATTTTTTCCCCTTTTTGTACCCCACACACTCACAAACAAAAACAAAAGTAAAATAAGATTAAATCAGTTTCAGCAAAAGTTTACCATCATTTTCCCCTGTACACTGATTTTATTCAGCAAAACAATTTCCAAAGAATGCTTAGTTCACAAAAAAAAAAAAAACATGGGTAATGCATTATTCAAAACCAATGGGTTTCAAACCCTTTTACGTCATTCAAGTTATTCACGTCCCTGTTTGGGCGCCACTTCTGTAACGGTGGCAACACCCGGTAACTACAGGTTATAGAAAATACATTTGGAGTTCGGGCGCCAGACAGCATTTACTGTCAATTGTAATGTTCCGGATAGCTCAGTTTAAAAAAAACCCACCAGTTACATACAAAAAAAATGATAATAATAATACTTTGTATTTGTCAGAGAAAACAACCAACAGAGTATGATATTATTTCTTTATAATATGGAAGAGAGAGAGAAAAAAACAACAACAAACAAAACATTTAAATTCACAACACAGTGATAAGCCTTTAAACAGTGATGTGTAATAGCAGGGTTTAGGCCTTTCACGACTTGCTCAAAATACAAACACACTAAGCCCGGATATATTGGATGTAAATACAGGAAAGAAATATAACCACTCATTTTAACCCATCATTGTTTCACATGAATGTGCATATTTATACTCTGTTTACACACACACACACACACACACACACACACACACACACACACACACACACACACACACACACACATACACACATACACGCACCCATGTTTACAGTATACTCACGTAAATAAACATTCACGTAAACTCCGCACTTTTTCTTCTATAAGAGTTAAAGCGTCAGTACTCTTTGAATATAGGTGTTTTGTATGCAAAATGTTTATTTGTTTACAATTGAAATTAGTTCAGTTTATTTATTTTTATTTTTCTCTTCTTTCCCGGTGTACATGCTTACTGTACATGAAAATAGTGAGACTGTTTCTGTGTAAAGGACACCCACTATTTCCAGCATTATTCTTCTTCTATACTATTTCAAGACTGTTTGTTGGGATGACATTTCAGAGACTTTAAAGGACTGTCTTGGGGTTTTTAAAACCTTTAATTTTCTTTCCTGTATCTACATCCAATATCACTGTGCTTACTGTGTAATGTACTGGGTTTAAACTGACTTAAAATATGCACATTCATGTGAAACAATGATGGGTTAAAATGAGTGGTTATATTTCTTTCCTGTATCTACATCCAATATAACCGGGCTTAGTGTGTTTGTATTTTGAGCAAGTCGTGAAAGGCCTAAACCCTGCTATTACACATCACTGTTTAAAGGCTTATCACTGTGTTGTGAATTTAAATGTTTTGTTTGTTGTTGTTTTTTTTCTCTCTCTTCCATATTATAAAGAAATAATATCATACTCTGTTGGTTGTTTTCTCTGACAAATACAAAGTATTATTATTATCATTTTTTTTTGTATGTAACTGGTGTTTTTTTTTTAAACTGAGCTATCCGGAACATTACAATTGACAGTAAATGCTGTCTGGCGCCCGAACTCCAAATGTATTTTCTATAACCTGTAGTTACCGGGTGTTGCCACCGTTACAGTCTGAATGAATACAGTTTTGACACATTAGCACATCCATGATGAGCAATATGAAACTGCAGGGCGATGTCAAATATTTTCATTGTTTGTTTCTTTGTGTTACTGAATAGAGGCATTTTCACCAAGGGAATTCTTTTATGTGACTTCCTTAAAAAAATCTAACAATTTTAACACAAAGTGATAACATAAAAAAAGGGTAGAAATACAATCTTTTTCCTGGAGGCTTAAATAAATATGTGATGATGTTTCATTGGAGGAGGAGCCTAATCTATGCATATTATAAACAGCACAATTCCCCTGAAAGCCACAGCTTTAGCAGAAGCAGGTATTTTTTTTGACATGAGCACATGGATTTTTAGACTAAATACAATTCTGTGTTTCTGTGTTGTCTTAAGTGAATTTTAACCTGTCTTTGTCATTTTTCCAGAGTTTTGACCAAGTTCAGATTGTCTTTATTGACAATGTTTTAGCAGGGGCCTATACCATGAAGCTGGTTTAGTTGGTTAGCCAGCTTTGTTTAAGATTAGTTTGTGCAAATCCTGGGTTTTGGGTACCATGAAAATAGCTTTTACCAACAAGGCCTGCACATTGGCTTGGTTTTGTCAACCTGAAACTAATCCTGTAACCCTGAGTTTGTTTAACCATTTTCATGGTACGGGCCCCAGGTGAGCTGTGTGTCTCTTGTTGATGTCAACCCGAATAAAGTTGTGAAGTACGTGTGCGTTATTCGCTGGCGCTACCCAAGCTGACTATGTACTCCGGTAAGAGAGTCGCTGCAACCTTGGTTTTATTCAACAGATTTATTGACATCCCATTCTTGCAGGCAAATACAGTGCTTTGTGTTAGTGCAATTGTCTGTGTGAGTGAGTGTGTGTGTGTGGTTTTCTGTAAATAAAGAAATACAGAATATGTAAATATAACCTGTACATAACAATTACACATATATACAGATTAAAGATGAATAAGTAACTACTCACTCTGAAGTATAATAATTATATGCAATAAATAATTGCTATACAACCACAAAACAATACTGAGTAGTAATGGAAAATACTATAATCCAATAAAGTAAAGAATGCAATTATATCTATTGGCCTCTAGATGTCAGTCTAAGACCACAAATGAACATATCGTCAATATGCAGGTGCAACAGTCACGTGACAGACTGGTGGCGCGAAACGGCACAATGAAACGCGCTTCAACATTTAAATAAGCAAATACCATTGCTAGTGCAAAACTAAACTAATCCTAAACAGGATTATAATTAACAAATGTACAACACATGCATAAATCAAGATATTAACTATTGTTTCTAAATTATATTTTAACAGCACATTATTATCATTACAGAAGACGTGAGCATGCTGAACTATAATTAAGAGAAACAATATTATGTTAACTAAATAAATAAAGACACATGCAATACCATCATTGACATAATATTGTGCACTTACGTTCTCAATAATACGGTGGCCCTGAAGTGCAAACCACAACAACAAATTACTAAACAACAACAACAAATAAAAAACACTACAGCAAATGAAAAAACACTACAACAAATGAAAAACACCACAACAAATTAAAAAACACTGCAACAAATTAAAAAACAACAACAAATTAAAAAAACACTACAGCAAATTAAAAAACACAACTACAAATAAAAAAACACTACAACAAATTAAAAACACAACTACAAATAAAAAACACTACAACAAATTAAAAACACAACTACAATTAAAAAAACACTACAACAAATTAAAAACACAACTACAAATTAAAAAACAGTACAACAAAATAAAAAACACAACTACATTAACCTACCGGAAGAGGTAGGTACCAGTGGGCAACATGAGACATCGCTGTTTGAACGATACTGCAGTTCGGCTTTTGAACCGGAAGTTATTCTTCCTGTAGAGCACTTTTTCAAACATGAATGTTACAGATGACCCAAACGTAGCAGCTGCTGGGGCCGGCTAAGGGTACGGTCTGGAAACCGCTAACGATAGTATTAAGCTAACGTTACATCCACAAGCAACGTAAGCATTACACTATTCTTATTAACTTACTCGAAGGTTGTTGGGTGTCTCCGATGGTAGATATTTCTTTAAGCCTTTTGCCACAGCCGCTGCAAAAGTTCGGGGACGGCTCAACCAGTTCTTTTCCGCAGTTTGGGCAAAACATTTTGCTGTCCTTCCTCCTCTCCAAACCATGCGCTACAGGAAGAATAACTGCAGTGTCGTCCAATCAGCGATGTCTCATGTTGCCCACTGGTACCTACCTCTTCCGGTAGGTTAATGTAGTTGTGTTTTTTATTTGTAGTTGTGTTTTTAATTTGTTGTTGTGTTTTTTATTTTGTAGTTGTTTTTTATTTTGTTGTAGTGTTTTTTAATTTGATATAGTGTTTTTTAACTTGCTGTTGTGTTTTTTATTTTGTTATGGTTTTTTATTTTGTTGTAGTGTTTTTTAATTTGTTGTAGTGTTTTTTAACTTGCTGTTGTGTTTTTTATTTTGTTATGGTTTTTTATTTTGTTGTAGTGTTTTTTATTTTGTAGTTGTGTTTTTAATTTGTAATTGTGTTTTTTAATTTGCTGTAGTGTTTTTTTAACTTGCTGTTGTGTTTTTTATTTTGTATTTGTTTTTATTTTGTTGTAGTGTTTTTTAATTTGCTGTAGTGGTTTTTAATTTGCTTTAGTGTTTTTTTAAGTTGTTGTTGTTTTTTAATTTGTTGTGGTGTTTTTTAATTTGTTGTTGTTGTTTAGTAATTTGTTGTTGTGGTTTGCACTTCAGGGCCACCGTAGAGTGACGCACACGGCAACACAACAGAAAAGTATACAAATAACATGCAACTCAGGAGCAGGTGTAATCGTGTCAGCAGCGAACTATAAAGTAAAATGGCGAAACTGCGCATGTGCACAAATACGTGAGTCTAAGGGAGTGACGTCAGATCATCAGTCCAGCAGGGAGTTTTCCACAAAAGTCATGCAATGAAAATGTGTTTGAAAACTCCTGAGTACTCTCTCTGTATGCACTTTGGGTCGTGGCTATGTTTAACACAGCTGTCCTCCACCCATTTACACAGGAGTTCAATGTTTTTTCAATTAAATTTCTCACAAAGAAGCATTTTATTAAACTCTGCTCCTGCATAAACACATTCAAATAAATTGTCCTCAAAGAGCAGAGATGTCAAAAAAGGAAATGCTCGAGGGGGGAGAGAGGGGAGAGAGAGAGAGAGAGAGAGAGAGAGAGATCACGAAATCAATACAAAAATACAAAGGACAGAAAAATCATTGCAAAAAGGTAGTAAAGATCAACATTTCTTCTACAACCGTGCAAATGGCTTCATTAAACACCATTTTTGCAAAAAACTTTCTAAATCATTCATCATTTTGTAAAACTTAAAAGCAAGGCTTATGATTGATTTTATCAAATTTTTAAAAACAATAACCACATGTTGTCCTTCTCTACCCTCTATTTTATTTTTCCGAGTCATGTAAACAGCAAGTTTAGCTTGCCCAATTAAAAAATTCAGCAATTGACTCTTTATTCTCTGCGCCACACTATACTTGGGGCCAAGAATAAAAATCTCAGAAGAAAATTTTTCTCCAAAATTTACAAAAAACACATCAAGAAAACAAAACAAATCATACAATCTTGAACATTCTAAAAAACAGTGAAAAATTGTCTCCCTCATTCCACAGAAAGGACAATCACTTGATACATTGGGATTAATAACACTCACAAAAGCATTTACAGCAACTGCGCCGTGTAAAACCCCTGTACGTTTTTCAATTGGAGGTTTATATAAAACTCTCCAAACAGGTTTAACTTCATCATCAAGTCCCAATTTCTCTCTCCACACTGTATCATTACGTTCTTTTAAGGTTGCTTTATTTAAAACTTTTACAAAACATTTATATAACACTTTGCTTTGAACATCCTGCAAACTTAAATCTTCCAGCCCTCTCAAATCCAGAAAATGTCCAGACAGTCCTTTGAGATTTGGGCTGAAAAAAATACTTGGAAAGGGATCTGTATTATCAGGAACCAATATACCATTATAAAAGTCACTTAACATATTATGTTCTTCCTCTGTAAGTTCCTTTTTAAAAGTATCCAGAAATTTTTCTACTTGCCGTACTGACCGCACACCTAGATGTGTTTTCAAGTAATTCCCAAACTTTAAAAAGTCCCCTATAAAAAGGAGTCAGTCCATTGCACTGCAGCTTGCTCGAGTCCATCAAAAACAAAGCAGAGTTCAAACCCATTCTCCCAGCTTGATTAAAAATACCATCTGCCACCTTTCTCCAAACTAAATCCTCAGGTCCTGTTAGGTACCTTTGAATAAAAAGAAGTCAAAAAGCTGCCCCTCTGCTGGGTAAATGAATAAGTCCTTGTCCTCCTTCGTCTCTAGGTAAAAAAAGTATACTCTGAGGTATCCAATGAAAGGTACTCCAAAAAAAATCCACCAAACTGGCTTGAATTTTACTCAAAAGTCCACTTGGAGGATCAACACATGCCAAACGATGCCATAAAACTGAAGCCACCAGGTTATTGATTATTATAACCCTCCCTCTAAAAGACATTTTTGGCAAAAGCCATTTCCATTTTTCCAACCTCCCTTTTACCTTTTCTAAAACTCCATCCCAGTTTTTGCTTAACATTGCATCATTACCAACATAAACTCCTAAATATTTTAACCCATCCCTTTTCCAGGACAAGCCACCTGGTAAATTAGGAAGACCATGGGACCATATACCACTTGCTATGGCTTCACTTTTTGACCAATTAACCTTAGCAGAGGAAATTACACCAAAGTTATCAATTATTTCTTTAAGAAGATCAATATCACTTTGACCTTTAACCAAAACAATAACATCATCTGCATAAGCAGACAACTTAAAATTTGCTCCAGAACATGGTATGGTCCAACCTTCAATGCGTTCTCTAATCTTTACCAATAAAGGTTCAATGGCAAGAGCATACAACATTCCAGAGAGCGCACAACCTTGTCGAATACCTCTCTGTATTTTAAAAGGAGCACTCAAACTACCATTAATTTTTAGTACACTCTCAGGCTCTGTTACACTTTTCTGAAAACTGACATGTGTGCACGATATTATTTTTGAAACCGGAGAGGTTGAAATGTCCGTGTCACAGGCCGGGGCGGACCCAGAGATAGCTAAACAAGGTCACGCCCCTTCCTAGTTTCCACCTCGAGGAGGTTCCCAAGACCACCCCAATGACCAGACAGACAAGTATACTATAATTAAAATACAACTTTATTAAATATTTAAAAGGTAAGGGGAAAAGGGGGAATGGCAGTTAAAAGCAACTATTTTTCTGTCTCCAGGACCACTTCAAGTGCAGCGGGGGCTAGGAGTCCTTTCCTGAAGGGTCCCTGTTATCCGTGGCGCCCTCCTCTTCTCCTGGAGGCAGAACAGGAAAGTCAAATTAGTGCTGAGTTGGATATTTTCTTCAATACCTGTTTCTGTCACTGGTCTGAGAGGTTTGTTTCTTCTCTCGCCCCTTAAGGTCCCTGGCATCCTGGGGAGCAAGATGGGTTAAGTCCACAGATAAGGTAATCCAGGCAGAGGTAAAGGGTCACATGAACTAAGGCTCACCGTCCCTCTTCAGAGCGTGCTGGGGGGACAAAGGTAAGTTACACCACACAGGTAAGGTTTTTCAACAGGGGTAAGGGGTTTAATACACTGGGACCTTGGCGTTCCTCTTTACAGCGGCTGGAGAGCAAAGGTAAGTTACACCACACAGGTAAGGTATTTCAACAGAGGTGGGGGGTTTAATACGCTGGAACTTTTGCGTCCCTCTTCCAAGCGTGCTGGGGAACAGAGGTAAGTTACACCACACAGGTAAGGTATTTCGAACAGAGGTGAGAGGTTTTATACACTGGGACCTTTGCGTTCCTCTTCCAAGCGTGCTGGGGAACAGAGGAAGGTTACACCACACAGGTAAGGTATTTCGAACAGAGGGGAGAGGTTTTATACACTGGGACCTTTGCGTTCCTCTTCCAAACGTGCTGGGGAACAGAGGTAAGTTACACCACACAGGTAAGGTATTTCGAACAAAGGTAAGAGGCTTTATACACTGGGACTTTTACATTCCTCTTCACGGCGTGCTGGAGAACAGAGGTAAGTTACACCACACAGGTAAGGTATTTCACACAGAGGTAAGAGGTTCAATACACTGGGACTTTTGCGTTCCTCTTCCAAGCGTGCTAGGAAACAGAGGTAAGTTATACCACACAGGTAAGGTATTACGAACAAAGGTAAGAGGCTTTATACACTGGGACTTTTACATTCCTCTTCACAGCATGCTGGAGAACAGAGGTAAGTTACACCACACAGGTAAGGTATTTCACACAGAGGTAAGAGGTTCAATACACTGGGACTTTTGCGTTCCTCTTCCAAGCGTGCTGGGAATCAGAGGTAAGTTACACCACACAGGTAAGGTATTTCGAACAAAGGTAAGAGGCTTTATACACTGGGACTTTTACATTCCTCTTCACGGCGTGCTGGAGAACAGAGGTAAGTTACACCACACGGGTAAGGTATTTCACACAGGGGTAAGAGGTTCAATACACTGGGACTTTTGCGTTCCTCTTCCAAGCGTGCTAGGAAACAGAGGTAAGTTATACCACACAGGTAAGGTATTTCGAACAGAGGTAAGAGGCTTTATGCACTGGGATTTTTACATTTCTCTTCACAGCGTGCTGGGTAACAGAGGTAAGTTACACCACACAGGTAAGGTATTTCGAACAGGGGTAAGAGGTTTCATACACTGGGACTTTTACATTCCTCTTCACGGCGTGCTGGAGAACAGAGGTAAGTTACACCACACAGGTAAGGTATTTCACACAGAGGTAAGAGGTTCAATACACTGGGACTTTTGCGTTCCTCTTCCAAGCGTGCTAGGAAACAGAGGTAACTTATACCACACAGGTAAGGTATTTCGAACAGAGGTAAGAGGCTTTATGCACTGGGACTTTTACATTCCTCTTCACAGCGTGCTGGGAAACAGAGGTAAGTTACACCACACAGGTAAGGTATTTCGAACAAAGGTAAGAGGCTTTATACACTGGGACTTTTACATTCCTCTTCACAACATGCTGGAGAACAGAGGTAAGTTACACCACACAGGTAAGGTATTTCACACAGAGGTAAGAGGTTCAATACACTGGGACTTCTACGTTCCTCTTCCAAGCGTGCTGGGGAACAGAGGTAAGTTATACCACACAGGTAAGGTATTTCGAGCAGAGGTAAGAGGTTTCATACACTGGGACTTTTACGTTCCTCTTACCGGTGTGCTGGGGAACAAAGATAAGTTACACCACACAGGTAAGGTATTTCACACAGAGGTAAGAGGTTCAATACACTGGGACTTTTGCGTTCCTCTTCCAAGCGTGCTAGGAAACAGAGGTAAGTTATACCACACAGGTAAGGTATTACGAACAAAGGTAAGAGGCTTTATACACTGGGACTTTTACATTCCTCTTCACAGCATGCTGGAGAACAGAGGTAAGTTACACCACACAGGTAAGGTATTTCACACAGAGGTAAGAGGTTCAATACACTGGGACTTTTGCGTTCCTCTTCCAAGCGTGCTGGGAATCAGAGGTAAGTTACACCACACAGGTAAGGTATTTCGAACAAAGGTAAGAGGCTTTATACACTGGGACTTTTACATTCCTCTTCACGGCGTGCTGGAGAACAGAGGTAAGTTACACCACACGGGTAAGGTATTTCACACAGAGGTAAGAGGTTCAATACACTGGGACTTTTGCGTTCCTCTTCCAAGCGTGCTAGGAAACAGAGGTAAGTTATACCACACAGGTAAGGTATTTCGAACAGAGGTAAGAGGCTTTATGCACTGGGATTTTTACATTTCTCTTCACAGCGTGCTGGGAAACAGAGGTAAGTTACACCACACAGGTAAGGTATTTCGAACAAAGGTAAGAGGCTTTATACACTGGGACTTTTACATTCCTCTTCACGGCGTGCTGGAGAACAGAGGTAAGTTACACCACACAGGTAAGGTATTTCACACAGAGGTAAGAGGTTCAATACACTGGGACTTTTGCGTTCCTCTTCCAAGCGTGCTAGGAAACAGAGGTAACTTATACCACACAGGTAAGGTATTTCGAACAGAGGTAAGAGGCTTTATGCACTGGGACTTTTACATTCCTCTTCACAGCGTGCTGGGAAACAGAGGTAAGTTACACCACACAGGTAAGGTATTGCACACAAAGGTAAGAGGCTTAATACACTGGGACTTTTACATTCCTCTTCACAGCTTGCTGGAGAACAGAGGTAAGTAACACCACACAGGTAAGGTATTTCACACAGAGGTAAGAGGTTCAATACACTGGGACTTTTGCGTTCCTCTTCCAAGCGTGCTAGGAAACAGAGGTAAGTTATACCACACAGGTAAGGTATTTCGAACAGAGCTAAGAGGCTTTATGCACTGGGACTTTTACATTCCTCTTCACAGCGTGCTGGGAATCAGAGGTAAGTTACACCACACAGGTAAGGTATTTCGAACAGAGGTGAGAGGTTTTATACACTGGGACCTTTGCGTTCCTCTTCCAAGCGTGCTGGGGAACAGAGGAAGGTTACACCACACAGGTAAGGTATTTCGAACAGAGGGGAGAGGTTTTATACACTGGGACCTTTGCGTTCCTCTTCCAAGCGTGCTGGGGAACAGAGGTAAGTTATACCACACAGGTAAGGTATTTCGAGCAGAGGTAAGAGGTTTCATACACTGGGACTTTTACGTTCCTCTTACCGGTGTGCTGGGGAACAAAGATAAGTTACACCACACAGGTAAGGTATTTCACACAGAGGTAAGAGGTTCAATACACTGGGACTATTGCGTTCCTCTTCCAAGCGTGCTAGGAAACAGAGGTAAGTTATACCACACAGGTAAGGTATTACGAACAAAGGTAAGAGGCTTTATACACTGGGACTTTTACATTCCTCTTCACAGCATGCTGGAGAACAGAGGTAAGTTACACCACACAGGTAAGGTATTTCACACAGAGGTAAGAGGTTCAATACACTGGGACTTTTGCGTTCCTCTTTCAAGCGTGCTGGGAATCAGAGGTAAGTTACACCACACAGGTAAGGTATTTCGAACAAAGGTAAGATGCTTTATACACTGGAACTTTTACATTCCTCTTCACGGCGTGCTGGAGAACAGAGGTAAGTTACACCACACGGGTAAGGTATTTCACACAGAGGTAAGAGGTTCAATACACTGGGACTTTTGCGTTCCTCTTCCAAGCGTGCTAGGAAACAGAGGTAAGTTATACCACACAGGTAAGGTATTTCGAACAGAGGTAAGAGGCTTTATGCACTGGGATTTTTACATTCCTCTTCACAGCGTGCTGGGTAACAGAGGTAAGTTACACCACACAGGTAAGGTATTTCGAACAGGGGTAAGAGGTTTCATACACTGGGACTTTTACGTTCCTCTTACCGGTGTGCTGGGGAACAAAGATAAGTTACACCACACAGGTAGGGTATTTCAAACAGAGGTAAGAGGTTTTATACACTGGGACTCTTACGTTCCTCTTCCAAGCGTGCTAGGAAACAGAGGTAACTTATACCACACAGGTAAGGTATTTCGAACAGAGGTAAGAGGCTTTATGCACTGGGACTTTTACATTCCTCTTCACAGCGTGCTGGGAAACAGAGGGAAGTTACACCACACAGGTAAGGTATTTCGAACAAAGGTAAGAGGCTTTATACACTGGGACTTTTACATTCCTCTTCACAGCATGCTGGAGAACAGAGGTAAGTTACACCACACAGGTAAGGTATTTCACACAGAGGTAAGAGGTTCAATACACTGGGACTTTTGCGTTCCTCTTCCAAGCGTGCTAGGAAACAGAGGTAAGTTATACCACACAGGTAAGGTATTTCGAACAGAGGTAAGAGGCTTTATGCACTGGGACTTTTACATTCCTCTTCACAGCGTGCTGGGAATCAGAGGTAAGGTACACCACACAGGTAAGGTATTTCGAACAGAGGTAAGAGGTTTTATACACTTGGGCTTTCACGTTCCTCTTCACGGTGTGCTGGGGAACAAAGGTAAGTTACACCACACAGGTAGGGTATTTCAAACAGAGGTAAGAGGGTTTATACACTGGGGCTTTCACGTTCCTCTTCACAGCGTGCTGGGAATCAGAGGTAAGTTACACCACACAGGTAAGGTATTTCACACAGAGGTAAGAGGCTTTATACATTGGGACTTTTACATTCCTCTTCACAGCGTGCTGGGAAACAGAGGTAAGTTACACCACACGGGTAAGGTATTTCAAACAAAGGTAAGAGGCTTTATACACTGGGACTTTTACGTTCCTCTTCACAGCGTGCTGGAGAACAGAGGTAAGTTACACCACACAGGTAAGGTAGTTCACACAAATGTAAGAGAATAAATGGTCGTCTCACCAAACACGTGTCACGGGGGGCAGTGGATTCACAAAGCACCGGCTACACACAAGGCGCGCCGGGTACGATGTGTACGGGCCTGAACGCTTCCCTAGTCCCCCCCCTCCTCTCTGATACTGGGGGTACTGGACTGGGGCGAACTCTTGAAGAGGCTCCGTATGGGGATGGTGAATGTGCGTGCAACTGCACGTAATAATGGCCACAAGTGCCACACAGCAGGTGTCGAGCGTTCTTACTCAAACGGTCTCGCAGATATGATTCCCTACTGCCCACGCTTGGGATCGGTATGACGCACCGGGGGTCCCACTTTACAGGTTAACTCTCCTTCTACTGGGATGACCACAACACGCTGGTATCCTCCCACAGATACTCCTGGACTGAGGGCGGCACCTGGTTTTACAAACACTGCACACACTGCAAGTTTTAGCTTTCATGCCTTTCGTTGTCTGAAGGAACTTTTTAATTTTTTCCAAAGTGTAAGCACTGCGTACAGATCGTTTCTGTGAGAATGAGCTCACAGAGTCTGAAGACTCACCATCACTATCCACAGCAGACTCTTCAACATTGCTCAACTCTGAGTCCATCTCCCTTACATGCCGAAGACCCTAGGTACTTATAAAGTAGTATATTACTCTGCCCTTCTCTACAGTCTCCTTACTATTAAAAAGCAATAATCTTACTAATGCTCTTGACAACCATCTAGTTTGATTCCCTGTTGAGTTTATATATGTATTTGCAGTTGCTGTGGTCTCCTACTGCATTGGTAGAATTCTCTCCTGAGCACAGAGACCACAAAAACAGAACAGTCCGGATTAAAATCCTCCTAACTGAACCAATGACCAGCCTGCTTGTATTGACCATAACCAAGATGCCAGTTTCACACAGGGAGCTTTGTCAACCTTGTTACTAAATAAAGTGACAACCAGCTACATCCTTGGTCCAATTCTCAGCCAGTGCAATCCCAGATAGCAATGAGTCGGCGGTGCTCTGGAGGCAATAGAAGCGTCATAAAGGCATAATCGCAAACACAATGATTTCTCTACACGCTCAAGAGCCAGAAATGTAATGCTGTTTTACAGGTGTCCTCTGCTATTTGCCGCCCCTGCTAAAGTTAAAAAGATCAGAATTATGAAAAGCAGAAATCCATCCGATGCGCTCCATAGACTCTCTGATTAAAAATAATCACATCTAAAGAGAGTTGTTTGGTGCCATTCTTGGTTAGATCCATTGTGTACAATTAAAACTCAAAGTAACTAAAGCCCGAGGTCTTGTTTAATTGCCTGCTTCTCTACTTTTCAGAGTTAATAGATGGAGTAAATAATAAACATTGTGGTATTTATAAAGGTTCTTATATGATACCAAACTCTTTGTAGTCTCTTTGGACACTTTAAGAAAAATATATGTTACATTTTTTGTGATTTTTGTATGTTTATAGCTATTCAAAGTGTAATATTGTAGTGGATAAATGAACAGGACCTGACATTTGTGTGTATACTTTATGTGTAGAATAAGAGGGAGTATTACGAGCACACGTTAATGCAGGAACTGAAGAAGAACCAGCACCTTCAAGAGTACATCAGACTGCTGGAGAGTCGCCTGCACCAGACTGACATCAACCAATGGACTTTATGGACACAAGTGAGTCAAGAAAGTCAATGGTACAAAGCACTTTTGTTAAGGGACTCTTCTTTATCATTTTTGTTTTTGTCATTTTTAGCCTGTAGAAGACCACAGATGTTTACCTACAGTACAAGCTGCTAAGGCTTCTGTAGATGTGCGGTCCACTTCTGGGCTTTCTGTGTCCACAAGTACAAAATCCAGAACAGAATTCTAATAGCGTAGGGGCCGTTCGCATATAATGCAAGCGTCATACGGTATTGTGGTTTAAAATTCGCTTGGTTCCAGACAGGCTACCTATTGCGGCAATAGCATATTACGCAGTTCTGTGATAAAATATCACAGAACTGGAGCCTTTTGCAAAAAAGCAATGTGAGGTTTACAAAGCTGGAACTTATGAAAGATCTGCATGTACAGTAAGGTCACATCAAGCAGATGAAAGGTACTGAGGGGCGGCAGTGGCTTAGTGCTTCATGTCGGTTGTCTACAAACCGGAAGGTTGGTGGTTCAATCCCCGGCTCCACCGGACCAAGTGTCAAGGTGTCCTTGAGCAAGACATCTAACCCCAACTGCTCCCGACGAGCTTTCATGGCTGACACCGCCGTCGGTGTATGAATGTGTGCGTGAATGTGAGGCAAACTTGTAAAGCGCTTTGGATGGCCATGGGTCTGTAAAAAGTGCTATATAAATGCAGTCCATTTACCATATGAGGTATGTGAGTGCTTTGTTCTAGTCAAAATATTATATATAATATTATATAACTATTGCGAGATAATTACATTTAATGGACATTTTATGTGAATGCTTTGTTAAAGAAGAATGTCTTAAGTTTAGCTTGATCGACTGTGTCTGATACTCGAACATTTTTTTTTTAAGTGACCCTATATAGACTTTTACAATAAATTTGTACATCTGTGATTTTTCATGTTGAATTGTTAGTTTGGTCATGTACTTTTAATATAACAAACTAATTACAGATTTTTGTATTGTTAATTTAGATGAATTTGTATATAATTCAAGAAAACAGAAAAAATGCTGTATAAATAATATAGACTATTCATATGAAATATTCATGTTGATACAACAATGTTGATATTTGTAAATAATCACATATTGACCTAGTTATGTAATATATAAATATAGGCCAGTCATAGACGACCAACTGACATCCAAAAAAATTACCCAGTTCAAAGGTCAAATGTTGACCGTAAATATGGCTTCCAAGTAGGGTCATGGTGGACCTAGTTTGTATGTCTAATAGATGTCCAGAATTGGTCATGGACCGACAGACCCAATAAAGACATGATCTGCACTTCTAGACGTCCAGTGTTAAGTGGGTACAGTACTGTTTAATTATTGTATATTTTGTCTATTCATTTTGGGGATACATTTTCTGGATTTTTTTCCTAAATGCTACAACCGACTCTATATATTGACTCTATCCAAAACAGACAAAAATAGATGCGTCAACAGATGGCGCTGTTGCACGAGCAGGTAAATCAGTGTGCACATTACACAAACTATTTCTGATGAAGTGCTACCATCGGGCGCCAGATGTCACTACACTCTAAAAAAAACCCTTGATTAAAACAACCCAATATATTTTAGACTAGAGTGTAGATAATAACTCCTTCCTTGGATTATAAAGTTACTTTCCTTCAGGGGGCGCTCAGGAGCTTTCTGAAATTCTGAATGGCTTTAAAGGTGAAATATAAAGTGTTTCTTTAGTATTACAGTTTTTACGAAGCAGAATTTTGAAAATAGGGCCCGGTTTGTCAAAACACCTCACACAATTAACACAACCCTACACCTGTGTAGCACTACATTTCAGATCATTTGCAAAATGGAACACTTTTGTCAAAACTATACACGACTTTATGAAGACAATATTTTGTTACCATAAGAAACACACACATTTCATAAGACTTCAATTTTTTTGAACCAGTTACACACAGCTGCTGCTAACCTAAAACACTTTTAGCAAGTCTAATTCTTATTGATTAGAGTACTGCAAGTACAAAGAAAAAGTACAAATATTCAATAGTTTAGCAAACACTACACAAGACCAATATAGCAGACTGAGAAAAAATATAATTAATTTCTCTCCATATACCCAAATCAGTCAACATGGAGAATCACAACCAATCATGTCCCAGTTGTCATGCTACTGCATTAATTTGCATAACACTGTTAGCTCAGCAGACAACAGACAAACATAAAATACTGTATCTAGTACAGGTTACAATTACACTAAATAACAACAACAACCATAAAAAATAATCAACAAAAAAACTGACAATATTGTAAAGAAAATACTACGTTCATCCCTGCTGAAAAAAACAGCATACCAGCAATACCAACATACTGTAATGTGTGCTGGTAACCAGCATCATTCCCATGCTGGTTTGGTGCTGGTTTAGCTGGTGGTCCTCAGCATACCAGCACCAGCATCCCATTCTGGTGATACCCGCAAGACGAGCATATGATGTGTTTTGGTGCTGGTATGCTGGTGACCACCAGCTAAACCAGCACCAAACCAGCATGGGAATGATGACGGTCTATGCTGTTTATTCAGGTGGGATACTAAACATTATCTTTTCACCTAGCTGGATCTGGCCAGAAAATTTCACATCAACATCACAAGCAATATCCTCATAAGCAAGACAACACGGGAAGAACCGTCACAGGCGTCCTCCATGGCCTGAATGAGGGGTACCTGAGCCTGGAGATCGTAAACCTTCCACCGCCATACAGAGAAAAACTCTTCGACATGGTTTAGAAATGGAGAGTATAGTGGAAGGTATAGTACTGTCACTGTGTCAACTGTGGATGTTGTTGAAACCAGTTCTGGACCAAAACAAAGCAGTGGAATGACCCATTGTACCAGATGACAGTGTATTGTTTCTGGTGCATTTAATACCTGCTGTGACAATATGGTGCAATCGGTCCAAAAATGTGAGAATGTGAGGTGTGTATTTAGGGCCCATTTTGGCATGATGGAGGAGAACCCCATGCTGCGTAATGGCAGCACGAAGGGCGATGTTACTCCCAAGTTGCCCTGGGACATTGATTATAGCTTAGTGGCCAATGATATTTCTGCCTTTCCTTGTTTCTTTTGTTATTTTGAACCCTGTCTCATCAATATATATATATATATATAAATTCATGCAGGACCTGCTGCATTTTTATAGTGCTTAAACCTGATTGGTGTGTCTACAAATTAGCAATAGTGTGTTTGTGCACCTGATGGCTGTGTTTAACAGATTGGCTCATAAATGTGGTAATTTGACAGTCAGTGCTTTGGAATGCAAGGAAGTGAAATCCTGATAGACTTCTGTGTCTGACGCATACAAGTGTGTAGTGTTTTGCAAATCACTGTGTGTAATGCTTTGCAAATAGTGTGAAGCTGACAATGTGCTTACAGTTGTGCAAATCTAGCCTTGTGTTTTGCTCCTTGAGTGTTAGGTTTTGCTAATTGTGGGAAAAGTTAAATTTTAGTGTGTAAGCAATCGTAAAAAACTGTAAAGTATATCTCAACTTGTATGCCTTAATGCCTTAGTGTTAATACACCATAAATGTAACACATTACTCATTTTAATTTCTTCCTATTACACAATTTAAGGCACGTACACAGCATTCCTTTACGTGAAAATGACGTATGGTGGTTGCTTGAGATTCACAGGTTAAATTTTACAACTTGCTGTTGATACAGAAACACTACAAGAAACACTACCCTACTGAAAAATCCATCTTAAACCAGCATAAGCTGGTTTTAGCTGGTTTAAGGTGGTTTACGCTGGTCCTCCCAGCCTGACAAAGCTGATCATGCTGGTGGGCCAGCTGGTATTCCAGCATGACCAGCTAAGTCCAGCTAGACCTGTGGCCGGTTGCATAAACATAGTCAAGACGTTAAGACTGCGTCTTAAGAATAATTCTGACTAACTAGCAATTAGTTAGGGCTAATCAGTCTTATTATTTGGATTTAAATTAGACCAATCTTCCTGTCTATGTAACATATTTAAAACAGTTATGATCAGTCTTGAAGAAAAAAATTCATGACTAACTTTAAAGAGTCTTAAAGTTTTATGCAACTGGGCAAAGGTTAAAATGTGACCAAAACACAGCTAGACCAGCTTGCTACACCAGCAAAACCAGCTAAAACCAAGCTGGGGACCAGCTAAAACCAGCTCACCAGCTTATGCTGGTCTTAGCTGAATTTTTTGTAGGTTATAACTAGCCTACTCTATAAATATACAATGCTTTAATGAAATGATAACGTACAGGACACAGTTTTGTGTATTTTCGTACATTTTGGTCTTGGTCAGAAAAATACTTAAACACAAGCATCGAGTTTGGCTGGCCTATTTTAGACTTCACTACTGACGTGAAAGGGTAATGACATTTTTTTTTCTTTATTAAATTTTTTCTGTGCCTCTTCATAATTCATCTTTAATCATTGTTTTATGGATGATATTTTTCACATTCTTTCATAAAAAATAGAAAGGGATGACGTGATTGTATAAAATCACTACACTATTTATCTATTCTCTGTGTTATGTTGTATTTTCTGTAAGCTATATGAAGTATGTGAGCCCCTGCCATTATAATTCCCTTTTGTACAATAACTAAAAACTAACCGTGACTATCATGACAAAGTAGATTCCTTCACACCGCTTCTGAACAATTGAATTATGATGTTTGGCTCTATTACTCTACATAACAATGTGCTTGGAAAATAGACATCACTGGCATGAAAACGTTCCTGTTTTTTAATATAATAATGAATTGGTTAAACTGGTTTTATGTTGACGGAGGGAAGTGTTTCCTGAAAACATGCTGTACAAAATACAAAAGTAAATCACAATTTACAATCAATACAGAAACCGTAAAAAATATAAGGAAAATAAGTGTTATGACAGATCACAGGAGGGGTTGAACAAAACTAAATCATTTCTGAAGAAACCTACATGAGGCTGCACCCACAAAAGTCATTTCTGAGTTATATATTTCAGGTCAGATCAGAATCGAATGAATGTCCTATTACAGTAATGACATCATGAGGATGCACCTTTATTTTGTCTCATACGTAAATATGTTGCTATTTTAAGCCTTGGACACCATGGTTTTGTTCTTTAGAGCACTGTTTCCAAATCCTCGTTCTCAAATACCCCCTCCCAAAAAATTACTCTTTATTTAACACACCTGATTGAACTCATCAGCTTGTTAGGGAGACATGCTCTGCGTTCCAGTTTTTTTTATGACCTTCCCTTGCTAACTTCCCTCAGTCTCGTTCACTTGGATGTACGTCATTGCTTACGTTGTACGAGTGCCCACTACTGCTGAAACACTTGAAGTAGGTTCAAATGGATCGCCCTAAGCCCTTGATCACATGGAAAGTGGAGACCGCCCCATGTGCAAAGTGCAAGTTGCTGAAGTGACGTCACAGTCGTGATGCATTGTGGGATATGGAGATGCCTGAAGTGTACATATGAAGTAGACAGACCCTCGCTCCCTCGATTTTGACAGAGGGAGCGAGGGTCTGTCCATACAAACTTCCCTCGTCTGCTTGACGGAGTGGAACGCACTTCAAAATGGTGACAGGGATTCCCCCGAGGGGAAGTGCTTAGGGAAGTTCGCGAGTGCGTGTCTAAAACTGGAGTGGAACGCATCCATGTTAACCATTTTGGAAGGAGGCTGATAAGTTCAATCAAGTGTTTTAAATAAGAAGACATCTAAAATTTTATCAGAGGGGGTGTTCAAGGAACAGGATTGGGAAGCACTATTTTAGAGCTAACATAATCCAAAAACGTGCAAAACCTATTATATTTTTCAACGTTAAAGTTAGTTAATCCAATGTTCAGTTCACTGCGCATTATGATTTTGTTAAATAAACGTTTAATTTGGCAATTGTATTAGTAAATGTGGAAATAATGTAGTTAACCCCTTCAGATGTGATTTTCAGTGTTTACAGTTTTTTCTGAATTGCTAAAACACATTTTTTTTTAAACATCACACATTTTCTCAAACCCTAAAACACAAATCCAAATAGTCAAACTAAATTCACAGAACCCCTGACTCTTCTAGCAGAATCGAACAATCCCTTCAAAACCATTTCACTTGTATTCAAAATCAAACTAAGCTTTCAAATCGTGCACACAAAAGTCTATATTATAGAACATCCATTATACATTTCCCTGAAAAATTAGAAAACACAACATTCAGATATCTGCTTACAAAAAAAAAACATGTTTATTGTATATAACAACACACTTGACAAATACTGTTAAAAATCTCTATTACTGTAATTTCTGTAATTATAGTGAATACTTTACTGTAAGAACTGCAAGTAAAGCATTCAGTATTACTTTAAGCAATAAACAAATATATTTATTTTTTATGTTTGTGTTAGATTGATCAAAATATACTTCTTTTTGTAATATTTTTCAACAGCCATTGGAACAGCCCAGTGACTGAGAAGATGAAACTCAAACATGACACGTCAAACAATACTTTGCATGTGAAAACTCTGTAATCTTAATAAGCTCTTTTATTGATATTCTGTTTATGTACTTTGATGCTGAGTTACTGAGTACATGAGATATAAAATATAGTCCCAGACCTTCAAGTCTTTGGTTAATCATTTATGATCTAATACAATTTAACCAAAACAAATAATATATGTCCTTTTAAAGACTTTAATGACATATATAAAGTATTACTAAGAGGAAACATGAAGAAGTTATTATTGCTTTGACCGTAAGGAAAGACCAGAAAAATCAAGTTTCTGCACTGAGGCCATTCAGAATGATTAACTGGGTTTTTCCAGGGTATGTGCTCACTATTGTTATGTTATATATTCACACATATAGGCCATTTAGATTATATCTGGTTAGAATTGTCCCATAATATTAATAGCACTTTTATATTAGTCACAAATTAATCACAAATAGCACTATATCAATATTTGCATTATTCTTACGTTAAATAAAACATTGGATTAGGATTAGCCAAAAATATAGACATGGTCAATATATTGTTTATTTTTTTATTATGACATCATTAAAGATACTTCTACTGGTGCGTCAAGTGTTTCTATAATACTGAATGAATGCAATTTTGTCACAGTAGCGTATCCATGATGAGCAATATGAAACTGCAGGGCGATGTCAAATATTTTCAGCATGAAAAATGGATAAAAATATCATCTTTTTCCTGGAATCTCTGCGGGTCCTGTACTGGGTCTAAAATTACTTATTATGACTTAATATAAAATATTCCTTAATTTTTTAACGGTCTGTCATGGACCCGGTAACACGTATGAGATACTATTTGAAAGCTAAGAATCTCTACTTTCTGCAGATATGCATCACTTTGAGATATGTTTTACTGTATGAAAGTTATTTACACTTAATTTTCACTACCACCCCCCAAATGTTTTATATCATTTAATATTCAAATATATTTTTTCAAGTATGACAAATATGAGCAAGCCTTATGAAAGCTCTCACTCTCAGGAATAATCTACATCTACATTATTTTTGTTCTCTTATCATCACATACAATCGTCGAATGAATAATAAGGCTTTGTGAATTTACGTGAAGTGTGAGCTACCTCAGATAGGACAGATATCTGAGGCAAAATGAGTCTGTTCACAGCATTTTCTTTGGTTGTGTGCATTAATAATTCCTTGCTATTGCAAAGTAAAGTACTTTAATATGAAAATTTTATTTTCACTCCCTTCAGTAAAATAAGAATAGCTTTTGAATTCGACATGCTAGATCATTCTTTTTTGGGTGTTTACTGTCTGCTGCTGGTAACAACTGTTAAAGTACACAGAACCAGAGATATCCACTTTCAAAGACAGTGTTTACAACACAAAAAAATAAAATTTGGTGGTTCATCATATGAAAAACAACATAAATAATAATATTTGTCACAAACAGCAGCTTTTTATATAACCTCAAAGGGCTTTCTGCAAAATTATATAAATATTTGCATTTATTACACTTTATGTGGTTATGGGAACACTCCAAATGTTTTTAGGCTGAAATTGAATGCAAAATTTCAGTAAATAAGTATTATTCCACCCTTCAGTTGGAACATTGTGAAAAAAATCCCTTTTCCTCTGTAAGCTGACAATTGCTGGAATCAAACAAAACTTTCTACAGGGTTTCCTGTAAAATGATACCAAACTTTTGTATGTACACCTCTGCATGTGCGTATGGGAAGCTTTTGAATTTGGGTAGGCCAAATCCAGGCGGAAATTCCCAAAATAGCCTCAGAGCCTGACAGGTTAATTAAATATGTGATGATGTTTCATTGGAGGAGGAGCCTAATCTATGCATATTATAAACAGCACAATTCCCCTGAAAGCAACAGATAAAGCAGAAGCAGGTATTTCTTTGACTTGAGCAAATGGATTTTTAGATGAGATATGATTCTGGGTTTCTGTGTTGATTGAGTGAATTTTAACATGTCTTTGTCATATTTTTCCACAGTTTTGAGGAAGTTCAATTTAACTGTATTGGTGACGTTTAAGCAGGTAAGCTGTATGTCTCTTTTTAATGTCAACCTGAATAAAATGCAACAAAAATGTGTTTGAAAACTCCTGAGTACTCTCTCTGTATGCACTTTGGGTCATGGCCATGTTTAACACAGCTGTCCTCCACCCATTTACACAGGAGTTAGATGTTTTTTCAATTAAATTGCTCACAAAGAAGCATTTTATTCAACTCTGCTCCTGCATAAACACATTCAAATAAATTGTCCTAAAAAAGCAGAGAGAAGAGAGAAAGTGAAACAAGTAGGTTTTCAGATGTCAAAAAAGGAAATGCTCGAGAGAGAGAGAGAGAGAGAGAGAGAGAGAGAGAGAGAGAGAGAGAGAGAGAGAGAGAGAGAGAGAGAGAGAGAGAGAGAGAGAGAGAATGGACTCAATCTCTCCTAACACTTTATTCACAGGTTATAAACAGATTTTCTCGCTGCTGAATCTATACAGCTGACATTCAGTCAAATCTTTGAATCAAGGTTGAGAAGATTCTCCAGCAGGTATCTTTAGTCATGGACGTGGCAAACATTAAGGCCGTGTATGAGGAGCAGGGATATCTGTCATCTATATCTGTCCTGAGTGCAGAGGAGCTCCAAAAGGCTCGAGACGCTTTTGCTGAGCTGGAGAGAAAACACGGTGAGTTTGGCTGAACTTAACTCTAATTTTTATTCATTACGCAAATTCCCATGACTTTCCAGGCTGAGAGATATTCGTTTTAAAATGCCCTGCTATTTCCATGTTTTCCATGACCCTGAATTTAAGCCTGGAATAACAGAGTTGCTCTTCTTCATTTGTCAGGTGAAGAATACACGGCTTACAGCCTTCACAACATTCATATGGAGTGTGATTGGGTAATGGCCCTCGCCAAGCACCCTAAGCTTCTTGAGGTGGTGACAGCAGCTTTGGGCCCTGACGTCCTCCTGCTCGACTCCAGATTCATCTGCAAATATCCAGTGACTAAAAAGCGACAGAATAATGTCATCATCAACCAATTAGGCAACAACTGTGACGAGAAAAAAGAAGCAGATGCCAACGAGAAAGATGGCATGCCGTTTGTGGCCTGGCATCAGGACATGAAGTAAATCATGTCATACATAGCAAAGTAAAAAAAAAATTTTTGTCTTTTAGAAGTGGGATTGTAAGTCATCATATGTTGGTTTCAGGTACTGGGGTTTTGACGGAGGTCCAGTTTTGTCAGTCTGGCTTGCCCTGGACGATTCACTCGAGGATAATGGAGCCTTGCAGGTTATTCCAGGTACAAATAAACTCGTCCTTATAAAAAACTGGGATTGAAAAAACATGTATACATGAAAATGTAATAGACAAAAGTCACTGTGTACTAATGAAACTAATTCAGAATGATTTCAACTTCATTCAAGGTTTATAAATTACCCTTAAGTATCACTTTGTATTGCCATGCTTTTGCGCTTTATATTGTTGGTTTTGTTTTGTCAGTGAATTATTTTGTATATCTTACAGGAAGTCATCGTTCCGGTCTTCTACCTCATCACCAATCAAAACGAGATGGTAACATGTTGAGTGTCAATCAAGAAATCCCAGAAGAGCTGTTGGAGACTGAGAAAGCAGTCTTATGTCCTCTGTTAGCTGGTCAGATGTCTGTAAGTAAAATCTCCTGTATATATAAATCACTGCTGCATATCTGAGCATTCATTGTTTTGAGTCCTGTTTTTATTTACTGTAGGTCCATGATGGACTTCTGGTTCATGCCAGTGATCCGAACACGTCCAACAGGAGGCGCTGTGGATATGTCATCCGTTACGTTCCCACGTGTACATATCCAATACAGGTCAAATCTCTCTCACTCAATAAAAACGATTTCTCATACTGTCTATATTCAGACATCAACATGTTGAATGTGGCTGAATGTATTTTTCTTTTGGCAGGATCCTGAACGGCCGAGGACTTTCTCTGCTACGGTGCTGGTCAGTGGTTTTGACAAATATAACCACTTCTCCAAGCAAAGCGTCAATGTATGAGGATTGTATTAAAGATTACAGTATATTTAAGATGGGTGATTTGGCAAAATGTTCAAAATAAGCACTCACAATACACTATATGTCATTTTGGTGCTTTAACTGTTTCAATATTTTTCTTCACAAGCAGCACCTTGTTGGTGCTTCTACCTGTAAATTGTAATTGTGTAATTTCCTGGCTTTTGGGGACATGATAAGTTATTTAAAATGTGATATGATTTAGCCTTAAACTGAATAGTCTTGTTCTGAACCTGTTACTGATTTTATTAATAAATTGTTCAGCTCTACTTTTGAATTTATGTTGATTTATTTGCATGCCATTCAACAGAACTATGTGGGAAAAACATTCATACAATATAGTGACTTTATACATGTGGTAAAATGATATTAAAATATGGAATTAAAGACATCAACAGTGCTCTGAACAAAATGAAAATAATAGGTTTGTGCCCAATGAGAGTTCAGCTCGCAGCATCTCTTTGGGTTTTATTGATGATACAGAATGAAAAGGAGAAGAGAACTGAAATCTAATGAATAACAGAATATTGCTGTTACGACCCTTCTTTTGACTCTTTAAAAATTATTGAAAGGGAACACTTTTAAAAACAGTTCAGACACGTCACCAATAAATCACAATTAAAGGTTGAAAATTAACAAGAGACACAAAAAGTGAGAATTCAAAAATAAATGTAATGTAGGGAATAGAGGATACAAAAAGTAAGAATTTATTAATACCCAAATGAAGACTAACAGAGGGAACAGCAGGATTGAGCCAAAAAAAAACGAACTAAGCCGAAACCAGTCTAATCCTAAACTGAAAGGAAATAATAAAAGAAAAATCTTCAACGTCTGTGACGTCGTAAACTAACTTATTCTGAACTAACCAAACAAAAACATACAGAGTGGCACAAATCCCAAACCTGATGTACATAACAAAAGTATACTACATGTGTGCAAATGTAAAACAAGGGGTGGGCTTACCTAACCCCTCTGAGTCGTAACTCGTAACTCAAGTTAATAATAAAACAGAAACAAACAGGTCACAATCAAATAAAGCAAAAAGTGTCTCTCCCAGACCGGCTGCAGCGTCTCGCTTAAATAGTGCACTCTCCAGGTGTATCGTATCCTAAAAATTAAAGGAGCCCGCCCCTCACAGTGGACCTCCAATCGACCCTTCATTAAAGATTGACAGATGAAAAAGCCAATCAGCACGTCGCCATGCGCAAGTGAAAGCAAAAGAGAGGCAGAGAGAGAGAAAACACAAACCAAAAAAAACCACACATATCCAAAAACATTTTACACGTCCCTATAGGGACGTAACAATTGCAAACACAATACTGTTCATAAAAAGCTTATATTTTTGTTAAATGCGGTATATATGACCTGTCCGTCCAGACTAAGTCTCAAAATATTTTAATTTATTTATTTCAAAATAAAATGTATTTATATCACAGTTATTTTTACAAAGAAAAATAAGCACAGAAAACAGGAACATTATTAAATATATAGTATAGAATACATGTTATTATTGCCGATTTTATTGTCCTCAGAGATAGATAATTCATAAGCAAATGAAAAACACTTTTTCAACTATCGAACATATAGTCAATCAATATGATAGATAATATAAGTCATAAAAAAACTAGACATGCCTTTCTACATAACGTTATTTGGTATAATTCAATGTGTTCGTGTGGTTTATGGTTCAAAAAACACATTATTTTCCAAATACCATACATTTTTGTAGCTTCAGATTTCACTCTCTTTCTGAAACGCACTAGCCTGGGAAAACCCAGACAACTTCCAGCAAATTTAGATTTGCTCTGAAAGTAGTCTGTCAAAGAGGCCATTGAAGCCCATTAATGCAGAGAAATTGCGGCACTTGAGCAAAGAACAACACTCGAAGCGTTCATATCTAAAAAAGATTTTAGCGCTGTCTTACAAACTGGATTCGGCAAAAGTCTGTTATACCAGTTTGCAACTCTGGTAGTGGTGCATACTAGAGGATGACACGGGAGTGGATTTTCAAACCGTCCCACTCCCACAAAAAAAATCCTGTCCCGTCCCAATCCGACAAAAAAACATTAAAATCCTTTCCCGATCCCAGTAGAATGACTCCTATTCCCTCCCATTTCCTCCCACTCCCGTGTTGTTGTTTTTTTACCAGAATCTGTCAGTTACAGTAAAAAAATACAGTACAGGTACATACATAGCACAGTTTATGTTACTTTATTGAACTGAAAGCAAACAATGCTCATTAAACACATTAAATTTCCTGTAAATCATCCGTGCTATTGATTTTGACTTAAATGGACTGTATTTTAATATATTGCTGGGCCAATTATTATGTGGTAATCACTCCCGGGTGTCGGCCAGAACACAAGAACCAGAGGATTAATTGGATTAATGGTCATACAACCTTCCATTAAAGGGGACAGAGAATGAAAAACCATTTTTACCTTGTCTTTGTTTTATAATGATAGTCTACCCACATTCACAAACATACAAAAAGTTCTAGACATGCTAAACATCTCAGTCTCATAGAAATTCCTCTTTTAGAAATGTCAGCCAGAAAACAGCCCAATCTGAAAAACTGATGCTTATGACATCACAGGCATCTAACTGCCCCTCCACTTTAAAATAATTGGCTACATTTTTTGAGTGGCAGCAAAGTCAGCCAATCAGTAATGAGATTGCAAGTTAAGCCAGTAGGGGGAGCCAAATAGGTGCAAAACCACTTGTTTAAAATCCCCCACCCTAATAGAGCTATCTGAGAGAGGTTTTTAGGAAGCTTCTAAGGCATTACAGACCCAAACAAAAACAATTTTTGTCTACATGTCACATCACAGAACAAGGATAAATACTCCGTTCAATCATTCTATGTCACCTTTAATATGCACTTAATCTGTGCTTGTGTGGTTCTGCAACAACAAATAATAAACAAGAATAAAAGCCTTATGAAAGAACATTAATATACATTTGTTTAAATAACCAGCATTAACAGCAGTTCAAAATATGCAAAAGTATACAAGATACCGTGAAATGGCGTCATATGTTCTAAAACGTGACTAGCAATAATGCACATGTATCAGATAACATATACAGTAAATAACAGTATCTGTTTGTTAGAATTGTTAAATAACTAAGTATTAGAACTATACAATCTCCAATATAAGGAAACAATACTGAATAAATATGTACAAGTTAAACTAACACAAATATAAACTGGGTACCATGATGACTATATTAATGTGAAGATTCGCGCTCTCTAACAGCTTCATTTACATATGAATGATAACTGACAATATAACATAAAAGACGTGATAATCTTTGCTGCTAATATAAAGACAAATAGAAAAAGCTTACTATTCGGCACTGATGCAACAATAAAGCACAGAAACTATCCAAACAGCAGGAATTCTCTTTGCAACACAACTCTTGTCACACGCTTATCTCTCAGTCTCGATCAGAGCCGCACACAGGGAGCGCTGTTCCCTTTTCTCATAAGCGCTCAGGCTGCATTGGAGCGCATCACTATGCACCAGGGATGCGCATCCGTGAACATTCATGCAATTAAAAAAAAGATGGCGCCGGTGTGTGTGGCAGGCCGTCTGCTCTCGGTGTTGCATGTTTTGTTTTTAATGTTTGTAATGTTTTTATTGTCTCCCTTGTCCTGCCACTCTCTTATTGTTTACGAACGTCAACAATTGATTGATATTCTCCAACTTATGCCCAAGTCGTGCAGGACTTATGAAACGCTTTCTGAATTTGATTGTGTTCGTTTCAACCTACCTCCGGAATCCCCGGGAATCCATGAGCGTCCGCGCTGGCAAGCATTTGGTGTCGTGAGTAGACGACGCAAAAGACGACGCGGTAGACGAGCAGGTATTGCCATGAGGATAAAACTGGCGTTGGCAGCGGGTTGTTCCGCCCAAACCGTGCTGGTTAACTGCGCGACTGACGCGAAACGGGGTCTATGGGTGGTGCATCGATCAAGAGTATCCGCTGTGTGCATCCTGACCGGCTCAATGGCTTCATCTGTCTGCTCTTCACAACCAAATTCCCCTCGGATTCGGCGAAGGAAGGTCAACCAAAACTATTTACGATCGCTGAGTAGATCGTCTAAAGTTCAACGTGAATCTCCACAGCTCAAGATGGCATTAGTCAATGCTCGCTCCCTGGTAAACAAAACTTTTATCTGCAATGATTTTATCACGTCAAATGAATTAGAATTTTTCTTTGTGACTGAATCATGGATGAAATCCGGGGACTTAAGTCCTTTTTCGGAACTTGTGCCTCCTAACTTTGAATTTTTTAATACTCCTCGCCCTGCAGGACGAGGAGGAGGTCTTGTGACTATTTTTAAAAATGACTGGCAATGTAAACAATTGAACACGACTAGTCCAACCAGTTTTGAGGTTCAGCTGATTCATGTGAATTCTTCAAACCCTGTACTATTCATGCTAATATATCGACCACCTGGACCAAACAACAATTTTATTGAAGATTTTGCAGAATTTTTGGGAGAATTTCTGACTAAATATGATTTTATCTTGGTTTTGGGTGACTTTAATATTCATGTAGGCTGTGTAGCTAATGCCTTAGCAAATGACTTCTCAAATCTTATATCTTCACTAAATTTTGTACAATGGGTAAATGGTCCTACTCACTATCTTGGACATACTTTAGATCTGATACTGACATTTGGTTTATCTGTCTCTGATGTTGTCATTAGTGACTTTTCCTTTTCCGATCATAAACCGGTGTTATTCTCTACTATTCTCCCTTCTATATCAGTTAGTAAACCACCTCAAGCATGTTGGTCTCGTATTCTGACTACACAATCCCATAATGCATTTTCTAATATGTATCTAGAAGAATATCAGCCCTTTATATCGGATTCTGTTTTATCCCATTTGAGTGTTGATGATCAAGTGCAAATGTTTAACAGCAGATGTCACAATATTTTAGAAGTAATTGCACCTCAAAAGCTAGTTAATCGGAAAAGTAAACCACAACCATGGATAAATAATTATACTCGGGAACTTAGACAGAAATGTCGTCAGTGTGAACGAAAGTGGAAGAAAGATGGGCTACAGATATCATATGAAATGCTGAAGACCTCATTACATAACTTTCAGAAGGCGGCCAAGATTGCAAGGACGAAATATTTATCAGACATCATAGCTCAAAACTCCTATTGTTCTAGAATTTTATTTGCAACGATAGATTCCGTCATAAAGCCTACGACCCAGACATTCCCAGAAGTCTCTTTCTCACTATGTGAAAACTTTCTTAAATATTTTTTAAATAAAGTGGAAAACTCACGGGTCCAACTATCTGCAACATCAAATTCTATTCCAGACCCGATATTGTTCACTACTCATTGGAGCGAATTTGAACCAGTCTCCTTCCAGACGTGTAAAGAAATCACTCTAAAATTGAAATCCATCTTTTCCCCTTACGATGTCTTGCCTTCAAGATTCATAAAACAAATCTTTGACACCATTGGATCGGATCTAGTAACGATAATTAATAACTGTCTTACGAAAGGAACAGTTCCAGACTGCCTTAAATTAGCGTCCGTCTCACCGATCCCAAAGAAGCCCTCGCCGGATCCTTCTGTTTATTCTGATTTTCGACCAATCTCCAATCTGCCTTTTCTCTCAAAAATTTTAGAAAAAATTGTATACATGCAGCTACAAAACTATCTGAATACAAATGGTATCTCAGATATTTTTCAGTCTGGTTTTAAAACTTTACATAGCACAGAGACGGCACTTTTAAAAGTTTTTAATGATATTTTAATGTCTACAGATGCTGGAAACACCACGGCTTTAATAATGCTAGATCTGAGCTCAGCATTTGATTTTGTTGATCATGGTATCCTCCTGTCGCGCTTAGAGAAACACGTTGGTTTACGAGGCACTGTACTTGACTGGTTTCGATCCTTCTTATCCAACCGAAGTTTCTCAGTAAATATCGGAAAGTACTCCTCTACCGTAGCGCAGGTGATATGTGGTGTTCCTCAGGGGTCAACTTTAGCGCCGCTGCTGTTTTCTATATATATGTTACCTATGGGCTCTATATTTAGAAGATTTGGAGTGTCTTATCACTGTTATGCTGACGACACGCAGCTTTATATACCTTTTAAGCACAATGATAAGTCCGCCTTAAATCAATTGATTGACTGCCTTCAAGAACTGAAGGCATGGCTAAATAATAACTTTTTACAATTGAATGAGACAAAAACTCAATTAGTCCTTTTTGGCCCTACGGAGAAAAGTGATCTGAGCAATGTGGATCTGGGTTCTCTTACTTCATATCGTTCAGCGGCTACAAAGAATTTGGGTTTTATATTGGATAATGACCTAAAACTGAATAAGCAAATCAGTGCAGTGGTAAGTGCTAGTTTTTATCATTTACGAAAATTAGCGAAAGTTAAACCATTCTTAAACAGGAATAGTTTTGAGATAGTAATCCATGCATTTATTTCATCACGGCTGGACTATTGTAATGCGCTATATCAAGGGCTACCGGCTTCATCGATCCATCGGCTCCAACTGGTGCAAAACGCAGCGGCCCGTATGCTTACAGGCACTCGCAAACGGGATCACATCACGCCTGTACTACGTTCATTGCACTGGCTACCTATCCAGTTTCGCATTGATTTTAAAGTCTTGTTGTTTGTGTACAAAGCACTACACAATCTTGCCCCTCAATACCTCACTGATTTGATTATTGAACATAAACCAATCCGACTGCTCAGATCACAGAATAATCACATGCTACGAGTACCCAAATCCAGACTGAGATGCAGAGGTGACAGAGCCTTTGCGGTAGCTGGCCCCAGGCTATGGAACAGATTGCCTTTAGATATTAAAACAGCAACCACAGAGACAGAGTTTAGAAGCCTTTTAAAAACTTATTTATACTCTTGTGCTTTTAATGTTTTGTAAATGTTTGATTTTTGTTCTTGGAAATATGTTGTACAGCACTTTGGTCAACCAAGGTTGTTTTAAATGTGCTTTATAAATAAAGTAAACTTGAAACTTGAAACTTGAATTACACACACACACACACACACACACACAGGCACGCACGTTTTATAGAAACTGCATATTTGTGTATAAAGTTGGGTTTTATTACGATTCCCGGTCCCGCCCACTCCCGCTGACATTTTTCCTGTTCTGTCCCAATCCTGTAATTAATAGTGATTTTGTTTCCCCAGGATTCCCGAAAAAATGTCAGCTTCTAGTGCATACGTCATCCCCTTCATCGCTCTGATTGGTTTTAGGTCTATTCAATTGCGCCCAGAGGCATTTGAGCGAGGTCCGTTGTGACGCCCCTTTGGAAATTATTTGTCTATGAAGCTTTGCCAGACCACTACTCAGTTACTACTAAGAATGGTCTGGTTTTAACCAGGCTAGAAATGCACAGATTTTGTACAAAACTCTTTGATTTGATTGGCCAGCTAATCTGTATGTTGTGATTGGTCTGAATACCTCTGACGTCAGCCGGAAATGTGACGCCACTTACCATGTTTGAAAGATTTGCTCACAATGCTATGCTAACCAGAGTTCATTTACAGGCTGTGAGTCCAAGCGGGAGGAATTATGATACTGTCAGTCTTTATCATCAATAAAAGAGATTTATGTTGGAGATGATACGCTAACTCACTTCATTGTTTTACTTTGGGGTTTGTACCTTTTGCATATCTTAAACATGAACTAATACACAATTACACACAAAATGAAATGTAAAAACATGATTCAGACGTTAATATCATGAACAGCAGTGTAAAAAGCATTAAAATAACATCATTAAGTGCAGAATGTACAAAACAAGCAATCAAATGTAGCCAATAATCTATTCATGAGATTTGTAGTAGGTATGTGCCGATATTAACTTTTCATGTGCGGTAATTGTTGAAGATTTTGTTACGGAGTTGAATTGCATTACAAAAACAGGTTAAAAAGCCCACTTTACTCAATTTTTCAGTACAATAGTGTAATCAACATACATGAACAAATACAGTATCCTACAGTTCATATGTAACATTAGATACATGATTTGATATTTAAATGGTCAATGCTTACTGACACATCACTTCATTATAAATAATTAACTGTTAGTGTCAGCACAACAATACTTGGTGGGAGTTTCTTCTCCATAGACATTTAAAAACAGCACTGTGTGCCAAGATTGTAAATAATTTAATTAATTAAAATAAATAGTTTTTCTGCCACACTGCCATTATTTACTACACAACATAATTTTAGCACATTACTGTGTTTAAGTTGTTAAGCTCTGAGACACAAACTTTAGTAAAGATACACTCAAATTTCCACCCAGCATTGCGTCAAAAAGGGACAAACCACACCTGTTGGTGACCACATTTGAAGTGTTTTGGGGGGGGACTTTAAATGTGGTCACCCTGAGGTACTACACTGTGTTAATCCGGGCCTGCCAACAGGTGTGGTTTGTCCCTTTTTGACGCAACGCTGGGTGGAAATTTGAGTGTATCTTCACTAAAGTTTGTATTTTATATTTTATGTATATATATATATATATATATATATATATATATACCAGAAAAATGTGTATGTAGTATTAAAAACTGTATAAAAGTATAAGCTGAAGTGTCAAGTATTTAGGGTAAACTCCCCTTCCACTTGAGCAATCTCTTAGGAACCACTAGGATCTCTTAATCATAAATAAAATTAAATCCTAATTTCTAATTCTAATTAAATGAATTCAGGACTTCAGTCTCCTCAAAAAAGCTCAAGATGTGTTTCTTGCCAAGAGAGGTTCTATTATTTAGAAACTTCCTTTAGTCTCGTCATAAGCTAACTCAATCGCGTGGCGTCTTTTGAATGCGGTTGTGCGCGAATGAACGCAGACGCGTGCGGACATGAATACGTGCGTGCATGCGTCATTGCGACTGCTTCGTCGCTTTTACAGCGTAAATTGGGTAACTACATTGCATATAGATCCGTTTTTGCTGCGATTGTCTTTGTAAAGGATTGCACTAGTTAACTGCTAAAATTTAAACTTGAAATTTACACTGGGGCACAAAAGATTTACACTGGGGCACGTGCCTTACTGGAGCTGGACCGGACACATTAAACTACATGTGGGTAAAGAGGCCTGCTCACTTTAGCGCCTTTTTGCGGTTAAATTTTTTAAATCACTTGAGTGTTAGCATTTGCAAGCCTTTGAAACAAAATCTGGCAATCCCATGCAAGCCATACCATGGGTCGTGATCCGTACGGATCAACTGCGACAGCACGACTGAACGATACAACGTCACCCATTCGCTACGTTCATTTTCGAAACTGGCAAGTTATCCACCTGGGTTGGATTTTGACTGGGCTAAGCCAATGTCAATCAACATTCCATCCTTTTGGAACTTTTATATGCAGTCATGTTGAGTATCTATTTTCATCTACCGGGTGTAGCTGGCCATCCGAGAAACAAACTCGGGGGCCCTCTGTGGCTCGGGGCTCCAAGCAGTTGTCTGCCTTGCCTGTTGACAAGGTGCGCCTCTGGCACCGCCTTAATACTAACTGGCTCTGTTACAATAGCGAATAACATCCTGCAGAAGTCTTAATGCATCACTCGTTTGTATTGCGTTAATGATCGCAAGGTAGTCAAAAGATTAATGGATAAGTGTTTTGTTACTTCATTAGCAGGGTATCTTTATTTATTTAAAAGCTTGTCATTTTATTCTTAAGACACAAATTTAAGACATTCATAAGAAAAAAATTGAGAACTTCTTAAGAAATGTTTGAGAATTGCACTTAGGAACATTCTTACGCACTTCTTATAATTTATCTAAAGAACTTTCTTATTTTTTGTCCTAAGAATGTTTTCGTGAATCCGAATGTGTATAGTCTACAATGTATGTAATCAGACCATTCTTTTAAAAAAATATATATGAACAAAGTACATTTGACTTAAAAGAAACAATTTACCATAATATGAAAATGATTCTGTAACTTACTCATATTTTTGGTGAACTATTCTTATATATATATATATATATATATATATATATATATATATATTTGTGCCTTTTTTTGCCTTTTTTTCCCTGTAACATTTGTCTACTATTGCTCATATGAACACATGAATTTAAAGATAATTTTCTTTGTATTGCTTTTTTCTGTATATTATTTTTACAGTATTTGTTTAATGGCAAGAACACCTAATAATAAAGATAATGCAAATAAATGAAATGACGAAGACGGAATTACTTTCAGAAACTCAATTTTATTAATATATTACCAAAAAAACACAAACATTAACACTCATCAGTCACCAGTTGTTTCTAAATTGTACTAAAGTGACTTTCTGGGCTTCAAGAGACACACATTTAAAATAGGAATGTCTATACTTCTACAATGGAAATGTTAAGCAAGTTTAAGAACTTCTGAGACCATAACGCCCAGACCATCAAAGACCTCATGGATGGCAGCATTGCACATAAATGCACTGGTAGTCACCAGTTTGTTTTTCCTATCAACATGCACCTCATCAACATTTTTATTCAAGTGTTTGCAGCCCAGCTCCACCATGGATTTTGCGACTTGAGCGTGCGGCCACCTGCAGCCGCAATAGAGAGAACATCTTCATTAGCCATCTGATGCATTAATCCTCTAAAAGCTGACAGAGATATCGCTCTCATACTCACATCTCACACTCAGAGTCATGGCCGAAGGTGACCTCACACCCTGGGATGGCTTTAGCGGCGAGCACAGGTGAGATGCAACACATGCCCATGGGCTTCCCTGCTTTATGGAAATTTTTTATGATCTTCTCTACCTGGGGTTTGATGGAGTACTCCTTGCCTTTTGTGGCCCAATCGCACAAGTTTTTAGCCACTCCGAACCCACCTGTATGTACATTAAAAGTTCACTTTACATTATTTTACAACAGCACATTTAAAAAAAAAACATCTGCAGGCAACTTGACTACTGGTACAAGAGCTCACCCCCAAAACTCATAGATCTGACTCGGGTACCTTCTAAAATAGCCTGATCAGTTCTATGAATGCCAGTGACATTGTTATTACCTGGGATGATGAGTGCATCAAAGGCAGTGACATCTAGCTTGGCCAGGTCTGTGACATCCCCCCGGGCGATGCGGGCGCTCTCCTGCATCACGTTCCTCTTCTCTGTACCAGGCTGCCCTTTGCAGTGGTCCACCACATGCATCATCTCTACATCAGGTGCAAACATCTGAACCTGCAATGCAAAGTGTGCTCTGTTATGTCTCATTCATGCAAAACACAAGGTGCAATTTGTTTGCATTAGAAACAGACTCAAAACCTTATGTGCTTAGTGTTGATGTAACATTGTGTGTATGTGTGTGACTCATTGCTTTCCTTTTATTTGCTTCCTTTTTTATTGCATTTTTAAGAACGGAATAGAACTGGACACACGTCTTATTAGCACATAACCCTGCCGTAAGCGTTTATACGTGCATCGTTATGGCATTACCTTAGCACCTGCTCGACTCAGGTGCACCATTACAGCAGACGCCTCGTGGACTTCTGTGCCGTCATACACACCACAGCCTGACAGGATCACAGCTACACGCTTGGCCATCTTATCTAACAGATCAAACAAAAATAAATGACATTTCTGGACTAATAAGATGACATCAAGACTACACGAACAGTGTACAAAGACACTAGCAGTATTATTTATTTATACAAAGGTATCTCTAGAGGTTGTCTAGGTAACATCACTGTTTCCTGAGAGAGGAAGTAAACAACTTTACTGCTGAACAGATCATCTGAACAGTAACAATCTTATAGAAATGTAAGGTAATATAACTTATCCTCACAAACATCTCTTTATCACAGAATTTTTTTAATTGTGAATTTGAAACATCATGATAAGAAGTTTCAGACTTGTTCATACACTGAAAAAAAAATGATTCATTGAATATAATCAATTTTTTTTGGGGGGGGAGTGGTTGCAATCAATTTATTTAAGATACATTTAAACAAAAAAAGATTAGTAACATAAAATAAAATATAAAACTTTTGTTTAAATGTAGCTTAAATAAACCGATTGCAACCATTTACCTTAAAAAAATGATTAAATTCAATGAATCCTTTTTTTCAGTGTACAGTATGTACAGTGTTGAGAATCATCAAATTGGGAAATGCAGTTGTAGCACTTACCTTGTTAAGTCGTTTGCTCTGGAGTGAATTTTCTTTCTTGTTCTGAATGTATGAGCTCAGTACACAATGACAAGAGAGTCAAGCAGACACTTTATATTGCTGGTAAAGATCCTCCCATGAAGGCGTGTACAACTTCCAGACCACACCTTTATTTCAAAAGCTGCCTGGAAGGAAAATTTAAATTTGTTGGTTTAATGCTGAGTCATGCACTCCCGTTTATCCACCAGTGTTTATACTGCTATTATATTAACCACACTGTACTGAAGCAAAAACTTCCCTGTGACCCAGTACAAAATAATGAACGTGTTGTCAACAAAATAATTAAATACGATACTTGAAATCATCAGTTTCAGTATTATAAATTAATATTATCTGTATCAGGAAACGGATCTTTTACAGCAACAACAAACACACATAGCCTTTACTGTAGTTTCATCATTTTTATGGCTATGGTGATGCTCCTAATCTCATTATCAGATTATGAGACTTGAAGCTGGTATATAATGATTTGTTTTGTTTTTTTGAGGGAATTGAGTTTATTTTGTGTGGCTGGTCACACAGGTAACCGAATAACAACAGGTGAATTACTTTATAGCAACCGTGGTCGTGTTTCACTATTTCACAATAAGTGTCCCAACTGTTTTTGTTTTCATTTTAAATGTATCTGTCAATTTATCATCTTAAACATCATTTTATGTATATTTTATGTTTTGCATTATTGGTATTTATTATTATAAATAAATATCAAATGCTTTGACATTTTTTGTCTAATAATTCACTTATGAATTGAATTAATTCAATCATTCATACAAATATATTTTAGCTGTCCAGATCGTGTTTATCAGCCAATAAAGGATTTTAGTTAATTTACATTTAATACGTAATAAACATTTAAATAAGCCAAAACTTTGAACAAGTTACTTAAAACAAACGTTAAGAAATAAACAAAAAACGTAATTGTGTTTGTTATAATAAAGGTATTTTTCTTATATCTCAAGTGGAAAAACACTGAAGCAGGAAACTGAATGGTTGTTTTGTGAGCCTGGGGTGTGACGTCATCGCTCAAGACGCCACAGGGTATAAAGCCCAGTGCGTGCATGTTGTGCGTCTGGTGTCAAGATGACAGAGGTTCATTCTGATTCATTTCACTTCTCTATCGGGATTCTGGGGATATCTGGAGGTAAGGGGGCAAAAAACTGTTTTAGGTTTTTGAGAATTACTAATATTTATGACATGAATGTTTAGCCTACAGCTCACAAAAAAAGTTCAGCACATTCTGAATAGATTTACTTTAATACATGCATTTATATTTATACATTAAGTTATTGCATTAAAATGTATTAAATACAATCTCTTAATTATGAAATGTAAATATATAAGGTTAGTTTTATTATAAATGTTCTTATTTAAATTTTTTATCTGTTTGGCCATTTGGCTATTTTTGTAATGGACATATAGACTTTACCAGAAGAGGGCAAGTCTAGCATGTTCACTGTTCATGGCTAACCTGAAATAAAGTGTTATAAATTGTCTCGTACAGTTTGTACTGAAGAGTTAAAGTCTATAATAAATGCTAATATATTCTGGAGGTTCTTTACTGTTGCTGGTGAAGAACTATGCAAGCTCCCCAGATCATCCCTTCATTACAGACACAGCTTTAGGAATCCTGCTTCTGCTGTTTGCTGCTCTTCTGGCTTATGCTGGTATGTTAAATGAATCATTACAATATAATGAACAATTATTTGTCATAGATATAGATCCTGTAGACCTAAAATTAACTGTCATATGAGCACATTTATTTGGGAAATCCATTAGTCATGTTAAATTGTTAGTGATTAATTTGAAGACATTTTCTAAAATAATTACTTAATCTATTAGTGTTCTTCACACTTTTGCATTATTGCAAATCAGCTTGACAGAAAATGTATCTGATTCTAAAAAATACTGTATAGGCATAAAGAGAAATTATAAAATAAAAATTATAATATACAATAATAGGCAGAGTTTGACCCACCAGACCAGAGCATATTTAAAAACCATGAACCATATATTTAAAATATATTTATAAACATATTTAAAACCACACTCTCTCTCTAATCTCAAAGCATGCAGTACCCTTGTTTGCAGGTAGGTGCCCCCAAGCAAAAACGCGAAACTCTGCTTATTTATACAAAAAAACTATTAAATACATGATGTTGCAATGTTTCATAAGCTGTACATTATACTACTAATAAAACTAAATGTTTGTAGTTGTAATTGGACCATTATATTTATTTTTTAATAGCAACATTAGAATACACACTCAAAAACATGATTCAATAAAATTGTGGGCAGGATTCCCATCCAATATGAATGTGTACCCCTAACTCATAAAAAACTGCTTTACACCATAAAAATATATTGAGTTAGTCCAACTCAATTTAAAGTAAATGGCAATACTCAATTAGTTGCCTCAACTCAATTTAGTGTAGTCTGAATAACTCGATTTAGCATAGTTTGAATAACTCATTGTAGTGTAGTCTGAATAACTAAATTCTGTTTTTTTATATAAAACGTTTTTATATCATACTAATTAGCATAAACACATGTTAGCATGCTAATAATAATAACATATGATACTTTGTATGAGCACGTGAGAAGAGACTGATCTCTCTCGCTTGTAAATCAATAAGATAAATTGACATTAAACACTATCACAATAGTCTTTCTCTTTACCTAAAAATGCATAAAATAACACACCAAGGCGGAGTCCACGATGTTTGAAAAACGCTTTGGAAAAGGAGACAGGCCAACTACCAAAACACACTTATAGCCAATCAAATCTAATCAAATGCCGGGTGGCGTATGTGTGGGGCGGGTCTATCAACAGAAGGTCCAGATTCTATTGGAGTAGGGGCGTGTTTGTTTAGGTGATTTCAAATATCAACATTGGCTTTCAAACATCATGGACTCCGCCTTTAATTTAAAAAAATACTCTCCAAAAGCAGTTGCATGCAAAGCATGCTGGGAAATTCTTTTTCCAGAACCCAAACTCAAACTAATTGTGTTAACGCAATTAAAAAGAAATCAATAAATGATAGTACATAATTATTTTGTGTTAGACTAATTAAATATATATACTTATTGCTCTTAATGAGGTATTTTAAATTAATTGAACACAATTTTAATGTGTCATTTCTAAGAAGGGCTTGAATCCTTTTTTTGAGTGCATTATTGGTATTTGTTTCCAGATAAAAACTGTATAATTAACAAATAAATACTGGCAATTGATGGTAAACTATTTTTCACGTCCTATCTTAACATGAAAAACATAGAAGAAGTCTTTAACAAGTTGCGTGTGAAACATTGCCCCACCTGAATTACTGTAACACTGGTAGACGTTAGGAAACCTGTTTGAAAACAGTCGCTCTTTTAGTTCTTTTTGTGGTGACATTATAGACGGTTTCAGCAGTAACAACATAAACATGTGGCTTTTGTGAAAAAAACACGTAACTTTTGGTAAACTCCGCTAAGTTTAAAAGTTCTTTTAAAGTAGTTTATTTATATAACAAGTAAAATAAACAAGTATATAACAAGTAAAATAAACAACACCCAGATTACCTAGGAAACCAAAACATTTGCTATTTTCGGTGATGTATTTGATCAAGAGTTCAGTTTGGCAACTAGTCAGACAGAAAGCGGAAGTAAAGTTCCGACCAAATGTGTAACGGCGTCAACGCATGTGCATCCAATGAAATCATTTATTGGAGCACAAAACATAGCTGCAAATCTCATTTAAACTTCTTTTATTTACTTTTTAAGTTAATAAATAGTTTTTTCGATCTCTCACTCTCTCTCTCTCTCTCTCTAGGTGTATTACGGATTCAGTCCCACAAATCCCTCTTAGCTAGTTTGTGCCTGACAGTGTCAGCGCTGTGGTGCGGTTCAGGTTTAATTCACATACTATCAGGCGAGAATATCATCAGAGGCGGAAATGTGCTGAGAGATGCTATGGTGCCAGGCCTTGCTGCTTTTACCCTGGCACTGCTTGTTATCTGTGTGGTGGGTGTTGTACAGCATGAGGTCGTCCTGATGTTCATTGCTTTGTCCATATGTTTAGCGTGTGGCCACCAAATCGCCGGTCTAGCAGATTTGACTTTTGGACAGAAGGCCACTGCTGCTTGCTACTTCATGGTCTGCGTTGTCTGTGCTTACTTTGGAAGCGGGCGTTTGTTGTCTTATATCACAGGGAGAAGGGTTCAGCTACCTGGAATAGGTTTATTAAACAAAGACAGCAGAAAACCATTACAGAGCCGAGAGGCGAATGACGTCGCGGCCATCGGAATTATCATGAACTTGTTGTCGGCTAGCGTGCTAGCTTGTCCTTTGCTCGGTGTGGTGCCGAAGCTTTTTGCCGGTCATGTGCCTTGGCTGTGGACCGCTGGTGTCTTTCAACTGGGAGTGTGTGTTAAGATGTACAGGGCTATGGATACCCTTTCAGCCACCTTTTATGGCTTTACGTCTATTCTGCGATTCACCGAGGGTTATACCGCCCTAGTGGCAGACCAAACAGACCAGGTACCCTATTCCCTAGTGCCGTTTCCCGTGGTATTGTCTGTGCTGTTTTTCATTCTAGCTGTATTTAACTTGCAAGGAGGATTAGTAAACACCATCTACCAACTGTTTTTTGTGGCGTACAGTATAGCAATAGCATGCGAGCCCCAAAGCTTCTTTCAAAGGGGGTCGCAAGGTGTACAAGCAGCTATCTTTGTTACTTCTGCCATTGTGCTCTTCATAACCCTTTACAACATGGCATCCACAAACAAGATACCAACAGGTGCAGGTATATTTAAGAAACTGCTGGCCCGCAGCAATCAGTTCGTCCTACACACCCATGACAAAGATCTACACGCTCCCTATCTAGGCTTTTCTAAATATGCAGATGCTGAAGTGTTGGGCCACGGTTGCAGTGTCCTGGCTGCTTTTTCAATATCAGCCTCTGTTTCTAGCGGAAACCCCTTAGCATTGCTGATCCTGCCGTGGGCTGTAGTTTCGGGTGGCATGTTGCACTTGCTGTGTGGTTGTGTGGCCTTTGCTCGGGGCAAGACCTTGGAGAGCACAACTTTCATCCTTTACGGTGTCATGTGGACAGTGTGGGGACTGACACGCTTCGGCGGTTTCTACGGCGACGTCCGCGGTTTCCACGTAGCTGTGGGAATCATCAGTTTCATGCTCTTCAATGTGTTAGTGACGGTCGGGGCCCTGTTTCTCAACAAGGCTTGGTTCATCTATGCCTTCACCTTCCAGCTCATACTTATCAGCTTCTTACTGGACGCAGTAGGCGCCGTGCCCTACGGCTACGATATTGGTGTGACGATTATTTTCGGACTGGTCAGCTTCTACATCTTCTTGGCCAGCATTTTTAACTGCACCTTCAAAAGTCCACAGCTTCCATTAGGAGATCCTTGGATTAAGCTGAAAGGCTTCGGAGGAGGTAAAGACCTCTGTCCTCACCTTTCAGCAAGGAAGTCCACATCTGTTGAACAGATTGCAGGTGAGTCATTATAGCAAAATTTAAGTACAGATAAATATTTTGGTGAAACCATTGTCTGTGCATCTATGAAATGGATGTGTCTAGGCCAACAGTTAAGACTTTCTCTTTTTTTTCTTAAGAAATAATGAAGAATGGGGGCATATGTGGAATGCCCACAGACACTGTTTACGTTCTTGTGGCAGCTTGCAATCGTCCACAGGCTGTTGAGAAAGCCTATAGGTCAGTTTAACCTTTGATAGCTCAAGTACAGTCTTTGGTTTCGGTTGCTTCATTATTGGTGGTTTGACGTTGGTTATAATGTACCACTGTAGGGTAAAGAAACAGGCTAAGGAGCGTCCCATGTCCTTATGGATTTCCTCCATAAATCAGTTGGAGCCCGTCAGACAACAGATCAGTCCTCTTCTCTGGGACTTCATGGAAGCGGCTTGGCCATCCTCCATTAGTTTAGTTATAGCGAGAGGTGAGTATCTTCTGTGATATCCGTGATGGACCTGTTATGGACCAGTACAAATTCACTTAGTCTTGTCATTTGTGAAATTCAGTCTAACCCAAACATTTTCAATCCTTTAAGCTCCATGGATGGAATTCTTCGGTTTGGGCGAGTCATCAAAATATATTGGCACGGCACAGAGCATAGCTATAAGAAATCCTGATTGTACAGTTGCTACACATCTCATAAACGCAGTAAGTCTTGCGTTTTTACTCAAGTGTATGTTAAAGGGCGCCTATTATGCCTATTTTTAGGATGTAATTTAAGTCATATGTGTGCTAAGAATGTGTCTTTAAACTCCAAATACCACACAGATCATTTACTATAGCATGTCAAAAATGTCCTTATCTGACTGTTTTTGTGTGTGTACCTTTAAATGTTTAAAAATAGATTCCTGTGAATACAGTCTGCATCAGAAGTATCCTTGCACTACAGTGTGCTAACAAACACATTATTTTGCATTAAATTAACAAGTCAGTCAGTTGCTGTGGGTGGGGCTTTGTTTTTGTGATGTCACATTAACAAGAGAATCAAAACAACCTGTCTAATGAAACTGCTTTGGTTTAATGGGGATTTAAAAAGAAGGTAAAAGTGGATTTTGCATAATTTCACTAATAAGAAGAATGTTTTCCTGACTAGGTGGGTCCCATTGCCGTCACATCCGCCAACCCTACCGGTGAGGCGGACACAACTCATCATAACCAGGTTTATGCAAAACTTGGTGACAAGGTACTGGGGCACTTATTATAACAGATTTAAAGCTAGCCTGGTAAGCATTGGGAGACTAAAATGTCATCATTGATATCCAGGTAGATGGAGTGCTGTGTGACGGGCCATCACCAGAGAATATTGCATCAACAGTGGTAGACTGTACCAAAATTGAAAGCGGACAGATCGGATTTTTCCGTGTCGGACTGATTCCTAAATCCAAGGTAACATACACTCATTCCAGCATGGGGGCCAAAATATTTGCAATGTTTCCTGAATTTAACATCAAATCTGTTTTGATTTGACAAAGGTTCTTCAGATCTTTGAGGACATTCAGAAGCAACATAGACACGGTCAGACGAACGCAGCTTTTGAGACGGACATGACAGATCCTCAGACAGATGTATCTGATGATAACACAGACTCTGGTTTTGCTCAGATGACTCCTGCAGACTCACAGAGTTCTTCAGACCTCACTGAACATGACCAGCAGATTCATGAGAACGAGACAGACAAATGCTGATATCAATGCTATTCACTGTAATTATTCAATGTGTAAATGGACTGCATTGGTCAGGTTGAGCCGGGGATTGAACCACCAGACAACAGATCTCCGATTTGTAAACAACCTATATGAACCACTGAGCCACTGCCGGCCCAAAATGTGCATTATTATATAATGTATAATCCGTTTACACAAGCAAACACAATGGAGCAGAAAACAATGCAGTTCATGTTGATGAAGGAGCAAATGTCAACTCAGAACTTTGTTAACTATGTTAACATTTATATCGTATTTTATTGTATACATTTGGTAGTCCACACAATACCAAGACATGTAAAAAGGGGCTCTTTGTAAATGATAGTTGTGTTGTTCTTATTGTTATACTAGTACATTTTTATTATTTGTTATTATAAGATGACAATTTGATGCATCATGTTTGTTGTAAACCCTGAAAATGAATCGTTGAAATCATTTTAATACAGCTGATTTATATTAACATGTCTTCATCCACTGAATCTTGAATGAATAAAACATCATATTTGGAGACATACAGTTTATGAGCTCCACCAAAGTGCTTTATAAACAGATGTGCCCTGTACACTGCTAGGTGTAAGACCCACCCAAGTAACTTTGTATAATTTTTGTCCTTTATCTTAGAGACCTCAATAAAAAAATATAAAAATGGCAAATTGATACACAGTAGGTTAACTTGGTAAGATTTACAAACATTTTGAGATTATAGTAAACTAGCGTTGATCTGCTTGCTTTGAGTTTTATGTGTAGAGTTTTAAAACTCTCATACACTTTTAAATTGATTCTTCCCCACTGGGGGAATGAGCTACTGAGTCTTTATCAAAGAAACAGTTTACTAGCATTTACAGATTCCTATCCTAAATACTGTAAAAATGTTATGTATACACTATGCTGGACTAATCGTTACAGTTTAATGGAGGCCAGTTATTATGTAAGAGTAAACCTCACTGCCAAAGTGATGCTCTACTGACAGATGCTATAGGGGCTGTGGCATTTAATTTTATTTATTTATTTACTTACTGATATGTATTTGATCATGGGCGGACTGGGACAAAAAATCGGCCCTGGCATTTTGGACCGGCACGCCGTTTGATAACACACATATTATCTTTCGTCTTGGTCTCTTAAATGTGTATACAAACCATGACATAAAACAAGGTTAAATCTGAGGCTTTGACTCTCTGTTCTGTTTGTCAAGTTTTATAAATCATTATCGAGAACAAATTAATTTACTGAAAACTACCAGAACAGCCAAATAGTGTAACCAAAGGTGTGGACGGACTTATCATGAGAAGGAAACACAGGTCTATTTATGGATACACTGTTTTTGGATATACTGATTAAACATGCTCACATAACCTCTTTCTAAAAAGCAGTTGTAGCTTTAATAAGATTTAATAAGAACTGTTTGTTTTTTATATAAGGATGCGTTTTCTGTAATGCAGCTTTGAAACGATATGCATTCATGTGTTAAGCACTATACAACGTTCAAACTTAGTGAACAGAGACTCCTGCCTTCTTTCATTTAATTGGTTGAAATTCTGCTTAGCTCTGTAATGTGATTGGCTGGAATTCACGTTCGTCTTTACAAAAACGAAAGGGGTCGTTTACGAGAGCTTCTGTGAACAGAAACTTCCGCCTGCTTTCATTTTGATTTGTCAACATTTTGACATGGTAACTACAGTACATCAGTGAAGAAAATAGCCTTTGGGCCGCAGAGCGTGTGTCAAGGGCCGGTGGTTACTCTTGTGTTATTTTTTGTAAATGCATTATGCCAGCAGGAACAAAGTGAAAGGGGTTGGTGCTTAACGATGTGATTGGGCCAGCCCAATGTCAATCAGGGATGGGCCTGTCAGAAACAATAATATAAAGATTTAAAAAGTGTCGGACTCGGTGTCAGTCCAAATAGCTCCGTGGCCCATCGGGAAAATGGCGGGTATGCCAAATGGCACAGCGAGTCAGCGACCATGTGTGTTTTGAAGGAGGCAGCAATGACAGCAGCAAAGTCGGTCCAAATAAAACACACAGTAGGCCTATTGTAATCGTTATTATTATTTCTCTATAACTTGTGTGCATAACAGCGAACTGGCCCACATTGCTTCATATGACCAATTCGCCCCTGCATCCGCGTAAGCTCTGATCAAGTATATATATACCCGATCAGATACGCAGTTCCAGGGGCGAATATATATATAATATATTATCTCACCGGCCCACATTAAAAAAAATGTGCCAGAATTGCCAGATGGCCATTCCGTCCATGTTCTTGATGTTTGTTTTGTATCTCAGATGGTTAATGAATTACTTTCTTTTGGTAAAAGTGAGATTTCACGGAACGGAAATGACAGATACCAGAATTCGATTTGTTTAAAGTTATGTCATTCATTTACAGGTTATATAACTTTAAAAAAGACTTTATTGTTCACAAAAAATAAGGAAAAGGGAAGTAGATGAAAAAGAACAAACAGTGTTGTGTTCCAAGAAATGCTTTTAACAAAGAGAACATAAACTTAAATGCTTTCATTGATGCAACAATAACAATCAACCTCTTAAATACTTCATATATTAATTGAATATATACATTTTTGAAATATGAATCAACATTTACAATGTGCCTTGTAGCAAAGCGGGTTTACAGAAACCAAAATCATTTTTTTTACAAAATATTCCTAATTGAACTAATTAAAGTTGACTGGAGCAAGATGCAAAAATGATGTATATAACCATAATTTTGACATTAGTCTCTTTCCCACATGCAGACTTTACTGGTAAATTGCAGTTTATATGTGCACAGAACCTTTCTGGTAAATCACTGATGCCAAATTACCAGTAAGACAGGTAATTTACTGGTAATCACTATGTGCAAACGGAGACGTCAGAATGCAAACAGAAGTTGCCAGCTTTGAGCCAATCATAACATTTTGATACAGATGACGCGCTTACCCCCACACTGTTCACAGATGTTTTTCACCACACCTGCACTGCGTAATGTCGAGCACATCTGAAGTTAACATCCACATCTCTTGTTTAAAACAGCTTACCATCTATTTGCCAAATTGCCCACATCCTTCGCACACCCTCTGTGAAGCCTAATGTGTGTTACTGCTGTTCAAAACACAGGTTGCGACTCTTCCCCAGTTCAGTTCGGTTTGAAGTCATCTAATACAATGTTTGGTCAGACTGTCAGCGTTTGCCACAGAAGTGAAAACAATCAAATATGGACCGTGGATATGATGTTATAACCCGCCATTATTTACAAATACAACACTGAGCTCACCGCGCGGTAATTTAGAGATAGCTTCTGCTTTCTCACTTAGTTTGCCAGTATTTTGGTACTTATGTGTAAATGATGTCTTACTGGTAAAAAGGCGTAATGTCTCTGCGTGTCGTGTCTGAACAGCACTTTTTTGTATTTACTGGTAAAGTAATTTTGGTAAATTCATGGTAATTAACTAAAATTACTGTGTGAAAGAAGCTGATATATACAGTCACCGTTTCTGCATATCATACAAATAGCTAAACCTGCAAAACATCAAAAAAGTTGTTTTTTTCTCCTTACAACACTGTTTGTCGGTCTTTACACTGATGTTTTGACCATAAAATATGACTTCAGAGAAGAAAGTTTCAGATTCTGTAGAACTGAATGTGCTGTCACCGCACCCTTTTATAAAAACATCTCTATTCACTTTGAGAAAAATTACAGTGTGTGTTCAAGATATGATGTTTAAAAAACATTTCAGTTCAGTGATGTTGTCATTATGATCAGACTGGCATGCATCACGTCAAGCTAATATGGTAACACTGGTATTACAGGCATGTTGCCATTTTTTCCAATTATGTTATAGCTAATCACACATGAGTTTACACTATCAATTAGGAAATATTTTCACATTTTTGTTTCGTAACATTATGAGTTTCTGTTTTTTCTTGGGTCCTCCTTTGAATTCTCAGACAGCTTTGGGCAGATCAGGAAGTGATAATCTGATCAGGCAATAAAACTGAATGTTCTTTTAATAGACAAAGCTTTTCCTGCATGGTTTCGTTTAACTAACTCAGGTTTTTCTTGTAGGTTAAGTAATAAATACAAAAGCATCTTTTAAAATAAACTTTAAGCCAATGTTTGACTCATCAAAGGTAAACTGTGTAAATAAAAGAGGCTTAATAAGTTCAGTAGCCCTACCTCAAAAGAAGGGGATTTTTGTTTTCTTTGAAGTCACATTAAGAATGGGATTGTAAGGTTTCTGGTTACATGAGTGCTTGTGTATTTTGTTAAGAAAGAAACCCGGAGCTCATGAGCTGAGGTTTATTGTATTTGCCGTCTATGATTAACACAACCTGCTCTTAAATTTTCAGACCGTGTCATGATGTCTCCTGTGACTGGCAGAGATTCTTAAATATCCGCTTTCCTCATTCTTTCCAACTTGCTTTTAAAAAGTTGCATTTTACAAAGTTGAAGAGCCGACTTCCCTGGATTAAAGAATGTGTCGCACCATGTCGCTCTCCATTTGGCCGCTTATCTACATTCAAAATAACATATTTGTCAATGTAAAAGACATGAAATGTGAACCACCTCTAATGAAGTTTCCATCCCTCAAAATATCATGACAAAGCCACAATGTAAAAAGTTGGATTACTTAAGTTGGTAACACCTAAAAAATTCAACTTACATTTTTCATTTAAACATATAAGTTGAATAAACTAATTTTTTTAGGTGTTACCAATTGAAGTCATTTTTTTTTTAATTGATCCAACTTTTCACTTTTTACAGTGCAGCATTGTGTAGGGTTGAAGTAGTATTCTCAATTGGCAACTTCCATGATGAAAGACTACACTGTTAGATGTCGCTGTAGATTTAGCAGTACATTACTGTAAAAATCCACAGTACTATACTGTATTTTACTGTATTGATTTAACCTTGCTGTAGCCATTGCTGTAATGTGCCAGGCAATAATACAGCGTTAGTGTAATCAGAGAAAGTGCGCCAACGTCAAATCACACTTAGGGAGAGCACAACTCCTGGCTGCAGCTGAAAGAGGGCGATTGATTTCTGACAGTTCAACACATTCTCACTTCCCAAGGCATCAAAATCTGAAGCATGTTCAAACGCCTTCAGCGTCAGTATGAAGACGTGAAGGGTGCCCCTATGCGTCACTATATCGACGAAATGGGAACTCCGTTGCTTTCATGCTAATCCCTCAGCGCCGGACACAGACGAAAGGGAATCCCGGAAGGTAATGCCGTCACTTTATGCAACGATCGGCAGGATCATGCCGCTTCTGGACGGTAACTACTCAATTTTTTTCCAATTTTTAAACCATTGTCGCTTGGGGTTGTGGTTAGACTTGGGGTTTGGATGTCAGTTTGGTTATACTTTTTGTCTTCTGATCTTTAAGCCATTGTTGCTTGGGGTTAGAGTTTGGGTTTGGGTTAGGATGTCTGTATTGGTTTATACTTTTTGTATTTTTTAACCATTATCGCTTGGGGTTAGGGTTAGAGTTGGGTTTGGGTTAGGATGTAATTTTATGTAACAGAAAGTCGTTCTAACCCCAACCCCAAGCGACAATGGTAAAAAAATTTGGAGGAAGAATTGAGTGGATGCCGTCCAGGGGCGGCATGATCCTGCCGATCGTCGCGTGGCGTGACGGCGTCGCCTTCCGGGATTCCCTTTCGTCTGTGTCTGACGCTGGGGGATTGGCATGGGGGCAGCGGAGTTCCCATTTCGTCCATGTGGTGATGCGTGGGGGCACCCTTCGCGTCTTCGTGCTGACGCTGAGGCGGTTTGAACATGCTTCAGATTTTGACGCCTTCGGGAGTGAGAATGGGTTGGACAGTTTGGTAAGTTTGGTATATTTTCTGTTTCGCAAAAACTTAATTTTTAGTATAAGAATTTTGTCAATAGTTTGTCATATTGTTTTAAACGTGCAATTAGGGGTGAGCGATAAACCGGTAGACATGATTAACCGGTAGAAATTTGTCAACCTGTAGAGATTTTGGACTATCGTCTCTATCGAGGTTACGCGCCCACATCACGAAAACGTGAATCACTTTTCTACCTTAAATTAAAAAGATATATACATAGTATACATAATTATTTATTATCATTCCTTTATCATTTACTATTTATCTTCAGAGAGCTTGAGTTTTGTTTTCATCTTCTTTTTATACTTGTAGAGGGTTTTTGTGAGAATTATGATTATTTCTATGGTATTAAAGATTTTAATAACAGAAAAACCTTATTAAAACATAAAAAACCTCTACCATGATACATATCGTTATCGTGATATAAAATTAATTCTATCATGATAGAAGATCTTGGTCATATCGCACACCCCCATGTGCAATGAGAGAGAAAATGGTCGCCAACAAAGTTTCTATCTCCCTCACAAAGTAAGCTAACGTTACACATAGATCTCTACCGCTGCTTAAACTCACTTTACACATCTTAATTAATGAATATAAGGTTGTTTTAACTAAATTATGAGGGTTTTGGTGAGTTCATATTTTGTTGAAAGTGACAGTTAAACTATTTTTAACAAAATGGACAAAGACAACCCACCAGCGCCGTCTTGCAGTCCCATTCGTTTTTCTCAGTGTTTTATCTGTTCAGTTAGCGCCAAAGAGAAGTATTAAGTTTGACAGTTTGGCAAGGCTGACTCATGGATTAACGTTATGTGCGCATAAAAAGCAACATTTTCATATATCAATCATTAATCTGTATTTGTGTCTTTTTCAAATGTGAAAAGTTGGATATAAGAATATCAACATAGTTTGTAAACAGATAGGACTTGACACGCCTTAAACTTTATATCCAACACAGCATACTGTAGTACCGAACTCCTCCACAGAAGTGAAACCAAGAAATCTCATATTTAACAGCATATATGCATCGCACTCATCGCAGTTGTAACTAAGGCCAAATATCATTCAGACTTGGGCTCACCTTACTATCAGATGAATGAAAGGGATTGCCGTGCTTATTGTTGTTATCATTACGGTATATCAGCAAAAGCAGAGAATATGTTGTTTAAATCGTTTTACACGCCCACTAAGTTGTCCAATACATTTTGCAGAGGCGGACATAGTACACAGGTTCATTACTTGAGTAAGAGTACAGTTACCCCTTGCTAAATTTTACTCAAGTACAAGTACTACAGTCAGATGTCTACTCAAGTAAAAGTAAAAAGTACTTGTTTTTAAAAGTACTTGAGTATCAAGAGTACAAGAGTACATTTTAAAATATTGCATTACTACTGCTATAGTGCACATTGAACCACGTGAGATGATTGACAGCTGTACAGCAAATGATAAAGCTCTGAGGTCAAATCTGACACAAATCAGGAAGAGGAGACACACATCTCACTCCGTTCGCTCTTTGAGCTCTTCAGATCGCATAATTCAGTGGAAAATGAATAGAAATCTTATTCTGTAAGACTAAATATTTTACTAACATGTGATAATTAATCATTATTTCTCCAAATATGCGCACCACGGTACTAATAGCCCTGGCGGATTCTGTATATTTTATGTATTTGAATACAAATAAACCAGAGAAGACGAGAATAAATGTTTAATGATTTCTATTCAAAATAACGAACGTTTCAGATTAATTATTTTGCACTCCTGGCATAAATTAAGAAATTAATGTCACTGCAAACCAGTTTAATAACAAACAGTGGTCAAAGCTGGAGTCTTAAACCTGTCTTGTGATGCTGAGTTTGTCCAGATCAAGTAAGAGTGTGATGTTTTGAAGAGTAATGAATTTTGAACAACAATAATCCAGGATCACCAGTGATCCCTGCCGCTCTCAAGGGGTTGAATTTTTGTAAGCGGTGATGAAGCTCTGTTTTGGTAAACACAGCAAACACTTAAAGCGAAACTTGTTTAGAAAATTAAAATAGTCTGGCAAGGTGGAGCCACGGGTTGTCACATTCCCAGGATGGACCTGCTGCGTCTTCATCCATTGTTTCGTCCATGATTTCTTCTCTTATCTAAATCTGACTATTGGGACTTTGGCGGAAAGCTGAAGGTGATAGTTGATAGGCTGTCCCAATCAGTGGTGCCTGCACAATCCAATCACGTTTGAGAAAAGGGAAACAATAAATCTGGGGTTTCTGAGATTTTTCTTTTTTCCTTTTTTTTAGAAGAAGTAACGGGTACTCACGATTATGGATAGAAATGTAGTGGAGTAAAGAGTACAATATTTGCCTCTCAAATGTACTTGAGTAAAGTCATGAGTACTCCCCAAAAATAATACTCGAGTAAAGTACAGATCCCTCAAAATTGTACTTAAGTACTGTACTCAAGTAAATGTACTCCGTTATTGTCCGGCTCTGACATTTTGTATGGCATATTGTTTCCACCACTTCAGATGCATTCCATGCAATATATATATGTTTCCAAAACATCTCAAATCAATGCACGAAAGGAGAATGGGCTCCGCATTTATGTAATAGCATGACTATAGCTACCTTTGTCTTCTCGGCTTTGTCATCTGATCCTTCATCTCTGGATGTAAAATAGTCCATTATAACATCGCGCAGGACACTGGCATCACCAGGATTGCTCAGATTGAGGCGATCATGTTTATCCTTAAAGTGAGCAGCTACTAACTTCTACTAAAAAAAACTTTGTGTGAAATAGTCTGTGTAACACCACCGCCGTCCCGGGTTATACATTAAAGAGGCAATCTTTTTACCTTGTCTCTATAAATCGCTATTTTCTGCACTAAACAAGATATTTTCAGAGATTTTCTATAGACAAGATGATTGTCTTATTCTATTATTATAGAATAATAATTTAATAAAAAACCAATTCTAACAAAAGTTAACATTTGACTTATTTAGTTATTTTTCTGAAAATCTTTAAGCGCGATTTTCGATGGGTATTTTCCGAATGCATTCAAAATGTCAGCCAGTAACACATATCTTTTTTGTTACTGCTCTTACGTTACAGTTTGCTCCACACTGTTAGACTTAACTGTAATTTCTACAGTTACTTACCACAAAATGCCCAGAAAAATACCATCATTTTCTTTTCCAGTTCATTACTGTAATATGCATTGCATTATAGGTTTTAACATTTAATTTACAGTGATTTACTGTATGTTTTGAATTTGCGGTAGACTGCTGTAAAACAACAGCAGTAGTGCTACTGTAGTTGAATAAAACATTGTTATAAAAGAATATAAAATGGAAAAATAAAATATATCTATGTAATGAAATACATTTTATTTGTTATGCTTTTAGCAGTGAAGCAAATTTCAAAATGTGAATTGTTTTTAGAAGTGTAAATAATTTATTCAGAATTGTAGATAGAAACACTGTAAAAAAATTCTTAGAAATTTGCAGCTGGGTTGCCGGTAACTTACCGTAGATTTAAATTTATGTTATTACTGGCAACATTTTGTTTAAAGTTAAATGAACATTAAACATTTACAAGTCTTTGTCTTTGCAGAATAAAACTAGAAAACCAGCATCAAGCAAAACATTCTGGGAAACAAAATCTGAAGCAAAAAACAGAAAAAGTTTGATGATGATTTCTGGTTCCCAGAATGCTTTGCATGAGGCTGTTATTGTATAGATTTATTCTGTAGAAATAAAGACATTTAAAATTTATTCAACTTTGAACAAACTCTTGCCAGTAAATGACATAAATTTAAATCTACAGTAATTTACCGGCAACCCCAGCTGCAATACCATTGTAATTTCGACTGATTTTTTTTACAGTGAACAAGAAAGGGATTATGGATAAATGCTTGACCGTCAGATTTGAATTTGACCTGAAGACTTCAAAACACTAGTGACGACAAGATTTCACTCCTCGGAGTGTCGGGAGAGTGACAGAAGAGGCTACTTGGTGAGTGTAGCGAATAACTTTCATCAAGTGACTCTGTGGCACTGTGGTAGTGTTACAGACCTATGACATGGGTGACCCCAGGTTTGATTCCAATATATAGGCAATATATTTTTTTTAATCTAGGTTACAGTAAGGGTATTATACTGTAAAATGGAACTGCGTTAAAGCCATCATACTGAAAAAGCATGTACTGTAATGGGGCAGTTACAGTAACTCACGTTGCCAGTGAGTTACCGCATATATACAATAAAAAGTCTAACAGTGCTTTGCTCTGTGGTTTATATGTTTTAATACATAAGCTAAGGCATTAATAAATGTTAAGGAATAAACCCATCTTTAAAGGAACCAGGCAAGTACAGGATGTACAGTTACAAGATACAAGTCATGTATTTTTTCAACTGCAATATTAAACGCTTTCATGTCACATGTAAAAGTACACAGGAACTTTTTATTTCTAGTTTACCTGAGTGTCCTTGCACTTTTCAGGAGTTAGGGCAGATGTGGAAGCACAGCAGGTAATAACAGACACACCCAAGCACATTATGTTTGGTAAGTTTGTACTTTACCACTAGTTTCTTTAAATACCCATAAATAAACTCATACACAATTCACATACACAACACTGTCTCACGACCACACATGCCCTCACTGGTAGTAATAGAGGGCGGCTTCTGTCAAAAAGTGATTTATGACCCCCTGACAATTATGTTTTGACAGGTAGTGTCCTGCCCCATCAATCAATGTGTACACGTTGGACAGTTTTGAGTGACGTTTTTATGATTTTTACGCAGCGGTCCGTACCGAGCGTGTTTTTAAGGCGTGTCAATCAATGCGTTGCTTTTCCTTTTGCTTCTGTTTATTGTCACACGAATGTTTGTCACATTTATTGATGGGTCGATCAAAAAGTTGATGTTTTGGCTGTCCAGTTTCTGGACGGTCATATTTACGACCGGAGCTTTCTCTCACCTTCCTTTCTCACCCGCAGCCTCTGCGCGTCTCACAGCGGGTTTTTCAGCAGATCTGTTTCTAAAACCGTGATGGTAAAATAAATGTAATACTGTCCGCATTGACAAAAATAAATGTTTATTTTAGATTTAGGAATTCTTGAACCATGTCTCTGATAAAAACTTTTTGAACTTTGTAACATCACACATTTATTTAATTAAATATTCAGTGTATGTGTATAGTTTAAACAATGCCCTTTGCCACAACTACCGGGGCCGTCAATACTACTTTCTTTAGACTAAAGGCTATTTATTTTAAACTAAATAAAAGTTTAATCGCTTCACGAGATCCATGAGTCTTTTCATGACCTGTTCACGCCATTAAAGCTCGCTCACCGACAGTGACAGAGAACGCGCCGGGTGCGCGCTCATATCTGCCGTTTTAAAAGAAACTTGTGGCACAGTTTTATCTCATCTTCTGGTTTGGGCTTCATTAGTGTCTCCTTAAACCCATGTGTGTATATACAATAAATCTAATTCTGTCCACTTTGACAAAAATAAAGGTTTATTTTAGATTTCCGCAATAAAGCTTGCACACTCTCATATCTGCGGTTTTAAAGGACATTTTTATCTCATCTTCTGGTTTGGATTCATTATGTCTCCTAACCCCAAGTGTGTATGTGCATTGGTGTAGCAAGTCAGTCCCGGGCCCATATGCAAAAAAAAATTACGGGCCCCCTTAAGCCAAAGCCCCCCCAACCTTGCCCGTTGGCACTGTTAACTGTGGCACGCAGGTCAACATAAACTTTTAATAAGGTAGTCAAATATTTTTACTTTACTTTTTTACTTTAAAGAGTAGATTTAAAGGAACAGTATGTAAGAAATTTATATCAATTTATCATAAAATGGCCCTGATATGTCACTAGACATTTAGAAATCATTTCCATTTCAAATATTTATACCACTGACAACAGTGGTCTGGTCAGGATATTGTTATTTAAAGTGGAGTTGCAGCCCTCAACTGATGTTTATGTTGTCATTTTGTGTATTGGCCACCAGTTGTGTGATTGCAGTACCAGTTTTAGCCACAAGTTTTGTGATTGCAATACCAGTTTTGGCCACAATCCTACATACTGTTCCTTTAAATAAAGAAAAACAAAATGTTTTGGGTAGTTTTTGACTCGTGACTAACTTCTCCGCCTTCTCTTTTTTCTTTTAGGCCCCACTTTTATGTTTATATTTGTCCATCTTTAATGTTCATGTATAGCCGCTATAGTAACCTCTCACACTGTGTTTTCTTTTTTTTATGGCGCGGCGATGCGTCATGTAAAAAAATGATGGCATAGTAGTTTATGGCAGCAGCGGTGTGCAAAAAATAATAATAAACGCAAACAAGAAATGACGAAGAAATTATACATAACGGAGAAATAAGAAATCACTACACATGATATGCATACAAAAATATATTTCTTGCGGCCACAAATAACAATTAAAAGGTGGGGCCCGGGCCCATTTGCACGTGCATACCCTGCATGCCCAGACGCTACGCCACTGTATCTGTATATAAGATAAATGTAATTCTGCTGGATCTAACCTTTTGTTTTGTAACATCAAAGTTTCTTTATAGACAATAAATATTCAAACATTTAGATGTGTCTGGGTAAACTTATATCTGACATCACATGAACCATGCCATGTTCCGAATAAAGTTTAATATTTTCTTTAGCTTTTAATCAGACACAGAGTTTCAGATGTTGCTCTAATGAACTGCTTCTCGTGTTATTCATTATACTAGTCTTAAACATTTAACAACATGAAAAAACAGTATTTATTTTTCCCAAAATATGTTTCATTCGCATGCCATTTTTAATTATCCCTTTAGGGGACAATAAAATGTTTGCAAATATTATTTATCAAAGATGACGTTATCATGATCTAAGTTTTTCACTAACGTTTGTAAATGACAACAGATGTTGCTTTAAAAATTTTACCATGAACATAGGACGTGTCACATCAGAATCATATCTGAGTATATGGTTTGTGCCTCAGCGATACTTGTGGCTATGTCATCAGATTTCTTTTAAAGTTTTTAAATAATTTTATATAGCAATTTTCACCCCTCACATCTATAGACAGTTTACCTCTTAAACTTATTTGTTCACATTAGAACAAAAACATACATTGCCTATAACAAAATGACAGGTCCATCTGTCTTTTCTCACCGATAATTAACTCATTCTTATTTTATGACACTGATTTGTTACACAGACATTGCTCTAGATGTGTTCTTGTTAAACATGATTGTGTGCGTCCATCTTTAAAACTATCTATAACCTCAACATCACCTAGGATGTACATCTACATAACATCAAGTACTAACATTAAATAGGTTATGTAAACCTTTACTAAATAAAATAAAAAGATACTATTTTAACATCTTAACCTGATATTAGGTTAGGTTTAAGATGAATCACTGTCTATAGCATTACGACTTACAGCACAGACCCCCATGGGATATGTAGGGGTGTGTGTGTTTGTGGTTTGGCAATTATCACGTGGTAGGGCCCAAATGACCACCGCCATGGGTTTTGTGAAGCAGAACAGGCTCTGCTTAGACTATTAGGTTTGGATCAGCTTAGGTTAACATTGTGTAATAAGCAAACATAAAATGATATTTTACCTATGGCTGTTTCTGATTGTTTCAGCATTAGTATGTGATATTAGATCATTAGCGATTGTCACAGACACATCAGTTACGCTGCATGTCTCTACGAATCTGGTACTTTAAAACCGATTCATGCCAGTATTTATGCTTTTAAGACTTTCAAACAGCCAAGATGATTTTAAAAGCTTTTAATTTATTTTTACTTATCACCGTAATTGTGCAAACAAACCATGATCAGCAATAATATGAAAACAGTGTTCTTGTATGTTTTCGGGTCCGTTTTTATAAGAACAATTAATTTACATTCAAAACTTTGACTTCATTGTCTTAAAAACAAGAGTGTACTACTAGATCAGACTTTACATGTCCAGACGATGTCACGGTTTCATGTGTACATCACACTAAACCCCATTGTATCTAAATATTGGTAAGCTTAAATACATTGTCTGCTAAGATCTTTAATTTTCTGACATGCTCACAGAAGACGACGCTGAATCATCAAACATTAGTTTTTAGTTTTCCGAAAGTTGTTTAGTTTAACTTATCACACAAATTTTTACAAACGTATTTCCAAAATTGTCCGATTTCATGTTTTCAGGATTCGTGTGTACACGCTAAGCATATGCGTATCCAATCAATGGTAAACTGAAATACATTGTCTGCTAAGATCTTTCATTTTCTGACATGTTCACAAAAGACGGCAGTGAACATTATTTGTTTTAGTTTTCCAAAAGTTTTAATCTATTTTATTTTTACTTGTCACAATGATTGTTTAATCAAACTTAAACATAAACTATGGTTTAGTAGGTACAATGTTTTTCTCACTGTGGTTTGAACATTCATAAAAAGATTAGAACGTTTAGACATCTTGTTCAGACAATGTGTGACATTGGTCATATACAGTCTTGTTCAAAATAATAGCAGTACAATGTGACTAACCAGAATAATCAAGGTTTTAGTATATTTTTTATTGCTACGTGGCAAACAAGTTACCAGTAGGTTCAGTAGATTCTCAAAAAACAAACAAGACCCAGCATTCATGATATGCACACTCTTAAGGCTGTGCAATTGGTCAATTAGTTGAAAGGGGTGTGTTCAAAAAAATAGCAGTGTCTACCTTTGACTGTACAAACTCAAAACTATTTTGTACAAACATTTTTTTTTCTGGGATTTAGCAATCCTGTGAATCACTAAACTAATATTTAGTTGTATGACCACAGTTTTTTAAAACTGCTTGACATCTGTGTGGCATGGAGTCAACCAACTTGTGGCACCTCTCAGCTGTTATTCCACTCTATGATTCTTTAACAACGTTCCACAATTCATTCACATTTCTTGGTTTTGCTTCAGAAACAGCATTTTTGATATCACCCCACAAGTTCTCAATTGGATTAAGGTCTGGAGATTGGGCTGGCCACTCCATAACATTAATTTTGTTGGTTTGGAACCAAGACTTTGCCCGTTTACTAGTGTGTTTTGGGTCATTGTCTTGTTGAAACAACCATTTCAAGGGCATGTCCTCTTCAGCATAGGGCAACATGACCTCTTCAAGTATTTTAACATATGCAAACTGATCCATGATCCCTGGTATGCGATAAATAGGCCCAACACCATAGTAGGAGAAACATGCCCATATCATGATGCTTGCACCTCCATCACTGTCTTCACTGTGTACTGTGGCTTGAATTCAGAGTTTGGGGGTCGTCTCACAAACTGCCTGTGGCCCTTGGACCCAAAAAGAACAATTTTACTCTCATCAGTCCACAAAATGTTCCTCCATTTCTCTTTAGGCCAGTTGATGTGTTCTTTGGCAAATTGTAACCTCTTCTGCACATGCCTTTTTTAACAGAGGGACTTTGCGGGGGATTCTTGAAAATAGATTAGCTTCACACAGACGTCTTCTAACTGTCACAGTACTTACATGTAACTCCATACTGTCTTTGATCATCCTGGAGGTGATCATTGGCTGAGCCTTTGCCATTCTGGTTATTCTTCTATCCATTTTGATGGTTGTCTTCCGTTTTCTTCCACGTCTCTCTGGTTTTGCTCTTCATTTTAAGGCATTGGAGATCATTTTAGCTGAACAGCCTATCATTTTTTGCACCTCTTTATAGTTTTTCCCCTCTCCAATCAACTTTTTAATCAAAGTACGCTGTTATTCTTAAAAATTTCTTGAAATACCCATTTTCCTCAGCTTTCAAATGCATGTTCAACAAGTGTTGGCTTCACCCTTAAATAAGGGCCACCTGATTCACACCTGTTTCTTCACAAAATTGATGACCTGAGTGATTGAATGCCACACTGCTATTTTTTTGAACACACCCCTTTCAACTAATTCAACTAATTGCCCAATTGCACAGGCTTAAGAGCGTGCATATCATGAATGCTGGGTCTCATTTGTTTTCTGAGAATCTAGTGAACCTACTGGTAACTTGTTTGCCACGTAGCAATAAAAAATATACTAAAAGCCTTGATTATTCTGGTTAGTCACATCGTACTGCTATTATTTTGAACAAGACTGTATATATATATATGTTTTCTTGATTTCTTTTCTGGCTATTTCTTATGTCTTTCAGCGGTAATCATTGTAAATATGTCTTTCATTCTGTAATGTTTTTACCTGATGTTTGTCACATAGACAAAGATCAGCTACTCCATGTCTCTACGAATCCTGAGCTTTAAAACTGAATTATGCCATCATTCTGCTTTTAAGACTTTCAACTAGTCAATATGATTTTAAGAATGGTTTAACACACATTTTGATTATAAAACAGGCATGATTTCAACAGAATTGAATTGTTGAAAGTCTTAGAAACAGAATAAAAATATTGTATACAGAATAAAAGATTGTATCCAAATCAGTAACAATTGTACTTTCTGTTCAGGACATTTTGATCATGACATGATCAATGTGGATGCTGTCCATTGAGGAAAGAGTTTCAGTTCAGATGAATCTTTTTCTATCTTATATTTGTTGACTTAATGTTTATGATATTTCTAACAGGTTTCTGAACAGAATTAATCCCAAAGATGGGAAAAGTGCACATCCAGACAAGGAGCAAGCAAAAAGACAAGGAACTTGATGTAAACAGCTTCATGCAGTCCCTGATAGAGTTTGAATTGGCGACTTCAAACTAAAGGCCAGTGTGGGTCTGTCTGCCACAGTTTAATGCATTTGTCACACCCAGGGGCTGGCTGCTAAAAGGCTAAAGCCACGCCCCTTCTCAACTTCCACCTCGAGGAGGTCCCCAAAGCCAACCCAATGACCAGACAACAACGAGGACAGGTAAGTATAAAATAATCTTTATTTATTAAATATTTAAAATGTACTTGGGAAATGGGGAAGGGGGGATTAAAACTAATATCTGGCTCTGCCCCAGGGCCGGATTAACCATATGGGCAACTGGGCAATTGCCCAGGGGCCCAAGACCTCCAAAGGGCCCAGGGCAGCAAGGGCATGAGCAAAATACTGTATCTGGTAATCTCCCTCTGGCCGCTTTATATTAAACAAACTGTCAACGCGGGATTTTGCGCTGCAAAGAGAGACGCTGCGCTGCCTATTACTTTGAACATGAGTTGACAGCGGTTGAGTCTCATGCGGCCTGACCAATGAAGAGAGGGCCTCAGGTTAAGACCCTCTCCTCATTGGTCAGTCCGCATGAGGTGGGTGAGTCAAAGGTTCGCCGAGCATTACGTGACGCAAGGCGTTAGTAAAATAAAAAAAAGAAAAGGACATCAGAAACCCAGAAAATGTAAAGTATAAACAGTGGTGTAGTCTACGTGATACGCAGGTATCTGCACGATCCTATCGGCGTATGAAATCAAATTACTATAGCGGCGCGAAAGTGACTGGGGAGTAGAGAAATACAAGCGAGTGACAGATAAGTAGCGCGAGAGCGATTCCAGTTATCACATGGAGAAATCTGCTTTGAATCGCTCTCGCGGTACTTTGACATCACCAATAGGTCTGCTTAGCGCCAAATGAAGTCAAACCTGCGGTGTAGCTGCTGACGCGACACTGTCAACAAACCAACCATGAGGAGAAGTGAACGAGTGGAGCAGTGCACAACATAAAATCCGAAGAGTTAACAACGCACGTGTGAGTAAACAACATTTAAATCATCAATCCAGTTTGTTACCTTATCTGGAGGTAAGGCTCCAATAAAATAAAATAAGCCAGTGTTTATGTCCTGATGGTTTTTAGCTGCCTTCCAGCAGTTTGCTTGTGTTTCACAGTGTTAAACTTACTTTCCCTGTGTTCATTTATATATCTACGTTCAAGATGTAGCCTATCTTAAACTTCTGTGAGGAAAATCACAGAATGTAGAGCACTTCTTCCTCGTGCTCGCACAGTTCTTGTCGTGTCTCTCACTCTTCCTCTCTATTCCTCCACAGGCAGCAGCTGGGACACAGGGGCACAGTTAAGTTGACTGGGTTTGTTCTCACCTCTTCACTGACGACAGCTCACGGTAAGTACAGGCTTCGCTTAGTTCCTTCTTGTGTTTTTCACTCTCTCTCTTTCTCTCTCCACAGGTGGTGACTGGGACACAAAGGTGCAGTTAATTCAATTCGTATGGCTCTCACCTCTCTGCTGGACACAGCGTACCGTAAGTACAGGTTTCACTCTTTTCCTTCTCGTGTTATTCACTCTCTCTCTTTCTCTCTCCACAGGTGGTGACTGGGACACAAAGGTGCAGTTAATTCGATTCGTACGGCTCTCACCTCTCTGCTGGACACAGTCCTCCCTCGACGAAGTGTGTGAAGGCGGGGGTTTATCTGACAAGACACACAGTAATACACAGCAATCCACAGCAATATACAGCACCACGCCAAAATAAAGGTTTCCACAGCACAAGGACTCACCCACCACACTCAAGTGTACACAAAAGGGCACCTGTCTTCCTCCACTTTGCTTAGATCGGATCTGGCGATGAAATATACGGCCTAGTTGGTAGTCTCGTCGTTGTGGCTGCTTCAGTATATATTCCTTCGGCTCACCCACCACACTATCTTAGGGGTAGGGCCGCCCTCCTTCTCCTGGAGGTATCTAACACCAAGGCAGATCAATAACAATGTGTTTCCAATTTATTCTGAGTACTCACATCAATGCCGGTCTCAATTTCTTTTCACTTCGTCTCCGTTTGCAATATATTCCATTCCCGTTTCCCTTTAAGGTTCACGAATGTCTTCACCATACAACTTCAGCCTACGAGAGAGAGAGTTTAGACAGCCACCAGCAACGCACCAGACGAGCACAACACAGCGCTTCAACACACCAAAAAGCTTCCCAAACTGTGATTAAACTTGGTCTTAAGTACTGCCCTGTTTAGCGTGTCCTCCAATCACCAACCGCTCTTCTTAACTAGGCACAGGTGCATCCAATTCGCTGATTTTCCCTCTTACGGCGCTACCGGAAGTTCCGGTGTTCTGCCTTTCCAGTCCGGGCGGAAACACTTCCGGGCGGAACCAAACTTTCCCAACTTTGGTTCCGCCCCCTAGAAGATCGTCACCTTGTGACATTTATTTTTAGTGATCAATGAAATTCAAATAGAATATTAAAAACTATGGGCCAGTGTTCTTTTTACCACAGTTAAATGTTACCTTTTAGTCGTTGATGGACATTAAACTTCAAACTATGGACCAGTGTTCTATTTGCCAGTGTTAAATATGTTACAGCAGGGGTCTCCAAACTTGTTTATACTTGTTGATTTTATTTTATTTAACTTGTTTATATGTTTATTATTTTTTTAAATCTTGTTTTAAATATGTTTTGTTTCAATTAAATGTTTTTAAAAATAAAATTTTGATACAAACATTGCTTGGATTGCTTTTCATAATGTCATGTCAAGGGCAGCATTTTTACCATAATAATAATTATAGATTTAAACCTAAATATCTAGCTTTAATATCGTATTAACTGTAATAAGTAATAAATGGGTCAGTATAGACAAAATATTGTAGAAATACAGTAAAGTACTGCTTTGTTTGTGTACTATAAAACTGTATTACAGTACTGTAAACCAAAATACAGTAACTTTCTGGCAACCGTGCTGCCATTATCGTACTGAAAAAATACAGGGAAATCGTTAACAGTGTACACTTGTGCAAACTGAGCTTTGTTTATTATGAAGACAATTAATCTCTGGGTGTGACTGTTCTAGTGTGTAAGAGGAAACAAAAGAAGAGGACACTTCATCTGAATTACAAAGGAAAACTGAGGCAATACAAGCTTATTTAAAGCTTTGTGTCTGATTCATGACAATCATGATTTTTTTTGCAATTTTTTAATAGAAATAATGTTAATATCCATTGTTTATCTTAAAACATTCAAGGGTGGTTTCCCAGACAGTGATTAGCTTTAATAAGGACTGGGCCTTTGTTCAATTAGAAAATATAACTAGTTTTAACAAACATAAAAACATTACTTGTGCGCATTTTGAGGCAAAACAAAGGGCACTGATGTATTTTAAGATATGTCAGTGCAAGTTATTTTCAGTTTGGACAGCTCTTAAATGTATTTTTATTTAGAGAACTACTCTAATCCTTGCCGGAAAACCACCCCTAAAAATTAACAAAATCAAATTACATTCAAAAGAAAGCTGATAGGCATAATACTATTAGATTTGTCAAGTAATCGTAGTAAATTGTCATTCATTTAAAGTTAAGCTATGCAAGTTGTATAACGGAAAGAAAATGGAAAAGCTTTATTTATTACAAAGAAAATGCAAGAAGGAAATAGATGCTAAAGAATTTACAGTCACTCCAAAAGAAAAAGTGAATGCTTTCATCGCCATATGTGCAAATTAAAGACATATCAAATAAAATCCTCTTTGTTATAGCTGGTTCACGTGTGATCACAGTCTTTACATTATATATAGCTGTACCCACAAAATATTAAGACATTACACTAAAAAAATTATTCATTCAATTTACTCAAAATTTTTAAGGTAAGCGGTCGCAATCAATTTATTTAAGCTACATTTAAAAAAATAGAAAAACAAAACAAAACAAAAAACTTTTGTTTAAATGTAGCTTAAATAAATTGATTGCAACCATTTACCTTAAAAAAATTAGTAAATTGAATGAATACATTTTTTCAGTGTAGGTAGATTTTACTGTTTAATGAAAAATACATTTTTGTATTTTGTTTATATGACACACGATTCACATAAGTTCACATGACGCATATTTTGAAATGACGAGCCACACATATGAAGAGCTAAATATACGTTGTGACAAGCTTCACATTGTGCGCCCTCAAAAAAGTCATCAAACGTCACAAGTAAATGTGTTGTCACTGCATTCCTCTCTAAAGAAAAGTATCATTCTTCATTATTATGCAATTCAAACGTATTGAAAGCATTGTGAATGATCAACCCACGTAAATTCTGTTGGAAACTCCATGGGTGAGGCTATAGCCTTCTTACGATTAATGTTACTGTGGAGTGCTGATAAGCCTATAATGACATCATTTATGATGAATATGCTCAAAATGTTGGCCATATCAGTTTCTCACTCATGAACTCACATAATATGATATATCACTTGGGAATCAGACAGCTGATATGTGTGCATTATATGTGGTGAAAGATGAGTAGATTGTTGACAGGTTACAGATGGTCCAGCTACAACCTTATAGTCACAATTATCTTACTCATGAGGCTGATGGGTTGAATCATGTGTTTAATATAAGGAGACGTCGAAAACATTCTGGAAGGGGTACGTGAGGACTGAAGTTGGGAAATACTTAAATGTCTCACATAAAGTGTATACTGTTTATTTATTAGCGGTGGCGAGGTGTGATAACAGTAACGTACATGAAAGTGAAAAAAATAGCTTTTACAACAAAATTCATAGCTAAAATGACACTAGGATCAGTGCCTACTTTGTCGCAACTGCAACAAAGAAAAACAATGCTTTGGGCAGCAAAAGGTAAGCATAACTCACAGCAAAATGTTCCAAATTACTACCCAGGGGTGCGTTGTTACTGACAAAGTTTGACGATTTGGTGTTTCCCGAAACCATAGTTCAAATGAACATTAGCAAGCTGCATCTCAAACTTGTGCGGTTTGAACGACAGCTCTTCACCTGTCGTTAGAAGCATTGTTCTTTGTTATTATAATATGTAGACTTAACGTTTATCGTGCTTTTGAATAAAATAAGCAAAAAAACATGTAGTACAGTCTATATCCATCATTCTAAATATATTCAAATTTCATTTTTAATTCAAACAGAATTAAAGTGCTGCATTTTAAAACTGTGCATGTGTGCGGTCCTACGAGCTTTAAGACCCTGGGGAATCCCTGGGAGAAGTGACGTATGTTGGAACTTGCGCACGAATTAAATATCTTGAAAACAGATGCAATTTATGTTATTTACAGCAATAATCAGTCTTGACAAGGTAGTTAGTTTCTCCAACTATGCATCGTACTATGTTGGTTCAACAGCGAGTTACGTCATTGTTCGGGAAACGCACCCCTGACTGACTTAAACAACTTAGGGCGCACTCACATTATCCAAACCAAACCATGCCCCAGCGCGATTGTCCCTTCTCCCTACTCCCCTAGATGCATGCACTCGCACTGTATCCGAGCCCGGATGCGCTTTCATCATTAAGATGTGATTGTTTTGAAAATAAGCAGGAAGTAAAGCGCTCTCTTAACAATCGTAATGTTAAGTCTGTGTTTTTTATTCAGAGTTGTTTGGTGCACAATTACAGACAGCCCTCTCACATGCCATCATATTGCTTAGTTGATCTGTCACGTGTGCAGCTTGGACATTCACGTAACCCCGCTGTGCGCATCAAAAGGTTTTTATGGAGGCAGATGAAGGTGAGTGGTCGCGCAATTGACGTCTTCACCTTTTGATAGCCTTCCACGCCTGAGCCCAAGTAAACCACGCTCCAGCCCACCTCTGCAACCCGGCCGGGGCGCGATTAACCAATCCGCGCCCTGGCGCGGTACAGAGCGATCACACTAGTCAAACGAACCAGGCTTTGGGGGTCAAACGTGCCCGAGCGCGGTTTAGTTTGGATAGTGTGAGCACACCCTTAGGCCTGCCTCACTAATCGATGAGCCCTACCTAATAACAGTTCTTGCCATGAATGGTGGACAGAACCCAAATGCAGACAGCTGATGAACAGACAAGGACTTTATTTATAACATAAATGAAAAACAAACAAATTAAGGGAAGAAGTTATAAACAAGGCAAGAACAATGACAATAAACAGCCTAGACAGGACTGACAGTAAACTTGACAGGAACTAGACTGAAAATAAAACTTGAATAACAGATTATTAACAGATAAGGCACAAAGTGAATCAGCACAAGACAGCAAACACAAGGATATGGAATGAAGGAACAAATCAAGAGGGGAACAGGTGATATGAATTAAACAATAACAAGGTGATTAACAAAGAGACAAGACAAGGAAGCACACAGCCCAAACAAAGGCCATGTGCTATCACACAACCCTTACGAAAATTAACCATGGTTTAACTACAGTAAAAAAAACATGGTTACTGTAGTAAAATTGGTTATAACCTCAGACAAAAGGATTATAGCATTATGGAATAAATAGGCACCACAACTGTTTCAAAACCAGGAAGTGGTGACTATCCCACATTTACTAATGGCACCTGGTTATATACTTTGTTTGGCAAAAACAAAAGCATATATTCTGATTTCATTTAAGATGTATCACATCGATATAATTAAAGCATAAATCTAAGGTTTAAACCATACGCAACAGAAACCAATATTTCTTTTCTGTGTCAGTTTCAAGGTTTGAGGTTACTCAATTGTTTTGTCCTATTTTTAAACCATCGTTGCATGGGTTTGGGTTAGAGTTGGGGTTTGGGTTATGATGTCACTTTTGACTATTGGTTTATACAATTTTTTCCAGATTTTAACGTCGCCTGGTGTTAGGGTTAGAGTTGGGTTTGGGTTAGGATGTCGTTTTATGTTACAGAAAGTCGTTCTAACCCCAAACCCACCTGACAATGGTAAGAAATTAGGAAAAACAATTAAAAAACCAATACGTGAAACTGACACGGAAAAGAAAGTCCATGGTACGGAGAAAAATGAGAAAATGAGCAAAATATTCTGTGACTGTAACACGGAAATTCGTGAGATCAGGTTGACAGCAGCACACAAACATGCCAAATATTAAAAATTAATTAATTAATGCTACATGATGTCACTTCTGGACGATTATGCCAGTTGTGTGGATTTATTGGCGGGTCACAAACCAGTTTACAAAAGAACATTTGCATACCAGTCTTATTAATAAGTGGATCAGCATTCATGAGGTCCTTTGCATTGACTTTTTATGGTAAAGAATGGGTGTGTACAGGGCAGGATATGATTTGATTCATGTACGCTCACTTGCAGGTGATCTGTGATTTATAAAGGGAACAAGTATTCGTATTTTGCCAATTGTGTGGATTTATTGGCGGGTCACAAACCAGTTTCCAAAAGAACAACTGCATGCCAGTCTTATTAATAAGGGGTCAGCATTCATGAGGTGCTTTGCATTGACTTTTTTAATGGTACAGAGCAGGATATGAAGCTGATTCATGTATGCACAGTTGCAGGTGATCTGTGATTTATAAAGGAACAGGTATTCATACACACGGTTTTACAAGTCTGAATATTTTTGGTATATGCCATTTTTGACCTTTCGGCGCAAGTACACTTTTAGTAAGGATCCTTAGGGTTAGGTTTTATAAATGAGACCCTTGTGAGATTCATATATATAGACCAGCAGTGTACAATTAACGACAGTGCTTTTGCTTTCATGCACTTTTACCTTGACTCTTTCTCACTGGGGGAATGAGCTACCTTACTCAACCGAGCAATGGAGTCTTAACAATTTTCAAGAAACTGCTAAAAGACACATCTTTGTCAACACTTCATGTCCTAAAAAAAAATCATACTATGAACTAGATTATTTTGGGCAGCACTTATCTGCCCCTTTGCTTATTTGATATTGTTCTCCTAATTTGTAAGTTTGCTTTTGGATAAAAGTATTTGCTCAATGATAGAAATGTAATTAATGTTTATTTGTACCTTCAGATGGTTATTGAATGACTCCCTTTAGGTAAACATTTGATTTCAAAACAAAACATATCAAATGATATTCTTAACAACACAGATAACAGAATTGTTAAAAGATATATGATCCATCCATTTACAGATAATGTGGGCAGGTTATATAACTTTAAGAAAGACTTTATTGTTTATGAAAAGGTAAAAGGAAGTAGAGGATACAGAATTGACAAGAAATGATTTTATCACCATTTATTACACGGCTCATTGGAAATTATTGCATCACCTTAAACCTTGTATTATATTAAAACATATTAATAGATATTTCAATATTTGTGACCCTGCCTGTGAAAACCCAGCTAAAGGCATTTTTTTAGATTTCCACATAAACTCATCCTACATAATGTAAAGGACATTCTGTTCATAACCTTGATATCTTTAATATTGACCGAGTAAGGTCATGTCAAATATTGAAATGACAGTGAAATTAATGATTGAAATCAACATTTGATGCTCATTATCTCAGAATTTGATTTTGAGACTTTAGCCTGGATTGTAGGCACAATCACATATTTCATTATTTCTGCAATGTGCAATGTAGTAAAGCAGGTTTACAGAAATATAAATATTTGGGGTGGTTACATTTTTTTTTCACAAAATATTTCTAATTGAACTAACTAATGCCAATCTGGTGCAAGGTGCAAATAAATAAATAAATACATTTGACAACATCTACAGTCAGGTCTCTAAATGATAATACACCAGCAAACCGTCAAGAAATTAGTTGTTTTCAGCTGTTTCGTGAAAAAATGCTCTTATGGTTTGTGTTTTGAGCATGACTACAAAAATACAACTTGACTATATGATGATTTAAATCCTATCAGAATCTCACAAGTCAAAAACAATTTGGTTTCTGTTTGGTTTAGTGATGTTGTCATTTTGTTCACACTGGCATGCAACACACCAAGCTAACATGGTAAACCTTGTTTAACACTGGTATTACAAGCCTGTTGGCATTTCTTTCCAGTAGTGTTTCAACCATCCCACATTTTTACATTGGCTTTTTATGACATGTGTCGCTGTCACAGTGGAAATAGTTTCAGGCAGATCAGGGAAACTCCTGGACACAGGCCATAAAACTAAAAGTTATTCATATACAAATAACCACTTCTGTTCAGTACACTTTTGGAGTTTGCATCATTTCTGTTTTTTCTTGCAACCAAGTACCTAAAATAAATACAAGAGCAGTTCTTTTGAAATTAAACATTAAGCAACTGTTTGGCTCATCAAAGGGGAACTGTGTCCATATAATAGATGAGCACTGGACAGCCATTCAGAGGTGTAACTTTCAGTAGCCCTAGCTTAAAAGAAGGAGATTTCTTTCCTGGAAATCCCATTGAAAATGTGATGTAATGTTTTTGGCTAAATAAGTGTTTGTGTGTTTTTTTAAGAAAGAAACCTGAGGCTCATGACCTGGCCGTGTTGGTTTAATGTGTTTGCCATCTGTGATAAACACAACCTGCTCTTTAAGTCTCAGACCGGGTCATGATGTCTCCTGTGGCTGGCAGAGATGCTTAAATATCCTGTTTACATTCTAATGAAGTTTTCATCCCACAATATCATGACAAACCCAGCATTGTGTAGAGTTGAAGTAATATTCTCAATTGGAAACATCCATCATGAAAGACTACACTTGCGCTGTTGTAAACCGCGCTTTGTTTATGGTATTAAGACAATTAATCTCTAGGTGTGACTGTTTCAGGGTGTAACAGGAAACATAAGAATAGGGTACTCAATCTGACTTACAAAGGAACATTTTAATATAAGACAATGCAAGCTTATTTAAAGCATTGTGTTTGATTCATGACAATCAATGAATTGAGGTTTTTTGGCCTAGTAATGTTAATATTCACTGTTTAGAACGTAAAACATGGTTAATAATACCTTAGGAATTACTTCCTTTACTGTAGCAAAAAATATGTGATTTAATATCGAAACAATTAAATCACATTCAAAAGAAAGCTGATAGGCCTACTATATTAAAAGCTTTGTCCAAAGGCTCTGTAGAAAAATGGTTTAGAAGGAAGTAGGTGATAAAAGATTTCAAAAGAAAAAAATTATACTTTCATCACCCATATATGTGCAAATAAGATCATCTTTGTTATAACTGGTTCACATGTGTTCACAGTCTTTACTTTATACATAGCTGTACACACAAAATATCAAGACATTAGCTGGATTTCACTGTAAAAAAAAAAACTATTTACAATGGTGTATTGATAGAGACTACAAATAATAATCGGATTAGGGTTTTAATTAGTGGTCACCAACCCTGTTCCTGAAGATCTACAATTCTGCATAATTTAGGTCCAACCCTGCTTCAGCATACCTGTAGCCATAAAAAGCTTGATTATCTGGTTCAGGTGTATTTGATTAAGGATAGTAGATTGAATTGAATTATAATTTATTTCCAACTGAGACAAAAAGAAAAAATTAAAATACACAAATAAAAATCAAATAAACAAAACAACATAAAATAACAAAAATTCACATAATACTCAACTCTTTCGAAAAGGGATGGGTAGAAGCCCTAGGATTATCAAATCCTAGCCCTAAAAACTTCCTATACAAACCCACAACATCAAACAATATAAATCAAACACAACATTTAAAATAATCAAGAAAGAACAACAATTTTTTACCTTTACAATTATATAATTTAAAAAAGAAAAAATGTAAACCTTTTTTAAATTGACACTTTCTTTGTCAAATTATTCAAACTATGCATACTTTTATGCATACACATACTTTTAAGCATACTTTAAAGTCCCTCTTAACTTATAATCAGGGGAGTTGATTATTTTTGCTATAAAAAATTATTTAAGCAGTCTTACGAGATTACTTTACTTTTGAGTTTGTGATTTAAAATAATAAAAATAATTAATTGGTATGGTCATGGTATCCAGCATTATTTACAATCCTAATGGCTCTTTTTCTGTATTGTAATTAATGTTTGTAAAGTTGATATGTAGGTGTTTGAAAAAAGCTTTCTCATTCAATACATTACTTGCTGTCATCATTACACCAGTACTTTGTGCTATTTTTGCTCTCACATGTTTAGGTTTCTATCAGATTTTGTTATCAAGAATCCCACCCATACATTTATTTTCATATATTCTTTCTATTTTAGAATTACTCATCATAATTTTTACTTGAATGTTGTTTGGGAATCGTAAAATTGATATACATTTAATTTTTTTCTAGATTTAATGTTAATTTATTTAAATAAACCACTCTTTTACATTGTTCATTTCAGCTGTGACCATCTCCAAATGCTGCTGACAATTTTCCCCAGAACAAAAGTATTGGTGTCATCAGCAAACATTACAAATTAAAGGAGGTTTATAACCCTACATATATCATTTATATACAGTATAAATAATACTGGACCCAAGATCGACCCCTGAGGAACTCCACAAGTGATCTAAATACATTCTGATCTGTAAACCCCATTTAAACAAACTGTAATCTATTGCTTGCATAATCAATCAATAGCAACCCCTCAAATACCATACTTTTCCAACTTATTAATTCATACACTGTGTCAATAATACACTGTGTTAGATCTATAAAAACTCCCACAACATATTTCTTGTTAGTACTTATTGTCTAATATTTTAAATTAACTCCATTAAAGCCATGAATGTCGATTAATTTGACCTAAATCAATACTGATTATCAACTAACAAATCATACATTTCTACAAAATTGTCCAATCTTTTAGACAACTGAGAGTAAGGACAACAGCCTATAATTAGTAAATTGATTTCTCTCTCCAGATTTGTATTATCTGGAATGATTTTCATTTTACCTGGAAATACACCTGAAAGACACATTAAAAACAGTTCAAGTTAAAGGAGTAACAAATGCAACATTGATTTCGTTAATCAAAGCCATGTCAATGTCATTCCAATCTGTGAAATTTTGATTTTTCCAGTTATATTTTACAACTATATCTGAATAATTCATTTCTAAATGTATTTGTTGTTTCCACTGTTCTAACTCTTCTGTAACTTATTCCATTAACATCTTTTCCCCTTACATAATCACAAGCACACGTGATAAAATCTGGTGAATGGTCAGTTATTAAGATCTCTGGGAACAGGGTGGGTGATTTACATCATATCAGTAAAGAATGTTTAAGATTCTGCAGAAGGGAATGTTATCAATGCATTCTTCAAACAATACAAAAGTATAGTCATACTGTTCTGTCACATAATTCAAATTTATTAAAAGCATTGCGACAGATTTATGACATTTACTAATTAACATTCTGCGGGAAACCGCACAGGGGTGCGTTTCTCGAATAACGACGTAACACCCTGCATCAATGTACAGTATGTCTACATATCAAACTAACTAAGAACTATGCTTCTTACCACAGATATGGTTTAGGTAAACACCAAAACGTTGAACTATGTTAGTAACGATGGAACTTGCGATGTTAGCTGGCTAACGATGGTTTTGGGAAATGCACCCAAGGTTAGGCTTTGGCCTTCTTACAATGAATGTTACTGTATGAGTAATGATAAGCCTATAATAACCATCAACTATGATGCACTAGAACAAATCTACCCATAAATCATAATGCTTAAAAACTAAACGAAATGGGCAGATTTAGGTTTTAATGAATGAGTCAATGAAAACAATTTTAAAAAGTTGAATTGATTTAAACTATGTACACATGATGTGATAATTATAGATATAGCATAAAGGTCAGAAAACATACACTGAGTGAGAACAGCACAAGTGAATTTAAGTAAACCTTTATTGCACACACAGGATAAAGGGCTTTAGTCTATAAACTAGGAAAATATCAGGTTAAAATCACTCATGAATCTTATAATATGATATATCACTTGGGAACTATAAAAAAGTTCAAGTTACAGTAAAGATAGCTGATATGGATAGCTGTGTCTTGGCCAGATGAAGACTGAACTAAAGTTTGCATTATATGTGGTGACTCACCTCATCTGTCATACGAGCTTTAAGACCCTGGGGAGTGACGTAAGAGGGAACTTGCACATGAATTAAATATCTTGAAAAGAAACAACAGATAACGTTATCTTCCGATGCAATATATGTTATTTACAGCAATAATCTAACATTAAATCGATTTGCACATATTAATTAGTACTTCACCTCCCACGTGACATCATCAACTGTTGTTGTTGAACCAACATGGTTCCCACGACGAATGTGCGACAAAGTGACTATGCTTTCGGGAAACAGACGTGACAAGGTAGTTCGTTTCTCCAACTATGCATCGTACAATGTTGGTTCAGCAGCAAGTTACAGAGTTGTTGCTAGTTATATGACAACTTACTGAAGCAGGAAGCAGTTCTTTCTAAAGTTAGTCAGTCATATCTTGTTAGCGCAGCAATCAAAATATACGTGCAGATGTCACAGTGTGACTTTTTTCCGTGGGCGGAACCAAAATTCGACTTACTACAAACACAGGTGGTTTTCCGAGGGCAAATCGGGCCAGATGGGATGCAGGTGCGTTCAATCAACGCAGCAGTTAGAGACTGGCTGAAGAGGAGAAGGCAAGGAGTATAAGAAGAGCCCCGGAAATACAAACGGGGCGTTGTATTGTTGTTATTTGTGCCCATGCTGGTCTCTACGGTTGTGGTGCGGTGTATGGTCACGGAAGCCTGATCCAGTGTGAAGAAACGGAGGCCGGGCAACGTCTGTAAACAAAGAAACAGAGGCTGTATTAACTGGGCGAAGAAAGCATCGCTAATGCGAGTCACTGGGCTGAGTAAGGGAACGACGGTCGCTGTTATGATGTGGATGAACTGACATGATATGTCTTTGTGGAGTTAGAGATTTTGGAGAGCACTTACCGTCGTGGACATTGAAGGCCATATACAGCGGAGCTCCAAGCTGTGAATAGGACCCGGAATAACGGAGAGGCATCAAGGAATGTGAGTAAACAAACTAAAGCTATTGTGAAGAATTCAGCAGAGTGTATTACTTGATGTTGCATCGTGAGTCTAGCACGTAGAGTTGCGGCCCCACTGTAGAGAGAAGCGTGGGCAAGCCGGGGAGTAGCGTTGGAATTGCAAATTGCACGTGAGTAGCATTAAAGTCTGTATTACGTAGTGTGAAGCTGAAAGTGTATTACCTGATCTTGTGTTGTGAGTCTAACACATAGAGTTGCGGCCCCACCGTGGAGAGCAGCGTGGGTGAGCCGAGGGATACAAGTAATATCCCCAGGGGGTCCCCTGTCCATCTTCTATACACATCTTCCCTCCACCAAGAAAATCGCCCAACCAATCGCACGGTGGGCCCGGGTCGAGTTTTGGCTCAGTCCGTAGTTCACTAGAGTGTGTGTAGTGCTGTGGGTGAGTCTTTGTCTTCATTGTGTGTGTCACAGGTCGGGGCTGGCCACTAATGTATAACAGGCCACGCCCCTTCCTAGTTTCCGACCCGAGGAGGTCCCAAAGTCAACCCAATGACCAGACAACACAAGCGTAAGTATGAATTTAAAATAAACTTTATTTAATTTACTTAAAATATATTTAGGGAAAAAGGGGAAGGACAATTTTAAAAGAAGGGGATCTCTGTCTGCCCTCCAGGTGGATTGTGTCAAAGGGGGAGGGGAACGGGGCCAGGTGCCGGGAGTTCCAAACACCACCGAGGGCGGGAAAAGACACCGAGGCGATGCTCCTATGCCTTTTCTTGATCCCGTGGCGCCCTCCTTTTCCTCCTGGAGGCAGATTAAAACAATGCGGTAAGTGCTGGTTTAATGTTTCCGATACCTATGTGTCTCTCTGGTGACGACTAGTGTATTCCTTTCTGCTGTGCTGGAGTGGTATCAGGTAAGTATCTCCAGGTAAGGTATTCAGGCTTTCTATTCTTACAGGCTGTTAACTGTGACACAGAAGATCAATTAGCAAACACTGGGACATTCACTCTCGCCTCTTCAGCTCGTGACAACGTACAGTAAGTACTCCTCAGATACGGTATTCAGGCTTTCTCTTCTTCCAGGCTGTTAGCTGTGGCACAGAAGATCAGTTAGCAAACACTGGGACATTCACTCTCACCTCTTCGGCTCGTGACAACATACAGTGAGTACTTCTCAGGTAAGGTATTCAGGCTTTCTCTTCTTACAGGCTGTTAGCTGTGGCACAGAAGATCAGTTAGCAAACACTGGGACATTCACTCTACCTCTTCGGCTCGTGACAACGTACAGTAAGTACTTCTCAGGTAAGGTATTCAGGCTTTCTCTTCTTACAGGCTATTAGCTGTGGCACAGAAGATCAGTTAACAAACACTGGGACTTTCACTGGTTTCGCTGACAGCGCATCACAGAAGCAAGGCAGGTTACATATAACTACAGTCTCTTCTCCACTCTACTTCAATGGTAATAACTCGTGGTCATTCAACAGGCAATCATAACATTAAATACTGCTTTAGGTGTGTACACCTAAAGCTTGCAGTGTCGTGCTGTGCTCATGTTGACAGAAGCCACTTCGAGGCCAGAGGAGTCGTGAGGAGATCACAGCTGTTGAGGTTGGTGAAGTGTGGGTTGAAGAAATTTGCAAATAGGATTTCCCTGAGGATAAAGTGACGGATCTTTTCCTGGCGAGCAAGCGGGCAGTGGGGAAGCATACCTACCTACCAGAGTGAGTAAACCACCTCATGATTAGTGCTTGTTGACGAAGGGTTGTTGGTCTAACGCTTGCATATAATAACCGTCCTTGTGTGGAGCCTCTTCAAAGGTTCGCCCCGGCTCAGTATCTCCGGAACCGCGAGTGGAGGAGGAGCAAGGGAAGCGTTCGGCTCTACGCACCCATACCCAACGTCCCTTCGACGCCCAGGGAGCCGCAGGTTGGCCGCAGGTTCCCCCTTACATTTTTGGAGGCCGTAAGTCGAAAGCACATTGTGTTTAAACATCACCCTGTTAAGTCCACTGCCCCAGAGTAAAAGTTGTATGGAGAGAACCGTTGTGTAGAGAGAAACAGTCGAAGAAAGTAACAGTCCCAGTCTTGTGTAATACTTACCTCTGCTTACAGCACGAACCTGAGGAAGAAAGTAAAGCCCCAGTCTTGTGTAATACTTACCTCTGCTTACAGCACGAACCTGAGGAAGATAGTAACAGTCTCAGTCTTGTGTGATACTCATCTTTGCTTATAGCACGAACCCGAGGCGGAGAAGTTAAAATCTTTGTTGCCTGTGTCATTCTACCTTTGGGACCTCCTCGAGGTGGAAACTAGGAAGGGGCGTGGCTTGTTATATTATGTGGTCCGCCCCGACCTGTGACTCATACACAGCAAAATCCCCAGTGTTAAATTAACAGTGTTCATAATCCACAACCACACTGTTAAAGATTAACATGTGTATTTTGACCAAATGGAAAATGATTACATCATGGTACTAGTATCATCATCAACAAGCAAACAATATAATGTTGGCTTCTTTCGCTGATGACAAGAAATCAAGGGTCAAGTGCCCAGCTAAAGGTAAAACTAATCATGGTTAGGATGACATCTTGTTATTAATCTTTTCTTCAGAGATTCATCAGTTCATCATTAATGTTTATTCGTCTTCATTATCTCATTAACTTCAGCACTGAATCAGTTATGTTTTAACCCTAATCTTTAGTGTATAATGCACACCATCTGGGTCCCAGATTGAAATGCGTGTTTGAGCTGCTTTATTGGTAAAACATCTTGCACTGGTATATCTTATTCTTAACATACAGTTAAAGACAAAAAAAACCCTTGTAATGATATGAGCAAAGAATGCTGTGAAAAATAAATCTGCAATATTTCTACTTTTCAGCTTTATTCAAATAAATCAGAAAAATAAAAATTTAATTAAAGTAAAACTAATGGGGGGGGGTCATTATGACAAAATAATTAGCCCTGCTTTATTTAATCCTTTTTGCAACCTCCATTAAATGCAAGGATAACAGCTCATAGTCTTCTCTTATAGTTTATGATGATGTTGAAGAGTTCATGGCAGGTGATCTTAGATTATTCCTCCATACAGAATTTCTCCAGACCCTTTAAATGTTGCTTCTCTCTCCTCCTCAGTCATGTTCTGTATGGATCAGGTCAGGGAACTGAGATGGCATTGGCAGAACCTTTATTTTGTGCTCAGTGACCCATTTTTTGCTGATTTTGAAGATTTAACCATGACCCCTTATAAAATTTCTAGCAGAGCAGGTCAGGTTTTTAATTTTCTATCTGTTGGTATTTTATATAATCCATGACACCATGTATCTGAATAAGATGTCCAGGAACTCTGGTATAGAAGTAGGTTCACACAATAAAGTTCTGGCTATATATTTAATCCCTGTGCTGACAAATATTGTGTTCCTGCTGCCAAAATACTCTTTTAGGTTTCAAATGGCTTCAGAACTCAGTCCTGTTAAAAGTTCAAAAATTTCGGAAAATTAATATGCTGGAGTTTGTTTTTGAATGAAAAACGCTTAGGTTACTCACGTAACCCCGGTTCCCTGAAATAACGGGAACGAAGCATTGCGTCAGTTAGCTGACGCTATGGGGGGGAAACTCCTGTTTACTCCGTGACTGAAGCCTATTGGTTAACGTCTGTACAAAGTACAGACCAATTACGTTTGAACCCGCTCGCGGGATGCACACGTCCTTATATAAGCGCGGTTCAAGCGTCAGGAGCTCATTATTATTCGACTGAAGCGCGCAGCCGAATACACTCGCTGCGTAGACGTTTGTAGCACGGCAAGTGACGCAATGCTTCGTTCCTGTTATTTCAGGGAACCGGGGTTACGTGAGTAACCTAAGCGTTCCCTTTCAATACGGTTCACTTCGCATTGCATCAGTTAGCTGACGCTATGGGGGAACGTAATCCCATCACGCTGTGCATACACAACGTACAGAAGTGCCTTACCGGAGAGACACTGCGTGTGGCCCTATACCAGGCATATTCACAGCTTTAAAGCAATGTGTAAGCACCATATAAAATGTTGACGCGCACACGGTGGGGTTTTAAACGCACCGGGGGCACATAACATAGCACAAGCCGGCGAGATACCGAGCGCGCCGCGGTGTGCGAGATAAGTAAATTCAGAGTCACGTTGGTGAGCTCGCTGAGCGCACCGTGGTGTACACATAAAACGCAAGAGCGTGCAGGATTGAGCTGAGAGAACCTGCGCTCGTAGGGCAGGGACGTCTAAGCTGTACAATCTGACAACGTAGACGGCGAAGACCAGCCGGCCATGTAGCAGATATCAAATATAGATACCCCTGTAGACCAAGTCCATGAAAAAGCCAAACTCTCACAGAGTGGGCTCTATATAGGACATAGCTCATAGAGGGGCGTGAGCCAGTGCGATGGTTTCAACGATCCATCTAAATAACCACTGTAAGCAACAGACATACATAGTGAGTGATCTGCGAAGTTCACGAACAGCCGATCTGACTATAATATGCGGCAGAACGGTTCGTAGCGTGGGATTATACAGATACCACAATAGTGTGAACCCAGGTGCGCCCTCGAGCGCATCGGGATGCATATAGGTAGTATTATAGTGCACAGATCGGTGAGCTGTCCAAGCGCGCCGTAAATGTGTATTGACTATAAATTGCACGGGCACAGGTGAACACCTGAATACATCGTGAATGCATATAGATGAATCAGAGTGTTATAATGCACAGGCCGGCAAGATTCTCGAGCGCGCCGTCATGTGTTCTGATAATAAGTTGTGCGCACACGGGTGAACCCTTCAGTGCACCGTGAATGCGTATAGATAAATCGATGCACAGAACGCGCCGTGAATGTGTACAGATATGATTGATGAACGTACGGTGGGCACTCAACGCACCGTGAACGTACACAGATGAACAACAATGTATGTATGTGTCACAGCCGTGTATACAGATGAGCTTTTCCGAGCGCATCTTTAGTGTATACCGAAATGTTATAGTGTGCATATGTGAGCTTCTCTAAGCGCACGGTGGACACATATAGTTAAAACCCATATCGTGCATACAGGTGAGCTTACGCGGCGCACCTTAAATGCAACAAACCTCAGTAGTGCGCGAAGCAGGGATGTCAAAGCTGTAAACTGACAACGTGGACGCCGGGGACCAGCCGGCCGTGTCACAAATGTCAAATGAGAAACTTCTAAGACCATGCCCGAGGATCTAATCCATACATGGAGTAGACTTCATTGTCACGGGAGGTGATAACGTCAACGATCCATAAATAACCTGTATTGACAGGTGCGCTAGTGAGTGATCTGTGACGCCGATGAACAGCTGATCGTCTGATGTACGTCAGACATATCTGTCATACAGGACCTTGGACAGTTCCAGAGCGCTGCGCCTCGGGCACCGTCCGCATCTGAGAAATGACAGGCTTATGAATAAAGTGAATGGTCGGTCATAAAAGCGTGGTTCGCTGTTATCACCGCCACATATATATATACGCAGGGGGAGAAAGCCGCCGTGCACAAGCCTCTGTAGTGAGGAGAAAGCTGTTCCACCTACAATTCGCGGGGGGTAGACTCTCGCTGTCACTAGACAGAATAGATCAGACTTTGCATAAGGACGCCTCGCAAAAGGGGTCCTAGCAGCTCGTGTCAACGTGTTATAAGGCACGTAATGCAATCTCCGCACGTCCATCGTAACGGGTTAATATGTCTGCATCTTGGTAGTTTAAGCACGAGATGCGTATCACTCTGATTGAACATAGCTTATAAAGCGATGCAATGAGTTTATTAAGGAGATGACTCGCCAGCTTGTACAGGGGGCGAGATCTCAGTCTGGTTCGGTAAATAATGAAACCACCGTAGTTTGCCCGACCGCATTATCACAATAACACGGTCGAGAGTGCTGCAGTGCTAAAATCATCCCCTTAATGGACCGTATGTACAGTACAAGGTGATTGATTTGAGACAAACGGGCGTTCCACGCGCCGAAGGCTGATTGCCGTCGTAAAGCGTGTTCAACCCACAGCAGATGCTGGCGATCTCGTGATGGTAGCACTTCATGCAGCTGTGTGTAACTTAAGCATGAGCTTCCCGGCCGTCAGCTCGGGGCGGGACCTTTGCTTAGTCAAACTGAAGTGGACTTTTATGAACAGAATGCCACGATATTCAGCTTTCTGAGGCTCGTTAGAGGGGTACGTGAGCCCGTCTTAAACGAGATGCCGCGCGTCTGTCTGTGCGAGCGCTTTGATCTTTGAAACTTATTGTGGCGGGTAGCAAGCTCACTTCAGGTTGATATTACCTTAATATCTCCGAGTATTGGAGCGGAGCGGAGGTGTGAGCGTCTTCGGATCCGCTGATATAAATCAGCTGTATGGCCGAAAAACGTCATAAACCGCTTGGCTGTAAGCCTTTGAGTGGCCGTCCGGAGAGGGCGCGTTTCAAATGCTTGGAGCCATGCAAAAGTCTGAGGCTGCCGTCTCTCTAGGAAGAGAGAATGACAGTTGTAAGACCGTGCTCGTTTGCGCCGTCAGCATCGTAGCGGAGAAACTGAGGTGGGCTGCGAGCGAATTTGGCAGAAAGGTGTTAGAGACACCGTACAGCTGTGGGGTGTCAATACACAGTATATGGCCAAACCGGGGGTTTTTCGGAAAGCGTCGATAGAATTATGGACAGTGGGCCGTGTGTGCGTATTACTGATTGCTTGTCAGTAAGGCAAGAAAGTGTTTAGACACACCGTACAACCGTGGGGTGTCAATACACAGTATAGTAAGCACGGAAATTACTCTTTTTATAGGAATTCAATACCGTTCGCCACTATAGTGAGGTCGCAACGTCCCCATATCCTGTAATACTGCCCTTCGTCTTACAGCCTGTGATGGTTTTCATACTATCCCATACCTCCTTCATGTTTATATGCTGCAGCTTCTGTTCTACCTTCCTTCTGTAATCTTACTTCGCCTCTCTCAGGTGGACCTTAAGTTCCCCCTGTACGCGCTGTATACACAGTATGCTTGGATAAACAGCACACAGAAAACATTTCAGGGCAGTCCAGCCGAGGCGCGACTTAACCCTCTTCCCCCAGACAGTTCTATGTCGACGCAGCTGTGCTGCGAAGACCAGAGCTCGGCCGTTCAGGTGCACGAGCCTCAGTAGTGACGGTGACCCAAACGGCTCACGGAGCAGAGCAGTATGTCTAGGTGGTTTAATGTCAGACTGAACCCATCGCAGAGAGGAAGTCTGCCGTGAGGCCCACGGTTTTGCCGTTTATTAAAAAGGGCAGAAAAACCGGGTATATAAGAATGTACCAATATTTAGCGCACTGATATAGGATGGGACTGAATAAAGGGAGGTATTCGGGCCTCAGTATGTTAAACAAATTCGTTCTGCCTCTGATTCCGTCTAAACCAGAGAGAAATGACCGGGCAGACGAGTAGTGAGCTTTCCGAAGTGAGATAGACTCAGGCCGGTTAAGCTCTATAATAAGTGTTTTAGCGCTCAAATAGAGGCGTGTCCGCCTTATTGAGCAGACGAATGAGATCGTGCCGCTCCAGGGGGGAGGGGCATGAAGCTCTGTATAGACGAATAGTGAGCCGGTTAGCTCTTATAATGAGTGTTCTTGATGCTCCAATAGCGGCGAATCCGCCCTATCGAGCAGACGAATGAGATCGTGCCGCTCCAGGAGGGGAGGGTCATGAAGCTCTGTAATCGTTGAACACTAGACAGCTGCATTTAGAGGCAGCGAGACGTAAGACCGCGTGCTAACTACGCCGTTAAGAGACCTCACCACTGCGGGGAAAGGAGCGAGGGACTCCGCGAGCGTGGAGCACGAGTGGCTGTGCTATGACAGGGAACAGGGGCAGATCCGCCCGTGTTTGCTTGTCGTATGCATCTTTCTAGTTTTACGGTTCCCCCGCTTGTTCATCTCAACAAGAGAGGAACGGCAGAGGGGAACGGCAGAGGGGAGCAGCAACACAGACAGAACAGCCATGCGTCATATAAACGGTATCACCCGATGCACTTGCGGGATTCATGTATGTGCCAGAGATCTCGCCACTGAATGTAAGAGGAGCGAAGGGACTCTGTAAGCATGAACGGTTGCGATGTGACAGAACACAGGGGGGGTTAGTCCGTGTGTGCTTGTCTATGCATCCATCTAGTCTCATGGCTCGCCGTGTGTTCATCCCGGGGAGAGAGGAACAGCAGGGGGAGCACGAAACATGGATAAGACAACCGAAGCATATAAGCGCGGTCCCGGCGTGGGAGGTGCCAGACGGGTGACGCGCTCTGGGAAATTCGTAGCAGGGAGGCTCACTTAAGCCGCTGTGCTGGACGCTATTACAACAGCGCCTGCTCTTTTAGCTTACAGCTTTATATTAAAAATATTGATCTTACCGGGCAGCCGCAGGGGAGACCTCGTCAGGCATGTGTCCGCTGCACAGGGCTCGTACCACGGCAAGCGAAGGCTAACTTCGGTTCTCGGCCGGAAAGCGGCAGGGGAAGACGCTAGACTTGGATTCTGCTGTCTTCGGTTCTCAGCCGGAAAGGGCAGGGGACGCTGCAGGGCTTTTGTCGACGGCAAGGTAAGGCTTCTTCTTCTTCGGAGCAGCGAGAGGTTCGCGCTGAAGGAGAAATTAATGAGCTCCTGACGCTTGAACCGCGCTTATATAAGGACGTGTGCATCCCGCGCGCGGGTTCAAACGTCATTGGTCTGTACTTTGTACAGACATTAACCAATAGGCTTCAGTCACGGAGTAAACAGGAGTTTCCCCCCCATAGCGTCAGCTAACTGACGCAATGCGAAGTGAACCGTATTGAAAGGGAACAGAGGATTTGTTTCTTAAACTGTGTCCCAAACAACTGGTTATAGAGGAGCGGTTTTCCTTTTTAAAGCTTTCTGACCCAAGATTCAACTGATTTCTGAAGTTCTCCATCTGTGATCCTTGGAGAGTCTCAGTCAAAGGATTCTCTTTGCTGAGCATTAAGATGAAATTAAATTTTTTATTTGATTTTATTTATATAGCGCTTTACATTAATAGAAACAGGGGAAAATACAGAAAAATCAACAGGCAACATAAGTAGCAAAATCCAGAGGATATGAATAAACTTTACAAGCGAGCGTGGTGATGATTTAACGTATAGAAGAGGGTGCTAAGTTAAACCAATGTTGACTGACTCACAGAGGTAAAAAAAAAACTTTGGATTTATATATACCGTAATTCCGTAAAAATAAAGACTGGGCCTTTATTTACCTAAACTGCCGAAGGTAACAGGCTTTTATTTGAAGCAGGCCTTTATTTCAAATTCCATCTGTTTGATAAATAATTGTTTTAAATTAGCCGTTAAATTAAAAGCGATAGTGTTCTAATGGATAGAGATCATTCATTTCTTAACAGTATATTTTTTCAAGGTTGTTGAAAAGTCCGTCACTAGCACTAAATGAGACCAATCCAATGTACCTACTGCCATCTATTGGCAGCTGTGCATTATGATGAACATGAATGCATTTAGCATCGCGCTCACATTATCCAAATCATGCCCCAGCGCGGTCGTCTCCCCTCCCTACTCCATGCACACACTCACACTTTATCAATCTGAGCCCAGGTGCGCTTTCATCATTAGAGTGCATTTGTTTTTAGCAAAGCAGGAGGTAAAGCATTCTCTTACTGGAACCCATCGTAATGTTAAGTCTGTGTTTTTTATTTAGTTGTATGAAGCCCTCTCACATATGATATCGCTTAGTTGATCTGTTGCGTGTGCACCGTAGATATTCACTAGCCCTGCTGCGCGCATTAAAAGGTTTTAACGAAGGTAGATGAAGGTGAGTGATCTCGCAGTTGACGTCTCTCCTTTTGAAATGCGCTCTGGCGCGAATATGCTCACATTGCGCGTAAGCTAAGCTTCGTTTATACTCGCGCTTTGGTCTGCAATGCAAGCCTTCGCGGATCACGCACGCGTCTCACCAAACGGACGAAGCGTTTATAGTTGACGCGCTAAGCTCATCTTTCCCTAACCTTAATTTGAGACTGGCCTTTATTTGTCCGTGATGACCATGCCCCCGGCCACTATCAGAGGCCCGACGTTTATTTTTAATAACGGCTTTTATTTGAGGAATTACGGTGTGTGTATGTATATATACAGTGGGGCAAAAAAGTATTTAGTCAACCACCAATTGTGCAAGTTCTCCCACTTAAAAAGATGAGAGGGGCCTGTAATTTTCATCATAGGTACACTTCAACTATGAGAGACAAAATGAGGAAAAAAATCCAGAAAATCACATTGTCTGATTTTTTAAGAATTTATTTGCAATTTATGGTGGAAAATAAGTATTTGGTCAATAACAAAAGAGCAAGATTTCTTTCTCTCACAGACCTGTAACTTCTTCTTTAAGAGGATCCTCTGTCCTCCACTTGTTACCTGTATTAATGGCACCTGTTTGAACTTGTTAGCAGTATAAAAGACACCTGTCCACAACCTAAAACAGTCAGAATGCAAACTCAACTATGGCCAAGACCAAAGAGCTGTCAAAGGACACCAGAAACAAAATTGTAGACCTGCACCAGTCTGGGAAGACTGAATCTGCAATAGGTAAGCAGCTTGGTGTGAAGAAATCAATTGTGAGAGCAATTATTAGAAAATGTAAGACATACAAGAACACTGATAATGTCCCTCGATCTGGGGCTCCGCGCAAGATCTCATCCCGTAGGGTAAAATTATCACCAGAATGGTGAGCAAAAATCCCAGAACCACACGGGGGGACCTAGTGAATAACCTGCAGAGAGCTGGGACCAAAGTAACAAAGGCTACCATCAGTAACACACTATGCAGCCAGGGACTCAATTCCTGCAGTGCCAGATGTGTCCACCTGCTTAAGCCAGTACATGTCCGGACCCGTCTGAAGTTTGCTAGAGAGCATTTGGATGATCCAGAAGAAGAGTGGGAGAATGTCATATGGTCAGATGAAACCAAAACATAACTTTTTGGTAGAAACTCAACTTCTTGTGTTTGGAGGAGAAAGATGCTGAGTTGCATCCAAAGAACTCCATACCTACTGTGAAGCATGGGGGTGGAAACCTCATGCTTTGGGGCTGTTTTTCTGCAAAGGGACCAGGACGACTGATCCGAGTTAAGGAAAGAATGAATGGATCCATGTATCGTGAGATTTTGACTCAAAACCTCCTTTCGTCAGCAAGGGCATTGAAGATGAAACGTGGCTGGGTCTTTCAGTATGGCAGTGATCCCAAACATACCGCCCGAGCAAAGAAGGAGTGGTTTCATAAGAATAATTTCAAGGTCCTGGAGTGGCCTAGCCAGTCTCCAGATCTCAATAATCTTTGGAGGGAGTTGAAAATCTGAGTTGCAGCGACAGCCCTAAAACATCACTGCTCTAGAGGAGATCTGCATGGAGGAATGGGCCAAACTACCAGCAACAGTGTGTAAAAACCTTGTGGAGACTTACAGAAAACGTTTGATCTCTGTCATTGCCAACAAAGGGTATATAACAAAGTATTGACATAAACTTTTGTTATTGACCAAATACTTATTTTTCACCATAATTTACAAATAAATTCTTAAAAAAATCAGACAATGTGATTTTCTGCATTTTTTTTCTCATTTTGTCTCTCATAGTTGACGTGTACCTTTGACAAAAATTACAGGCCTCTCTCATCTTTTTAAGTGTGAGAACTTGAACAATTGGTAGCTGACTAAATACTTTTTTGCCCCACTGTATATATATATATATATATATATATATATATATATATATATATATATATATATATATATATATATATATATATATATATATATATGTATATATATAAATATATATATATATGTATATATATATAAATATATATATATATATGTAAACGAATGAGGGGATTAAACGGGTTTCGCCGGTTGGTCAGGCATCAGCTGGGCATCACGTTGAATGACGGCTAGAAGATCAGTGGTGTGACAGACAGGCTAGCTATTGCCGCACTAGTATATTACCAAGACGAGTTATATGAATGCTTTGTTCCATACAGCCTAACAATTGCGAGATAAGTACATTTACTAGACAAATTATGTGAATGCTTTGTTAAAGAGAAAAGTCTTAAGTTTAGACTTAAAGTGATCGACTGTGTTTGATTCTCAGACATCAAATGGCAAATCATTCCAGAGCTTAGGGGCTAAGTAGGCAAAGGATCTGCCACCTTTAGACACATTTGATATTCTAGGGATAGTTTTGAGACCCGAATTTTGTGATCGCAGTGTAGTGATGGATTGTATTCTGATATTAATTTCTAAGATACGAGGGAGCTTGGCCATTTAAGGCTTTGAGGGGTATTAAACTGGTAGCCAGTGTATAGATGCCAAAATTAAGCTTATGTTATTACGAGTTACAATAGTTTATTCTAGAGGTCATAAAAGCGTGGATAAGCTTCGCTGCATCTGATGCAGACAGCATATGGTGTATTTTTGAGATATTTCTAAGATGGAAAAATACTGTGCGGCAGACGTTGGAAATATGACTATCAAAGGATAAATTGCTGTCGAACACCACACCTAAGTTCTTAACCATGGAAGATGGCACCACAGTGCAGCCATCTATGGGCAACTTGTTATCTGACATATTTTGTTTGGAGCGATTCAGTTCAATGATAAGTACCTATCATATTGGAGTCTAGCATAAGGAAGTTATGTGCCATCCAGTCACTTATATCGCTAATAGTCTGTTACTTTAAAGAACTGGTGTGTTTCGTTAGGATGTGAGGAGATGTAAAGCTGGGTATCATCTGCATAGCAGTGAAAACTGAGCTTGTGTTTCCTGATACTGTCTCCTAGAGGTAACATATATAACGAGAACAGGATAGGACCTAAAACTGATACATGCGGTACGCCGTATTTAACTGGGGAGTGATGTGACTCCTCCTCATTTACATAAACAAAATGATAGTGATTTGTTAGATATGATCTAAACCATGCTAACGCCTGACCACTGATGCCAACATAGTTTTCTAGTGTATTGTGTAAGATTGTCTGATCTATTGTGGCAAAGGCTGCACTAAGGTCTAGTAATATAAGAATTGAGATTTGACCACGATCAGATGTTAAAAGGAGGTCATTTGTAACTCAAGTGCTGTGGTGGGGCCTGAATCCTGATTGGAACTTTTCATACGTACTATCAGTGTAAGTCCCGAGTTTTATTTTTTCCCTGTTTGCTGTTTAAAAGTCTGAATGCATTATAGACTGCACAAAATTTTGTGGGGCGTTTGAGCTTGTGTGGCATGGACATAATGAGAGCGAGAGCTCATATAATTCGGTATATTCTGTGTCTTGGTCAACTTTGTTGGTAGAGTTTTGTTGTTATAGAGTTTAAAAAAGCACCCACAAGAAATCCGCTGTGTTCAGGAGAACTTCAAGAACCATGCAGAATGAGCAGTTGGACTGAATAAAAGTAAGTCTGCTGTGAGGGAAAAAATGTGTGTGTGCTATTGCTATTAAAGCAAAAAGAAACGTATGAGCCTTTGATTAGGCAACTTAGAGGCTATTTACACTTGGCATTAACATGCGTTTTCATCAATCGGATCACAAGTGTACGACGTTAATGCCAGGTGTAAACGGTGTTCAAAACGTTTTGAGCTCATCCACTTTCGACCACTTTCAACCACATCCAGAGGTAGTCGAAACCACTTTCGATCGGATCGCTTTTGTTGCGGAACGCACATGTGACTGAATGTGTTCGAACAGCCACACGCGACCGCCTTCTCTCCACCCATTTATCTAATCTGAGGTACTGAACACAAGTTTTATGTCTTTTCTGACTTCTGCCGTGAACATACGGTGAACAGTGCTATTTTTAGCCTTTCATTGATAAAACTAAGCGGCTCATCTCCGTAGTTTCGTTTTGAAAACGTGTGAAAGTTGCGCGATCCTATTTCATCAATTGAGCTGAAAATTCCGAGAAAGCTCTAACATATACACGTAAAAAATTCTGTGCAGCATGTTTACTTGCTAAACAAGCAGCGGACTCTGGCATAATATTAGTTCGCGTCCATATAAACTCTTCATTACTCCCGCTCGGTTTTGAATGACAGCAGAGAGACTCGCCCACCATCTCACAGAGCACCCCCTCACAGTATTCAGGACAGAAGCGACGAAAGTGGACAAAAGAGATGGATTTAAATACCAGGTGTAAACGTAATGTGTCTCTCTCGTCCACTTGTGATCCGATCGATGAAAACACATCTTAATACAAAGTGTGAACAGCCCCTTAAAGGGAAACCAGGCAAGTCTGCGTAATATTTCTCTACGAGCTCCCCCTAGTGTCTGAAAGTAAATGCTTTCAAACACACTGTCGTAAAAACGAACTGTTGTCCCTCCCCCCTCGGAACCAAGTTTATCATCTTATTTCCAATCCAGTTATGTTTCCCTTCCGTCAAGGGGTTCCGATGCTTCTTCCCCGGCTCTGCCATTTGCAACAATCGCTAGCCGTGTTTAGCTCGCCTGCCTCTGTGTTGTTTGCTGTAAAGTGATACTGCTTCTCGCGATATCTGAGACTTTGTGAGACTGAAGGACACCGGGTCGGATACAGCGAAGTTGCAAGTGGGGTATTCTTCCTACAGACGGTAGGGGCGGGCCAGAGAGACTTCATTTGTCCGGTAATGAGTCATTTAACCATATACCAACTTACGAAGATGATTTATTAACATAAAAATGCTGCCTTGTGTCCCTTTAATGTATCTTTTCGTGTGTGTTCCGTCACGTTAACAAAGTTTTTAAGTTTAAGGTTTTTTTTCATTCTGAACGCCATTTTGGCAGATTGCCCATACAACTTGACTAAATGTAATTCCTAGGCATATAACCTGGATTCTAAACATTCTTGCGATATTTTGGTACCATACACTAATGGTTTCCGTGTAAAGCGATCTACTATGTCGGCATTACTACTCTTTACACTTAATAAAGGTCACATAACTGGAGCTGTTTTTATTGAATTTCGTAAAGCCTTCGACACAGTGAATCATCCGATTTTGTTAAATAAACTGTACTCATTTAATTTGTCCTCATCTGTGATAGAAATGCTTTTTTCTTTTTTGAGAAACAGGTCGCAATCTGTTAAAATTAACCATGTAATATCTCAATCTTTAGCCTGTGATACAGGTGTTCCTCAAGGCAGTATTCTTGGACCCTTACTTGATTGGTTAAATAAGAATCATCTGACCATCAATGTAAAAAAAATTAATGCATGTATTTTCACTCACCTAGAAAAAGTATTTTTTATGCTAACCCTATTACTTTTGCAAATAAAGATACTGACAAAGACCTATAAATATCTTGGCGTGTTACTTGATACACATCTTACGGGATCACATTTCTGATTTAACAAAAAAAATGAATCTGAAACTTTTTGTCTATAACAAGATTAGATCAAATCTTTCCTCTTCTGTTTCTGAAATTTACCTACATGCAATTGTGTTATCAACAATGTCCTACTGCCTTCCAATCTGGTCTCTTACCACTAGATAAATTACTGAACCAATAGCACGATTATATAAACGTGCTTTTAAAATCCACAGTAATATTCCAAAATGGTCTCGCACGCTGCTACATTTTATTTTCAAATTTAAAATGCTACTACACCAATATTGGTTGCAATTCATCCATCAGACAATTTTAGACCAGTACATCTCACTAGGTCAGTATCACAGGCACTTATACCAGTCCCTTCGTATAAAAACAATTATGGTCAGAAATCTTTCTTTTATAGATACACCAAATTTGGAATGATATTCCATATAACATAAAAAAACAACCATCTATGACATGTTTCAAAAAAGCATACAAAATGTTTTTACTGAACAGTTACACTTGTACTCACTGATCCTTTCTAAATTGTCCTAGTTGTCTGTATTGACTGTATTGATGTTTTTTAGTTTGAAAGTGTGTTTTTATATGTTATGAGTTCTGTTTTATGTTCTGCAGAACAGGAACCTGCTGGAAACCAGTCAGGCCCGTTTAAATTGTATCTTGATGTTACTTTTTAATCTTTCCTGTATAATAAATGAAATCAAATGAAATATGAATATATGTTTTACTTAACCAACTAATACTAACTGATAAATAAAAGTTTTTGATTAAAATGAATGATAGCTGTAAAAATGCTAAACATTCAGTGAGTGAATATTGGGTTATAATGTGCATGAAAACATCTAATGCTTCACTGATTTGAAACATCAGGTACTGCCCGTTTAATGACTGATAGTTTTTAATTAAATTGTTTCTGAGGACAGAAAAAGTGAAATTCATATAACTAATTGTAAAAAATAACTTCAGAGATCGATCACGTTCATGACAAAACAAATCTTTGTGTTACAATATTTTATTTAGTATGCAATTAAAATCATTTTGGATGAACAGTTTATTTGTGAACAATATACTTATGCAAGTATATGGTTTCATAAAACTATTATTATTATTATTATTAATAAATGATTTATTCTTCAGCAACAAGAACATAAACATGAAAGAATGCATAAATATGAATAAGTTAAAGAGAACATTTTCGCTTCTGGCAAACATACAAAAGAAATTAAAAGTACAGTACAAGCACAGTGTTGTACAGTTTACAACAACTTACTGTATGTAACTACTTCAATTCTCACTTCTTGTTTAACATTGCTGCATTGAAAATAGGCATTAAAGTGCGATTCAAGTTGACTTCTTTACAGTTTTAGTTTACAGTTTATTTACAATGGTTCAGCATTTCTCTTCATGTAAATTACTGTATGTAACTACTTCAATTCTCACTTCTTGCTTAACATTGCTGCATTGAAAATAGGCATTAAAGTGCGATACAAGTTGACTTCTTTACAGTTTTAGTTTACAGTTTATTTACAATGGTTCAGCATTTCTCTTCATGTAAATTACTGTATGTAACTACTTCAATTCTCACTTCTTGCTTAACATTGCTGCGTTGAAAATAGGCATTAAAGTGCGATACAAGTTGACTTCTTTACAGTTTTAGTTTACAGTTTATTTACAATGGTTCAGAATTTCTCTTCATGTAAATTACTGTATGTAACTACTTCAATTCTCACTTCTTGCTTAACATTGCTGCATTGAAAATAGGCATTAAAGTGCGATACAAGTTGACTTCTTTACAGTTTTAGTTTACAGTTTATTTACAATGGTTCAGCATTTCTCTTCATGTAAATGCGCAGATAAAAACATCCTTAGAAGTAGATTTTGGGAAGTCATCATCTTACAGCATATTGTTTTTGACCCGTTCAAATATCTGCCTGACCTTCAGTGCAGGCACACAACCTTCACGCAGAATGCTGATAGTTCCTGGAAAAACATGTATGTTATATATAATGGTATAAAGATTAATAAATAAAAATTCATTGGGAATTTACCTTCATCAATTTTCAGGCAGTTTACTACGGTTGAAGCCACCACCTCATTAGATTGGCCATCACACAGGACTCCATCAATCTTGTGGCCAAGACGGCTGTTTCAGAACAAAAAAAAAGAAGGCTTCAATTATCCAAACCTTTATTGCAAATTAATCGTTGCTTTTATGTAAAATATTAAGCAGGTCATACATCCAAATAAACAAAACCTTTGACCAAACCTTCCAAAATAGGCAAATACTGTAGATCAATGATTTTCTTCATTGTTGATGGTAGCACATAGCAGCCTGGATTATGACTAATGACACATTTAAGAACTTACCTTATGACCATGTCATGATGAACACTGTCAGTTTCTCCACTGGGATTGGCTGATGTAATGGCCAGTGGGCCGGTGTATTCACACAGGTGAGCAGTAACTGTGTGGTCAGGAACTCGAATCATAATGCTTTCTTTAGTGCCAACAAAGTCGTATGCTGGGCCCACACCTGATATAGAAAGAAACAGTGAGGATGACTTTAAAAAAACACACAAATGCTTTTAGACATATATTTGTATCGGCTAAAAACATTACCAAGCTTAAGGAGCCATTCCCCCTTCGGAACAATGCAACTAATGCCTCCGGGGTAGACGTTTTTCATAAACTCCCACAGCAGAGGGCTGAACGGAGGTTTTGCTGTCACAAGCTGCTCCACACTCGAGATACAAATACAAATGGGCTTCTCTGCAGGACGATCCTACCAGAAAGGAAAGTTTGTGGGTCAGCAGACGCATAGTAGATTACGCATTTATTTTTATAAGCATATAAGCATTACTTTTATACGGTAGATCTTCTCAATTGCACTTGGGTTTTTGCATGAAGCAGCCAGGGCATAAACAGTGTCTGTAGGGATACCACACACACTATTGCTCTCCAGCAATTTGGCAATCTGGAGGAGTCCACTGGTTCCCCGGGAATCTGCTATAAAACATGGATGTGTGCTCACAGGTTCCTTCTTCCTTTTGTCCTTTAAGAAAAAACAAATTTTCTTTGTGTAACTGTGAATGTGTGTCATAATGAAACTTCGTAAACATCTTATTTAGTCTTATACCTTAATAAGAGAGGGTCCAACTGGTATCAGGGTCTCGGAGAAGCTACCGTTCACAAGCGACGCTAGCATCCCATACATGCAAATGATAGCGAAAATTGCTAGCATGGCAACTAAAAAGAGTTTCAAAAAATCAGAGTGATTTTTACAATGTATGTTGAAACCAGATGCACATGATAATATAGTCTATGATGTACCTTCCAGCTGATAGGGCAGCTTTCCATACGCAAAGAGTAAAAAACAAACAACGATGACCTCCATAACTGTGGTCAATGCCAACAGGACAATATTGCCATAGGCAGCTGCAAAAAAATGATACTTTATTAAACTACAAGTGGACACTTGTGATGTACTAGGTGCTTATGGTAAATATTAGAAAATATGACCTACCAACTAGAATCAAGAAAGCATTAATGACCAGGAATGCTATTGCCCCAGCTGCAAAGCCATTCGCTGACTCTGTGGACATTTGCAAACTATGACCTGAAAGAAAAAAATATAACATCATATTTGACCTGAAATGTCACATAATCCTTCCAAAAAATGAATTTAAACAAATATTAATTTGTATACGAAATATTGCAGTGTCATACCTGCAAACCGAAACCAGCTCCAAGCAGCCCAAATAGCTGCGAAAAAGGATGGAATGATAGAGCCGAATCTCCGGCCACCTTGTACTTGCAGCCGACTGACGTAGGCCTGGATAATGGCTCCTGGGATGAGCACCCAGGGAACAGTCAGGTCGAAGAATGCCAGGCCGAGCTTACTGCCATGAATTGCTGAGAGAGCGGCCACCCCATTGGTGAGATAGAATAAAGCATCAGGGAGCTGTGAACCTTTATCTTCAGACTGATCCAGTTTGGATCTCTTGAGATGGCTGAGACATCTCTTCAGAGATTCAGTGGAGACAGGCTGGGGTCCGACTGGAATCAAAGTCTTTTCGGCGATGGTGTTGATGAGCCGTGCAAAGGTGCCATACAGGGAAAGGACAGTGAAGATGGAGCAAGTCACTCCGAAAAAAATGTAGTACCTCTCAATGGGAATCTGAGAGATGGTTGATATGGTCACCAGGATGAAAAATAAATTGTGAACCAGCTCGAGCGAGTCTTTGTTTAGACTCACGATGCAGAAAACCAAGCCAGCGGACAGGAAGAACCAGTTGCCGACCATGGCATGCCTAACTTCTCCAGCTTCAGTCTTACCAATTGCTGCAGATACCACATACTCTTCCCAGGTCTTCACCAGCCAAAACGTACAGTGCAAGCCAAACTTGGTAGCATGGTAGCAGTCTTGACGCAGATAGGCGTAATAGCTAGACAGAAGTTGGGCAGCGGAGTTTATGGATATCCAAATAGCAGCTACCGCAATTGACGGAAAGTAGCCAAAGGCATAGAAAGCAAAGATAAACGGTGAGACAGTGTCACAGAAGAACCCCAATGCCATGGGTTCAGCATATTTGGTGTTTTTCTTATTTTCTTGGCCCAAGCTTTGGGAGCTGCCAGCATTGGTGGTTCCGAGGAGCAATACATTGAAAAGAGGATTCCCAAAACCTTTCAGCACATAGCGCTGGGTTATTCCCTTTATTAGCAGTGCTGATGAGCCATATATGGCAAATAGTAGGATGAGGAGCTCCAGAACTCCTGAGACCACAAGAGCCCATCCTGCCACCAGACCCACAGCCTCAAATATCAGTGTGAGAGTAATAGCCCCGAACACAAAGGGCATGATGTAGTTTACCGTTGCTGAACAGAAGGCCAGCAGAAACGATAGAAATATGTAAGGTACCAGCCCAGCTATGGCAGACTCTTTGATGTACATTGCATCAGAGGTATTGTTGACAATAGAGTTAATGGACAGATCTAGGAATGAGCTATTTGTTATTGCTGACTCATTGAAAGAGTTTGGACCTGGTTGGTTGGCTCCCAGAAAAATTCTTGTGCCCCCATAACTCGCCCAAAGCGCTGCATATCCCACAAATGATGTGCCGCTAAGGTGGTCATATTTCCGGAAAGACAGCAAGCCTGCCACAAGCTGACACACTCCACCAATCAGAATGAGATGAACACCTGCGCAAATAAACAAAGATCCAAAAAGGGGTACATGAGGTACAGGTCCAGGGCATAAGGTGAAATACACAAAGAAAATGTGATATTAACTTAGCACTTGACTTATTACGGTAAATGTTGTTTAGGAATTAATTTACATATTGAGTGAACAAAGAGACCTGCTAATATGTTTTCCACTCCCTCGGCAGGAATGCCAGTCCGGGCTCCGTGAAAGTTCTGCAGTAGGACGAGGAAAGCACTGATGCCATTGGCTAAGAGCCCAAGCACACCTGGCTCACTATAAAAGCTTGCTGGAAATCCACCTGCTGATGCCATGAGCTCTTTTACTTTAACCGCAGCTTCCTGATAGGATTCAGTAGGCTACACAAACACAATAACAATGAAAGGGAAGAGATATGTGATGAAGCACTTTAGCATTTCAAGTATCAAAATAATGTCAATCATCATTCACTAAGGCACAGTTTGCCTTAAATGAACTATGAAATAATTTATGTAATTCCACTTTTTTTTAAAGTTGATCAAATTGATTAATAAAACTAACATTTCTGTACTTCGTGTTTTAGTTTATTTTATCAAACATTTATCAAATAAACTTCTTACTTTGTCAAAGCATTTTGCTCTAAGATCTTAAGATGAAAGGATATATTCCTCATGAACAAATGTCATTTCACATTCTTTGTCACTCTTTTCTCTGAGCACACATCTCTTGGGTGCAATAAACAGCTCATTCATTGGAGTATTCATAACCTCCCACTACTAGTGACACAGGTGTTTTGCTCAAGAGCAAGCTGAGTAGAAACCAAAAGCTTTCTTACATAACAGATGCATTCAAACTCAAATGTGAATCTTAGCTCCACTTACAATAAACTGACCAGTACAAGGATAATTGCAGACAATGGGTTATTTCAAACAACAAGAAGACACAAGTCAAAATTGGACATGACTTCAGGACAAACTTACAGTAAGTCTGAGGTTATTATCAGGTCTTTGATGTATATTAACTTAATATTATCATTGATGTTAATTTGTATACAGTACATACATTATACTTTTTACATTTTAGACTATGTTTATCCCAATATATAGACTAGAAAGAAGCAACCTACCTAGTTATGGTCCCAGATGTGGATTGAAGTATTGAGATGCTTGTGATGAATGTTGGAAGTTTAAAGAAAGATTTATAATGGTCTTCAATGGGAGGAGCTTCCGTGATGAAACCAACCCCTCTCTCATCAATGATGACATCATTGACCCTTGTTTGACAACAACATTTGTTTCCTGCTCTGAAATCCCACCTATGGAACTAAAAATATCAATACCTTGGAAGTTCCAGTTCTGGCTGTTTAGTGGGTGTATCACAGTCTTCAGTGGTCCAGTACCATATAAATAAGAGATGTGGAGACAGCAGCACTTCAGCATCCTCGATCTATCCTAACATCTGCATTCCATCAGAGATAGAGAAGACAAGACGACCTCTACTTCATCTTTAAATCAACCAGAAAGATATAAGACATCTTCATAACCCAACAAATCGACAACATGCTTTCAACTTTGCAGGTAGAAAAGATTAATGATCTTATGTTTGGTCACAGTCAGTGCTATTTCTAGATTATATTTGCTTGTTTTACATTAAAAAATAATAAGAAAGTAGTGAGCCCTAATGTTTTTCTATGCTTAAACAATCAAGTAATCATGACTAAACCTTACTTAAAATTTAGCTTTTTATAAACTTAACAATCTTAGTTCATTTAACTTATAAACATACAAAATCTATAAACTTAAAAAATCAAGTGCAATTACTTTTAAATGATCGATACATAATGCTGAGAGAAATATACATAAGCCCTTGCGCCTGAAAATTGTAGATTATTTAAGAATAAGAGCTGATGGGACATATAAACATTAAAAATGACAATTTTAAGCTCTTTTTTAGTATTATTAATGTTTTATTGTAAATTATACACTGTAAAATAGTTAAGTCACTCATGATGAACTCATGATATATTGCATTTAAATAGCTTGAAAGGTTTTAAATGTGAATATTAAACATTTTAACACATTTTTTTACCTCCATTATTGAGGAAAATGTTAAAAAGTTAAAAAACATTAAATTATCATAAAGTTAAATTAAAAACTTTTAAAACAATCATGTAATGTTTCTATACTATTCAAGATTGATTTATTTAAAGTACACTGTAAAAAAATCTGTGCTGCCTTAAATTGTTTAATTTAATCAACTCAGATTTACAAGTCATTTTAACTTACTTATATTTATCTTGAGTAAAGATGAGTTGTTATAACTTTATTTATAACTTTACAACTCAAGATAAATAATATTAAGTTGAAATGACATGTAAATTTGAGTTGATTAACATACAAAAAATTAAAGCAGCAGAAAGTGTAGCATCTATTTATACACTTATATTCTAGGCATCGTTTTATTATATTTAAAGTTAATGTAAGCTATACTAAAGTATAAGTATACTTATAAGTATAATAAGTACTTACTTATAAGTATTATTGACTTAAGCAGAAGTTTTTTTTTCACACAGAGATCTGCGAGATACCTGTCTGTTATCTCTACCGCTCGAGGACTCCATAAATCTGCACTAGAGGGTGAGCAAGCTTTACTAGTCACAACACACACCCTTATCTCCTGATGTTTATTAACTCATGACAGACAACTGGCAGGAACAACAAAAAATCTGTAACACTTTATAATAATGCTCAGCTGTAAATCATATATACAGTATCGTTGTTGTTCACTCGATTAATAAAATGTTAGCGTATTACCTATTAATCACTTATTTAGTGATGTTTCGTAAAAGATTAGTTTATTATTAACTTATAACTTAGAAATGATTTACAACTGAACATTATTATATAGTGCTACCGAAAACCCAAGTGTAGGGTTTTACTTTGGGCTTGATATGTAGATAAGCATTGATCTGAAGAGTCTCATGTCTGTTTATAGTTGCAGAGCATCCTGTCCATGAGGAAACAGTGACCAGTAGTTTTGGCCGGTTCATTCAGAGCGTACAGCCGCGGCATCTTTCTCCAACCGTACTGCATCGCAGCAAACGCATGGTGTTGGACAGCATTGGTGTTGGCCTTCTGGGTAGCACCACTGAAGTGTTTGAACTTGCCCTGCAGCATTGCAAGGTAAGACACGGTGGCAGGAGGAAGTTCTTGTACCTATATGCTTTACAATTCAATTAGTGGTGTTGAATACAAGGCCAATAAATCACTCTCATTATCTCTAGAAAATCTAGTTATATGTTTTTGTTGCATCTAAAACATCAGTATTTGAAAACAAATCATCCTAATGGGATGGTTAGGTGGCAAACCTTCAGTGACGTATAAATAAGTGCCTGTGCACCTCTAAAGTGCAAAATAACTTGTTTTTAACATCATATTAATGAATGTTGTTTGTTACCGACATTATTTTTAGTAGAATTATAAGTAGATGTATTCATTCCAGCGTCCCTAGACATTAATTTCCTCCCTGCTCATAGCTGAACATGTCTGTTTACTGTCTCAGTTTTCAAGTTAAGACAGGTGTTTCCATGTTGACAGTGGAAGTATTTTACTCTTTGCTTACATACTGTTTACTTCAAGCCGTGAATGTTGGAGTGTTGTTTTTGATTTGTGTGAATGCGTTAAATCCACTAACTATTTGCTGATCTTTTCCCAAAAGCAAATGTATGCTCCCGATGACATCAGCTTTGTCTATGGGCGCCAAGGTGCGAAGTTGTCTCCAACCCTTGCAGCGTTTGTCAATGGAGTGGCTGTAAGTATCAACATACTTTACTATTGCTTAAAGTGCAATGCACCATAAATCATAATCTTGTCATTGATTTTGGAACCTAACCAGACAAATGTTATAGTGTGAAAAACAAAGCATTTCTATAAACACGTCACGAAACCTCGGCAATGTTGAACTTTCATGAACTAAAGAAATATCCTGTCTGTGTTGTTTTAGGAGCGTCTGCTTTTACTAGAAATATTACACATTTTAGAGTTTATATTTGTCATTTTGAAACTAGACAGATGTCATATTTTTAGGTCTTGCTCATACTAACTGTGGTCATGGTCAGGTTGTTTCTTTCCCTCTGCTATGTTATGATTAATAGTCTTAAGAAAATGTTTACAAACCTCTAAAAAGGCTCTGTGCGGTAGATATGAGTATGTTCAACGTGTGTAATGTAATTGTTTTTCCACAGGCTCACTCAATGGACTTTGATGACACTTGGCACCCCGCGACCCATCCCTCTGGAGCAGTACTGCCTGCCATTCTGGCTATAAGTGACATGCTACCCAGCCACAGCAAACCGAGTGGACTTGACTTTCTCACCGCCTTCAACGTGGGCATTGAAATACAGGGACGACTGATGGGATTCTCCAATGATGCTCACAACATCCCTAAGAGGTTAGAGAACGCCACTCAGTCCCATTCCAAACCGAAATGATCCACAGCAATATATACAGCAAATGTTTTAAGAGCAGACTGTAAAACAATATGAGCATTTTATGAGCTCATGTACACAGCTTGGGAGTGTTGGGACATAACAGATTTAGTATGAAAGAAAGCCAGAGTTCACGCAGTGCAACTGCTCCACAAATAGAGTTAATAGAGTATTTAATGTGTTATTTCCTGAGTGGCCTGAATAACGCCTGGGTTCTAAAAATAATCTCTATGAAAATATGATTCGTACAGCTCATGCAGTGGTTTAGGGATTACATGGATTACATGGTAGATGATTTACACCATACATTGGCAAGAAAAAGTTTGTGAACCTTTTGGAATTTAATGGTTTTCTGAATACATTTGTCATAAAATGTCATAAAAACACCTTATGTGAACCCTTAGACTGGTTAACCCCTCTTGGCACCAATAACCTCAAATAGGCACTTCCTGTAGCTGTGGATCAGACCTGCACATCATTGAGGAGGAATTTCATGATGTTTCCTTCAACATATTTTACAGTTGTGATGATGTTTTCATGATGATATGCCGTGCTCTTTCTACACCAGATGTATCACTGTGCGTTTTTCCAAATAGTTACATTTTAGTTTCTTTAGTCTATAAAAATAATTTGTCAGTACCGCTGGATTGTCATTGCGTTCTTTTGCAAACTTTTCAGTGTTCTTTTTAGTGAGGAGTGGCTTTCTTCGTGGTGTCCTGCTTTGGACACTCTGCTTGTGTAGTGTTTTACGTATTGTAGACTCATGAACAGAGATGATAGCAAGTTCCAACAATTCTTGATGGTAGCTCCTCTGAAAGCTCTTTTTGGTGAGGCATGGCTCACATAAGCGTGATCTTCTTGTGCAGATCAAACTACAAAAGTTTGAGGATTTTTATCAGTTAAAATAACTGTAGTCCACACCTCCAAACATATTATCTTAATGAGACTGCAGGTGTGCTAAAATCTGACTCAATAAGCTTTTTTGAGGTCATTAACTCAAGGGTTCACATACTCTTTTTATAAGCACTATGAGGTTTTTTGGTTGTTCTCAATAAAGACATGAAAGATCCGAATTTTTAGTGTTATTATTTTTAGACGCATTATGTTTGTCAATACCCTTGATTAGATGAAGATCAGATTATATTTTATGACAAATTTATTTAGAAAACTATGAAATTCCAAAAGGTTCACATACTTTTTTTTGCCACTGTATATGAGGACCAATATAGCCCAAAAAAACTTGGTGGTATACCACACAGCAATGCACAAGCAACCAACTTGATAACTTTTCTTTAGAAAGATTGATGTGATGCGGTGTTTACTTGAAAAGTTTACTTTTCAAAGTTCTAACAATAATGTTGTTTTTTCACTTGACCCATAAGGTTTCACCCACCCAGTGTTGTGGGCACTCTGGGAAGTGCTGCCGCTTGCGCCCGTCTTCTCTGTTTGGATCGCAATCAATCCAGCAATGCGTTGGCCATCGCTGCATCACTAGCAGGGGCACCAATGGCTAATGCTGCAACACAGTCCAAACCACTTCACATCGGTAATGCAGCCCGTCTTGGTCTTGAGGCAGCCCTGCTGGCATCTCGGGGCCTGGAAGCAAGTCCCCTGGTTTTGGATGCGGTACCTGGGGTAGCTGGCTTCAGTGCATTTTATGAAGACTACGCCCCACACCACATCAGCTCCCCTGATGACAAAGAGCACAGCTTCCTTATAGAAAGACAAGACATTGCTTTCAAGCGTTTCCCCGCCCACCTTGGAATGCACTGGATCGCCGACGCTGCCGCCATCGTGCACAAGACCCTGGTCGGCCTCAGAGGGGGCAGTGTTTCTCCAAGCCTGGTGCAAGATATTCTGCTGAGGGTGCCGGTCTCCAAGTACATCAATCGCCCATTCCCAGAGTCAGAGCATCAGGCTCGTCACTCCTTCCAGTTCAATGCCTGCACCGCCTTGTTGGATGGCGAAGTGACGGTCCAGTCCTTTCACCCGGAAGCCATCCGACGGCCCGAACTCCAAGCGCTCCTGTCCCTTGTCCGCTTGGAGCATCCCCACGACAACCCAGCCAATTTCAATGTGATGTACGGTGAGGTGGAGGTGACCTTGGCAAGTGGAGATGTTCTACAAGGGCGCTGCGACACTTTCTACGGACACTGGAGGAACCCGCTCAGTGATGAAAGCCTTCACAAGAAGTTCCGTCACAATGCAGGCACAGTTTTGGTTCCTGAAGTGGTTGAGAACCTGATTAAATCCGTAGAAGATCTGGAACATTTAGATGACTGCAGACCACTGCTAAAACAGCTGCAGTAAACCACACGGTGCTTTTATTTTGTCATGAATGACAAAAAAAACATGAATCAACATGAATCTTGAACTTTTTACTAAATTTAAATATTTATTAAAAAAAGGTTCTAGTCGAGCTCCATTAATTTCTATATATATCTCCCAAAATGATGTACATAACTTTCAGTCTGTTTTACCTCCCTGCTGTCTTTCTTTGTTTTCAGGGTTTTCTCATGTTTAAGAGATTTTTTAAGGTGCTATGACATAAGGTTGTAAAAATTAATGAAAGCTATATTTATGTAGTTACTGTATCTATCGATCTGATGAAACCTGTGCTAGTTGTTGTTAATCAATGTATGGTTGCAACCTAAATAAATTTCATATTTATCACATATTGCATATTTATTTTTTGCCATCCAGTCACCAACATATAAAGCAGGAAGACATTATATGAAATTAGGTGATGAATAATTATTTAGGGTTTAAATAAATGCCCAGTCATACTTTTTAATAATGCATTAATACAGTTGTATTAAAGTAGATGTCTGGAAGGTATAACTTTCTAGACAGGTGGTCAATTCAATACTGGGCTAATACACAAACAGCTAAAAAAGCATTACACTCTCATTCATACATCTAGACAATTTAGTGTTTTCTATTCATCTGGGGCCTCATTTATAAAAGTATGCATAGAATCCCTACTAAAAATAAGTTTCTGCATAATAATGAGACTGGGATCGGATTGTTTGTTCTCAAGATGGTATGCACTCCGCCAATAAATGCAAGTCATTGGCATAATCCACCAGTGCAATCATGCAGCATTACACACTCTGACTGACAATTAATCATTTAAATTTAAAAAACATAAATGGTCATTTTCATTAAAGCTCACGTAACACACGCTGTTTCTGCATTTCTGATATTAATCTGGAGTACCTATAGAGTAGTATGACATCCTTTATATCTCAGAAGAGTCTTTAGTTTAATCAGATTTATAAAAGAAAGATTAGCTTTACCGAATCTTTCCGATAACGTACGAAAAAATGAAGAAGGAGGAGTTATAACACGGGAGGAGCGAGTACGAGTCATGCAACACTATACAACACTGTTTTAACTTATGATTCACTACATGTTCATGTCATTTATATAATATACACGCGCCTATTTCCAACATAAGACAGAAGTCTTACTTACCACGTGTAACTCGTCATGACCCGGTGCTGGAAATCCACCGCATCAAACACACACGCAAAACTCCGCTGCTAATCCGGATAATAAACTATATCCATTGTTTCCATAAGGCTGGATGTCTTCTCCTTACATCCAAAAACACACTTCTTGTTGTGCCATTGTTGACTTTTGAAATTAAACAAAGCTGAGTGGCGTGATAAGCTGTTAGCAAGCTCTAGCGTCTCCCGCTGATTGACGGCTGGGCGGGGTTTTCCGGGGGAAGTTTTCCTGCGAAAGCCCATATAAAGAAGTGATACGTATCGAAAACCCCTGAAACGTCAGTTAGAACTGTAATTAAAAAAAACTAGCCAAAACTTGTACGAACCCTGACGAAGTGCATTCGGCACAAAAAATACTCTGAAACACGCCCAACTGCATTTTTGACACTTTGCCTACGTTTAGCATGAGGAAACAACTCTATAACTGTGTTAATAAGTCAGAATGCTTGAAATACCATTAAACCCCCCCTTTAACTAACACTGACTTATTACTTTAGCGATCTCTCTTTTTTCTTTTTTAATAACTTGTACATGTGTGAGTAAATATTTTGTTAAGTGTGATAAGCAAATGCATGTTTTTTCATGCCGGTTTTGTTATGAACATAATAGTTAACACTATTATAATGATTGAGGACACAGAGAGTAGCCTAGCAAGTGTCTCAGAGTTTAATGGCTGTATTTCCACACATTGACATATGATGATAAATATACAATATTTGGTTATTTACACTGTGTTCTGCATTTTGGTAGGGTATTTGATGCTATCTTGTAATCCATTCAGTCAGGCCATCTGCTCCTGCACTCCCAAATTGGAGAACGTGAGACAGTGCTGATTTAATATTTTAACTGATTTTTTATTTAAAATTGGATTTTACAAGAAGATGTAGGCCTATAAAACAATTATCACTCAGTATAAGCACAAATAACACTTCTAGATTTATTTTTCATAATAATGTGAATCTAAAGTATGATATGGAGTAAAATGTATTGTGTGTGTGGCATGCATCTATACTCATAATCATTCGTCTGACATGTACTTCCTTCAATCTAACTTAAGTTCAAGAAATCAACGTCTGTGTTGCCAATTCCTCTTAATTGTCTCCAAAAGTGCGCAAGCATGTGTCAGAGTTTGTTACAGGTTTTGTGACGTTTTGTCACTGGAGGCCTTCCATAGTGATGCAATTGTGCAGCAACAAAATAGAGGATGCAAGCCGACATACGAGGCGAGGAAAGAACCCGAGCTGATACTGGCTCGATACAAACACTATAGAATCTAGTAAACGTATTAGGTGTCGGCCAGCCTGCAGCTCTACAAATGTCTGTTAGTGAGGAACCACGAGCCAATGCCCAAGATGATGCCACACTTCTTGTAGAATGAGAACGTAAATTATACGAGCAAGGAATGTCTTGCTTTTGGTATGCAAGGGCTATGGTATCCACAATCTAATGGGTCATCCTCTGCTTGGTGACAGCTTTCCCTTTCTGCTAGCCACCATAACAGACAAAGAGCTGATCTGAGGTCCTAAAGCTTTGCGTTCTGTCTATATACACACGTAGTGCATGTACAGAACATAACAAAGCCATGGCTGGGTCTGCCTCCTTCAAAGGCAGTGCTTGCAAGTTCACCACCTGATCTCTGAAAGGAGTGGTTGGAACTTTGGGCACGTTACAGACCAGGTTCTCAGTGTTATGCTGGATACAGCAAGCCCGAACTGAAGGCACGAATCGTCGACCGAAAATGCATGAAGTTCCCCTATCCTTTTAACAGAAGCCAATGCAATGAGTTTTTTCATTGTGAGATATTTGATACTCACAGAATGTAGAGGCTCAATGGGGGCATCCTGGAGTGCTTTCAGCACCAAGGACAGATCCCAGGAAGGAATAGAGGACGTGAAGGAATTAGCCTTCTTGCACCTCTGAGAAATCTAATGACCAGGTCGTGCTGACCCACAGCTTTACCATTAACGGGTGAGTGGTGAGCAGATATCGCAGCGATATCAACTTTATAAGTAGATGGTGACAGCCTCTTCTCCAAACAATGCTGGAGATATGAAAGCACGAAACTGATCAGTCATTCTCGGGGGTTTTCTCATTGAGAAGAACACCAAACGACAAAGAGGTTCCATTTAAGCACGTAAGCCTGTCTCCTAGATGGCACTCGCGCTGCAGCGATAGTGTTAGATACCTCTTGCGGTAAATCACTTAGATCCTCCACACCCCGTCCAGAGACCATACATGGAGATTCCACAGGTTGGGCCACGGGTACCCTAATTTGCCCCCTTCTTGAGAAAGAAGGTCCTTCCTCAGGGGAATATTCCAGGGAGGGAACCAACTCCTGGTGGTCCAATATGGTGCAACTAAATACGCGCTCTCCTCGTCCTCCCGGATTTTGCACAGCATCTGTGTGATAAGGCTCAATGGGGGAAATGCATATTTGCGTAGAGCCCACAGCCAGCTGTGTGCCAGTGCATCCACCCCGAGTAATTTGTCAGCTAATGAATAAAACAGGTGGCAATGAGACGTCTCTGGAGAAGCAAACATATCTACTTTCGCTTTGCCGAAACATTTCCAAATCAGCTGTACCGACCGGGGATGGAGTGCAATGACATGCAGGTGTAATGATAATGATGTGCTGAGGAGCAACGCTCTCCTCGGAACTCGTCGTAAAGCCAACACTGAAGCAGTCTCATATGGAGCAGCCCGAGCGGTGTCACGGCCGCTGCTTCTCCCAAATGCCCCAGGAGCTTCTGAAATAGTTTCAGCGGGACCGCACACTTGCTTTTGAACGTATTCAGGCAAGTCAGTATTGACTGTGCACACGCATCTGTTAGACATGCCATTAAATCAACCTAGTCCAGTTCCATACCGAGAAAAGAGATCCTCTGCACGGGACAGAGTTTGCTCTTTTCCCTGTTGACCCAAAGCGGAGAAACAGCCTGTGTCGGAGGAGAATCGATATGTGAAAGTACGTGTCCTTCAGGTCGATAGATGCGAACCAATCGTTTCGACGAATACATGGAAATATGCTTTTGGGCATCAACATTTTGAACGGCATTTTGTAAAGTGCAAGGTTCAGCGTATGCAGGTTGAAGATTGGTCGCAACCCGCCGCTTTTCTTGGGAACAATTAAGTAAGGGCTGTAAAACCCTGACCTCATCTCAGCTGGAGGAACTGGCTCGATCGTGTCCTTCGCTAATAAGACATTGATCTCCTCATGAAGTATGTGCACATCGGCAGTGAAACAAATGCCTGAGAATTTTAGGGGGTGCCGGAAGAACTGAATCGCATAGTCGAGATGGATTGTGAGTAAAAGCCAACGCAACGGGCTGGGAAGCTGTTTCCACGCCCCCAGACACCTTGCAAGAGGGACTAATCGCACACCCGGTGTACCCACGGCGAGAGGAGGTGGTGTGTGTGTATCGACCGTACCGACAGCAGTGTTGTGTGTAGTAACACTCACCTGAGTCCGCTTATGGATGGTTGAGCAGGTGAGCATGTTGAGGATGTCCCAAGCCGCTGGATGCACCCGCTGGCAAGAGAGGAGGAGGAAGACAATGGGTTATGAGCCCGTATGTCTTCAATGAACCTCTGGAGAGCTGGAGACAGAGGATGGGTTATGAACCCGAGCCTGTCTCCAGCACTTGTCTGAAGAGCCGGAGGACGATAAGGGGTTATGAGCCTGTTCGAAACCCACAGAACTCTTCTGAAGATCTGGGGATGAAGGTGGAATTCCTCAACCTTTCTTTTTAGAAGAGCTGCGGGGAGGAACGGAGACGGTGGCTGCAGGATGCCCTCGGTGAGAAGCAGGCTGAGGCACCGACATCGACAGAGCAGGAGCGGAGTGCTTCCGATGCAGCATGATGTGGGCGATGGCCTCAGTCTGCTACTGGGCCAGGGAGAATTGCTGGGCAAACTCCTCAACCGACTCTGCCGTCCTCATGTCCGCCAGGCACAGCCAGAGATGGCGTTCATGGACCACTAGGGTGGACATAGCACGACCAGTCATCGAGGCAGGACAGTTCGGCTGGGGGAGGTTAAGTCCAAGCCAACCGAGCATGGCTGCCATCTCGGGGTCGAATGCAGGCTTTGCAACCGTACCCGAAGGAGGGAGCGGATCTGGATCGGCGTCCGAGGTTGACAACCCACCCCCCTGATGTTACGGTGGACAACATCTCTAGTGGAGGCACGACAGAGGGCGAGGACGCTATAGAACACAGGCCGCTTATATATGCATCTGGCTGTGTGGCACCAGCATTATGCACATACCTGCATGTCAAGTTCATTGGCGTTTTGTACATTTCTCGAAGTAGATTGGTCTCTGCGAAGCAGTTCCCGATTTGTCGGTCACAACGTGACCTCTTAGTGACCGACTGAAAGGGAACTGCTTTTTCTTATTACACACCCTGTTTATGGAATAATTTACTAAATAATTCAAAATTGTTTTACATTAATATCTATCTATAAATTTAAGAAATGATAAGAAATGTGGTAAACAAGACATGATTGTTTCCATTAGAAATGTTTCTGTGTTTGGGAATAAGTTGTATTTTTATTAATTGTATATACATACAGTAATCAGAGTTTATATGGCTCTACCTTTTTACCTCTTTTAAAATCAATAGAGGCATTGATGCTAATCTTGATACTAGCTCAAACAAAACTGTAAACATTTTAAAGATTTAAAGCCTCTAACCTGGGAAATAATCCCAATGATTAACTCTTCCTCAAAGTGTTTTTGTATCAACCGGATAAAACATCTGCTACAGTCACTGTAGAGGTTCATACAGAAGAGTTATGATTGCAGTTTGTCTCTCAGAAGAGTTCAGATATTGAGATGGAAAGCCAAAGTGTCATATCATTCAGCATCTAATGAAATTTCTGGTCCAGAAATAAATATAAGGTCTCAAATATAAGGACAAATCTTAGGTATAAGACCAGAAGACCAGGGTATGGTAGAGTTTTTCCTGTAAAGGCCAGCTTACAACCAGATTATCTTTTCATAGGCAGAACAACCAGAAGAGCAATACAAAGAAAAGGCAGCTCTTTAATTATTAAACAATTTAGAGATTTTGTGAATGTTTCTGAGAAATGAACAAAGAGCCTTGGAAAAATAGATGGTTTAAAACTGAAAGTTCCTTAAACTATTTTCACTAAAGAGAAACTGACAGTTCCTCATTCCAGTTAATATGTTAATTGAAATCAAAAGAAGGATTTTAAAATAAAGTGTTATTTTATGTTTTTTAGGAATGAGACAAATTTGTAAGTTAGTGTTTAATGTTCATTTCTGTCTGAATTTTTTTGTGTGGTTATTATCATTATGCAGAAGTGTGATTTTTTTACATTGTCTGCCTGAAAATATATATACAGTATTAGCTTACAAGAATGAGTTCAAAAGAGGTTAAGACAGTGTATTTTTTCCCTGCCCCCCCCCCCCCTTATTACAGGAAGGGATAAACTTGTGTGCATTGTTTGAACTATAATACTATTCGTACGGGATGAGTTTTTGTGGCCCGCTCACACAGGATAAATAAAGACTGTGATCTTCCTAAATTACAGATTTAGCTTCCGGATATGATGTTGGAGCTTTGCATAATACCTTGTCCTATACACGCAACTCCCCAACACACGGTAAAAGATACCTTTATCATGTTAATCAGTTTTTATTCTAAAAAGCAGCCACGTCGAGTGTCAGTGGATTCTTTTTTAAAAGCGGTTCGGCTGTGTTATAGCTGACTCATTCAAATAATGACAGTTCTGCATATTGTGAATATTAATCATGAAACATGGACAAGGAGAGAATGATTATGCATTTAAATGAATATACATTATGGGGCGGTTTCCCGGACAGGGATTATACTAGTCCTAGATATATATATATATATATATATATATATATATATATATATATATATATATATATATATATATATATATATATATATATATATATATATATATATATATATATATGACACATTCCTTAAGTTTCACCAGGAAAGCCATAAATGATATACAACCTCGCCAAATCCTGGCCAAATTACATAAATGCAGATTCGCTCAGGACTAACATTATCATAGGACCTCTGTGTAGGGCAAAATATGATCACAGAGAACCTCCGCAATTATTACAAATCACTAGAGGTCGCCAGGTAATACTAATCCTGTGCGAATAGGGTTTATGCTTTGATAGAGCTTGTCTGGCAACACTGTAGGGTGCTGCCCGTGTGCACTGTTAAAAGCAGTCTTTGAGAATGCTCCATTCCCAAAGGGAAAATATTTAATAGTAGTCAAGTTTCTTCCCACATGTACCCACATTAATATGGCACATCCTTTGATATTGCGGGGATTATATCATCCCCCTCATGAGACGGTAGATCAAATGAAGCTACATTTACTTTGCCTAGTTAGAACTTTGGAAGTCTATATAAGAAAAATCACATGGAAAAAATCTCACCAGATTTTTGTTTGTTTTGGGTCCCCTAAGAACGGTGCTCTTACTTCCAAACAATCCATTAGTAAATGCTTGCCTTCACCTTTAAAGTCTGTGTAAAGTCTGATATTAAGGGCATGCTCACAATATACCAACCAAAGAGTGGGTTTGACCCTCAAAGCCTGATTCGTTTGACTAGCGTGATCGCTCTGTATCAAAACCGCGGCTGGGCATGAGGTGCGCAGAAAACACACACATTCAACTAGAATTACACCACAATATTGATGTGTACAATTATCATACCATGAACATATGCTTATTTACGCGTTTGGCCAAAAATTAAAGCAGATCTTAAATGTGCTATTGCCCATATGCAACTTTTTTCCATGTGACTCCACTCATACATATATACTGGTGAGAAAATGTCAGAGCCAGAGGCTACAAATTTTCATATCTATCCCCCTCCAAAAAAGTAAAAATCTGCAGTATGGGAATACTTTGGGTATCCGCAAAATGGTCCTAGACTTTTTGCTCTCCCATTTATTCTGTGCAAGAGAATGGGCAGTTTGGTTTATGTTAATGCAATGTTAATGAAAAGAGTTTATCCAAACCCGCCACAATGCGACTGCATATTATTCATAAAACATTTATATTTAGGTATTTAGCAGACACTTTTATCCAAAGCGACTTGTCAAGTATATTTGGAAAAGATGAGTTCCCTTTCAGTCGGTCACTACGACGTCACGTCGTGACCGACGAATTGGGAACCGCTTCGCGGGTGACCTACCTACTTCGAGAACTATCAGAAACGCCAATGAACTTGGCATGCAGGTATTTGCATAATGCCGGCGCCGCCCTGCCAGGTGCGTATATAAGGCGCAGGTGCATAATACCAAATCAGCTTTTATTGCTTCGAAGCCGGCAGACATCTGCTCTCGAGAAGCTTTTCTAAATTGATCTTCATAGATCCTGTTCTGGGAAGGGAAGAAAAAAGATCTCAGTTTGCTGAAGTTGGTTGGGCAAAGACACCTCAGCGGAGGCTCGCAGTGTTTTCTCCAGCCTTTCTCTCTCTCTCTCTCTCTGTCTCTTTTTTAGGACTTGAGTTCGAGTGAGTGCGTTTGCCTCTCCCTGTGTGTTTCACCAGCTCGCACAAAAAAAGTGATTTCCCTGAAAGAGCAGCACGTTTGAGCTTTGTGTCTTTTTAAAGACAGCCACTCATTCGTGTCACGGTCGGGGTCGTCTTTTTAAAGATGGATTTCTGTCCTTGCTCCGTTTCTGGATGCGGTTTGTTCATCGCCCCCCGGGATGGCCACGAGCGTTGTCTTTCGTGTCTGGGGCTCCAGCACGCAGAGGCAGCGTTGCGTCATAGTTCATGCTCCGTCTGCGAGGGCATGACTATGGCGGATTTGTGGAGACGGGTGTCGTTCCTCCGGCAACGGCCCCCGCCTTCCAAGTCTGGTGCTGCTAAGGGCGCAGCTACCAGACTCGCGAAGGATGATCTCCGTATACCGGTGCTGGGTCGGTCTGCTGGTTCATCCAGCAGCTCCCAGCGCCCTGATCCGTTGCCAGGGGAGGTCCCGATGGAGACGAGCGGCCCGTGTTCTACGGTGTCCTCGCGCTCTGTCGAGCCTCCACCTGACGCGATGTCCACTGTAACGTCGGAGGGGGGGTTGTCAGCCTCGGACGTCGATCCGGATCCGCTCCCGCCTTCGGGCCAGGTTCCGGGTTCTGCGTTCGACCCCGAGATGGCAGCCATGCTCGCTCGGGCGGCGGAGGCAGTTGGCTTGGAGTGGACTAAACCTCCCCCACCTGAACCGTCCAGCCTCGATGATTGGTTCTTCGGGGGTGCCAGGGCTTCTCAGTCCTCGCCCCCGGTGCCTTTCTTTCCCGAGGTGCATGAAGAGCTGACGCGGTCGTGGAAAACCCCGTTTTCCGCCCGGAACCGGCCATTTCAGCCTTCACCCCTCACCTCTCTCGAGGGTGGAGATGCCAAGGGGTACACTGGCATCCCGTCAGTGGAGTGACCGGTCGTGATGCAGTTGTGTCCGGCCGGTGTCGCTTCCTCCTGGCGGGACCAGCCTACTCTCCCCTCACGGGCCTGTAAGCTCTCGTCGGCGCTGACCGGTGCTGCTTACAAGGCTTGTGGGGAGGCAGCCTCTGCCCTGCATGCCATGGCATTGCTGCAGGTTCACCAGGCTAAGGCTCTGAGGGACCTGCACGCGGAAGGTCACGACTCGGCGGAGTTCTCCGAACTGCATGCGGCTACGGATCTGGCGCTTCGTGCGACCAAGGTCACCGCACGCGCCGTCAGGTGTGCGATGTCTACCCTGGTAGTCCAGGAATGCCATCTCTGGCTGTGTCTGGCGGACATGAAGGATGCTGATAAGACACGGCTCCGGAATGCTCCGGTTTCCCAGACCGGCCTGTTCGGCGAGACGGTCGAGGAGTTTGCCCAGCAATTCTCCGCGGCCAAGAAGCAGACTGAGGCCATCGCTCAGATCATGCCAGAGGATCGCTCTTCGGGAGATGGTGAAGGCACCACTCCCCCCACCGGAGGAGGGCCGGTTGGGGAATCTTTTGTTTCAATTTTCTGTTCCGCTGACTTTTCAGTCGGCACCCAGAATTTCACAAAAAGAGCGAATTCCACTTCCATCTCTAGGTCTTCAGATGAGCGCCGAAGACACGAGCGGGCTCATCAGAGGAGAACGAGAGCCACGCACGGGCTCATAACCCCACCGCGCTCTCCAACTTCTCAGGCGGTAGGAGACAACTACGGGCTCATAACCCATGGTCTTCCTCCTCCGTCGCCAGAGGGTGCATCGAGTGGTGTGAGGTGTCTTCAGCAGAGCCTCCCTTACTCACCAATCCAGCAACGGACTCAGGTGAGTGTTATCACACACAACACTGCTGTCGGTGCGGCCAATACGCACACACCGGCGATCACCTCCGTTGCGCCCGCCGCGGGTACACCGATCGTGCCTTTAGTCCCCCTTGCACGGTATCTGGGGGCGTGGGAACAGCTTCCCAGCCCGTCGCGTTGGCTTTTACGCACGATTCGTCTCGGCTATGCGCTCCAATTTGCCCGGCGTCCCCCCAAATTCTCCGGTGTTCGTTTCACTGCGGTGAAAGCTGTTTGTCACCAGAATAATCAAGGTTTTTAGTATATTTTTTATTGCTATGTGGCAAACAAGTTACCAGTAGGTTCAGCAGACTCCCAGAAAACAAACGAGACCCAGCACTCATGACATGCACGCTCTCAAGGCTGCGCAACTGGGCAACTAGTTGAATTAGTTGAAAGGGGTGTGTTCAAAAAAATAGCAGTGTGGCATTCAATCACTGTGGTCATCAATTTTGTGAAGAAACAGGTGTGAATCAGGTGGCCCCTATTTAAGGATGACGCCAACACTTGTTGAACATGCATTTGAAAGCTGAGGAAAATGGGTCGTTCAAGACATTGTTCAGAAGAACAGCGTACTTTGATTAAAAAGTTGATTGGAGAGGGGAAAACCTATAAAGAGGTGCAAAAAATGATAGGCTGTTCAGCTAAAATGATCTCCAATGCCTTAAAATGGAGAGCAAAACCAAAGAGACGTGGAAGAAAACGGAAGACAACCATCAAAATGGATAGAAGAATAACCAGAATGGCAAAGGCTCAGCCAATGATCACCTCCAGGATGATCAAAGACAGTCTGGAGTTACCTGTAAGTACTGTGACAGTTAGAAGACGTCTGTGTGAAGCTAATCTATTTTCAAGAATCCCCCGCAAAGTCCCTCTTTTAAAAAAAAGGCATGTGCAGAAGAGGTTACAATTTGCCAAAGAACACATCAACTGGCCTAAAGAGAAATGAACGAACATTTTGTGGACTGATGAGAGTAAAATTGTTATTTTTGGGTCCAAGGGCCACAGGCAGTTTGTGAGACGACCCCCAAACTCTGAATTCAAGCCACAGTACACAGTGAAGACAGTGATGGAGGTGCAAGCATCATGATATGGGCATGTTTCTCCTACTATGGTGTTGGGCCTATTTATCGCATACCAGGGATCATGGATCAGTTTGCATATGTTAAAATACTTGAAGAGGTCATGTTGCCCTATGCTGAAGAGGACATGCCCTTGAAATGGTTGTTTCAACAAGACAATGACCCAAAACACACTAGTAAACGGGCAAAGTCTTGGTTCCAAACCAACAAAATTAATGTTATGGAGTGGCCAGCCCAATCTCCAGACCTTAATCCAATTGAGAACTTGTGGGGTAATATCAAAAATGCTGTTTCTGAAGGAAAACCAAGAAATGTGAATGAATTGTGGAATGTTGTTAAAGAATCATGGAGTGGAATAACAGCTGAGAGGTGCCACAAGTTGGTTGACTCCATGCCACACAGATGTCAAGCAGTTTTAAAAAAACTGTGGTCATACAACTAAATATTAGTTTAGTGATTCACAGGATTGCTAAATCCCAGAAAAAAAAATGTTTGTACAAAATAGTTTTGAGTTTGTACAGTCAAAGGTAGACACTGCTATTTTTTTGAACACACCCCTTTCAACTAATTGCCCAATTGCACAGCCTTAAGAGCGTGCATATCATGAATGCTGGGTCTTGTTTGTTTTCTGAGAATCTACTGAACCTACTGGTAACTTGTTTGCCACGTAGCAATAAAAAATATACTAAAAACCTTGATTATTCTGGTTAGTCACATTGTACTGCTATTATTTTGAACAAGACTGTATATCATAGCAAAAACAGTTAAAACATCACTCAAAACCAAGGGTATAGAAATAAGTCTTTAAGTTAGATTTACAACGAGAGCGAGGATCCGACAGAAGAAGCTGGTTGCCGGATCTTAAAGACCTAGAGGTTGTATATGGTTGGATGAGGCGCAAATGTAGTCAGGAGCTGACTTATGCAGGGCCTTATAAACAAAAAGAAGGACCTTAAAATCAACCCTGAATTTGATCTGGAGCCAGAGCAATGAGGCAAGAACAGGAGTGATATGCTTTTTATGCCTGTCAACAATCTGGCTGCTGCATTTTGAACCATCTGAAGCCGAGATAGAGTGCTTTGAGGGAGGCCAACATAGAAGGAATTGCAATAGTCTAGCCTAGAAGAGATTAATACGTGAATGACAATTTCAAGATCTTTATGAGAGAAAAAAATGTTTTACTTTCGCAACAGATCTGAGTTGAAAGAAGCTACTCTATACAACCATATTTACATGCTTATCAAATTGTAGTAGTGGATCAAAATAGACCCCAAGATTTTTTACATGAGGTTGTAGGTTGTCACCAAGGGAGCCTAACCTGCTTGTGAGAGTAGGATTAAGTGCAGTGGGGCCTAGCAGAAGCACCTCAGTTTTATCAGCGTTTAATTGGAGGGAATTGTTGGCCATTCAGGTTCTTATTTTATCAAAGCACGAGAGAAGAGGTTGTAAAGAGAAGTCAGCTTCAAGTTTAATAGGGAGATTGAGTTGTAGGTCATCAGCATAGCAGTGATAGTTAATACTGTATTTCTGAAGAATGAAGTTACTAAGAACAGATTGATCTGGGTGAGGTCTTTTTAATAGGGGCTGTACAGAAGCATTCTTAAAAGTAGGGATGTCCCGATCAGGTTTTTTTGCCCTCGAGTCTGAGTCCGAGTCATTTGATTTTGAGTATCTGCCGATACCGAGTCCCGATCCGATACTTCGATAATACATAAAAAAAGAATAAAGAAGAGCAAAAAAACAGATCCAGGATGTTCCTTATGTCATGCCGCACACGTTGCTGTTTCTGTGTGGAGTCAAAAGAGTCTAACTCTATGACAGCGCATAACTATAGATGTGTTAAAAAATAATGAGAATATATATAGTATATGTACAGGTGTTAAATTGGGATTTATTTTGTGGAGAGGCTCTGTTGGAAGGGAGGGTTCGAGGGGTAAAATGTTTAATCCTGATGACAGCAAAGCCACTGGTGTGTTTTAATGACATTTTGCACCTCTGATAGGATTTTATAAGTTTCAGTTTTGAAGCTGTGCCACATGTTGACCCAAACTTTAAAACCTGAACTTTAAATAATGCAAATCTATGAGTCTGACACCCTATATGCATTTGTTGCACATGTCATTATGCACAAGTGATCAAACTTTGAAGAAAGTTATAAGAATCAGCCTCCTTGACTAATTCTAGGCATAAGATAGGCTACCCAGACTCAATTAACAAGAAAAACAACATACTGATTCAGCAATATGTCATATAAAATAGCCATAGAGATTCCCTAAGCTGGTCAGCAGTTATTTAAAAAATACCTATAGTTAGGTCGTAATTAATTTGTATAATCAAAATATATTATTTTATTAAACTATACAATAAGTTGTATACAGTTATCTAGTTAACATATTGTAATGAGATGAGTGACATGGCTAGACATACTTTAATACTTTGTTTCTAGACTTCTATTAAGTTTTTTCGACATGGGCACCATTCTTACCTCTCCATGTATCTCTCATCTCTACAGTAATGTCAATTGATCCTTCGCGAATGCGCGTTCTTGAGATTCTGGGTGAGACGCGGAGCTGCGTATGAGCACTTGGTGACAAAAATGATCAACCCGTCGTTTAAATGAGCGATAAAAACCCAGTTTTGTCGTGGGTTCCTTGCACGGACGAGTGTGAAGCCTATGAATGAAAACACGTCAATAGGCTTGTTCGACTTCATGCGGCGCCGCAACAATCGACAGCCGGGTGACGTCAAACTACCGCGAGAGTGATTCGCGAAATCATATGGAGGAGTTTGCTTTTAAATTGCTCTCGCAGAACTTTGACGTCATCCGGCTGCCGGTTCTTGTAGTGCCGCATGAAGTCGAACAAGCCTATTCTCTTCTCATCAGTTCACAAGTACCAGCGCAGCGCGTACACTGGCACGGAGCAGAGTGAGACCTTGATGGATTTTAAACGCTGCATATGTATCGGAGTCCTGATCGGGAGGTAACGTCCGATTCTGATAGAGTCTGAAACCACGTGATCGGGGGCGATTTCCGATCATGTGATCGGGACATCCCTACTTAAAAGACTCTAGGAAGACCCCACTAGAAAATTAGCTGTTTAAAATAGTTAAAAGTGCAGGGCTAATAGTGTCCAAAATCTCTCTAAACAAACAGTCAGGCAGTACATCAGACTGACAATGTGTACATTTCATCTTGGAAATTAAAGTACTTAATTGAGATTGAGTCAACAGTCAAGGAGAGATCAAGTGTGAATCAACCATATCAGGGGCCTCATTTATAAAGCGTATTTACGCACAGATTTGATCTTAGACCGTGCGTACGCTCAAATCCACTCCAACGCTCAGATTTATAAAACTCGTCTTTGACGTGGAAAAGTACTTACCTCCACGTCAGGTTCCGAATTGACGTACTCACGTTTCCTTGAGGCAATATTGCAGTATTGCTGGTAGGCATATTCAAAACTTTTACAGCGTCAACATCATCTGTATTAGAGCTTATTGGGCCCAAAAAAACATAACCGAAGCCCCCTGCACGTTGTGTCCGAGCCCGGCCCGACCGACAAATTAACTGTAATTATAAGCCCGATACCAATTTAAACCCGACAATGTTTTAATAGTGCGCCATGACGTTCTCAACTACAATTCAGAGTTGTTTGAACTACAGAAATCTGTTCAGAATTATCTTAATGAACTAAGGACGAAGCATGTAAACTGCGCTGTTGGTTTATTCAGAATAGGAACATAATAAAAAACATGCAACAATGATGCACACAGAAAATGAACAAGAAGTAAAGGTGTCACGGAGTGACTTCGGGCGGAACCAAAAGTGGGAGAAGAGGTTCCGCCCAGACCGAATTCGATAAACACCGGCACTTCCGGGTATCCCCGGGGAAGCCCCAAATCACCGAAATCTGCGGCAGGTGTGGGAAATGACGCAGCGATTGCTGATTGGATGAGTTGGAAGGTGAGGAGGAGTATAAAAAGAGTGTGGAAATGCAGAAAGAGGCACGTGATTTGGGGGAGAAACCGGTACGAGCGAGTGGTGAGTCGGAACACGGAAGTCAAGTGGAAACAGGCTGAAGCTCTTGTGGATACGTGCAATGCACGAGGAAAGAGGACAACGACGAATGTCACAGGGGTGAGAGAAACCGTATGTGAAGGAAATAATACTTACCGTTTGTGTGTTGCACTGAAGAACAGGCTGAAGTACGTGCTTGGGCGAAGCTCCTGCTGTATCTCTGTTGTGGGGAGGATCTGCGAAGGAAAGAAGGGAGAGAAGGAAAGAGTATTAAATGCCCATATTATGAAAAACTCACTTCTTCTGGGTTTTGGGGTGTTATTTTGTGTCTCTGATGCTCCCACACGCATACAAACTTGGAAAAAAATCCATCCATGCTGTTTTGAGTGAGATACACGTTTCTGAATGTCCTCTGCCTTGAGTCTCAGATCGCGTGAGTTCAAACTCAGCTCCGTTGTGACGTCACAAAACGTTTCGTCACATTCAGTTTGAATTTTCCCGCCCACCACCCCACTCACATGTCTCTACCCACCAGGGAGCTAGAGAGAGCACTGAGCAGTCAGTCACTTTGCTGTTACCCTCTGTGCTGTTATCATGTCTCACTGAAATAACAGCGCTATTTGGATATTATGGAGTATACTCCCGCCTACTTTTAAAAACAAAGTTTTAACGCGTGGTTATTGGAACCCAGAGTAATCTTATATACAGTGTGTTACAACGCAAATAGTCCTCAGATTGTAGGCGATAAGACCTTAATGCGAAATCTGATGTAAACAACAGACGATGTAGCTTCCACGGATTATACGCATTTGTGGACAAAAATGGTCATTGGATGTATTTTTTATTTGTATTGTATTTTATTGGACTTTCATGGATCATTCACACATCTGAAACAGACTGGATTCAATTCGCGATCGCGTTGTATCAACACAAAAGGTAAGAAGTCACGTTATATTTTGTATGTTGTCATCTTCTGTCACAAAATACTACATTTATGATGCTAGAGCTAAAAGTTTTTTGCCAAACTAACCGAGACCGGGCCTTACGCCCCGGCTTTTCTGACGAGGCTAACCCCCGAGCCTCTAATAACTGTACGGTCCGGAGCTCCCACTAGCTTCTAGCAATTAGCACGCGGTCCACAAGCAGTATACATCCCCCGCCAGGTCTTAATTTCTGTAATTTGCGAAAATAATGCGTTTGAAAATGTTTATAACGGGAATATGTTAGTATTGTCCAGGGAAAATGAGTTTATTGTTGTGACTGCTAACGTAACATCACAATTTACTCTGGAATCATTGTGAGTCATGAGTTTCTTCTCCTGGAGTGTACTTATTAGTGATACTTTTCTGCATGATTTGTCTGTTGGCAACATAAACCGTTAATAATAATAATATATAAAATAATAACACAGTATGGTCTGTACTGCTCACGATACCACTGAGCACGCGCACGGGCACATGACGTTAATAGTGGGGCGTGATCAAAGGAGCAGCAGCTCATAAATATGTAATGACTAGCTCAAAACGGCACAATCTGAACTGCCCTGAAACAGAAGCTACTAGAGATGGGTAACAATCTTTTCCTACAGGCTATTTCGAGCAAACAACTTTTGAAACATGCTTTATGGAACTCATACACCTAAATAACTTGTGGAAAAGCAGTTATAATATGGGCACTTTAACACGAGCACAGTGAGTACCTAGAATGTTGCATCACTGACGTGGGATTTATGTACGATTGTGGAGTAATCAGCTGTTGTTTAAACGGCCCGCTGTTCATGTCGAAGTGGGCGGGCGAGCCGAAGTCGAACTAGCTGGCGTTATCTGCAGGACTACTATGACCTGGGTAGATCATCGTTGAAGCAACGCATCTAAGTCTCCCTTTGGGGTGAGTCTTGACCAGATGAAAAGTGCGGACCTTATTCAATTCACCGAAGTGTGTGTCGTGCAGTGGGTGAGTCTGTCTGTGACGTGTGCGAATGTGGTATGAAGGACTAACTGCTGTGTGTGTACTCTATGGTGGCCATATGAACTGAGCTGCACATCCCCCATGGTCTAGATCTTCACCAGCCTCTAGGAGGAAGGGAAGAGGAAGTGTCCGCTACGAGGACGAACGTGGGACGGCTGCTTCCCCCTAATCCCAGTCATCGAGGAGCCACCAGCTCTATTTTGCCTCTCAAGCCACCATCGTGACGCCAGTAGGAAAATCTCTCCCATTCACCTGTGTCCCGGAGTCTAGAGATGATGTATGATTCTGATTCTTTACCATTGTCTGAGATACTTATCTGCGTCCCTAGCTAAAGCCATACACACCTCAAAGAACTCGTAAGCAAAACCAAGGGCCTGTGATTGTTAGCGATACTTACCTGCACCCCTAGCTAGAGCTATACTCACCTTGAAGAACTCGTAAGCTAAATCAAGAGCCTGGGATTCCCAGAGAGACTTACCTGCACCCCTAGCTAAAGCTATATTCACCTTGAAGAACTCGTAAGCTGAACTAAGAGCCTGTGATTTCTAGAGATACTTATCTGCACCCCTAGCTAAAGCTATACTTACCTTGAGAAACCTGTAAGCGAAGGAAGAGTGTGATAGACAGGGCTACCTACCTGCAGAGTTGGAAGGGTTCCCATACGACCCGCCTGGAAAAGCAGACCTAAGCTAACCCCTTTTGCTGCTTACTTACCTTTGTAGGAACCAAGAGCCCATGGAGGCCTCCTTTGACTGGATCCGAGGGAACGCGCCTCTGTGAGGCTCAGGTAGTTGCTTTCTGCCCCCCCCCCCTTTTTTATTCATCGTGTGTTGAATTCTGCCTTCAGGAGAAGAGAAGGGTGCCACGGGATCAAGCTACACCACAGGAGGTGAACAGAGATGAAGGAGCTCTGTCCTGTCCTTTTCCTGTGAACACCTACCTGGCTGGCCCCTTTTTCCCCACTCTCTGGACCCCCGTCTTCTCCTGGAGGAGAGAGAGTGAGTTATTTTAGATTCCCTTTCCCCATTCCCAACTCATTTTAAATAATTTAATAAAGATTGTTCTATATTTTACTTATCTCTCTCATGTGTTTGGTCATTGGGGTGCTTTTGGGACCTCCTCGAGGTGGAACCTAGAGAGGGGCGTGACTCACACAGTCTGTGGTCCACTCCGGCCTGTGACAAAGGCATACCAATTCCGATGCAAAAATGTGTCCATAGGTTCAGGAAACGATTTTACATTTCGTCATCTTTTCAAAAAATATAAAACAAATATTGTTGTTTATTGTTTATTGACTTTATCAGCATCGTTACAGGTACCCAAAGACGTTTGTCATAAGGGAACACTGAATTATTTTGCTGTTACAATGAAATGTCAAAGCATATTTACTCAAGTTAAAATACAAGATTAAAAGAAAAGGAAGAATAAAATACTTAATAAAGGTATACAAAGTCGATGTAAAGTCCATAATCATTTAAAAGTCTACACATATATGGAATAGGTGATCTCCTGAATTGTTCCGTTCGGCATCTGGGGGTTGTCAGTTTAGAAGAGTTTCTCATCTGGCATCAAGTCAGCTGCTCCCTGAGTAGTGGTAGCCAATCTCTAAAGCTAGACTTATATAGCTTCCTAGCAAAATCAAGGCACAACTGGACTCATCTCTCTGCTAGTGTACACAATCCAAGAAAGGAGAGGGCATCAGAATATCCTTCGTACCTTCATCCCAGTATGATTTTACAAACTCTTTTCTGCACTCTTTCCAACCTTTTAATTTGATCAGTGGTCAAGGAATTATGCCAAACTGGGACTGCATACTCTAACACTGGACGTACGTACCCAGTATAGATGGTAACCAGTTCTTGATCATGAACTCCAAATTTCTTTAGCCAGCAAAAAGCAAAAAGCTTTCTATTAGCTTAGGACAACATGTGGTCCACTTGACTGTCCCATTTTAAGTCACTCTGAATGGTTACTCCTAAGATCTTAACAGAGTCACAGATGTTTAGAATATTCTGAGTTATAGAAAGTGGTGGCCAAGTTGGCAAATGTTTCATACGGGAGACATGTAAGACATTACATTTTTTTGAGTTGAGTTTCATTTTATGGTCCTCAACCCAGATGCCAATGTCATTTAATGTATGCTGGAGAGTACAGGGCTGATGAACTGTCCACCTTTGGGCCATAGTCATGTCATCCACATATTTCCAGTGGTTAATTTGATCTTGAAGAGCATTGTTAATCAGTGCTAGGAAGATTATGGGTCCCAATATGGTTCCTTGGGCAACTCCAGATGAAGGATACTCCCAATCAGATAAATATCCATGGTAACGCACTCTTTGACGCCGATTAGACATAAAATAACTAATCCATAGGATTAGACTGGGTCTCGCTTCAAGATCCAGGAGGCACTTCACTGCTACTGTACGCCCTACAGCATAGAAAGCTTTGGCAAAATCAGCTGTAAATAATGTGCACACTGAAACTGGTTCTTCACAAGCCTTATACACAAAATCCATCAGGCTAACCAAAGTGTGTGTTGTGTAATGATGATTCTGTTGACTGCCAAACTGCATAGTGTCTAGGTTTGGTGTGATATCATTCACGATCCATTGCTCAATACATTTTTCACAAATTTTTGACAGTTGAGATGTTAATGAGATCGGTCTTAGTTCCTTAATATTCGGAGGAGAAGATTTTGGTATGGGAACAACAATGGCCTCTTTCCATTGTGTGGGAACGACACCTACAAGGGAGCTGTTAATAATGTCACAAATAGGATTGCTGATTTCGCATGCAAACTCCTTCAATATTCTTGGGGGAATCATGTCAGGGCCAGGGGATTTGTGACAATTAAGGGAAGATAATTTTCGGTACACTTCCCATTCTGGAATGGTGGGCAAGGGTGGAGATGGAAGATAAGAAGGTTGGTCGGCATACTTAAGAGGCGGGAGAGATTGAGACACCTTGACCAACTTTGTGTTAATCACATTAGGAGTTGTTACAAAATCTTGGGGGTTAATTCCCGGGACTTCAATTCGATCCACCTTTTTCACAGATCCGCACATTGATTTGATTTTCCTGTGCCAAGCCCTCGGGCTCCCTTTGATTGTACCTTCTACCTAGGGATGGGAATTGTTTGGGTTTTTTCGATACCGGTGCCAAATCGATACTTTTAAAACGGTTCCGGTGCCTAAACGGTGCCTAAAGCGATACTTTGAAAAAAGAGTCACAAAAAGATGGTAGATGAAAGTACAGCATAAAACACAATGAAAATTCTTCACTGTTTGGCATAATTTGTTTATTAATGATTTGCCTAAAGCACCATCATCTTTTAAGACCTGCATTCTTGATTTCTTCTTTATAAGATTTTTGATTTGTGAATTAAATAAAATCTTCTCAACACTCCACTTTGAGCTCAGAAAAATGTTCTATGATTGGTTGTTAATAATCTGTTCAATGATTGGTTAAAGCCTACGCGACTGCCGTTCACAAAAAGATAAAGGGCGAGTTCTAATCGAAAGTGATCCTCCCTATTGTCCATTGTCTGCTACTGTATGTATTTACTGTTTACTCCTAACTGTTATTGTGAAGCTTCCTTGAGCTATGGAAAGGCGCTATATAAATTAAACTTATTATTATTATTATTATTATTATTATTATTCCCTTCGAAGATCAGATCTCTTGAACTCTAGAGTAAGTTGCTCAATTGTGTCTCATAGTGTGGCTAATTAAACACACTTGGCAAATAGAGCAATAAAATACAGCGTCTTTTTCTTTTTATTTGGATCGACTGTTCATGTGACATCCTCTTCGTGAAGTGCCTTGACGCAAAACGGCATTTGGCATTCACCCCAAATATTTTCTCGGCTTGTGAAACCATTCACGTTTTGACGCTTTCTGCTTGTCTCCGATGAACTTGACACCCGTGACTGCCGCGGTCCATCTCAGGCCAATATCAGCCGAAGTACTAATAAAAACATTAGTGAGGTAATACGTTTTAGCAAATTCTCTGAAGAAATGTTACCATATTAGCAAAATAAGCTGCCGTCAGATCAATTGCGGCATTCACGCGCTCCTCTGAGGATCTCATTTTCCAAATTGTTCTTTTAAGTCAGAATATAAAAATAACCTGGACATAACGTTATGTTCTTAAAAAATTTGTTCGATTTGTATTATTAGGGATGTGCAGATGAGGATTTTTTTACATTTTAAACTTATTAAACACAGCGCATATTTTAAATGAAAATTTCAAAAGTCGGCTACATTTAATCTTTAACATTAGATTATTTAATATTTCCATTTATTAAATTAAATATATTTTTTAAATGTTTGTTCATTATTACTCTTTAAGAAAAACTCAACTCCAATAAAATAGTAGCTCCAATTACAAACTTGCTTATATTGCTTGTTTATTAATAAAACGAATTCAACGGATGGTATCTGCGTTTAAACACAAATACATGTAAGATTTAATTGACGTAATTTTTCATTACTATGAATGCTTATTTGTTCATTTTATTTTTTATTAAAACAGAACAACAATAAATTAGTCAAATGAACCGCTTATATTAAACAAAACATTTAACAAAAACGAATAGACGGAAAACATTTTACCCGCCCTATAACATAAATAAATCTAAAGATCCTTAGATTTTTCAAAACACATGATTGGTTTACATTTTTTTATACATATAAAACTACAATAAGGTAAAATATGAACAAACTCACCTAAGTTAAGCGAAGAAATCAAACTTGAATCCTATGTATTATCAAAGCTTTCCGACTTTCACATTCACGTGAATTTTGTAAGTGAGGAAATTATTTACATCATATGAGTGCAGTATAATTTAACTAGCGATTGTGCTGTGCTTGTGTGATTATGCTGTTTGCGCAACAGAGAGCAAAATACTTCAGTCAACTGTTCATGCATTAAAGAGGCACCGAAATGAGGCACCGAAATCTGTGTTCTGATTCGGTCCGGTAGGTACCGCCCATATAGGTTCCGGTGCCATAATGGCACCGCGTTTCGGTACCCAACCTTACTTCTACCCTTGATTTATAGTAGAGTTTTTTGCAGCACTTATTTCCTTTTGGACTTTGTTCCTGTAGAATTTTGATAAAGCACTTGATTTCCCAGTCTTGAAAGCTTTTTGTCTCAGGCAGATTAAATGCTTGATTTTTGGAGTAATCCATGGTTTATCCGAGGGATACATTTTTACTTTCCTCGTAGGAAAATGACAGTCAATTTCAGGCATGATGGTACTATAAAAAGCATTAGCCTTTTCATTGGTACTTGTAGCTTCATTTACCTGCTGCCATGATTGAGTTGTAATCCATCTACCAAACTCGTTCAAACTAGACCCATGCATAGGTTGTATTACCTGCTTAATGCACTGAGGTGGTCTTACATGTACCTTAGGACTCCACAAAACACAATTATGATCTGATGAGCTGACAGGGGGGAGAATTTCTGGTTTCTTGTACACTGATTTCATATTAGTGATAATCATATCAAGTATTGCATCACCTCTAGTGTTATTCTGGACAACCTGGCAAAATGTATTATCCAAACAGATGTCCTGGAATCTGAGATGATTAAAATCTCCAAGTATAATGAGGTCAATATCAGGGTACTTTGTACAAAGTAGATCAGATGATGTTATTAAATGGTCAATGAGTTGTTCTTGATATGGTGATTGAGGTGGTGAATACACTACGCACACAGCAATAGCGGATATGTGTCGTGCGAGCCTCGATGGTCTCACCTTTACCCACAGACATTTAAGGTGATCAGGAACACTAATACAGGTAAGATGGGACACTTTCTTTGATGTACAATGCAACTCCTCCACCTCGACGTGCGGTTCTACATTTAGAATATAAAGTGTATCCATCAATACCCAATAAATCCTTGCAGCTATGTGAACATCATTTTCCATCAAAATAGCTTGAAACTCATCAATCGTATTTACAAGAGATCTAGGGTTCGTCATTAAAAGAGTTGGAAGCATAGCATAATTAGTTGACTTTTTATGCTCTACTCTGTCTTGTATCAAACTGGATTTGAGTGCATCTCTTTTTCTCAATCCAACAAGTGTGATGTTTTGTAATCAAATCTTCTACCAACAATGGTCTTAATTTTGTGCAAAGTCTTCTTACCTCCTCTGCATCCTCTTTTCCTGACTGGTGTCTGTGCAAGTCCTTCGTTATATAAGAGCTTTCTTAGTTGAGGGCTTGGTGGAGGAGTTGATTGCTTGAGGCCTTTCAGGAAATCCATGGAATACTTAAATATGGGTTTCTTTTCTTCCATTTTTAAAAGGATGTTCCAAACTGTTCCAGTTAAATTCATAGGAAAACTAAGTTTCAGAAGCTCAAACGGATGGTTATCCTAAAAAAAGATTCTTATCCGATTGCAGGGAGCACATCTTGCTACCCAACCACATGAGGCAGCCATCTTGGGCCCCAGTCGTTGTTCTCAAAAAGTATAATATAGCAAATATAGCAAAATTGTTTCGTGGTGTTTAACACATACGTAAATGTTACAAAATGTGCTTATTAAATGAAAGTAAAAAACGAATTCAATGATTAAAAGGACGTGAACGGAACTACATTTTAAAGCCTCGATGTAGCCTACAATAAGGGACATGCATGCGACATTTAAGAGTGATGGGAATTATAAAAATTCATATAAATTATTCCCATGCATCGATTTTAATGTTAAACATCTGTAAATCCAAATTAATCCATATGGAATATATTCAGACAGTTTATGATACGATTTTTGAATTTTTTAAGTCGAAAAATCTGTTATTTTTACACCGCTGTGCAGGAGGCATGGCAAACTGAAACAAAACTTTTAAGACACAAATATTACGTTTACGAGTAAAAAATATATTTAAATGGGTAACACTTTACAATAAGGTTCATTAGTTAACTACATTAGTTAACATTAATGAACTGGACTTATACAGCATTTATTAATCTTTGTTAATGTTAATTTCAACAATTACTAATACTTTATTAAAATCTTGTTAACGTTAGTTAATGCACTGTGAATGTAAATTCAATCGTTTTAACATGGACAAACAATAAAACCTTTATTTCTAGTGATGCACCGAAATGAAAATTCTTGGCCAAAACCGAAAAAAGGAAACCAAGGCCGAAAAACCGAAACACCGAAATAAATTATTATGCCAATTATTAGTACAATTGCATTTATGGCTATCACTGTGTGCTAACTTTACTAGGGGTGTGTGACGGATAAAAAAAAAAACTCACAGTTCGGATCACATTACAGTTTTTGAGGCACAGATCAGATTATTTTTCGGATCAGCAAAAAGCAGGTGGGAAAAATCTAATAAACAATAAAGAAATTGCAAACATTTATAAAAGAGAACAAAGTTGTACATTAATAAGGTCTGAAATAAGCATTAGGTACAGAAATCAAATTAAATCATAACACAATAAATTAAATATATTATTATTTTTTAGAGCTATTTGTCTCTTTGTCATGGGTTGTTTGATCAACATTAATGACACAGACTTCAGTAGGTTAATCTGACTGTAATCTATACAGACATAAACAAATGTTTTTATTAGAAAAAGAATACTGTGGAGAGAATTTTGTTTATATGTGCCCTGTCAATAACAGAGAGATTTTATGTTTGCTTGTTTTTTTTTAAACGCGTCTCTATTCAAATTATTACTCTAGTGCAGCACTGATTTGGAGACATTTACAGTACATTAAAACATTAGGATAGGTGAAGAAAAGAAACCGATCCACCATTGCAAACACGGTTTAGAACAAACAAGAAGACAACAAAGAACAGGAATCAAACAATATGGTAACAAACATGCTCCACAGCTTTCTGTTTATGGATGAAATAAAATTAAAGAAGAAAAACGATAGTATGTGTGCAAATGCTGTCTATTTTCTTTCTATAATTGTTTGTAGTGGAGTGTCCTGTCTAAATATTTTCATGTGGATGCACTGTTGTAACGCGGACTGTACGCGCGGTCTCAAATTTTGGGCTGCACGCGGACCCTCATGACGAAAATGATGGCGCGCATACGCGGACGTCCCTAGTATACTTTCGGCTTTAAGGGCACTTAAACGCATGCATATACAGAGACTGATGGTGAATCCCAAACAGCGCAACAGTCGCTCCACATAAAAACGTTACGTTGTGTTTCATTGCATTATTCGCCAAATGTACGTTAATGGATTACAGTAAGAGACACATAGCGCGACTCTCTCTAAAGTTTACACATCAAGACATTCTTAATCTTTGCAGACGCGTGCAAACAGCTGGACTCTGAGTGAAACCTGCTTGAGCACGAAGGGGAGGGGTGGGAGACGACTGGTCACCGTGAGATGAATAAATTATGTAACAAATCGTCGCTGTCCGATGAAACTCACGTATGTTCATTTTGCCGATTTTGAGATTTTTCGACAGATTGAATGTCCAGGTTAATTTCCATATACAGTATGCGTCACATACCTAAATAGCCAATGAAAACTTGTGAAATCATGTCATCTGATTTTCACGTACCCGTTTGGTGTCAAAGCTGTCAATCACGCCGCATATCTTCCGCCTGTGAAGCATCTCGCTGGTCTCGTAAAGTTTCATCGAACCTCAGCACTGGATATAGCCGAATAAACATGACAATGACTTTCCTTCAAGGTAAACGTTTCCCCCGGACGCCAGACTAACATCTAGGAGTTACTTAATTACGGTAGGACTGTGCAAACAAAGTATCTGTCTAGCATTGGTGTTATTTACGCTGGGGATGTCCCCACCACTTTTTGAAAGCATTTGGTTAAAATGTTCTGAAAAATCAAGCAATGCTTAAGACTGGTTTTGTTGTCTAGTGTCACATATGTTGTGTTGTATGCTTATGGTGTGTTTTCTTGTACATATGTAATGAAATTCATTGTAATCATTAATTAAACGCGCTGCTGTTTTCTACGGTATGGTGCTTCGGCATTGTTCGGTTGAGCTTGTGTTGCAGGGACTGTTACATGTGTGATGTGTGCATTCGACATTGTGTAGGGTTTATAAATTTATGCTGAGTATTTTCTTGTTGTTGACTGGGCTACGCTATGCCCATTTTTGATGCGCGTTATTCAATATTTTTCCCGTCCTGCAGTAATGTTTTTATAAGATCTTTTGTCCCCACCACTTTTCAACACAAACTGACGCCCCTGCTGTCTAGCATTACCATGACAGTGTATTAATTCATTGTCCCTTAATGGTTTGCAAGAGACATTTAATACACTTATAATTAATATTAAATAAAGTAAGTGTATTTAACTAAGACGTAGGCTATTTAATAAACTGAGCGTATTCATCTCACATACGTGAGTTTCATCAGGCAGCGACGAAATGTATTGATCGTGGTTTGTTCATGTTAGTTAATACATTAACTTATGTTATTAACTAATCAACCTTATTGTAAAGTAAAATAAAACACGTGAATTGAAAGATCCACTTATAATCGCCTTAACTCGAGTGATGTCAATAAAGTTTCCATGTTAGAATTTAGAAATATTAAAAACTTAAGCAATCAACAACAAAGATGTTTTTTAGACCACTGCCATTGTAGCAGTCAGAGAATTTGGCCTTTGATAATTTAATATTTATATGCTAATGAATTAAATTAGGAGCATTTACAAGGCGGAGTTCTAAGAGCATTCGGCTGTGCACAATTTTAGAATCATTTGTGATTTATAAACTGCACATCTGGAAAAGTGCGTACGCTCCTTTTCTCTGAATTACACGTACGATCATTTCAGAAACGGTCTTATATGAAATGTAGGATAGTTCCTACGTTGCACTTTTATAAATGAGGCCCAAGGAGGAGAGAGGCGAGATCTAATATCTTGTACCTTTTGTACAAAGAAACCTAAAAACTGTATGCAGGTCTCGAGATTGCCAAAAGGGCTGAGCAAGTGTGAGAATTAAGAACTGGGTTTACAGTTTTAAAGAACACCTTTGACCTGTTTGCATTTAAGGCAATCAAATTTGAGAAGTATTGAGATTTTGCATCACTGACAGACTTTTGATAGGTGGCAAGGCAACCTTGTAAAATTTGATAAGAAACCTGAAGCCCATCCTTTCTCCACTTGTGTTCAGCCCTTCTGCACTCCTGTCTAAGTGCACGGGTAGAAGCATTTAGCCAGGGTTGAGAATTAAATCTTGCTTGCTGCTTTCTATGCTTTAGATGGACAACAACATTCAATGCAGTAGAACAAGCAGAGTTAAAATTAAAAACCAGCAGATCATTGTTCATATCATGTGACAAGGAAACCTCACAACTGGTGAAGATTGTAAAAAATTCTATCCCAGAGGTGTCATGGAAAACACAAGAGCTGTGTGCAGACTGAGAGCGAATGGACTGTACATACTGGACTGCAGGTTTAAATAGAACAGTGATCAGAAATACCAGCATCTAATACTTCACATGAATGTAAAGAAAAACTGAGTCAAAATGAGTGTGTGGCCTTGGTTATGAGTCAGAGAAGCCAGACAGATTTAAAACCACGTTAGCCGACACACCAAGCAACTAAGCCACAACACAGTGAAAAAACACGGAAGATACAGCCCTTTCTAAGTCTATCTCAACCAGACCAGCAACTGACAACCAGAAATCCAAGAGAAAGTGGGTACTTACTCACGGAAGACGGTAAAGCAGCCTGTTACTTCAGTGGGGAAAGCTCGCACAAGGCAGGTAACAGCTAGGCTAAGGGCATCCAGAGGCAGTTCGTACAATGCCGTATTGAATCGAATCAGAATTAAAAATCCAGTAGGATGAGCTCAAGGCAGTTAAAATCCAGATGCGAAAAAGTCTGACTAAGTCACTATAAACAGAAGAACAGCGGGACAGCAGCGGCAGTCAAAACACGCCAACGTACGCTCAACCGAAGTATCTACTAGTTCCACTGAGGATAAACTTCTAATTCCACCAAGTTAGGATACTCCCATAATGATACCAATTCGGATGTATCTTGCTGAAGGGATATTCACGTGTTACATGCAGCCATTTGTTGCCATGGCAAGTAATCCCATTGAAGATTTTAGCAGGGGCCACTTTTCCGACCTACAGAGTAACTAGGCTTGTTCGACTTCATGCGGCGCCGCAAGAATTGACTGCCAAATGACGTCAAAGTATCGCGAGAGTGAGACGAAATATGATTTCTTGAATCATTCTCGCGGTACCTTTACGTCATCTGGCTGTCGGTTCTTGCGGCGCCGCATGAAGTCGAACAAGCCTACTGGAATTTCACACCTTTGCACAATTTTGTTCCCATTGTTGTTTAATCTCAACATTGATTGGTAGCTTTTAAAAGCCACTCCCACAACCCTGACAACTTTTGGGACACTACATGATTTGATTGGTTTCACTTTGTATTTAGCCCAACCCAAGCCCTCATAGCTTAGTAACTTGATTGTTTATTTGCCTGCTATGCTGATTGACTCCATCCAAGCCCCCCCCCCCATACTAACCCCAAACCCTCCAAAAAAATAAAAACTTGAATTGAGTCTGAAATGTTTATTTAATAAAAATAACTGAACAAATCACAATCACAAAAAAATAAATATATAAATATAGATATACAGAGAAAACAATATAAGACCCACATGAATTAGGGAATTAAGGAAATATGAGCAAATCAAATTATTAAAAAAGCAACTATGCAAACTACATTGCAAATCAGTACATGTAATGTAGTAAATTATCTAAATAAAATGAACAACAACTAAACTGATCTTGTTTTAAAAAATCAGTCCTAGATTCAAATGTAGAGCTCTGTCCTGGAATCATTCAAACATTTCTAAAGCATATACTTGTCAGCAAAGGTCCCATTGTTGCACCCTCATCTGGACAGACATAGCCCTGTGGAAATATAAAAAGTATACTCCTGGCCCACACGTGTGTCACACGAGACTGTGGCCGGTGCTACAAAAGTGTCATATTTCTCAGAATTCCTCACTTGGCCATTCTACTGGCTTGGTGCCAAAAACTTATATTTCAGTAGCATGGACGTTTTCAGTTCTGAAACTTGCAGGATGTTCATTTAAGTATGATGAACTCTATATAACGTAAAAATTTAATATTTGATTCACCGCTCCTTTAAGCAACCACGTCACAGAATAATGAATTAACAGTGTCCCAATGTGAAGTAAGCTAGGGTCCTTACACGCGCCCAAACCTACATACACAATATAATTAATCACCACCTCGGGAGCTAGGGAACAGATTGAGACACAGCCTAAGTTAGTGGTCACCAACCCTGTTCCTGGAAATTTTCTTTCCTGAAGAGTTCACCCCCAACCCCAAACAAACATGTTGTGTTCATGTTGTGACTGCACACTCCACCTGCAGGAACTTAACTTTATTGCTCTCTCACACAGTAACAACAACTAGATCCCCCAGCTCAGGGGAGGGGCTACCTCTGTAGCGATCTCATTAACTAGACATCACCACATCTCCCCTTCTCCAATACAATGAACGTGATGAATTCAGAAAAGTTGCTGTTCGAGGACAATAAAATAATTTTACTTATGCCCTTACGATTAACAAGTGCAACATAAAATGTCTCTCTGATATAAATGTACATTATTGCTGTAATTAAATAACAACACTTTTGTTTGTTTTGTTGACATTGATAATGTATACTTTTTTCCATATTAAAGCAATATGTGTTTGCTCATATTTTTCACATTGAACTTTGTATATTAAATGATGTCAGGGAATCAGGATTATTCTGCCTCTATTGTCACTGGCCCTGAACTAAAGGTTCATTCGTCTTGGTGGAACAGATAAACGCTCTGACCTGTGTTTATGTTCCTATTTGGTTAGGCAGTCTGTGGACTTGGAGCTGTTATATGTCTTTTGTTATATGTATGGTTAGTGTGAGCATGTAAACTAGATTCAAATTGTTTCAGTTTATTGGCATCTGGAAGATTTGGTGTGAGAAGGATGGTAGCACTGGTAGGCCTGTTCTCAATCGTCTGCCCATTGATAATTCAGCTGCACTGTAGCCATTTGCAAGTCGTGTTGGTGGTATGCAAGCAAGGCTTTAAAGAGATCTTGTTTTTCCCAGGAGCTTTTTGACAGTTGTACTGTCCTTTCGGCTTCACTGTTCCCCTGGGTGTATCGTAGGCTGCTCGTAACATGCTTAAAGTCATAGTCCTTCTCAAACTCCCGAAAGTCTGCACTACTATACTGTGGCCCATTCTCCCAAATTAGTATCTCAGGCATCCCATTTTGGGAAACCACAGCTTTCTAATGTTCTATTATAGCTGTTGATGAGGTTGATGACAATCTAGCCCCATCTACATCCCTGGAATAATAGTCGACAGTTAAAAGGTACTTTTATCTTCTACCTCTTGTGAAGCAGGAATGGTCAATCTTGTACCGCTTTTGAGGCAGGAATGATCAATCTTGTACCTCTTGTGAGACAGGAATGATCAATCTTGTACCTCTTCTGAGGCAGGAATGATCAATCTTGTACCTCTTGTGAGGCAGGAATGATCAATCTTGTACCTCTGGTGAGGCAGAAATGATCAATCTTGTACCTCTTCTGAGGCAGGAATGATCAAACTTGTACCTCTTGTGAGGCAGGAATGATCAATCTTGTACCTCTTGTAAGGCAGGAATGATCAATCTTGTACCTCTTCTGAGGCAGGAATGATCAATCTTGTACCTCTTATGAGGCAGGAATGATCAATCTTGTACCTCTTGTGAGGCAGGAATGATCAATCTTGTACCTCTTCTGAGGCAGGAATGATCAATCTTGTACCTCTTGTGAGGCAGGAATGATCAATCTTGTACCTCTTGTAAGGCAGGAATGATCAACCTTGTACCTCTTCTGAGGCAGGAATGATCAATCTTGTACCTCTTATGAGGCAGGAATGATCAATCTTGTACCTCTTGTGAGGCAGGAATGATCAATCTTGTACCTCTTATGAGGCAGGGATCATCAATCTTGTACCTCTTGTGAGGCGGGAATGATCAATCTTGTACCTCTTGTGAGGCAGGAATGATCAATCTTGTACCTCTTATGAGGCGGGAATGATCAATCTTGTACCTCTTCTGAGGTTGGAATGATCAATCTTGTAACTCTTCTGAGACAGGAATGATCAATCTTGTACCTCTTGTGAGGCAGGAATAATGAATCTTGTACCTCTTCTGAGGCAGGAATGATCAATCTTGTACCTCTTCTGAGGTGGGAATTATCAATCTTGTACCTCTTGTGAGGCAGGAATGATCAATCTTGTACCTCTTGTGAGGCGGGAACAGTTCAGTGTTGGGTGTAACTAGTTACTAAGTAATTAGTTACTGTAGTTTAATTGAAAAAGTAAAGTAAGGGATTACTCTTATTTTTCTTCTAATCTAATTACAGTTACTTCTAATGTAACTTAATACTATAATACAATAGTGGATTTAACATGGTTTATAGTTTACAATTCTCACTATAAACTGGTTGATTATTAGCATTAATATTAATGAGATGTTGGCTGTTTATTAATACTTAATAGCACATATTAATGTCTGATTCTGCAAAACCTTATTCTACATCCTTAACCCTCCCCATTTCTACCAATACTTAAAATTAACAACTTCTTTAGTATTAATAAGCAGTAGTTGGAGTATAATGAGGCAAAAGTAGTTAAAAGTTAGTTAATAGAGAGAATTGGACCCTAAAGTGGGACCAGAATAATTGATGTACTTTTATATATAATTTTTTCGAGCCATTTCAAGCCTATTCTTGTATCATGTACTAATAGGATTTAGAAAGTAATTAGTAAGTAATTAAATACTTTTTGGAGAGAGTAATTTGTAAAGTAATCTAATTACATGATTGAAGATGATTCTTGTATCATGTACTAATATGATTTAGAAAGTAATTAGTAAGTAATTAAATACTTTTTGGAGAGAGTAATTTGTAAAGTAATCTAATTACATGATTGAAGATGTAATTAGTAACTAGTAATTAATTACTTTTTTTGAGTGACTTACCCAACACTGGGCGGGAATGATCAATCTTGTACCTCTTGTGAGGCCGGGATGATCAATCTTGTACCTCTTGTGAGGCAGGGATGATCAATCTTGTACCTCTTGTGAGGCGGGAATGATCAATCTTGTACCTCTTCTGAGGCGGGAATGACCAATCTTGTACCTCTTCTGAGACAGGAATGATCAATCTTGTACCTCTTGTGAGGCAGGAATTATCAATCTTGTACCTCTTGTGAGGCAGTAATGATCAATTTTGTACCTCTTCTGAGGCGGGAATGATCAATCTTGTACCTCTTCTGAGGTGGGAATTATCAATCTTGTACCTCTTGTGAGGCATGGATGATCAATCTTGTACCTCTTGTGAGGCAGGGATGATCAATCTTGTACCTCTTGTGAGGCGGGAATGATCAATCTTGTACCTCTTCTGAGGCGGGAATGATCAATCTTGTACCTCTTCTGAGACAGGAATGATCAATCTTGTACCTCTTGTGAGGCGGGAGTGATCAATCTTGTACCTCTTCTGAGGCGGGAATGATCAATCTTGTACCTCTTGTGAGGCAGGAATGATCAATCTTGTACCTCTTGTGAGGCGGGAATGATCAATCTTGTACCTCTTCTGAGGCGGGAATGATCAATCTTGTACCTCTTGTGAGGCAGGAATGATCAATCTTGTACCTCTTCTGAGGCAGGAATGATCAATCTTGTACCTCTTCTGAGGCAGGAATGATCAATCTTGTACCTCTTCTGAGGCAGGAATGATCAAACTTGTACCTCTTGTAAGGCAGGAATGATAAATCTTGTACCTCTTGTAAGGCAGGAATGATCAATCTTGTACCTCTTCTGAGGCAGGAATGATCAATCTTGTACCTCTTGTAACGGCAGGAATTATCAAACTTGTACCTGTTGTAAGGCAGGAATGATCAAACTTGTACCTCTTGTAAGGCAGGAATGATAAATCTTGTACCTCTTGTAAGGCAGGAATGATCAATCTTGTACCTCTTCTGAGACAGGAATGATCAATGTTGTACCTCTTGTAACGGCAGGAATGATCAAACTTGTACCTCTTGTAAGGCAGGAATGATAAATCTTGTACCTCTTGTAAGGCAGGAATGATCAATCTTGTACCTCTTCTGAGGCAGGAATGATCAATCTTGTACCTCTTGTAACGGCAGGAATGATCAAACTTGTACCTGTTGTAAGGCAGGAATGATCAAACTTGTACCTCTTGTAAGGCAGGAATGATCAATCTTGTACCTCTTCTGAGACAGGAATGATCAATGTTGTACCTCTTGTAACGGCAGGAATGATCAAACTTGTACCTCTTGTAAGGCAGGAATGATAAATCTTGTACCTCTTGTAAGGCAGGAATGATCAATCTTGTACCTCTTCTGAGGCAGGAATGATCAATCTTGTACCTCTTGTAACGGCAGGAATGATCAAACTTGTACCTGTTGTAAGGCAGGAATGATCAAACTTGTACCTCTTGTAAGGCAGGAATGATCAATCTTGTACCTCTTCTGAGGCAGGAATGATCAATGTTGTACCTCTTGTAACGGCAGGAATGATCAAACTTGTACCTCTTGTAAGGCAGGAATGATCAATCTTGTACCTCTAGAAAACAATACAAAACACGCTTTAAAAGATAAATTTAAAGTTACATTTAAAGTTTAAAGTTACATAGTCAGATTATCTTGATATTTGAAGTTTGCTATTTTTAGACTTATCTATTCTACCATATGGTCAATGAAAAACCGGACAATGAGAAAAAGTTTATGGGACGGTTTTCCGGACAGAGATTAGACTAGTCCTAGAGTAAAATAAATGTAAGAGCTGTCCAAACTACTAACAACTTGCACTGACATATCTTAAAATACATCAGGTCCCTTTGTTTTCCCTCAAAATGCACACAAGTAATGTTTTTAGTGAGGCATGTTTGTTAAAACAAGTTATATTTCATAATTACACTAAGGCCTAGTCTTGCCTTAAGATAACCCCTGTCTGGAAAACCAACCCAATGTGCCTAAAAAATGATCTGACCATAAAGTCTAAAGAAGAGACTTGACTTCATTTACTATATGTTTATTTAATATTTAAAGGAAATAGTTTTCTGGTGTTTTGTGTGATCACAATCAAACATTCCATCACATGGGGGGCAGTTTCCCGGACAGGGATTAGTTTAAGCCAGGCTTAAACCTGATTTTAATTGGGAAATATAACTAGTTTTAACAAACATACCTTACTAAAAACATTACTTATGTGCATTTTGAGGCAAAACAAAGGACACTGGTGTATTTTAAGGTACATCAGTGCAAGTTGTTTTGAGTTTGGACAGCTCTTACATTTATTTGAGTCTAGGACTAGTCTAATCCCTGTCCGGGAAACCACCCCATTATGTTTTTGTTTTAGTTCACACTGATGATTGATTGCTACATATACTGTAGTTTATAAGGTAACTTTTAAGTTTGCTATATTGAACCTGTTTAGTTGTTGTTCTAGTTTTAAAAGCTAAAGCAACACAACAAATAGAAAGAGCATTCATGTAAAACATGGCTCATCTATTGTGATTGAAACAACAATGAAATAAATGATTCAAAAGTTGTTTTAATTGAATTATAAAGGATCTCACTTGATCAAGTTATGCAATGCAGGAGGATGTTTTGTTGTTGTTAAAACTGATAATGATTTCTCATCGTCATCACCGCCAAAAAAAAACCCTGAAACACTGGTCTGCACTTGTGTGTATATGTGGGGATGTTATACACACTGCAGCTTGTTAACTGAACATTAACCATCGGTGGTAAACAAAGTCATAGTAGGGCAAATCATCCTCCTGTTGAAGCTCGGGGAGGCCACCGCTAGCAAAACCAGCAATGCAAGCTTGAGAGAACCGCCCCTCTCCCGAGAATCACGACTTGCTTTACGGCAACAATGTCACACACGTTAGGCTTGTTCGACTTCATGCGACGCTGCAAGAACCGACTGCCGGATGACGTCAAAGTACCGTGAGAATGATCCGAGACGGCACTTTGACGTCATCCAGCTGTCGGTTCTTGAAGTCGCATGACGTCGATAAAGTCTATAACAACCACTGCATGCACGAATTTGAGACGTGAAGCTAAACGATTTAAAAGTTAAAGGAATAGTCTACTCATTTTCAATATTAAACTATGTTATTACCTTAACTAAGAATTGTTGATACATCCCTCTGTCATCTGTGTGCATGCACGTAAGCGCTGGAGCGCGCTGCGACACTTCGATATAGCATTTAGCTTAGCCCCATTCATTTAATGGTATCAAACAGAGATAAAGTTAGAAGTGACCAAACACATCAACGTTTTTCCTATTTAAGACGAGTAGTTATACGAGCAAGTTTGGTGGTACAAAATGAAACGTAGCGCTTTTCTAAGCGAATTTAAAAGAGGAACTATATTGTATGGTGTAATAGCACTTATGGGAGTAACGCTTTTCTAAGCGAATTTAAAAGAGGAACTATATTGTATGGTGTAATAGCACTTATGGGAGTAACGCTTTTCTAAGCGAATTTAAAAGAGGAACTATATTTTATGGCGTAATAGCACTTATGGGAGTACTTCGACTCGATGCAGTAACACCCTCCCACTCCCATTATGAGAGGGAGAAGGGGAGCGGACTTTTCAGGCGAGTCGAAGTACTCCCAAAAGTGCTATTACACCATAAAATATAGTTCCTCTTTTAAATCCGCTTAGAAAAGCGCTACGTTTTATTTTGTACCACCGTATAACTACTTGCTCGTATAACTACTCGTCTTAAATAGGAAAAACGTTGATGTGTTTGGTCACTTCTAACTTTATCTCTGTTTGATACCATTAAATGAATGGGGCTAAGCTAAATGCTATATCGAAGTGTCGCAGGGCGCTCCACATGACAGATGACAGAGGGATGTATCAACAATTCTTAGTTAAGGTAATAACATAGTTTAATATTGAAAATGAGTAGACTATTCCTTTAAGAAAGCGCGTTCGGAAGAGAGTAGGAAAAGAGAATCTGACCGCTTTAGGAACCGGACAAGAGTCCCACTCGGTCAGGCTTTTACTCGTTGGCGTGAGCTAAAAGACAGCACTGGATGCAACAGGGATGCTGATCTGGTGATCTTGTTGATGGACTAGACAGTAAATCTCTTATTTGTAAACTTGTTTGCGTTCTATGTTGTATGTTGTTGCACTTGCTTGTAGTATGTCATGTGATTATCATGACAACAGTTGTCAATATCTCACATAATTATCAGGACATAAATGAAGCCTAGAGGTTTATTACAAGAATGGAGTCCATTGACAAGAGCAAGAAATATCTGAGTGATGACCCCAAACATCCAGACAAATGAAATCAGATCAGAATGTACTGTGATTGTTATTCCACAATATTACATAACACAACATTTACCTTTAAATTATTACAAAGGAGGAAGAAAGACATAGCTTAACAAAAACTATCTGTCAAGAGCTAATCAAAGGGTGATTCACTTACCTTAATAATGTATGTAGGGTAATATTTTGTTAGTCATAACCAATTAATTACTATTCAAAGAAACATGCCCTAAACATGAAAGATCATCTGTGTAATTGTGTCTGAGCAGTGATTCAGTTGGTAGAGATTTATAGTAACCATTGACAACCTTGAAAATAAGGAAGTTTACACACAGCTTTAAACAATGGCTGCAATTTGTCATATTAAAAGTGATATTAACATCTAAAACTTTCTGGGAGGGGGGCCTCGAGGACCAGGATTGGGAAGCACTGTTTTAGATAAAACTGATTCAGTGTTCATAACATGGAGGAGACGTAATATGATAATAAGTGATAACATAATAAGGAAATATTTGAACCAAGATTGTCAGGAATTGTAAGCCATAAACAACACCACCATATTTAGTGTATGAATCCTTTATCTGTCTTTAATGTTCCTTATCTCTTCTTTATTTGCCTTTATATATCCATTACCTTTTTCCATGTGGCTTTTCTTTCATTTGTTTTCTATTGTTTTCTAATCTTATTATACAACAGACGATACAATCAAACTTTCTATCATACTATCGTTTCTGTTTCAGCTCAAACTGATAGATTATTCATATAGTCATATCTGGTTAGTTAAGGTTTGCTATATTGCGTATATATCCAGTATTTACGTAAAACATTGTTTTTATACTATTACTATTATTATTTTTAACATACGATTATTTGTGTCACATTAAAATGCGTGAAAATGTTTTTTTTTTTTTTAAGAAATCCTACCTCGCTACTGTTGTATGACAATGGTATACAATTTTTTTTTAGGAAAACCAATTTGGCTATATTTCACACATAATTTTACATGCTGCAGTGAATGCTGGGAACTTTCAAACCCTTGTTTAATGTAAAATTGTTTGGACAATCAACAAAAATAATCTTTGTTAGCAGCATGTTGTGTATTTGGTATACACACACAAATGTACTCTTCATATTAAAACATCTTTGTTACTTTATTACCTTTGTTGAAAGAACATTTGTATTTATTTATTTTTTTGCAGGTAGAAAGTGGAATTGAGGCTTTTCGTAACGTTTTGCTTTCGCCAGTAAAATATTTTAGGGAAAAAACTACAAAATATATTTAATTAGACTAAATCATACTTTTATTTGTGTTACATTAAAAATACTTTAAACAAATTTTTTTAGAAAGATTTTTACCTTGCTACCCTTGTATGACAGAATAAACAGTAAATTATGATAATTTATTCAAAAGTTGTTTCAACTGAATTATAAATGATGTCACTTGATGAAGTTATGCAATGCAGGAGGATGTTTTGTTTTTGGTGTTGTCCACTGACAAGAGCAAGAAATATCTGAGTGATGACACGCAACATCCAGACAAATGAAATTCGATCAGAATGTACTGTGGTTGTTATTCCACAATATTAACATAACACAACATTTACCTTTAAATTATTACAAAGGAAGAAGGAAGACATACATAACTTAATGAAAACTGTCAAGAGCTAATCAAAGGGTGATTCACTTACCTTGTTAAAGGTATGCTGGTTAATATTCAGGGGTGCAAACGACCCTGCCGTGCATGCTGAAGTGGGCGGGCGAGCTTAAGTTGAGCTGGTGTTATCTGCGGGACTACCACGGCCTGGGTAGGTCATCGCTTGGGGCAGCAATATCCAAGTCTCCTTCGGGGCGGATCTCGGCCAGGTGTAGAGTGCGGACCCTATTCAAATCACTGAAGTGTGTGTCATGTAGTGGGTGAGACTGTCTTTGACGTGTGTGCACCTGAAGCCTTGCAGTGTTGTGCCGTGTCTCTTGTCGTCTGTACTTGCCCCAAGGTCCAGGAGGCCTCTGTGGAGACGAGTGTGAGCTACTGCAACGGTGGCCCCCAACTTCTATCACGCTATAACCCCGGCCCAACGGAAGTGGATTGTGTTCATCGAGTGAGGTACTGTGGAAAGCATTGTGGAAAATATAATATCGTCAGAGGGGACTCTGAGAGTGTTGTACGAAAACCTGACTGCTGTGTGTGTGTCCTGTGTGTGGCGGTGTGAGTTGAGCCGTCCACCCCCACCGTCTAGATCTTCGCCTGTCCATAGGAGGAAGGGAAGAGGACGTTTCAGTTCACAAGGATGAACGTGGGATAGCTGCTCCACCCGAACCCGGCCATTGAGGAACCATCAGCCATACTGGGCCCCTTAAGCCACCATCGGACGCCGGAAATACACTCCCCCCTCCTTCACCCGTGTAACGGAGCATAGAGGTGACATATGATTCTTTTCCACAGTTGATATTGATACATACCTGCACGTCGAGCTAAAGTTGCATTTACCTTGTGAAACCCGTAAACCCAGAGTAAAGAGCCTGTGATTGTCAGAGATACTTACCCGCATGTCTAGCTAAAGCTACACTCACCTTGAGAAACTCGTAAGCCCAGAGTAAAGAGCCTGTGATTGTCAGAGATACTTACCTGTACGTCTGGCTAAAGCTACAATCACCTTGAGAAACTCGTAAGCCCAGAGTAAAGAGCCGGTGGTTGTCAGAGATACTTACCTGTACGTCTAGCTAAAGCTACACTCACCTTGAGAAGCTCGTAAGCCCAGAGTAAAGAGCCTGTGATTGTCAGAGATCCCTACCTGCACGTCTAGCTAAAGCTACACTCACCTTGAGGAACTCGTAAGCCCAGAGCAAAGAGCCTGTGATTGCTTGGAGACACTTACATACATGTTTAGCTAACGTACACTCACCTTGTGCACCTCGTAAGCCCGGAGTAAAAGAGCCTGCATTTGCTATTGATACCTACCTGTATGTTGAATTAAAGCTATACTTACCTGTACCTTGAGCCCAAGCTGTACTTACCTCGTGAGCCCTGGGAGGCCGAGTGAAGAGTTGGTAGGATCCCCCACGACCTACCTGAAGAAACAAACCCAGGTTAACCTACCTCTGCTGTTCACTTACCTCCTTAGAAGCCCTGTGCAGCGTGCTGCCCACGCCTGGGAGTCTGTTGGAGTGGAGAGGACGTTGGATGCCTCACTGGGCTGGATCCGAGGGAATGCGCCTCTGCTAGGTCCAGGTAGTTGCTTTCTGTCTTCCCCCATACTCATCGTGTGTTTCTGATTCTGGCTTCAGGAGAAGGGCGCCACGGGAACAACTACACCGCAGGAGGTGTGTACAGTGACGAAGGAGCTCAGTCCTGTCCTTTCCCTGCAAGAACTTACCTTTGTTGGCTGGCTTCCCTTCCCCCCACTCTCTGGACCCCCGTCTTCTCCTGGAGGAGAGAGAGAGAGAGAGATTATTTTAGACTTCCCTTCCCCTTTTCCCAAAGATTTTAAATAATTTAATAAAGCTGTTTCAAATTTTACTTATCTCTCTCGTGTGTTTGTTCATTGGGGTGCTTTTGGGACCTCCTCAAGGTCGAACCTAGGAAGGGGCGTGACGCACAAAGTCTGTGGTCTGCTCCGACCAGTGACATATGTATAATATCCAAATCTGCAGTCGATTAGTAAAGAGAGCGCCTTTTTGAACATTTGCTTAGAAAGATTCGGACGAGAACCAGACGCACCAGCGGACCTCAGTGTTAACTCGCCCCGCTGACCAGCGCCTGATCTGGGCTACATCTCTGACAGGGATTCCCTGGCTCTGATGTAGGCCTATCTGTGTTTGATGGTCAAAAATATTTATAGCAGTATTTGGTCTCATGAAACTATGTGTATTTTATCTTAGTGTATTTTGTGTTGTTATTGTTTTGGCGCAAAGTAAAAGTTAATAAAACTATATTTATATACTATTGATTTTCATTTAATCTGAACCCGGTACAAGTGCTCATTTTATTACTGGACTTTGTTCTTGTCAGTACTACATAAAACAGAATAATTAAGTGTTTCATATTGTAACCAGTTTCAAAGAGATGTTTCTGCTTAAAAATGTCTGTGGTGATGTCTCACAATGTGTTTTAATAGTCACGTCACGCGAAAATAAATGATCAAGTGTCCTAATGTAAGAGACAGTGCTTACCTGTACATCCAAATAGTGTTTTAATTAGAGAAGATACGCGTAAACAGATCGCCTCAGAGAAAATTATTGTTTTCATTGCTTTATTCCAAGTGTCTGCGTTGAAGTTTAAATCCAAGAATGCTGATCTTTGTCGGGCTTATGGATAATCATTTCCAATGGGATTCACAGACTGATTCACGAGTCCGATTTTTATTCTTATTCCTCTTGTTTCTCTTTTGGAAGTAAATAGCTTTAAATATACTGTACATGACTTGAGTACAGATGTCAGAATAAACTCCCAAATTATTTACATAATTGAAAATGTACAATTATCATCGCATTCTTTGTGGGGAAAATGCTGTGCATATTTCTTTTTTAACCCTTATGTGTTGTTGGGGCCATTTTTTTTAGTCTTCATTTGGCCACAACTTTCTCTGTGTTTCAGCAAATGGAATGCTTTTTGGTGACAAATCTTATATTTGCACATATTTTAAGAAAATGCATTGAATTTTTTCAAAAACTCAACAATATGCAAAGCCATGACAAATTTTACCTCTTTGCAAAATGAAAAACCACCATCAAGAATGCATGATAATAAGGTGTCATGGCTCTGCAATCAAAAAACATTGTTTCTAAAGGAAGTCAATGGGGCAAAAATGGCCACGAACCATAAATAAAGAAACTAAAAATGCATCAAAGCCAATGTTTTACTAATCTTTGATATGTCCAAGTCAGTCAGTCATTTTGTGTTTTTCCCCCCAAATCAGTGACATCCCTTATGAACTTGGCATTTAAAGAGTTAAAATCATTGAATTTTTATAAACATTTGGTAGTAGATCAGTACTGGGGGTGATTAACAATGAAAAAGGGATAATATATCTAAAAAATTATATGAATATTAGTACTGCAAATATATACACTTTTAAATTTATTTCATAATAATACCATATGGTTTTTTTTTTGCTTTGATACAATGAAAATGTGCTAGTTTCTGAATATCCCTTGAGGAAATCCCATGAGAAATATTAAGTGAGTACAGCATGCCATCTAATGGCCAGAGCTGTACACTGACACTTCAACATAAACCAAACCAATCACGACAACAACCTGCTGAACACCTCGTGTGATCCAAAGAGAGATTTTAAAGCTCATCAAATCAAAACTAAACTCTTGGTGGCGTGCAGTCTCGGTTAATTTAGGGTCTTTGTAGGTCTGCGTGACAATTTTGGTAGAGCTAGTTTTTAGTAAGCACATCTGGTCAAAAACATATCTATTTATTAGATTCTTGAAAACATGCTGAATGAAATGAATGAGATGACCCAATAAAGTACAAGAAAGCCAAGAAATAAACTAACTCTACTGGAAAATCCAGCTAAGACCAGCATAAGCTGGTAGCTGGTTTTAGCTGGTTTGGCAGTAGCTGGTTTAAGATGGTCCTCCCAGCCTGGCAAAGCTGGTCAAGATGGTGGGTCAGCTGGTCTTCAAGCCTGACCAGCTAAGTCAAGCTGGATTTTTTCAGTAAAGAATATAAGTTTAATGAAACTGAACTGCATCATTAAATATGTTATAGCAGTGGTTCACAAAACATTTTATGAGTTTCTATTTTAGATGAGGGAAACATGCAAGTGTTATGGACATGACAAATAAAAACGTTTTTGGGAGACAAAAACTTTGTAGGAATTCTGTGAATTAAAATGCACAAACAAGAAGCAATAATACCCAACAAATGGAAAATGGATGGCTCTTTAAAGAGTAAATAATATTTATTTTAATTTTGTATGGGCATTTATGAGAAAAAATAACATTATTGACCTGATATTTCTGAAATTTGCACTTACTTAACAAAAAGAAATGCTTTAAAAACTAGATGTCAATATTTGGTGGTTTAAATACCTATGCAAAGTCTCTATATATTAGTATGGTTTAAAACTTTGGGTAAACGTGTTTTGTTGTTTTTGTTGTTGTTAAAACTGATAAGAATGGCGTCCATTGACACGAGCAAAAAATATCTGATTGATGAAACCCAACATCCAGACAACTGAAATCAGATAAGAATGTATTGTTGTTATTCCATATATATATATATATATATATATATATATATATATATATATATATATATATATATATATATATATATATATATAACACAACATTTACCTTTAAATTATTACAAAGGAAGAAGAAAGACATAGCTTAACGAAAACTGTCTTTCAATAGCTAATTAAAGGGTGACTTACCTTGTTAAATGTATGTAGGTTAATATTTTGTTAGTCATAACCAATTAGTTACTATTCAAGGAAACATGTCCTAAACATGAAAGATCATCTGTGTTATTGCGTCTGAGCAGTGATGCAGTTGGTAGAGATTTATAGTAACCATTGACAATAAGGAAGTTTACACACAAACAATGGCTGCCAACCTTTTAAAATAAATCTAGAAGAAACTACCTATAACAGCAGTTCACATAAGCTATCCCACTGCTTAAAGAGAGTAATAACATCAAAACATGAGATTTATAATATACACAAACAATTTGCAATAATAGCGTAAAATCTACTTTATTATTACTAACTGAAAATAGTTCAGTGTCAATAATGTTGTTGGATTGTAATATTAAAAGTGATATTAAACAAACCTTGATTCCCTTTCAGTCGGTCACTACGACGTCACGTCGTGACCGACGAATTGGGAACTCGCTTAGAGAGACCAATCTGCTTTGAATACTACTAAAACGCCAATGAACTTGGCATTGAGATATTTGCATAATGCTGGCGCCGCCCCGCCAGGTGCGTATATAAGGCGCACGTGCAAATAGGGAAATCAGCTTTTTATCGCTTCGAAAGCCGGCAGTATCTGCTACTGAGAAGCTACTTTACTCTGTTGGGATCGATTGCGGAAGTTGGTTGGACTGGCAGTACCACAGCGGACGCTTTGCAGTATTCCACAGGCTCTACATCTTTTTTGTTTTGAGTTTAGTGTGTGCGTTGCCTTTCCCTGTGCGCATCATCAACTGAGCATCTGAGTGAATTTCCCTAAAAGAGTGATACGAGAGAGCTTTGTGCCTTGTTAAAGGCAGCCACTCTCTCGTATATCCGGAGATTAGCGTCCTTTTCAGGATGGCTTTTCGTCCGTGCGATCTTGGATGCGGGAAGTATATGGGTCCGAAGGACGGTCACGAGCGTTGTCTTTCGTGCTTGGGCATCGAGCACGCAGAGGCAGCGTTCGCTGGGGGTAAGTGTTCTCACTGCGAGAACATGTCCCTTGTGGATTTGCGGAGACGGTTGTCTTTCCTCCGGGAAAAACGCAACCCACGTCCAACGAGCTCTGAACGCCGCCACGGAGCGGCCGTGAAGCTCTCGAAGGACGATCTCCGCATCACTGTGCTGAGCCGGTCGGGGGATTCGTCCTCCGGCTCTCAGCCTCCTCGTCCACAGCCGGTTGATGTGCCGATGGAAACTTCAGAGTCGTGTTCTACGATGTCTGTAGGATCTGTCGTGCCTCCCTCCGGGTCCACGGAGACCGCAGCATCCGAGGGTGGGCCCTCTCCCTCTGAGGATCCGGATGTCCTCCCCCCTTCCGGACGGGTCGTGACGCCGGATTTCGATCCAGAGATGGTGGCCGTGCTCTCTCGAGCGGCGGAGACCGTAGGGTTGGAGTGGGTTCACCCCCCACAGCCCGAACCGTCCCGCCTGGATGATTGGTTCTTTGGAGCTGCCCGGGTTTCACAGCCCTCTCCCCAGTACCTTTCTTCCCCGAGGTGCACGAGGAGCTGACCAGGACCTGGAGGTCGCCATATTCTACCCGTTTACGGCCATTTCAGCCCTCCCCCCTCACCTCCCTCACCGATGGAGCCGCTAAGGGTTATACGGGGATCCCCCCCGTGGAGCGTGCGGTCGTGATGCAGCTGTGTCCGGCCAACGCTCCCACTTGGAAGGATCGCCCAACCCTCCCCTCCCGTGCTTGCAGACAGTCTTCCGGTTTAACGGGGGCTGCCTATCAGGCATGTGGAGAGGCGGCTTCAGCCCTGCACGCTATGGCGTTGCTGCAGGTCCACCAGGCCAAGGCCTTGAGAGATCTGCACGAGGGAGGACACGACTCGCCTGTGCTTTCGGAGCTCCGGGCCGCTACGGATCTGGCCCTCTGTGCTACGAAGGTCACGGCACAGGCGATTGGTCGTGCGATGTCCACGATGGTGGTCCAGGAACGCCATCTGTGGCTTTGTCTGGCCGACATGACGGATGCAGAAAAGAACAAGTTCTTGGACGCTCCCGTATCCCAGGCAGGCCTGTTCGGTGAGTCGGTGGAGTCGTTTGCCCAGCAGTTCTCCGCCGCCCAGAAGCAGACGGAAGCGATCGCTCAGATCATGCCCCGGCGCAAGCGACCTGCATCTCGCCCTCCAGCGCCGGCGGCCGGTCTGCTCCTCGCCGAGGGCGCCCTCCGGCGGCTGCCTCCGCCCCCCCCCCGCTAGAACGTCTTCTAGACCACGGAGAGGGAACAGCCGTCGGCAGCCCGCCTCGCCCGCACCACCCGCTTCCCGTGGCAAACGGAAATCGAAGCGGCCCTGAGACGGGCGACCTGGAGTTGGATGGGATCACTCAGCGGGAGACGGTGATGGCACCGCTCCTTCCACCGGTAGAGGGCCGGGTGGAAAATCTTTGGTTTCGTTTTGTTTCTGTTCCGCCGGCTTCTCAGCCGGCACCCACAAGACCACAAAAAGAGTGCATTCCTATTCCTCCTCCAGGTCTCCAGAGGATCGAGAGAGATGTGAGCGGGCAGTCAGATGCTCTTCCTCCCTCTCCTCTATCGCCAGTGGGTGTTCTGAGGAGTTCGAGCTCTCCGCTACGGAGACCGGACCACCAGCTAACCCTTCGGAGTCTGCGTCCTCAGCTGAGGAGACCGGACGACCGTTTCCCTCAGCGGGCTCAGGTCAGTGTCACACACACACATACTGTAGATGCTTATGCTGTCACGGCAGACGCACCGGCAGTCCCGCCTGTCCCGCCTCGCTGCCCCGCCTCGGTTACGAAATTCAATTCAATCGGCACACTCCCAAATTCTCGGGCGTACGTTTCACCACGGTGAAAGCGTCCGATGCACATGTACTGCGTGCAGAGGTCGAAGTCCTGCTGGCGAAGGACGCGATCGAGCCGATCCCTCTTACCGAGATGAGATCGGGTTTTTACAGCCCGTATTTCATAGTACCCAAGAAAGGCGGCGGGTTACGACCGATTTTGGATTTGCGTGTCCTGAACAAATCTCTTCAGAAGAGGTCTTTCAGGATGATTACACCGAAGCAAATTTTCAGTGCAATACGCCCCCAAGATTGGTTTGCAGCGATAGACCTGAAAGACGCGTACTTTCATGTGTCCATTCTCCCTCGTCACAGACCGTTTCTCCGGTTTGCGTTCGAGGGACGGGCATATCAGTACAAAGTTTTACCGTTCGGGCTGTCTCTCTCTCCCCGTGTGTTCACGAAAGTAGTGGAGGCGGCGCTAAAGCCCCTCAGAGAGAGCGGTGTTCGCATTTTGGCTTACCTCGACGATTGGCTTATAATAGCGCATTCTCGGCGGACGCTGTGCGAACACAGAGATCTAACACTTCAACATCTCGCCCGTCTGGGTCTTTGGGTCAACTGGGAAAAGAGCAAACTCTGCCCCACGCAGAGGATCTCTTTTCTCGGTATAGAACTGGACTCAATCGATTTATCGGCGCGTTTAACAGAAGAGCGCGTCCAATCAATTCTGACTTGCCTCGGTTCATTCCGAGGGAAGAATGCGGTCCCTCTGAAACAATTTCAGAGACTCCTGGGGCGTATGGCAGCAGCAGCGGCCGTGACACCGCTCGGGCTGCTCCATATGAGACCGCTTCAGCGTTGGCTTCACGATCGAGTCCCGAGGAGAGCGTGGCGCGCCGGCATCCTTCGTGTAACCATTACACCTGCGTGTCGCCTAACATTCCCCCCGTGGTCAGACCCCGCGTTTCTCAGGGCCGGCGTGTCCATGAGACAGGTCTCCCGGCATGCTGTTGTCCACACAGATGCCTCCGACACGGGCTGGGGAGCCACGTACGACGAGCTCACGGCTTCGGGGGTGTGGACAGCACCCCAGTTGCATTGGCATATCAATTGCCGCGAGTTATGAGCAGTATATCTGGGACTCGTACGCTTCGCTACGGAGCTGCGAGGGAAGGATGTACTAGTGTGCTCAGACAACACTGCGACTGTAGCTTATATCAACCGTCAAGGCGGTTTGCGCTCTCGTCACCTGTCGCATCTCGCTCGTCATCTCCTCCTTTGGAGTCAGAAGCATCTGAGGTCCTTTCGTGCCATTTACATCCCGGGCTCGCTCAATACAGCGGCAGACGCGCTTTCCCGAGCGGCGCGCCCCGGCGAATGGCGACTCCACCCCCAGACGGTCCAGCTGATTTGGAGGAAGTTCAGTCGTGCGCAGATAGACCTATTGGCGTCACCACACGATACCCATTGTCGCCTGTTTTATTCGCTAACCGAGGGCAGCCTCGGCGTGGATGCGTTGGCGCAAATACGCGTTCCCCCCAGTGAGTTTAATAGCACAGACTCTGTGCAAAGTCAGGCAGGACGAGGAGAGCCTTTTAATGATCGCCCCATATTGGACGACCAGGAATTGGTTTCCGGAACTAATGCTCCTCGCGACAGCCCCTCCCTGGCGGATTCCCCTGAGGAAGGACCTTCTTTCTCAAGGAGGGGGCACATTATGGCACCCGCGCCCCGACCTGTGGAATCTCCACGTTTGGTCGTTGAGCGCGCGCAAGGTTTAAGTGATTTGCCCCAGGCGGTATCTAACACTATTGACACGGCACGAGCTCCGTCTACGAGACGGGCTTACGCGTTAAAATGGAACCTTTTCGTCACCTGGTGCTCTTCGCAACGCGAGGACCCCAGAGAATGCCCTATTAACATCGTGCTTTATATCTTCAACATAGACTAGATGGTAGGCTGTCACCGTCCACTATTAAAGTTGATATCGCCACTATATCTGCGCATCACTCACTTATTAACGGCAGATCAGTGGGCCAGCATGATTTAGTTGTCAGATTTTTAAGAGGCGCTCGTAGGCTAAACCCCTCGCGCCCCCCTTCTATTCCTCCCTGGGACTTGTCCATGGTGCTGAAAGCGCTTCAGAGTCCTCCGTTCGAGCCTTTGCAGTCTGCGAGTCTGAAGCTTTTATCAATGAAAGCTCTGACCCTACTAGCATTGGCCTCTGTGAAGAGAATAGGAGATTTACATGCATTCTCTGTTGACGAGTCGTGCCTTCAGTTTGGTCCTTCTGTCTCGAGCGTGACCTTGAGACCCAGACCAGGCTACATGCCCAAAGTTCCCACCACTCCCTTCAGAGATCAGGTGGTGAGCTTGCAAGCGTTGCCTTTGGAGCAGGCAAACCCAACCGAGGCTTTGTTGTGCTCCGTACGCGCACTGCGATTCTACGTGGACCGCACGCAAAGCTTCAGGACCTCGGACCAGCTCTTTGTTTGTTATGGTGGCCAGCAGAAAGGGAAAGCTGTCACTAAGCAGAGGATGTCTCATTGGATAGTTGATACTATCGCCCTAGCTTACAATTTGCAGGGCATTCCTTGCCCCTTTAATTTGAGAGCGCACTCCACACGGAGTGTTGCCTCATCTTGGGCATTAGCTCGTGGTTCCTCGCTAACAGGCATATGTAGAGCTGCTGGTTGGGCGACACCTAATACGTTCATTAGATTTTACAATGTTCGTATCGAGCCTGTATCCTCTCTTGTTCTTTCCTCACCAGGGAGGGCACGGAGAGCAGACTCGCAAGTCGGGTTGCAGTCTCCGACTGAGGCTCCAAATTGAGTTTCAGTATGGAAGGCTAACAGAGCAAAAATGCGTAATGGTTTGATTTGCTCTCTCCACTGCCTTGACAGCCTTTGTTGCGGAGCATTGGCTGTCAGCCTTTCACTAGCTGTATTCTTACGCACCTACGTGTTTGGCCATGGCCCCACATTGTGTCCCAACGGGTTCCTTTGTGAGTATTATTCCGTGGGGTTAATCCTACCAGCCCACGTTTCCCTTAGCAGAGCACTGCTTTGCTTACACAGCCACGGCTGTCATTTTACCTCAACTACGGTTGACTTTCGCCCACCATTAGCCCTTAACGAGGTGGTGGCTTCCGCAGCATCCCTATACCGCTCAGATAGGGCGCTTCCCAGTCGCTGGCACTACTGTGGGGTTAAAGGAACATCTAGTGCCCGGCCTTCTGCCTTACCTTCTCCATTTCCCGAAGGAATTTGGAGGGTTTTTTGCAGACACTGGAAGAGGTCAGCCCCTAGTGGCGTTTTGGTAGGGATTCCCAATTCGTCGGTCACGACGTGACGTCGTAGTGACCGACTGAAAGGGAACGTCTCGGTTACGGATGTAACCCTCGTTCCCTGAAGGAGGGAACGGAGACGTCACGTCCCGTCGCCACAGGTGCTTTAGTAGTATTCGAAGCAGATTGGTCTCTCTAAGCGAGTTCCCAATTCGTCGGTCACGACGTGACGTCTCCGTTCCCTCCTTCAGGGAACGAGGGTTACATCCGTAACCGAGACGTTCTGATTGGTCTTTGTTTTATTTATAATATAACATGCACCAGCCATAGCATTCTGTTTCTGTTCACAGTCACTCAGTAAGTATTTTTCTCCAGTGGAAAGAAGACGACTTGTGATTTTATTTCACAAGAGTTCAGTTGATACGTTATTTTTTGGCTTGAATATTTGTATTGTTTGGTAAAAGTTTCTTTAAAGCAATAAGAACCCAAACTGGCTAACTTAACTTTTAACCCAACAAATTTTTTTTTTTAACCAAATGATGCTTTTATTTTTATTGAAACATTTGGTTAATTCTACTTCATTCATGGGTTAATATATTTTTTATTTAATCCTAATTTTATTTATTTTATTTAATTATATTAATTTACTTTATGTCAAATACACCACATTAAAAACACATGCAAACATTGTATTACAGTTTCTTCTTTTTATTAAAAACATGTGCTATAATTTACATTACATGTTTTGTAATATAGTTTACCTCAATAAAAAATATCTAAGAACTTAACTTAAAACTTAAAGGCATTCCATGCAGTTTGACGTTTTTGTCAAACAGCGACCCCTAGAGTCACTGGGGAAAACTTGCAACTGTCGTAATTTCGCACGCCCACTCTGTACGTACCTGTAAGGATAGTGTTGGGCGTGAGATGGACTCCGAAGATAATGACCAGGGAATGTTTCACAATTTCATACAAATATTAGGCTACTGCATGTCTACTAAACTACAGATGATGGTAATAGGATAAAAAGAAGTTTATGCCAAGTGTAGAGTAGGCATATAATAATAAAGTAGCCTACCACGTTTGCTGGCTTATTACGTTTTTACAAGATTGCAGCTTAATCACAAGTAAACAGTCTAGTCTAACGTTATGTCTACTGTATAATTTTATTTGTTTTTTAATTGTAATGTAAACATTACAAAATGCATTGACAAAGTTAATTGTATACGTTGCATTATTTCATAACATTGGCCGTTATTCGTTGGCCATAAGAAATCGAAATTAGACAAATGACTACGTACACATCACAACACAACACTTGAGTTTAGATGGCAAAAAAAAAAAAAAACATGTAAGAGGCTGTTTACACTTGGTATTAAGATGTGTTTTCATCGATCGGATCACAAGTGGATGAGAGACACACATTACGTTTACACCTGGTATTTAAATCCGTCTCTTTTGTCCACTTTCGACCGCTTCTGTGCTGAATACTATGAGGGGGTGGACTGTGAGACGGTGGGCGAGTCTCTCAGCTGTCATTCAAACCCGAGCGGGAGTAATGATGAGTTTATATGGATGCAAACTAATATTATGTCGGAGTGCACTGCTTGTTTAGCAAGTAAACATGCTGCACAGTGTTTTGTACATGAGTATGTAAGAGCTTTCTTTGAATTTTCAGCGCAATTGATGAAATAGGATCGCGCAACTTTCACACGCTTCCAAAACGAAACTACGTAGATCAGCCGCTTAGTTTTATCAATGAAAGGCTAAAAATAGCACTGTTCACCGTATGTTCACGCCAGAAGTCAAAAAAGATTTAAAACATTGTGTTTAATACCTCAGATTAGATAAATGGGCGGAGAGAAGGCGGTCGCGTGTGGCTGTTCGAACGCATTCAACCACATGTGCGTTCCGCAACTCCAAAGCGATCCGATCGAAAGTGGTTTCGACCACCTCTGGATGTGGTTGAAAGTGGTCGAAAGTGGACGAGCTCAAAACGTTTTGAACACCGTTTACACCTGGCATTAACGTCGTCCACTTGTGATCCGATCGACGAAAACACATGTTAATGCCAAGTGTAAACAGCCTGTAAGAGAAACGAGTGTTTGTTAGCAAGTCTGCTAAATGCTCTTATGATCGTAAGCTAGCTAGACCCATGTTGAAGTTATTTTACTGGTCTAATTATCAACACTGGATGAATGAACAGCTTAGTAAAAAAAAATACACACTACAAGCAAGCGCAACCACATACAACATAGACCGCAAACAAATTTACAAATAAGAGATTTACTTACTTGTCCATCAACAAGATCGCCAGATCAGCATCCCTTTTGCATCCAGGGCTGTCTATTAGCTCACGCCAACGAGTAAAAACCTGACCGAGTGGGACTCTTGTCCGGTTCCCAACTCGCAGGGGTGCTGTAAAGGGGGGGTAAACAATGATGATTCTCGGGGCCCACGAGTAAGAGGGGGCCCAGAGAAGCCCCCAAAATTGTGGTGATAAAAAATATTTAATAGTAAAAATTACTAACTTTAAATTATTCTATTTGCTGTTTCCTGGTATCAAAAAAAAATATTTGTTTAGGAAACACAAACGTCTGTGGGCCCCTTTCCCCGCTCTCAATTGTCATAAAATGGTTCAGTCCGCCCAAATTGTATAATCCAGGCAACACAGCTTGACTTCACTTATAGTGCCGGCAGAATATCAACTTGACTGACAAGGAAGTGAAAATGCCTCAAAAATCTGGAAGTCAAAAACGTAAAGAGAAAAAAATAGGAAGAAGTGAAAGAGGCAAAGGGTCGACATTATGTTACCCAATTTTTCACAAGAAAATGTGGGTTTGTAAGTAGGCCTAAATTGTTAGTGGACCGCCCGTCCGTGACAATGATCGTAGCCTATGGCACTTTTCTGTGCTAACGCGCACGCTTTGTACACGAGGCCCCAGGTTTATTTATGCACGTGATTTATTTAGACAAAGTTATTGACTATGCAAATTTTAAATGGTCAAAATGACGCCTTGTTCGTTCTAGTGTTAAAGATAATTACCACACTGCAAAAAATTATTTTCAAGAAAAAATTCTTAGTATTTTTGTCTTGTTTTTAGTAAAAATGTCTAAAATTTCTTAAATAAAGAGGCTTTTTCATGATGAGCAAAACGACCCAAGAAAATAAGTCTAGTTTTTAGACCAAAAATATTACATTTAAGGGATTTTGTGCATAAAACAAGCAAAAAAAATTTGCCAATGGAGTAAGCAAAAAATCTTGAACATTTTTCTTAAACACTAAATTCAAGAAAAATTTGCTCACCCCATTGGTAGTCAAAATACCATAAAAGCGCATGATTTTATGTAAATTGATATGAAAAAAGTCTCTGTGTTGGGGGCCCTGTCAAGATTCTGTTCATGGGGCCCAAAATCCTTAGCAGCGCCCCTGCACTCGGTCAGATTCTCTTTTTCGCTTTCTACTCTCTTCCGAACGGGTTTTCTTAGCTGTTTCCCTCATCGAGCATCACGTCTCAAATGCGCGTGTGCAATTGTTGTTACAGGCTTGTTTGACTTCATGCAGCGCTGCAGGAACCGACAGCCGGATGACGTCAAAGTGCCGTCTCGGATCATTCTCGCGGTACTTTTACGTCATCCGACTTCCGGTTCTTGCAGCGCTGCATGAAGTCGAACAAGCCTAACGTGTGTGACGTCGTTGCTGTAAAGCAAGTCGTGATTCTCGCGAGATTTGTCAGGGGCGGTTCTCTCAAGCTTGCATTGCTGGTTTTGGTAGCGGCGTCCTTCCCGAGCTTCAACAGGGGGATGATTCGCCATACTATGACTTCTTTTACCATCGAAATGACTTTGAAGCTGTTATATTAAGGTAAAATAACTGCATAGTGTGTCTTTAATCACAATAAAAAATACTTTTAGAAAATAAACTTTAGTATATCCTCTTGAAAAATGCTGACTGGAATCTGTCCTTTTATCGGCTATGGAGTAAAAATTCACATAAAAGTTCTATAATTAAGACGATAATGACTGATTTTGATTAAATGAGGTGTTTTAAACATCAAAAAAAAAACTACACTCTAAAAATGGCTGGGTTATAATTGGTAAATATTGGACAGAACACGTGCTGGGTTAAAATTGCCCAATGTTGGGTTGATGTTATGCAACCATGGGGTATAATAACCCAGCATTTGGGTTAAAATAACCCAGCATTGGGTCAGTTTTTAACCCAGCACGTGCTCTGTCCAATATCCACCCATCATGGGCCAAAAATAACCCTGCCATTTTTATTGTGTAGTTATGATCCTGTGGGCGTAACAAACAAGAAGCTACCTAAGACTAAGAAAATAACCCAATTAATTGACCCAAAAGGCTCAACCCAGCATTTTTTAAAGTGTACTCTTCTATTCTTCTACATTCACAGAAAAAGGTACAAAAGTTTTCACTGGATGGGTACATTTAAAAAAGGTCCTCACATGTACCATTTTGGTACAGATACCTTTAAGTTACCACTATGTACCTCTTTTAAGGTACCAATATGCATATTTTAGCTACAAAAGTGTACTTTTTGAAAAGGCACTGCCCCAGTGACAACTTTTGTACCCTTCTTACCTTTTAAATATGTTTTGTTTCATGAGCTGCTATTGAATTAGTAGCATAGCAAGTTGTACATGAATCAAATCCATCACCTTGGCATTGCTAGTGCCAGTACGGTATATCAGTTATGAATCAACAGCAGCAGATATCCAGTAGCTGTAAAACCATCACCTGTTAGATAAAACTGATTCAGTGTTCATAACATGGAGGAGACGTAATATGATAATAAGTGATAACATAATAAGGAAATATTTGAAACAAGATTGTCAGGAATTGTAAGCCATAAACAACACCACCATATTTAGTGTATGAATCTTTTATCTGTCTTTAATGTTCATTATCTCTTCTTAATTTGCCTTAATATATCCATTACCTTTTTCCATGTGGCTTTTCTTTCATTTGTTTTCTATTGTTTTCTAATCTTATTATACAACAGACCATACAATCAAACTTTCTGTCACAAGTTTCTGTTTCAGTTGAAACTGATGGATGATTCATATAATCAAATCTGGTTAGTTAAGGTTTGCTATATTGCGTATATATCCAGTACTCAAGTAAAACATTGTTTTTATACTATTACAATTATTATTTTAAACATAATACTATTATATTTTAAAAGAAATCCTACCTCGCTACTGTTGTATGACAATGGTATACAAAAACTTTTTTTAGGAAAATCAATTTGGCTATATTTGACATATAATTTTACATGCTGCAGTGAATGCTGGGAACTTTCAAACCTTTGTTTAATGTAAAATTGTTTGGACAAACATTTGTGTATATGAGTCCAGTCAACAAAGTAATATTTGTAGCAACATGTTGGGGATCTTATTTGGTATACACACACAAAAAATACTCTTCATATTAAAACATCTTTGTTACTTTATTACCTTTGTTAAGAGAACACTTGTAGTTTTAATTCTTTGGCAGGTAGAAAGTGGAATGAAGGCTTTTCATAACGTTTTGGACTCTCCAGTAAATATTTTAGGGCAAAAACTACAAAATATATTTAATTAGACAAAATAATACTTTTCTATTTAAGTTTTGTTGTTGTTGTTAAAACTGATAAAGATTGCACAAGAATGCAGTTTATTGACAAGAGCAAGAAATATTTGCGCGATGAAACCCAACAACCAAACAAATGAAATCAGATCAGAATGTACTGTGATTGTTATTCCACAATATTAACATAGCTTAACAAAAACTGTCAAGAGCTAATTAAAGGGTGATTAATTTACCTTGATAAAGGTATGTAGGTTAATATTTTATTAGTCATAACCAATTGATTACTATTCAAGGAAACATGTCCTAAACATGAAAGATCATCTGTATAATTGTGTCTGAGCAGTGATGCAGTTGTATAGCAACCATTAACAACCTTCAAAATAAGGAAGTTTACACACAGCTTCAAACAATGGCTGCAAACTTTTTTTTAAATCTAGAAGAAATTGGGCAAACCATCATTGGTTATGTGAATTGTGCAGAAATTGATTTTTAAAATTTAAAAGCAGATACCAGTAAGACCACGAGAGAGTGTTTGGCATCATATTTGCTATCTACATTATTAATAAACATGTTGATTTCATTCTAAAAAATGTGACAATGGTGCCAGGTGTTGAATAATAGCAGGCTTGGCTCTTGACAATTCAAATTTTAGCTTTGTCTTTATTCTTCCCTTTTTATGACAGCAGATGTTTTTGTTTGTTTGTTTGTTTGTTTAGTTTTTTTTTTTTTTTTTTAATGAAGTTGAATTATTGGGACATCACTTAGTAAACTCTGTTGGCCTGGAAATCAATGTAATTTACTGTTTTCTTTCACCTCGTAAAATCTGTACGAATTTCCATGAGATAGCATTTATTATTCAGTTTCAAGCAACTTAAAACATATACTTGTTCAGAGTTTCGTCAAGAAGAAGATTTATAGCGTTTAAAGCAGCTTGGACATTCTGCTGAAGTACTTTTTCAGAAAGTATATGTGCACTGTAAAAAAATGCAGTATAAAGTTAAAACAACGTTTGTTTCAATTCAACATACTATTTTAAGTTTTGACATGCAAATAGTTGATATAACTTTAAAATTAAGTTAAACAGCTTGAACTAGTTTTTATAAGTTAAAGTATCATAGAAATATATGTTGATTTGATAAAAATGCTGTTTTTTACAGTGTGGGTTTGAAAAGACATAATGACACAAACAGTCACAAATAGCACGGGTATATTTATAGCACGCCAACAATACATTGTATGGGTCAAAATGATTAGAGTTTCCTTATGCCAAAAATCATTAGGATATTAAGTAAAGATGCATTTCCTACCATAAATATCTTAAATTGTTACTTTTTGTGAGGGATTGCCATTGCTAAGGACTTCATTTGGACAACTTTAAAGGTGATTTTCTCAAATTTTTTATTTTTTGCATCCTCAGATTTCAGATTTTTAAATATTGTATCACAGCCAAATGTTTTACCATACATCAATGGAAAGCTGATTTATTGTAATTTATAAATCTCAATTTCAAATAATTTACCCTTTTGACTGGTCCAGGGCCACACATAAGCATATAAAATGTGTTATAATTCTATTATAAAAATTATGATAGCTTTTTTTACTGGGTAAATTTCTTTGACATTTCAAATAAAATTGTTCATTTAAACAAATTCTACAACATTATATTCTAGTTAAAGCAAAATCCAAAGCATTATGAAATATATGAGTCAATTTTTATAGTAAAACACATTTACTTACAGTATCATATCATTTTATGGATTTTTTTTGCATTTTATGAAATAAAATAATAATAAGTCTTCATGTGATGAAAATAAGAACTGCGCTGCCAAAACAACAAATTAAAATATATACAAGACTGCTGGAAAGTGTTGTATTTTTGTAGGGGCATATTATTATTATTATTTTTAAAGCAAAAATAGTGTTTTATATGGATCTTTAGATAATCAAATAATCATCTATGATAGTTGGAGACCTCAATCAAGTTGTCATCAGGGTCACGAAAATACAGTGAGCTGATGAGACCCACAGCCCCAGTCCTGTCCACTGGGCCCTCTTCTATCGTCACTCCACACGCCTGGAAGTACAAGATTAAAGAATACAAAATAAATACGCTTACGGTACTTCAGAAAGAAGAAATTATATTGTAAAATTAGGAAAATTTAAGGATTTTCTGTTAGGTTTAGAAAACAATGAGATGAAAAATAGGAAAGAAATATTTAAGATCTTATTTCTAGGTCACTCACTCATCAAATATGTGCCAAATTACATCACAAATTTTAACAAATTTGAATTGATCTATGCCGTCCTATGCTGTAACTCTGGACCGTTTTGTTATTTTGTTTTGGTACAACTTCTCTCATTGTTACAGCGTGTGTAGGATATAATTTGTTATAAAATGAGTATTAAATCAAATGAATCTGAAAGAACATACACTACCTTGAGATGGGCAGCAACAGTCATTAGTGGGGTTTTGGTAATAAGGCACAAGTCAGCAGATCCTGGTGTTGGGATTTTGGCTCTGGGCTCAAACTCTTTTCCAACCTGATGCAGGTTAAATTTTTGCTCTCCAAAACTCAAAGCTTTCCGGTCTCCCTGAAATATTACGTAGTGACCGACATATTCACAAACTAATGTAAAGGTTTTTTGTTATTAATTTTAAAGGATAATTAGGCTTAATGTGATGGGGCAATGGTTGTTCACTGCTGCCACCATGTGATATTGTTTAATTGTATGGGATTGGCATTGTACCTTAAAAGTGATGACCTCCATTCCCAAAACTGTGGAGTAAAATTTCGTGGTTTTATTCAGGTCTCGAACTGTGAGCACAAGGTGGTCCAGGTGACTGATGTGAACTGGACAGGAACTTTTGAACCGGACTGATGTGAGTCCATGATGAACTAATGGAAACTGAATAGAGGAATTAGATAAAGGTCAAGTTAATTTTTAGAGCACATTTACAAGCAGTCACTATACTGCCCCAAAGTGCTGTACAGACATTAGATAATAATAAACACTTAAAAGCAAAAAAAGATCAGAGGTGGATAATCCTGCTACTGAAGATCTGCTGCCCTGCAGATCAACCCAAATCAAGCACAACTGAACCAGCTAATCAAGTTGTTCCGGGTTACTTTAAAATGACAGTCATGTGTGGATCTAATGGGCTGGATCTAATGTATGCAGGAAGGTAAATCTCCAGGATTAGGGTTGGAGATCCCTATATATTACGGAAACGTTTTTTTAAAATGTAGTAATTATTATTTGTTAATGAATAGCTTTTGTGTAACATGATAGTTCATTCATTCAAATGAATTATTTTTAATATGTCAAGTTATTCGTGCTGTTGAATGTAACGGAGAACTCGTGAATATTAATAAATGCAGCGGTCAGTAGACTAAATAATATTCGTGATGTCACATATTGCGTCTAACAAATCACCACTTTCAGCCAATCAATGAGGGTAACTGATCAAACGTCACGCTGATCACTTAATATTCATAAGATAAACCTTTTTCAGGAAGCACCGCTCATATTTTTAAAGTATAACGCTATTAAACAGCTATATATTAAACAGCAACATATATTGCTACACGAATGCATGATGCAATAAATTGCTGCAATACATAAGAACAGCTTTGCCGTAGGTATCTTTGTAAAAAGGACTCGATAGAGATGTAAATTGAGGTATGAAACTGAGGGTCATTACCTTTAACATTACTTTACCGCTACAGGTCGAGCGAAGAACAGCGCCGTATACGCGTAGAGCCATTATTAACAATGGAAAACAACTCTCACCGACGATATATCGCCTGCTTTTACAATGATTATGGATTCTTTCAGTTGTTGTTGTTGTTGTAGTCGTTAGTTTGCACTAACGGTGTCGTTAAAGTCAGACTAAGCTAACTGAAACTGAAATCATCGTACCGTATTTACTCGATTACACGCGACAAAGAGATAAAGGAAGTAAAAATCCAAAACACAGAAGCGGGTTAAAAATTAATAAAGCAGGCGGGTTTTGAAATAAGTTAATTTATAATAGCAACACGTAACCTTCCCTATTTTAACTCAATTCTATTTCAAATGTTAATATATTTTACTAGTAAAATAAACGATGGTAGCCTACCTGCAGGTTTCCGAGGTTCCGTTTGTGATGGAAATTATTTAAACAGAAGTTCTGGGGATAGTTTTTCCTAATTATTCGGTTTCTCTTTTGAAAGTAAATAAATATACATTGACTTGAGTACAGATGTCTGAATAAACTCCCATGTGTTTACATAAAAATTTTCCATAATTGAAAACGTACAATTATCACCGCAATCTTTGTGGAAAAAATGCTGGCATATGACTTTTTTATAATAGAACTATATAATATGATATTAATAATATTACTTCAAATATATAAACTTTTACATTTATTTCGTAATGATACCGTCTCTTTTTAATGTGCATGCACTCTGTATTTAAGTGTAAGAATGAAAATGTGCTAGAAATAATAATAAAGCACAGCCTGCCATCTAATGGTCAGAGCTATACACTGACACTTCAACATAAACCAAACCAATCATGACAACAACCTGCTGAACACCTCGTGTGATCCAAAAAGAGATTTTAAAGCTCATCAAATCAAAACTAAACTCTTGGTGGGGTGCAGTCTCTGTTAATTTAGGGTCTTTGTAGGTCTGCGTAACAATTTTGGTAGAGCTAGTTTTTAGTAAACACATCTGGTCAAAAACAAATCTATTTATTAGATTCTTGAAAACATGCTGAATGAAATGAATGAGAAGACCCATTAAAGGACAAGAATGCCAAGAAATAAACTAATATAAGTTTAATGAAACTGAACTGCATCATTAAATATGTTTTAACAGTGGTACTCGAAAAATCATATCAGAAAAAAAATCTGTCATGAGTTTTCTATTTTAGATGAGGGAAACATGCATGTGTTATGGACATGACAAATAAAAAAGGAATTTTAGGAGACAAAACACTTGTGTAGGAAATCTGTAAATTAAAAAGCACAAACAAGAAGCAATAATACCCAACAAATGGAAAATTGATGGCTCTTAAAGAATAAAGAATATTAATTTTAATTTTGTATGGGCATTTGAGAAAAACAAAACAAAATTATGAACCTGACATTTCTGAAATTTTCACTTAACAAAAAATGCTTTAAAAACTAGATGTCAATATTTAATGGTTTAAATACCTATGCAAAGTCTCTATATATTTAGTATGGTTTAAAACTTTGGGTAAAAACTTGACTTTTTTTGACAATTGCGTTGAATTGGACAAACTAATAAAACTTTTTAATTAAAATATTTTTTATTGAACTAAAACATAATAAATTATATTATCTGTATTTTTTTAAAGTTTGATTACACAAAATTTATGATAAATTAATATTTCATAAAATGTTAAAACTGGCGAACCCTCTACACCTGGATTATTTAAAAATGCAAAACTTTAAACGTTCACCCGTTTAAAAACCGATTTGGTGAATCACATGAATATTACTGACACCATTTAAAATTTCAAAGTTTTGTCAAGAAGAAGATCACTGTGTTATAGTAAATGTTTTACTTTAAACACTTATTACATTTTTACACAATATTGACCCTGAATGATCAGCTCAAGTTTGAGGTCAAATGTTTTTTTTTATTGTTGTCGTCATGGCCCCATGGAACTAAAGCAAAAAATATATTATAATCAATATAATTTTCTTAAAGGGTTAAATGTCAATACACAAGTTTCTAAAGGACAAGTAGTGTATATAATATTTGGTCTTCGGTCCTTACCCAAATGCTCTTTACCCAAATACCACCTGATGTAAACGTACAGATATGGCTACTTACAATGGGTACATCTTACCATTTCATGAGGTCTTACAGCAACATGTTGTTTAGTAAAACATAACTCACACCGTAATAACTAATAATCACAGCATCATCTTCTATATCAACAAACTATTCAATTTTGTTGCCGTACAAGTTTTTATTGTAATATACAAATGACATTAAGGCGTACGCCAGAACAGATTGATAATTAAGTTGCAGCCATCACTCAGTCCAGCAAACTGCAGAAAGTTTGCAACATCTGTGCACAAAGCAGTGATGTGATACAATCAAACCTCAAGTCATCCAATCCAAAAGAATATTTCTGCAAAATTATTATATCATATTTCTTCAAAGCACAAACCTTTAACCAGACTTCAAAACATTATCCTGGGATATATGCTAAAAAATCTGTAAAAAAAATTCACAGCATATTCTTGAGTTGTTCAAGAGCAACAGGTATTGCAAAAAATATATCTGATGGGACACCGGTGAGGCCACAAAAAATGGTCAGGTGAGGAAATAATTTTATTCATTTTAAACATCGTAAATTGGAAGCCAGTCAAAAATGACTCAAAAATATCCCATAAATATGACGCTGAAAGTCTTCAATTCTATAATACATGAACTAAACAGTAATGTGCATTCTGACAAGAGTTTGTGTGAAATTCTGACACAACTCGTGGTTGGGGCTATGAGGCTTCAAAGTCAACACAGAAACAATGACATCAGAAATTTAACATATTGTTTCTAAATTATAACACTGCATTTTTGTACCCTCATGGGATTAAAGAACCTTAAGGAACAGTTCACCAAAAAATACTTACATTTCCGGGTGAACGACTCTTTTAGCGCCCAGACGAACCAACCATTACATAATGAGAAAATGTGAATTTCCTCCTCATTAAAGTAAGATAAATGAAGCTATTTTCAATGTACAGAACTGTTAGAAAAACTTAGGTTAAAGTCTTCATTTAATTGTTAATATTTACAGACTACAACATACAAGTCAATGTCAAAATGTTCTTTACATTTTCCCCTATTAGCATTGCACAACGTTGCCTATATGTAGCCATAGTTGTTGTATTTTAGTATATGAAATATGTTTGAATCAGCCATCTGATAGTCAAGTGTGGGAAGACAGGGAATAACACAACCTGAAGCATTCCAATAGCATATTTACAGCCTTTCCCGGTAAATAAGGGTCCGAGTATGATTTTAAAATGCCAAATTATAATTTTTCCATAAAAGATAACAAATTCATTCAGAAATACTGTTTGAAATGTCCTACTGTGCTTAGACATTTATGACAATGGTACAAAATGGACTATGCTTTCACAATGAAACAAAACAAACACTGTATGAAACCACAAATATTTAAGACTCTGCAAAGACTGGATTTTAGGAATATGACGTTCCAATTGTCAAGTGAAAATTGAACTGACCTGGTCTGCAGTGTTATTAATTTGACTTTTATTGCAAAACAAAACAAACAAAAAATAAACTTTGAAATCTAATATGGGTGCTTGCTTAACATCGCTTCTTATTTATTGTATGTAACTGCACGTACCTCTCAAAGGTACCTCTCCTAATTGTACATTGCCCCTCATTACAAGTTAAATAACAATGTTGATCCTCAGCACGAGTGAATAATCAGGGCTTATAGCAGAGTCTACGTCAGCTGCATATTGCACCGAAACCTCCTCCGTTTTGATATGGGTCAAAATACACTGATCTATAGTTTGGAAACAAACTTCTTCCTGGCTAACCCCATTAAATACGGTAAAACCTAATGATGGCTTCATATAGGATGAATAAAAGTCCTTGCTTGACTACGTACTAAGAAAAAGAGGCATGAAATACACTGGAGTGCCACAGAACCGATTTCGGCTAGACAACACTCTCACGGTTGCTGGAAACAAGGACCGCCCTGCGACAGATAGGGCACGTTGAGTTCTCTGAAAGCCAGCGATCAATACAGTGCACATGGTACTCGTGAGAACAAGGCAGCTTCCGTAACTTGTTGCCTTCGGCATACTCCGTAATGCAGACGCTGCAGGTTTTGAGCGCATCGCTCTCGCCAAAGTTTCGCATTGACAGGTTGTCGATCTGCTCTTTGGTGAGGCCTCGTGGCTGGTCGTCGTCTTCCTCGTTGAGTAAGAAGAAGTGCGCGAGTCGCAAAAACGGCAGAGACGTAGTCTCATCTAGACTAATGGGAGCCCGTGGCCTGGCCCGGTTCTCCCGAGGAGTTGCGGCACCACCGGGCACTCCACCTTCCGCCTCCCTCTCCTCTGTCCGTGCCTCTAAACCACCCTGGTTGGGCGCTCCGGCCCCAGAAACTAAAGAGTCCGCTTCAGAAGAAGCAGGTCCGGTTGAAACCTCAGGGTTACCTAGTGCATCGACGAGGTCCGCCGGTGGGCTGTCTTCACGGTTGGAGTCAGAATAATCGGAGTCCATAAAGTAGCTAAGTTCACCAAATCCATTCATGATCTGCCGAATCATGGACTGCAGAGCCAGGGAAGTGGCTTCCCCCAGTCCGGCGTCCGAGATCCTACGAATGGGAATGCGGATGGTGCTAACGTACGTTCTCACTCCGGCTCGTTCAGAACGCGAAAAGGTCCGACGGAAACCCCCACGTTCTGTCTCGTATAATAAAGTATTATTGGAAGTCTGCGAACGAGACCTCGTGCGGTTAGCGATGCTGTCCCTCTGGCGGTACTCTCCGGGTCGCACCCTGCGTACCTGTAAATCCAGCATTATGGTCGGTGGTCGTCGACCTGAAGCTCCTGCTTCTCCGGCAGGCGTCTCTCTATCCTGCGGCGCTTCAGGCGCCTCAGGGGGTGCTCCCGGTTCTGGAGTCTCAGCTCCCGCGGTGCTTTGCCTGGGCAAAAACAGTTGACGAGTTCTCGAGCTGCCCTCCACCTGGGGCTCAGGAAGGGTCTCGGAATTATGAGGAGGTAGGCCATGCTGAATAGGGGCGAGTCCATCTAATCTTTCAAGGTTAAGAGGTGACCGACCTCTTGCGGTGCGAGCCCTTGTCCTTCGTTGCTCTGGGCTTCTGCTGCGAGCCCTTATTTGACCTCTACGTGGTTGCTCTACCGGAGTCAAGGTCGGAGGAGTTGAAACTGGTGGATCTTGCGCACTCACTTCCCTGTTAAGAGACGGGGCGCTGGGAGCTTGCACCTCTGGCTCTACTATAACAGCCACCTCGTCCACCACTGGGTCTTCAACCACCTCTGATGTCTCCATAAGAACCTCGGGCTCAGATGTGGGGCCATCTGGTGTTTCTTGGCCCTCTGGTGTTTCTTGGCCCTCTTCCGACCTTTCTGTCTGTGTTTGCTGCTCTGCCAAGTTACGATTGACGTTGATCTCCAAACTGAAGCGGAAATCTCCACTGTTGGGATTGGTTTGACTCACAGCACGCCACGATTGGTTACCCCGGTTACCACTCCTCGTCGTGTTACCCGTCTGCCGAACAGTGTTGAGCCAGTCAAGAAGGGTCTCCTCGTTGGAGTTCTCCTCTGCGCCTTCTGACTCCGTCTCTGAGAATGACAACAATTTATGTCGTTTAAAATATTCAGACAGTAGAGACAACTGGGTGATACGGACTCCATGTAAACAGTAAAATAAAAAATTACCAGGAGGCCCTTCACTTCTTTCCTCAGTCGTGTCACTGCTGGGCGGCTCAGGGCCGTCTTTGATTTGGCGAAGGCGGTTCAACAGTTCATCTGCAGTAATTTCACCTGACAAAAAATACCGCAAGCGTGAAAACCGTGCTTATTCCAAATATCAGAGATAGGCTAACAAAAGAGACGTTTGAATAAAAAACAATCACGAATTTTTTTTCTAAGATATCCTTTCTTAGTTGCTGTCAGTTGTTGTTGCTGTGAATGTCTATTTTAATACAAAATTAATCAGACTGACAATTACAGATTAATAAATGTTTAAGGCCTTGTTTTACAGACAAGGCTTATCTTAAGCCAAGACTTTGCCTTAGTTAAATTAAGATGTTTACGCTTTTAAATATAAATATATATTTTTTGCATAAGTAGAAAAGTATTTATGTCATATTGTATGTAGTCTAACGCTGGAGTTCAAACATATCATATTTTTAAAGATCAAAATAAACCGCAAGTTTTAAAAAACTAAAACATTAAGGGCAACAAACCAAATGACTACTTGGTTTAGTACAAGAACAAACTACAGAAATTAAATGCAAAGCTATATCAAATGTAAATAGACAAATGTAAATCAGAGACCCCTAAAAGTTAGAGGTCTAACCCCCGGTTTCACAGACAAGGCTTTAGGTTAGTCCTAAAACTGAAATACATATTTAAACGGTCTCAACCGAAAACAACCTGAACTGCAGATAACAAAATATGCCAGTGCCATTGATTTGTCTCAAGATACACACCAGTAACATCTTCTTTCTAAGGCATGTTTATAAACATCTCAAGTTAACTAAGGCGTAGTCCTTGTCTGTAAAACCAGGCATATGTGTCTGAAAAGATTTAATAACTTCTCCTTCAGAATAACCTGGAGCTGAAAACAGGATAAGAATGAATAATTTGGAAACAAGACAGCGACTGAAGCCACAAATGTCAATACAAAGTGTATTAAAATGTATATGTTTGCATGTATGTGTATATCTATATGAATATATTCTCTTGCATCTAACAGCAACTACAATAAAAATGCTAATTAAATAAAGTGATGCTTAACTCTTGTAGTTTTGTTCCTATAAAGCTTTAATGTAAGAGCACACAGACAAAATGAAACATGATGACCATCAATGAAGTAAACCATCATCTACGTAACAGCTCACAAGCTACAGGATGTTAATGTAGGTGCATTTGAAAGAACAACAAAAAACGTGTTACCGGGGGTGCCGAGCAGATTGTTATCTCTCATGAGCCTGTAGTCCTCTTCACTTAGATTGTTGACAAACTGGTAAAAAGCCTCTTCTCTGTCAAGACGGTCCAGCTGTCTCCTCCGCTGCATTTCAGATTGATCACTGCCACCCTGATCTGCATTATCCTGACCCTCCATCACTACACAGATTCACTATGACACAGATATCAGACCTAGCTACACATAAAAAGAGGGAAAATCACACACTATTATTACAGTGTTTAAATACACAGACAGATGAGTAGACCAAACCGCTATTTTGTTTTTATGTTCTTTTTCAGATATCATGACAACAGCATGGTTTTGACAAAAGGTCAATAGCAATATTATTGTTTTCGTAAAAATACCATGTAAATGTAATACATACGGTAAGTCAACATGCAATATTTCAGTACAATGGCATAGGCCTCGAATATGTATCGTTTAAAAACTGGTTGAAAGATAAAACACGCCGTATTGTGTAATACTCTTTAAATCACGGAATAGGTGAAATATAATGGCATCCAGCCTGTAAACCTGCGAGTCTCTGATCAGATACAATGAATTTACTGCGGACAGAGAGACTGAAAACAAAATGGCATCAGCGAGTCAAACATGTTCAAGGCTAAAGCACAAGAAAAACAACCGTTTTTAAAGTAAAAGACTCCCTATTATAAACGAGTTCATAAAAGCGTTAAGACATCAAAGCAATTGAAAAACCATTAAATCAACGTTGTATTTCTCAATATGTGACGACAAACCTCTCGGAGTGATGGACTGAGGGTGAATGCTAACATTAGCTTTAGAAAAGAGCTCAAGCTGAGCTGATGTTAGCTCGAAAAGCCCATAGACAACCACTGCCCATGATAAAGCTAAGCTAACGATAAGCTAACGTTAGCACGGTTGTTAGATAAACACAGCAAACAAGCAGCCAGAAATTCGACGATCACGACAATTATACAGACAAATGAAGAAAAAAAACATAGATCAACACCTTATTGTGTATGTCGAGGCTATCGATAATGTATTCACTGTTCCCTGTGTGCCGTTGAGATATTTTTAAGTGGAAATCTTGACAGCTATCAAGAGTTCATTTTCGCAAGCGTCTCATCAGCGTCGAATCTATTTCCGGTATTCCGGAATTGTGGGGATACAAAATACAAGGTAAAAGTTCATAATACAAGTTTTTGTAAAATTCACAATACTGGCGTTCGTGATTAATAAAGCCAGTTGACGTTGAGGTCTGCTTGAATAACCAATTCACGTGAATGGTTTAAGAAGTTCTCATAAAACGCTGAATTCAGATGTAATTTTAAATATATTTCAAAATATAAAAAATGTCCAAAAATATATGTAGTACTGAAACACATTTCGAAATGTGTTTACAAAAATGTAAACACAAAAACCGTAGACAACAGGTTTGAAAATATTTAAATTCAATTCATATTAATATACATTTTAAAATGCATTTCAAATACATTCCTTATTTTACAACCGATACGGCAAAAAAATATCATTATAATTTTATATTTTATACATATTTATAATTTTTTTTAAATAAAACTTTTATATTTTGGACAGGAAATTTTTTGCCGTATGGGTTGTAATAAAAGGAATTTATTTGTTTGCCTTGAAATACATTTTAAAATGTATGTTAATATATAAAGGTTAAAACTAAACATATTTTAAAATTCAAAAATATATTTAATTAACAATACTTTCTAAAAAAAGAAAAATATTTTTTGTCCAGATAAAAAAAATTTATTAATATTTTTTTGCCGTATGGGTCATAGCAGCCTTTTGTGAATATTTAATGTTATTCGGGTCACTTGGGTAATGATGTGCTTTATTGACAGATATCCTCATGTAGGTAGTCAACGTGTATACATTTGATTTTGGCCATATAAACAATGAACTGCTGGAGTGTTTAGTTTGACAATCAAAAAAATTAATACATTTTACAATTACACAATAAATTACACAACAAAATCTCTTACACAATACTACAAATAAAACATTTACTTTACAAAGTATATGTTTACACTAAAGTATACAGCAAATTCCTGCTCAAATGTTGATAATAAATGCTTTCTATTCTAATGCTTAAGACGAAACGTCATGGACCAAACTTTTATTTTAAAAAATTCTAGAGCTAACGTTACGTTACCGGAAGAAAGCAAACTAGCTAAGCAGACGCACTTGTGTGTTGTTATCACAAGGTAGAAAATGTGCACCAATATGAATCTAAAGTCTAATCTAAATCTAAAAATTTTAACAATTTAATTTATTTGCCAGTGTATACTACCAGTATTCATTGATAATCGCGAACAAAAAGAGTCGCGCTTTAAACAAAAACACAAATAAGATTGAAATGGTGGACGAGGCCAAAACGTTTTACACTCCATTACACACACACACACACACGCACACACACAAACGAAAACACATCTTAATACCAAGTGTAAACAGCCTATTTACGCAGCCCAAATAGTCTCATGAAATCTTTTGTCAAGTCTACAGAATTGCATTGTTGCAGAGGAAACCAACACATTTTTTGTACTGTTCTGTAACTGCAGGTATGAATCCAGTTAGTGCACTAGCCCTACTTTAGGACACTATACAAACAGTTAGGACTTGGCTGGGGAATATTTTTTGTTTTAGATTAAATACGCTTTTTATTAACAGCTATGCAGTCTCTGGTTTCTTGAAATATTGTTTTTGTACATCTTTGTAAAATACATGTTATTCATGTATAGCCTAATGTAGAATGCAAATATATGCAAGATTTTTTCTCTGCCTTAATTATTTCCACACAGTGTATGCCATCTATGCCCAAACGTTTGAAACGTTTTTTTTTTTGTTAAACTTGGTGGTGTAAAATTGTTAATGTTTAGCATTATTTTCATGTCACATGTGTTACCCTCATGTTGTTTTGTATTTGTGTGAATGACACTGACTGTGCACCATCTCTACATGTATTGTCAACGATGGAAATACCAATTGTGATAAACTTTGATTCAGCTTGTGGCCATCCATTTACTACCTGTGTTATGGTGGCAAGCTCTATTTTTTTCTTTCTTCTTCATGCTATTCCAGCATCTATGCTGCCCTCCAAAGGCTAAGTGCAGTAACTACGCAAACACTGAAATAGAGAAAAAAGCCCTTAAAGTTTTTACACCAGGCAGTCAAACATTTTACTGCAATTTTGGCAAACACATTTCTCTGATGGGACAAAATTAAACTAGGAGACTTTGTCACAAGACACAACAGATCTCACAAAGCCCATTTCAACTCTTAACTCAATTTTGACCAAATGCGTAGTTACTGGCTTTATAGGGCAGTATGCATTCATGGTGTGTGAATTGCTTAATCCATACACAAGTTGATCCACACAAGTTAATCTATACAGGGCTCAGGACTGCCACCAAATGATGCCATTTTGCCACCAAAATTTGAGAGTGTGCCACTGAATTTTACAATGTGCTGTTCATGAATTTGAAACAGCACATTGTACTTTCTGCATCTATCATCAAAGTATTTATGGTAGATTTACGGTCTGTCTGTGCCCCTAAATTTTCTGGTTGGCCCCTAAAATTTTCAGTTGGGGGACACTGTGCTCCTAGTGAACAAAGTTAGTCTGGAGCCCTGCTATATACAGGTTGGGGAAGGGGCAATTTGGTATCTCCAATTCACCTATCTTGCATGTTTTTGGCCTGTGGGAGAAAACCGAAGTAAACCCACACCAACACAGGGAGAACATATATATATCAATGAACTAAATATAGAGTTAAGAATTGTAAAGTAAGCTTATGCAAAACTTTGCTGTAATGAGAAAGAAAATGGCACCATATTTGTTTAACAGTTTGAAGTTACAAAGTTGTTTACATGTTTCCTGTATTTTTACAGCAGTTTTCTGGCAACCACAGCTGCATTTTTTACTGTAAAAACTACAGATTTTTTTACATTGTTGTATTTGAATATAAAGGTTTTACATTTTAGTGGCATCAAGTGATTAGATTAGATAGCCGCCACAGGACAAACATGTCATCGTCTGAGACAACGTAGGGATGAAACGGCACTGTACTGCAGTTTGTCCGTTTAGGGCAGGGGTGGGCTAACCCTGGGTTCTGGAGGGCCACTGTCCACTATGTCTAATTAAGCACACCTGAAAAATCAAATTAAAGTCTTCGGGATTACATGGAAATGAAATGCAAGTGTGTTTGATTAGGGTTGGAACTAAACTCTGCAGGACAGTGGCCCAACAGGACCAGGGTTCCCCACTCCTGGTTTAGAGCTACTGCAGAAACATGACGGTGACTTCCATGTAAGGAGACCTTTAGTGTATGTAGATAAAAATGGCTCATTTTAAGGTATTAAAAACAATGCAGTTCATTATGTAAGGTCTTTATACACCACTGATAATATAGTTATGTATTATTGCAATGCACCTTTAAGATGTTTAAAAATTACACACGCCAGAGATCTGTCAAGTCTAAAAAAACTGTTTCTTATTTATTCTGTCATCATAGCAATATTAAATTACATTTTATTGTTTTCAACGTCATGCTATAAGGATTGATTAATTGATCAAGCTGCTCTGATAAAACCTTTTTTTAAAGACATTAGATGACAAAAAGCAAAATTCTTGTAGGTTTTGTACTCTGTAATCTTTTTTGCACTGAACTATAACTACATTATCATAATAATCATAAATAATGTAATCAAACCCTGAATGAGTACAATTTTCCATATGTTCACATTATCAGTTTAAATCATACATATCCAAATTGAAAGACTGACTATCCACACTGTTTATCGCAAATGTTCAGATCTGATTTGTGTGTCCTGTGGCACTTTTTCATTTTTAAGAATGGCTGCAATGGTTTCGTTGTGTGACATTAAAAAACTGTGAGAGTGAAGTGTTTTTAAATCAAACTCACTACTTTAAAATCATACAAATATCTGTCTGTGCAGTGCATGATTTTAAACACGTAATGTTGTCTTACAATATGACAATGTGTAGCCCCAGTTCTAGATTACATCAACAATAACACAACACCATTGCTTTTAAGGCAACGTCTGACATGCTAATGTTTTACATGGTGTGTGAGTGAGAACATGAAGTAAGTAAAAACAAAACTAAGGTTTAGATTACTCTAGGACTAGGCCTTAGTTATATTAGGACATTTAAGTAGTTGTTACAAACAAATCTTACATTGCAGGTATGTATCTGTATGCACAGACAAAATAGTATTGATATATGTTAAGATAGTGCAAGTTTTTTTTTTTAAATGTAGGCAGCTCAAACATGTATTTTAGTCTGGGACTAGGATAAGCCCTGTTCGGAAAACCGCCCCTTTATGTTTACAGTCATGTTTTATGCATTAATTAACACTGACCAAAAAATGTGCACCTTCAAAAAGCAGCATTCAAAATTTCATTTTAATTTGTATATGTACTCCATAAACATTATTACAAAACTCAGCAAGTTACCAATATTACATTTCACCATACAGGCTTGATCACAAATATTTAAAACCTTTGCAACAGATACAACATAAAATAATACAAGAATAATTTACATGAAAATCTATAAAACGGCAAATAGTTCACAAATTTTTTCTCGATCTTTTCTGCCTATATGTGTTTTGCACAATAATACAACAACACTCTCACAACAAGATAATTTCCTCTTACAAAACTTGCCACAAAATGTAGATTTTTCCTTGTGTTTCTTATAATAAGTTTTTCTCAAGATTTTGGTTTTTAAAACCAAAAAACGAGTCATTATACATCCTTTTCACTGCCTACAGAGGCACAAAAAAGGTTTCTCTCTCTCTCACACACACACACACACACACACACACACACACACACATACACACTAATACTTCACAGCACTTTCTAAGAAAAATATACACTTACAAAATATCTTACAAATTGGCACAGAGAAAAATATACAATATTTTTGTAATGTCGAGAGTTAATTAAGAATCCCTTAAGGTATCAACTCTAGACAATATTTATAAAGCTTAATTATTTCTCCAACAAAAAAGGCAAAAGCTATTCCAATTAATGACAAAGAATCATGTTATGAATACATCAAACCGAAGCATATATTGTACATTCATAAAGAGAGGAACAGGGTTTTTCTTTTCGATTATTCCTTGTTTCATAATTTGTGGGAGAATAAAATTACCCTCTTAGCACCAGTAGGAGGAGGCAGCTTAACAGTGGCACACAGTAAAAAGCTTGAAGTACATTCAGTTGACGACAGGCAGAAATGAGAGAAGGCAGACGAGACGGGCCATGTGCAGTTTTCTCATGAGTTTCATCCTGGTCCTAAACATGGCCGGCTGTACAGGCAGAAGGGGACAGACTGAAACTTTGTAAGGTAAAAGCTTTCGGTAAGGCAATACTTTACCTGAGATAGTCTCTATTAAATAAAACGTGTCATCTAGTATATTTTGTGGTTAATGCCAATGACGTATTCAGTGCATCTTCAAAGGACTGATTTGGTTTTTTAGGTACATTTTGAGTATAGTGATGATAACTATATTTGTATATGGCTAATGTGGTCATTATACAGTATAAGTACCACTAATATGATGATAAATTAAACAAAATATACCAAGCTGACCAAAACAATTTAGCAACTATCAACAGAAAATCAGTTGTTTCGCTTGTCAAATATAAATGACCTTTCCATTAGCCCTGCCTGTTTAAACATTACAAACCAAACATAGTAAGAGTCATGTTATATTTTTACTTTTTTTTTAATGACTTGCCTCAAATCTAATTCACAGTTTCAGAAGTCTTCTTAACTGCACACTTATTTTTGAACTCTTTAATGGCAGATAAAATACTTGAAATGTCACTTCAGCCCACAAAATAATAATAATATCCATTTAATTTTTACCACTTTATGAGCATATTTACAAAAGTTTGCTGTTCACAGAAATCTTCATGAAATTGTATGGACTTTGAGCGACGTGACCAAAGGTGCGGAGTCTATCAAAGGGTTGATTCTTACTACAGGAATTTACTTGAAACATATTAAGACCTATACGGACAGGCAGTTCAGATATGGATACACAAAAAGTGTACTAAACACGTTCTCTACAAGGCTGAATGGATGGCATCCCTTTACAAATGTTCTGTCCATCTGAAGTGTTATCCTTAAATACATCAAAACAATGTTTGATTCCAGAACCTAAGTATATGAATTATTCGCTTATACCAGACAGATGCCGTCCTCTATTATCCATGTTCTCTTTCCAAGTTTCATCTTGCATCTTAGTTTTAATCTTGGTAAAGAGGTGGAGAGCAGCTGCTTTAATTTTATCAATGACCGTATCGAACACTGTGGGTTCACACTAGAAGTCAGGATTGATAAAAACATTACCTATAAACGGTTTCATCTGCCGCGATTTGCGTCTGGACAGAACTTAACTTTCGGTCCTTGTTTGTTTATTGGTCTGATTAATGGCTAAACTGAACTCTGAAACAAATACCTATACATACTCCTGTATAGTGTCATCCACTTGTTATCCAATCGACCAAAACTATCAGGTGTAACTGTAAACAGTGCCAAAGTCTAGTTCTTTTGGTTGAGTGGTTGTACCACTGTCAGCTGCAGGTGCTGTTCAAACTATAGGGTCCCAGAAGAAAACAAAATACTAACCAGAAATAAATGTCAGCTCTTGATGGGTCATGAAATAGAACAGCCAGCATTCATCAGGACAGTTAATGGAATAACCAATATATAGAAAAAATGTGCAGAGAGTTTGCATTTGGCACACTGATGGAAATCGTGTTTTGCTTTCATAGGTGCATTTCTGTACAGTGGCACTAAATAATAATGATAATGTATTATTCTAGTCAATCATCATCATCATCATTATTATTATTACTTAGGTAAAAGAAAAAGACAGCATTTTGAGAATGAAGCATTTTGAGATTTCCATGGCATTACAACTCCTGTAAAAGCATAGTAGAGAGAAAATGATAAGTACATTCCAACAGTAAGTAAGTAAAAAGAAAAATGTTAATATGATATGTCTTCAATACAAAATGTTCCCATTATGTGCTATTGATGTTTAGCAGGCTACCAAGGACGCAGGTTATCCTGAACAAGGGGCTGAGCATTTCCCACTTAAAAAACATCAGGCAGTAAAACAGTAAAAATGGAGGAGAGGGCATTTGTGTCTGCATACATAATCTTGCTTAATTCACACAAAGAATTTTTAAATAGCTACATATTTGAAGAAAGAAATATAATTACATCAGGGCAGCAAGATTCACTAAGAAAAGAACGAAAAAGTCCAAAAAAGAATTTGCACTTAGCAAAGTTTTTCTTCAGACGAAAAACTAATCAACAACTGCAAGAAAAATACAAAAAAAAAACAATGCAGAAGAAAAATGCAGCCATGGTCAGTTAAAATCAAGTCAATAGGTAGTTTGCGAGTACAAGAAGTTTATCATGCAAGATATCAATATCCTCATCAGGGGCAAAAATGGGATACTTAAAGAATAACATAATTCCATGCTTTAAAGTCAGTGTAGGTATGTCAGGAACACAAGAGGAATTGGGAAAAGTGAGGAACGTGCATGAGCAGCTAGATAAAAAATATTACCTCAGTTTCTCAAAAGAAGCCATTAATGATATGTCCTTATTTGGCTCGCGTTCAGGTCGTGTGCTCTTTAGATTTTCAATGCGAGGGAATTTTGCACTCGTTTTGTGACGGTACATCTTTTTGTGTGCAGGCCCATTTATGCCAGGAACGGCAAGGTTAGACTTGTCAAACATGTTACAGCCCAAAGCCAACTGAGGGAAAAAGGGAAGGGAGCCATTCAACTTGGCCTGGTTTTTGCCATTTTTTGTCCCAGTCTTTTTGCCTTTCGTGCCCCCTGTGGTCGCAACAGTGCCTTTCTTCTTCGGGTCAGAGGAAGTTCCTGCTAGGATTTTGAGAGTTTTTAACTTTAGGCTGTTTGCATCTGAAGGCAGGCAGATATTTGCTGAAGGGCCCCATATTGGCTCAATGGGGGCCATCATGAATCTTTGCACCTCTGCCATCCCTGAGACAATATTTGATAAGATGTTGGATGGCTCTTCAAACTCTCGTTGCTCATCATGGACTTGAATTTTGCCTTCTGACCAACCTACTCCTGTCCATTCCTCAGAGCCGCCGTCTTTTGGGGGATGAGCTGAACCCTCAATCTGGCCTTTACCACCCTTCTCATCCAATAAAGCCTTTAACTTTTTAGATGCCCGTGAAGCCTGACATGGACTTTTGCCCTTCTCTGACTTAGGAGCTCTTGGGGCTTTGCTTTTTTTGGTACACTGACCTGTAGATTGTTTGGTGGTATTTTTCCTCTTTGACTTGGTCCCCTTCATTGCACTCATATCACCATCACATTTAGCTTGATTCTCCTCTTTCGTCCCCAGGCTTGAGTTGTCTTTACCATTAAAAATGTGCAACCGATACTCCTGATCATCCACTGAATATCTAGTCAAATCTTGCCTCTCTATCACGTTGCAGTTCCAGTCCATGTCTTTGGTGCATGAACTTTTTGCCCCATCCTGGAGGTCACTGACCTTCCCAGCCATCTTCATCTCACGACCAATAACTTGAGGTGATAAATTGGGTGTTTCTGGAGGAGACAACTCCGACAATGATGCATGTCTGAATTTATCGGGAGTAAAGTTGGAGATATCCAGCAAGTCTGTGGACTCCCTCAAGGGTGTGATTGCATCAATACTCTGCTGAATCACCAGTTTGGGACTGCAGTGGGCCAGAAAGTTCTCGTTCACATCATTCTCACCATCTTTTTCACAGGACTTAAGACTCAGAGAGCTATAATTGCTAGAAGTAGCTGACAGGGAGCCAAGTGAGTCGAAACTGATGAGACGGCCATTGTCGGTATGTAGTGTGGCTCTTTGAAATTGCGGCTGCCCCTGACATGCTTGAAACTCTGCATCGGGAGTCAGTGGTTGCTCAGGCATGTAATTCTTTTCATAAAGCATTCTGTTGCTTTCCAGACTCAGCTGGCTGTACACTGAGACAGTCAGACTCTCAGACATTGGCATGGGCATCTCTCCAGGGAAACTGTCAGGTTGTACGGCAGATTCTGCAATATCTGCAGTGGTAAACTGATGGTTGGGACCAAGCTGGGTGTGCCACATCTGGGTAAGATTCGAACAATTCTGGGGTGACTGTTGAAGCTCAGATTCTGACGGTGGAGAAAGTACACAGCTTTGTGCCAGCTGAACAGAGGTGAACTGCCGCTTTTCCAAAGAGGGATCCAGTGAGTGTTGAATATGGGGCTGCTGAGCAAAGAAAGAGATACCAGTGCTACCTACTGAGGAATCCGAGGCTTCTAACAATGTTTGTAGGTAGCCCCCAGGGATAACGGGTACACTTGCAGCCACATTCTCAGAAGATGCCTCTTTGTTAGGGGAGCAGGTGGCAGACACAAAGGCAAATTTTTCAGTGCTATTAGCTGTTTGATTATCACACAAATGGGGACTATGTGCAGCTGGCCTGACTTTTCTATCTTCCGCACCTCCTACTGTGTCCAAATTTTTCTGCAGCATGCAAACTTCCAACAGATCTGTCATGCTAGTTTCCGCAAGGTCCCTCATTTTCTTGCTCCTAAGTTGGGCTTCGCTTTTGAATTTCTGTATTTTTAATATTTTATTTCCAATTCTCCTTTCCTCCATCTCTTGTGATCTACTCTTCCGGGTGGCAGTGTGTGTGATGTCATTTGGATCTAATGTGCTTGCACAGCTGGTGGCTATTGTTAATGGCCTTCCTATGGAGGCAGTCTCATCTGTAGAAGCAACCTCCTGCCTGGGATCAGAGGCAAAGTGGCCCTGCGTGTTGGGTGATTGCTCCACAGTTTGAATTCTCTGAATCCTAAGCCTATTTGCTAGTTTGCGTTTCCTTTTGGGGGGACTGGAACTGAAGGCATGATGGTGAGAATTGTCTTTATCTCCTGCTGCCAGCTTAAGCTGTTCCTCTCTTTCTCTCTGTTTCTGCTGCCAGAAATCTTTCAGAGGTGCAAGCTTCTCATATTTGCTGACTGTGTCCTCATTTAAGCTTACCGTTGTGTCGGTTGAGTCAATTCTGGTGAGATTTACAGCCATGCACTTGTCTCCTTTAAACCTGTTTACAATTACATATTTGATTAGTACTGGTGGATCCTTGCGAGAGGATTTCCGTCTCTTTTTAGGACACCAGTCATCATCCAGTTCTTCCTTTGGACCAATAGGTAGTTTCTCTCGCTTTTCCACAGTCTTCTCACCATCAATGGAGTCGACGTAATACAAGTAGTCATCGCTATACCTAACTTTTCTCTTGGCCCGTAATCCATAGTTCAGAAGGTTGGAGCAACTTGCGTTCTTTCGTGAGTTTCTAGACGTGTTGTCTTGAAAGGTGTCAAAGGAGGAAATGGTAGCAGAGCTGTCATCACTATACTCCCCTGAGTCATCTGGCGAATAGCTTGAATCGATAAAGTAGTTCATTTCGGGGCTGTAGTCATTTGTCTGCTCTATGGAGCTTTCATTCCCATCTCCTTTGCTCTCGGGCTGAAATCCAAGTTCCTCTGGTTTATTTGTTAGCTCATCCACAGCTCGTTTCACCACACCGCCCTCTTTTTTTGTGCAATTTACCAGGACACTTGGGAAAAAGTTGAACTGTGTCTCTTCTTGCAGGACATTTGTTTTCTCTCTCATGTTGTCCTGAAAGGACTCGTAGCGTATCTTTAGCGAGCACACGTCACTGCTCAGAGTGGAATCATCATCGTCATCAAACATGTAATTGTCCACATCCTCTTCAGAGAAGAGGTTTACAGAAAGCTCATTCTTGGAACAGAGATCCAGCAATTCCATCTTACTTTCGCTAATGAAAGACTCAAAGTAGCCCCAGTCCTGATTTGAATTGGTAAGCAGACCATCTTCTCCGTTGCACTTGTCTAACAGCAGGCCCTCATAAAGGTTTTTGGGGCCTGGATCAGTTAAGTCACCCTCCATTTTCTCCATGTCCTTCTTCTCCACCAGCTGGGTCTTAGGGGCAGAAAAGGTCAAAAGCTGATCAGAGAGGAGCTGGTCTTCATAACTTCCTGTCTCGTTTGTGCTTATGCATTGCATGTTAGTATCAGAGATAGGGCAGGCATTGTACTCCCGGTTCATGTCGGCAATTTTGAGGTTGATATTGGATTCTATGTTCGACACGCCCTTGGTCTCGATGAAGCAGCCCAGACATGTGCGAATTGGCTGAATCTGACAGTCCTGTGTCAATCCAGGGATGCTTGTGGGTTCTATCATGGCGAGTCTGGGCTGTTTGTTTCCTTTGAAAAGCCTAGGGGGCTCAAGCCCTTGGCAGTGGAGAGTGCGATGAATATGGCGTGGTTTGAGGACTCATCAGTTGGGTGGTCCTCTGAATGTGTTGACAGTGGCCGTAATAAGCGGTGCTTGAAGGCCAATGTAATGCTGTGGCAGTATGAATGGCTCTTCTGCACACTCACTGCGGCAGCTGTGGATGATGTGTGTAAGGCAGCGTCTGCGGCACCATATGACTTCAGATTACTGTTTAGATCATGTGACCCTAGACAAAGAGAAACAAGTACACCATTAATACGTTGGTAATATTACCTAATACTACAAAAAAACATTCTGTGTACAGTACTATCCTAGCATTATAGAGACAAAATGAAATGGCTCTTGTGAAGTGTTTATCAGTAGTTGCTATGACATGAACATTAGTCACGGTAGCTTCGCAAATTCAAGGTTAGGGCTAGATCTACAATCTGTTTAACAGGTTGTCATAGTTTTTAACTTTGTGGTCGATTGTTCATCTTTTGATATGACATCAGAGCTTGTCATAATGACCATAATGACTCTACCACATCTACTCCTCACAGCCTTGTTTTCATTTGTGGAAAAAAAAATACGGCATCTTTCCTGGCAAGGGTTTATTATTAATTAATATTATTTTCCTTGCCCATCAGGCCTTGCAGGAAATGCCAACAGAAAGGAAAAGTTGTTTGTGGGCCGAAGAAAGTAATTACATTTTGTTGAAACATTATACAAACTAACTTTTAGAAAAACCACACACTGCTAAATGGTGCACACAAGGACAAGGAACATCGATTAAAGAGCCACTATGGTCCGTGGTATATATTGGTACATGTTTACGATATGCAAAAGGTACGAACCCCAAAGTAAACGATGACGCAAGTTATCTTTTCCAACGTAAATCTCTTTTCTTGGACTACAACAAACACACTGATTGTAGGCAACAGTTCACTTCATGGGCCATTTGACGTGGACATGATGGTCATTATCATAATTCCTCCTGCTTTGGACTCTTTCAAACATGGTAAGGAGCGTCACATTTCTAGCTGATGTAGAGGTATTCAGAACAATCACAACTTACAGATTAGCTGGCCAATTAGAGACACAGCACTTTTCAGATTGATGAGTTTTGTACAAAATCAAAGCATTTGAGAAAGGAATGATATCTGAAGCTACAAAAATGAACGGTATGTGAAAAATAATGTGTTTTTAAACATAAACCACAAGAAAACATTGTATTATGCCAAATACACAAAATAACATTGTTTTTAGCAATGAAATAGGTGCACTTTAAGAAATTAAATATAGGTTCAGTTTTAAATTTTAGTTTATGTTAAAGTTTTCCCATCTAAAAGGTGAGACAAAATAGCAGTTGTGAATAATGATTAGCTTGTTAGTGGTTGGAGTGTAGTTTGTACAGAGAGATGCTCTGTTTACTTTGAATAATTAGTTCACAACAGCTGAGGCAGATGGAGTACATACTCAAGGGAACACTCAGACCAAAAACAATATAACCAATGTCCATATCCACCTGCCTATTTCAATATGTTTAAGCTACTAAAATAAAATAACATTTGAAAAGAATGCTTAAGAAACTTGAGAAAACAACACCATTAAATTTGATGCACTTCATGATCACTTAACTGTAGACAAAGATATTTGCTTCCCAAGACCTTACTTCCTTGTCTTGTTAAAATTATTTATAGAATTACGTAAATAGCTTATACTTGTAGCTTGAGAATACTTGTGTCACCTTTATTTCCAAAAGTTTCTCAAAATTTGACTGTCCTTGTACTCTTTTACAACATCCTCACATTACGAGTACCTGTATATATGAGCTAGGACTGGGCAAAAAAATGCGATTCTCATGCGTGTTTCATCAGTAATTAGTAGTGAATCACATTAGTAATAAATCGCCATCACCTGCTTTTAAATGGAGCGGGATTAACTACACAAAGCCGTATTTCACCGGAAAAATCGCATACATTATTGGAGGCGATTTGTCCACGATTATGCTTGTCTGTGAAATACGGCTCTGTGTAGTAAATGCCGCTCCATCTAAAAATTTATAAAAACATAGATAAAAGTGCCCAAGCTGTATGCAGTGTATGCATTTGTTATGCATTGGTAAAGAAAAATGTGAACATTCTGCTGGGTTACGTGCAGTCCACAAAATGTGATGACAGGATTGTGGTTTTTGGAGGCATTATTTGTGCAACACACTGTCCACTGTAACAGCATATACTGTAGTTAAAGATGCCGGTCCAGAATCCTCAGTGGTTCATCTGAGCTGTTCTGCCCCCCTCAAGCTGTCATACCAGTGGACTGAAGCATCATGGGAAACTGATGTAAGCTAAGAAATAGACTCCAAGGGTCTCATGCAGTGTTATTTTCCCTTTTCTATGAAATATCAGACTCTAATTTTCAGATAAACATAAAGAAAATGAACTTGTCGTGTTATCTCTTTCTAGGATAATGTGTACAATCTGTTCACAACAGGCTGGATCATATAAATCCATGGGCAAGCACAGGAGAGCATATGGGGTTGCCCTGTTTTTTTGGCAGGTGGCAGTGATACCCTGCACTTAACCTCTGCCAGGCCTGATGGTGAACAGCCCCTGCCTTGTTTTAGCATTAAGATGGGTTAGCTGCACAAGAGAAGAGGGAAAAATATGCGCAAATGGGATTCCTGTTTACTAAAGATTCGGCTCTAGGGTGCACATTATCCACACATGTGGCCTTGAGCATGTGAAACGCTCAATAACTACACTGTAAAAGTTCAGGTTTTACTCGGTTTCAACAAAAGTTTTAAATTAACCAACTTTTTTAAACCAACATTTTTAAGTAAAGAATATTTATAAATTGCAATTAATCCAAGCTGATTTAAATGTTAGTATCACAGCCACCAAAAGAAGGCAATTATTTGCAGTGTTTGTTAAAATGAGGCTGTGATATTGAAATGACCCTGTTTGGAAGTTATGAATAAAACTTTTGAGTTAGCAAAGTTCTTTGACTCATTTTATTTGAGTTTGTGGAATTAAAAGCAGTAAAATTGTTGAACACACATAAAATCAACTTTTAAATTTAATCAACTTTTTCACAGGTTTAAGTTCAGTTCACTCATTTTAAATAAGTACATTGTACTGTTTGGGTATGAGACAGATGGAATTGGATTATTAATACGTCTGAGTGTTTCTTTTCCAATATGAAAGTCCCTGATCTTGGGCACGCCATTCCAGGCTACTATTTACACAAAGATATTTGACAATGAACTGAAAGGGCCCTATTTTAATGATCTAAGTGCATTGTCTACAGCGTATTGTCTACAGCGCATAGCGCATGGTCTGAATGGGCGTGTCCGATAACGACGGGAAAAATGTTTTGTGCGCCGAGTGCACGTTCGAAAAGGGTTGTTCATATTCTTCTAATGAGTAATGTGCAATAAACCAATGAGAGTCTTATCTCTCATCCCCTTTAAAAGCCAGTTGCGCTGGCACTATTGTCTAATCCCTATTTAGATTACGGACTTTGTAAACTGAAAAACTAAAGGGCGATTTATAGTCGTGCGTAGGTCCTACTCCGTAGCCTGTGCGTAGCTCTGCGTTGCCTGACGCGCACCTCACAAAATTTCTAACAGCGCGTCGGCTCTACGCGGACCGCATGCGCTGTGATTGGTCCACCAGAACCCCTCCCGTCAGGTAAAAAAACTGCGTCATAGGTATTTCCGTTTCAGACGGTGAAAACAAAGATGAGAAAAGTTGAGGAGTGATTTAACTCAAACTGCAACATAAGTCGCTGTTTATTTACTTCCATCATTGCTGGTCTTCTCAAATCATACACAACAAGTTGCTATTTCTTCTTCGTTTGTGGGTTAACTTGCCAAGCTTCTTCTTCTCTGACGGTCGCACTGCTACTGTGGTTACACGCGTGGATACTGCCTATCAGCGGTTTCCGCGTGTGTTTGCACGTCGACGCGGAGGACGACGCAAAAGTATAAACGAAAACCGATGCGGAACCTACGCCGTCGCGGCTACGCCGTAGGACCTACGCACGACTATAAATCGCCTTAAGTGGAGGAATGTATGTGATAAGCAAACCCGCGTTGTCGTCCCGTTTATAGGCGCTAATACTAATGCACTCATCTCATCAAATACCAAAAAACATATTGCGCCTTTGACTTTAGACTAGGCTTTAGTTGGTCAGTGGCGTAGTCTATTTTAGTTGCCTCAAAATAGCAACGCGGCAACAATGAGCCTGAACACACCTCGTTTTCAGACCAGAACGCCCATGGGCACAACATTGGGCGCAAATGCATTCGCTATTTAAACAATGTGGCGCTAAACGTGAAAATTATAATTGTGCAGGGTTGAAACTAGCAAAAGACACTTGCGTCGCACATTGCGCCGGGTGTATGATTTAATGTAGATGATTTGAAGCCTGTCACAACTTCAAGATAATCTAGATAGAAGTAAAGAAAACCTACTTATCTAGTTAACAAGTCAGCCATGTACAGATCCTTTAATGTTCTTTTTAATTATAAAGATGTTTAACTATGTTCCAGATTTAGCAAGAAAAACTTCAAACTTCACATTAACAAGTTTATTATGAATGAAGTCCTGTTAAAGCAACTAATGTTCAGTATGTCTGATACTTGCATACTTATGAAATTGCATTAATAAAAAGTAAAAGCTTTCTTAAAATATCAAACCTTAACCTAAAAGGCTGGCTTCAGTCATAGTTATTTTATTATTTCTTTATTTAACCAGATATAAAACATAGTTATATATCAGTCTGAAGGGATACAAATTCATATTTACAAGGTATTTGCCAGGTTCTACAATAAGTTTCTTTCTGAAAGGAGGATTTTCTGATTACAAATAGGGCTGCAAGATTGATCAGAAAAAGAATCACAATCTCGATTCATACATAAATGCGATCTTCTTTCTAAATGACGGCGGTCCACTGCATTCACTGCGGCAGTGGATCAGTGGTTCATGTAGGTTGTCTACAAATCGGAAGATTGGTGGTTCAATCCCCGGCTCCACCTGACCAAGTGCAAAGACATCTAACCACAGCTGCTTCCATTGAGCTGAATGGTGCCTTGCGTGGCTGACACCGCCTGCAGTGTATGAATGTGTGAATGAATGGGTGACTGTGAGGCAAATTGTAAAGGGCTTTGGATGGCCATGGGTCTATGAAAGCGCTATAAAAATGCAGTCCATTTACCATTTATAACAATTCAAGATGCTATACCACTCAAACTTGTTCACACCCAATCAGACGTGATCGTTTCTCTCCTCTCTTCCTCATTCGCGAGACACATAACAGGGTTCGGTTCTGACTAAAAGGGATATAGCTACATATGGGTGATTCTCACCAAACCATTGAAACACCACGGCACTAATGATTTTAGCTTTAAAATGTGTAATATAGTAACATTATAAAGCATCAGAATTAACACAATACTGTGTTCTACCTTGCACAATGTGTGATTTCAACATAATTTATAATTGGAAATTTTATCTCATTTTCTGCTGAAATTCTCATTACCGCAATGTGTCCGGCTGTGTTTGAACATGCGTTATGTTGTAATTTAATCAAATGAACACAAAAATATTAAGAAAAAAAATAAATGGATGTTTTGCTAGACTACTTTAGATGACAGAAAAAATATTTACTGAATATTCATGTATAATAATAATGAAGAAAAATTAGGAAAATTATGTGTCCATGCCTGATGTTCTCATCCTCCGCAACACTTTTTGAGAACAGTTTAAGCACACATACAGAATTTTAATAAAGTTTGATTTTGAGTGACCAAGCACATGGACCAGTTACTTCAAGATGGCTACCAGGTAAGATCATTTTTTACAGTTAATTTGAAATATTGTCTTGTCAGAATGCTTACACGACATTTTGATTATCATTACCGCAACAGATGCTTATTAAATGTTAATTTAATTAATAGAAGCATAATACTTTGATTTTAAATGCATGTGCAGAATCTCCAAATTATGTTCTTTCAGGTTTGTCATGTCATTTTGAAAATATGTCAGTGTTGATGTTTTCTGACTGTTGCGGTAATGAGAATTTTTAGGACAAATTTTTTAAATTATGTTACAAAAAGTGTTAAATAATAAGTAAAAGTTTTTAAATTAATGTTCCCATTTACTCCAGACTTTGTTTTTCAATGTCTGGTGGGAAAAAAAGTAAATTTAAGCAATTTTTACATTTTCATGCTTGACATTTTTAAAACCAAGTTTTCGTGAGAATCACCCATATACTCTCGCAAGATATTTGGTTTAGGGTTAGGATGAAAAACAGCGGTTCTGGCTAGATGGGATACAGATACGGCCTATCTAAGGAAAAGTTAGGTTTAGGTGTAGGATTAGGATGAAAATAATGTTTTTGTTGAAAAAATTAGAATCGTGTGAGGGAATTGGGAACTGATTTACATTTGAGAAAGAATTGTGCAGCCCTGATTACAAAGTCGACAAACATTTTTCAATTGCTTCAATATTGTGTGTATTTTTAAATGAGCTACCACTCAAAGACATGGCTGCTATATATAAAATCATGGCAATTATTGATGTTTTGACAAGATGGAAATGAATAAGCTTTAAGCTTTATTATTTATTTATTTAGCTGACGCTTTTATCCAAAGCGACTTACAATTGTTGCTATATATGTCAGAGGTCGCACGCCTCTGGAGCAACTAGGGGTTAAGTGTCTTGCTCAGGGACACAATGGTGTGTCACAGTGGATTCAAACCCGGGTCTCTCACAGCAAAGGCATGTGTCATATCCACTGCGCCATACAACTAAAACTGTACAGCTGACTATACTGTATGAAAACCTCCCTATACTGGTGCATCCTGTCATCTCTGGAGTTATGCCTCAGAGAAACTTACAGTAAATACGTGAGGTCAGGAAAAATGTGTTCAATGAGCTCCATCAGCCCTTATTAGTCTGTGTGGCATTTGTGAATGGAGGCAAAAGATCAATTTATCTACACTGCGTGTTGGTAATGAGACGAGAGGAACTGTTGGATGAAGTTTTGGCTCTCCACCTAGTGATTCAAAGCTCAATGAAACTGAGATCTTTAGAAAGTGGGACTGCAGTACTGACACCAAATCCCTGAGCTGAAACCGAGTGTAGTCCGCTTATAACAAACTAAAGCTGTTACTGTGGCTGACAGGCGCGGATATATCACAGAGATCTGCTCTGAAAACCCAGTACATGAGCAATCATTGATCCAAAAATGCCACAAGTAATGCCACAATGTTAAATCACAGCAGGTGCCGTGTTTTCCACTCATCTATTCATGAGAATGTAATGAATGTTCGAGACATAATTGTGACTTGTTCACCTTGTAGAATACAAAATTAACATTTACACTATATATATAATGTAAGTCAATCGGGCAAAACATTTTGGTGGGGTTAAAAAAGAAATCTGCAGTAAAAAATCCAGATAATTTACTCACCCCCATGTCATCCAAGTTGTTGATGTCTTTCTTTGTTTGGTCGAGAAGAAATTAAGTTTTTTTTTTTTTGAGGAAAACATTCCAGGATTTTTCTCAATTTAATAAACTTTATTGGACCTCAACAGATTACAGATTAAAATTCGCAGTTTCAACGCAGCTCTAAGCGATCCCAACCACGGCATAAAGGTCTTATCTAAAGAAACGATTGTCATTTTTGGCAAGAAAAAATAAAAATGTGTACTTGTAAACCATAACTTCTCATTTTGCACTAGCCGTGTGATGCAGTAGTGCAAGGCGAGAAGTTGTGGCTTAAAAGTGCAGATTTTTTTTTTCTTGCCGAAATTGATAATCTTTTTCTAGATACTTCGTTTGGCATCATTTAGAGCCATTTGAAGCGGCATTAAAAATGCAATTTTAAACTGTTTAAAAACGCTGGCGGGGAAAGAGTTAAATGCAAAGTTGCCAGGCAGTGCCAGCATTTTTTTTTTTTTGATTTTCACAAAAGTTTGATGCCTTCCAGAAAATCTTCTTCTTTAAAGGTGCAGTGTGTAATTTTTAAAAGGATCTCTTGACAGAAATGCAAAACTATATTTTTAGGGGTGTCTAAAGACCTTTTTATAATGAACTGTTATGTTTTTATTACCTTAGAGTGAGACGTTTTTATCTACATACGCTGAGGGGACCCTCAAAAACAGCAAAGCTGAGATAATTACATTTTTGTGAAGGACTTTTGATAAAGATCGATTTAGAGCGATCCTCAAAACTTACACGGACATACAGCTGTTTGCCCCTAGTGGGATACTTCCGGGTTTTATAAAGGCCTTTTCACATAGACATTCCGGAAAATACACGGAAAATGCACCCGGGATCATTTGATTTTTTGTTAATTCACACTGCTAATGATTTGCCAGCATGTGCAAGGTCCCGAAAGACATGTGACCTGTTTAAATCTTCTACGCAGCGTATGAAGTTTGCATATTATTTATCCTCACTACGATGCACCCATTACGGCATTGTTTCGGCTTCTTGTTCACACAAAAGGGGTTTTCACACTGCGCTTAACCCTGGGTTATCTTCATTCTAAACCCTGCTTTTAACCCTGGGTTAAGGAGCGTTTCACACCTGTAATTTGAAAGCGGTGTTAGCACCGCTTTTTACCCAGGGTTATGAAACCCTGCTCTGGAGCAGGGTTAGCACCGCATTTGTGGTGTTAACCCCGCATTGTGGTGCCAAACGCATGCAGTGTGAAACGAAGCAGGGTTAGAATGTTATGACCCTAATTAAACACAGCTGAAGTAGCTAATCAAGGCTTGATAATTACAGACAGGTGTGTTGGAGCTGGGTTGGAGACTCCTGACCCAGGGTTTAGGAATGCACAGTGTGAAACGTCAAATTATGAATACCCAAGGTTAAGTTTGAACAGTGTGAAACATGAAAAAAATAACCCAGGATTCCGTTAACCCTGGGTTTAGAATAACCCAGGGTTAACAATTTCAGGTGTGAAAAGCCCTAGAGGGTTTTCCGTGTATCTTACTAGGTCCTTTTCCGGCAACAATCCCAGAAGATTTACGGTACGTGATTGCGTTCATACAGAAGCTTGTCTGGCAATTTTACGGGTATTTTCTGGGACCAAAGGTCTGTGTGAATGGGGTTTAAGTTTTATAAGATGTCACCTGGTGGATAATCGTGGCATTGCGGAAAGCCAGAAATACTCGTCATTGGCAGGGAAGCGTTTTCTCTTAATTGACAAGTTAACTCGTCTATACGGACTACCGGCACATCTGTATGTGTGTACGGCTATGTATTTTTCATGCCTAGCGCCCCTAGTGGGCACAAGCGCCGCAGCACTGTCGCAAAGGAAAAGAACTGCCCAACCTTAAAACTAAACTAAAAACTAAACCTTTAAAATGCTAAACGATCAACATTTTGAGGCATCAGGTGAAAACACAGTCATGTTACAACTTTCTGATGAGGAACTCGTGGCAGAAGCCATTTCTCAATCTGAAGGTTGCAGCCTCCGGATGTCGTATTTCTAAGCTGCATACGTCATCAAGACTTATTTCAGAATATTATCAATTATAAAGTTGACTATTATACTTATTTAATCGTAAATTGTTGCAGTATGCTTATGACTTGCGAATGTAATGCTCATTTTATCTTAATAAACCAGGCTTAGTGACGTATGCAGCCTGCATGTTTGACCTCCGGAGGCTGCAGCCTTCCAATTGAGAAACGACCAGAAGTATTTCCTTGCCTTTTTCCAAACAAATATTGTTGCATCGTCTCTCTCTCCCTCGCCACCAGAATTTTCCGCAATGGCGCTCGTTTTCCTCTCTTTTGTGTGAAAACTGTCGCTCCAAATCCAAGTAAACCGATGTGTGTAGGTCTGCCATTTTGTAATACGTCACGCGAGTGACAGCGGAACGCAGCAAATGAGGAAGAGAGAAGAGAGAAATGCTCGGATCTGATTGGTGAATGAATAGGGTTTGGTTTTACACTGTGTGAGTTTGAGCAAGTTTGACTGCTATAGCATCCTGAATTGTAATGTAAATACCATAGACAGTAAAAGAAAGATAAATACGTGAACGCAGCATCTGAATACAGGGAACTTTATGCAAGATAATCGGCGTCATTTATAAAGAAGATCGCATTTATGTATGAATCAAGATCGTGAGTTTATATAAAAAATTGCCTTAAAGGGGAATCGAACCCGGGTCGCCCGTGTCATAGGTCAATGACACTTACACGGTGCCACAGAGTCAAATAATAGAAGTTGCTCTCTACACTCCTTCAGTATCCTCCAGCAAAATTCACATTAAAAAAAATTGTGTGGAGGAAGTGACATAAGCCGTAAAGCAAATCGAATTTTGTAGTTTTTTGTGCTCTGGTTACTACCCGAAACCCTAAGTTTTAAAGTACGAGTAAAAGCAATACAGACCCCGTCAGGCTATGGTAGACATGTCATTCAACCTATTTAAAGTCGATGTACTATCACAAGGGTCTTGAAAATGTATTATGAAGGTTGAAAAATTACATGGTGTCGCTTTAAGATGGGACATTAGAGTGGGTCCATTCAAACTATTTAGACAATTTCTACATCTACTACTATAGCCTATGTGTCATTGAACAGATAGCCTCTTTGTTTAAGTCATGTCCTATTCTTTTATCCTCGCAAAACTTACATATTGATGATGGCAGTATTATTTTACACAATCTGAATTTCACCTGCATCTGATATTATGTCTTGGGACAAGAAGTACCTGTTTCAGTACACTGTGTAGAATATGTGTGGATGCCGTATAAATACATTCTGATCTTAAGCTACTGCATACAGCATGTGAAATTCTTATCACAACCGTGAACACAATTCAATCATATGTTGTTAAATCAGTACAATTCAATCAGGAGGAATACATCTCGTGTCCCTCCACGGAAATATTGTGCACTTGCAATTTCTCTTTTACATTCTAAGAGACTTTAATAAACAATGTCCTGCGCTGGCAGACTCCTCACCTGTCTGGTGCAGTTCGTTGGTTTCTGTCGAGTCCTGCAGGATGATTCTGGTCTCTTTATGGTCCATCAATGTGAGGCAGTTCTGCTTGTATGCTGCACCTGTTCTGACTAGAGAAATAAAAAGAGAGGAAAAAGAAACATGAAAACTATTCTGGTGATATCATAAACAAACAAACCAAAAAGTGTTATTGGTGAATTAAAAAGCACAGGAGCAGGTTGAATATTTGTTTAAGCTAGTGTATGATGGCAAATTTGAGGTCTACGGTGGAGGGGAAGATATAAAAAGCACTATTTTTAAGATGTCAAATAAATCTTTGGTGTCTTCAGAGTACATATGTGTAGTTTTAGCTCAAAATATCACATAGATAATTTATTATAACATGTTAAAATTGTCACTTTGTAGGTGTGAGCAAAAATGTGCTGTTTTGGGTGTGTCCTTTTAAATGCACATGATGCACGCTGATCTCTGCACTAAATGGCAGTGCCGTGGTTGGATAGTGCAGTATTATCGGTATTATCCCCTTCTGACATCACAAGGGGAGCCAAATTTCAATTACCTAATTTTTCACATGCTTACAGAGAATGGTTTACCAAAACTAAGTTACTGGCTTGATCTTATTAACATTTTCTAGGTTGATAGATGCTCTGGAGACCCAGTTATAGCACTTAAACATTGAAAAAGTCAGATTGTCATGGTATGTCCCCTTTAAAAAGCTATTGAATGGCTTAACAAGGTTTGTATGACTACAAATGTAACCCCTTCCGGCAATTTTAGTCACAATGAGCACATTTTCAAAAATGAGTTAGTTAGTTCAAACCTTCAAAACGATGTATGATTTGTTGGAAACTGACAAAAAATGACAGCTACACCTGTTTGAAGTTGATAGAGACAGCAAAGTCAATTTTGAGAAACATCAAGTTAAAGTCAGTCAGCGCAAATAAGATCGCTTTTGTGTCGTATTGCTCTTTATAACTCATTTCACATCAAACAGCTCCTGCACTTTATTTTCTTATGTCTGCATGCTTCTTGCTTTGCTTCTGACAAGCATCATTTGTATTAGGAAATATTTAGGAAGGTAGGCTACACGTCTCAGAAGACGTATAAATAAAAATCATTGAGATCGCTAGATGAGGGCTTAATGTATTCAACCAAAATCATAATTTTTCAGTTCTTTTGACAGTAGCTGAAAATTAGACCGTGCACATTCACAGAGTCACAAAAGTACCCTTTTTAAAACACTTTCACAATACCAATCAAGTTTCATTGCATGAAATAAAAGTAGTGAGAATATATAACCATTTTTTTTGTTGTTGCCTACAACACTATTAATTCTGCTGGGTTATTTTTAACCCAATGCTGAGTAAATATTGGGCAAAACCCATGTTGGGTTATTAAATAAACCTATGGGTTGTTTTTATGCAATGCATGTGTTCTGTCTAATATTTACCCAGCAGAATTTAGAGTAAAAGATGGTTTGGAGCGACATTGGGGTAAGTAAATAATGGCAAATCAAAAGTTTATTTACATTTACTGTAAATGACAAATCAATTTTGTTGTGTTCAAACAGATCAAGGTGTAACAACTTCTCTTTTAAACTAATTACAACAGCAAGACATTTACTATTTAAACTTGAGAGCTGCAATGGAAGATGCAAGTAAAGAAGCAGACCTTCTGTCACCACGGCAACTGGATGCTACAATCTACTATTTAAGGCTCAATTTAACACCCGTATTACAGTTGTTAACCCCGGCAAACTGTATGTGTATATATAGCGCTCAACATATTTGTTTATGGTAATTACGCTGGTACTCCCTCCATCACGATGGTTTCACTGCAGGCAAAAAACAACACTGGGTGATCAAAAGAGGAGTCTGAGACCAGCAAACAACCAGAGAGAAATGTCGATAAGTTTGGTGGCGTAACAACGACAGATTTCTGAATCTTAAAAGTCAAATGACTTACAAAATATGAATTCTGCACCAAAACCACCTTAGGGATGTTGATGGTACTGAATTGCTCAGTCATTTAAGAATAAACCTCCTGCCAGTAATGTGATGATGATCTGTCACTGTCCCATTACAGGGTTCATGTTGTTTTGGATAAAACAGGCAGCTGCTCGCGTGTCTTTACATTCAACCTTTTTATTATAAACACAAAATGAACACAGAGCTATGATGACTATTTGTTTTTTGCAACATCTATACTATATCTTCATATACCTTCTCACTGCAGCTTTTAATGTCATGTTTGCAATGGGCAGCATGCCAAGTGTTTCATGCTGACCTTTAAAATCATATTGCTCTGGGATTATTGTTTAGTGATCTCACTTTAATAACTCTCTGGATAGTGAATAGGGAGTCACTCACGGCTTCATCACAGATGTTTTCCCGATATGAAGCACTGTCAATAGCATACCAAACCAACAGATGGCGATATATCCCTAAACGTAAAGCCATGGTGGCCAATCAGAAGCCATTGCAGAACTTCCCTTTAGCACGTCACAGGCCAAAAACTCACGACAACGCTGCAACCGCTGCTTTTCCTGGCAGTCGTTTTTATAAAAGTTTGGTTTTAGTCACCTGATACTGCGTTTGCGTGTGGATGAACAGCTAAAGCTTTGAAACGGCTTTATAAAAACTGTCTTTGACGTGTGTCTTAGTGCCACATCAGGGTCGTACGCACTTTTGCTTGTCCGATTGCTGCAGGTTTTTGTAAATATAAGCCACTCTTGCTGCTCAAAAATGGTTTAAACAAGCCCTCTTTTTTATGTCTATGACATTAATTAGGTATCTATCTAGAGATCTGAAACTGCTCAGCTGGGCACAAGTTCAAGATCATTTGCGATTATATATTTCACATCTGAAAGAAAGGGGTGGGCGCATTTTCTGTGCAGCATTTTATAAATGAGGCCCCAGGACTTCGATATTCGGTTCAGATCTTGTAATGTGAGGCATTTACACATCAAATCTTACACATCCCGGTCTGCTCGGGATCAGGATTTTAAATCAGGGTGATGACGTCACTTCCAGCCAAAGAGACACAGAGGTGAATAACAGAAGATTTAAAGGAGCAGTAGAGCTCTATTAGACATGATTCTCTCCCTTTGGCATGATGATCTTCATAATGTCTCATAGTGTGTGATGATTTCTAAATCTTTATTGTGAGCATGTTTGAGATTTGACGTCTGTCAGGATTCACTTATGTGTATGATGCAACCAGACTTCACAGTCAGAATTTAAAACCTCATGTAGTGTAATTTCACACTGTAGTTTGAAACATATCTTTATGCTTTTATTGTAACTGTTTTAGTATGTTATAATATAATATATTGTGCTGTTTTACTTATAATAACAATAACTTTAATGGGTCAATGACGTGAAGTTAATTATTGTGTGTCCATACGGTTCAATTAAATGTAAAAGGGTTAAAATTTCAAAATAAATTTGCAGATAACTTGCATGCATTTTCTTTTTTGAGGACCAAGTCTAAAATTTCTGGTTTTATTTCATTTTGAAATAATATTTGGAGGATAACTGCAAAAATGTCAATGTGGTGTAACGGGTCTGTGTCAATTGGTGATTAAAATATAAATATATTCATAAATCATCTAGTTTAGTGTAATATGATTTTTTTACATACATTACATACATTTTTTTACATACATCATTTGTCAAAGATTATTTAGAAAACAGAGCTTCAGCATATATTACAAAAAACGCATTAAATTTACATTTAGAAATAACTAATACAATCATATTTTAATATTATTATATTTTTTGATGATTACGATTACATGCCATCAATGTGGATAAAGTATTTAATATTTCTCAATATTTGTGCAATTGGCGGTTACATCATTTGACATTTTCAGGTCCTATGCATTCAGTCTCAACTTTCAGAAAATGGTGCAAATGTCATTTTTTATTGCATACAATCATGATCATTAAAATAAACCTGATGCATGCTTTTAAAACAAGTTTTTTAAAACGATTTTTAAATTCCTCATCTTGCCAAACCGCTTTTGTCACTGACCCTAATAACAACCCGTGTCAATTATTGTCATAGATAATTTGTTCATTCTGGCCAAATCTGAGTTAAAGGTGATAAATGCAAAAAACATTTCGATCTGGGACATGAACTGCTCACTATTATATCTTATCCAATATTAATTAAAAGCCTGATAATATCAAATATAAACATTATTACACATTATACCAGTGGTCTGTTGAATGCTTTATTCTGATTGGTTGAGAAATTCCATGGGTGTTGATTATTTTTCTTTAAAACGCACACCTGAACTGTCAAATGTCTTAAATAACCACCAGAGCAATGTTTGTGGTAACTGTGGTATAAGAGGAATAATTGACTCGACATCAATTGACATCGTGCCGCATTGCCACCTTTCATGTGCATTATTTTCAAATAATTCAAAGGCCCATCATCAATTATTCCTTCCACACACAACAGTCATCATTATCCAACAATAATACATGCAAATACAGTGTGATTAAACAGAACCTTCTCGCTACAGAACAAAATAATAATCTATGTATGTTTAATACAAGCTAATGAATAATAATAATAATAATAGCAGAATGTACAGAAAAACCTGTTGTTGTGTTTCACAGACAGACAAATCACTACTGAGTCAAAGCTGTGAATGTAGTGTGGTGTTTATCTGAAGGAAGGAGGATGGGAAAGGTTGAGTTTACCATCTGTTCTCAACTACCTCTCATTATTCCACTGCTTACATTTACAGCTTCATTCATAGTCTACTTCTACATAAAAATTATCATATGCATCTAAAAAACACACTTCACATTTGAGTGAATTAATTCATATCTCACAGCATCTGATAGCCCCGCCTCTTCATCACGTAAGCAGAACTGCGACCTTTTAGTGCATGAAGTGCTTAGCGTTATACACTTCATTTATCAAGTGGAATGAGTGCACTATACGGGTACTTCGGGTGTACTCATGCTTTCCCGTATGTTTGACCCCCAAAATCTGGTTGGCTTGACTAGTGTAATTGCTCTTTATTAGGGGTGAAAATCCGGCGATGCGATATTTGCAGATACATCAAACATTTCTTCGATGCAATTACAATTCGGTTTAATTAATTTATCGATGCTTTAAAATTACGTGCCTAGTTAAGCACAAATGCAACCAAAATATATAACATGAACGTTTGAACTCTTTACGCAGCGCTGTGCAGATCGATCGATTTATGACATTAAATAACTGTGAGACTCACTCGTGTTGCTTTTATGTCAAATGCCATCACCAGTCAATCTGCACAGTGCCACATTAAGTCAAACATGAACTTATAATGAGGAGAAAACTTAGAGGAGAGGTTAAAAAAACAATCGCATCATAATAATGACGTAAGCATAATCGGTCTGGATCATAAAGTGTAGTGTGAAGGGGACAATCATACTCCGGTATGACTCAGTGTAGTTAAGTATAATGTGAGTACGCTTTTAAAGCGCACTTTCTTTTCCGGAATTTCCAATGTCGACACTACTTAGGGGTTGTTCACAATCCGCATCTTGCAAGCTCGTTTTTTTTAAATATGCAAGCACGGCCTCTTGTTTTCCAGGTGCGTCAGCACTGCAGCAACTTCAAAATATTTTACATTTTCAGAATGCACAGGGATACCCAGAGCTGTATGATCGGTCAAGTGGTTATTATTTTCACATATATAGAAGAAACAATCCATTTGGGCTGCACAATTATTCGAAAAACTAGCTGGGATTACAATTACGGCTGAACAATTACATAATCACCAAAACCTTCAATTACAGCTGTACATTGTGCTTATTTCTGTGCATTTTTACATTGATAAGTTGACGCGACTTTTAGCTATTAATTTTGGATTTGTTACTAACAACATAATAACTCCCATAATTATTTGTGATTTACATTATATTATTTAGTTTTGGATGTTTAGAAATAACCATGCAGCTGCTTCAAAAAAAAAATCATATAACATTTCAAAAGTTCAATGTAAAACCTATTAATCGTCAATAATAATCACAATTAAAATATCAAGGTAAATAATCTAAAATTATGATTTTGGTCATAATCATGCAGCCCTACAATGCAATGAGACGCATTACTGCATCAATGAAAAGTGTTGCTCATGGCTGCTTAGCAACGGCACATGCTACAAGAGCACAAGTGCCACAGCGCTATGAAAAGTGGAATTGTCGGGTTTTCCGTGCAGTTTCAGATGAACATTTTGAAAGTCTCTTTATACTACAACTAGGGCTGTGCCGGTTTCAGAATTGGTGATGACGGTTATGACGTGAGTCAAATGTGACGGTTCGTCACATAACCGTCTGGGGGGGGGGGGGGTTGCTTGTGTAAATGCTCGTGGATTGACGCGAAAGTGTAGTTTTACCATAAAATCATGAATGTGATGCCAAGTGTGTTTTAAACAGTAATGCAATAACAGAAAGCAATTAAATATTTAAAAAACACACTGTTGCCAGAAGACTGCGCTGTCACTCTCTGCCCAGCATAAATGAATCCTCTATCTATCATTATCTTAATAATCTTCAGAGAAACAGATTTTTGCCATGGGCTTTTAATGTCTATATCTATATTGTGTCTATATCTGTCATTACACGGACCAGAACAGCACGAAAACAATGTGGATTAAAAAGCGTCTTGAAGAGGTTTTGCTCATAAATGCATGTAAAATAAAGTAATGTGAACTTGAGATTGTTATATTGTTATTAAACTGCGCCATATGCTGCAAACGCAGCCGATGTAAAAGCACAATGGCCACGCGCGGCAAACGCTCTCCGCACACGCTGCTCAGTGCTCATGCTTGCGATGTGAAACCAGCATCTGAATAAACTAAACACTGATTAGCTACTTGCTCTACGTTTATTTACAATTAACAGCAAGACAACTAGCAGTGAATGTGCTTTCGGGAGAGTTAGTAGATTAACATGGGAGGATTTGAACTTGAAAAGCGGGGCGGAGCCTTTCCGCGGTTAAAACATCTTATGGTCGTTCGTTCATGTTTTTTTGATTCTGTAAATTAAATAGAAGGAAGAGATGATTTGAAAGGTGAGACTTTGTTTAATATGTTTAATCTCAAAAGTAACCAAAAAGTGCCCTGGTCTCTCCTGTATGTCAGCGCGTTGTCAGTGTCTGCTCCGCTCTATATTTTTCATTGCGTGACGTGATAACATCATGATATGGTGGGGCAGGCACGTGCACACATAGACATCAAAGGGGGCTTGAGCACCTGCCCTTTTAATTCCTGGAGAGAAAGTGCCCTTTTTTTCTCGGGTGCTTTTTTTAAAAATAATATGATCTTTATTCATATAACAACTGATGTCTGTGTGTTTTTAACTTATTACTTATTTAATTTAATATGAATTCATTCAGGAAACATTTAAATGAGATTTAAACTCATAAAAGAAAAATAGCGCTTTTTGTGGTACACAAACGGTTAACAGTTGAGTCCCGCCTCCAAAACTCACATCGCTAATATGATTGGCTTTATCTTTCTTAAGTCCCGCCTCTCTAACGTACTTCGCTTTATGATTGGTTGGTCTTTACTCATGTATTGTAGGCTGCATTCGTGCTTGTAAGAAGCGCCAAAGCTCTGACAGTCCAAATGAGACGCGAATCACGCGATATGCAGGCAGGTTACCGGTAAGTGACTGAGGAAGAAAATATTCTTATATTAACAGTTTTATGCACAAAAATAGGACACGTTGTTACACATAACGATTCAGGGACATTGTTTTCCACGGCAATCCCATATTTAACCTGAAGAGTTGCAAACTTGTAACCATATAGTGAATGTAGTTTAAACAGACTGCTCATAAAATAAGAAAGCACAAACAATAATATAATTGCTAACTACAGTAGTAAGCTTTTTTAGTTTGCGTTTTTTTGTAATGGCTGTTAAATATAATGTGTTATACTGGAGTGCTAGAGTAGAAGAAATCTGATGGTTCAGTATTTTACTTGCCTAGTCAGAATTTTCACTGACGTCACAAAAAAGTAAACTAAAATACAAATAAACTAGGACTAATCTATATTTGTTGTTTATGACATGTGTAACCCTAATAAATATGAAACCTAAGATTAAAGGTGCCATAGGAGGTGTTGCCATAATATGTTAAATTGTTCTTTGATAATTCCATAGAAGGTATGTGGCTTTATTAAGTGCAAAAATTATCCAGAAACGTTTTTACATGTCCATTTACAACCCTAGAATTTGTCATTTGAATGAAATGGTCTATTTTTGCCCTATTTGAAAGGGTCGTGAATAATAATGTTGAGCTCTGCTCTGATGTGCTCTGCTCTGAGGCTCATGCCAGAAGCTCACATTAGTAAAAAGACCTTATATTTTGAGCCGTTATCAGACGAAAATACAGATTTTGATTAACAACTAATTGTTAACTAATAGAACTTCAGCTAAACGTTAGCATATAGCATTTATTGGCATGTAGCGCTAACTCAGAAGTCACAACTTTGTTTTTAGCATTTAAACAAATTTGTAAATTAATGTGTAATTTAATGTTGGGGCGTACACCTCGACTTACATCAAGAGTCTGTCCCCCTGAAATTAAGAAATCTAAATTGGTGAATTTAGAAGAAATCTACAGATGCAAACAGATGGAGGATACACTCTGAAAATTTAGTAAATCTGAGTAACTGAATCTGGTACATTAATAAATAAAACTGAGTAGAAATAAGTTAACATGAAACATTCAAATTTATTTTTAAGTTGCTGTATTTTGTTAATCATTTTTGCAGTGAATTTTTTTCAATAAAGTTAACAAAATAGCAGCAACAGCCCTCTTCAGTTTAGAGTGCATATTTATGTTTATTTTAAAGTGTTGTGTATTCTGATAACACCAAAATAATTAAAATGATGTAGTGCCTTGTGCAAAATTAAAAAAATTATTAGTAAAACAAGCCCCTCTGCTTGATGCAGTTATTTAGGTTATTCTAAATATTTACTTGAAACAAGTAGCATAGAAAATGTTTTCAAAACATGCACATTGTTGTGTAATGGTTTCCTTTGCTGCTCTATAAACCTAGCGTACTAAGGAGACCATGGTTTCTGTGTGAACTAATTATTTTGTAGACATCTTTTGAAAATGAAACAATTGCGTGAGTTTGAGGAAGATAAAATGAATTAACTTTTTAAAGAATTTTTTAAAAAAGGAAGTCAGAGTTGCGTTTATATATATATTTTTTTTTTGTTAAAAAAAAGAAAAAAATACATAATTATGAGAAGTGCCCTTTATTTCACTTGAGCCCCTGCCCCTCAAAATGTCTGTGCACGTCCCTGTGGTGGGGCGTGTAACACAGACTGTTGACAATTGTTTTTAATTAGTATTTAAACATTCTTTATGATATATTTTTTTTATATTTTAATAACACGGTTTTGTCGGTTATAGAGTTCTAATGACGGTGTTCAACTATAACCGTCGGTCTCACGGTTATATAAAAACCGTCACACCCCTAAGTACAACATGGTGTAGAACAGTGTAATGCATAAGCACATGTTGTTGTTTTTGTGTGTGTAAACAAGTATAAATCATTTATGCAATGTTTTTTAAATAAGATCTAAGAAAGACATAAGAAATAAGAAATGTTGAATAATTCAAATAAAGCAGTGTTTTTTTTTTACGGATTTTTGTTTTTTCACTGCCGCACGATACATAGTTAATTTAGCTATTTCTCTGATTTGCAAACATTTTAACATTTGATTCATTGCAACAAACAGAATCATAACTCATAACTAAGTCATTTGTTTGTTACTAAAGGCCCAAGTACACTTAGTATTTTTTTATGTATGCAAGTGTTCCTACACAGTTGAATGCACAGCCTTGCAAAGTATTCTTCATTTGACTTAATTGCATACAGGCATTTGACGCATGTTCCTTGTGACAAATTGCAATACCTTTAATGGCCAACATACTACACACTCTTGTATGTGCACGCGCAGTTACAAAAAGCGGGACATTTAGTCATTTACATTTAGTTATTTAGCAGACGCTTTTGTCCAAAGCGACTTACAAATGAGGTAAACAATAGAAGCAATTATAGCAACACAAGAATAGCAATACATAAGTGCACTGGAAATAGTCTCATCAAGTTCAACACAGTATACATAGACAACGTTTGGTTAGTAATTTTTTTTAAAGAAATGTACAGATAAAGAAAAAAGATCCTTTATTAGGAAGTGAGGTAATGGCGGAAGAGATGGGTTTTTAGCCGAGTCTTAAAGATGGCTACAGAGTCAGCAGATCGTGTGACGACCGGCAGATCATTCCACAGTTGTGGAACAGCTCCTGAGAATGTACGCGCTAATATTTTTTCCCTTTTTGAGATGGCACCACAAGCCGTCGCTCGTTGGCAGCGCGCAGGGATGTGCATGTACTATTCTGGTGACAAAATTTGTAGCACACATAAGGTCAGTATACGCTGACCCTCGCATACACGTAAAAAGAGACGTATACCCAGTAGTGCAGTAGCTTTCACACAAGCTAGAATTTCCCAAACATGTCTGAAGTCGTCCTGAATTTAAGAATAAAATAGTGCGTCCCGTTTTGAATCAGTACACTCAGGATCGTTGCTTTGGAAGTCGATGGCGGAGGTAGCTTCAGATCTGTGTCCACCTCTGAAAGTTTCAAAGCTGATAAAAGCTAATGCAAAAGTATCTACAAGATTAAGCCAACTGCACTATTTGTCGTCGAGTACTGTCTGAGGCGCTCGCTGGTTTGTCAGATGTGTGACACCAAGAAAGCATCATTCCCGCAATGCTTTTTACAGAAATCAAAGCACTCTCACACAATTCAAGCATCTCCCGAGGTAGATAACACAGTGGAGTAACAGTTTTCTCCTTTTCACATATTACTTTTCAGTTTGTTTACATTACATTTCAAATGATGCCTATTGGTTAAGAAATAATGTCCTGTCACATCCTCGCGTTATAATATTTCTATATTAAGACTGAGATGTAGCCTATATAGTCAGACACATAAGCATTAATTTAATAAAAAAGTTGAAAGAGATATATTTTTAATACTGAATCTAGAGGTGGTTTCCCAAACAGGGTTTAGATTAATCCAGAACTTGGCCTTAGTTATACTAGGTAATTTAAGTGGTTTTTACAAACATACCTTACAAAAAACAATACTGGTGTGCTTCTTGACACAAAACAATGGCACTGATATATGTCAAGATTAGGGATGGCGAAAACTAAAAATTGTCTCGACAGACCACCGAGGCTCATTAGCCGGTTGAAACCGGTTAACCGATAGTCCTATTAGTTTAAAATATGCTACGCTATTTAAAATAACAGCCATTTCGAGACGCACCTGCAATTTCGCAACTCTGTCGCATCTCTCTGCCGTTCTGCCTCCGGCGCACGCATGCACACACACACACACACCCACACACACACACACAGCCCCGTCGCTGCCCTTGCATCACTTTTTGTAAATCCCCACTACAGGGCATAACATGAGTCCTGCAAACGCAGCGCCGAATCGGAGAACAAATGGCTGCTTAGTTTCGAAATGGTTTGGGTACAAGGTGATCGCGTTGAAAATAAAGGCGTTTGTTCAGCGTTAGCAGCTCATTTGAAAATTGCCGCGGCTCATTTAAGAAAAGGACAGCTCCGAAGAAGCAAAGCGATGCTGCTTTAGTTTGAGGTAGTGCTAACAATAATAAAGAAAGAGGATGATCATAATCACCTTATCTGTTACAACTGAAATGTAGATGTAATGTATTTCCAAATCTAAGCCCATCTTATGCGAAATGTTGCCTAATAGTCTATACAATAAAACCATACACAATAAAATACACAATAAAACCAATGGATAAAACAGGCACCTTCAGAATGCGTAAAAGACGCACTGGCCAAAGCAGGGGTAACTCACTGTGTGTGAGAAAGCATACGCATACGCTGAGTTTTATTCATTTATGTTGAGGTGCGTTCTAGTTAACAATGCAATGCAAGTGAACGCGCCGTGACGGCATGCACAGACCGGTAATAATATTCTCTGCTATATTTGCTTTTTATTTACTGAATACATGCAATTGGTTGATGAAACATTTATTAACATTAAGATACAATTTATACAAAACGAAATTTATTTGAAAAAATGCTTTCTACAAAGCAAAACTTAATTAAGTGGTAAAAATCATGTCTTAGGATTTACAAAAACAAAACTTAATCTACACTTTACTGTTCGCGTAAAATACGTAAATGTTTTTTCTCAGGATTTTTCTCATTTTAATGGACTTTAACTCTTTCACCGCCATTGACGAGATATCTCGTCAATTAAGAGAGAACGCTTCCCCGCCAATGACGAGATTTTCCGTCTTTCCGCAATACCGCTATTATCCACCAGGTGGCGCCCTTCCGCAACTTTTTAAACCCGGAAGTATTGCCCTATAGCAAGCTGCTGCATGTCCGTGTCTGTTTTAAAGATCGCTCTGAATGGGATCTCTATGAAAAGTCCGTCACAAAAATGGAATTATCTCTGCTTTTTGCTCAAAATGTGGTGTTTTTGCAGAAACCTACCCATATTCAAAAGCTGATTACAAAAGAACTACTGAAGGTGGGATGAAACGTTTTTTTTTTTTTTTGAAAGCAGAGGGTCTGTTCTTTCATTTGGTATATTGTATGTTTATATATTTAAAGAAAAACATTTTCTGGAAGGCATTAAACTTTGGTGAAAATCATGAAAAACGCTGGTGCTGGCTAGCAACTTTTTTTAAAAACGCTGGCGGGGAAAGAGTTAATAGACACCAACAATTAATACTTAACTCAACACATAACAGTTTTTTTCAACGGAGTTTTAAAGGACTATAAACGATCCCAAACGAGGCATAAGGGTCTTATCTAGCAAAACGATTGTCATTTTTGACAAGAAAAATAACAAATATACACTTTTAAAGCACAACAACTGGTCTAGATCTGGTCGTGATGCGCCAGCGTGACCTCACACAATACGTCATGACGTCAAGAGGTCACAGAGGACGAACGCGAAACTCCGCCCCAGTGTTTACAAGTGTGTTGAAAGAGGACCGTTCCTACATTGTTATATGTCAACTGATACAAATTAATGTCTTTGTGTCAGTTTATTGTTTACAATGGTCCGCAAATGTGCGTTTTATATATGTTACACATGACCTCCCTACGTCACTATGCATTTACGTTAGGTCGCGCTGGACCGGGCCTAGACAAGAAGTTGTGGTTTAAAAGTGTATATTTGTTATTTTTCTTGTCAAAAATGACAATCGTTTTGCTAGATAAGACCCTTATGCTTCGTTTGGGATTGTTTATAGTCCTTTGAAACTCCGTTGAAAAAAACTGTTACGTGTTGAGTTAAGTGTTAATTGTTGGTGTCTATTAAAGTCCATTAAAATGAGAAAAATCCTGCAATGTTTTCCTCAAAAAACATAATTTCTTCTCGACTGAACAAAGAAAGACATCAACATTTTGGATGACATGGTGGTGAGTAAATTATCTGGATTTTTCTTTTAAGAAAATGGAATATTCCTTTAATAATTTGGAACACAATCAGGAGAGACTTCAATTTTAATTATTTTATTGCTGTATTTTATTTACTATTCAAATGAAGGAATTTACAGAAAAAGCCTGTTACTTTTCGCAAACCTTGTGAGCGTGTGAACCCAAACGCCGTGACCTCGCGCCAAATGTTTTTTATTGGTTTATTAAGTACAAACAGCCCGGCGAGTTATGAAAAAACTGAGTGTGAGGGATTTGTTCACTTCACGCAAAAATATCTTGGAAAGAGATGACTAAAGGCCAATTTATATTTTTGCGTTAGGTGCGCGTTATAGGTACGCCGTAACATACGCATAGACGCGAACCCTGTCGCCGTAGCCTTCACAGTACCTGACGTGCACCTCCTCAAAAATGTAACTACACGTCGAAACGACGCGGACCGCAAGATCTGTGATTGGTTGTCGTGAATGCATTGTGTTTCCTCCTACGCATTTCGGCGGTGTAACTGCAGAGCAACACAAACGCAGAAGTATAAATGCTCATGACGGCGTTGCCTACGTGCGTAGCGTCTGGCGTACCCTACGGCGTAACCCTGACGCAAAAGTATAAATTGGCTTTAACTGTAGTAGCGTTTAGTCCATGTATAATAGCCTAATTTAGAGATCACTTTTTTAACCGACAACTGACAACTTTAACCGGTTAACATTGATACAGTCAACCATCGGTCAAACGGTCAACGGTTAACATCCCTAGTCAAGATATGTTTTTAAATTAAGGCAGCTCAAACATGCATTTTATTGTAGGAGTAAAATAAACCCCGTCTAGGAAACTGCCCCATAATGTGAAGTGTCATGATCCTGTCAGCCCTGTATGTTTTTTATGTGTTTCATGTGACAGGGTCATGGCAGCCCTCACTGTTGTCTTGTTTTGTGTGGAGAGTCACGTGGCCTGTGTTTGTGTGCCTCATGCTCTCCTAGGTGTGTTCGACATCGGCTGTGGCTGGATGTAACCGATAGGCGAGATTAGCCGCGTGCAGGCGGGGAGGAGCTGAAAACGGAGACGTGAAGTCGGACGCGTTGTGGTTCTCGTAGTTCGCGGCAATTACGTCAAGCATGGCTGATCACGTGCCGTTTGCTTGCTTAATCGCATTAAACATGATTTGTAAGATGTAAACTACATAAAAAGTGAATTATACTGTTTTGAATGTCCGTGTATGAGCATGAGTGGAACTAAAGAGGCTTACAGCATCTGTTTTTACAATAATAAAGTTCAACATAAGCATATATTATTTAAATATCAATGTAGTGGGGTCTACGTTTTTTATCCAATTTATTTTGATGAAGATGACACAATATAACATCGCGACTACATGAAAAGAGCTTTAACTGTTATAAAAATACAGATTTGTGAGCATTTGTGGAACTAAGGGCGTAAAAATAAGCACGAAACACACGTGATTGTTGTCATGTGGTGAATCCGACCAATCTTGAAACAGCTGTGTCGTCATTACAGCCCGTGCAGCTCCTCTTCGCGAACTGCGCTGGCTAACTCAGGCGGCTGATCTCGAACCGCTCTCGCTGTACTTAAAAACCATATGACACGTGCCTGCAGCGCCAGCTTAAGTCGGACAAAATTACTAACCAGAATGCACTGCTACAAGTCAGCCGCCGATCGGTCTGCGCAGCGCCGCATGAAGTTGAACACACCTTATGTGTGCCTCATGCTCTCCTGTTTTAAGTCTTGACCCCGCCCCCTCGTTGCCTTGTTAATTATTCATTATTAGTTTACGCCCTTCACGTGTGTCCTCCTTCCCTAGTTTAGTTCTTCCCTATTTAAAGCCATTGTGTGTGATGTCCTGTGTCGGATCATTGTGTGTGTCACGTTTGACACTGTCATGGGTCCTGTTTTTTTTTGCCATGTCTTGGTGTATGTTATCATTTTTGCCTTGTTTACCCCCTCGGGTGTTTTTGTTATATAATAAAAGTCTTTTTGGTTGAGAGCTGTCTGCACTTGGGTTCTGTCTTCCCCATCCCTGACACTTAGGCTTATGCTTTAGTTGCCTATAATTGCCAAAATGCTAGATGAAAACTAAATAAAAACTCATTCAAAATAAAAATGTAAAAAATAACTTGGATGTAGCAAGCTACTATTGCTGCAGTTTAGCTTGCTACATTTCCCAGGAGGGGAACCTTCAGTGTAGTGAAGCTTCATTAAATGTGGAGTAACTGGTAGCTTAGCTCACTACATTTTCCAAGTAGCTTGCCCAACACTGAGTACACCTGGGTCTTAAGACTACTGCTTGTTTTTTTGTTTAAACAGCTACAGAAAAAGACTACAAAATAAAAACAAATACGTCTTTTTTATATTTTGCCACAGCCAATCATTTAATTGCATCACATTCTATTATTGCAAACACACAATATGTGTTGAAAATCTTTCAGTATTGGGGAAAGAAGCACAAGTCACTGCGGGATATTGTTTTCAGACATGTGCATGAGTGTTAAGAGATAAACCAACGATTAAGATTCTGACAGCAGCTTTAAGACGTGCCACAGAAAAATGTTTCTACAGCAGCGATCCAGCTCTTGATTCGATCTATCCAGTCACTGCACAGATCTTTTATACTTGTTTATTTAAGTGTTTTGCGGATCAGACTGTTCTTCTCATCCCCTATAAAAAGCCTCTGGCTTCACAGAAAGGGCTGCCCAACAGATTTCTTCGGCTAAAGTGACACGTCAGGGTCCGACGCGCTTGTATCGAGCAGATTGGGTGATTTCAGGCGGTTGGTCATCTTCCTCTCGGGTCTCTCTGCTGAGAAGATCCAGTGAGGTGTTAAAAGTTGATTAGGTGTCTAAAGGTCACATAGCAGAAGCTGTCACTATCCCAGAGGAGCGCAGTCACAAACCTAATGAGCCAAATCCCCCCGTATTTACTTAATGGTGCCTCTGTGCATTGGTCATAAAGACTCCAGTGTAGCGGCAAATGCACTAATTGACGAAAACCCTGTAGCGAGAAAAGTTTATTGACAGAACAAAGATAGCCATCTTGATCATGCACGGTTACAACCATACAGCGTGCATGCAACGAAAAGGTCAGCTGTGTGATATGCAGTTATTGTACATCTAGTCGTAGATGTTTGTTTGATGGGATGTACACGATACGCATGGGCAATTAAACCGCAGCGATCGTTGATCTCACACAAACACTTTAGGGCCTGTAGATTTATCAAACAGGCTTGGGCGTTCAGTCAATGTCACACAACATCACTTTGATACATTATCACGCAGTGTGATCAATACTTTTTTACTGCTTTCAATCATATCAGCCGTCCGAGGAATAATGTTTCGAAAGAAGCTGTATTTTAAACATTTGTTCTTGTTAAACCTGTATAAGTTAACGTTATATATATACATGAATGGACTTTTGTCTGCGGTTAATCTGTTCTACTCATCCCTGTCATTTATCATCTATGACTTTGGATAAATGCATCCAGTCTAATATTAATGTTGAACGTGTGTTCCCCAGAGAGCTTCTTGGTTGTCATCTAAAGCTCATGAAAGCTGCTCTTAAATAAAGCTTGTCAATTTTTCTGTGAAGGGTAGGCTACCGGTCATAATTGTCCATCAGGTTTTGTCCCGAGACTCAAATCTATCATCTTGCCTCAGGAGACAAAGGTTCTTCTTCATTAAACTAAAGCTTTCTCTCCAGTGACTTTTGACCCTTGACTAATTCACTCTTTTGTTATTCATCTCATCGTCAGACTGGTGCATTATGGTCAATCTGTACCACAAGAGCATCCTGCTTTTATCATCCTTTTTCTTTTCAATTGCTCGACTTGTGCTAAATGACAAAAGAAAAAGCAATGTAAAAATGCAGCTAATGTCAAAGATCTGCTGTCTTTGATGATCATTTCATAATGATTTAAAATATCTAGATATAATGTCAATATTAGTATTCAGTGTACACACCACTCGGCTCCGTTTAAAAACCTGTAAAGTGCTTTAAAATTAATACAGCTCACTAGGTTCAGGATCAGTGCTAGTATGTTAACCATGGTTACAATATTATAATGTAATATGAACTACGTACATTTGAGTCTGTATTTGAAAATTAACTATCATGATAGATGTGACATGCTATATGTCAAATCTTTTCATTGTTAATAAAAGATGCAGAATTTTTTATATAGCCTACATCTTAACTATTTTGGGGAGAGTAGGGGCGAAAGAAAAATTTTCAGAAAAATATAATTTTAAAAGATAATGATTTAGACAGAGATATATTTCTGCTGTGGTCTATCAATACCAGGTGGAATTTTGAACAAATGTAAAATGACTTCAATATAATTTCACTTTGAACATAAGGAGCACATTGTTACTTTTGACCCTGTCAGCTGGGACAAAAGTAACACACAGGTGGGTCAAAAGTAACACAACAAAATAAGAAACAATTTTTGTGTTACACTTGTTTATAGTAAATATACATCACTATGAACTTGTGTAACTGCAAACATATTTTGTTGTTTATCTTTGCGAAAAACAATTCATTTTAAATGTCTGTTTCATCAAATGTTTTAAAAAGCAACCGACAGTACAAACTTGAATTGTTGAGAATAAAACATTTTGTCTAACAGTTTAAACACTATGATATAATGAAATATTAAATTAAATCAAATTATAATAAATTTTCAACATAATGCAACAGTATTTAGTTTTCTGCCCTAACAAGTGTTACTTTCATCCTGACAGAAACTCATTTAAACTAAGGTGACCAGACGTCCCCGTTTTCGGGGACAGTCCTGTTATTTGGTGTTCTGTCCCCGACTGGAGCAGTCCGCGGAAATGTCCCCGTTTTACAGCACGCCCAAAACAACCAGCAAACACACCGAAAAACCCAATCAACATGTAGCCTTTGTAGTACCACACCGGAGCAATAATGTAATGATTATTTTCACCAGCAGAGGGGACCGCGAGCTACACTGGTTACTTGGTTGCGCGTCACTTTAGCGAAGAAGAATTTACTATGAGACACATGAGAAAGCGTCATCAAGTTATCATCAATCAAGTTATCATAAGATATGAAAACAGTCAAAGTTATCGAGGGTTAAGATACTAACTACTCATGTTAAATTAAAGTAATAAACTAATGAAGTGAACTGATCAAGGCATAGTACTGCACTGCAAACAATTATTCAAAGAAAAATTTTCTTAGTATTTTTGTCTTGTTTTCATCAATAATATCAAAAAATTCCCAAATGAAGTTGTTTTTTCCTGATGAGCTAAACTTCCCAAGAAAATAAGTCTAGTTTTTAGACCAAAAATATCAAATTTAAAGGAACAGTATGTAGGATTGTGGCCAAAACTGGTATTGCAATCACAAAACTTGTGGCTAAAACCGGTCCTGCAAAACACAACTGGTGGCAATACACAAAATGACAACATAAACATCAGTTGAGGGCTGCAACTCCACTTTTTAAATGAAAATATCCTGGCCGGGCCACTGTTGTCAGTGATATAAGTATTTGAAATGAAAATGATTTCTTAATGTCTAGTGACATATCAGGGCCATTTTATGATTAATTGATATAAATTTCTTACATACTGTTCATTTAAGTGATTTTGTGCATAAAACAAAAAAACTTGAACATTTTCCTTAAACACTAAATTAATGCAGATTTTTTTGCTTGCTTTTTGCTTCAAATCACTTAAATTTGATATTTTTGGTCTAAAAACTAGACTTATTTTCCCGGGTCGTTTTGCTCATCAAGAAAAAGTATCTTAATCTAAGAATTTTTAGATATTTTACTGAAAACAAGACAAAAATACTAAGAATTTATTTCTTGAAAACCATTAGTATTTTTGTCTTGTTTTCAGTACAAATATTATATAAAAAAAACTTAAATCAGGATGCATTTTCTTGATGGAGAAAATAAGAAAATAAGTCTAGTTTTAAGACTGAAAATATCAAATTTGTGCTGAAAACAAGCAAAAAAAAAAAAAAAAAAAATTCTGCCAACACTTAATTCAATAAATAATTTCTTACCCCATTGGCAGATTTTTTTGCATGTTTAAAGCACAAATTCACTTCAATTTATAGTTTTTTGTCTAGATTTTTTTGTTAGGGGATTTTGCTTATCAAGAATTTTTAGATATTTGTACTAAAAAGAAGAGAAAAATACTATTAAGTAAGTCATTTTTTTGCAGTAAACCCACAACAATAAAAAGAAGAAAATTTTCAAAAAAACATTTTTTCCTCATTTTTATTTCATAGATAACAACTAATGAGATTTTAATGAGAACTAGGAAATTTCCTGGTTTTCATTTTAAAAATCTGGTCACTTGATTTACTTTTATTTTGAAGTCAAACTTCAGGATGTGTTAGAGCACTAAATAACCTGTATATTGATCAGTACTGTAACACATAAAACCAGAAACACAACGCATTATGAGAAAAAAATGAACACTTAAGTAATTTACTTATGGTTGAAACCAGATTACTGGACCTGCTTCTCCCCGTTTTTCCCCTGCGTTCCCTGTATATTTAAAATAACAGCAGGGCTTATGAAGAAAAGAGGTGATGGAAGCAGTGATTATCATGAAAGGTAAACAATGTGTTATATATATAAATAAAAAAACAGTAATTAATGTTTAATCCTGACATTTGCAATCTGTGGCTCTTTCAATCTGAGCTCTGTACTGATTAACACACATATTACAGTTGCTAATTAAAGAAATGGGCATTTTAATAAACCCTGGTGAAAACCCCACATGTGCTGGAGCGCCTCTGTCTGCAGCCTGCCAATTAGAGGGAATTTTATTGGACGCCGCTGCCTCGGAAGTGTGATCGGAATAACAACAATTCCCCAAATGGCATATTTCATCCTGTTGTCCACCGCGTGGCACGGCGTAAGGAACCCAACCTCGTAAAGTATGGTGCAAGGAGGCTCCCCGGCAACGCTGGAGGCAGAAACCGTGAGAGAGAGAGAAGGGGCTGAGTGACAGCCCTTCTTATATCTGCACTCCAGGGAAATAACTCTCTAATTCTGCATGCACTATTACATTGACAGGCAAAGGATATAACCCCAGCACCCCCACCAACCCAACCTTGCTGGCGATTTACATCAGGAGAAGTAACAACACTGGAATGACGCATTATTCCCCCACTGTGAAAAATCCACCGGCCACACGCGCATGAGACGGAGCGCTTCACCTACGCGAGTGATGTGAAAGCCATGCGGCACGTGAGCCGAGGACGCCTGTCGCCTCGCTGTTTACCTGCCAATGTCGACACAGCCCTCGCAACCTTTTGTTTCCTCGCGACGCACTCCTAGCGCACCGTTCCTGACTTTCCTCATTATCTTTTGAACCTTTCACAGATGACGAGGAGAAACAGACAAGGTATCGCTGCTACGTGGGCGTCTCGAACAGGCCACCAAAACATCAATGCATTCAAAACCCGATTAACACTAAACGATTTGAGAAATGCCAAGCATTCACTGTCGCGTTTTCAAATCTGGAAAACACAAAAAAACATCTCTAATGCTTTTCTAATTGGTAATGAGAAGTTAAATACATGCAGACAGTAAACAGGAGATGAGGAGGATATGGAGGTGGAGCAGCTTTAGAGTATCTGAGAATCTTGTTGCTTAATCTGTAGAAGTGCATGCAACACCAACAAGGAACACACAAACACCACTTTAGATTTAGATCAAATGCATAAATATAAGTTAACAGCAAAGTTTTTCATTTCAATTTCATTGCGACTTTAATGAGAAAAGACATTATATTTTTAACAACATATTTCTGACCAACAATTTAACCATGACATCAACTCTACCTTAAAGGACAAGTTTGGTATTTTACACTTAAAGCCCTGTTTTCAGATTGTTTATGATGAAATAGAACGGTTTTGAGTGAAATTTCGACATATGATGCTGGCCAGAGAATTTTCGGGTGTTTGTTGTATCACCTCCCTCCTCTACAAAGGCTGCATAGTTGCACAGGAACAATCCTTCCTAAAATGCATTAAACTTTCGTTTACAAAGACGTGAAACTCACCGAGTGGTCAGGGGTGTTCACTGATATGCTCACACAAAAATCGCTGCAAATTACGCATTCCAACAGGTTTTATCGTAGTTTTGTCCAACTCCATTGACTTGTATTAGATGTGCTTTGAGGTATTACTCCGCGCCGGGAACTTTGTTTGTATTCTTGCAATTGGCAAAGGTGGATTATTGCCACCAACTGGGCTGGAGTGTCTATTATTCAAGCTCTTAGCGGAAGAATGTACGTGTGTGAGGCGTTTGAAAAAATAGGTCCACAAGTTTACAACGAACGGTAAAACACCTGTTGGAAAGCATCTTTTACAGCGATTTTTGTGTGAGCATATCAGTGAACACCCCTGACCACTCGCTGAGTTTCACGTCTTTGTAAACAAAAGTTTAATGCATTTTAGAAAGAATTGTTCCAGTGCACCTATACACACATTGTAGAGGTGGGAGGTGAAACAACAAACACCCGAAAATTCTCGGGACAGCATCATATGTCCAAATTTCAGTCAAAACCGTTCTATTTCATCATAAACAATCTGAAAACAGGGCTTTAAGTGTAAAATACCCAACTTGTCCTTTAACTTTTGTTTCTTAAGCTCAAATTGCACAAAAAAAAACTTTGATCGAGGTTGTTTTAGCTACTGCACATGTGCACAGGTTGGCCAGCTAATCTTTATGTTTTGGATTGGCCTGAATAATAGTAAGTGTGTATTAGTACATGTTAACAATATGCAAAAGGTACAAAACCCAAAGTAAACAATGACGCGAGTTATCTTCTGCAACATAAATCTCTTTTCTTGGACTTCAAACAAATACACGGATTGTAAGCAACAGTTTACTTCCTGGGATCGGTGATGTAGACAAGACTGACATTATCACAATTCCTCCCGCTTCAGACTAACAGCCTGTCAGTCCCTCCAGAAAACGCGATTGTGCGATCGCGCGATATATTGCATAATCAGCCAAAGTCCGCATATTTATGCGGGGCTGCATTTTTTCCAAATACGACGCACTTTCGCCGCATTAATTACATATTTCCGCGCACAAAATATGCGGGGCTTGCATGATTTCATAATCTCCGCATTTTCGTAGCAAAAAGTCACATATATATATTAGCAGAAAGTTGAAAAATATTGCATTTACTTCCCAAGAGCGCAGCCGTGTCCTCTATTGCCATGGGAACGTTATGAAGTGACGTGATTATGTGACGTAAACATCATTGCAGTTTTTGCAAGTTCCGAAATTTTCGCAAATTCCCGCAATTCCATCGCATAAATTGCATAAATATCCCGCATATTCCATTGCATTTTTTAAGAAAACGTGCCGCAAAATCGAGGATTTTTGCCCGCAACAATCACAAAAAAACTCCGCGTTTTTCTGGAAGGACTGCCCTGTAAGTTAACTCCCGTAAGCATTGCATTGTGAGCGAATCTTTCAAACATGGACCGTCACATTTCCGGCTGACGTCAGAGGTATTCAGGCCAATCACAATGTACAGATTAGCTGGCCAATCAGGGACACAGTGCTTTTTAAATCCGTGCTTTTCAGGAAGAGAGTGAAATCTGTGGGAAATATTGTTTTTTTTAACCATAAACCACGCAAACACTTTGTATTATACCAAATACACAAAATAGCATTGTTTTTTAGCAATGAAATAGGTGCTCTTTAAAGTCAATATTTTTGTTGCATCCTTTGAATTTTTCCAAGTGACAACAAATACAGGAGGACAAAATGTAAGTCTGGATTTTGTCTGAATTGAATGGATGGAGAAAATTGTTGCATACCAGAATGAAGACAGGGCATTGAAGTGATGCTGTTAAAAAATAAGACTTAATGACGTCCACCAAGAGGAGTCGGAGCAGGTCAAACAGCAATGTACTTACAATTAAAGGCACTGCAACATTCAGGACACCATTAAAATCCACACAAGACTCAAACACCATCCTCTAGTTTGTCTTCCTATTACTGTAAACACGAATTTTGTGTTTTTGCAAAGTGAGAGAGAGAGAGAGACGAATGAAAAGGATTTTCTGTCATAATTGACAACATGTATCAGATTTGTTCTGAACCTGAGAGCGTTTCTCGTTCCTCTGACGCATTCAACGTTATGCTGCTGACATGAATTAGTGAGGAGGAAAATCAGGTGCTGTGTGAAACAAACCAGAGCCAGAAATGCCTTTTCAGTCAGGTCCAAGGGCAGTCATTTTTTCATCCAGCTCCAGTTAAAATCACTCAAAGGAAATGTGCTGCTAAGCTGTCCCTGCACAGTTTGATATTATATTAGCATTACAAAGGTTTTCCCACCATCTGTGACACAGCCGCAGGGAGGGGGATCGTTCGCTTTTCATGGGCAGAAAACTGTTGTTTCTTCTCGAATGCGACACAGGATTGAGAGAATCAGAGTAGCTGTATTTCTGAATGTCTTTACAGTACGACACACAATGGAGGCTCCGTAGTCGCGCTGCAATTACGGCAACATTCTGTAATTCCCAGAAAGCAACCACGGGAGCGGATAAACAGTCCAAGCTGGCAAAGATGATCTTTCACATAAAATCATCAGGAAAAAAATCATTTCTCACATAGCGTCAGTGTACGTACGTATAGTTAGTGAGGTGAGCTCTACTTGGCACCGGTTATTGATTCAGAAGAATAGACTTGGCACTTCTAACTACGTCTCCACTACAGCCCGTTGTCACTAGCCGCTGGTTTTGTGCCAATCGCCTACTTGTCAGAGCGAGATTTGCCACAAAGAAGCTGGCAGGCCTGGGAAATACTGCTGATGGAGTGTGATAATACAGGCCCTGCCTTCGCTCCAGACACACATCAGAGAGAGAAAAAAACAAGATTTACTGTCTGTGGCACACATGCAAAATCTGCTGTGGGACATTTTGTGAGCGTGGGGTTACAGTATCAGTGTTGGATTATGCAATTTCTTACTGAATGGAAGCAATGCATCAAAATAACTTGCATAAATACGTGATTCAATGGCACAGCAATGACCTTATTATTATACTGTCAGAACAGGAAAGGTACAAAAGCTGTCACTGGGATGGTACCCTTTAAAAAGGTCCTAAAATGTGGCATTTAGGTACAGATATGCACCCTTTGGTGAACTTTTTGAAAGGTCTGCAGATTTTTTTATTTGGTGCTGATTTTAGGTAAAAAAGAAAGAAATGGATTTAATTAGAATATCTTACACCTAGCTGATAACTACACATTTATCTGTAGCTGAAAGCATTCACAAATTAGCTAAAATATTAAATGATCAAAACAATACCATGTAACATTTTCTGATTCTGTGGAAATCTGCAAAAACAGAGTTAAGCAGTCGTGGGCTTCATGTGAGCCAGCTCATTACCAATTTTGCAAAGACATTTTAGAGAGACTACAGAGAATAAAAACCCATCTCATTAAAATTTGTTAAAATTAATAAATGGCAAGTAGTTTAGCTGAGCAAAATAATACTATATTAAATCTGAGAAGCTACTCAGAATTTAAATTGTCATGAAATCATCATAACTAGCTCTTTCCTTCGTGTTAAGACTGAATTAGTTAACCAGTGTATTACAATATGATCTGATTAAGATACCCATTTAATTATATTAGACTCCCTTCTATTACAATAATACATTTTTTTTTTTTTTAGATGACAGCCCAACCCTAATTCACTCGGTAAAACTCTCCTTAGTTTATGGATGTGACGTCACCCGACAGCTCAAATTTAAAATCATTATTATAAGTTTACCATTATGAATTGGGGCAAGGTAAGGAGTTTTTTCAACATATTCAATAACTGATTGTTGTTCATTTTTACGAATTTATGAAAAATGTTAAGGATTGCCACTTTAAATACACATATGCATCAATGCCAGTCTTTGCAAGTATCCACGTAAATATGGCCTTTAGGTCTTAAGAGAAAGTAAACAGCTGTGTATTCCAGCCCTGTCTTGTTATATATCGCTATCATGATATAAAATTTTGGTCATACACAGTGAGGAAAATAATTATTTGAACACCCTGCTATTTTGCAAGTTCTCCCACTTAGAAATCAAGGAGTCGTCTGAAATTGTCATTGTAGGTGCATGTCCACTGTGAGAGACATAATCTAAAAAAAAATCCAGAAATCACAATGTACGATTTTTTAACTATTTATTTTTATGATACAGCTGCAAATAAGTATTTGATCACCTGTCTATCAGCTAGAATTCTGACTCTCAAAGACCTGTTAGTCTGCCTTTAAAATGTCCACCTCCACTCCATTTATTATCCTAAATTAGATGCACCTGTTTGAGGATGTTAGTTGCATAAACCCACCTGTCCACCCCATACAATCAGTAAGAATCCAACTACTAACATGGCCAAGACCAAAGAGCTGTCCAAAGACACTAGAGACAATATTGTACACATCCACAAGGCTGGAAAGGGCTACGAGGAAATTGCCAAGCAGCTTGGTGAAAAAAGGTCCACTGTTGGAGCAATCATTAGAAAATGGAAGAAGCTAAATATGACTGTCAATCTCCCTCGGACTGGGGCTCCATTCATGATCTCACCTTGTGGGGTCTCAAAGATCCTAAGAAAGATGAGAAATCAGCCCAGAACTACACGGGAGGAGCTGGTCAATGACCTGAAAAGAGCTGGGACACCGTTTCCAAGGTTACTGTTGGTAATACACTAAGACAGGGGTCTTCAACGTTTTTTGGGTCGGGGACCACTTAGATGAGAGAGGCATGGAGCAGGGACCCCCTGATGCTAAATGTGTAAACAGATATTTAAGTAAGCAGTGAGGTACGAAAGGCAGCTTTTTCGTATTAGGCACAACTCAAAGTGGGGTTAAGTACCACTATTGACCAGTCAGAATCAAGGACTGGAACTGTTTTATGAATAGAAACAAACCATATTGTCACACAGCCATACTATTAAGACAGTACAATTACACTATTATGATGTTGTTGTACATGCATATTTTTTTGTTAAAGTAGATTTAGTTTTTATATTAATATAATAATAATAATAATAATATTATATTATTTTAAGGTTTTTGCTGTGTAATAGATTTTCATTTTACTTTGAATTAGACAAGGGCTTTCAGTTTATAAAGATGACTGATCATGGTGAATGGCACAAAGACTCTACTCTGGTAGGGAAAGAGGTTGTGCTACTTTGTTGCCTTTCTCGTGTATCATCATGAGTTTGAGTAACGCAGGTTTATTTTCTGTATAGCTTCATAATCAGACTCAACAAAATGCAATGAGTCCGCGCGCATCTCTTTGGGGCAACTTTTTGAGAGGCGGATTTCAACCTGACTATGAATCTTATACGAAGCACCATCCCACCATCACGGCGCATGTTTCATTAATTTTTAAATGCGAGCGATAGTTTTGTCACAGCTTATAATGCAGACGCGGTGTGGTGTACAGTAATTTGCCTGTTGAATTTGCGCTTTTTAAATCTGACCCTGTGAAACGCCGTTCAAGTTCAGAAATATAGATAAGACAACATGTCGCATTAATTCTAAATTAACATTCTGAAAGAAAGACACCCATTCCTATAAGATTTACCTGTTTTATGATGGCTTTTCTGTCACTACTGCTGCTTCCTAAGTGGACATTAATAATCTTCAGATATTTTATTTTGGCCGCTGGCTAAACTGAACGCACGCATATGCAGCCATGCACGAGCACAACTTAAAGGGGCCATGTAACGTTTTGTACATATATTTTACGTTTTAAGCAAAAAAAATAGCTTGTGGTTAAACATCATTTGGGGGACCCCCTTCAGTCCCATCGCGGACCCCCTGGGGGCCGCGGACCCCCGGTTGAAGACCCATGCACTAAGACGTCATGGTTTGAAATCATGCATGGCACGGAAGCTTCCCCTGCTTAAACCAGCACATGTCCAGGCCCGTCTTAAAGCTGCAGTCGGCAACTCTGGAGGATTGAGCAGTTTCCAAATGTTTACAATTTCATGTCCCTCCCCCACTACCACAGAACCACCTCCCTTCTCAAGCTTGTCCTCATCAGTGCGTGTGCACCAGTATTATTGTGAACGCATACTTAGCAAGAATACTTAGATTACTTACATAACACGCCGAAACACAATCAATGGTTGATAAAGCACAATTACCTGTCGAGAAGAAATGTGGCAAGCTCTGCATCCAGCTTGAACCCTCGTAGATTCCTCCACCTTTCAAATGCTGGTCCGATATTGATCCTAGTTTTATTACAGTCACGGTCGCTTTCTATCTTTGTTTCCTTCTTTTCATTGGTTGTTTTCCTAGCTCTAGTTGTTAACCGAGGAATCGGAATTTTGTTAGTGAAAGTTCTCTTCGCCATTATGCTGCGTTCAATCCAACACGCTTGTGAACTTCAGGCGGATGCACGTGATATTGTAACGTGCGTAAGGGGGAGGGGGAATCTGTGGCGCGTGCAGGTACTGTGATTGACAGGCAGATTTTACACAACCGTGGGCTGATTGGACCAAATGAACCGGCCTACGCTGATTGGACCAAATGAACCGGGAGCGGTGGATTTTTGCTACAGGCTCTAGGTGGAGTTAGAAGTGCGGGTTTTTTTCTTAAACAGTCTAATTTATGTTGTTCTATTGGAGCATAGTGTTGGTTTCAGTGAATATGATAAAAAAAATTATCAAAATAGTTGCCGACCGCAGCTTTAAGTTTGCCAATGACCATTTGGATGATCCAAAGGAGTTATCGGAGAAAGTCATGTGGTCAGATGAGACCAAAATAGAACTTTTTGGTCATAATTTCACTAAACATGTTTGGAGAAAGAAGAATGATGAGTACCATCCCTACTGTGAAGCATGGGGGTGGAAGCATCATGCATTGGGGGTGTTTTTCGGCACATATGGGACAGGGCGACTGCACTGTATTAAGGAGAGGATGATCGGGGCCATGTATTGCATGATTTTGGGGAACAACCTCCTTCCCTCAGTTAGAGCATTGAAGATGGGTCGAGGCTGGGTCTTCCAACATGACAATGACCCAGAAGCACACAGCCAGGATAACCAAGGAGTGGCTCTGTAAGAAGCTTATCAAGGTTCTGGCCTAAACCCAATAGAGAATCTTTGGAGGGAGCTCAAACTCTGTTTCTCAGCGACAGGCCAGAAATCTGACTGATCTAGAGAAGATCTGTGTGGAGGAGTGGGCCAAAATCCCTCCTGCAGTGTGAGCAAACCTGCTGAAAAACTACAGGAAACGTTTGACCTCTGTAATTGCAAACAAAGGCTGCTGTACCAAATATTAACATTGATTTTCTCAGGTGTTCAAATACTTATTTGCAGCTGTATCATACAAATAAATAGTTAAAAAAATCATACATTGTGATTTCTGGATTTTATGTCTCTCACAGTGGACGTGCACCTATGATGACAATTTCAGACCCCTCCATGATTTCTAAGTGGAGAACTTCCAAAATAGCAGGGTGTTCAAATACTTATTTTCCTCACTTTAGCCCCACCCCTCTTTTACAAAAGGTATGTGACCAGAATGTGCCTGTTTGAGCACAAAATACCCCACAGATCATTTATTATGGCACGTCCAAAATGCTCCTATTTGTGTGTACCTTTAAATGCAAATGAGCTACTGAGACAGTGAGTGCTTTCAGTTAAAACATATATGATTCCTGTGAATACAGCCTGAGAATTAGTATCTCACTATTGAGATAGAGTGGACAGCATATAATTCGGAAACTATGGTAAAGCAGGACTGTTGGTCACTGGCTGTGGGCAGGGCTTTATCAGTGTGATGTCACATTAACAAGAGAATCAAAACAGCATGTCTAATGAGACGGCTTATGTTTAAAGGAGCGGTGAATCAAAAACTCAATTTTAACTTGATAATTTGTTATATAAGAGGTCATCATACTTAAATGAACATCCTGCAAGTTTCAGAACTGAAAACGTCCGTGCTACTGAAATATAACCGTCTTTGGCACCAAGCCAGCTAAACACTCCAGTGAAAAATTCGGAAATCTATGACGTCAAAGTAGAATTGAAACACCTCCCCATAACCAAAAGGACAAGTCTACTTTTGTAGCCCCGCCCACAGCTTCGCGTGACACGTGTGTCTCAGTAAGTAAACATGTCTTTAAAAATTGACAAATTTAACCAAAATGACTTTTTGAATACATTTTTTCTGAGAGACTTTTATTTTGACGCGGTGATCTGTTATGATACCATGGAAACGCATTTTCACAACCGCGTGGGAACAACCATGGGAACAACACAGAAGCTAAATACTTCAATTGGGAGGCTTGGAACTTAACATTAGCAATATGCTTGGATAAAGTTTGCTTTTGAAGAAGTTCCAGCTCGTGTGGGGAGCGTTTGTTAACGTTGTGGACATGGATTCATTTGTAAAGAAGTCGATGCTGGATTTGCAGAGAGACTCAGAAGCACCACTTATATTGGATCTGACAACAATGACACAGCAGTATAATTCACAGTAAGACATTTTACTTTATTTAAGTTACTGCGTTTCACTATTGCTTTGTTAAAAGAGATTGCTTGATGTGTCCTGTTGTAACATCCGTGTCTAAATACGTTTGTTGACTGTTTTAATTTACTAAAAACATTAAACGATTAATAAAGGTACAACACATAACAATACGACTGTAATTTAAAGGTAGAAATATACAAAGTTAGTTATAAGGAAGGATTTATCAACCGCAGTTTAGATTCTGATGCCCGTTTACTGTGTTGTATACGGTAATTTAGGCAAGTTGCGTTTGAAAGGTCAAACACTCAACAAAGCTTATTTTTTATCATATAACTGTGGTATTTAACATTACGTGAATGTAAAAGCAACCTCACAAGCACAATAGAAATATACAAAGTTATTGATAAGGATTTATTAGACGCAGTTTAGATTCGGATTAGGGATGGGCATGATTAATCGACGATCGATAATTGATCGTTAAGAATTTAGTCGATTACATTAATTTGTTATTGATTAATCGAATACTTTTTTTATCTAATGCAGGTTGCGTTGCCTAGCGTAGCCCGTGTCTTGAAGCAATTAAATGAATTTCACTGTGTGGCAGCAATTCAACATTTTACCACCAGGGTGCAATATTTGACACCATACTCCGTTATCTGTGACCTTCCGTTTTGATTGCAAAAAAGAATCATGAAGAGGTCATGATTTTTTGGGAACAAATGAGGTCTCTTTTTAAGAATGCGGCTCGCAGCTGCAGGTTCCACTGCTTTAGACCACCGCATATACAAGCGCATATATGTTCCGTTTGTCTAACTAAATGTAGTTTAACTGTTTGCCACAAGTTGATCTTGTAATAAAGGTCTCATGGAGGAAAACATGCTGTATTTTTGTATTTAACATTTTTTAATTATAAAAGTTAAATAATTTTTTTTTATTATAAAAATATTAATGATTAATCGATAGTCGATCGTTAATTCTCCCGACAATCAACTAAAAAAATTTAATCGAATGCCCATCCCTAATTCGGATGCACGCTTACTGTGTTTTATACGGTAATTTAGTCACGTCGAGTTTTGTTTCTACTTTAATATACGTATTGTCATTTATGTGTATCATGTTTAGCACCCAGAATCTTTTGTGTCTCAAACATATTTGTGTTCGGCTGCTATTTTTATCACATTAATGTTTTTAAAACATTTCCCTACATGTAATGACGGGGAATGAAGCTGTCCAATCATAGCAGTGGGTGTTTACGTTCAGGTCTTCAATGCGGCCCGCCCCTTCAAACGAACCATTTCTCAAGACAGCCACTAATCCATGTTACAAAATAGCGTATTACTTATTGCTTTTGATGTTTTTGAATGTAAAAACAACGCGAAATGCATAAGTAGACATCAATCAACGTCATAAAGCAATAAAATCGACCAATTCACGGCCCCTTTAATGTGGATTTTTTTCATTGTAGGGTGGTTGTGTTCACACACTGCCAACACACATTTATGTCCAAACACCTTGTAAAAGTGAATTTTAAAAGGTACCCATTAACAAATAATCTCATAATATATATGAGTCAATATGGTCAAAAGCAAATAAGCACTGGTTAAATTTCAAAATATTTTAATTTCTCTATTAATATCTTTTAAACTTTTATCTTATGGTTATGTTATTTATTTTATTCCACAACTGTATAATAGCGTAATAAAATCAAGATTGTTGATGTGAAAAATACAAGCTTTGAGCTTTAGTAATGGATAAAACCACATACTGACAATAAATCTCATTTACATGGTGCAGACCACATCGGCAAAGTATCTCTGTCATTTCTGTATAATTTAAAGATTCCTTGCTTGAATTACCTGATTCAAAAGTCATTCAAAAGCATTTCAATGATCTGGATTAACTAAATGGATTTACAGTATTGGTTCCTCAAAGACGATAGTTGTCAAGGCCCAATACCATTATATTCCCTCCAGCATTATTCACAATGACTTGAATATGGTTTATTTCTACAAAGACCATAGCGCATATATGATTGAAAACATATGCACTGATCTTTGTAGGGTGATTCTAGTGAAGTGTAACATGGGTTCGCTACAAGTGTCATTAATGAAAACTGGCCTACGAATCTAATCTTTTCCTGGATGCGTAACATTATGAATCACACAATGTTATTGGTACTCCTGAACATGTTCACAATACTACAAGGTTGCACACAGTAGGTCACTAAATTCAATGCAAACAGTATGACAACCGCAGCTCCCCAGAGTAACTTACAACATCAACGACTGACTGATATTAGCTCTGAGCCGCAAAGCAAAGACTAAACCCAAGTCAAAGTAGTTAGTTTAAAAAGACAGCCTTGAATAGCTTTGAAACATTGCTCTTTGAATGGTCCATAAAGATTAAACGCCTAAATGAGACCATTCTCAGATCAAAGGTTTATAGTTCCCTACATCAATACATCACAGCACTGGTAGTGTTGTAAAGTACTGATACTAAGGCTGCATACATAACTGCATACTTTCCTAGTCCTATATAGTAGGCAAGAGACAATATATGACAAAAAAGTATATCTGAATTCACAGTACTCATAATGTAGTAGGTGTACCCGGATGACTTAGTGTGCATTCAATGGACACGTTACCAACCCCATGAAGCCATGGGAGAGGATTTTTGAATTGAGATGACGAGACACATCTACGCTGGTATGACGATGACAACATGGCAAATGTAGTACATCTGGATTGCATTCATACTTCACACATTCATACTACAGAGAACAAACTTTTATTTTGAGAAGTATTCGCTTATTCAAAATAAGTACCTACTTGAGTCAAGAGAGCATCTGCGATTTCAGATGCAGCCTTACTACACAACAGCAAATGTAAATACAGCTAATTTGAGAGGTGTGAATAAAAGTTTTTTGTTACCTTAACATATGGTGGGACATAAAAAACATGATGCATAAAAAATGTGATGCAGTGGCTAAGATTGGAATCACTTGAACAAAAATGTAGATTTTAAAATGTATTTTTACAATGAATAACAATGATTAAATAATCATCTCATCGCGATGATTTCAGAACACCGCAATGATTGCACATCTCTCTAAAAAACACAAGGGGGAGCTGCAGCGCCTGTATAAATGAGACAGTATCAGATTACTTTTAAATGTGTGTTATGTGTATTAATATTTACTGAAAGGTAAACCTCGCAAAATATTTAATTTAAATAATCACAACAATGAACAATGTGTGAAAATTATTTCATAAACAATTCATTTTTTTTTTGAGAATTAAATGTCAAAGCAATAAAACAGGCAATTAATCATCATAATCCTCAAAGCACCAAAACGGGCAATTAATCATCATAATCATCACAATAGGCTTTATGCCCAGCAGCATTACTTCCTGAACTTCAGCCAGCTCCTTGTTTCCTGTCTGCCATTATTGGACAAACTGATTAATCCAGGTGTGCCTGACCTCAGTAGTCACAACAACAATAATCAGACACACCTGGATTAATCAGTTTGTCCTATAATGGCAGACAGGAAACAAGGAGCTGGGTGAAGTTTAGGAAGTAATGCTGCTGGGCATAAAGCTTATTTATTAGACAATTAAACGTCAGCCAAATTTCATAATCCTGACAACCCTACTAAAGCTTTGTTTATACTCCGTACCGCGAGCCTCCACCGATCGCTCGCTGTCGCTCTATTCTTTAAAAAGGAAAGGGAGCGACCCAGGCAATTCAGTCCAAAACCAACACAAAGTAAAGGATATAAGTTATCGTCTCGCAACAACCCTGGTAGAGCTTAATATATAAATACATCGAGAACATGAATAAAACATCAAACTCTTAAATATGTCTTTAGTAAACATAATCATTTCATTGTATATGTGTTAGATAAATAGTATATGCATTGTTTTGCATGGATTGATCAAAGAGATACATCACAGGCTTAAATGCCTGCTCAGCCAGAATCGCCTTAAGGTCGTTCATTTTCATAAGCAGAGGCGCTCGTGTGGTTACAAAAAATGCCGTGCACACCTCAACGAAAAATGAGGTCTCGTGCACACAACTCCACATTAACATCTGTAATATAATATTACATTATTATTTCCATCAAATTCAGAAAGCAATGTTTGTCAATCTAATCAACTGAAACACAACTCGTCTCTGATGTTTGCGTTTGACATGACGTTTGTTTCACTATATTAATACTGTGAATGTATAAAGAGTACAGTACAAGTAGATGTTTTTAGCCCATGCATATTGCAATTCCCAATGACTTATTTGGCAGATAAAGCAATCATTAATATCTCAATAGTTTTTCATGACAGCAGTTATTATTGCTACTAGAAAGGGGTGTCTCTCTATCGGTCCATGTGTAAAGCAGGGAGGATTATATTACAGTACATTCACAGTACGTGTGTGTGTGTGAAGAAGAAAGACAGATAAAGCGAGTGAGTGAATGTGTGCACGTGTGAAAGAGAGCGACGTGTGAATTTAGAAGAGGGGGGTTTTGATCCAAAGCTTCTGTGCTCAACATTACTGTCACTCACACACAGCACAACTCCATCATTAAGTCAACACTCAATGTGCTGTCTGTTATATCACATGTGTCTAAAGCTGCCTGCCGGAGATAAACTACATTAAAAACAATGTCTCTGGATTCTTCTTCTTTACTTCAGATATTTACTGGCTGCTGTGTAGATGAAACAAAGCTTTCTTTAGGCAATGGTCCAAACTTTAGCCTTTCTGCAGTAAAACCTTTCATCTAATAACAATTTGAAAACCATCTGAAATTATAAAAACATCATTGAGGCTTTACCAGCCAATAAGATTTTGTTTACCTAAAAGAAAAGCAAATCATTCACTCAATCTCAATTCATTTTAAAGGTGCCAAAGAATGAATTGTTACAATCTTTAAAATTGTTTCCTGATATCTGCATAAAAGGTTTGTGGCTTTATAAAGTTCCAAAATTATCCAGAGATGGTTTTACATGTCCATTTACAACCCTAGGATTTGCCTTGGTGAAATGGAGAATGAAATGGACTATTATTACCTTATTTGAAAGGGTCATGAATAATAATGTTGAGCTCTGCTGTGATTGGCTGTTCCTTCAGTAGCTCTCTGTGTGTGTGTGTGTGTGTAAACAGATCTTGGGCCCTATTTTAACGATCTGAAACGCAAGTGCGAAGCGCAAAGCGCAAGTGACTTTGTGGGCGGATCTTGGGCGCTGTTGCTATTTTCCCGGCGGGAGAAATAAGTCTTGCGCCAGGCACAAATCAATAAGGGGTTGGTCTGAAGTAGGTTCATTATTCATAGGTGTGGTTTGGGCGTAACGTCAAATAAACCAATGAGAACACTATCCAACATTCCCTTTAAACGCAAGGGTGCAAGTTCCATGGCGGGTTGCTATTATTATGACGGATTTACCAGGCGCACGCCAGGAGCGGTTTACAGCCGAGTAGACACACGTTCTTGTAAGAGCAGTCAAAGACAGAGAAGTTGTTTTGTATGGGGATGGGAGAAACCCGCCCAAATCAGCGTCTGTTAAACAGGCGTAAGAAGAAATAGCCGCAATTGTCTCATCAGCTGGTATTCCCAGGCCGTTGCGCCGCATGCGCTACAATGATGTCAGGAGACGGGGGAATCCCAAGCTTGTCAGCATAAATCGGGCACGCCGTGTAACGGGAGGTGGGTCTGCCTCTACACAGGACCTGTCGCCAGCAGAGGACATCGCTGCGTCCACCCTCATCGCTGAAAGCCAAGAAACGCAAGCAAGGTCCAACCCCAAAGTACACTTACAAATCAAGTTCATATACATTAAGGTTTCTTATGAAAACATTTTAATTATTATTAACATAAAATAAATGTAATACAGCCACACAACAAACGTATGAAAATATTTTAATCGTTATTTGCATGAGAATTTTTTAACGCAGCCACACAAAAAATAAAAACTATCCCCACAATGCTCACCATTATGATTTCCCTTATCTCATGTGTTAATATTTTTTATTGTTACAATTTATGATTTGCAAAAATAACTGTTGCATCTGTGTAGATTAGATAAGCAAAGTGTGTGCGCATTGTGCACGCTATACATTATGGTCAAGCATGCGCCCTTAAAATAGCATAATGAACTACGCGCAACGCCCCACTGACTTTATACTAGTTTTTTTGGTTAGTGGCGCAATTGTTTTTTGAAACTGCAAAATAGCATCAGGGATGGTTTGCACCGGAACACGCCTCCTTTTTTGCACTGAACCGCTCAGGGAGAGCAAGTTCATTCCCTAGTTTGCCGACGTGCGTCTGTGAAAGGAAAACCCCGCTGTGCGCCGGTGCAAAATACGAATGATACATGCGTCACTGACAAAGTCAATTGCGCTGGGTGCACTATAGGGCCCCTTATGTTTGAGTCTGTATCAGATGAAGATACAGAATTTAAAGAATTGTCAATTGTTTAAAGATTGTTAAAGAGTAACTAAACTCTAAACCAACTTTTTTTAGTAAATGATCTGTAAGAATGATGATTTATTAGTGCTGTTCATTGATTTGAGTAACTTTTTTGACATTTGGATATAAAGTGTTTCAATACTATAATATATGGTGTAAAAACGTCTGAGTGCTGCCCTCTTCAGGTTGAATGGTGGGTACTGCAGTTGAATTTTCCAATTGGATGTTGGGTCCAAAAAATGACTTGTGACGTAAGTAGGTTCAAGCTCACCACGCCCTTGTTACGATCTCACCACACACTTGGTACGAGCTTAGTTCGTCCCCTCTATCTCCATTGGGATCTGCCCACTTTTCTTGTATTTTTCAAATTGCCAGTGGGTGGAGTCACGCCAGGGGTTTAGTTACGCTTTAATAGACGTTTCTGAGTGGTAAGTTTGTGTTTTGGACCTGCACAACTTAACTGTAACCTCAATAGTAGAACTTCAGGCTAAACAATAGCATATAGCATTAACTAGCATATAACTCAACAGTCACAACTTTGTTTTTAGCATTGTACTTAATTTAATGTTGGGGGTGTACATCTCGACTGTAATGTCACTAAGGGTGAGAATAGCTTGGACCCTTATGAATCGATTCAGAATCGATTTTTGACGTACTAATTAGCATATTTGTGACATCATTACATCACATTTTCTTTCAAAGCCAGGCTAGTGTTTGCACTAAGTGCACTAAGTGATCAAAAATGTCATTCTTATATACATATATGTTTTGTTTCTGTTGTAAGAAATTAAAACCAGTAAAACTTTGTAAATAAACGTGACATTAATTCTATGGGCCCTATTTTTAACGATCTAAGCGCATTGTCTAAAGCGCACAGCGCAACGTCTAAATGGGTGTGTCCAAATCCACTTTTGCTAATTTAACGACGGGAAAAATGGTTTGTGCGCCGAGCGCAATGTCGAAAAGGGTTGGTCCTATTTTTTTAATGAGGAATGGGAGTATTTTGGGCGTAACTTGCAATATACCAATGAGAGTCTTAGCTCTCATCCCCTTTAAAATGGGCGCAAATGCATTTGCTATTTAAACAACGTGGCGCTAAACGTAAAAATGATAATTGTGCAGGGTGGAAACTAGCAAAGGACACTTGCGTCGCGCATTGCGCCTCATGTAAGATAGAGCCCTATATGTAAACCGGCATTAACATCGATTTTTTGTCCCACCCCTAAACGTCACAGAGATTGGCCTGTTTTCCAGCACCCTTTTGCATGCACAAAGTTTACATAAGGAAGAAACAATCGTGTCTGAGGCTCACAATATGTCATTACCATGTACACAATTCTTATTATTCATCTATGCCACAGTTTAACATTCTATGGCACCTTTAAACTTGAATCAAAAATCATCGTTGTAACACCCAAATGATTTAAAAGTTCCCACGATCCATGTGAGTATAGCAATCCATTTCGCTGCTTGCCAATGACCTTGTTTGGTTCTTATAGCAGGACATTTGTCTCTTGTCTCCTGTGCTGTTGCACTCTCACCTCTTTCATACAGCTACTGTGACAGACAGCCAATAAAAGCAGCGATATGAGTGAGTGCTTTAAAAAAAAAACACAGAGAGCCAGCCGAGCTGTTACTTCTGCAGTCAGCTGTAACACCGTCTGACATCAATTCTGTACGTTTTCAATCACCGCTACATTAAGCTGAATAAAAGAGAGTCTTGGGCGCTGTCTGAAATCCTTGTGACCTACCTACTTAGGCAGTATATTAAGGCATCATTAACGCTCATCATTCCTTAAGGAAGGTAGCAAGCAACACTATGCTGCCTTATAGCACACAAGACTTCACTTGATAAAAAGACAGAATTGCTTTCTGAGGCTGAGGATGTCATGTAATCCCACAATGCACTGCGTATTTGCAACCTATCCAATTGGGACCATTTTGGTTGCATATGCTCCTGAAATATAATTGGCATGACCTCAAAATTTATTTGGGAGCGTTTGTGCGAGTGCAAATAATTGTTTTGGTGCAATTAATTTCCTTAATTTCCTAAATAACCTTAATTTCTTTACGAAACGTTCACATATACAGTTGAATAATTAGGAAACGCCTTATATAAGAGACGAATAAAAACTTTACACGGATGACTCAGTTTCATGCTGTTTTTAGTTTATATTCAGAGCTGCTGTCTGATTTCATTGAGAAATGCGATCGTCAAATACACACTGACAACCCATCAAAATAAAAGTCAGTTAGACGTATTGAAGTTGACAGAAATGTATTACTATTGTATAGTAAAATATACTTTTAAAATAAAAATAAAAATAATGATTTTATTTCTTAAGTAATGTAATCTCACTTAAAAGATTTATACTTTTGTTTTTTAATTCAATTAAAGTTTTGTTATGCAGCACTTTCACAAAATAAATAAAAATGCAACTTTTATGAAAGTTTTGATGAAAATGTATTAGTTTTGCTTTTATTTGATTATTTAAAAAAATTATAAATGATTACATTATAAATTAATTCAGTTTATTAAACATGCTTTCTGATAAGTGAAATGAAGAAAAATTTAAACAGAAAAAAATTTTATTTGTGGAAATAAAAAACTGAATTGAAAATAAATAATATAAAATAACGTTACATTTTTTTTAAAGGGCCCCATGAATTTACACATTTTAAGAGCTTGTTTAAAAATGTGCCAAGCACAAGTCAAATGTGTGGCAAATATTTTAAGATCAAGTTTGATTGTTCAAGCTTTATCATTTTAACAAGCAGATTAACCAGAGTAAAAAAGTAAAAGTAAGTCATCTTAATTGTAAAATATATTAATGTGACTTATTTCAGAAAGGTTGGGGTAGGACTGTGAATGTTGTGTTCAATTTTCAGGTGCTGATCAGTTATGATGAGTATTGCCGGATGTATTTGAAACAATCCCTGCTGTGGTAGGAGGAGAGATGCCGCATTGAGAGAGAGAGAGAGCGAGCGAGAGAGGAAAGCATTGCTAATTGTGATTCTTTTTCTCCCGATACTGAAGCAGCTGGCTGCATTTACGCAGGGTGTATTTGAGATGACAGGAGGGAGCGAGGGGGGAGGGCTGCAGAGGGGGGCAGCAAGGAAACAAAAGGGTTGCACAATGCTGAAATCTGCTACCTGCACAAAACCCAGACGTTCTGACATGGTCTTAAGTCCGATTGTCAGTCATTCACACATTTCACTTTTCACTGATTTTATATCATTAATATGTGCATGAACACACTTTACCCAGAACCTTGATAGTTTAAGGTGCAAGGCAGGAGCTTAAAGCATCCTGAAGATCTCATTGATTAGGCTAACTTGATGATGATGATGATGATGGTGAGATCAGAACTCTGTGTGAGATCATACGGTTTTAAAATATTAAAGGAAAGTTTCGGTCATTTTTTATTTTAAATATTTTAAGGTGGCACACGGGTAACTAGGGTCAATCTTATAATTGAGTTTACAACAATAAGCAGAGTCATTTCTAGCCATTTTGACAGCCGAAGGCTAAGCGAAACTCCTATTGGCAACCCCAAATAAGATCATACAATTTTACACGCAATATTACACACAAAAAACACAAATCATGTAAAAATCATGTGATCATGTAACACTCAAATCTTAAATGCATAAAATTCAACAAAGCTGTTAAATAATAAAAAAACATTGTCTTTTAAAGTTTTATAAGGGGAAAAGAATTGTGTGTGCTTTTTACTAAACAAATTTTTAAATTGACCTTTGAACCCTGAAAATGCAAACTTTACATGTAATTAATGTTCAGGCAGTAATTGATAGCCCTCTGATCCAATGGCATATAGGCGATTGCCTAGTTTGCCTATGCCTAGAAACGGCCTTGACCGTAAGTGTCAAAATGTTTACAACATTTGCATGCTCCGAGCCAAGAGCATAAACTGTCCAAACAGCATCCATTATAACGCAACTATCAGCAGACTATAAAAATTCAGATCACATAATTGCATAACCAACTCCATCTATTATGCACAAGCTCCACTTTAATATTTGTGTCTTAGGCAGTGCTGTCTGTGGTCCTCTCTCCTGTAAGAACGGTTTGTTTCTCATATTCTGCTAAGTTATGATCCACAGAGGATTACAACCATTCAACGTAAACCATAAGACACTTGTGCTTTTTGTACTGGAATCAGTATATTCTGCCGTAAGAGTATTTTTCTTGAAGACCAAGGACATCCCTTCACATTCAGATAACAGCAAGAGATCAGCTGATCCCTCAAACACTCTTCAAGTTTATATAGTTGTGCTGACTATAATGCAAGCACTTTTGTTTTGTACATCTACACCTGTCCAAGCTAATCAGCCAATCACATGGCATGGACTCAAATGCATTAGGCATGATCATCTTGCAAAGGGAATCTTTAAATCAAGCATCTGAAGGGAAAGAAAGATGATTTAAGTTGTTGGTGCAAGATGGCTGGGTTGTATATTTCAAAACTGCTATTTTTTTATTTAAAACCATCTTTTGGGTTAAAGTCCCCTTGTAGTCGATCATTTTATCACTTCAAACTCATCTTTCAGTAACATAATAGCATATGTCCAAGTTTTTCCTGTGACAGTAATTTTCTTCAAGCTTAAAAACAGCTTTAGTGTAACTCTACACACTTTCTTTATTTAGTATATGATGACCTATGAATATGCTAATTAGTTCCCGCCTCCACTCTTTGGTACCACTTCGGACCATAGATATATGTAAATAGATGCTACTTTCGGCAGTTTCAGACACTTAACTGCTAAGTCCGGTTTCACACAATGGATATGTGAACTGCACGTTTGCATTAGGGCTGCATGATTTGGGTTATTTTTCCCATTGCGGTTATTGCTGCTAATATTGCGATGTGCGATTATACTAAATGGTATCATGAGTCAACTTGATGGGTTTTAAGGAAAATCCACACACAGTTTAGTGATAATGCTAAAATATGTATTTGTAAAACTATAAATGTTTTCGTCTTGCCACGTGATGTAGCAACTGCTCAATGTCAGTAATCCTAAATCCAAAATACTGCCATACAACAGACGTAGAGTTTTTTTTTTAGCTACCAGATCACTGTCAACCTCCTCTGCATCTATCTTCGCTCTGGTATAAGTGACGACGCACACCACACACGTGCATGCCACACGTGCGCTGCCTTTTTTGTTCGTTTTTCTTTCTTTTTTTAAACAGCAAGGAAAATCATCAAACTGTTATCAGAAAGTTTGTGTTAACAAGTCCACACATTTATTTATTTAATATAATTGCAACATTTTGCTGTCATATAATCGCACAGGCTGACATCGCGATTGCGATGCGATTAATTGTACAGCACTAGTTTGCAGCACTATTTTTTTAGTTTGTATAAAGAAAAAAATTGTGTTAAATGATGAGTTAGCACATGGTTAGTCTTAAAGCATATTAAAAATGAACAACAATAAAAACTTGATTTTAGCCACAGGGGGACTTTAACAAACAAAATGACCATTATTAAAGAATACTGTATGAAAAGAGCACTTCATGTAGGCTACTGTATATACATGTAGTATATGGCCTAAATGCATCAACTTGTATATTGCCACTGACCAAAGTCCATGACTTTATGACCAAAGCCATATTGAACTGGTTTCAAAGCTTACATGATCTCAAACTGGTTTCTTAAGCATGCCATTGAATTCGCTGTACTGAAATGTTCCAGATCTCATCTTTAGAATGTGATGTAATCAGATTTGCCTATTGACAATTTAACAGATAAATACAGACCCAGTTCTCTGAGTAACATTTCTTTGTTTATCTTCTTGAATCTATGAGAGAAAGAATGAATACGGTTTTAAAGGCAAAATACAGCGCAACCCGGTACTGTGAGCCTGATAAAGTTGCTGGTGAGTATATACAGTATATGAGGTGTAACTGTTGTGACAATGATATCGAACAATCCATTCTGAGCACCAGTGTCTCCAACGGCACCGCGCTGTCGTGACATGCCTTTACGCGCCTACTGTGATTATTTTTGAAACCTGACTCAAATAGCAAATAACCCACATGGTTTGATGCACACACAATAAAACATGACTCTGAAACGACATGACTCCCTCACTAATATTCTTGGTTTCTTGCAATATATATTCAGATCACCTAATCAATGGGGTAAATAATATACAGATTATCATAAGTATTCAATGTGGCTGATATTTATTTTATGCTCATACTAGCAACTCATCAGAATATTAATTGTTATTTGTATAACATTACTGTTATCAATCCCATGGCCAAAAAATGTTTAGGAAGCACAAGCCTCAATTCTACTCTATTACAATATCCTCCCAATACCCCATTATTTATAATTAAAGATTTATAGCTCAAAAACACTTTTAAAAACTATTGGAAATGACACAATGATATAAACAAAAATTCTTTAATTAATAGATTAGTTTAGTTTCAGATTTGTTGTCTTTATAAAGCAATGTAATTAGGGCTGTGCAAAAGAATCGCCTGCGATTCTCATGCGTGTTTCATCAGTAAAGCCGCTTCCTTGATTGGTAGTAAATCGCCATCACCTTCTTTCAGATGGAGCGCCATTTACTAAACAGATCAGTCAATTTTCCTCGATTATGAACGCGATTTTGCCTAGCTTTTTGGGAACTACGGCTCTGTGTAGTAAATGCGGCTCCATTTGAAAGCAGCTGATAACGATTTACTACTAATCAAGGAACCGGCTTTACTGATGAAACACGCGTGAGAATCACAGGCAATTTTTTTGTACAGCCCTAAATGTAAGCATAAACATAGTGCTGCTACAGCAGACCGTAACATTAGATGTCATACTGGATCAACTTTTAACTGTTTATCTGTTATAAAAAGTGCCGTGATTCACGGCAGAACATTGACCAATGGCTGTTATGTACAGATTTTCAATAAAGCATCACAACCATTGACTTTGACTAAAATTGTATTATTCACAGTCACATGTTGATTAAAATTATTTAGATACAACCAAATTAAAAAGCGCAACATTTATACTTATAAGCACCAGCCACGTCAAATTTACCTAATATTTGCTTTTTATACCACGGGTCTGTTGAATGCTGCATTCTGATTGGCTGAGAAATGTTCTATGGGTGTTGATTATTTTTCTGTAAACCGCAAACCTAACTTGTCAAATGTCTTAAAAATAGGCACCAGAGTAATGTTTGTGGTAACCGTGGTATAAGCGGAATAATTGACTCCGGTCCTTTGAATTATTTGAAAATAATGCACACCTGCCGTGTAACGGCACGACGCGATTACCACCTTGGTGTGCATTATTTTCTTATATTTCAATGGCCCGTTGTCAATTATTCCTTACTTATTGTCTATTTTAGGGCTGTCACAATTATTAAATAATCGTCTCATTGTGATTGTTTGACCTCATCACGATGATTTCAGATCACCGCAATGATTGCACATCTTTTTAAAAAACACAAGGGGGAGCTGCAAGCGCCTGTATAAACGAGACGGTCTTAGATGCTGCTCCTTGACTGACAGTGTTACAAAGCCATTTAATACAGTGGAAAAACAGTATTTAAAACTTTGATAAGCTGTATGAACTGCCAGATAAAACATACATTTCCAAAACAAATTTAGGGAAGTGAAGGATGCTTTCTTAAGGATCTGTAAGAATTTTTTTTTTTTTTTTTGCAGCCACTACAGACATGTGGTCCAGTACTAATATGACCTTAGCAGGATTTGCTATTATTTAAGACCTGTTTTGCATTGCATTTTTATTTTCAGTTATTTTTCCGACACTTTATTGTGTTTATTTCTTATAAAGAATTTTCAGTTTTTGAAAAATATATTCATTAAATAAATAATTTTAAATATGTGTATTAATATTTACTGCCAGGTAAGTCATGCAAAAAAATGTTAATTTAAATAGTTAATTTAAAAAAATTTTCATGAACAAACAAAAAAACTATGAGAATTAAACATCAAAGCTCTAAAACAGGCAATTAATCGTCATAAAGGTCACAATTTATTAGACAATTAACTGAGCCTAATTTCATAATCAGCCCTAGTCTACTTAGAGTATTTAAGTATTTAATTAACAGTGTAATTAATGACATTTTATCATCACCACACCAGCCAAATATGTATTTATTTCCGTCTAATTTTAGTTTTCATTGTAATTGAGCCTATTTACCATCAGGAAAAGTGATTGGTATAGCCTTCTTAGAAATAGCCTTCAACATTAAACAACAGGACTAAGACATAGTTGATGACTAAAAATAATTTTATAACTTTACACACATAACTTTGTTAATACAGTGGTATAAAAAATTAAAACAGCTGGTGGTCTTAGGTCTGTTTGTGGCATACAATGGCTTAATAATGCCCTAGCCGAGTAAGTTTAAAACGAATTTCCCGTATGTGACCATGGAGTGCCAAAACCAAGTTGCAAGTTGTAAGTTGCAAAAGTATATTTGTAGGAAAAGCAAAAAATGCATTTTGAGGGGATCAAAATTATCAACTTTGCTCTATGCGTTGCCAAGTACTTTATTGCATTTGGACTTTAAATGCAATTTTCTCAACATCTTAATTTTTGTCTTAATTTTTGGAAGGTCTCACGGCGCGATTCCGCCTCATTCGCGCATCTAGTTTGTGCGAATTGAGCGCCTGGCACGGTACACGCGAATGGTGCTTTTTGTGCATTTTGTGTTTGAGACGCATTTGCGGCTGATGCCCGAGTTGAAAAATTTGAACTTTGGCGGAATTTTGCAACGCGTTAACCAATCAGGAGCCTGCTTGCTGCTGTGGCGGCAGCCCCGCCCGGAGTCACTCATTCAACCTGAAAGAACGCTTGATATTGTCCGTAAGCAGTCACCTGGAGCTATACTACACAAGTTCTTATTTCTATAGAGGCAAGAATAAAAAGGACCTCGCTTGGAAGAGTGTCAGTGAGGACATTGGGCAACCTGGTAAGTTGTAATACACATTTCACTTTTAAGTCACGTGATGTTTATCGACCCGTGCCGTTTATTCCCCCCCCTATAGTAAGGTGACCAAATACAAACCGGTAACTCTCTCCATAATGCACAATCAACAAGCAAACAGACTAGGGCTGGAACGACGCGTCGACGTAGTCGATTACGTCGATTACGTAATTACGTCGATTTGCCGGAAATGCGTCGATGCGTCGCATTGTTTACGTTTTCAAATGAAGGCGGCTTCAGCTCCGACCGGATAATACAAGTGTTATACCAAACAGCCAGAACGTGATCAAAAGTGTGGGAATACTTTAAGCAGAGACCAAATAAAACACATACTGTGTAAAACTGAAATGGCATACCACAGCAGCGCAACATCTGTGCATGATCATCTTAAAAGATAAACAACCTGGAGCTCTCCGACCTCAGAATGACGCGACGGCAGCGTAAGTATTTGAATTTTTACAGTAAGTTTTTATACAACAATAGAATCAATGCAGGCATATATTGTGCTTAATACAGCTGTGTTTACATCTTAGTTTAATACGAGCTGCGAGACGCCTGACAGACACGACATTGCATCGCGTCTGTGCAGTATGTTGAAACAGTAAATAAAGAGCGGGACATGATTAACTTTTTATATTAAGAAGTTATGAAATAATAAGTTACTGTTACACTGAGATAGGCATGTGCCCGCGTGCACTGAAAGCCAGCTGGCAGCGCGGAGTTCCCATAGCTTATTTTTTTGCTATGTGCGCAGATATTATAAAAGCTCGTCTCGTTAGGTATTCCTGACATGCGTTTATTTAAAGTAACAGCAGCGTAAACGCCGTTTATAAAATACTAGAAGATCATGCTAACTAAATTTGTATTTACCCGAGACTTAAGAAAAGTTAAATGTTAAAGTTGATGCTAAATGAGAATGCAGTAACGTTACTACTGATAGTAATAATATTAACAGTAATAATATAATGGTTACATTTTATAATAAGGGTTCATGAATCACAATGAACTTATTTTTACTTCAGTCTGAACTAATGCTGAGTAAATGCATGTACTAATCATAAACTAATGAAGAGTCATCATTAAGTACAACATGACATGTTTTTTAGTTAATGTATTAATAAACATTGATGTCATGTGAGTCATTTTGTAGTTAATGATGACTCTTCATTAGTTTATGATTAGCACTAGGGCTGGAACAATAAAGAGCGGGACATGTTTTTATATTATTATTCAGTTTGATTTATTTTTATTTTACTTCTTTAATATTAATATATTTTATTTGTTTAAGGTGAATAATGCCCCTTTTGCACTGTTTATGTTAGGCTGAATTAATGTTGGACTTGTTTTTATGTGATTTGTTATATTTTCCTTGGCACTGGCACTATTTGTGTATTTGTTTAATTGAGAAAATGCTTCAATAAAATGTTGGCATTAATAGCAGATGTTACATTTATTATTTGTAAAAAAAAATCTTTAGACTATTCGATTAATCGAAAAAATAATCGATAGACTAATCGGTTGAAAAAATAGTCGAAATTTGCAGCTCTAAAACAGACAACCGCATAGCACTTGCCTCTCCCACAAGAAGCGGATTTTGCCTCTGACGCGCATCAAATGTTTGCTTTCAAACTGTTCAAGCGGCAAACTAGGTGCGGTGGACGCAATTTTGACGCCTCAAACGCAGTTGGTGTAAACGCAGCATAATATCAATGTTTAAACTGCAGATTATTATAGTAATTTTTTATCTTTAATAGTTTAATATCTTTCCATCATATTACAAAAGTGCTTTAGGCAAAAAGGATTCCTGGCAGTTCAGAGGAGAAATGGCAGGCTCTGGTTATTTGCCCTTTAGTAATCAAGAGTATTGATCGATCATTGCAGAAGCTGGAGAGGGGGTCACGCATATGCTTTCGGGTATTAGAGCTCTTTATTCTCTAAGACAATCCGACTTCTGAGTGAGGTGACAAAAAGCAGCTTCTTATTGAGCTCACCTAATCAATGCTTACATGTGATCCCGGACAACCCCCCCAAACAACAGCCTTCGGGCCTGGCTCACTAAGAACAGGAACCATTGGGGGCCAATTCCTACTCCCATAAAGCCCTGTGACTCGTAAAGGGACGTGCCATTTTAGGCGTGCCGATAGCCAATTAAAAGAGTCTAGTGCGATGGGTGGGGGTTGCGGGCATCCCATTAAGTGGATAAGGTTAATGAGTTATTTGTATGGTTGTTGTCGTCCATGAGTTGGAAAGGTTAGGCACCTCTACTCAGCCGCCCTTTGGAGTTGTGGTGAAATCTACCCCATTTACACGCTCTCCCAAGCAACCATAATGAGAGTCACATCGGTCCACGATTGAAAGCTCACGGAACAAACAAGGCAGTGAGAGCCAAACATGACGTCCTTCAAACTACTGTACAATCCAATCCTACAAGACCAGAGATGCACAGAATAGCAGTGCCCAATATTCTCACTTATATCTGGGGAAAAGTCATTATGTCAATACCAACACTGGAACTACACATGATAAAGTAATCACTTGGTTTGTCAATGTTTTTATCCTTTCTTGTAAAAATGCATGTTGAGATCCCTGCATTCGTTTCAATTTCTTTGCACTCCGTCTCATCGTTTATGTGTGTAGGAAAAGTAAATTACCCTTGTGCCAGAGGGTTTTTACATACAAATGCTATGTTTTGTGATATGTCAGTTGTATTCGACTAGTTCAGACCTTGGTCAGATCAGCAATATTCATTTCAGGCCGGGGCGTGACAATCAAAGGGGCAGGGCGTAAGCATTATGATGAAAATTAAAATATTTTTATAAAAAAAACACTCAAATAAAACTTCATTTTGAAGAAACTATGACACATACTAGATTATTGAATTAAATGTTTTTACCTCTAACGGGAATAGCTGCGTGATGAAGTGAAACTAAAGGGTTAATAAACACAAACTAAAGCAGATGTTGTAGAACGTCTGGCGAACGATGATACTGTAGATAGCGCAAAAATGGTCAAAACTGATTATTTTCCACTATTACTTACATTATCTTAAAGGAATGTAACTACTGTAGCATGTAAATAATGCACATAAATAACGTGAGCAAGAGCGCTCAACAAATATATGTAATCAACAGGCACGTGAAACCTAGCTAGCAGGTTGCTCAAACAACAAAATCACCAGCTTACTTGTGAAGTGCGTCTGCGCTATTCTCTGAGATGTTTTAACAACTGGCTAGTTATCTTCCAGACAGTCACTGTCAGGACCACGTCTTTCTCATTTCGGCCGTGTGGCGCGCGTGCCTGCTCGCGTTGTGAAGAGCGTCCACGCTGTTCTCAGAGATGCACTTGACGGCCTTTTTTGCAGCTATTTTTTTTAACGACCTAGTTAAGGCGGTAGGGTTTCCCAGCTTAGGTGGGCCGCCCAAACTGAAAAGTGCTGCGGGAAACCCTGTGCATTTGAAATGAAATAAAAGGTAATTTCAAGTAAGATTTTAATGGATTAGCTACCTTGCTGGGACCAAGGAGTGATTCACACCAAAAAGTGACCAGGCTTTTTGTGCTTTCTTTTAACTCTTTCCCCGCTATTGATGAGTTAATCATCAATTAAGAGAAAGCGCTTCCCTGCCAATGACGAGTTTTTCCGGCAATACATATTTCCGCTATTATCCAGCAGGTTTCAGACTTACCCAACTTATAAAACACAGAAGCAACCCCTTACGCCAAACAGTTCAAACTCTGTGTATGTTTGATCATCGCCCTGAATCAGATCTCTATCAAAAGTCTATGAAAAAGAAACCTACCCATATTTGAGAGGTGAGAAAGAATGAACAAATGAAGGTATTTATTTTATTTGATATATTGTATGTTACATATTTAAAGAAGGACATTTTCTGGACGTCATTAAAAGTTTGTGAAAATCATAAAAAATGCTGGTGCATTTTGGCAACTTTTTTTTAAAACGCTGGCGGGGAAAGGGCTGTGAAGTGTGGACCTGCACATGCCATACTTCCAATCTAAACTCCTTAATTTAAAAACCTGACTCCTGTTAGCTTTTGCCATTAACGTAGAGCTTCACATATTTTTTCTCACTTGGACTGCAATATCAGAAAAAAGGTACAAAAGCTGTCATTGGACATTACACTTCAAAAAGGTCCCAATACTTGGCACCATGCAACTCAGCTTGCTTTATTTTTGTTTGATTTGCTTTTTCACCACAGTTTAAAACTACTTCAGAGTGGGTGGTATCATCCATTTAGAGTGGGTTGGTGTGACCTCATTGTAAACGCGTGCAACAGAGCACATCGATTGAATGGTTTTCTTGATTCGGCATTTGTATGTTTTTAGCCTGGAGTTTGGGAACTTGTACAACAGTGCATGAGGGAAAGCTAATCTTGCATTAAGCAATGATGTTGGTAGTGACCAATCAGTGATCTGCAGTGTTTACACATCACATTTTAGTATTGGTACAGCTCACTTGAAACCTCAACCGAGGTTGTACTAAATAAAGTATTACGTACTATAGTGCCTCAAATGGAATCCCCCAAAAGTGATTTGGGCAGTTTCCATTTAAGGTATCATCTTTGAAGTACCACTATTAACCCTTTAGGTACAAATGTGTACTTTATGAAAGGGTACTGCCCCAGTGACAGCTTTTGTATCTTTTTTTATTTTATTAAATAAGTCAGACAATATTTGTCAATAATTTCACAAATGTACTAAAACTATTAAATAAAAAATTTTCACACATTTTTGTAACTATACATGACATTTAAACCACATGTGCAGGTTCAGGCTCGAAGAGTTTGTCTATAAAAATAAGAACATATCCTGCAAAAATTTCCAATGCATTTCCATCAACAACAAACCTACTGCACACAATTAACACAATACATGCCACAATAATCACCAAATATTGTCTATTGTTCCCTTCCAAGTGGAGCGTCAGTTTAAAATGATTCAACTAAATGCAAATACAAGACGAGTAAGAAACAGAGCTTCTTTGGTCTGGTCTCTCATGTGAATGGGCAGCGGGTGCTTCTTAAGAGCAAGTATTGGACAAACACAAACAAATGAGGCAGCGTGCAGTGGCTCAGGCCTCTAATGAACCAGTGTATTGACTCACTGAAATTGTGCTCGGTCTAAAATGTCTATGTGGCTCCCAGCTGCCACTCTGAATACCAATTACTGTGTGCTTATGGGGGTAGAGAGAGAGAGAGAGAGAGAGAGAGAGAGAGAGACCTGCATCAACAATCTGACTGAATAGAATGTAACCTCAAATAGATGACTCGAAGTAAGCATCACTGGGACAGCAGGGAATCTAGACTTCTTAGAATCAGATCCACAAAGCAATAAACAAATTGATCTATGGTAATGGTTATTTACGTCTGAGGGTGTGTTTAGATGACTACAAACGTGTTCTACAATTCTTCTTTTGTGTTTCTGAAAAGTTTCGCTTACAGATGATGACGTGGTCAAAACAATCCACATTTCACAAACATCTGCAAAAACGACTAATATTATGTTGTTGCCATGCCATTGCCAATTTTCTAGTTTACAAGGAGACAATAACTGTATTGTTTTTAAAATCTTACACATTGAGGCTCATTTTCAAAAGACTCCATTTTTATGCCTCTAAAACCCTGTTGTCATGATGTCATCTAGACTTTAGACTGTTAAAGGTGCAGTAGAATGTTAAACTGTATTTATCTAGGTATAGACCGTTTCATCTGGCGGACGTGTGGTGACGCGATAAGTGTCTGGTCTGGACTGTACTTCCGGTTTCTGTTTGTTTATTGGTCTGACTAGTTGCTGAAACTGAACTCTTAAACAAATACCTCGTCGAAAATAACAAATGTTTTGGGTTCCTATGTAATCTATGTGTTGTCTATATTGCTTGTTATATAAATAAACTACTTTAAAAGGACTGTGTTGTTATTTATTCTTCGAAGAGTTTACCGGAAGTTACGTGATGACCACGAAAGCCGCGTGTTTATGTTGTTACTGCTGAAACCGTCTATAGATAAACAATAAGAGTTTGTATCGTGAGCCTCAAACACAATTGTTTTCTCATTCTTATGTAAACCACGTGCATGCAACACTGCAAAACTTTCTTACTTAGGATTTTGGTCTTATTTTCAGGAAAGATATCTAAAAAAATTTTGATGAGCAAAATGACCTAGGAAAAAAAGTAGGGATGGGACGGTATGAAAATTTCATATCATTATTATGGTGACCAAAGTTAACACGGTTATCAATATTATCATGGTTTTGTTGAAATGAGATGGAAATGTTCAAAAAGAACTGATACACACACTGAAAACAAGTTTTATTTTTGAAAATCACAACTGAATATTTCATGTCCCTGAAATTATTTCTGTGGTAAAAAAAATCTGTCTAATAAGTTTATTGTGAATCAATACAATACATTATCCCTTAAATGCCTCCTTAAAAACTATGTTGCATGTGCGCACCTGTGTCAAACTGATTCTGGCTGGACAGGATTTACCGCGAGTTTTAAAAATCACGGTAATCAAACATGGTTGTAATGATAATAAAATTTTAAACGATAATACTAACCGTCAGGACATTTTATTATGGTTAATCGTGAAACTGGTAATCGTCCCATCTCTAAAAATAAGTCTAGTTTTTGGACAAAAAATATACAATAAAAGCGAAACAAGCAAAAAAAAATCTGCGAATGGAATAAGAAAAAACATTTTTGAATTCTGTTTACTTTTTCATAAACACTTATTTCAAGAAATTTTTTCTTAATCCATTGGCAGATCTTTTTGCTTGTTTTAAGCTAGCCTTGGTTTCCCCAAGCTGCCTTGTGCGCAAATTTATTCACACTGCAAATCTAGCATAGAAACTATGGACCAAATTTACCCCTGAAATAGGGAACCAATCACACAACGGGTAGGGGGCACCAAGACGATAACGACATTTATGCGACACACCGATTGGCTATGAGCTACGTACAGACGCATTTAATAGACATTCGTAGCACCCAATAAACGGCATAGGGAACCAATCACAGAACGAGGAGGGGGCAGCAACACGATGACAACGTTTATGCGACAGACTGATTGACTATGAGCTACATACAAACGCATTTGATAGACATTCGTAGCGCCCAATAAACGGCTCTGGGCATTCGTAAACCACGCCTCAAATATGAGAAAATGAGCATATGGTTCTCAGTCCACGTCTCATTCTCAATGAGACCGGTCTGGTGTTAGCCGGGCTAGTCTTAAGCACTAATTTACTCAAAGTTTATATTTTTTGTCTGAAAACTAGACTTAGGTCATTTTGCTCATCAAGAAAATACATGTTAATTTAAGAATTTTTCCTGAAAACAAGACAAAAATACTAAGTAAGAAAGTCATTTATTGCAGTGAAAAGACTGCTGGTATCTGAACATAACACCAACTGTGACATTACAGTCGAGATGTACGCCCCAACATAAAACAAAGTTGTGACTGTTGAGTTAGCGCTATATGCTAGTTAATCCTATATGCCAGCGTTTAGGCTGAAGTTCTAGTATTGACGTTATAGTTATTTTTTGCATGTCCATACTGAAAAAACTCAAACTTAAAGGAACAGTATGTAAGAAATGTATATTACTTAATCATAAAATGGCCCTGATATGTCACTAGACATTAAGAAATCATTTTCATTTCAAATACTTATATCACTGACAAAAGTGGTCCGTAGGGATGGGTATTGTTTGGGTTTTTTCGATACCGGTGCCAAATCGATACTTTTAAAACGGTTCCGGTGCCTAAACGGTGCCTAAAGCGGTACTTTTAAAAAAAGAGTTGCAGAAAGATGGTAGATGAAAGTACAGCATAAAACACAATGAAAATTCTTCTCTGTTTGTCATTTGTTTATTAATGATTTGCCTAAAGCACCATCATCTTTTAAGACCTGCATTCTTGATCTCTTTTTTATGAAATTTTTGATTTGTGAATTAAATAAAATCTTTTCAACACTCCACTTTGAGCTCAGAAAAATGTTCTAAGATTGGTTGTTAATAATCTGTTCAATGATTGGTTAAGGCCTGCGCGGCTGCTAGAGAACTTTAGAGAAAGTTGCGCAATTGTGTCTCATAGTGTGGCTAATTAAACACACTTGGCAAATAGAGCAATAAAATACAGCGTCTTTTTCTCTTTATTTGGATCGACTGCTCATGCGAAATCCTCTTCGTGAAGTGCACTTCAATGGCGCAAAACGGCATTTGGAATTCACCCAAAATATTTTCTTATCGGCTTGTAAAACCATTCACGTTTTGACGCTTTCTGCTTGTCTCCGATGAACTTGACACTCGTGACTGCCGCGGGCCATCTCAGGCTAATATCAGCCGAAGAACTAATAAAAACATTAGTGAGGTAATACGTTTTAGCAAATTCTCTGAAGGAATGTTACCATATAAAATATTTAATAGAAGAACAATGTCGCACACCTGTTAGTTCCGGTTAGGTGCGTTGGATGAAGAGACAACGAAGTCCACCAAACATTTATAAAAAAGGGAATATCCCGCACACTATTAAGTTTCAAAATTATGCTTTTTGCAAGTTAATAATGTGCGGGATATTCCCTTTTTTATAAACCATATAAAATATAAAATAAGCTGCCGTCAGATCAATTGCGGCATTCACGCGCTCCTCTGAGGATCTCATTTTCCAAATTGTTCTTTTAAGTCAGAATATAAAAATAACCTGGACATATATTCATACAAAATTTGTTCGATTTGTTTTATTAGGGATGTGCAGATGAGGATTTTTTCACATTTTAAGCTTATTAAACACAGCGCGTATTTTAAATGACAATATATTTGGCAAAGAAGTTTAAAAGTTGGCTATTTAATCTTTAACATTAGATTATTTAATATTTCCATTTATTAATAAAATTAATTTTTAAAATGTTGTTCATTATTACTCTTAACGAAAAACTCAACTCCAATAAAATAGTAGCTCCAATGACAAACTTGCTTATATTGCTTGTTTATTAATAAAACGAATTCGACGGATGGTATCTGCGTTAAAACACAAATAAATGAAAGATTTAATTGACATCATTTTCATTACTACGAATGCTTATTTGTTCTTTTTTTTATTATTAAAACAGAACACCAATAAAAATGTAAAATGACTCGCTTATATTAAACCAAACGTTTAACAAAAACGAATAGACGGAAAACATTTTATCCGCCATATAACATAAATACATCTAAGATCCTTAGATTTTTCAAAACAAATGATTGATAAAAAATGGAAACCAATATAAAACTACAATAAACTTGAATCCTCTGTATTATCAAATCTTTCCGACTTTCCCATTCACGTGAATTTTGTAAGTGAGGAAATTATTTACACCATATGAGTGCAGTATAATTTAACTAGCGAGTGTGCTGTGCTTGTGTGATTATGCTTTTTGCGCTACTGAGAGCAAAATACTTCAGTCAACCGTTCATGCATTAAGAGGCACCGAAATGAGGCACCGAAATCTGTGTTCTGATTCGGTCCGGTAGGTACCGCCCATATAGGCTTCGGTGCCATAATGGCACCGCGTTTCGGTACCCAACCCTAGTTGCAGCCCTCAACTGATGTTTATGTTGTCATTTTGTGTATTGGCCACCAGTTGTGTGATTGCAATACCAGTTTTGGCCACAAGTTTTGTGATTGCAATAACAGTTTTGGCCACAATCCTACATATTGTTCCTTTAACACTAAGAAACATCCATAACAATCTCCAAACAATTGATTATTCCTCAAAATCTGTTTTTATACACACACAGAGCTACTGAAGGAGCTGCTCTGAGAAACAGCCAATCAGAGCAGAGCTCAACATTATTATTCATGAACCTTTCAAATAAGGTCCATTTAATTTTAAATGCAAATTCTAGGTAAATCCATTTTTTGCACTTATAAAAGCCAAATACCTTCTATGTAGAAATCAGAGAACAATTTAACATTATTTCAATGCATCCTTTGGCACATTTAAGGTTAGTGAAATAAGTTGACATGTAGTTGCAAAGTTACTTCTAGTTAGTAAAATGTCTAAAGTGTACAGCCGTCAAATACATTATGTTTCATAATAGTTAAAGATGGAAGTCTGCAGTTTGAATTAAATCTGATGATACAAATAAACCATATCTAAAAATAAATAAAGTCATTTAATAAATACTAATAAAACAAATATGAGTATCAAGTGCTGTTGACTCATTCTGAACTGATTCATTTAAATAAATCATTAAAAAATCTTATTTCCTGTTGAATATTCCCTTTCATTAATTAATCAACTGCAGAATCTTGGTGTTGATTTAAGGATGATTAAATGTAAACATTAATTGCGGCATTAGTTGTAATAATGATTCTGAGACTCCCCAAGGATTAGAATGTAAACAGGTCGTTTAGCAAAGGTAATGGGACATCTAAAGAACCTGAATGCATGTCCTGCCGTGAGGTGACCACAGCAGCCCTACAGCTTCCTCGCATTTCTCATGACAACCGTAATGAGCGTCCTCACATTCTACACGAGACCACTAATTTGAGAAATTTCCAGCACAAAGACATAATTAGACAAACTAATTAGACGCAGTCTCTTCACTGCACAGAGATCCTCCGCAGTTCAACTTATCCGCCTACCTGGCGTGTTTTAAAATAGACAGGAGCTGCCAAGATAACATATATGTTAATTCTGTTCGGCGGGGCGTGTGCACAATCGTTGCATATTGTGTTGAGGCAGCATGTAAGACTGACGTACCTTTCGAACTCTGCAGCGTTGTGCGGGACCAACGCGTCAATTCATGCAAGAGGGGGTTACAACAAGACACGCCGGGCTAAAGGCATTTGCTGGATTCAAGAGTCGCGTGTACGTGAATCTCTACGGAAGCATTAAACCCGAGTCAATAGCAGAGAGAAGGCACGTATGGATATTCCAGTCTCTAGAGAGTTAATTATTTATCACAAATTGCCCCTAGAACAGCTTTAAAAATCTGCCACAGAAGGAAGAACCTGAAATGAAGAGAGGCCAGGGAAAGTGAGAAAGTGAGATAAGATGTAATTGATTTAAAATGTGACGGGGAAGCCGCGGTCTCCAGAGAAATGCAGAGCTCATCTCTGCGGAAATGGCAGTGGAACACAGCTCTTTAAAAATTACAATTAAGACTCAGACTGCGTTAAAGACTCTGTTAAAACAGAAATTAACAGGAAAAATGTGATGACTCAAAGCCTCGCGCTTGAGAAATTCAATCGGCAATGTTGGGAACAATTCTTATTTCCTGGCTTAACATTGTTAAAATGGAATTACAGCAAAGAAAAGCAGAAAACATTACAGATAGAAATGCACCGATCGACCACAGACTGGAATTGGCCGATTTTAAGCCTGATCGGTTGGACATGTCTGATGACATTCCGATTTCGAGCCGATCCTTTTGTTGCCAGTTTCGCAAGCAATGTCACAGCCACACGCACACTCACACATGCGATGTGACCTGCTGACGTAGTTGCCAGCATACAGACACAGAATACACTGGCAAGTAATTTGTGCATTTATACGGGCTGTTTTTTAAGTATTGTTTACATAATGGCTTGTAAGAGCTGTAAGGTGGTGCCAAACCCTGACAGAAGGTATTTCCTGAAGCCAGCAGCAAATGGCTGAATCCACAGGAAACCGCTTCCTAATTCCTGTTGAATTATCATCTGAAACCTTCCTCAAAGAATTCACATCTACCCCGAAACCTTCCTCAAAGAATTCACATCTACCCCGAAACCTTCCTCAAAGAATTCACATCTACCCCCCAAGACAGTTACCCCATGGTGTGGGACAGAGTCACACCCGACCACACTTTCTTGTCCCCCTCTCCTCATGTTCTAAAAGCAATACATTCTACATGTACAAAGAATGTGAAACTGGTTTTGTTTGGTGTTATATGAAGTGTTTTAATGCAAGTGGTACATTTGGGTTCCCTTTCGAGGAACTCGAGCTGCGTCGCCATAGCAACGCTTTGGGGAACGCCTCGGCGTGACTAATCTGAAGCACGTGTAAAACATAAACAATGATGAGATAATTGTATACTGACCGTGATGCCGTGCGGACCAGGGGTATAAGAAGGCATCCTACACAACACACTCGCTTTTAGTGCCTCAGCAAGTGACTACGTGTATGTTTGCATAAATCTGAAGTATGTTCAAGAAGTTCAAGTATGTGTATCTCCCTGTCAGCGCGATATCACAGACAAGGATGCACATGTATATGTGTCTTCGAGCGCAGCACGCACAGTTGGCTTTTGAGGATATTGGCTGTGTGCACTGTGATTATTCCCGTGCACGTGTTGCGCTCCAGCTTCGCGTTTGGAGAAGGATATCTCAGGCTCGCGGAACCGGTCCCGCTTCTGTCGAGGCAGAGCGGTGACTGCACTCGTGCGTGCAGGCGGCGGTATCCCCGCCTACACCCGTGACATCTGTCTCTCACTCTCTAGGAAGCTTGGGCTCGCGGTTGCGATCCCGCTTTTCAGCGGCGGTTGCGCTCCTGGGAGTCGCCATATGATTTCGTGCAGGCGGCGGTATCTCCGCCTGCACGTGAAGTCTCTCTCTCTCGCCGGATCGGGAAGGCGCCCTGCGTGAGAGCCATATATTTTCAGCTGTCTGTCTCCGATGGATCCTCTTCATAATCCGCCTACTGTTTAAGGCTAAACGTGCAGTTTCCACGTGAAGCCTCCTCTTTTTACAGTACGGAGGTTTTATATATACATACGTTTTTACACCTGTATGTGTAGACTATGTATGTGTATCTGCCTGTCACAGCCTGCATGAGCTGTTTGTCATTGTTCGATGAGTCAAACAGTGAATTTGTGTCTATGCTGTGTGTTGCTTGTACAGCTGTGCACAGCATTTATTCTCCTGATCGGCCGCTGGTGCGCCATAAGTCAGATAATGATTTTGTGTGTTACGATTCGAGACCCTCATCTGCTGAGGCGGGTGACGTCTTCGTTCGTGGCACTCACTTTCTCATTAAAGCAAAGCAGCTCACACCTCATTCATGGGTGCCTGCTTCCCTTTCGGTGCGTAGTACGACAGGCAGCCGCCATTAACCTTCATCTGCATACAGCTGGCTCCAGTAGTGGAGCATGGCTACATTCTTGTGCAGGAGGCTGTAGAACCTCCACATGAGAAATGACAGCTTACAGCCTTTACTTTATTGTTCCAAAAGGAGGGGAATTGTTCAGTGATGCGGCTCAGTTCTATGCTGTTACTGAACCGATTGTGATGCAATCAGATCCGAGGACTGATTCCTTACATTAGAGCTTATGCCTCCATTCAACACGGGAGGGTTTTTCCTGAGGGGAAACCCGTCTCGCATGATCAAAGTCACGCACCGTTGTTTGCGTGCTTTGGTAACAGGAAGAAAGCCATGGCTTCTGTCCCAAGGTCCTGTGTTGGGTGCGCGTTGTCGATGTGTGACGCTGACAACAGACGCATCCCTCACAGGTTGTTGCGATTATGGAAAGCCAAAAGGGTCAAAAATCGCTGAAACTCATCATAGGCTATGGCACTGAAATTGCCTTGGAAATGATGATGGTATGGGTTGGACTCCCATTTCCTTCTAGACCGGAGGAGCCATCATGTGTTTGTCTAGACAGACATCACATCGGTGGTTTCTTAAATAAATCTCTAAGGCGGTCTGCAATCAAAGTCACGCATCGTTGTCTGCGTGCTCTGGTGGTGTGGAGGAAACCTTGGTTTCTATCCTAGGACTGTTTTGGGTGTGCGCTGCTGGCGTGTTACGCTGAGAACAGACACATCCCTTACAGGTTGTTGCGATTATGGAAAGCCAAAAGGGTCAAAAATCGCTGAAACTCATCATCGGCTATGGCACTGAAATTGCCTTGGAAATGATGATGGTATGGGTTGGAGTCCCATTTCCTTCTAGACCTGAGGAGCCATCATGTGTTTGTCTAGACAGGCATCACATTGGTGGTTTCTTAAATAAATTTCTAAGGAGGTCTGCAATCAAAGTCACGCATTGTTGCCTGCGTGCTCTGGTGGTGTGGAGAAGACCTTGGTTTCCATCCGAAGGCCTGTTTTTGGGTGCGCGCTACTGGCGTGTGACGCTGACCTGACGCACTCCCCACAGGTTGGAGTACAGTATGGAAAGCTGAGAGGGCCAATATCACTACATTATTGATTTTGGGATAATGACATTGTGGTCTCTGGACAAACTGTGCTCGTTGACGACAGTTTAGATCCCAGGCCACTTGAATATGGCGAATGCCCTGTATGGCAACACCCATTGCTGGGGAGTTGAGACTCCAGCCAGATGTGGTGAATCACATTTGGAGAGGATCTGGACGTGCAGAGGTGGATCTGTTTGCGTCTCAGGACCGCACACACTGCCCAATGTGGCTTTCTTTTTTCCCCAATCACTCTGCCACAGAAGTTCTGGAGGAAGCTTGCCAGAGATATGGCCTGTTGGTTTGGCCTCTGAGGGGGCCAGGCTCATAGGCTCAGGTCTCTCAACTGAGGTTGTGGAGACCATACTTTACTCCTGACAAACCCAGTTAACCGCCCTGTTTATGTGGTGCTGAGATTTCTGTAGGAGCAATTCTCTTCTGGCTTAACTCCTTCCACTCTTAAGGTTTAGGTGGCAGCAGTCTCTGCCCACCATACTCCTTTGGAAGGATGTCATGCTCCCAACTGAGGTTGTGGAGACCATATGATTACTCCAGAGCTCCCTCAGGAGCTTAGGCACTACATGGAGAAACTTCACCTCATGGTGTTCAGCTCACCTGACAGACCCAGTTAACTGCCCTGTTTATGTGGTGCTGAGGTTTCTGCAGGAGCAATTCTCTGCTGGCTTAATTCCTTCCACTCTTAAGGCTTAGGTGGCAGCATTTTCTGCCTACCATACTCCTTTGGAAGGATGTCATACCTCGTCTGGACAACCCCTCGAGAGAGCTTTATGCCCTTAAGTGGAGAATATTTCACCTATTGGTGTTTAACTCCCCTTACAAACCCAGTCAACTGCCTTGTTTATGTAGTACTGAGGTTTCTGCAGCAGCAATTCTCTGCTGGCTTAACTCCTTCCACCCTTAAGGTCTAGGTGGCAGCAGTCTCTGCTTACCATGCTCCTTTGGAAGGACCTCATGCTCCCGAATGAGGTTGTGGGAACCAGATGATAACTTCAGAGCTCCCTTAACGAGGAAGCTTATGCCCTTCAGTAGAGAATATTCACCTTTCGGTGTTCAGCTCACCTGACAGACCCAGTCAACTGCCCCTTGACGTAGTACTGAGGTTTCTGCAGGAGCAATTCTCTGCTGGGTTGACTCCTTCCACACTAAGGTTTAGGTGGCAGCAGTCTCTGCCTACCATACTCCTTTGGAAGAATGTCATGCTACCAACTGAGGTTGTGGAGACCATATCTTTACTCCACCTTTAAGATATAGGTGGCAGCAGTTTCTGCCTACCATACACTTCTGGACTCTCTGAGGGCAGTCTACATACCAGGCCACCTGAATGTGGCAGATGCCCCTTTGAGACAACATACATCTCCGGTGGGAGTGGAGACTTCATTTAGATGTGGTGAACCACATCTGGAAAAGATTTGGAAGCGCAGAGGTAGATCTGTTTGCATCCCAGGACACCACACTTTGCCCACTGTGGTTTTCCATGGTACAGGCATGGCCGAGGCTACGTCTGTATGCTTTCCCCCGTGGTTGTGTTTATCCCTCCACGGGGCAACTTTATTCCCTTAAGTGGGAAATGTTCACCTCTTGGTGTTCAGCTCATCTGACAGACCCAGTTATAACTGCCTGTCAACGTAGTTCTGAGGTTTCTGCAGGAGCGTTTCTCTGATGAGTTTACTCCTTCCACCATTAAGGTTTAACGGCAGCAGTTTCTGCCTACCATACTCCTGTGGAAGGCTCGTCAGTGGGTAGACACCCATTAGTGGCTCGCTTTCTTCGTGGGACTCGTAGGTTGCGACCTGTTAGTCGCTCCAGGGTGCCCACTTGGGACCTAGCGGTCGTGCTGTAAGGGCTCTCGTTGGCTCCGTTCGAGCCTCTTGAGACTTCGCCAGATAGGTTTCTGGCCTTTAAGGCTTCCTTCTGGGTATTACTTCTTTAAAGCGAGTGGGGGACCTTCAGGCCCTGTCAGTATCCCCTGCAGGTCTGAGTTTGCACCAGGGATGGCTAAGGCTTTTCTACACCCAAAGCCAGGTTTTTTTCCTAAGGTGCTGAACAATGTGCCGAGGCCCATTGTTCTGCAGGCCCTTTGTCCTCCCCCATTCAGGAGTGCGGACCAGGAAAAGCTGAATTTGGTGTGTCCTGTGCGAGCACTGGATACATATGTTCACATGACTGCTCAGTGGAGGAGTCCGAGCAGTTATTTGTGTGCTTTGGTTCACCCAGAAAAGGTTTACCGGTGACCAAGAAGACTCTGAGCAGATGGATAGTAAATGCTATCTCACTGGCTTATGAAAATCAGGGTATACCCTCACCCGTCGCTGTGAGGGCCCACTCTACCCGGGGTATGGCTGCCTCTAAGGCCTTAGGGTCAGGCGCTTCACTCCAGGACGTATGTGATGCGGCCGGTTGGTCTTCGCCGCTCACCTTCGTCAGATTTTATGATTTAGACCTAGACTCCTCTTTAGGGTCCCAGGTTCTTTTGCCTTGACTGTTCAGTTATACACGCTGCAGGCATTTGGTAGTATGGAAGCGTGGGCATCTCGTTCCCCAAAGCGTTGCTATGGCGACGCAGCTCGAGTTCCTCGAAAGGGAACGTCTCAGGTTACTTATGTAACCCTAGTTCCCTGAGAAGGGAACGAGACGCTGCGTCTCCATGCCATACTCCCTGCATCCCTGCAGGCACTTGCTTCGGCACTGGGTAGCGAGTGTGTTGTGTAGGATGCCTTCTTATACCCCTGGTCCGCACGGCATCACGGTCAGTATACAATTATCTCATCATTGTTTATGTTTTACACGTGCTTCAGATTAGTCACGCCGAGGCGTTCCCCAAAGCGTTGCTATGGCGACGCAGCGTCTCGTTCCCTTCTCAGGGAACTAGGGTTACATAAGTAACCTGAGACGTTTATTAATATGACAACAGGATTCAATGTTAATCTGTGACAATAAATAAGTAAACTTAACCTAATGTTGGGAGACAACTCCTAACTTAGACATGTTGACCAATCACCCACTGTATGTATATTAGGCTACACCCCTGATTTTTACAACAACCAATCAGTACCAAACTCCTATATGCTTTGTTCTCTGGTTATTTAAGGAGATGTGTAGAAGACTCAGAGGAATGCACCCCCATGATGCTGTATCTTTGATATAGCATCATGTATTTTCATTTTATTTTGAGGAATCTGTAACCAGATCTCCATCTCCTTACCAGGTATGCAATGGTTTTTGTTTATTTTCGTATTTGAATTGGAATGTAAATTGGCTTATGAATGATGTCTTACCTACCTGGTTAATAAATTGTGTTTGGATTATTCTGTGTTGCTACGAAAGTTATTGACATGATTAGTAAATTACGATGTATCCTTGTTACCGCAATGTCTGAAAAATCAGGCTAGTATTACGGACCAAAATCCCAGACTAGATGGCATAGTAGTACATCAGCGGAGGATTTTGGAGATCCGACTAGCACTTGGCGTTAGTTTAAGTTAAATTAGCTGCTTGGAGGCTAATTTCCTGTTTAGAGTAACAAGTAAATGTTGTCTGACCACTCTAAATCAGATGAGCCTCAGCCTCTGGTTATTTCAATATTAATCTATCTATCTAAGTTGCATATTAAGTTATGGCACGATTATACAAAACTATCATTGGAGAAGACGGTCAGTTTGTTTTATGATAGTGGTCGTGAGCCTCTGGTTAGAAATAAATATTGTAATAATTAAGTTGCACCTCTATGGGGACTAAATAAAGTATGTTCAGAGATGAGCACGCATTAAAGGCGGCCTTCTGAACATATGGTCTAACCTCTAGCAGCGACCAAGCCTGATTCGGTTGTGATCGTGGGCCCGCATGATTATTAAATATTAATAAACGGCCGGTGCGTGAGTCCAAAGCGACATGAGTAGCCGAATGAACGGATGCAATAACAAGTAGGGCTAAACAAGAATAACCAAACATCCACCCAAATTCTGTAACTGTTAAAAGTAATTATCAATTCGATTTATATTAACATTATCTTGGAGTCAGATAATAATACAAAATTGCATAATGCCAAAATGTCACCTGCAAGCGCCGGAAAAGACTGAACGCGCTATTACCCTTCGTTTGGATTCCGTCGTTGGGCCAAACGGATGGATGGGGTCATATTTTTGCCCCTTACAGGCTTAAATAAAAAAAGGGAAAAAAACTTGGCAACTACATCAGCAGGTCACGGCGCAAGCGCCATAGTCTGCTAGTGACGTGCACGAAACCAGTGGTTTTCAAACTGGGGGCCGCGAGATGGTGCCAGGGGGGCCCCAGTTTTATGACATTTTATGAAATACATTATTTTATCATAAATTCTGTGTAGTTAAACCTAAAAAATAAGGCTACTAACAAAAAGCAGTATTTTTTTGTATAATTTAATGTTTTTTATCATTAAAATGTTGAGTTTTAGAACAGTTTTGTGTCACAAATTTTCTTTGGGGGGCCGCAAAGGAATGCACCGTACACAAGGGGGGGTGGGGGGGGGGTCGCACGCTAAAAAAGTTTGGGAACCACTGCCCTAAACAACCAAGGAGTAGAACAAACTGTTGAAAAAAAAATTCTTTGCGCACAAAAGTGTTCTCTCTCGTTGCTTTGCAATATTATTATTGAACTTCTAATGGCACATGGACCTTTTTGGTGATGTATTTTATTCTTTTCTGGTTGATTGCGAAAATCAAACTGCCGTCTATGGGACAGTAAAAAGCATCTTGGTTTTCATCAAAAATATCTACAAATGTCTTCTGAAGACAATCAAAGAACGTGGTGGTTTAGAACGACACAGGGGAAAGTGATTTATGATAAAACACTGCCTTCCAGAAAGGTAGAATGACTGGTGAAGACCTAGCAATATACATACCAAAAATGATGTTTGTTTTATTTAAGTTTACTCGTGTTTTCTTAATAGGCAGAGGGAGTGATGATGATCCATAAGCTACACAGTGAGATGACAAGACTGATCAAGAGATACTTGGGCTACATTGTTCCAGCTCCATGTTAAAGGTGCAGTGTGTAAATTTTAGCAGCATCTAGTGGTGAGGTTGTGAATTGCAACCAACGGCTCACTTTTAAAACGCATAGAATAGCTACGGTAGCCGCCACCGGAAAAACATGCTATCGTCAGAGACAACTTAGTAAAAAAAGTTTGTCGGTTAAAGGCAGGGTGCATGATCTCTGAAAGCCAATGTTGATATTTGAAATCACCTAAACAAACACGCCCCTACCCCAATAGAATCTGGACCTTCTGTTGATAGACCCGCCCCACACATACGCAACCCGGCATTTGATTTGATTGGCTATAAGTGTGTTTTGGTAGTCGGCCCGTCTCCTTTTCCAAAGCGTTTTTCAAACATTGTGGACTCCGCCTTTAAGGGCTTCTGTAGAAACATGTAGAGCTGCACGATTAATCGTTAAAAGATCGTGATCTCGATTCGACCCCCCAAACGATCTTAATTCAGCATTTCGATGATTCAGGTAATTATATTTTTAAGAAGGAAAGACGCAGCTTCGTCAGTTCTCTTGACAACATGCAATCACAGCTTCCGCGATGACGTCTTGACCTTTAATTTATTATTGCGCAAGCCAGATGTGCTCGTGTTCGCTCCACTCGTACAGCGGATGCTTTTGCCGAGAAGTTAGACAGAAAGAAACAGAAAGTAAAGAGAATGAGTGAGGCAGAGCAATGCGCAAGTACATCCGACAAGAACCTTGATGTTGTTTTTGTACCAAAAACAGGATCTTATTTCTTCCGAAAGGGTTTTTAGCACAGGGGGAAACATTGGCTGCGTCCAAATAACCACACTTGCTGTCTTGCACTTGACTGCTTAAATTACTATTTCCTGTATTTGGCCCAAGTGTTCTAGTGGGTGTGGACGTTCACGCTGCCAGCGAGAGCATTAAAAAGCGCTCGAATGCATTCTCTGGAAATCTCTCAAGCGGAGGTTTCCACCTTCCGATTGGTTGGCGCTGAAAGTTTCCGCCTTGCGATTGGTTGGCGCCGAACTGCGTCATAGCTCATTAACATAAAGTAATGTTAATCCATGTCTACTTAAAATGTATATTTACATTTTTTTCTTTAAATAAAATGAATGCATAATAACTCTACAATTAACATTAACTGAATTTGAAGATTATGTACACTTATCTGAAACTTTCAGAAGCATAATTCTTTGCACCTGTAAAAACTAATGTTAAACTAATGTTCAGGGGTTGTACATCTTTAAAATTAACAAAGTTCTTGAGAATCGTGATCTTAATTTTAGGAAAAAGAATCGTGATTCTCATTTTATACAGAATCGCGCAGCTCTAGAAACATGGCGGCACAAAATGGCGACTTCCACGTAAGGGGGCCCTCTGTGTATGTAGATAAAAACGTCTTATTCTAAGGTAATAAAAACATAATAGTTCAATATAAAAAGGTCTTTATACACCCCTGATAATATAGTTTTGTATATTATTTTGCATTTTTGTCAAGAGATCCTTCTAAAAATTACACACTGCAACTTTAATGACCAAAATACATTAGTAAGTTATAACTTCATTTAGACTTACAGCTGCTTTGTGACCTGAAGGTGTTGGACCCCATTTCTCCTGAAGCAGGTTGACCTTGTTTGTGATTTACCTACCTGTTTAAATTAACCTATTATTGTAAGAACACCAGCTCTGTACATTTCAGTATGAAGTATTTGATAATGTGTGATTTGTAACTGATAATATGTTGGAAATCTGTTTATACCACACAGTGACAAGAAAGACTAGGTTGCATGTTTCCACAGCTGAGGCTTGATCCAGATAAACTGAGAGAGGAGTTCACAGACTACCAGGTCACAGACAGCAAGGAGTTAACCCAGAACGAGAGAGTGGATAGATCCTTGTAGGAGAAAATAAGACTGAGACCAGGTTAAGTCAGCTTCATCATCTAGTCTGATGAAGGCACTACTTTGCATTCCTCATAGCAATGCCTCCTCGGAGACAACCTTTAGCATGGTCAGAAAGATTGTAACAGAAAATTGAATGAGCATGAATAATAGCACACTTTGTGCTCTCTTGTGCTGCAAAATCAACTATATAAAACGTGGACACAAGTACACTCCCTCTAGAGCTGCAAAATCTGCTACTTACAATCATAATTCTGGACGTAAGAAACATTAAGAAATGCTTTCATGTGAAATACATTTTTTTGCAATCATCTGCAATCATCAGATGCCCCCCCCCCCATTCAGAGGTCTCCTGGATTTTGTAATCCATTTGTTGACAGGTATGTGTAATATTTGGACATCTAACATTCACCCTAAAGGTTAACTATTAAACGTTATGACTAGTACTGGTAAAGAGAGAGATGGAACGGCTTTGGAATATGTGTCTTAATACACAACATTAAACAGGACATAAAACAAAATCAATGATGGAGCATGTCATTTCTGCATCATTAGTCGCATCAACAAAAAAACTAAAATTGATTTGTCCAAGCAGCCCAACCAACCTAATCTCAAGGGAATTTGTATTTTACTAGTTGGATAATTAATATGAATTTGTAGGAAGTGAATCGTACAAAAACGTATCATGATAAAATACAGTATGAAACCTCACCCGTGACCACGCCTGACCCCAATGTCACAGGCAAGTAAATCGTCGAATGTGGTCTTACGTAATACAAATTACACATTGCAATGAGATTTTCTTCACCAATGTTGTTAGTTTTGAGCAAACCACCTGTTTGGCCAAACATGGCAGACAGATAGAATGTTTGATGCACTCCATCTTTAACATCACTCATTAACTCAAAGTTATTTTAAGTTCATTAACTTTAGGTAGACAGGGCCATTTCCCCAGCAGTCAAAAACAATTCACACACCCACATCTCATCTGTCTGCAATGCCTTTTTTATAGCTCACATTAACTCATAAAACAACATGGCGGCTCGCTATCTTTATTAATGCACTGAACTGACAAATAAGACCTGGAAATAGTTTCTGCACATGTTGAATGTTTTTCTGCCTAGATTTTTCCCATAAACTTTATTCCTGAGTTAATGCTCCAGAGACAGCCGGAATCAAACATCTGCTTGTTTTCAGCGTCTATAAAGGCACATTTTAAAGTGGACATTTCACAAGACTTTTTTAAGATGTAAAATAATGTAGGTGTGAGCAAAAATGTGCAGTTTTGGGCTGTTTCCTTTTAAATGCAAATGAGCTGATGAAATGCAAACACTGATCACCATAATGATGGTTTGTTGAAATTGAAACTCAATTGTGCTGTCAATTATGTTTTCTCTCTCTCTCTCTCTCTCTCTCTCTCTCTCTCTCTCTCTGCAGTAAATGGCAGTGTCATGGTTGGATAGTGCAGATTAAGGGGTGGTATTATCCCCTTTTGACATCACAAGAGGAGACAAAAATCCTATTGTTTCACATGCTTGTAGAGAATGGTTTACCAAAACTAAGTTACTGGTTTGTTCTTTGTCACATTTTCTAGGTTTATAGAAGCACTGCAGACCCAATTATAGCACTTAAACACGAAAAAAGTCAGATTTTCATGATATGTCCTCTTTAAGAAAGCGCCTAGAATAAGTGAGACGGTCAAATTGCCCAAAATCATAAAAACGCATGGTATAAAGATAGATTTTTATCATGATAATGTGTAAAGACTATGTATTTATTTTTCTGAAATAATAATTTTTTTGGCAAAAACCTGAAAGATTCAGCAATTGGTTTCTGAATCATACATTCAAAAGCAACACTGTTATCTGGCATTCACACCAGACTTGCGAATTGAGTGTTGCCGTGGGAAACGCGCAAGTTGAAAAATCTGATCTTTGGCGGAAAAACGCGCCACATTAACCAATAAGGAGCTTGCTCTAGTTGTCACGTGATTACAGGGAGTAAGCGGAGTCGCAGAAGCCCCTCCCATGATGCGAATTTCCGCGTGAATGTCTCGAATGACTAGAATATCACGTGCGGCTTTCACGTGCGAATAAAGCGAGTAAACTCGAAATATTCAAGTGACCAACTACGCATGAATAGGGCGTTTTTGCCACTCTAACGTGTCTGGTGTGAACGCCACATTACATTTGCTCAGAGTAAATAATGTCTTATCTGACTGTAACATGAGCATAATCACATTGACATGGTTGTAGTATTGTGTTTATGTGAGCTAAAGTTTATTTGCAGTATTGCATTAATCACATTCTAATAGCATTACGAAGGTGCATGCAAATCTATCACCGCACATCAAATTGTGCCAACAATCGGAAACAACCTATAGTAACAACCTAATTTAATTCCAGTGGACACGCAACAACTAGGGGTGGCACGGTACATGAAAAAACATCCGAACCCTTCGATTCGCTTGTCTCCCAGTGCGAGTCTCTGTTTGAGGAGGTGTTTATACTCGATGCACAGACTGGGTGCCGGCGTGATTAGATTTCATGCTCGGCTAGATTTGCCTGGAACTCTTGCTTCTTGGGTTCCGGAGCGGCGCGCAAAATTTGACGTGCAAGTGCACTCAACGCGCACTACCGCCCACTCTGCGTTGACGTCATTTTTGCCGCACGTACCCTTGTGATTTTAAGGGCAAGGCGCTACACTGAAGATGGCAGTTTGATAAATACAAGTTAATTCTTCAGTTTTATCTTTTTGTGTTTCAAGTTCAATCTTTGTGTGCAAAAAAGGCACATACGTTTCTGTTAAGATAGCAATACACATTCTCCTTTTTTTTGCCAAGTAAATAAAAAGCATGTCATCAATGTCTTCTCTCTTGCTGTATCAAAATCTCACCTATTTCCTAGCAGATGATCCCAATAATGTGCTTAAAGTCAGGTCAAAATCAGTTGTGCATGATTACATATTATAACAATTTTGTTAATACTGTATCCTAAATTGTGGATAATTACGCTATAAATCATATGCTGAAGTACATTTCTGGAGTGTTAACGATTAAAAGAAAAAACAACAACAAGAACCGTACAGAACTGAAAACCGTGATACGAACCGAACCGTGGACTTTGTGAACCGTGCCACCCCTAGCAACAAGTTTTCAGTATTGAATAAAACATATTTTTAATCAGTATTTCTCCTGATGCGGCCTGCCATTTTGGATAAAATTCCTCTCTGAACAGAATGCAGTCAATTTTGGGATTCTTATTCATAAAGATGTAAAAATGAGGTAGCATAAATGTCAGCACAAAGCTGCTTGAATATTAGTCACAATCCTATGGTATTGAAAAATGCTATCTAGTTAGTTTGACTATATAGAGCTGTTGACATTGCTAGGGCAAATAAATCTGGCTGTGGTCGTAATATAAACCAGATAATGTGCGAGTCAGATTAACTTAATAGAACGTGGAATTAGTAATGCTGTTATTTACAAAATTTTGAATAAACACATCACGTCTTTGTGATATGAATTTCTACAGTGTCAATAATATAAGAAAGGTCCTCTACACATGAAGAAATTACCCAAATCTGGACCTTAATTGAAAAATAATAGGTGGTGCTAAAGGTGTTGACATGAATTGAAAATGACTGAATCTTGTTCTTTCTCTCAGAATAGCCTCTGTTTGGATCTTGTAGCCTGTTTGAAATGTCTCAGGTCCAGTAAGGTTGTGTCAGTGAGGTGGAGAAACAAACCCATGACAGGTCCCAGCATGCTGACAGCCACATCTGCCAGCTGGACCAAGATTTCTGGCCATGAGTCCACTAACAGGTGAAAGTGTCCATACAAACACTGAGTGATGAGAGACAGTTTACAGAAAAACTTCAGCTCAAAGTAGGGTTGGACTATATATATATATACAAAGCAACCAGGCAGGGACCAAAAATATTGCTAAGAAAAGTGAATGTATATGATAATCTGAACCTCACTGATAACACATTCATATCAAACCATCTACAATAATCCAGTTTAAACGTATGGCACGTGTGACTGAGTTTTGTCTCTTAATCTAGGAAGTTGTCTACAATGCACTGTATGAATTACATCTTGTTGATTATAATGGGTGCGTTCCAGTTGCATCACTATTTTGGGTGTAATACGCCTACATTATCAGTGAGTGACAAAGTTTCTACTGGATGCATTCCAAATAAATGTAGAGAATATTTCCAGAAAGAATGTGAAACATGTGTGTTCTGATTTATATAATTTATTAGTTTAAAACATAATATTGAAATATTATTTAAATTGCTTTTTACAAATATGAAGCATTATTATATCACATATCACATCATAGCAAGTTATGGCATTTCTTCAGTACTGTGAGCCCTATACAGCTATATTGATATTACTCATACACTGGGATCAATCCGTGTATGGATTAACCGGTTATTGCCATGAATATATTGAATATTACTATCCTGGAGCCCTTGGGAGAGGAGTCACTCAAAAATGTCATAAGCTGTAAAATGTTGGAAAGTGGTAAAAAGCTGTTCTTCTGGTTAAATTGCACTTGTTTAACATCATCCAAGTTAACACCTCACTTGCTGTTAAATGGAAACTCCAACCAAATATCAAAATTGCCTCATGATTTCCTCACCCCCAACCCATCCGAGATACATTTGAAGAGTTTGGTTCCAAAACGCGATAAATTGCATTTAAACAAATGAGTTACCACCAAAATTAGTATTGTATCAGGTCAGTATCAAAAAGTAAATTCTCAATTTTACGCAAAATCCAGTATACACCGTGTTATTCTGTCATCTTTTCTTCCTTTTTCCCCAAAAAGTGATAAACACCATTCCTCCTTCTCTGCAGAATGCAATAAATCCTCTCCACAAATTACAGCGCCCCATTCCACGCAATGTAAACACACAGAATCCTTGTTTTCCTTATCTTGTACTTTGTGATCAACAAACAAACAAAAACAAAATAAAACTTTTGATGGCTTTGATAAACCTGTGGTGGTTTTCTGTGGTGGGGAAGAAACATAAGCCACTCTGCCACTCAGGCGACAGAAACAATTTTACAGGACAGCATGAAGTTTTTGTCATTCATTGACCACAGAGGATTTTATGAAAAACTTTCAGTTATTTTACTCAAGTCAATGAAAATGGAGCAGGACTAAAACTTTTCAAAAAAGTTAAGGGACGACGTCCCAAGGATGACAGCAGCAATGACAGTGTTCTTAATATGACAAAGTAAGTGTTTTGGTTAATGCCATTAATGTTTATTTTTAATCAGTATATACTAGGGATGGGCATTTTCCAGTAATTTACTATTCGAATATTTAAGCTCATAAAGAACGAATATTCGAATATTTGTTTATTTAAATTATGTTAATTAAGACATGCGTCTTTTGTATTTTTCATTTTGTCATAATTTCACAGAAGGCTTATAATTAGGAAATATCCACAACAAGCTAAACTTATATTCTGTATGTATGTATATATATATATGTATTTTTAAGTTAAAAACATTGTAAAAAATATATAGACCAGTTCAAGAGATGTAAACAACACTGGTCCAGAAGCACTTCCTGTTTCCGTTTTTTAACACTAGATAAACGTTGGGATAAAATAAACCAACAGAACATATAAACCTGAATTAACTGAAGTTAAACAAACATCTTAAAGATAATAATATATGTAAAATAAAAAAATAACTGTCACAAACTGTAACAGGAAGTGTTTTTGGACCAGCGTTGTTTACATCATTTGAACTGGTCTATATATTTTTTTAATTCTTCTTAAAAAATATCCTACAGAAAAAAGGCGTTAAAACGCGGAGCGCAGTCTGAGTCAAATCCTTAGTTTCAAGTCGGTCGTTAGTATGAATTCATTACTGTTTGATCTTACATACATTATATTATACCAAATATTATACACTAACCCCAAATCTAGGCGAAGTTTGAGGACTTGTTAAGTTTAAAGTTTGAGGACTTGACAGGCTATCATCATTTAAACAGACTCTAAGCACGGAGCAAACGAAAAAACACATCTACATGACCGACTACTCAGTCGCCATATAAATATCTTCTCAGTTTAGTTTGACATGTATTTGTGAATAAAGAAAACCCTATTTATCCTACCTGCTTTCGGTGAAAGCCCGTTCTTCTGACTAGATACAATAATGCCGGTGCTGCGGAGAAAAATCTTCCTCGTGATGATGGTTATCCGATAAAAACACAGACGGATTTTTTCATCTAGAAGTTTTTTCAAACCCTTGGGAGTCAGGTGACCTTATCTTAACTAAGAACTACCTTATATTACGTTACATTACATTTATGTTATATTATTACTCCGCTCACTATTACAGATTAATCTTAGCCGTTGTACTTGTTTTGCCTCATGACTTTTCTTTGGTTTTCTCTTGTTTTATTAAGGAAAAACTACTTTGGAACAATTAAACAATTGTAAAAAAGTTCTACATAAATAAAACTGAATTCAGCATACATACTGTCACAGTATGCCACTTTGTTTGGATGCAGGGATACTGTGATATAAGGTCATACAGACAACACCAAATTTTTTCAAAATGTTAATTCAAATCATTTATTTTAATCATCAAATCTTTTAATTTGTACATGCATTTCTTTTCTATAGTCAATGAAACATTGAAAAAAACTGACTTGTAGTTTTCTGCCTGCTATCCTTAAGCCATGAATCCAGCTGTGTGAGTGATGTTTTCTCAAGATTGTGGTTCATGGAAATTTTTGACAGGCCTTTGTTTCTAAAGAATCTCGACAATTCAACAAAGTGTTTGTCATTCTGTGTGTGCTGTGCTGAAAGAGTTAAACTCATATTGGCTTTATCTTTCAGAACAGACAACCAAACCACATTCGGTTTTCTAATGTTTCACATTAAAATATATTACAATAATTGAAAATCAGGTAGTTACAGTTCTGTTCGCATTTTACAGAGCTTTACTTTGATTTCATGTTAACAGCTAGTTTCATTGGACACACGCGCGTTGTTGCAGTTAAGCGCCTAAACCGACGAGAAATTCTGATCTCTGAAAAGTATACCTACATTTTTTCGAAAATAAAATGTTTTGGTTTGCTAAAGCGAAGGAAGACTGCAAGCATGGATGTCATATGAATATATGAATATGATAGATATATGATATATGACCATAGGTAATTTACTTGTCATTTATTTCCCTTGTTATTAGAAAAATAAACTACTGAAAAAAGACTTGGTTGTTATTTATTCTGTGCAGGGTTCACCGGAAGTTGCTTTTAGGCCACAAAAGTGGTTTGTTGTTGCTGAAACCATCTATATATGGCTCACTGCAGTAATAAACAACATACATTTTGTTGTGATGTCACTTCCTAATCTTATACATTTCTCCAACAGAGCCATGAACATACATACAGTCCATGAGTTACCAGCCCAGATCAAGCGTTATGCCTCCTTACAGGATCCATGAGTCTGAACAAAAGAATGGAGGATGAATCACTGCTCCTGTACTGCTTATATCCCGCTCCTCTGATCCAAGGCTAAATCCTGAAACCAGAGCTGCCGGCAGCACAAGAGACTGAGATACACAAAGACTCTCCTGTCACCGACGTCGTCCACTCATGACGGGGGGGTTGGGTAATGAGAACGCCACCGAACACACAATTGAAACACCAATTAATAAAATCTGTATAGTATAAAGCTTATTCGATCTACGTCATCAATGTTCGCGGCGGCCATATTGTTGACATAAAACTGTCAGTCTGTCAATTGACAAGCGAGGCAGCGTGGGTATTATGCATGTATTATCGGTGTAATTTTTTTTTAAAACCGCGCGATGGTGTGTGGTGTAATACACGGATGTTCTAACAACAGCAAAAAGACCCTGGAATTAGTTTTTATGCGATACCGACTGTCAGAAAACATGAAAGGAAGGAGACAGAGGAGTTGAACCAGCGAAGGAGAGACTCCCAACAGCAAAGTCTGTCCCCATCATTTTACCCCAGGTAACGTTAGGGATATATGCCTCACAGCCAAGTCTGTCCCCATAATTTGATCACATATGGTTAGCTGTAAGCAGTGGCTGAAACTGCTCTTTCAAATAAGCTGCCATAAATTGAGAGTGTTATTAAATTAGTATTAATAACTATATGAACATAATAATAGGTCTGGCATTGATACTAGGTAGGGAATTAAGGGCCGTTCACATAGTTTTGAAAATCGTTTTATATTAAACAGAATAGCGGAGCTCACACCAAAACTATAACGGTACAGATACAATGAACGACATCATTGGGATCACTTTCTAAGCGATTTTTCCCAGCTGATGAAGGATAAACCATTGATAGCATTAAAATCTATTTGAACTTCAAGTGCACGGCCACTTAAAATGACAGTGAAGCTCATTGCTGAGGTCTATAACATTAGATTACCTCCAGTTGCTGTGAAAATTGACTACGTAATGCTTTTTAATCTATTACATTAACTAACTGTTATGCCAAAAGGTAAGAGATTAAACAAACTATTAGATTCACTGTTTAGAGTTACGCGAAACGCAGCGTGTTGAGGACATCTGCAAAAGTTTTTATTACAAGCAATATTAAAGGCAAGTGATTTGCGCGAGTGCCGTGAGTGAATTAGCATAAACGTATTGTTTGGTGATGTGGACAATGATATAGTTATCGTTATCGTTATAATGTGAACGGCCCTTCAGTACTCGTATGATGAATGCGGATACTGTATGAACGATATAGTTATAAATATCCGGATAAGTTACGGCTGGCAATAAGGACGGATCTTTACTTAAGGCTATTGGGTCTATTTGATATTGTTCCACAATAATCAAGCTTGTCTTCTCTTAATACAGACGAGATTGAGCCATTAGGCTACTGCTCCCCTCGACTCAAATCTATGTGCGGCTTGGGGCAGGACAGATGTCATGTCAACAAGATGGCCGCGGCTAGCGACTTCCGGTGTTTGCGAATAAGCCCTATATAAAGTGTGTTTAGTATATATTTCATCATATCAACATATCTGCATTTATGTCGTGTTATAATGCATTACAGCACTTGTCTCTTACACAAAATATGACAAGCAAACAAGCAAGCTTTTGGTCATAAATATGTCATGAATAATTTCACATTTTCTCTTTGTTGTTTGATATTGGCATTATTTCAAGAGCTTGCACCATGCAAAACTGGCCTATGCTGGATGCTTTCGAAATGTTTACGAGTTACGTACTGAAATGTAATACTTAAAGAGACATTCACACAAACACTGATTAAACCGCTCAAGGGTGCGAGTCTCTGTGCCACTGGTTCTCGTAGGCGTTCCTAGCGTATCCAGCTGTATCAGGTGTCCGATCGTGATGGATTCAGTCTTTGCCATCCAATGATAGCTGTTACATTGCATCATTGCTCACTTGCATCAAGCAAACTCTGCTTTGGTTTATCACATTGCCAATGGTCGCTGTTGTTGACTCTGTAACTCTCATTAAAAATGAATGAGGTCTGGTCGCTGTATGCGTGAACCCTTTTACACTAAGGGGTTTGGAATACATTGCCTATTTAAGTATGAGTAATGGTATTAACAGTGCTCGTTTAACAAACATCATTAATTATTAACGACAACAAAGAACAGATTAGAAGGTGTATGATGAGACATTAAGAAAGTATTACATACCAATAAAACAGGCATACAAACTGTAAAATGTGGATTTTAAGAGCACATTTGAATTCAACCCGTCAGCGTTTCTAACGGCAGTGACGCACCTGCAGTCATCTCCATGTGAATCAGCACGCTGTCGACAACACTACGGTCTCACATGGCAGGAATATGATTTCATTAAAGAGCTCTTGACCACAGCCACTACAGTCCAGCAATTTACATGCGTAAAACCATCGCACCATTCACAACGAAAAAACACCTCCATCAAGAGCTACTTTAGCCAAACAGGGCTGCTTATTCAGACGTGTGTTTCTGCACGAAACCATTACATCAGACAACAAGATGTGCATGTGTAGAGTACAGCGCAGTTTAACAAGATACAGTGAATCCCATATGCATGCCATTATAAAGGGTTTTAAACATGAGGGAAACAAAGACCTGTGAACAATTCCAGGTTATGGATGTGACATTTTCAGACAAAAATTTTAATAAATTCTGTAAACCTTACATTTCCTTAAAACTTAAATGTTGTTGCCCTAAAAAAATTTAGTAATGCGAACTAAAGCAATAATATATTTAACTTAAAATGTATTGTAATTTAACTTAATTTAGCAAGTTCAGTAAACAAAAAGTTGATTTAAAGTGACACTTTGTAGTTTTTCAACCTTTGTAATATATTTTCAAGACCCTTGTGATGGTTCATCGACTTAAAATAGGTTGAAAGACATGTCTATCGTAGCCTGACGGGGTCTGTATCGCTTCTACTCTTAGGGGCTGTTTACACTTGGTATTAAGATGTGTTTTCATCGATCGGATCACAAGTGGACGAGAGAGACACATGACGTTTACACCTGGTATTTAAATCCGTCTCTTTTGTCCACTTTCGACCACTTCTGTGCTGAATACTGTGAGGGGGTGGTCTGTGAGACGGTGGGCGAGTCTCTCTGCTGTCATTCAAACCCAAGCGGGAGTAATTATGAGTTTATATGGACGCAAACTAATATTATGTCGGAGTGCACTGCTTGTTTAGCAAGTAAACATGCTGCACAGTGTTTTGTACATGAGTATGTAAGAGCTTTCTTTGAATTTTCAGCGCAATTGATGAAATAGGATCGCGCAAGTTTCACACCCTTTCAAAACGAAACTACGGAGATCAGCCGCTTAGTTTTATCAATGAAAGGCTAAAAATAGCGCTGTTCACCGAATGTTCACGCCAGAAGTCAAAAAAGACGTAAAACTTGTGTTTAATACCTCAGATTAGATAAATGGGCGGAGAGAAGGCGGTCGCGTGTGGCTGTTCGAACGCATTCAACCACATGTGCGTTCCGCAACTCCAAAGCGATCCGATCGAAAGTGGTTTCGACCACCTCTGGATGTGGTTGAAAGTGGTCGAAAGTGGACGAGCTCAAAACGTTTTGAACACCGTTTACACCTGGCATTAACGTCGTCCACTTGTGATCTGATCGACAAAAACACATGTTAATGCCAAGTGTAAACAGCCTCTTACTTTTAAACTTGGGGTTTCGGGTAGTAACCCGAGCACAAAAATCTGCTTTATGGCATACGTCACTTCCTCCACTTGCTCAAATTCAGACGTAGCAGCAAACTAAAAAAAGAAACCTAGGTTTTGTCAGAGGAGACTAGAAAGAGAAAAGGGGAGAGTGACAGAATAAAAGGAAGGACAAGGATCAATATTGGGCCAGTGTTCGCTCGTTGGCGTGAACCAAAGGAGGAGGAGGGGTTCCTGACCGATGGCCGTCATGCTTTTGGACTAGTAAGTAATGTTATATTGCTTGCATATATGTCCTTTCTGTCGCCCGAACACAATTTTTTATTTTATTTTAACCAAGCGACCACCATTACAACTGGCTTGCAAACGTGAGCTATGCAATCTTTTGGCGTTAAGAAAAAAAATAAAACCCATGGATCACGGACCATGTGATCTAAAGAGTTTTCTTCCTTTCCTTTGCGACAGTGCTGTGGTGCTTGTGGCCTCTAGGGGTGCTAGATGTGAAAAATACATGTCTAGCGCACCCTAGGGGCCAAAAAGTTCTGCGGTGTGCCTTTAACTTGAAATAATTATTAAAATTAATTGCTCTGTCCAACATCTCCATTTAGTTAACAACGTTACTTTTAGTGTTAAAAGGCATTAGTATTTTATATAGTATAGTGTTTTTTGACATGAATTGCCAGTACTGTGGAGAGAACTAGGGATGGGACGGTATGAAAATTTTATATCATGATTATCATGATAAGTTATCACGGTTATCAATATTATCATGGTTTTGTTCAAATGATTTAGAAATGTTCAAAAAGAACTGATACACACACTGAAAACATTTGAACAAGTTTTATTTTGAAAATCACAATTTAATATTTCATGTCCCTGAAATTATTTCTGTGGTAAAAAAATAAATAAATCGGTCCAATAACTTAGTTTACCGTGAATGAATACAATATATTATCCCTTAAATGCCTTCTTGTGCAAAAAACTATGTTCCATGTGCACACCAGCGTCAAACTGATTCTAGCTAGATTTAGGATTTACAGCGACTTTTCAAAATCACGGTAATCAAACATGGTTGTAATGATAATTAAATTTTAAACGATAATACTAACCGTCAGGACATTTTATCGTGGTTAATCGTGAAACCGGTAATCGTCCCATCCCTAGGGAACTACAATAAAATGTGCTGAACAGGGTTCATGTAAGTAAATACTGATCACCTGAACTGTGATTTCACAAAATTATCATTAACAACAAAACAAACCTAGAAAAAACAGCAGACAGCGCCCAACTCACTAAGGGCAACTATGGTAAAACAAGACTGTCAGTCAGCAACCATAGGCGGGGCTTTATCAGTGTGACATCACATTGCTAAGAGAATCAAAACAGCATGCCTAATGAGACTGCTTTGGTTTAATGGGGATAAAAAAAGAAGGGGTGAATAGATTTTTTTCATTGTAACACTGCCAACACACATTTATGTCCAAACACCTTCTAAAAGTGGATTTTGTATAAAAAGAATCATGGTCTCGATTCATACATAAATGCAATCTTCTTTCTAAATCATGGCGATTCACTTATTTCCCTGTATTCAGATGCTGCATTTATGTGTTAACCTATTTACTTTACAATCCAAGATGCTATATCAGTTAAACTTGCTCACAGTGTAAAACCAAACCCTATTCATTCACCAATCAGACTCTCTCTTCCTTATTTTTGGCGTGACGTATAACAAGGCAGCAGACCTAAACACAGAGCCAGCTTACTTGGTGGATTTAGAGCAGCAATTTTCACACAAAAGAGGGGAAAAACTGAAAAATCCTGATGGCAACAGTGACAGTGACGATGCAACAATATTGGTTCCAAAAAAAGGAAGGAAATACCTCTTGACCTTTCTCAGTCGAAAGGCTACAGCCTCAGAAGGTCGTATATGCAGGCTGCATACGTTATCAAGCATGTTTTTTTTTGTTAACAGAGCATTGTGATTAACTAAGAATAATAGTCAATGTTATAATTGTTAATATTCTGAAATAAAACAGTCTTGATCACGTATGCAGCCTAGAAATGCGACCTTCGGGACGGACGCTGCAGCCTTCAGCCTCTGTATCACCGCCACAAGTTCCCGATCAGAAAGGGTTTTTAGCACGAGGGGAAGATGCCTGCGTTTCATCCTGCGTTTCCCAGACAGGGTTTACGTTAACCCAGGACTAGGCCTTATTAATATTAGGTCATTTAAGAAGTTTTTACAAACATACCTTACAAAAACACTACAGGTGTGTATCTCAAGACAAAACAAAGTCAACAAAATATTTTAAATTAAACAGGACAGGACATGCTTTTAAATTAAAGCAGCTCGAACATGCATTTTCATCTGGGACAAGGATAAGCCCTGTCTGGGAACCCCCCCCCCCCCATAGTTTTAAAGGGTTCATGTTTTTAAAGTTTTAAGTTTAAAGGTGCAGTGTGTCATTTTTAGAAGGATCTTTTGACAGAAATTCAAAATAATATACAAAACTATATTATCAGGGGTGTACAAAGACCTTTTTCATAATGAATCGTTATGTGTTTATTACCTTAGAATGAGATGTTTTTATCTACATATACAGAGGGTCCCCTAACATGGAAGTCGCCATTTTGTGTCATCATGTTTCTACAGAAGCCCTTAACGGACAAACTTTTTTACTAAGTTGTCTCCGATGATGACATTTTTCCAGTAGTGGCTATCGTAGCTTCTCTATGCGTTATTTATTAAATGTCAACATTGTTTATGTTTAACAGCTAACAAATTTTTAATTACTCATCTTAAGGGGTCTAAAATAAGGTAAAGAGACTTTTTATTATAACTGAAAGTCCCTAGCAGATTTTTTTACTTAAGTGCAAAAAAATGTTTATGTTGAAAAATTAGAATCGTGATCTCATTTCCCATTGAGAAAAATCATGATTCACATTTTAGCAAGAATCGTGTAGCAATAGGTGCCCTTTTAAGTGATGTTTACTTAATTGTTTAACTAAAGACAATATCTGGGTTAACAGTGTATTTAAAGCAACACCAAAGAGGGTTTTTTTTACCTTAAAATAACGTTTCCAAAAAAGTTTCAGTGGTTCATTGGCTTTGCAGCCCTCTATCGGCCAAAACCGCACTAAAGAAGTTTCCAACCGTCGGGTAGTGGTCCTGTAGTTCAAGTGAAAACTACAAAAACTTGCTTTACGGCCGACCTACAATCCAATCAGAGCCAGCTCTGCTGCAGTATTTACGACAGTGGTAATGAACAATTACGCTTTTAACCTGTAGGGGGAGCAAAGAGCAATAAGTGTTTAGTGTTGCTTTAATACAATAAATATTGAACCATCTGAATATATTTTTCTGAAACCCCTGATGAAAGAGTCCATACATCAGAAAAAATATCAGTCCAAAGTAATGTTTTCTATTTTAGGTAAGGGAAAATCAACCTCCATACATCAATATACTTTGTAGGAATTCTGTGAATTAAAATGCACAAACCAGCAGCAATAATACCCAACAAATGGATACTTAACGGCTCTTTAAAAAACAAATAATATATTTTTCATTAACATTTTTGTGTGTGCATATTTGAGGAAGAAACAAATCTGCATTTACTAGGGCTGTAACAATTGATTGTGCAAAAGCGCGTTTTCTCAATGAATTAATTACGGTGAAATGCCGCCACATTCAAAAGCCAGAGGGCGCTCTTGTGCAGAAACTCCAATTGTGCCACAGAAGAAGTAGCATTACAAACGCTATTCCAGGAAATATCTAGAAGAATATTTATTTTGCCGTTCTTCAGATTGTTTCAGGTGTTTTCATGATAATAAAGAATATTTTCAATGATTTTGTTTTATGAGTGTTGCTTTTTTAAATGCACATTATAAAAAACTCCGACTAATATTGATTTTAGATTGGTAAAGACCTACTGACCATAACGCCATAGTACACGCACAAGCTGCGCATGAAACACAAAATCGCAGCCTTGTGATTCAGAATCGATTTTAGACAGGTCTTTTTAATGGAACACGCAATTTATCGTTACAACCCTAGCATTTACCAAACTATAGATTTTTTTTTTCTAAAAATTGGTATTTCGTAGAGCTGCTTGATTATGGCCAAACTCATAATTACGATTATTTAACACGATTACTCCGCGACTTTAAAAACATTTATTTATTTAACCAGTTCAGCAGCTCACAATTTATTATTTTAATCGCACAATAATTGTTTTACCTCCGTTATCTTGTTTTTGTAATTGTTTGAATCCAAAAATTGAAATTTCAAAAACGCTTAATTGCACAGCCCTAGTATTTAGCCACCAAATATTGACAACTGAAATATCAGTATGGTTAAAAGCGCATACTGCGTGGAATTTCTAAGGCGTACTTTGCTGTGTGCCAAGAGCGAGTAAAAAAAGACATTGTGTGCAAGAAAGAGGAGTGTAGGGCTTTACTGAAGGGTTTCCTTACACGGTAACATCACATGAAGCTGTACCAATAGTAAAAACTGCTCATAGATCATCTCAGCAAATCACAGTTTTGTCAATGCAAAAAAATCATCCAAACACACGGAGGCTTTATACATTATTAATATGCATAACTTGAATTAATATTAATAGCATTGTGCTTTAGAGCTCGAACACTAGTAGACAAGCTCATGGTTTCAGGTGAGATGACTCTGTGTGTGTGTGCACGCGTGTGTATGTGTGTGTGTAAAAGCATGGAACATGACGCTGATGCGCTGGATCTATCCCTCAGGAGAAGCCTGAGCTCTCTCTCCCTCCGGCCATGAAAAGCAATGAAGAAGCTGAAGAGTCTCTCATGGATCTCACCTCGCTGTTTAATTACAGAGCCGACTCCCAGCCGCAGCTTATCCACAGGCCAAGAAAAAGACACGCTGCAATATGACTCAAATATCACAGTTCATGAGAATGAAACATGTACCGAGCTGTAGGATGTGACACGTCAAGCCAGTGTGAAGACCGCAAATTATGACAGCCACAGTTTCGGCTTGAACCAGTGGTCGATCGATATAGATTTTATACCAGTCGAGCATTACCGGCATATCTAGAAAACACAATACAAGCGCAACGCACAAACTTGATCGAATAAATCAATAACAAATATGCATCACTGCTTAAAAGTAATACACATTTCCCAAGACACATCAAGGTGGGTTTTCACAACATAGTTATTTAACCAAACCGTTGTTGTGAGGTGACTAATGGAGATTTTTTCCCCTACTGCAGTAGCTTAGTAACAAAGCAGCTTTCTGAAATCCCTAAGGTCAAGGTCTTTCAATTAAACACAAAATAATAATAAACCCACACGAATCAATGCAAGTGAGCCATTTTACAACAGAGGAATGCAACACAAACAAATGATGGAAAAATGTGTGAAATTAAAAGAATGCTGTGAAGGAGAAAACACAGAAGTCTAAATGGATATGTCGTGATCAGAAATAATTGATAATAAACACATGACGTGAATCAACTCAAATGGATGCATTCGAGCGCAGTAATGACCGCCTATTCAAAGAAACGCACGCTTTCTCATACTTCTGCTCGAAATACATTCAACCAGGGCATTATTGTGATGATCATATGGGAAAAAACAGCAGACGCTCTGATTAAAGACTGGATAAATAAGAAAGATAAACAACAGGAACCCACTGATAGACTCGAGTGAGTCAGCGACACAGATTGGACAGACGTAGCGCTAGAAACTGTCAATGTATTCAACAGGAATGCAATTCACTACAAACAAATTTAGCCGTCACAAAATCACATTAACACAAAATCTGATGATGTTTTAAGTTCCTCCTCCACATAATGATTAATATGCATCAAACATTAAAGATGAATTTTAAATCTACTCCCCCCTCATCCAGCCTAGGACCCTTACAGCTACACCCTGATAAACCCCGGACAGAGGAAACAAGTTTCACTTAAACACCTTACAGAAACTGTGACAAATACAGTGTTGCTTATGAAAATTAACCATGGTTTCACTACAGTAAAAACCAAAAAAACATGGTTAATGTAGTAAAACCGTGGTTTTGCTCATAGTAATCAATACACAAAAAAACACAGTTACTACACTTTTACCACAATAAAACCATGGTTAATTTTTGTAAGGGTTGTTACAGCTGGCTATAGCAACTTGATGCATTATAGCATCTCCACGTGACTATTTAAACCCAGGTATTTGAGGTGTAATGCTGGGTATCATCTTTTGGTCATGGTCAGAGCATGCAGCATTTTTGGACATCCTCATTCAGCCAAACATGCCGCCTATAGGAGCTCACCAGGTTTTAAGATCATGATGTCCAAAAATGCTCAATTCGTCTCAATTCGTTGTGCCCAAAATGCTGTCTAGATATGCAGCTTGCTAGGTTTTAAGACTGATACCCCAAAATGCACGGTTCCTGCTTTACAACTACTGTATGATGCTCAAAATCCTATCAGCACGCGAGGTTGTGAGACTATAACAGCCCAAATGTCTGACTAGTTTGGGCAGTTGAAACGGTTTAAGACATCTGACAGGATTTGAACACTACGACGGCCATAAAATCCCGATAAGAAACACGAGCACAGTCTGTCAGCAGTAAACAGCGTTACATGAAGGCAAAAGTAAGACTGATACACACAATGATAAGAGCGCGTTATTCATGTAATCTACACACGGTTATTATCCGTCACTTACCCGCACCAGCCTTTATTTCTTTAGGTTTACAGCAGCTGATGATATAAAGTCATTATTTCCCGTATGATCAGAGGCACTTGTGTGCGCGCATCCCGGGCCTGCAGGTGAACGCGCCTTTCTCTCTCTCTCTCATCAGTGATGGAGTACAGGGTGCGCGTCTCTCCTCCCCATCGTCATCTTCAGTGACAGGAGCACTGTGTCTTCACATGGCAGTCATATGTGAATCTCGTGCCATTGTTCAGGCGCGCTATCTGTGTCTGTGTGCTGCTGATGGGCGCAGTCTCGTCCACGCGCTCTCTCCTGCACTCTCGCTCGATGACTTGTGTGTAAGTGTGTGTGTGTGTGTGTGTGAGAGAGAGAGAGAGAAAGAGAGAGAGACCGGTGACGTCCTCGTAAAGGGGAGGAGCTACAGGTGAAAGGTTAAAAAGTTTTATTTTTTTTCCCATTTTATTAAAATCGAAATTTAAAATTCGATCACTAGTACTGCATTTAAATTATTTAAAAATATAAACATATAAATGTTTATTTATACAAACTATGTTGAAAAGAGTATTTTATATGTCTTTACTCTGAAGCTGCCTTGTAACAATACAAAACAACAAAAAAGCGCTATAGAATTGAATTAATTTATAGAGAAATAAATTATTTTAGCCGCGTCCCCTACATTTAAACTTTCTTTCCCCCTTAAACTTCCCTTAAACCTACAAAAACATTTCCGGGCAATTTGTGTTTTAAATGCTATATGAAATATAACCTTTATATAGTAGTATTTTATATACAGTATACAATTATGTATACATTTGTTTTGTTTTGCCCTAGTTTGTAAACACTTTAATGAATGACTATTTGAAGAGCAGGCGTATGGTGTTTCAACATACGGTATTTATCAAAAGCCATTGGTGTTTTCTTTCAAACTTTGACACATTTTTCCATATTTAACTACTTAAAGAGTAACTAAACCCTAATCCAACTTTTTTTTAGTTACTGATCTGTAAGAATGACGGTTTATTAGTGCTGTTCATTGATTTAAGTAAGTTTGTTGACATTTGGATATAAAGTGTTTCAATACTACAATATATGGTGTAAAAACGTCTGAGTGCTGCCCTCTTCAGGTTGAACGGTGGCTACTGCAGTTGAATTTTCCTATTGGATGTTGGGTCCAAAAAATGACTCGTGACATAAGCAGGTTCAAGCTCACCACGCCCTTGTTACGATCTCACCACACACTTGGTACGAGCTTAGTTCGTCCCCTCTATCTCTGTTGGGATCTGCCCACTTTTCTTGCATTTTTCAAATATTGCCAGTGGGTGGAGTCAGGCTCTGAACAGGGGTTTAGTTATTGCCAGCAGCCATATCACCCTGTAGCCCAATACAGCTTGCCCACTGAAGCTAAGCAGGGCTGAGCCTGGTCAGTACTTGGATGGGAGACCACCTGGGAAAAACCAGGTTGCTGCTGGTAGTGGTGTTAGTGAGACCAGCAGGGGGTGCTCACCCTGTGGTCTGTGTGGGTCCTAACACCCCAGTATAGTGATGGGGACACTATACTGTCAAAAAAGCACCGTCCTTCGGATGAGACGTTAAACCGAGGTCCTGACTCTCTGTGGTCATTAAAAATCCCAGGATGTCCTTCGAAAAGAGTAGGGGTGTGCCCCGGCATCCTGGCCAAACTTGCCCATTGGCCTACTAATCATCCCTCATACTAATTGGCTATATCACTCGGTCTCCTCTCCACTAATAAGCTGGTGTGTGGTGAGCGGTCTGGTGCAATATGGCTGCCGTCGCATCATCCAGGTGGATGCTGCACATTGGTGGTGGTTGAGGAGATTCCCCCGTTCATATGTAAAGCGCTTTGAGTACTGAGAAAAGCGCTATATAAATGTATGGTATTATTATTATTACTCAAAGTGGGAACCAGAAATCCTCATCAACCTTTTTCAGTTTTTTGCTTCAGATTTTGTTTCCCAGAATGCTTCGCATAAGGATGTTATTTTAGTTTTCTCTGTAAAGACAAAGACTTGTAAATGTTTAATGTTCATTTAACTTTGAACAACATGTTGCCAGTAAATAACATATTTAAATTTACGGTAAGTTACCAGGAACCAGCTGTACGTAACACTGTAATTTCTATGGCATTTTTTACAGTGTACCTATGTCACAATTTAAAACAGGTGAAATATGAATAATCTATTTTTCACATGCTTGTACAGAATGGTTTGGCATGGCATTTATTTGTAATGATTATTTTGACTTTCTAGGTATAGGGCTATGGGAAACTTTCAGATGAATTTAAGTTGTTCTGGCATTGGGCTTGACTTGATCTCGCCCTGTCTTGGCCTTAACCCTTCAAAGTCTTGGTCTCGGTTTGGGTGGTCTTTACAACAATAGTTAAAGTAGGTTAGAAATGTAAAAAAATTATTGACAACTACAGACAGGAGAGTTACAATGTCCCACACTACCAAAAAGAGTTTAACACAAAAATATCACGTGCTGTTGTAGTATGTCTCACCTGATCGATATACTGTTTTAAAGGGGACATATCATAAAAATCTGACTTTTTCATGTTTAAGTACTATAATTGGGCCCTCAGTCCTTCTATCAAGCTAGAAAATGTGAAAAAGATCAACCCAGTAACTTAGTTTTGGTGAACCATTCTCTGCAAGCATGTGGAAAAATAGGTCGTTGAAATGTGGCTCCCCTTGTGATGTCAGAAGGGGATAATACCACCCCTTAATCTGCACTATCCAACCACAGCACTGCCTTAGTACAGAGATCAGCTCATTTTCATTTTAAAGGATACACCCAAAAACTGGCACATTTTTGCTCACACCTACAAAGTGACAATTTTATCATGATATAATAAATTATCTATATGATATTTTGAGTTAAACTTCACATGTGTACCCTGGGGACACCAAAGATTTATTTTACATCCTTTGAAGTTGGTTAAAATAAAGCAACTCATGTAAATGCAGCAATATTCATATCTGAATGTTCAGTCCATACTGACCAGAAGCAATGATGTTGTACATATGGATTACCAAAACATATTTGCAATTTGCACTCCCACACAGAGTGGTGCAAGGCATATTAAACACACACATGCGCAGACACAATGCTTTCAGTGTTGCATTGTTGAATCTTCTTAATTGTTGATGCATAGTTATAAAAAAAATCCCTAAAACCACATTTAAGAATATAAATTCTTCAATTGTAATAACAGAATAAAAGATCGAAATGCAGTATGTGGTTGGTATACGAGGTGACTGCTGGTTTGTGTAAGTGTTACCCTCCTGCTGTCTCCTTTCCATTGTGTTATTCCCAGCCTACGTGAAGGCATTATCCTGGTAAACAGTGAAATATAGTCCTCATTAAGCTCTGATCTCTGGAAGCAGCAGACGCGTATCAGCGTAGACACGGACATCTGTGGATGGTAAGGTTCATTTGGCTCTCCACCACAAAGCAACACGACTGAGAAATATTTCTAGAGTTAAATGACTTCAGTTGTGGGCATGAGGCGCTGGTAAACACGCTGTAGAAAGAAGATTGTCTTCCTTCCATCACGGACATCGGTCACACAGGATCAGTCCAGTCTAAAATCAAGTCAGTTAATATGATATATGATAAGAATCAATTCAAGGTAGGGGTCAGTTTTGAACGATCAATCTATATCCATTAGTTCAGTCATGAAACATGAATATCACCTGATTATACTATGCACTGAACAAAAGGCAACTAAAGCCAGAAGATTAATTCTTAGAAGAGCAGAAAATTGCCACGATGCTGAGGCACATTAGGTTTAGCCTTGGTCACGTCCCCAAAGCCCCAGCCGAGTGCGCACAGGATTTGAGCAAGGTCGCTCTAGTTAAGGCACTTGTAGATGCTGAGAGCCTCTTATTGCCTTTCAAACAACATAAAAGCTCGCCCAGGCCAAGACGTCTAAGTGGGTCCCACAGAATGCATTCAACCAGTGCCGGGATGTCGGACCATCTCATCAACTAATGCCAAAATTTACCCAGGACAGGATCTGCATTTGCGTGTGCACATGATTTGTTGTGCGCTATATATTTCAGCATCACTCAGATCTGTCAGATGTATGCTGGGGTGGTGGGGACATTAATGCGAACAGCTTGAGCAGACGTAAAGCAGGATGTGTTATTTGTGCTGCTCGCACGAATGCAAAGAGGGGGCTTTCAAAAGGCTTTAATGTGCACAGAGACGGCACAATGAAAAACCTGCTGATGGCATTTGTGGAAAAACAAGTGAACGTACAAATCGAACGGCTCGACCATATAAGGAGACTTCAGATCATATTTTTTTTCTTTTTAAAAAGAACCAGAAGAAGGAGGTTTAAATCACACTAACTTAAATCATGTATTCATCATGTTTTAAATATACATCATTATCTAATTAATGTCATTTCCAAAAGCCCATGTCTATATTCGCATTGATGCTATTAATACTTGGAGATATGCTTGTCATTTTCTCATTGCCAGTCTACTGGCTTTCCTCTATTAAAGTTCATGCATCTCGGCTTTATAAACATATGGATTTCAGGATGTCACGTTGATTTAACACAGAACAGCTGCTGCGGTATTATCATCATCACACCTACAGAAAACACAAGAGCTGATATAATCACAGTCATATTACAACTATCAATCATACGGTAATCATTTCATCTAATGTACATCTGACAAAAACACACTCAACTTATAAACACATTTACTTGACTTGAACTACAGTAAGTTTTTATTGAATTTGGCTCATTGATAAATAATGAACAAACCCCATTTTTGTATCTTTGTTCGTTAAAGGTGACATAGAATGATTGAACAGAGTATTTATCCTTGTTCTGTGATGTGACAATTTGTTTTGCTTCTTAACCTCTCTCAGATAGCTCTATTAGGGAGGGGGATTTTAAACAAGTGGTTTTGCACCTATTTGGCTCCCCCTACTGGCTTAACTTGCAATCTCATTACTGATTGGCTGACTTTGCTGCCACTCAAAAAATTTAGCCAATTATTTTAAAGTGGAAGGGCAGTTAGATGCCTGTGATGTCATAAGCATCAGTTTTTCAGATTGGGCTGTTTTCTGGCTGACATTTCTAAAAGAGGAATTTCTATGAGACTGAGATGTTTAGCATGTTTAGCACTTTTTGTATGTTTGTGAATGTGGGTAGACTACCATTATTCAACAAAGACAAGGTAAAAATGGTTTTTCATTATCTGTCCCCTTTAAAGATTTCCTGTAAGGAGGAGCCATGGCACAAGACTTTTTTAAAGCTCACGTAACACACGCTGTTTCTGCATTTCTGATATCAATCTGGAGTACCTATAGAGTAGTATGACATCCTTTATATCTCTGAAGAGTCTTTAGTTTAATCAGATTTATAAAAGAAAGATTAGCTTTACCGAATCTTTCCGATAACGTACGAAAAAATGAAGAAGGAGGAGTTATAACACGGGAGGAGCGAGTACGAGTCATGCAACACTATACAACACTTATAACGTATGATTCACTACATGTTCGTGTCATTTATATAATATACACGCGCCTATTTCCAACATAAGACAGAAGTCTTACTTACCACGTGTAACTCGTCATGACCCGGTTCTGAAAATCCACCGCATCAAACACACACGCAAAACTCCGCTGCTAATCCGGATAATAAACTATATCCATTGTTTCCATGAGGCTGGATGTCTTCTCCTTACATCCAAAAACACACTTCTTGTTGTGCCATTGTTGACTTTTGAAATTAAACAAAGCTGAGTGGCGTGATAAGCTGTTAGCAAGCTCTAGCGTCTCCCGCTGACTGAAGGCTGGGCGGGGTTTTCCGGGGGAAGTTTTCCGGTGGAAGCCCATATAAAGAAGTGATACGTATCGAAAACCCCTGAAACGTCAGTTAGAACCATAATCGAAAAAAATTAGCCGAAACTTGTACGAACCCTGGCGAAGTGCATTCGGCACAGAAATACTCTGAAACACGCCCAACTGCATTTTTGACACTTTGCCTACGTTTAGCATGAGGAAACAACTCTATAACTGTGTTAATAAGTCAGAATGCTTGAAATACCATTAAACCCCCCCTTTAAGATGTCAAATAAATCTTTGGTGTCCCCAGAGCACATATGTGAAGTTTTAGCTCAAAACACCATGTAAATAATTTATTATAGCATGTTTAAATTGCCACTTTGTAGGTGTATGCAGAAATGTGCTGTTTTGGGTGTGTCCTTTAAAATGCAAATTTGCTGATAATGCAAACACTGATCACAATGATGGTGGTTTGTTGCAATTAAGGGCCCTATTTTAGCAATCTAAGCGCATTGTCTAAAGCGCACAGCGCAACGTCTAAATGGGCGTGTCTGAATGCACTTTTGCTAATTTAACGACGGGAAAAATGGTTTGTGCACCGAGCGCATGGTGGAAAAGGGTTGGTCCTATTTTTTTAATGAGTAATGGGAGTATTTTGGGCGTAACGTGCAATAAACCAATGACAGTCTTAGCTCTCATCCCCTTTAAAAGCCTGTTGCTCTGGCGCTACGTCTAATCCCTATTTAGATGACGAACTTTGTAAACTGAAAAGCTAAGTGGAGAAAGAAGATCCCCAGTTTAAGATTAATGTTAAATAATTGTGTTGTTTTTCACTTGTATTGAAATTGTTGTTTTTTTGGATTAAAACCTTTAAAACCCGTTTTCTTTTAGTCATGGAAGTAAAAAGCAGGCTTATAGTTGCTTTAAATCTATGGTTATCCAATATCATCAAAAAATTATTTACAAGTATGTAAGAAAAGGTTTTTACTCTAAAAATACTTTATTTGTAACAAACAGGAGATAAAGAATTTACAAACAGCTCTCCGCAAGGGTCAGCACTTCAGTTTTTTTTAAGCATTACTTAAAAATGTTTCTCATCTGACCATATCCGCAGGTACAAAGTCATCATATACAATAAATGCGTGAGGTAGCATTTAAAAAAAAACATTTATTTGTTTAAAGCAAAGCATTTATTTACTTACAAGGCTGCAGGTGAAGCAGTTCTTTGCGCCTTCTAACGTTTTATAATTAGTCCTCATTTATGTCCAAGAGACTCAATGATAATCTTTTACATTCAATCCTTTAATCTTTCATATTTAAAGGGTTTTTGTGCTGCTGCGCATTCATGTGTGTGATAAGCAAACCCGCGTTGCCGTGAAGGCGCATATTACTAATGCGCTCTTTAAATAACAAAAAACATACAGTGCCATTGACTTTAGAGCAGGTTTTTGTTGGTCAATGGTGTAGTCTATTTTAGTTGCCTCAAAATAGCAACGCGCCAACAATGCGCCTGAACACACCTTGTTTTCAGACCAGAACGCCCATGGGCGCAAAAGGGGGCGCAAATGCATTTGCTATTTAAACAACGCGGCGCTAAACATGAAAATTATTGTTGCACAGGGTGGAAAACAGCAAATGACACTTGCGTCGCGCATTGCGCCGGATGTAAGATAGAGCCCTCAATCTTTCATATTTAAAAAGTTTTTGTGCTGCTGCGCATTCATGTGTGTGGTAAGCAAACCCGCGGTGTCGCCCCGTTTATAGGCACATATTTCTAACGCGGTCATTAAATAACAAAAAACATATTGCGCCGTAGAGACTAGGTTTTTGTTGGTGAATGGCGTAGTCTATTTTAGTTGCCTCAAGACCAGAACGCCCATGGGCGCAAAAGGGGGCGCAAATCCATTTGCTATTTAAACAACGTGACGCTAAACATGAAAATGATAATTGCGCAGGGTAGAAACTAGCAAAAGACACTTGCGTCAACGCATCGCGCCGGGTGTAAGATAGAGCCCTAAAACTCAATTGTCTTTTCACTGCACTAAATGGCAGTGCTGTGGTGGGATAGTGCAGATTAAGGGGTGGTATTATTATAATAAGAGCTCCTTCTGACATCATAAGGAGCGCCAAATTTCAAGACCTATTTTTTCATGTGCTTGTAGAGAATGGTTTACCAAAACTAAGTTACTGGGTTGATCTTTCTCACATTTACTAGGTTGATAGAAGCACTGGGGACCCAATCATAGCACTTGATGGAAAGTCAGATTTTCATGCCATGGCCCCTTTAAAATGTTATCATATGACATAAAATCATCATGTGATATAACTAACCATGACATGGGTTATGTGTTGTTATGTGTCTGGGTTTTTGCTGTAATGCAGCCAATGGGTTCCTACACCACATCCTATTATTTAGTTATAAAACACTTTAATTCAGCCACAATTAAGTACTTTTAAGACAAAGTAATTTTTTATTTCAGCTTTACACACTTTTCTCTCACAACTTCTCTCACAACACTTGATAACATCTTTCCACTGCACATTTAGTGTCCAGATTTAACTATTTTAATATGGAATGGCTAAAAGTGCTGCACGATCCAAACAAAGCTTTATACTTTATACATCAGTCAGACAAAAATGGTCTCAAGTTTATTAAGGTCACAGACAGCCAATGAAGTTCATTTCTATAGGCTCAACGATGTCTCTGATTTGATTTGCTGTATCAAACTCAAATCTTAAAATATGTGGCATCCAGAATATTTTCCAAAACGCTCCAGACATATTGAATACATTTTAACAGACAAAATATCTATGTAACAATATAAGAATTATGCTCCTGTGCACTTCCCAGTCCAAAATAGTTTATTAGTAATATGTACATACCTATAATAAAAACAGCTAATGAGAGTTCCTGATTATGCAGACGAATAATTTAAAAAAAGGTTTGAATCACCCTGATAACAAAAAATAAATGTATGGGCCCATGATGCTGTGATAAAATGTCATAGGCCCAATACGCACCGTGAGATCATCCGTTACAGATTATTAAAGATTAAATCATATTCTTGACCCGCCGCTGTCACAACTAATGAACACGGGGCAAATTTCTGTCACCCGGCAATGAACGCGAGTCACTGTGAAGCAGCAGGGGTTTGAGGATATGAAAGGCCGTCAGCACGAGCAGTTCCCGCAACCCTTCACGTTGTTCATGATCTCCTCCTGCAGTTTCTTCCTCTCTTCCTCTTTCTGTGATCTTCGCTCAGGTATTTGCTCAGTCTTGCTGTTGTTATTCAGGATTTTGCTGTTCTGTGTGTTCCACAGGTCGGCGTACAGGCTGCCCGGTGTGCTGAGGAGAGTTTGGTGATCGCCACGTTCGGCCACCTTCCCCTGTGTCACAGGACAAGAAGAGGAGAGGACAGAGATGTTAGAGGTGAAAGGCAAAAAATCTGTGCAAAACTGTTTATTAGACATCACTTGAAAAAAACTAAAAGAATGAACAGAAATAAACACATATTTAGTAGTACTTCTGCTTGTTTTTGTTTGTTCACTTAACTCCTTCCCTGCCACTAACAAGTTATCTCATCAATTAAGAGAAAACATTTGCATAAGAAAACATGTTCCTGATCAATTTTTCTGCAATACTGCGATTATCTATTAGATTATCCACTTACCCAATTTATAAAAAAATTATGCCAAAACGTTATTTACTAATTTTAAACTCTGTGTATGTTTTGATAATCGTGCTGAATCTGATCTCTAACAAAATTCCTTCACAAAAATGCAATTATTTCTAGCTTGGTCCAACCAGACTCTCGTACATTCATTTCATTTGTACAGAGTCTGGCCACGCTCCACTGCAAAGCGTTACTTCCGTTAAGGAGGGTCCTCTGTTGAAGTTTAAAACTATTGGATCTGCCCAGAGTCACTCAGGATCTGCCATAGGCAATCGCTGATGTGTGGTCGTGATGTATATCATGCGCCGAAACCAGACAAAAACAACAAGTCCGAATAATCAGACCAACAAAACTTTGCAAACATTGTTCTTTCTCCGACTTTAACTTCTGTATATTCGGCAGTTTTGCAACAACGGACCGAATAGCTTTTCTCACGTCTTTCTCCGCTGCCATTACTGAACTACAACTCAAACTGACGCACGACCTCAACGTCATTGTTCTTAGCCACCCCCATCTGTTCGCTGATTGGACCTGCAAATTTTTGCTGGAGAAAACAAAACTCTACACAGCAGTCCCAGACATAGTGAAATGAAAATTAAAGGATTAGTCCATTTTCTTAAAAGAAAAATCCAGACAATTTACTCACCACCATGTCATCCAAAATGTTGATGTCTTTCTTTGCTCGGTCGAGAGGAAATTGTGTTTTTTGGGGAAAACATTGCAGGATTTTTCTAGTTTTGATGGACTTTGGTGGAGCCCAACATTTAATACTTAACTCAACACTAAACAATTCCAAACGAGGCATAAGTGTCTTATCTAGCGAAACGATTGTCATTTTTGACAATAGAATTAACAAATGTACACTTTTAAAGCACAACTTCTCGTCATGTAGATCTGGTCATGATGCGCCAGCTGACCCCACGCAATACGTCAAGAGGTCACAGAGAACGAACACGAAACTCCGCCCCAGTGTTTACAAGTGTGTTGAAAGAGGACCGTTCCTACATTGTTGTATGTCAACTGATACTAATTAATGTCTTTGTGTCAGTTTATTGCTTAAAATGGTCCGCAAATGTGTGTTTTATATATCTAACACGTGACCTCCCTACGTCACTACGCATTTATGTTAGGTTGCGCTGGACCGGAACTAGACAAAAAATTGTCGTTTAAAAGTGCGTATTTTTTATTTTTTTTTGTCAAAAATGACAATCGTTTTGCTAGATAAGACCCTTATGCCTCGTTTGGGATCGTTTATAGTCCTTTGAAACTCTGTTGAAAAAAACTGTTACGTGTTGAATTAAGTATTAAATGTTGGGTTCTATTAAAGTCCATTAAAATGAGAAAAATCCTGCAATGTTTTCCTCAAAAAACATAATTTCTTCTTGACTGAACAAAGAAAGACATCAACATTTTGGATGACATGGTGGTGAGTAAATTATCTGGATTTTTCTTTAAAGAAAATGGACTAATCCTTTAAACAGAAGCACGTAGGAGGGCGGAGCCAGGCTAAATTATTTCAGCTTCTTGCTAAAAAAATTTATTTAAAAAAACAAACACTCACATTTAAGAGTATATAAGCAAAGAAAAAATATAGATGAAGGATGAAACGTTTTTCCCATATTGTTTGTTTGAAAGCAGGGGGTATTTTCTTTCATTTGATATATTTGTATGTTTATATATTTTTAGAAGAAAAAAAATCACAAAACAATGCTGGCGGGCAACTTAAAAAAAAAAGGCTGGCAGGGAATTAGTTAAAAAGTCAAGATCACATCAACTTTACATCAGTTCATCACTGCTGTTAACCAATCTTAATTTTTGGATATCCCTTAAATGTCATTCACATCTTGGTGTATTTAAATATATCAGTAATATCATGTATACCTTTGATTTTCAAACATCATGTCAATAGTTGCAAGTCTGAATATGCAAAACGAGATTTAAAGGCTAAGAACTACAAGAGGAGAACGATTTTCATGAATAATATCATCTATGGCTAAGTGTTTGCTTCATGTAAACTGTGCTTTACAGAGAGTTACATCATTTACTTTTTTCTTATACTTGCGTGTACCATGTAAAGGTTACTGTGCTTACTAATTTCACATAGTCAAAATACAGGATCGTTTAAGATGTTGCACAAATAATTCATACTATTGCCATCTTTTTACAGTAAGTAGCAAAACTTTAAAACCGTGTGTGTTGGTCCTTTGTCTAACGCTAGATTTTTACTGTTCGATAAATAGGCTTAACATGTATTGAGCACAGTCATTTAAACTTAATGATACTAATAAAAAACAGACACAACAATGTGTAATATTAGCTTTTTTGTGATGCAGTGAGATGTTCAGATAGAAGAGCCTGATACCGTATGCATGCATGTTTTGCCTTGAGATGCTTCAGGAGGCCAGAGACTGTTTTGCTGGTGAATATCAAGACATCAATAAAAGAAGCAGGGCTTAAATGCAGAATAATGCTGCCTGCAGACAAACCCAGTGTGCATCTGCATCCAAATTGGAAGAAGCAGGCAAAACAAGAGATTTAGGGCTGTGAAGGGGCACTGAGAGCGAGAGAGAGAGAGAGAGAGAGAGAGAGAGAGAGAGAGAGAGAGAGAGAGAGAGAGAGAGAGCTAGGGCGTGTGTTTGCTCCAGAAAGGTCTAAGAGAACTGTAGATAACAGATGCAGCGGTGTAGGCGTACATGCACCGGGTCTTAAAAGACTGCCAGCAACAAAGCAAAGTATGAAATGAGCTTGCACGATGACAAGTGAATATATCTCCCGGCGGTTTTCTAGTTACTTGCATCAATTACTACCCTGCTTTGCCAAGCAAGACTCAAAGACCATAGTATTTTTAGCAGCTGTTGTCGTGTACGGCGTATGCTGCAATTACGATTTCTTTCTTTAAATACTGCCGGGCAAACGCAATAATATTTTCTTCTTTACTTGGAGGTGCAAGGCGAGGTTGATTTAAAGCAGTTTTCTATTCTCCTGACCTTCTGCTTCACAATGCTGTAAGCTGGCAGCAGCCGCGTCTTTCCATCACGTGCTTCACCTCCCAGCCGAATCCAGATTGAAAAGGTCTCCGCTCGTGGGAGATAAACAAAGGTGTCACCGAGTGCCGGGCAAAAGGTATTTCCACTGTTAATGAGCTAAAAACCCAACGCGTCTGCCCCCGCACGCCATCTTCTGACCTGAACGCAGCCGAAACCCCTCTGATCCTGCTGATGATGTTATGAGTGCATAACAAGACTCCAGCAACACGGAGGTCACATCCAAATTCACATATTCCCACACTATACTACACACTAAAAATGTGTACTTTACTGCGGATGAGAAAGAACTTTATCAAAATACTATTGATTAGGGATTGCACTGCTACTATGGTACACAATAAAAACTCTATTTAAAGCTATAGGAAAATTTAATCCGTCTATACAAGCACACAGTCAGCAAAACAAAAATCACCAAACTGAAAGACGTAACGAATGGTCTCAGAAAGCAAATCTGTGGTTAAAAGACGTCTAATAGCAGACCAAACACAGACATCTAGGCTAAAACTAAATGTGGGACGTTGTGGAAAATCTGATAGTCGTCTAACCCTAGACAAAATATAAATAAATTAAATGCATAAAAACAAACAGTTGTAAGCACTGTTGATTTTGCTTACATAATAGTATATCAGACATATCTCAAGATATTTTGCAAAAAAAACTCTATTCTGAACTATATCAGGTCTATAGTTATAGTTAGATATGACAGCTACTTCTAGTTGGGGTGAATGTTGGGTTCATTGAATTACAGAAAACTATTATTCATACAGAAAAATACAAGCAGTGTGAACATTAACCAAAATGTATTTTCTTTGTGTTTGATCAATGAATGTCAGTCATAGGGGTTTCTACAGTATATGTTAGTTGCTGTGCTATCACAATTCAAATGTATAATTTAAATGTAAATTTTAACTGGCATTGACCTATTTCTTTGGTATTGAAAAATGTAATGTTGGTAAAAGTAAGACTACTTCTATATGTTTATATTAAGTATTTCATTTTTGTATATAAATAGACCATATATCAATATCAATAAAATAAAAAGATTTTAAAACTATATGTTTTACAGCAGGGCTAGTCAACTGGCAGCCCGCGGGCCAAGTGTGGCCCTCCAATCATCTATATCCAGCCTGCCGGTCATCTTTGTCTGATTTAAAATCAGTGTGGTTTCTTGTACCTTTACTCTGTACATGACAAATGATGGCCGAAAAAAGGTAAAGAGAGTCGGAAAGAGGCTGCGCAGGGGGCCAACCATCTGTGGGTGCGTAATTATCAGATCTAATTTGTGCTTTGGATGCATTAACTCTTTCCCCGCCAGCGTTTTTAAAAAAAGTTGCCAGCCAGCGCCAGCGTTTTTCATGACCTTCACAAAAGTTTAATGCCCTCCAGAAAATGTTCTTCTTTAAATATAAAAACAAACAATATATTCTCTTGTAATCACCTCTCAAACATGGGTAGGTTTCTTCAAAAACACCCAATTTTGAGCAAAAAGCTGAGATAATAAAATTTTTGTGAAGGACTTTTGATAGAGATCAGATGCAGAGCGATCTTTAAAACATACACGGAGTTCTTTCTCTTTCACGTGAGGCGCTACTTCCGGGTTGTATAAGTTGCGAAAGTGCCACCTGGTGGATAATAGTGGTATTGCGAAAAGACGGAAAATCTCGTCATTGGCGGGGAACGTTTTGTCTTAATTGACGAGATAACTCGTCAATGGCGGTGAAAGAGTTAAAAAAATAAACTTCTGCGACACACCAACCAAAAGTGATGTATTTCAGTGTGTTCCAATCAAAACACTGTGTGAAAGGTGAAAACAATTAATGCTTTTTTGTAAAAATACGTAAAAATATATAAAAGGTAAAAATAGGGGTAAAAGTTTTGCCCGTAACATATTTACATTCAATTATGAGAAGGTTTCTTCAAAAATACCACATTTTGAGCAAAAAACTGAGATAATTGAGTTGTTGTGGATGGACTTTTGATAGAGATCAGATTCAGAGTGATCCTCGAAACATGGAGTTTGAACTGTTTGCCCTAAGGGAATACTTTCGGGTTTTATAAGTTGGGTAAGAGCGCAATCTGGTGGATAATAGCGGAAATACGGATTGCCGGAAAACTCGTCATTGGCGGGGAAAGAGCCAATATTAACTCTTTCCCTGCCAGCGTTTTTAAAAAAAGTTGCCAGCCAGCGCCAGCATTTTTCATGATTTTCACAAAAGTTTAATGCCTTCTAGAAAATGTTCTTCTTGAAATATATCAACAATACAATATATCTAATGAAAGAACAGACCCTCTGCTTTCAAACAACAACAAAACATTTCATCATACCTTCATTTGTTCTCATTTTATCTTCAAAAACACCTAATTTTGAGCAAAAGCTGATTTTTAAATAATTAAAATAATTACATTTTTGTGAAGGACTTTTGATAGAGATCAGATGCAGAACGATCTTTAAAACATACACAGAGTTCTTTCTCTTTCACGTGAGGCGTTACTTCTGGGTTGTAAAGGTTGCGCCACCTGGTGGATAATAGCTTTATTGCTAAAAGCCGGAAATTCTCGTCATTGGCAGGGAAGCGTTTTCTCTCAATTGACAAGCAACTCATCAATGGCGGGGAAAGAGTCAATATACGATGTGTCACTGGTATTGATATGAATGGGGGAGATTTCAGTGGTCAGAATGGCCGCTCTAGTCCCACCCCCCAGTAAATGAGAGCCAATCATCAATCAAAATCTTCTGGAAAAGTGGCTTTGCGCAAAATTGACAGGTCTAGTAGTCTGTCTTGTCTGGAGGCATTGCAAATATGGCGGCGAAGTGACTTATATAAATATAAACATCAATGAGGGGCCGGTCGTGCGCTTGGGTGCCGAATAACCCCATTTCACGTGGAGGTGTGCACGGCATTTTTTGTAACCGCACACACGGCTCCGCAGTCTCTTTGCTTCTAATTCAAGAGCAGCTTGTGAGAATACAGGCATCAGTTTACAAGCTCCTTTCACCAGCAGGCCAAGAAAAAACTATGCACAAGGTCACATGTGTAGAAACAGCAACGAGATATAGATGAGATGTTCAAATGATGTAAATGCTTTCTGTATCTAGTGTCAACACACACAGCGTCTGTCAATCTCTCCTCAGAATACATTTCATTCTCAATGACTATGTTTACATGTACACCAACAATGCAATTATTTCCAATAATCAGAGTAAGGACTTAATGGCAGTAAGATGTTAACATGACTGGAGCTATAATAACCTCTTCACTCCTGTTTACATGCAGTTTTTTATTTTTTGATTATTCGCTAATGATTGTGTTTATGCACACATAGCCCAATGCAGAGCACAAATGATCAACTCACATTCACGGTCCACTTTTTTAATTTAACTATGTTAAATGACAAACATTTTCTTATTCGGTGCCGTGATGAAGACAAAAATATTATGACAGTGCCTGTAAGAGTTTTATTTGCTGCTGTTGTGTTATTTGATCTGATTCTGGATGAAGACAGACTGCTGACAGCGAGTTGTGTTAACAGAGTTCAGGGAAAACTTACGACTGTCAAGTTTAAAATGTATTTGCGCTTAAAGGCGGAGTCCACGATGTTTGAAAAACGCTTTGGAAAAGGAGACGGGCCGACTACCAAAACACACTTATAGCCAATCAGCAGTAAGGAGCGTGTCTACTAGGGTTGTGCCGATAGACGATAGTATCGTGTATCGACGATCTTCAGACATATCGCCAATGGCAGGCTTTCATGGCGATAGTCATAACGATAGTTGGCGAATGGTTATTATTATTATCATCATAGTTTTATATTAACATCCACAATGAATGCTTTCCTCACATGAGGGTTTGTGGGCTTCACTTTACGTGGAGAGCTTGTAAAGAGAGAATTCCTTCTTGCACGTACCTGCACTTAATGCGCGCGTCTTGGTCTCCTTCTACCACTAAATCCAGCGCGCCGCGTCATGAGCAGCTGCGCTTCTCTCTGTCTCACGTGCACGCGCTCTCGCGTCTGTCCGAAGTCTAAACATAAACTAAAGTAGTAATCCTTATGTATTTGTTCAGTTTAATGCGTTTCATGCGAGCTGAGGCAAACTTTACTTTTTGTTTAAAATATGACCCGCTGCATATTAGCGCCTCTCTCTCACTCTTGCGTACGTGCAGAAAGCTGCGCTCTGTCCGAAGTCAGATCACTAGGTATTAATCCTGTTTATGATATGCATTTCAAGGAGTTGTAGCAACACGTCCCTTGTGTTTAATATATGATTGTGTTCAAAATATGATCGCGTTCCGCTGGACCGATGCGTTTAAAAAGGCACCTCATGAGAGCACCACTGCTTGACACGTGTAGCGTTCTGCATCACCACTAAACAAATGCATTGAATTGTTTGTATGTGCGCGAACGTGTGTGTGTGTGTGTGTGTGTGTGTGTGTGTGTGTGTGTGTGTGTGTGTGTGTGTGTGTGCGCGAACGCACTCGCAGATGCATGTTTTTACAGTTAAGTATTTATGGTTAGGGTTTTAATGACGTGCTCACATTAATGGCATCAGTTTTAAGAAGGTTGCGGTCATGACGGCGTTGCTCTTGTTTTTTTTTGTCCACCCATCAAGTGACTTGTTATAATGAGTAAAAAATTAACAAATAAAAAAATGAGTAAACTACTGCCCCGCCCCCCGATACTATCGTGTATCGCCGATCTCACAGGCTGACGATAGGACGATCTGAAAATAGGGCACATCGCCCAACACTAGTGTCTACTAACCGTCATCGTTGCCTGGGTTGCGTATGTGTGGGGCGGGTCTATCAACAGAAGGTCCAGATTCTATTGGAGTAGGGGCGTGTTTGTTTAGGTGATTTCAAATATCAACATTGGCTTTCAAACATCGTGGACTCCGCCTTTAAGGTGCGTGACTAAAACACATGCACACTTCAGTAAGTGCGGTATAAATGCTTTTTAAGTGTTAACATGGACGCATATTGCGATTAAAAACGGCGTACACCACCTTTAACACAATGCGTATTGCAAAAATCCCATTGTAATCGCATTATGAGGGGTTCCCACACCTTAGTTAACTTCAAATTCAAGGACCTTTTCAATGACTTTCCAGATCCAATACCCTCAAATTCAAGGACTAAATGTGGGGACACATTTCAAGTGAGAGCAAGGTTACATTGTGTTACCTTTTAAGATACATTGTTACAGTTCCCTTTAAGGGAACTCGCGCTGCGTCACTGCGGTGACACTTTGGGGACGCCTTCAGGGGTAAGTGCGTCTGAATGTGTATATCAAATTCAACCAATGATGAGGCTTAACGACAAAGACAGGGTGACGCGGGAGCCAGGAAGTATATCGCTATCTGAAATATTGCCAAAGACGGCGTTACAGGGACGCAGGAAGTATGGCAAGGGAGACGCAGCGTCTCGTTCCCTTCTCAGGGAACAACAGTTACATACATAACCCGAGACGTTTTCATGTGTCAAACACAACTATGCAAAAAAGCATTTTGGTATGAATCAACATTGACATACAGAAGATATAAGCATTTAAAGCGAACAGTTTAGCACGTGTGCTTAAAAGGCTAGAATTTTTTTTATCCTACACTACACAGGAAATAATGGATTTTTTTTCCAGAAAACTTTTTGCACAAAATAGATTCAAGCACTTTCAATAACCTGCATCTATGTATGTTTATTTTCAAAAACTTCCCAGGGCCTTGAATTTTTTCCCCAGATTTGCAAACTTTCAAGGACCCGTGGGAACCCTGAAATGTGGTCAATGTGACACTGCTCACATACCATTACATCACACAATAACGACTTTAAAACTATAATGACAAACAGGCCGAAGTAAAAATCACGGCAAGGGTCTGTGCCAATTTTACATCAATCTGCAATGTGTTGGACAAACAGGGAGAAGTTGGCTACCAAATGGGTTTATTAGACTATGGGAGCAGAGATGTGTATAAGATGACTCCTAAATCTGATTTCTGGATGTTTTACCAGCTGTAGGCAGGCTTACCTGATTTAATACAACAATCTCATCTGCATCCACGATGGTGGACAGCCGGTGAGCGATAAACACAGATGTTCTGTCCTTCACCATCTCCTTCATTGAACTCAGAATGTTCTGCAAAGAAAATAAGCATAAAATCACATTGTGTTTGAAGTGCTGTCTCTTTATCATCTTTATTCCACTGAATGGGTACTCCGGATTAAAAAAGCTTTGATAATGTCTTTTTTTCATAAAAGCATCCTTCTGCCTCGCAACAGTGATGGTTTCCCTGAAATAACAAGGGCTGATGTGACTGACAGGATTTATATGAAGACCCTTTTGACACAATAAGATGCATTAAAACACAGAGGAAAGCCGAAAGAGCAAACACCACCTTCCCTTTAATGAAGTATAAAGCCTTGTTCTCATGAAAATGAAAAGACTTTGTGTAAATATAAGAAAAAACGTACTCTCAATATTAATAGAAACCTACATTACAGACTCAGAGGAATTCACCTCAGAGATGCATGCTGGATAGTTCTTCAATGTTAAATGATTCAAAGACTAACAAGCCAAATACATTTAAGTTTTACACTCACCTAAAGGATTATTAGGAACATCATACAAATACTGTGTTTGACCCCCTTTCACCTTCAGAACTGTCTTAATTCTACGTGGCATTGATTCAACAAGGTGCTGAAAGCATTCTTTAGGAATGTTGGCCCATATTGATAAGATAGCATCTTGCAGTTGATGGAGATTTGTGGGATGCACATCCAGGGCACGAAGCTCCCGTTCCATCACATCCCAAAGATGCTCTATTGGGTTGAGATCTGGTGACTTTGGGGGCAATTTTAGTACAGTGAACTCAAGAGACCAATTTGAAATGATTCGAGCTTTGTGACATGGTGCATTATCCTGCTGGAAGTAGCCATCAGAGGATGAGTACATGGTGGTCATAAAGGGATGGACATGGTCAGAAACAATGATCAGGTAGACCATGGCATTTAAACGATGCCCAATTGGCACTAAGGGGCCTAAAATGTGCCAAGAAATCATCCCCCACACCATTACACCATTGCATTTATGAGAAATTAAACAGGTGTTCTTAATAATCCTTTAGGTGAGTGTATAAATCACACTGTCTGTCCGCCTAATGCACACAAACATGCCAAGAGCTTTCTCCAACTGCTAAGCTCGTATCTGATTTGCTGGCTTTATGCAACTTCCAGGTGTCAGGGTACATAATCATGATGATTTTGGTCACTATAACCATGATGTAAAATCACTATTTTTTTACATTTAACATTTTCACTGTGTTTATTTAGAGATGGGATAAAATACAATGCATTGATGCCACACATAAAATATTAATATCTTAATTCTCAATCCTATTTTAAAGGAAAACACCACAATATTTTTCAATATTTTACTATGTTTTTACCTCAACTTAGATTAATTAATATACACCTATCTTTTTTCAATGCGGCACTTTTAATCTTTGTACAGCGCTTCTTGAAAAAAATGTATTTTGTGCCACCATACTTACTCGTGTAGCTACTCATGTAACAGTCTTTAAATAGGGAAAACATGCAAGTGTTTGGTGGCTTCTAAATTGATCCCTGTTTGGAGCCATAGGAATGAATGGGGCTAGGCTAAATGCTAACACATTCATGACGCGCTGTACAAAGATTAAAAGTGCACGCATTGAAAAAAGATAGGTATGTATAAATTGTATAAAACATAGTAAAATATTAAAAAATGGTGGTGTTTTCCTTTAACAATGTCCTTTTTGAGCCTTGAAAGTTTTGAGCTGCATTGCTGTCTATGGGGGCTCTGAGAGCTCTCGGATTTCATAAAAACATCTTGTGTGAGCAATTAAATGACAAAAAGTTCATTCTTGTGCCATTTGTTGGTCAGAATAAGCTAGAGAGATTATTATAGATATGCAAGAGTCACCTCCTCAGTGATGGAGTCTAGTGAAGACGTGGCTTCATCATAAAGCAGAATGGGAGGGTTTTTTAAGATGGCCCGTGCTATAGCCACGCGCTGCTTCTCTCCACCTGTTATAAAGACACAGCGTGTTCATCAGATCATCACCGCTTCACTGATACTCTTTAATCAAAACAAGACATCATGTCACATATGTACCTGACAGCTTCAAGCCTCGCTCTCCCACCTGTGTGTCATACCCATTAGGCATTTTGAGAATGGCATCGTGGATTCCTGCAAGTCTGGCCACGTTGTACACATCTTCTGCTGTGGCATTGATGTTGCCATATTGCAGATTGTAAAATATGGTATTGTGGAAAAGCACGGGATCCTGAAAAGACAAGAAATTATACGTACATGGTTTGTAACCAGATTCTATTTAAAGAGATCATCTAATGTTTAATTCATTTTAGTTTTGCATAGTCTCTCAAATTTAGCGTGATCACTGTTCCCATGGTACCTACTGCTGGTTTATAAAAGACAGACATTAAACTAGCTTTTGACCTTTTATGAAGAACATTTAAGTTTTAAACAAACCCACCACAATGCTAGTGAGTTTGTGTGTAGTTGTCAGGCTGTTGCTATCTGATTGCTAAAGTGATCAAAATGATTTTTAGCATGTTGTAATGTTTTTGCTTGTGTACTTTATGAGTTTGGGCTGCAAAATTCGTGCCCTATGGGAAATAAGATCACAATCCTCTCACACAATTCTCTCTCTTTTTTTTACAAAAACATTTATTGCACTCAAGAAAAAAAAGTGCTACACATGACGATCAGTTATAATAAAGTGCTGGTCTTAAAGTCTGGACGTAAAGTCTCTTTTACTTATTTTAGACCCTTTAAGATGAGTAACTTAAAATCTGTTAGCTGTTAAACATAAACTACAGAATGTTAACATTGATAAATAAAAAGAGTTCAAATAAATGGCACCTGTGCTTTTACACTTTAAGTGGCCAACCTTAAAATTTTAAAAACTTGAAGGGCTCCCGGACACCTGGCGCAATGTGCGACCCGGCGCAATTATCATTTTCACGTTTAGCGCCGCGTTATTTAAATAGCAAATGCATTTTCGCCCAATGTTGTGCCCATGGGCGTTCTGGTCTGAAAACAAGGTGTGTTCAGGCGCATTGTTGGCGCATTGCTATTTTGAGGCAACTAAAATAGACTACGCCATTGACCAACAAAAACCTGCTCTAAAGACTAAAGTCAATGGCGCAATGTTGTTTTTGTTATTTAAAGAGCGCATTAGTAATATTCGCCTTTAAACGAGAGACAACGCGCGTTTGCTTATCACTCACATGGATGCGCAGCAGCACAAAAACATTTTTAAATATGAAAGATTAAAGGATTGAAATGTAAAAGATTATTATTGAGTCTCTTGGACATAAATGAGGACTGATTATGAGACGTTAGAAGACAAAAAGAGCTGCTTCACCTGCAGCATGGTAAGTAAATAAATGCTTTGCTTTAAACAAATGCATCTGTTTTTAAATGCTACCTCACGGATTTATTGTATATGGTGACTCTGTACCTGTGGATATGGTGAGATGAGAAACATTTTTAAGTAATGCTTTTTAAAAAAACATGACGCTGTCCGAGTGCTGAAACGCTTCAGCTCTCCGCACGTTTGTAAATTCTTTATCTCTTCTTTGTATTTTTAGAGCACAAACCTTTTCTTGCATATTTGCAAATTATTTTATGAGATTACAATGATTATGTAGGATATCAATACATTTACAGCAAAATAAAAGCCTTTTTTTATGACAAAGGTTTTAATAAAAAAAAATTATTTCAATACAAATAAAAGCAACACATTTTTTTTTACATTAATCTTAAACTGGGGGTCTTCTTCCTCCGCTTAGTTTTTCAGTCTCCAAATTCCGCTTTCTAAATAGGGATTAGGCATGGCGCCAGGTGCAACTTGCTTTTACAGTGGATTTAATAATTTTCCTCAACAAAAACATGTAGCCTAATCTTGGTGAGTAAAGGTTTTTCAATGTATAACTAAATATTAATTGAGTCTTAAATCCATAATTTAGACAGAGGATATAGACTAATGTTGGCATTAAAGGAGAGAAGTGGCGAAGCAAATCCCGCCGAGCCTTCATCTTAATTTCATTATTGCCAAATACCCATCTTAATTCAGAATGTATTATCTTTATTTAATTTGTTAAGAAATAATTATTTTTATTGGCATGTTGGCCTATTTATAGTGTATTGCATAGGCCTATTTAGAGTAAGATGTTACGATGTTACAGATTACTTATTTTATTTCTTTGTTTTAACTTCCAAGTTGCGTAGCCTAGTTAGTCATAAATAAATAATGTTTAAACCTGTGTAAATTACTCATTCTCGACAAAAGCTGTGTACGTGCGCACATTTAAATGTCGGGCTGTAAACGAGTTCTGGTTTTTAAAAAGCTGTCAATCAAAATGTACTTTCGGGTTCGAGACGAATTCTGTCGGGCTTCGGTCATTTTGGGCCTAACTTTTAAGGCCCGATTACAGCTCTAGCCCAAAATACACCCATTACTCATAAGGAGAATAGGAACAACCCTTTTAGGCCATGTGCATGGTGCATAACTATTTTTCCTGTCGTTAAATTAGCAAAAGTGGGTTCGGACACGCAGATTAAGACCGTGCGCTTTAGACCATGCGCTTAGATCGTTAAAATATGGCCTGAAACCTTTAAAACACTTGTGGCAGTGATACAGAGGTATTTCCTTGCCTTTTTTCAGAACAAATATTGTTTGTTGCATCGTCACCACAAAGTTTTTTTCTGCAATGGCGCATATGACCTATAACCGCTATCGGTAGATAAAAGCATTTATCCCACTACTGGACATCGGCAGATTGTTTAAAAACAGCCAATGATTTTAGGGCAGATTATATCCTGACAATCAAAACACAGCAGAACATGAGTTGGGTGCCAATGACAACAGATATGCAGTTTCTATACATATAAAAAAAATTCAAACCTATAGGTATCTACTGCTATCGGAAAATGTCATTCTAAGTTATTGATTATCGAATCAGAACAGAAATGTTGTACCGGTGCATCGCTAGCATATTTTTAAGATGATTCATGTAGATGATTGTAATTTTGTACTAGATATGTAACTATTTTTTTTACATTTAACATGTTCTCTGTGTTTATTTAGAGACGGGATAAAACTCTCACCTGCGGTACAACACCCACAGCTTTTCTCAAGCTATCCAATCCAACATCACGAATGTTTTGGCCTGCAATGTAGATGTTTCCTCGCTGTGGCTCGTAAAAACGAAAGAGCAAACGAACAATTGTGCTCTTCCTAGAAAAAACATTCATTCAATGTCAGCATTGTGATATAAAACTATGGGTTAGTACAGTATGTAACTGTGTAATCCTTCATTAAACTAACCCGGATCCACTGCCACCAACAATCGCCACTTTTTTCCCAGCAGGTACTTCAAAGGAAACTCCGTTAAGCACCTTTTGCCCCTCCAAATACTCAAAATACACATCCTCAAATCTGATAGTGGCTTCCTGAGGGGCTACGAGCAGAGGCGGGGCCATTTCTTTCTCCTTCAAAAGACAAAAAAAAGGCTTAAAAACACATTTAATAGCGGGAAATATCTAAATCACACTTCATTCATTCATTTTGAGCAGACATTTTTTTTAGGTTTTCTAAACATTTTTTTTTAATGGTAACTGTTGTAATGGCAATGGTAACCGAATGGCACTCTGCAAGTTTACATTGATTCACATACACACACAGACAGACAGACGCGTTATTAGAGAGTCTTGTGATAATGGCTTGATGGGCAGTGCTGTCATGCGGTGAAAACCATTACTGATCACTGCGAACAATCGCACAGATTTTATTCACGGTAATTACAGGCCGCATATGAAATTAGCCAAAGCAAGAATGAGATTCATCATCATCCATCCCCCACTGACGCCATGAAAGACAGAAAACACTCAAATGTTGTCTGAATTGAAACAAATACTACCACACACTTTAATGCGTCAATCTGTAATAATGGAAAAAGGAAGCTCTTGGTAGTTTAATAAAAAGCTCGCTCAAATCAAACAAAGCCGACTCTCAATTCACATTCAGTCTGTATATAATTTGTAATTTTGCAGGCTAAATAAAGCAACACAAGCGACTGCGGTGAAGGTATAGCAGACCTTTATCTTAGTGTCAACACGGAGCAGCGTGAAGAGTGTGTTCATGTCTATGAGAGCTTGTCTCGTCTCTCTGTACACTGTGCCCAAAAAATTGAGCGGTAGAGAGAGCTGGAAGAGCAAGCCGTTCACCATCACCAGATCTCCTACTGTCATCGTCCCTACAGAAAAACATACAAGAGCGTGTTAATCAATAAGAAAATAATCGCATACTTACTAAATAAATAACAAAATAGTATAAAATATAAAATGAAGATGCATGATGAAAACATCACACGTCACTGATTTTCACCTGCCATTATGCCTTTGCTGGCGAGCACCATGATAGCGGTGAGACCGACACTGAATATGGCACTCTGACCGAAGTTAAGCATGGCCAACGTCGACGTCGTCTTCAGAGAGGACGACTCGTACACCTTCAGATAACTATCATACCGTTCTGCTTCATACTTCTCATTGTTAAAATACTGAAACAGAAAACCCATGTGAAAACTAAAGGACTTGAATTGAAAATGCACTAGTCGTCTCAAAAGAACCAGAGAAAAAGAGAAATATGAACATAAATTGTAAAGTTATGTTACTATTACCATAGAAATGCACTTGTTTGGACAGTATGGTCACTTGTTATACGTGGGACAGTGCAGTAGTGTTTGCTGACGATATATTTAGCACACTCCTCATGTCACATTTTGATTTATTTATGCATTATGTGTCTGTGGTACAGATTTGACCCAGATTTTGCCCTATAGAGAAATTGAAACTGAAAACATCTCTCAATTATGGCTAAATCTTAAATTTTTTTTAATATGAAATAGCATCAAACTTAACAATGGCAATGATCAGAGGAAGTGAAATGCTGTGTGTTTACAGGGAACCGGAGAGATACGGGGGTATCTCTAACGGATTTGGAGTGGGTAGAGATCTCATTATGTATGCGCACTTAATCCAGCTGCATTGACATCAGTGACGGGGACTAAAGCCCTGCACAAAATATATCTCTTAAGACTGAAGATATAAGGGCAGAGCACAATAGCTTGTTAGGATATAAGATTGCAACCTTTAAAGAGCTCATATTATGCAAAATCCACTTTTACAAGGTGTTTGGACATAAATGTGTGCTGGCAGTGTGTGAACACAACCACCCTACAATGAAAAAAAATCCACCCACTCCTTCTTTAATCCCCATTAAACTAAAGCAGTTTCATTAGACATGCTGTTTTGACACTTTTGTTAATGTGACATCACACTGATAAAGCCCCACCCACACACATACATATACATGCATCTAAAAAAATTGATAGAATGTGACCTAATACAGTGGTTTACCGCGAGATGGTGCCAGGGGGGCCCCAGTTTTATGACATTTAATGAAATACATTAATTTATCATGAATTCTGTGTAATTCAATCAAAAAAAAATAAGGCTACTACCCAACAGCTATACTTTTTTGTATAATTAACTTTTTTTTTATTAACTTTTTGAGTTTTTGTAGAGTTTTTTTGTCAGATTTTTTCTTTGGGGGGCCGCGAAGGAATGTACCTTACATAAGGGGGGCCGCACGCTGAAAAAGTTTGGGAACCACTGACCTAATAGATATGCCAGATTTCTATACAAAACATGAAAAGGTGGAAAAATTGTCAATTAACCCTGTACCTAACTAACTATACTCTCTTGGTAGTAGGCAAGTTGCAGTAGGTTAAGTTGCAGCTTGTTTACATCTCAATTCCTACTTGTAAACCCTACTAAAAATAGTTTTGATTATGTGTATTGTTGGCTTCTTTTACAAAATGTCAAATGCTGTCTTATTTTGTAAGTTGCTGTCGATTAAATGTCTGCAAAATAAATAAATAAATAAATAAATGTGACTGTAGACTGCATACAATTTTATGATTTTATGAAATGATTCTCATTTAATCATTTTATGATTTTCATAAAAGTTTAATGCCTTTCAGAAATGTTTCTTTTTTGAATATGTAAATATATCAAATGAAACAATAGACCCTCCCCAAAAACTGGTTCATCCTATCTTCATTAGTTCAATTTCAAATTTTTGAACAAAAAGCTGAGATAATTGCATTTTGTAAATGACTTTTGTTAGAGATCAGAGCGATAATCAAAATATACAAAAAGTTTTTACTGTTTTTGGATCCGTTTATGCTATAGTGTTTTATAAGTTGGGTAAGAGCGTCACCTAGTGGATAATAGCAGAAATATGGATTGACGTAAAAACTCATCTTTGACAGGGAAGCATTTTCTCTTAATTGATAACTCGTGGAATGACTTTACTGTACATTATACATGTAGCATGACTCACCTTAACAGTTTCATAATTGAGTAGAGAGTCGATCGCAGCGTTTCCGGCTTCATTATCTGCTTTATTCATCTCTATCCTGAACCGCGTCCTGATCACACATAGATTGATTAGTAATGACACCTGTACATATTTTTAAAACAAACACCTATTGTAATGTAGTACTGTACCTCCACTGTGTAACAGCGACGGTGAACGCAGTGTACGCTGACAGGGTTCCCAAAGTGACCATAGCAAACTGACCACCACATTTATAATACTGAAAAGAAACAACAAACACCACTGCCAGTGAGTGACATCTCCATCTAAAGAAAATGTGAAATGAGCACTTTATGTAAGACGTTTATGTATGAAGTCAATCAGGACTCACCAGAATGCTGCTGACCAGAAACATCTCAAAGAAAGTGGGTCCCAAGTTAAAGACCAGAGCGCTGAGCACGAAGCTGATCCCTCGTGTGCCGCGGTCGATGGCTTTGGACAACGCTCCCGTCTGTCTGCTCAGGTGAAAGCCCAGGTCCAGGTTATGAAGATGAAGAAAGACGTTCTTGGCGATCCTTCTGATGGAGCTCTGAGCCACTTTTCCAAAGACAGCGTTCCTCAACTCATTAAAGAGCGCTGCTCCGGCACGAGACAAGCCGTCTGTAAGCCACACACACAACATGACAATTTTATATAAAAAAAATTAAGAGACCACTCCAGTTTTGTCTTTAATCATCATTTTTACATGTATTACAACCATTTCTGTCCAGTGTCTGTTGAATTCCAGAAAAAGCAAAAACCTTAAAGGAATAGTCTACTCATTTTCAATATTAAAATATGTTATTACCTTAACTAAGAACTGTTGATACATCCCTCTATCATCTGTGTGCGTGCACGTAAGCGCTGGAGCGCGCTGCGACGCTTCGATAGCATTTAACTTAGCCCCATTAATTCAATGGTACCATTTAGAGATAAAGTTAGAAGTGACCAAACACATCAACGTTTTTCCTATTTAAGACGAGTAGTTATACGAGCAAGTTTGGTGGTACAAAATAAAACGTAGCGCTTTTCTAAGCGGATTTAAAAGAGGAACTATATTTTATGGCGTAATAGCACTTTTGTGAGTACTTTGACTCGGCGCAGTAACACCCTCCCTCTCCCATTATGAGAGTGAGAAGGGGAGCGGACTTTTCAGGCGAGTCCAAGTACTCCCAAAAGTGCTATTACGCCATAAAATATAGTTCCTCTTTTAAATCCGCTTAGAAAAGCGCTATGTTTTATTTTGTACCACCAAACTTGCTCGTATAACTACTCGTCTTAAATAGGAAAAACGTTGATGTGTTTGGTCACTTCTAACTTTATCTCTAAATGGTACCATTGAATGAATTGGGCTAAGCTAAATGCTATCGAAGCGTCGCAGCGCGCTCCAGCGCTTACGTGCACGCACACAGATGATAGAGGGATGTATCAACAATTCTTAGTTAAGGATATAACATATTTTAATATGAAAATGACTAGACTATTCCTTTAAGTCACCCAACAGCAATGTAAAACACTAAAGCCCAATTTATAGTAAAAATTGTCATTTTACTTAAACACATACAGTACCTATAAATAGTATGTTTTCAAAAAATGAAAATAATCTTGACTTAATTTTTTCTGCAGCTGTGTGTGTGTGTGTGTGTGTGTGTGTGTGTGTGTGTGTGTGTGTGTGTGTGTGTGTGTGTGTGTGTGTGTGTGTGTGTGTGTGTGTTTTAATGCAAAACCACAAAATACCCAAAACTAAAGCGAACTCCACACTACTCTAACCGTGATAATTATGCTAAAAATGTTTTACAAATACACCACAGTATGAATGCAAAAATAAATGCTCTTGGCCAAAAATATGTGTTAAATATATGCTAAATACATTTTGTAGAAAGCAAAGCTTAATTAAATATATTTTTGATTTTGAAAATATATTTGGTTTTAACCTTCATATACGTATTAACATGTATTACAAAAGGTATTTCAGGAGCAACAAATACATTTCTAATTTTACAACATATATGGCAAAAATATACGTTTCCTGGCCAAAATATAAAAGTTTGTATAAAATATTTTTGCAGTTGAAAATATATTTAATATGAATCTTTTTTAAACCCGTTATGTTTACAGGTTTGTTACTTACAAAGTTTTTCTTCCAATGCGACGTGAATATAAATGTTTTAAAATATATTTCAAAATATACAAAAACATGGGCAATAATTATATTGGTGAAAAATAAATTTTGTAAACATATTTCATTTTTTAAATTATATTTCAGTACATATATTTTTTGGCCATTTTTTGTATATTTTGAAATGTATTTAAAAATATTTTTTTTGCTGTATAGGATGGGATTTCATGCAGTCTTTGTGTCCTCTTTCTCTTCACTCAAGAGTACCTGAAGCTCATTAAAGCAGCTAACATACCATCACACATAGATGAACTTTACAATCCTCTTGACCTGTGAATGTATCTGACTCACTTTCCATTATTAACAATGTCAGGTAACCGGAGCCTTGTTAGTGTTTGTTGCTTAAAATAATGCCTGCAGTCAATGTGCAGAGATGTGGTTAGATTTTGCTGCTACAATGCAATAGAAAACCCTATAAACAACCTTACTTCACATTTCCAATGGTCATTTCACATGTCATCTCTGATTGTTTGGAAGTACAGTAGACTTTATGTATCTAACCTCTATAGTTCACAGTGTTATTTATCAGGATGGGTGACATTGCTAAAAAACCTTCTGTTTATAAGTAACATGGCTGAGCATATAAAAAAGTGTGTTTAGTTAACATCACACAGTATGCCTAATAAATCTAATATTGCAAAGTTTGTATTTATCAAATCCCCATTACACAAGTTTACAGACAGGCTTTATGTAATGCTGCATTACATTGTAAAATAAAAATAAATCTTTTGTGTTACCTCACCGCCACCGGATAGACTGCGTTTATGATCATATGGTCGTAATGATGATGCCCACATGCTCAGATGTTTATATAATGGCCAGTTGTTATCGCAAAACGACAAAAATCTTACCCTAAACAGGGTGCATGATATACTGAGGGCAGCAACACAACATTTCAACTCCAGTTTCAAGAATAAACCCCACAATTATATCGGTTCATATTTAAAATACACAATCCGCTCCGAGGCAAAATAAGAGCTTTAAACTCAATTAATGCAAACTGTGCAAAGATAATCTGTGGCTTATACATCACGCACACACACACATTCACACAAGAAGCGGCTCGGAGAAACATTTAATGACATGTGTGCACAGCACCTAATGGCTCTCATTAAAACATACAGTTATGGGAGAAAGTTAATTTTCACTCGAAGACACAATGACCTGCTAAGTGGTTAGTTACCATTACTCATTAGCTTCATTTCTCTTTATTTAAAAATGGACTTGGGTCTAAACTCACTGTCACATGCTTAACATACAGCTAGGGCTGCAACAACTAATCGATTAAGTCAATAAAAAACGATAATGAAATTGGTTGTCAACAAATTTCATTATTGATTAGTTGGTCTGTGACATCACATGCTCCCGCTCCACGTTGGACAGCGCGGACACGTGTCTGCTTCACACAGCGCGGACTGTGTGCTTATAATTAAATTCACATGAGATGTGTGCTCAAAATCAGGCAGATTTTCTTTACACAATGTGAGCTGCACGTTTATCAGACCCTTATTCTCACCGCGCAACCAGCTTGGTTAAAAGCAAGGCAGCGTTGCCAGGTCCTCTGCCTTTTGAGGGAGTTCTAAATTGGGCGTTTCTGCATGTTAATGTTTTTCTGCGGGTTAGAAATTGAATGATTTGGTTCATTAGTTGTTGGTATTTGGGCTGTAAATAGTCATTGGGATGCTTTTGGACTAATTGAATGGCCATTGGGCTGGTTTTGTTACGCAGATCTGGCAACCCTAACAGGACAATGACAAAAGAGCAAATTGTGGTTAATAAAAGTTTAATTTCCTTTAATATAAGTGAGTTTGTTGGGAAGAATTCTCCTTTCATATGTATATGTGTTTTGAGTGCTGCAGTATATAAATGTAACAAATTATTTGAATTATTGAACCACAAACTATGCATCTATTTTAAAGTAAGGGGGAAATCCAAGTTTTTATTACTGTAACAACAACAAATGTATATCACTTTTATATCATAATGGCTTATTTATTTTATTAATAATGAATAATGTTAAAGGCGGAGTCCACGATGTTTGAAAGCCAATGTTGATATTTGAAATCACCTAAACAAACATGCCCCTACCCCAATAGAATCTGGACCTTCTTTTGATAGACCCGCCCCACACATACGCAACCCAGGCATCGATGTTGGTTAGTAGACACGCCCCTTACTGCTGATTGGTTATAAGTGTGTTTTGGTAGTCGGCCCGTCTCATTTTCAAACATCGTGGACTCCGCCTTTAATACTCATCAAGGTCTAAAGCTGAAGATTAAAATAAGTTTATTAATCTGTGGCAAAATTTCATCAACAGCACATCCCTGAAGACTCAATTCGTTTTGTTTGTTTATGTTTTGACATTTACAGATGTTTTATTACTTAAAACCTGCACAAACTATTTATTTAGGTTTAAAATAACAAAATCTCAAAGTTTATATTAGTAAAACTGTAGTAGTGCGTGGCTTAAACATGGGCCGGTTTCAAGGTATACTGAGGTTTTAAACAGTCAAGGTTTCAAAACCACTAAAATGTTCTGTGATACCGTCTCTAAGATATGAGTTGTATTTATACAAAATTCATTAAATCATTAAGTCATGTGATTGATTTAATGTTTACATTTAATATACATTACCAAAATATAATATATTTTAAAAAGCAAAATATAATTTAAAGGCTTTTTTACCTGGCATTTGAAAATAACACATTTTAGTGTTGCAATGGGAATACCGCAACACCGTGAAACCATAGTATTTTGGCTAAAGGTTATCATACCACCAGAATCTTATACCCGCCCATGCCTAGTGTGGCTTTTACACTTTTAAAAGTTTAAATAATAGTCTCATCGTGATTGTTTGACCTCATCATGATAATTTCAGATCACCGCAATGATTACATATCTCTGTAAAAAACACAAGGGGGAGCTGCAGCTGTATATACGAGACCGTATCAAATGGCGCTTCTTAACTGACAGTGTAACGTAATATATTGCAAAAGAAATGCCGCAAAACTTTGATAAGCAGTATGAACTGCCAGGTAAAACATACATTTCCAAAACAGCAATTCCAAATTTAGGGAAGTGAATGATGCTTTCTTAAGGATCTGTAAGGAATAGACTTTTTTGCAGCCACTCCAGTACTACAGTAATATGACCTTAGTAGGATTGGCTACTATTTAAGGCCTGATCTGGTATAGTCAGTTTATTTTGATTGCATTTTTATTTTCAGTTATGACAATTTATTGTGTTTATTTCTTATGAAGAATTTTCAGTTTTTGAAAGATATATAAATTAAATAATTACTTTACTTAAAATATTTACTACCAGGTAAACCTTGCAAAGTTAATCATCATAATCGTCAAAGTCCTAAAACCAAATTACATAATTTCGTGCCTTTAATGCACTAATGCAGTTGTTAAAAAACCAAGCATGAAACAACCGTGAACAGATTTCCCCCCAAGGTTATAGTGTTGTGTTTAGCCAGGAGCAGGTTTGTGTTGTCAATAAGATAAGCAAATTAAACATGAAACTTTACACCTCACCTATAAGAGCAGATGCACGCATGACAGAACCCATTATAATGACTGCAACAGCAACATTGACACAAAACTTTTCAGGAAAGGTCAGCCGACATTTAATATTCAGCACACTTTCCAAAATGAAGCCAAACACCTGCCAAGACAGGAGCAGGCAGGACTTACAGCCAATCAAAATAGCCGTTGCCATAGTTGCCACCGTGTTTGGCGCATCGCTCAGGTTCAACATGTGTCCCGACATCTGGTTCAGGTTGTCCACCGCATATTTAAACATGAAGGGCACCGTCACATTGGTCATCTGGAGGACAAACGGGAAAAAAGAAAAAGGTTGGTGTGAGCGTGCCAAATGTTTTGATAAGTTCCTGAGTGCAGCGGTGGGCAGAACCCCGGCACCGCGTGGCATTGCATTAACAGAGGGCTGAGCGTGCGCTCCTGCAGACACATCTGAAAATGAGTTGCATGATGCATTCGCTAATGGAATTGAAATGGTTATTAAAGCTAATTAAAAGCTCTCGGACAGCTGCAGGGCCACGCCAATACACAGCACAGCATTAGCTGCACGCCATTTCCCTTTAATTTGGCCCCACTTTATTTCACCTCTTTCATCCCATGTGACTCAGACAGCTTGTAATGTCATTTTAGGAGATGGCACTTTCAATTTTACTTCTCGAGAAACTTATCCAAAGCTCCTCGTGTGAATACATTGTATACTTTGTCGATGCATTACATTAAAATATACATTTTTTTTTTAACTTTAGCCCTATTCGAACAGTAATTGTTTCTCATGACGATGTCTCTAAAATATATTTGCATGCCTCCTCCGAGATAAAACTCATGCATTCAGATGAAGATAAATTTGCGGTGGATGTGTGAGTTTATAATTCAAAACTTCTGAAAATGTGCCGCACGTGTGGTTAATTACATGATCATTCACATGACCCGGATACTTGATTACAGTGGCAAGAAAAAGTATGAGTAAACCTTTTGAAATTTCATAGTTAAATACATTTGTCATAAAATGTGATCTGATCTTCATCTATGTCAGTGCTTCTCAAATAGTGCGGCGGGACCCCCAGGGGGGGCTCGAAGCGACACCAGGGGGGGCGCGCAAGACCCCAGAGAAAATACTTTTTCAGAAAGTGATTTTTTTTGCACCGTCACTTAAAGACATTACACCCCAATCACGCTGATAAGCCGCTTGTTTTTTATTATTATTTATTGATTATATTTAATTAAATTTTTCAAATGGTCAAAAAATATTATACTTTAAATAAGGATTGATTTTTTATTTCCGGCAAATTGATGCATTTTAGTCTTTTCTGTTACAGACTAAAAAACGTCTCGGTTACGTATGTAACCCTCGTTCCCTGAAGGAAGGGAACGGAGACGTCACGTCGTGACCGACGAATTGGGAACCGCTTCGCGGGTGACCTATCTACTTCGAGAACTATCAAAAACGCCAATGAACTTGGCATGCAGGTATTTGCATAATGCCGGCGCCGCCCCGCCAGGTGCGTATATAAGGCGCAGGTGCATAATACCAAATCAGCTATATTATTGCTGAGAAGCCGAGCAACAGTGCCCGGCCTGAACAGCAATGGAACAGCAAACTGTGGCGACGGGACGTGACGTCTCCGTTCCCTTCCTTCAGGGAACGAGGGTTACATACGTAACCGAGACGTTCCCTTTCAGTCGGTCACTACGACGTCACGTCGTGACCGACGAATTGGGAATCCCTACCAAAACGCTACTGCAGCTGAACCCTTCCAGTGCCTGCAAAAGCCCTCCGCCCTCCACATAAAGGGGCGGAACCTAAGGCGAAATGCAGAAGGCCGGTCACTACCTGTTCCTTAACCCACGATAGTGAAGCAGCGAACTGGGAGAAGCGTCTAAACTGAGCGGAGCTAGAACACTGCGGAAGCCATCCCCTAAGAAGGTTAATGGATGACATAAAAATATATGAAACAACCGACAGGTTGCTCAAATAAAGTCTCTGAACAATACATGGTATGTTGAGAGATGCAGAGCAGGCTCTGCTAAGGAAAAACGTGGAGGATTAGAACCCCACGGACTATACACACAAATGAACCCCACGTAGGGGACAAATGTGGACGCCTAGCCTACACAGGTTTACAGAGAATACATCAGTGATAGGTTGACAGCGGATGCTCCGCAACACCAGCTATCAGGGCGGTGGAGGAGAGGCAAAAACAGTTTTTTAGACGTTTTTGCCCCGATGGCCTTCCATAATGGTGCAAATGTGCAGCACCAAAATAGAGGCTCCAAGCCGACACACGAGCCGACCCTCGGCATTCTTAACTAGTTAGTAGAAAGAACCCGCGTGGAAACCGGTTCGACACGAACACTATAGAATCTTATGAACGTATTAGGTGTCGCCCAGCCTGCAGCTCTACAAATATCTGTTAGCGAGGAACCGCGAGCCAGTGCCCAAGATGATGCCACACTGCGTGTAGAGTGGGCACGTAAATTAAATGGACAAGGCACATTCTGCTTTTGATATGCAAGGGCTATAGTATCCACAATCCATTGGGACATCCTCTGCTTGGTGACAGCTTTTCCTTTCTGCTGACCACCGTAACAAACAAAGAGCTGATCTGAGGTCCTAAAACTTTGCGTCCTGTCTATATACACACGTAGTGCACGAACAGGGCATAACAAAGCCATGGCTGGTTCTGCCTCCTCCAAAGGCAGTGCTTGGAGATTCACCACTTGATCTCTAAAAGGAGTGGTGGGAACTTTGGGCACAAAGCCGGGCCGGGGTCTCAGTGTTACGCTGGATGCAGCCGGCCCGAACTGAAGGCACGATTCATCGACCGAAAATGCATGAATATCCCCTATCCTCTTAACAGAAGCCAAAGCAAGGAGTGTTAATGTTTTCATTGTAAGAAATTTAACACTCACACTATGCAGAGGCTCGAATGGGGCTTCCTGGAGTGATTTCAGCACCAAGGACAGGTCCCAAGGAGGAATAGAGGGGGGACGCGAAGGATTCAGTCTTCGAGCGCCTCTGAGAAATCTAATGACTAGGTCGTGCTGACCCACTGTTCTACCGTTTACGGGTGAATGGTGAGCTGATATCGCAGCGATATCGACTTTAATAGTGGATGGTGACAGCCTATTCTCCAAACGACGCTGGAGATATAAAAGCACAACACTAATCGGGCATTCTCGGGGGTTTTCACTTCGGGAAGAACACCAGTCGACAAACAGGTTCCATTTAAGCGCGTAAGCCTGTCTCGTAGACGGCGCTCGCGCAGCAGCAATAGTGTTAGATACCTCTTGCGGTAAATCACTCATATCCTCCGTGCCCCGTCCAGAGACCACACATGGAGGTTCCACAGGTCGGGGCGCGGGTGCCATAATGTGCCCTCTTGTTGAGAAAGAAGGTCCTTCCTCAGGGGAATCTTCCACGGAGGGGCTGTCGCGAGGAGAGAGAGTTCTGGAAACCAACTCCTGGTTGTCCAATACGGTGCCACCAACAGCACGCTCTCCTCGTCCTCCCGGATTTTGCATAAGGTTTGCGCAATGAGGCTCACCGGAGGGAACGCGTATTTGCGCATGTTTCGCGGCCAGCTGTGTGCCAATGCATCCACGCCGAGCGAGTCGTCGGCTAGTGAATAGAACAGGCGACAATGGGTCGTCTCTGGGGAAGCAAACAGATCTATCTGCGCTTTGCCGAAACGTCTCCAAATTTGCTGAACCGCAATGGGGTGGAGTCGCCATTCGCCGGGACGCGCAGCCCGAGAGAGCGCATCCGCCTCTACATTGAGCGTGCCCGGGATGTAAATGGCACGAAGAGACCTCAAATTCTTCTGACTCCAAGTGAGGAGGTGACGGGCGAGATGCGACAGGTGACGCGAGCGTAAACCGCCTTGACGATTGATGTACGCCACGGTCGCAGTGTTGTCTGTACGAACTAATACATCTTTGCCCCGTAACTCGTTGCTGAAACGGACGAGCGCAAGATATACAGCCCACATTTCCCGGCAGTTTATGTGCCAATGCAGCTGGGGTGTCGTCCAGACCCCCGAAGCCGCAAGCCCATCGTACGTGGCCCCCCACCCCGTGTCTGACGCATCTGTGCATACTATCGCATGCCTGGAGACCTGTCTCAGAGGCACACCGGCTCGGAGAAACGCACGGTCTGACCACGGAGTGAAAGTGCGACGACACGCAGGTGTAATGGTAACACGGTGAATGCCGCGCAGCCACGCTCTCCTCGGGACTCGATCGTGAAGCCAATGCTGAAGCGGTCGCATATGAAGCAGTCCGAGCGGAGTTACAGCTGCGGCTGCTGCCATATGCCCCAAAAGCTTCTGAAATTGTTTCAGCGGGACCGCGCTCTTGCTCTTGAATGTATTCAGGCAAGTCAGAATCGACTGTACACGCGCTTCTGTTAGACGAGCTGTCAAATCGATCGAGTCCAGTTCCATACCGAGAAAAGAGATTCTCTGCACGGGGCAAAGCTTGCTCTTTTCCCAGTTGACCCGAAGACCCAAACGAGCGAGGTGTTTTAAAGTTAAATCTCTGTGATCGCACAGCGTCTGACGTGTTTGAGCTATTATTAGCCAATCGTCCAGATACGCGAGAATGCGCACACCTCTCTCTCTCAGGGGTTTCAAAGCCCCCTCCACTACTTTGGTGAATACACGGGGCGACAGAGAGAGCCCGAATGGGAGGACTTTGTACTGGTATGCTCGCCCCTCGAACGCAAAGCGGAGAAACGGCCTGTGTCGGGGGAGAATCGATACGTGAAAGTACGCGTCCTTCAGGTCGATAGATGCGAACCAATCGTTTGGACGAATGCATGGAAATATGCGTTTGGGCGTCAGCATTTTGAACGGCATTCTGTGAAGTGCATGGTTCAGCGAACGCAGGTCCAAGATCGGTCGCAAGCCGCCGCTTTTCTTGGGTACAATTAAGTAAGGGCTGTAAAACCCCGACCTCATCTCGGCTGGAGGGACCGGCTGGATCGCGTCTTTCGCCAATAAGACAGCGATCTCCGCACGGAGGACGTGCGCATCGGCAGCTCTCACCGTAGTGAAACGAACGCCGGAGAATTTGGGGGGACGCCGGGCAAATTGGATCGCATAGCCGAGACGAATCGTGCGTAAAAGCCAACGCGACGGGCTGGGAAGCTGTTCCCACGCCCCCAGATACCGTGCGAGAGGGACTAAAGGCACGATCGGTGTACCCGCGGCGGGCGCAACGGAGGTGATCGCCGGTGTGTGCGTAACGGCCGCACCGACAGCAGTGTTGTGTGTGATAACACTCACCTGAGTCCGTTGCTGGGTGGTTGAGTAAGGGAGGCTCTGCTGAAGACACCTCACACCACTCGATGCACCCTCTGGCGAAGGAGGAGGGAGACGATGGGTTATGAGCCCGTAGCTGTCTCCTACCGGCTGAGAGCGCGGAGGGGTTATGAGCCCGTGCGTCGCTCTCGTTCTCCTCTGATGAGTCGGAGAACGAGGGGGGGTTATGAGCCCTCTCGTATCTCCGAAGCTCATCTGAAGACCTAGAGATGGAAGTGGAATTCGCTCTTTTTGTGGATTTGTGGGTGCCGACTGAAAAGTCGGCGGAACAGAAAAATGAAACAAAAGATTCCCCAACCGGCCCTCCTCCGGTGGGGGGAGTGGTGCCTTCACCATCTCCCGAAGAGCGATCCCCTCCATCTCTAGGTCGCCCGTCTCAGGGCCGCGTTGTTCTTCTGTTACCACCCGTTGCAGCGGGCTGAGCGGGCGGGGCGGGCTGCTGACGACCGGTTCCTCGCTTCTTAGAAGAGCCCCGGGGAGGAACGGAGGCGGCCGCCGCAGGACGCCCTCGGCGAGGAGCAGGCTGAGGCGCCGACGTGGATGGGGCAGGCGCAGGACGCTTCCGACGTGGCATGATCTGAGCGATGGCCTCAGTCTGCTTCTTGGCCGCGGAGAATTGCTGGGCAAACTCCTCGACCGTCTCGCCGAACAGGCCGGTCTGGGAAACCGGAGCATTCAGGAGCCGGGTTTTATCAGCGTCCTTCATGTCCGCCAGACACAGCCAGAGATGGCGTTCCTGGACTACCAGGGTAGACATCGCACGCCCGACGGCGCGTGCGGTGACCTTGGTCGCACGAAGCGCCAGATCAGTAGCCGCACGTAGTTCAGAGAACTCCGCCGAGTCGTGACCTCCCGCGTGCAGATCCCTCAGAGCCTTAGCCTGATGAACCTGCAGCAATGCCATGGCATGCAGGGCAGAGGCTGCCTCCCCACAAGCCTTGTAAGCAGCACCGGACAGCGCCGAAGACTGCTTACAGGCCCGTGAGGGGAGAGTAGGCTGGTCCCGCCAGGAGGAAGCGACACCGGCCGGACACAACTGCATCGCGACCGGGCGCTCCACTGACGGGATACCAGTGTACCCCTTGGCATCTCCACCCTCGAGAGAGGTGAGAGGTGAAGGCTGATACGGCCGGTTCCGGGCGGAAAACGGGGTTTTCCACGACCGCGTCAGCTCTTCATGCACCTCGGGCAAGAAAGGCACCGGGGGCGAGGACTGAGAAGCCCTGGCACCCCCGAAGAACCAATCATCGAGGCGGGACGGTTCAGGTGGGGGAGGTTTAGCCCACTCCAAGCCGACCGCCTCCGCCGCCCGAGCGAGCATGGCTGCCATCTCAGGGTCGAACGCAGAAGCCGCAACCTGGCCCGAAGGCGGGAGCGGATCCGGATCGACGTCCGAGGCTGACAACCCCCCCTCCGACGTTACGGTGGATATCGCGTCAGGTGGAGGCTCGACAGAGCGCGAGGACACCGTAGAACACGGGCCGCTCGTCTCCATCGGGACCTCCGCTGGCAACGGATCAGGGCGCTGGGAGCTACTGGACGAACCAGCAGACCGACCCAGCACCGTTATACGGAGATCATCCTTCGCCAATCTGGTAGCTGCGCCCTTAGCAGCACCAGACTGGGAAGGCGGGGGCCGTTGCCGGAGGGACGACACCCGTCTCCGCAAATCCGCTATAGTCATGCCCTCGCAGACGGGGCATGAACTATCACGCAACGCTGCCTCTGCGTGCTGGAGCCCCAGACACGAGAGACAACGCTTGTGGCCATCCTGGGGGGCGATGAACACACCGCATCCAGAAACGGAGCACGGACGGAAATCCATCTTTAAAAAGACGACCCCGACCGTGACACGAATGAGTGGCTGTCTTTAAAAAGACACAAAGCTCAAACGTGCTGCTCTTTTAGGGAAATCACTCTTTTGTGCGAGCTGGTGAAACACACAGGGAGAGGCAAACGCACTCACTCGAACTCAAGTCCTAAATTAAAGAGACAGAGAGAGAGAGAAAGGGTGGAAAAAACACTGCGAGCCTCCACTGAGGTGTCTTTGCCCAACCAACTTCAGCAAGCTGAGATATTTTCTTCCCACACAGAACAGGATCTACGAAGATCAGTTAACAGCTTCTCGAGAGCAGATGTCTGCCGGCTTCGAAGCAATAAAGCTGATTTGGTATTATGCACCTGCACCTTATATACGCACCTGGCGGGGCGGCGCCGGCATTATGCAAATACCTGCATGCCAAGTTCATTGGCGTTTTTGATAGTTCTCGAAGTAGATAGGTCACCCGCGAAGCGGTTCCCAATTCGTCGGTCACGACGTGACGTCGTAGTGACCGACTGAAAGGGAACAATGTTAATAAAGTTATTCTTTGTTGTAAGTTGATCGATATTTCTTTTTTTGTGTGTTTTCTTTTTGTGTTTTCTCAATGTTAATAAGGATACAATGTTTTGCAGATGTGTAATTTTATAGACAAATTATACTATTTACAGTCGCGGCGGAGAGTTGGGGGGGGCGCGAAATGTTTACTTCTTCCTAGGGGGGGCGTGACAGAAAATAATTGAGAAGCACTGATCTATGTCAAGGGTATTGACAAAAATAATGTGTCTAAAAATAACAACACAAAAATTCTGATCTTTCATGTTTTTATTGAGAACAACCAAAAAACCTCATAGTGCTTATGGAAAAAGTATGTGAACCCTTGAGTTAATGACCTCAAAAAAGCTTGTTGAGGTTTTAGCATGGAGTCTGGTTAAGAAAATACATTTGGATGTGTGGAATAAAGCTACTTTTACTGATAAAAACCCCTCAAACTTTTGGAGTTTGCTCTGCGCCAAAAAGAGCTTTCAGAGGAGCTACCATTAAGAATTATTGCTTTACATAAAGCTGGAAAGGGTTACAAATTATTTTAAAGACATTAGAAATTCATCAGTCTACAGTTAGGCAAACAACCTACAAATGGAGACGCTTTGGGACTGTTGCTACTCTACCAAGAAGTGGGTGCCCACTGCCCAGTCAACGAAAACTCATCAACGAGGTAAAGAAACAACCCCAAAGGACAGACAAAGATTTAAAGGCATCACTGGATCTTGCAAACATCACTGTTCATGAGTCTACAATACATAAAACACTGAACAAGCAGGGTATCCACGGCAGGACACCACGAAAAAAGCCACTGCTTACTAAAAAGAACATCGCTGCGCGCCTGAAGTTTGCTAAAGAGCACATTTACACTCCACAGCGGTATTTCCAAAAATATTTTGTGGACTGTTAAAACTAATATTAAACTATTTGGAAAAACACACAGTGTATATCTGGCGTAAAAGGGCACGGCATCATCATGAAAACATCATCCCAACTGTAAAGTATGGCGGAGGAAACGCCTGGCCAGCTTGCAATCATTGAGGGGAAGACGAATTATCAAAGAATATCAGACAATTTTTCAGGATAATGTGAGAATGTCTGTACGTCAGCTGAAACTGTGTAGAAGGTGGACAACGACCCAAAACGCAGCAGCAAGTCCACAACAGAATGGCTTCAGAAAAACAAAATCCACCTTTTGGAGTGCCAAGACCTGAACCCAATAGAGATGCTATGGATTGACTTAAAGAAGGCCATAGACATGAGACATCCAAAGAAAATGACAGCGCTAAAGCAGTGCTGCCAAGAAGAATGGGCTAAAATTCCTCCCCAATGATGTGCGGGTTTGATCCACAGCTACAGGAAGCGCCTGGTTGAGGTTATTGCTGCCAAGGAGGGGGGTCAACCAGTTATTCATTGTAAGGGTTCACTTACTGTTTTTTGTTGAATGAGTGTGTTCAATAAAGACATGAATTTTTTTGTGTTATTATTTTAAAATGCATTATGTTTGTCAATACCCTTGACTTAGATGAAGATCAGATTACATTTTATGACAAATTTATTCAGAAAACCATGAAATTCCAAAAGGTTCACATAGGGGCTGTTTACACTTGGTATTAAGATGTGTTTTCATCGATCGGATCACAAGTGGACGAGAGAGACACATTACGTTTACACCTGGTATTTAAATCCGTCTCTTTTGTCCACTTTCGACCGCTTCTGTCCTGAATACTATGAGGGGGTGGTCTGTTAGACGGTGGGCGAGTCTCTCTGCTGTCATTCAAACCCGAGCGGGAGTAATTATGAGTTTATGTGGACGCAAACTAATATTATGTCGGAGTGCACTGCTTGTTTAGCAAGTAAACATGCTGCACAGTGTTTTGTACATGAGTATGTAAGAGCTTTCTTTGAATCTTCAGCGCAATTGATGAAATAGGATTGCGCAACTTTCACACGCTTTCAAAACGAAACTACGGAGATCAGCCGCTTAGTTTTATCAATGAAAGGCTGAAAATAGCGCTGTTCACCGAATGTTCACGTCAGAAGTCAAAAAAAGCCGTAAAACTTGTGTTTAATACCTCAGATTAGATAAATGGGCGGAGAGAAGGCGGTCGCGTGCGGCTGTTCGAACGCATTCAATCACATGTGCGTTCCGCAACTCCAAAGCGATCCGATCGAAAGTGGTTTCGACCACCTCTGGATGTGGTTGAAAGTGGTCGAAAGTGGACGAGCTCAAAACGTTTTGAACACCGTTTACACCTGGCATTAACATCGTCCACTTGTGATCCGATCGACGAAAACACATGTTAATGCCAAGTGTAAACAGCCTCATACTTTTTCTTGCCACTTTATACTGTGTATGGAATAGTATTGTGTAATTAAATACACTTTATAATTGTATTTAGCACTTCTTGCTGTTGATAATAGACATTTTTAACGTTTTTGTGATTTTTTTCTTTATTTATATCAGCTCCCACACGCTGTTGAAATGCAATGAAAGATTGTGACCATACTTCTCATCATTTCAGTTATAATTTTTTTTTGTCATAAAACAATAGATAATTTGACAAGGGATTTTTACACGGGTGGTCAGAGAAAAACACTGACATTTTGGATTTGGATGGCAATAAAACAATGACTACCCCCTGTAAATGTTGAAAATACCTTACGTCTCCATGAGAAACAATTACCGTCTGAATAAGGGCTTAAGATTGTGTTCAACAAACAAAAACTGATTAATTTTAACAATTAATACTTTACTTTTTTGTTCATTTTGATTATATGGGGGTGAAACAAAGCAAATCATGTTTATTTAAGCTTCAGCCAAAAATATCAAAGTTCCCTGTGTCACAGTAAAATAAAGCAGAGATCTGTAACTTACTAATTACTGCATTGAAGCTTCATTGGTTGCAAATAAAAATGAGCTGCCAGCACCTCAGGTGTAATTTCACTTTCTAACAGCACACACATTCATAGCAATGCCCTTTACCAAGAGGACAGAGTCAGAAGGCAACTGGATATAAACCACTTTTAATTACCAAACAGGCTGACACAATAATAGCCTGCACAAGGCAGACTAAACCGGCTGCTCATGAAAATTCAAGTTTTTCTTATACTTCAGAAATAGTGAAACATTTTGACTTTGATGCATGAAGCATGAAAGAGGCCAAACTGGCTAATATTACATGGACAGCAAATCTCATTGTTAGGATACTACAATTTCGCTCACAACAAAAAGTACAATTACGTTGAGACAGATTAAAAAGTAACAAACATCTAATAGTATTTGACACAATTATTTGACTACCAATACATCTAAAAGTAATCCAGAAAAACATAACAGTATTATTTACAGTAAAATCTTGAATCTATTCTGGTATTGAAAACGAGTAAGATTTTACTAATAAGCTGTATTCAGAAAATACTTTAAATGTTGCCTATCACTGAACTAAAGCAGTATTATCCGCAGTAATGTGATGTGATAAACAAACACACCTTGGCTCCAGCGAGAAGGCTCAGAGATATGACAACACGAGCACGAAGGTCCGGACGATCCTTGGGCCAAACATACGTGAACATCGCTTTAAGAATCTTCGATGAATTCACTTCTTTCAGCTGGTGATACACATACACAGAGTTACTCCATCATAACTTAATCACACAATTTTAATTTCATCATGTTTACAATAAAAAAGCTCAAACGTTCAAAGGAAATAATCCTACATGTGTACACGATAAATATATTTCCATTGTCCTTATAAGACAATATCTGTGAAACAAAATCTAACTATCCCGAAATGAATCATGAAAGAGAGGCATAGTCATGGCAAATTATTAACGATGATTAAAACATCATAAATTAGGGCTGATAGGTTATGGGCAAAATCATAATCACGATTATTTAAAGGTCTTGAGGCAAGCCGTGATAAAACTAATATATTTCTGATAGAGCCAAGGTCGGTGTCATTTATAACAAATGTGTATTTCTGGAAAAAGAGTAAAAACATCAGAGTCACCCTAAACTCGACACCATTACTCACGTAACCACTTCCAGTGGACACAAGGTGTCGCTATTGGGCCATTTGTGTTTTTATCACAGTTCATAACATTCATAAACTTTATCAATCGTGTATCAAGGAATCTGTGATTTCAGATTCATCTGTAATTTTTTCTCTGTCATATTGAACTTTTTTTGACAGGCACTTATAATAAAAAGTTACTTTTCTCACAATTCTCAACCAAGCTTTACTTATCTAATGCGTCATATTCCTGAAAACAGAATATTTAACAACGAGAGGATTTGATCAAAGTTCCTTAAGGGTGTTCGCATCACTAGGCAGCCATGATTGCAACGCAGTTATTTCAGTCACGCAAGACTAAAGTCCTCTCTACTTGAGTATGAATGGAAAGACATACATCTCTAAAATCATGTAATTTTGATTTGGTTTTACTCACTGAGAACAGGGCGTACAATAAAAAAGAGATTTTGTATTAACATTTATTAATATAGACAACAATGTCCTCATCACACATTTGAGATGAATATATTCTTACCACATTCTTGGGATCTGCATTCAGACCTCCTCCTGCGTTTCCATGCCAGCACTGTCTCTCTGAAACCTGTAAATACTGAAATACACCAACTCAAATTTATTAATGTTTACTTATTCATTTCGTTTACTATTTAGCATTTCTGATATCATTTTTTCTTACTTGAACACTTTATTGTGACTTACTTTCACTGCTTCCAGAATCTGCTGACTGTTTTGACTTCTGCTGATGGCCCATGTTGAAACTAGGTTTGAACTTAACTGCAAAATAAAAATGTGTGTAACGTTTGGTCCTTCTATTGCCAAAACATAGCCTACTTTTGAGCACAGTGTATGTTATAAAAGCAAAGTCATTTACATCAGACAACTCACAAAGAATTGTAACTCTGACCACACATTTGCAAATAAAATGTTTGTTTTAATTTGTATAAATTTGAATGCGTTATCATTAGTAGCAGTCTTAGTTTTATTTTATGAAATCAATCACAATTATTTCTACCCAAATCAACAACTCTTTTAATGACAATGACAATTTATTTGTATAGCACAATTAAAACAAAGGCCGTTGACCAATGTGCTTTCCACAATGTAATCAAATTCATACTAAAAATAGCAAACAAACAAGACAAATAACAAAAACAGAAAATAAAATCACATCATTTATACGCATGACACAGTTTCAATTAAAAGCTTTTGAAAATCAAAATGTTTTTAGTCTGGACTTAAAAGTCAGAAGAGATGGAGCTTGTCTTATGCTAATTGGTAAGGCGTTCCAAAGCCTGGGGGCTGCAATGTAAAAAGCTTGATCGCCCCTACACTTGGGTGATTCTCACGAAACCATTGAAACACCACGGCACTAATGATTTTAGCTTTAAAATGTGTAATATAGTAACATTAAAAAGCATCAGAATTAACACAATACTGTGTTCTACCTTGCACAATGTGTGATTTCAACATAAGAATTTATAATTGGAAATTTTATCTCATTTTCTGCTGAAATTCTCATTACCGCAATGTGTCCGGCTGTGTTTGAACATGCGTTATGTTGTAATTTAATCAAATTAACACAAAAATATAAAGAAAAAAAATAAATGGATGTTTTGCTAGACTACTTTAGATGACAGAAAAAATATTTACTGAATATTCATGTATAATAATAATGAAGAAAAATTAGGAAAATGATGTGTCCATGCCTAATGTTCTCATCCTCCGCAACTAGGGATGCACCGAAATTTCGGCCGAAAATGGCATTATCGGTTTCGGGCCGAAATAAAAAATCCAGCCGAAAATCTAAACCGAAAATGAATGTCAACCGTGCCCCTCCCATCTGTGCGCTAGCGCTTGGGTTTCACTCACGGAGATCAGTCGTCTCCCTCCCCTTCGTGCTAAATAGTGCTGCAACGACGCGTCGACGTCATCGATTACGTCGACTACGCGACGCGTCACGCTGTTTACATTAATCTCGCGTAATGGCGGCTTCTGCTCCTGGCAGTGTTATCCATACATTTATTTGTTTGTGTGCGCCACAAAATCAACAATGGTCGCAACATTTACATTTTTATTTTCATTTAAAACGGCTTCATTTATTGTTGCGAGCGCTCGGTGGTGCCTCTCTTGTGCACGCGCTCTCTCTCTCTCTCTCTCTGTGCGTGAAGCCCCTAGACAGCGCCTCTCATACATGACACTGAGTGAAAGAATTAAAAGTTGGATGTGTTTTCCATGCGGATTCCTCTGTGTACTTGCATTTTCACGTAAACGTCAGATGTTACTGACAGAGAAGACGACTGATTCGAGTTTATCATGAAAGGTTAGCAATGTTTTCCCACACACACTGGTTCTCTATGTGCTTGCGAGCTCTCTCTCTCCTATGCCCGCACATGCCTTCTGTAGTAACTCTGTGTAATGGCAATTTCGTAATTTGCACCGAATTGTCTGCGATGTCTCGTTTATAAATCAAGATTTTAGTAACTTAGTAGTTAAAGTAACAGCTGGTTGGATTAAACACAAGGTTATTGGGTCATGTTTAGTCACTATTTTAATAGTCTTTGGGGTGGTTTCCTGGACAGAGATTAGCTTAAGCCAGAACTAGACCTTAGTTTAATTAGGAAATATAATTAGTTTAAACAAACATGCCTTACTAAAAACATTACTTGTGTGCATTTTGAGGACAAACTAAAGGCACTGATGTATTTAAAGATATGTCAGTGCAAGATGTTTTCAGTTTGGACAGCTCTTATATTTATTTTAGTCTAGGACTAGTCTAATCCCTGTCTGGGAAAACGCCACTATATGTCTGACAACAGAACAGATAATATGTGAAAATAGCATTCAGTTGTGTTAAAATGCTAATTTCAGACCTTATTAATGTACAACTTTGTTCTTTTTTATAAATGTTTGCAATTTCTTTATTGTTTATTAGATTTTTCCCACCTTTTTGCTGATCCGAAAAATAATCTGATCTGTGCCTCAAAAACTGTAATGTGATCCGAACTGTGAGGTTTTTTTATTCGTCACACACCCCTAGTAAAGTTAGTTCACAGTGATAGCCATAAATGCAATTGTATTAATAACTGGCATAATAATTTATTTTGGTGTTTCGGTTTCGGTTTTTCGGCCTTGGTTTCCTTTTTTCGGTTTTCGGTTTCGGCCAAGAATTTTCATTTCGGTGCATCCCTATCCGCAACCCTTTTTGAGAACAGTTTAAGCACACATACAGAATTTTAATAAAGTTTGATTTTGAGTGACCAAGCACATGGACCAGTTACTTCAAGATGGCTACCAGGTAAGATCATTTTTTTACAGTTAATTTGAAATATTGTCTTGTCAGAATGCTTACACGACATTTTGATTATCATTACCGCAACAGATGCTTATTAAATGTTAATTTAATTAATAGAAGCATAATACTTTGATTTTAAATGCATGTGCAGAATCTCCAAATTATGTTCTTTCAGGTTTGTCATTTCATTTTGAAAATATGTCAGTGTTGATGTTTTCTGACTGTTGCGGTAATGAGATTTTTTAGGACTAATTTTTTTAATTATGTTACAAAAAGTGTTCTATGATAAGTAAAAGTTTTTAAATTAATTTTCCCATTTACTCCAGACTTTGTTTTTCAATGTCTGGTGGGGAAAAAAGTAAATTTAAGCAATTTTTACATTTTCATGCTTGACATTTTTAAAACCAAGTTTTCGTGAGAATCACCCACTTAAGCCTTGATTTATGGGTACACATACACATAAGAGCCTCATTTGATGACCGTACAGTAGGGCTGCATAACAACTAATCACAACTAATCATTTGCAGAATAAAAGTTTTTGTTTGTCATATATGTGTGTGTACTGTGTGTATAATAACATTGTATAGAAAAATGCACACACATGTATGTATATATTTAAGCAATACTTATATGTGTGTATACGTGTTTATATTTATATATCATTTATATTGTAAATATATAGACATATTTTTCAATTAAAATTCCACATGGGTGTGTGTGTATTATTTATATATACATAATTATTATACAGTACACACACATATATATGATAAACAAAAACTTATATTCTGCAAACGATTAGTTGTGATTAGTTGTTATGCAGCCCTACCGTAGAGATCTTGAAGGTTGATATTCAGTCAGTAGTTCTTTATAGAGGGGTTCTAGACCAATTACAACGCTTGTGGACCGCGTAGAACGGACGCATTGTAAAATTTTTGGCTACACAGAGCTACGTATAGTCTATGGCAAAGAACTTACGGACAACTATAAATTACACTTAACACCACGTAAATGCTACGTGGACAACAAGTGCTGAAAATGGTCTGCTAGATCCCCTCCCTCAGGTCAAAAAGATCTGCATCTCACTTCTTAGCAAGCATTTTTGCTTGCGACTGAAAAAACAATGATGGGCCAAGGTAAGGAGCCATATTTAACACTCAGGTTGCAACAAAAATTAATTTACCTTAATTACTGCTGATGCTTTTCCAAAAAAACTTACACAATCTGCTTCTTTGGCTTTTGTTGCCTACTAGCCATCTGCATGTGTAATTGCACATTGACGCAAACAACACCTCAGAAGTATGAATGAAACCTGATGCGTAGCCTACGGCGTTAAGGCTACAGGGCTCATTATAGTTGTGTGTAGGTCCTACAGTGTAGCTCCAACGCATAAGCTGTGTGTTGGTTATCATATATACTTCTGCTAGGGCTGTGACAATAAATCGCATGTTCCATTAAAAAGACCTGTCTGAAATTGATTCTGAAACGCAAGACTGCAATTCTGTGTTTCATGCACAGCTTGTGCGTACATTATGGCGTATTATTTTACTTATAAACATTTCCTGGAAAAGTGTTCGTAATTGTACTTCTTCTGTGGCACAAATGGAGTTTCTGCATGAGAGCGCCCTCTGGCTTTTGGATGTGCTGGGATTATTTGTTACAGCCCTAACTTCAGCGCCGTCAACCGCATCGACGTGCAAACGCACATACAGGCCGCTAGGAGGCAGTATCCACACGTGTAACCTACAACAGCAGCGCAACTGCCAAAGAAGCAGCAGCTTGGCCGGTAACCACAAACGAAGAAGAAGCAGAGCTTGTTATGTATAGCCGTTTCTCAATATGCGTTCTTGTCTGTACTTGCGTTCTTGTGGACTTGTGAAACGTCGTCTTTATTATCATGAAAATACCTGAAACAATTTGAAGAACAGCGTATAAATATTCATGTGTAGACATTTCCTGGAATAGCGTTTGTAATGCTACTTCTTGTAGGGGTGGGCGGATCGATCTAAATATCGATAGTATCGATGCCAACACTGGTATTGGTATCAGATCGATACAATTGTAATTGAATCGATACTTCAATTTAAATATCTCTCCTCTACGTTCATTATACTTTGCTCGTGTCTTCTACCTCTACAATCCTGAGCAAACGCTGCTTTCCCATCCTGGCCCACTTTGCAACTCCTTCCCCTCCTGCTGCTCTGCTGTGATTCGTTGTTGTGTCGTCACGTGACTCACTGACACAACGTGCCGAGGAGCAGCGAACTGAGTGAGAGATCAGGATGGCCGAGAGGAAGAGAAGAGTTGTGTGGAGCTATTTTACGGCTCTAAATAATAATACTATAACTTGAAACGTGTAAAAAGTAATAATTGTGTGCACTTTATTTCATTTGCTTTTAAAACCAGAAATAAGGGAGAGATTTTTGTTATTCTTTATTTTTTATTTAAAAGGTTGTAACAAATTAATTCTACACTTCCTTATAACTAATAATTTTGTGGACTTTATTACTTTAATAAAAAAGGCCTAAAGAATTGATCATTTATTCACCTCAGAAATAATGACATACTGCTCTCCCCTACACAAAAGTATTTTTAAGTAAAAAGTATCGGATTGGTATCGGAATCGGCAATACTGACCCTATATGTATTTGGTATCGGATCGATACCAAATTTTGCAGTATCGCCCACCACTAAGTCTTCTTGTGTGGCACAAAGGGAGTTCCTGCACGGGAGCGCCCCCTGGTGTTCGGATGTGCCTGGATTTCACCGTAATTCATTCAAATTCATTCATTGAGAAAACGCGCATTTGCACGATGAATCGTTACACCCCTAGTACTTGGTATTGAGAAATGGCTTATGATTTGAGAAGACCAGCAGTGATGGAGGTAAATAGAAAGCGGCTTCTGTTGCAGTTTGAGTTAAACCACTCCCAAACTTGGCCCATCCCTGGTCCTACATTCACAAGTGGAAATGCCTATGAAGTAATGCAACACAAATATTTTTGTGGACCAATCACAGCGCTTGCGTTCCGCATAGAACAGACAAGTTGTTCAAATTTTGGCGAGGTGCGCATCAGTCTACGCAGAGCTACGGACAGCATAAGCCCTTAACTTTCATCCAGCTCGTGCACAGGGAGATTATTTGAGGTGGACATTTTAATAAAGTTATGCAAACACCACGACTCTAATGTGATAATAACCTTGTGTGTTTGCAAGATGTTGTAAAGGGGTCGTAGATCACATGTGTTTAGACAGTGTGATTAAGTCTTATCAGTACAAACATACTGTAGTGTAAGTGAGTGTGTATCACATGACAGCACACTTCAAACTAACTTAGTGGACACATTATTTGTCAGCACATATCATCTTCTTGATAACTTAATAAAATAAAACAATACTAAACAGACAGAAGATCCAATACAACAGAAGAAAAATTTACCTCTGATGACAGACAGATAACGTAGTTACACTTCCTTAGTCATAGTGAACAAACACTTTCTTCTACACTACCCGACAAGGCTAGTATGAAACAACAACTTCCAGACATCTCATCTAAACAACAACTAAGTTAGCAGACATCTCATGTAAACAAAAGCGCAGGTGAGTTGTGTAACTTAAATCAACAGTTGAGTGTATTTCACAGTAAAACACTTGAGTTATGAACTTTCCTGTGTGTGTGTGTCCTTGTATGATTTGTGTCAGTGACAGAATTGATGTACCTGACATGAGCTCCGGTGTTTCCGGTTCCTCGCCGCTCGTTGGTCGTGACAGCTCCAGATGTGAACGGTGCTACTCTGCTGCAGTAACAGTGATAATTTACGCCTTTGAATGTTAAAGCCACATTTTAGAGAGACCAAGAGCGGCGCCATGCTTCAGTGAAGGGCCGGTGTGACGTCACACGTGGCATCATTTCCGTCCGGAAGCGACGTTTAGCTAAGAGCGACGACTGGACTTCATCAAAAAAATATTTTCAGTATTTTACAAAGAAACATCGATTTTAGAATAAATAATGGTCTTTAAAATTTGAAATTCATAACTTTTATTTACAGCAAGTATTATTGCGTCGACACTAAAGAACGCTGATTATTTTAAACAGCCTACTTAACTAATAGATTGATAAAATACACATTTTATTATCAATGGGACAAACACATGTAAATGCAGAGTAAAATTAATTAACAACAATTCAACCTGTAATATCTAAACTGTAGGCCTACCTTAAAAATGTTTAAGAAATCGTTTACCAAAACGTTTTAAAAATTGCCCCTGAACATTGTACATAAAAATATTAACAGTCCTTAAAACTAACAGTTATTCACTATATTCTAATCTTTTTTTAAATAAGCAGATTTTTCAACAGAGGTGTTGATGAACTTTCTCAGTAGAGTTCGCAATTTTAACACGACAGTGACATCTTCAGGACGACAGGTGAAGTACAGATAATATTTACATACAACAGTGGTCATCAAACCTGGGGCCTATACCATGAAGCTGGTTAAGTTGGTTAGCCAGCTTTGTTTAGGATTAGTTTGTGCAAATCCTGGGTTTTGGGTACCATGAAAATAGCTTTTACCAACAAGGCCTGCACATTGGCTTGGTTTTGTCAACCTGAAACTAATCCTGTAACCCTGAGTTTGTTTAACCATTTTCATGGTATGGGCCCCTGTTGATTTACTGTCCTATAGAGTTCAACTACAACCCCAATCAGTTGGTGACCCCTGCTCAAAAAGTTAAATACAAACCAAGGTTAATAAACGGTTAAAATCTGAGACTATTTCTTAAACCCAGTCCTATCTCATAGTGCAAGCAATTTATATGGTCACTTAAATTTTGAATATCAATATTATTAAAAACAAAGATTAGTGAATGTAAGATTAAGTTTTAGTAATACTGTATAGCTTTATAGATTTACTATAAAGGACTTTAGTTAAAAGTGACCCATGATAAAAAATAAATAAAATAAGATACATGAAATGAAGACTTAAAAATGACAAAAAAAAATTATTGTGCCATCTCAGGTGTATTTTTTTATTCTTTTTATTATTTACTATTACTATTTACTCAGGAAAAATAACATGGCTGAGTCAGACAGTAACAAGTTTGACCATTTTTAACCTAAAAACAAACACATGTTGTACACTTTGAATGGATATGTAGATAATGATTATAACACATTAAATAAATAAGTGTTTGCATGATGTCCCCCTCTCAGTCAAACCTCACAAATCAACAAAAATAGAAAATTATAGGAGAGAGAAAGAAAGAAAGAAAGAAAGAAAGAAAGAAAGACAGAGAGAGAGAGAGGGAGTGAGTGAGAGATAGAAAGAGAGAGAAAAAGAAACTAACTTGTGTTTTTAACTATTGGTATCCTTGTTGAGAGATGATGGAACTTCCTGAAAGTGATGTCACTGGAATGTATTATTGTTTCATAAGAGTTTTGGTGAGGGTAACAGTGCTAACATGAAAGCGGGGACACCAATAAAGTGATTTGTTATTTTTTATAAAAATAATGTATACTTATGCCAAAACATTGCTTGACAATAAGACTACTTAGAACAATATGCAAATTAGATGTTTGTATCATTTTGCATTCGATTTGCACATTTGAAAAAGAACAATTATAGCAAGGGACAGGCCAAAAACCTTATACCCTTTTTAAAATAAAAACAATTTAATTATTTAAAATACTATTTAATTGGCTTTACTTTAGTGTAATATTGTTAAAACAATACACAGTATTTATATGTTTTAAAATCACAGCTTTATCTGTTAGCACGTCTATGTCACTTTATTTCTTAAGGATGCAAATAGCACAGATTTCACCGATTGAAATCTAGCTCGCTCTTCTAGTAGGGCAGGTACTATAGACTGTATAAAACAAGGTTCAAACAGGAATCTTACCAGAACACAGTTAACATCTCTCTCTCTCTCTTGCTCACTTTCTGTCTGTGTATGTGAGAGATAAAAGGTAAATCTCCACATTCTGCTATTCAGTTACCTGAACTGTGAATATTTTCATGATTAATTTGTTCAGCCCTCTTTGTATTATTGTTTGTCTACATATCCTCAATTATGAGGGCATTTATACCCTAAGACTCTATTGAGTTTTAAGGCTGGATTTAAAAATAAATGAATAATACACACTAAATAAGAAAGGATTTTTGATATTTAATGATCTGAAGACCTTTAAAACAATACATACTGTATTTTGTACCATTGGCATGTAATCACATATAATGATTTCAGATGAAGTTTAAATAAAAAAGCTTTGGTAGCATACACAATAAAACAAAGCAATACAAATACAGGACTTATAAAAATACAATAACTTGCCAAACTTTGACAAAACTGTAAAAGATGCCCACCCACTCACAATACAACATCCTTATAACTATACAATAATATCCAGATCTATCTCACAACTATTCCTGTAACACCAGTGGAAAACATGATTATTGTTTGTGGTAGCATCTTACAAGACATTTCTACAGTCTAACTGAAAACAGTCATATGATGGGATTATGAGTTTGATGATATGCCAATGCACTTGTATGAAATCACATCTTATTTTGTGTTTTACATGTTAGAAGACTACTGGACAATAATAAATCAGGTTCTCAGTAGCCCACAATTATGTACAGAGAGGTAAGAAAATGTTTATACTGCATCACAATGCAAAAGAAAAAGATAAATTAATAAACGGTCAGAGTGCCCCCTTTTTACAAGAGAAATATATTCAGAATTAAACAATAAACAAAGCTTAATAAAACTGACAGGCAAAATCAATGATATAACTGTGTAGAGTGAATAAATGCATAGGATTTCCAACCACATGAATATGCAAAGTGGTGGAAACAAACCCTTAACAGTGGCAGCTGTGTTTCTGTTTGTTTCATCTGTCAATCTCAGGACCAAAATCAAAAGACTTTCTTACTGTATTATAGAAACAAAATACTTTTACAAACCAGTACAACAAATACTGTTATGACTTTCACAATACAGTTATATTTATTTATTACACTTTTTGGCCTTGCAGTGGTAAGAATTGAGGGTGAGATCATGAAAACAATGCCACAACATGAAACATCTCAAAGTAGTCCTCAAAATGTACTTTAAGCAAATTAACTTTTGCCCGCTTTTGATTTTGGTCTGAAATATGAACTGACATGTTCTTAATGGGTTTCATGAGATTCACTCCATAATGTGAATTAAAATGCAGCATAAATCAAATCAAAAGCTTCCTGTAAATACCTCCAGCACTACAGGCAACTATATGATTATTTATGACGGATATGTGTCAGGTTTTTTTTTCATTATAATGCACAGTCCAACAGGTCGACGACATCTGAAAATGTCACTGATTGTCCTGTGACGCTCCTTTTTCAGAAAAGATGATATTTGTTAACATTCAACAATGAGTTTTAAGTTCAAAATTAAGAAATGAAATCTCCACAGTCTGCTATAATTGGCTCCTAATGAACATGCTCTTCAGGAATGATCCAGGAACTGGAATGGAGTTGTCACATTCAAAAACGGATGCTTTCCTCAAACCGTTCTGGATGTTTATGTTTGAAGTGAAGTAGTGTGTTCCACTAGTTAAATAAAAAACAAACAAATGTTAGCTAAAAGAAAAAAAGTGATTGAAGTAAATTTTTCTGAAGATAATTTAAGCGATGCTTTCCACTGCAATGCCAGGGCGTCATGGGTTGGTTAACGAAACTAACCATGGTTTTACTAAAGTTTAGACAAAAACAAAAAGGTAATTGGTAGTGCTGGGCAAAGATTAATCGCGATTAATCGCATACAAAATAAAAGTGATTTTTGGCATAACATATGAGTATGTGCTGTATGTAATTATTATGTAAAAATAAATACACACACATTCATGTATGTATTTAAGAAACATTTACATGTTTATATATATTTATTTATATTTTTATATATTCTATATTAAATATAAATTTAAAAAATGTATATATAAGTAAAACAATTCTGAAATAAATATATGAATGTGTATGTGGTTAAATATACATGATAATTAGACACAGTACACGCACATATATTATGCCAAAAATCACTTTTATTTTGTATGCGATTAATCGCAATTAATCTTTGCCCAGCACTAGTAATTGGCAAATAGTAATCAATACAAAACAAAATTGTTACTACACTTTTACAAAAAAAACATGGTTAATTTTCGTAAGGGACTGCTGTATCATTAATAGGGTGTTATGATGAGGGCTTCCTATACGGTATGTGTTGATTGGTTGCTTACTGGCCCATAAATGTCTTTTGGCCCTTTCATACACCTGGCGCAATGCAGCGCAAACAGTAACGCAAGTGTTTTTGCTAGCTTCAGCCCGATGCAGTTATCATTTCATGTCCAGCGCAACATTGTTTAAATAGCAAATGCATTTGTGCGCCCATGGGTGTGCTGGCTTGAAAACAAAGTGTGTTCAGGCACATTGTTGGGGCGTTGCTATTTTGAAGCTATTAAAATAGACAACTACAACCTAGTCTAAAGTCAAAGCTTGTTAGTATGCGCCTATTAGCGGGACGACAACAACGCGTGTTCACATGGATGCGCAGCAGCACACAAACGTTATTAAATATGAAAAATAAAAGAATTCAAATGTGAAAGATTATTATTGAGTCTCTTGCACATAAATAAGGGCCGATTACAGGACTTTAGAAGGCGTGAAGAGCTGCTTCACCTGTAGCCTGGCAAGTAAGCTTTTTTTGCTCTTTTTAAAAAAAATGCAAATTTTGCATTTATTTAGATTTTTTTTTAAATGCTACCCCACGGATTTATTGTAAATAAAGACGTTGTACCTCTGGACATGTTGAGATGAGAAACATTTTTAAGTAATATTTTTCAAAACACTCAATGGCGTTGTCCCAGTGCTGAACTTTGTAAATTCTTTATCTCCTGTTTGTTACAAATATAAAGTATTTATGCATGCATTTTTTTTGTATATTTGTAAATTATTCTTATAAAAACCTTTGATCATGTATCATACTTTATCGGATTATTTTACTTAATACTCCATGACTGAAATAATGACTTTTAAGAGAACCAATTAATTAATTAATTACAGAAATAACCAATTCAATAAATAAAACACAACACATTTATAACATCAATTTGAAAGGAACAGTATGTAAGAAATTTATTTCAATTAATCATAAAATGGCCCTGATATTTCACTAGACATTAAGAAATCATTTTCATTTTAAATACTTATATCACTGACAACAGTGGTCTGGCAAGGATATGTAAGGCAGTGGTTCTCCATCCTGTTCCTGGTGACCCCCTGCTCTGCACATTTTATATGTATTCCTTATCTAACACACCTGACTCTAATCATCAGCTCATTAGATGAGAGCTCCATGAACTAAGCAAAGTGTTGCAGGATAGAGAGACATACAAAATGTGCAGAGCAGGGGGTCCCCAGGAACAAGATTGAGAACCACTGATGTAAGGGATAATGTAGAGGCAGCCGGTAGTTATCGGGAAATAAGCCCCGACATTGTGATCAGGACCCGACGCGAAGCGGAGGGTCTTGTATCACACTGAAGGGGCTTATTTCCCAATAACTACCGGCTGCCTCTACATTATCCCGCTTATTACACGGCTACTTGCCACATAAGAAAAAAAACTGGACATGAATATGAATTTTAAACATTTTATTGGCATATTTGTTTTAAATTAACATTTTTATCCTTCCGCGAATCTTCGCACAGATGCATAAAATGATCGTAATACCTGATTAAGATCCTCTGCTTCATACTTGTGTGTCTTCATTTTTTTCTCTTTTAGCCAGTCTTTGAGAACTTTTAATGCCCATTCTGTATTTTTTTGAGTGTTGGCTTCATAGCTGTCATGCTCTATTTTGTCAAGTTCAGTCTCAGTAAGCTCTCTGTGTCTTGTCGTTGTTCGTTCTTCTATCCACTGTTTAAATGTTTTGTTTTTTTCGTACATGTTAAAATTAAAGGGGGAGTCCACGATGTTTAAAAGCCAATGTTGATGTTTGAAATCTGTCAGGATTCTGCCACGAGAGTCTGTTTTATATTTATGTTTTATTGTGGTGGCAGAGTTCTGACAGTCTCTTGTTTCATTTGGAGGTTCATGCCTTGTTAAGTGTGGCATGGCCTCTGGTGTCCCGTCTCTAGGCCCCGCCCCCTTGTTCTCCCTGTTAATTATTCATTATTAGTTCATCCCTTGCACCTGTGTTGCCCTCGTTTAGTTTCCCTATTTAATCTCCTCTTGTCTCTTGTCTGGCGCTGGTTCATTGTGTTCATTCCTGTCATGTCAAGCTGTGCTCATTGTTCATTCAGTTTAGTTTTTCATCTAGTCTTGTAAAATCATGTTATGTCAGTGTATTTCATGTTGTATGTAGTTTTGCCCCCACGTGGGCTTTTGTTTTCTTGTTCTTTGTTATTAAATGTTCAGTGTTCACTCCCCGATATCGTTTGCGTATGGGTTCATTCGTCCATGTCTCTAGTCCCTGACAGAATGAACCAGCCAACACTGAACCCAGCAGCGATGTCGGGGAAGTCAGCGCGTATAGCGCATCTGGAGCTGCCGAAGCCAGCGCGTTCAGCGCGGTCGATGTTCCCGAAGCCAGCGTGTCCAGCGCGACTGAAGCCACCGAAGCCAGCGCGTTCAGCGCCGCCGGAGCTGTCAGTGTCAGCGCGTTCAACGCCGCCGGAGCCACCGATGTCAGCGCGTTCAGCGCCGCCGGAGCTGCCGATGCCAACGCGTTCAGTGCGACCAGAGCCCCCGAAGCCAGCACGTTCAGCTCGGATGGAGCCGCCGAGACCAGCGCGTTCAGCGAGGCCGGAGCTTCCCAAGCCAGCGTGTCCAGCGCAGTCGGAGCCGCCCAAGTCAGCACGTCCTGCGCAGCCGGAGCCGCCCAAGCCAGCGCAGCTGGAGCCGCCCAGTCTGCACAGTTCAGCGCGGCCGGAGCCGCCCAAGCCAGCGCATTCAGCGCGCTCGGAGCTGCCCAAGCCAGTGCGTCCTGCGCGACCGGAGCCGCAGAAGCTTGCACGTTCAGCACGGCCGGATCCGCCTAACCTGCGCAGTTTTCCTGTCCCGCACAGCTCTCGCGGTCGACTTGTCCCGCGGAGCTGTGACTACGGACCTTGGTTCATGGACTTTGTTTTGTGTGCCCATGGACTCATGTTTGTTTTGTTTAGTGTTTTTGGTCTTGTCTTATGTGTTCCCCTGAGGAGCGTCTGGTAGTCGCTCTTTTGGGGGAGGCTACTGTCAGGATTCTGCCACAAGAGTCTGTTTTATATTTATGTTTTATTGTGGTGGCAGAGTTCTGACAGTCTCTTGTTTCATTTGGAGGTTCATGCCTTGTTAAGTGTGGCATGGCCTCTGGTGTCCCGTCTCTAGGCCCCGCCCCCTTGTTCTCCCTGTTAATTATTCATTATTAGTTCATCCCTTGCACCTGTGTTGCCCTCGTTTAGTTTCCCTATTTAATCTCCTCTTGTCTCTTGTCTGGCGCTGGTTCATTGTGTTCATTCCTGTCATGTCAAGCTGTGCTCATTGTTCATTCAGTTTAGTTTTTCATCTAGTCTTGTAAAATCATGTTATGTCAGTGTATTTCATGTTGTATGTAGTTTTGCCCCCACGTGGGCTTTTGTTTTCTTGTTCTTTGTTATTAAATGTTCAGTGTTCACTCCCCGATATCGTTTGCGTATGGGTTCATTCGTCCATGTCTCCAGTTCCTGACAAAATCACCTAAACAAACACGGCCCTACCCCAATAGAATCTGGACGGCAAGGATGTCGGTTATTAGACACGCTCCTTACTGCTGATTGGCTATAAGTGTGTTTTGGTAGTCGGCCCGTCTACTTTTCTAAAGCGTTTTTCAAACATCGTGGACTCCGCCTTTAATGTCAAAATGTTCCATTCTTAATTGTGGTTGTCCAGTGTTTGTCACAAGATGGCGCCAAACAGTAATCTTTGTTGGCGCGGAGGGATTTTAAACTTACAAGTAGTCCGGCTATGCGTTATTACTTTGGAGAAGTTATTATTTGAAAAGAACAAACCTGCAAATTTCTCAACTGACCAATCAGAATCAAGCATTCCAGAGAGCCGTGTAATAATGTCATTTAAAAATCCTACATACTGTTCCTTTAAACTGATGGTCTTCTTCCTCTGCTTACAGTTTTTCTGCTTACAAACTCTACCATGTAAATAGAGAATCGGCATGGCGTGAGTGCAACTGGCTTTTAAAGGGGATGAGACTCTCATTGGATTATTGCCCGTTACCAGTGGCGGCTGGTCACTAGGGGCGCTGGGGCGCCGCCTCCTTAAAGCTGGCCAGAGAGGAAAGCTACTTTAACATGTTACCAAAAAGTGAAATATATAGTGCAAATTAATACAAAATAAATCCATTTAGTTGTACTATTTCACTGTTAGTCATGTTATAATTTATTTAAACAATTAAAAATCAAAACTGAGTTCGTTGTGTGTGTGTCATGTTTGTGTGTCTGGGGCGCACCCCTAATGAGTGTCTATGTAGGTCAGGAAAAAGGGTAAAAACATGTGACCTGAGGCTGAGCTCTAAGTGGCTGGTTTCGGATCCGCCCTGGGGCGCAGGACTGTGCGTCCCAAACACTCCCACTTATGTTGAAAGCAAATCAATATTGCTTTTAATGTTTTTTACCTCCTGTGATTGGATCGTTCGAAGAGTCTCATAACCGCGTTGGAGATTGCTGTGTTAACTGCTAGCTACAGTACAGATCAGTGAAAGCAAGTGAAATATCTTGAGATGAAGGAAAATATGCTTTTATCCTTACAAAATCACCCTATACAAGGTATTTAATTGATGAATAAATAAAGGATTAAGAAGCTTGGATCAGATCGACCAACGGAGTCAAATGATGGCAGTCTGTGTTCTCCACCACTTCTCATGGCAAACGGAGTTGGCTAGCTGGATATTATGTAAGTCTTCTTGAGTTTTATTTTTTCCCTGTTTGCTGTTTTAAAGTCTGAATGCGTGATAGACGTGCACGACATGAACTTTTGTGGCGCTTTTGAGCTTGTGTTGCGTGGACATAATGAGAGCGAGTGCTGCTCATATAATCCGGTATATTTCGTGGCTTGGTCAACTTTGTTGTTAGTTTTGTTGTTGTACAGTGTTGTAGAGTTTAAAAAGCACCCACGAGAAAACCACTGTTTTTAAGGAAACTTCACGAACCATGCATATTGAGCTGATGAACTGTATGTAACAGTTACTTAGTCTGTTGTGAGGGGAAAATGTGCTTGTGCTATGGCTATAAAAGCAAAAAGAAACATACGAGCCTGTGGTTAGGCAACTTTAGTGTCTCTTTTTGTGTGTATTCGGTCGCGTTAAACGAAAAGTCTTTGACGGAGAAAATTTAAGCAGGATAAAGAAAAATATGAGCGCCATTTTGGCAGATGCCCATACAACTCAACTTGAGAATGTAATTCCTATGTATGTCCAGTTGGTGGCAGTGTGTTGCTCAAATGACGCCCTGGTTTCTAGATATTCTCGCGATTTTTTGATGTCATACACTTATTGGTCTGCGCATGGCTGCTGAAGTTAAACACTACAGGTCAGGAGCGCTGCAACAAGACGCCTGTCTAAGGTAAAGATACAAAATCTAATGACAAGAGTCTGCATTAATCTGCCTTAATGCGTTTATTACATAAGATGGTTTCAGATGAGTTTAGTTCAATTCAGATTTTTACATGTTTATTGATATTTTAATCGCAGTAGTATTTTGTTATTTGATTTGTTCATATTTGCCTGTTCAGCATAAAGCTCCGTGTTTTATTGCCTCCGCTGTCATTGTGAGAAAAAAAACATTAATTCATCTGCTTCGTGTGATGGTAAAGTGATGCACGGTCTCCGCGTTTATCTGTTCTCTAAACAAATGAATAAACACATTTGAGTTGTATGCTCGTCTTGTAAGTTTATGATTAGAAATGGACATGTGAACGAAAATGAAAATAATAAAACATGAAATGACGGATTATAAATGACTGCGAAGGACTCTTTACAACGCTGTTTTTCAAAAAAAATGACGAAGATTGAAAATGTCTATCGCAACCTCTCTCTCTCTCTCTCTCTCTCGTTGCTCTGTGTGTGTGTGTGTGTGTGTGTGTGTGTGTGTGCATGTGTGCGTGAGTGTGAATGATTACCTTGATATTAGTTAATTACAGATTCATAGTACATTTATTTCGTGCGTTTGATTTCAACTGTAACATTTTTAGCATTAAATGCTAATGATACTCATCACCTGATAAATGGCTATTAAGAGTACTGCATTACTACAGTAAAAGTTTGATTTTTAGTGTGTTTGCGCCCCCCAAATTTTTTTAGCACCAGCCGCCACTGCCCGTTACACCCAAAACACACCCATTACGAGAATAGGAACAACACTTTTAGACAGGGCGCCAGGCGCATAGACCATTTTTCCTGTCGTTAAAGTAGCAAAAGTGAACTCGGACAGCTTTAAGTGCACTTACGCCGTGCACTTTAGACTATTCAAATAGGTGCCTTTATGTTATTCTAGCCTCTGATCTCAGCTAAGCATGATATGTTTAATATTTAGGGTTAGTGGTTTGTTTAAATCCCTAACTCCAAGTCTGAACACTAGTAATATGATGTTTACGTCAGTAAAGAATACTCACCTAATATAAATCCCGTCCAGAGATTATGTTTCTGTTCTGATAGTGACTGAAGAGCCGTTCTCATCCTCTGAAACCAACATGAGCGAATTTATATAACCTCTATAACAGCATTTGATTGTTAAATCACATTACAAAATAAAAGAGTAAATTGCATAACATCCCTATCCCTTATAAATAAGAAAACATACATTACTATATTATGAAAGTATATTAAAAATACTGGCAATATAATTTAAAAAGAATTTTTTCTACTGAGAATCCACCACAACTACTGGCACACACCTGATTCAGAGTGCATGTAAATGTCCTTCAACACACATGTAAAACATTTTTGCTGCTTTTATTTTTAAGTTGAAATTAATTGGCGTTGCTAGCTTTTCACATCCTAAACTCTGGAATAGCCTTCCGGTTATGTTTGGGGCTCAGACACTTTCACGGTTTCAATCTAGTTAAAAGACCAATTATTCTGTTCCGTTACATCAGGATACACTTGAGATATATATTATATATATTTATTTAAAGACTTTTTTGAGCTTGGACAGAATCTACTGTATTGTAAACAGAAAAATCTAATCAAAACTTAAAGGGCCCATATTATGCAAAATCCACTTTTACAAGGTGTTTGGACATAAATGTGTGTTGGCAGTGTGTGAATATAACCACCCTACAATGAAATAAACCCACACTCTCCTTCTTTTTAATCCCCGTTAGGTCTGGAGCTGTAGCTCATTTGCATTTAAAGGTACAGACACAAAAACAGCATATGCGACCGAAATTTAATCTGTGCGACCTTAAAATATATTTGGGAGCATTTGTGCGACTGCCCATTTTGTTGTGACGCGAGTTGATTGTGATCCTGCGTGCTGGCGCTGTCCCAGGTTCAGTGTTCTCTCCAACGATACATAACCAATCAAATTTCACCATTAAGTTCTTGCGTTTAATGAAGACCGCAGATTGGCTAATATGAGCGTCAGTCATTCCTTGTTGCCGTGAAGCGCGGAAATATGAAAAGACGAACGCGTCGCGAGCATGACGAGAGCGAGCAGATTACAGCCAAGGTTATTACTGTATTTTTTGACGACGATCCGGATTCAAATGTAACTCCACCACCGGAAAATACGAGTTGACGTTAATCCTTTCAGAGAGAGTGGCTTAAAGATTTCGAGTGTCTCCGCTATAAAAATGTAACTTACTGTGTTTACTGTAAATCCTGTAAAACGGCGTTAATGGCGGAATCAAAACATTTTAAGCGCCAGATGTACCTTGCTTAAACATGGCGAAAGTGCCAAAAACACAAGACGTGTCATGACAAATGTGTTTATTATTGATGGAGACACCGACCTGTCTGTCAAAGTGTGTTTGATGGTGTATGTGCGCATGCGCTGGTGAATGGACACTCGACAAACATCCTTGTGGTCCATGTTGCTGTGGAACACGACAATGCTGATGGTATGTTTTTGTTGTATTTTTTAAAACATTGCCTATTTAGTAGTAAAAGCATCCTGGTAATGCAGTTATCAATACCAATATATATATTAGCCTTCTATATTAAGGTCACTTTTGTAATGTCACAATTAATCAGTGTTTTACGTGTTTGCTAGATTTTCTATGTAATCTTAATCATGTTACCTGTAATTGTTAAATTATTATTGCTGTTATACTATTTCAACAGCATTTGGGTATTAATTTAGGAATTTATGCAGCAAAAAATAAAATAAAATAAAATAGAAGACCAACTTTTAAATGCTGGCCATAGGACGTGTAAAGCCCGGTGGTGGTGTTTTATTTTTAATAAAATAAATCTATTAACATTTACATTGTAGTTGTGGTGTTTTTTAATTTTTGGATGGATGCGCCTAAATTTTTGCTGGTGCTCCTAACTCTTTAAAGTTGGGAGCACCAGTGCTACCAAATAAAAAAGTTAATTTTGAGCCCTGAATGGGTATATGTGCCCTTTAAAAAAATCTGTGTCTTGCTTCCAAAGAAGAAAGAAAGCCATCAGCGGTTTGAAGACATGAAAGTGAGTACGTAATGGCAAAATGTTTCATTTTGGGGTGAACTAATCCTTTAATTCACTGTATTAGTTCGGCTCTGTTTTATCATTGTGTCAATCTCACCTGCACTCTCTTCATCTGATTCACCGTTCTCCATCCATTTCTCTTCATTGGCCAGTAAAGGGTTTTCAGATTCACGCAAGGTCCTCAGGGGAAAAAAGTGTCCATCACCTTCGCTATGATATAAATATACCAAACCACACAACATATGAAAAACAATCACAAGCCTAATGCACTGTATACATGTATGATTTAAAGAGCTCAGATGCCAAACCCTCTAATGTAGCATTTACACCAGACGTGGAAGACACTGATCTATATAAATGACTGGATTGTGCATAGAACGCTTATGTAACAGCGTGAGGTGAAGCCAGCGCAGAGTTCGAGCCGCCATCTTGGTATACCCAACCGGCAGACGGCGTCATTGACTTCCATTCAAAATCATGTTTTAAATTCACCCGCTTTACAGCGTATCAGTCACGCAAGATTATTTTTAGGATATGTGTATGTAAATTAACTGTTAATTCTGGTGTTATTTGCAATGTGTATGCTTTAATCAGGCAGGAAAATGGATTTATAAAAAACCGTTAAGGTGAGTGTGTCTGCTGCGTTCTGTTAATGACACGGGTATAAATAAAGTTTTTTTTGACATTCAGCTACACGGTCAGCGATATTTCTCTAAATAAGTTTAGGTAACTTGTAAGTTTAGATAACATAAAACCAACTAATTATTGCATGCACATACGGTACAAAGTATGATTATTTATTTAGATTTCAGAATGAGCACGTTTGTCATTAATACTAAATATGCTGCAGTCTGTCTGCTGATCTGATACTGTAATGAAGATGAATGTATAATAACTGATTAAAAACTAAAATGTACAACTTTCAGTAAATAACTATGTACATGCTTAGGACGTTTGTGTTGTAATAATGTACAGGGTAACTTCAGATATAAAAACGAAGACTAGTAAAGTGATTTTTATCATTAAAATCTGATTGCGTCCATTAATTTAATACAATGTTTGGGTATACCAATATGGCGGCGCGGTGGCATCACAGTTGTGACGTCATGCGCAATCCAGTCATTTATATAGATCAGTGGTGGAAGAGGTGGCAAGCGCGAGTGATTCACATGTTAAGTCAATGCAAAGACAAGAATAGGCATTCTGCGGTACGCGTGAATGGCGCGAAACAGATGCTGCAAAGCAGATGCCGCCGGAAACGCGCGAGTTGAAAAACAGGGAGCGAGTGGAGTTGCAGAAGCCCCTCCCATGGCACAAATTTCCACGCAAATGACTCACATGACTGGAATTTCATGCGTGGCTTTCACACGCGAATGAAGCAAGTAAACTCAAAATGTTCAAGCATCCAACTACGTGCAAATGGCGTGTTTTTGCCGCCTCTACCGCGGCTGGTGTGAACCCACAGTCGAGTGCATCTGACACGTTTTCTCTTGTAATTGAGCATTTTTTATCCGACTCTTAACAGATTTTTCAAATCAGTACTTCTGAGTAACCTAAGGCTGGGATTAAGCGGATATGAATCTAAAGTATTTGATTAACATATAATATGTGCCGAGAGCATTCGGTTAATACCATTACATAATTTTTGAGTTTAGCTGCTTTTGCATCTTTTTGAATTATTCATATTACTACCAAAATGAAAACTGAGCATTTAAACGTACAGTAGCTTAGATTGTTATTTACATTTAGTTTTATCCAAATCTTTTTTTGGGATTGGAATCTTGACCTTCATGTTGCTAATGTAATACTCTACGTTTTGAGCTATAGAAACCCATTAATATATTTATATTATAATATAATTTTTGGACTAAGCATTATACATTTCAGTGTGTCTGGTCTTTAATGCACCAGTTTGAATACATAGTGTTGTTTACACCTTTGCACATCGTCTAATGTTGCTGCTGTTTTGCATCAGTTTATCTAAACCATACATCTCCAACTCTATTTCTGGAGGGCACCTGTCCTACATATATTAGTTACAACCCTACTCCAATACACCTGCTTCTAATTTTTAGGTAACCCTGCACAACTTGATTAGCAGGTTCAGGTGTGTTTGACTGGCATTGGAGCTGAAATCTGCAGGAAATGTGCCTCCAGAAACAGGGTTAGATACATTTAAATATTTGTATGTGTGGACCATAACGCCTAGGTTTGACTGTTTCCAGCTAGTTCAGACACAAGCTCACCTTGTGTACACTGGTATAAACCAGAGCTTTTTATTTTCCCCAAACACCTGCTGGAGGTTTCTGCTGAAGCCGAGATTAAAGCCGTTCCTGTCAGGACCGTTCTGAAACACTGGTGCCGAAAACGCCTCTGGTAAACACAAATGAAAACCATTCAGAATACACTACAGCTATATCAGTCTAACATATAAATCATATCTAATAACCAAAGCTGAAAGATCATACTGTACTTTTAATGTAGGTGAAAATATCGCTCACCAAGTGTAGATCTGTTTTTAGCCACCAACCAACAGTGGTAACCAAACAGGAACATGAGACTGACAAAAAACATGAGAGCCACAAACAAAAGGAAAAGCACATGGAATTTGGCTGGTCCGCTGGGAAGATCTCCCTAACAACCAGATACAAACAGGCTTTTCCTAATAATGTTAACACTAATAATGGCATCAGTTTTAGTAAAACAAATAATTTAACACAACAACCTTTGTAAGCACAACTTGAACATTATGCTTTTCAGTAGAGGTTTTTCTTTGTAATTGTCTTATACATTTAATGCAATGTCATAGACCTTTAAAAAAAGGTTCACACAATATCTCTGTGTTAGATAGACTAGCTCTCACAGCAGATGTTAGTCTGTTTGTTTTAGTTCTCTGTTAGTGATTTCCTTTGGGAGTGGACTTTGAGCCTCATCGTAACTTTGCAGATCAGTTTTATACTCAAACATCACCGCTAAATAACATAAAAAATGTGACAAAGCATAATAAGGACTCCTTTAAGGCATCAACAGTCCTGCAGAATTTAGGATCAACCTGAATAAACAGACCAATTAATCCAGCCAATCAGGATCTTCAGGATTAAGGTGTAGTCACACTGTACTTTCATTCACTTCCATTCATACGCATGCAAATGTGTTAGACAGAAAACGCAAGTTTGTGCAAATTTCACTGCATTCCAAAGTTCCAGTATCAGGTGATTTCTTAACCTGTGACCTTGTGTCACATGAAGGTGTGATGACCTATAGATGATCAATGTCAAAGGGTCCCTTTAAGGTTAAGTAAAAATAACAGTATCGCACAATCCTATTTTGTACAATAATAATAAAAGCGACCATAACTGTGCAAGCAGTTCAGAATCTGTGACATGTAAACACGTGACATCATATCTGGTTACTGCCCACATATGCAAGTGTCTGTGTAGAAATGATGCATGCTGAAAGTCGAGTGTGACAGCGGCATTACTAGAAATATTCAGGCCGGTGTGTTTGAGCTAAACTCCCTTCAGGAACTGAGTTTGACACCAAAACTCCTCATGCTAATTTAAGCATATTTAAATGTGTCCATCGAACTGGACTCATCTATACATTTTAGCAACATTTTGTTTATGTTGTTTATTTTAAAGGGCACCTATTACGCAAAATTCACTTTTTACAAGGTATTTGGGCATAAATAAATCCCCTTTAAAGCAAAGCAGTATCATTAGACATGCTCCTCTGTAATGTGATGTAACACTGAATAAGCCCCGCCCACAGCCACTGATTGACTGGTTAATTTGACCCAAAAGCTTTTCTAAATGTGTTTGTTAGCATGTTGTAGCTCTAATGGCGCTTTTTTCTCCCACCCAAATAGGGGCATTTTGGACACGCTATAATAAATGATCTGTGAGGTTTTTTGAGCTGAAACAGATACATTCTAGACACACCTGAGACTTATATTAAAGTCGCCATAAAACGGAAGTAGCAAGTGTCTTATTTTCGATGTGGTGACGTATATATCCAAGTAAAATGGCTTCTGAAATGAAAAAAGGTAGGACGGGACTTATTCGTCCATCAAAAATTGATTGGATAGTTTGAAGTTGGGTCAAACTGTTAATTGCTAACGCTGTAATCTTTTTCCCGACCCCGCCCACCTGCCATACCATATGACCGGAAGTAAAGAGAGATAGTTTTGAAGAGGGGAGGAGATTTGCGTTTAAGGTTAAGAGGGCGCATGAATTGGAAAAAAATTATGAAGCTGTCATTTGTAAAAAAAAAAATACCACAATATTCCTAAAAAATTACGTTTTTTTATTTCAATTTCATTTCAACTTCAAGGGCCAGATTTACTAACAGCTTTTGCCAACACAAACCATCATTTTGGCATTAAATAATGACTGTTGGGATTTACTAAAGACACGCAGTGGATATTTAGCGCTGTAAAGGTGTGGTCTAGTTGTTTTTGCGACTGACCTTATTGCATATGCATTTCTAGGAGTTTCCCTTTGAGATGCAAAATTTATGGGAGGAGATTATTTAAATGATTCACGCAATTTACTCATGTTTGAGCATGTGATATAACTGGTATTTGCGCCATTATTTAACCCTTTCAACATTTTTTAGGGAAGTGTCTGGAGGTGAAAATATAATTTTTTTTAAAGCAGTTTACATTTATTTGTAATAAATAAAAATGCAATATAGTATCGTTTTTAATACATAAAATTGTCAAAAAACTGAGGTTTGTGCTGGTTTGCTTTGAGGTTTGCTGCATACTTGTGTCACAAATGAATAAATTACAGTTACTGCATTATTATTAATGCTAAAAGGTTTTGAAATATGAAAACTACATTCTTAGACCTTTCCAACAATATATAGTTTGTCGTGATAGATTAACATTTACATAGAAAATATTGAAATAAACGTAGGTGTCCCACTCACGGGACAGTGCCAATTAACGGGTTAAGACCGGAAAAAGCATGTCTTAAATCATTTTGTGCTTGAAATGGCTGCAATTGTTGCTGATAGGAAGAGGCATCACAGAGATCAGAGAGCATGTGGTACAAGGAAGAGGATTTTTTAACACCTAGCAGTTTATTTGGAATGCCAAAGGAACATATTATTAAATAAATGTGTTTGCCAAGCAATTTTTTTTATTTGCTGAAGGAACTAGGAGAAGTCACACAATAGCAGGTGTTTCAAAACTTCTTGTAAAACTTCATTTTTTAGTATACTATGGCTTTGTTTTGGAATTTCACACCCTGCATTTTCAGCTGTGATGTCCGTGGTGCTGAACTCAAGCACATCAGGTGTAAGTAGATCACCCGCACCTTCAGAAGCATCAGTTCTACTTATTTGCGACCCTGAACTAACTTGCGCTGCTCTTAGTAGATTGCGTTGGTCATTATGGAAATCAGCTGTTGCACCTGTGTTATTTAATTTTGCACCTTTTTAGTAAATAACCCACAAATTCAAGTTAAACTACAGTACATGCTGAAACTCACCGCCCAGAATCCGAGGAAGTACTGAAACACTGTTGATGCTATGAACACACAGTACACCATAGAGTATGACAAGAAGAGCAAGAAGAACTTGTAGTTGGAGAAGCCGACACAATTGTTCACCCTGAATAAATAAAACAAACATGTCACCATACCATCCATTGTTACTCATAATACACAATGAACAAAAGAGGAAGCAGATTCTATTCATATTTACCAAGGACAATGGTGATCCATTTTCAAAACACATCTACAAAACACAGGAGCACAGAAATCATTCAATGAACCAATCAAAAGTCAAATCATGTTGTTAAACTGCACCTTTTAACTTTAATTTCTACTATATACAGTGGCAAGATGTGAACCTTTTGGAATGTCATGATTTTCTGAATAAATTTGTCATAAAATGTCAAAAAGTCAAGGGTATTGACAAACATAATGTGTCTAAAAATAATAATACATAGAAATTCTGATCTTTCATGTCTTTATTGAAAACAACCCAAAACAACACGGCATATCATCATGAAAACATCATCTCGACTGTAAAGTATGGTGGAGGAAACATTATGATTTGGCCTGGCCAGCTTGCAGTCATTGAGGGGAAGATGAATTCCCAAGTATATCAGACAATTCTTCGGGATAATGTGTGAATGTCCGTACGCCAGATCACCTTTCATGACAAATTTATTCAGAAAACCATGAAATTCCAAAAGGTTCACATACTTTCTCTTGCCATTGTAAATGCTTGTTGGGGAACATAGATCTGTAAGGTGGTTGACTTACGTTTCACACAGGGAGCAGTGGTGACAGCGGTCAGGTTTTAGCACCTGACAGTGATCACAGAACCTGATAGCTGAAGACATGAAGACAAAGAAGATCAGCTTTCAGCGTTTGCATTCAGTCACATGTTTTACAGCCGAACACTGCCAATCACAACATCTGGTTAGGGCGCATTCTTATTATACCTAACCTAACCAAACTGTGCCTGTGTGGAATAATCCCCCCTCCCAAACCCCCAAGAAGCACGCACTTACTCATTATTAGGATGCGATTGTTTTGCAAAAAAACAGAAAGGGCTCTTTTAACACTGGAACCCTTCGTAATGTTAAAGGAACAGTATGTAGGATTGTGGCCAAAACTGGTACTGCAATCACACAACTGGTGGCCAATACACAAAATGACAACATAAACATCAGTTGAGGGCTGCAACTCCACTTTTTAAATGACAATATCCTGACCAGACCACTGTTGTCAGTGATATAAGTATTTGAAATGAAAATTATTTCTTAATGTCTAGTGACATATCAGGGGCATTTTATGATTCATTGATATACATTTCTTACATACTGTCCCTTTAAGTCTGTGTTGTTTATTCTGAAATGTTTGGTGCGTGATGACACACAGCCCTCTCACATGCCTATTATATTGCTTCACACCACAGGGCTGTTGAATGCTTTATTCTGATTGGCTGAGAAATTTTCCATGGGTGTTGATTATTTTTCGGTAAACCGCACACCTAACTTGTCAAATGTCTTAAAAAAGGCACCAGAGCAATGTTTGTGGGAACCGTGGTACAGTATAAGCGTAATAATTGACTCCGGTCCTTTGAATTATTCGAAAATAATGCATGCATTAAATATTTTCTTATAATTTAACGGCCTGTCGTCAATTACTCCTTACTTGTTGGTCCCGTGTGCAGCTCAAACATTCACGTAACCCTGCTGCGTGCATCAGAAGGTTTTTATAAAGGCAGATGAAGGTGAGTACTCTGATCCACAAATGTGTGTGTTCAACTTCACGCGGCGTTGCGCAGTGCTACTGGAGCGATACAGTACAAAGGAAAACTGTGGACTTTGGACTTGCTCTCGTGGATGGTCTCTGCAGCACCGTGTGATGTCAAAAGCTCTCTTTGGACACAATGAATGGGTGTTTTTGCTGCTGCTTGATAAATATAATCATGGCTTCCATGTGTATCCTGAAACAGCACGAAACCATATACCTGCATTGTGCGCATGTCAAATGATCAAATCTAATTTAAAGCTTGTGCCATATAAACACACACAACAATCCAATCACATTATTAAGTGTTCATGTAAACACTATGATAGGATTTATCAATTAAAATTTCATTTCGATGGAGCCAAAAGGTGTCCATGTAAAGTAGCTTGTACTGAGAGGTTATATCAATCAGAACTCAAATCATCATCACAAGTAGGTCTGCTTGAAATTTGCAAGTAATAAACATAATAGAAAGAAAGCCAATAATAAAACACAAAATAACAATATAAAAGAAACATTTGGAATCTAAATAAAACAGAAATCTAGAATGAACAGAAACAGAATGTACACAGAATAATGATGCACACAGTAATTATATAGGCAACAGTTCAACTGTATAGGAATGTGCAAACAAAGAAAGTACAAATATGCATTATGTGTTACGTGATAGTATGAGTACAGCGTGCTTTGTGCAAGCATGAATTAAAAGATTGCCTGATTGCATAAGACCCATTGGGAAACGAGACAGATGTGTTCATATTAAGGACACGTCTGACAGCTTGGAGCTTCTCAGGAGAAACACCAAAAACATCACACAGCAACCACAAAGTTAGGGCTGAGTAATATATAACTCATATAAGATATTTTCATGTTATTGCACAAATAACTCTTTTGAATACCATGCTGTTTCTCCTACTCAACTTTATGTCGTTGTAGTTTACTGCCCTCCAGGTCCACTTCTGAACTTCATAAAGGAACTTGATATGCTGCTCTCCTCTTTCCCCAAGGACTGCAGCTCTCTCATCGTACCCGGGGACTTTAACATCCACCTAAAGAAGCCCTACGCTACAGACTTCATCACACGACCTAACTCGGCTCACCACTGCTGCCACACACAGGTCAGGAAACCAGCTTGATCTCATCTACACCCGCAACTGCACTACAGACAACATTAAGGCTGTATCTATCTCACGACTTTTTCATAACTTTCAACATGCACCTTCCTACATCCTACACACCCACACCGTCTCCAGTACATTTCAGGTTAACCTTCGCTCTCTCTCCCCTTGTTCCCCTTTCCGCTGAGGTGGCATCCTCTCTTCCATCTCACTTTTCGTCTTTAGATGCTGATGCTGCCAATGACACTTTATCCTCTACTCTAACATCATGTTTAGACACTCTTTGCCCACTCTCTCTTGCCCCTGGCTATATGACATTCTCCGTGAGCAACAAACTACATTCAGGGCTGCTGAAAGGAAATGGCACAAATCTAACAATTCTGTCAATCTCTGTCACTACCAGTTACTTCTGATCTTTTTTCAGTTAACGTCACTACAGCTTAAACATCCTACTTTACCACAAAACACAAAATCACAAAACAGCTGTTCAAAACTCTCTGCTTTGTCCCCTCCTGTTCCACCCACTTCCTCGTTATCAGCTGATGACTTTGCTTATCTTTTCACTAACAAAACATAATTTGTCAGAAACCAATTTTCTACACCACAAATATCAAAACACACTACACTCACATCCAACAACCATTTCACCTCTTTTTCTCCACCGACTGACACTGAAGTTACAAAACTTCAATCCACCCACCCCACAACATGTCCCCTTGACCCAATTCCCACCAATCTCTTACAGGCCATTTCAGATACACTCGCATCAACACTCACACATATCATCAACACCTCCCTGTTTACTGGCACATTTTCATTCACTTTTAAACATGCCCTGGTCATGCCACTGCTTAAAAGCCACACTCAACCCTTCTCTCACAGACCTGTCACACTCCTTCTGTTTAGCTGTTTTCAATCAAGTATCTTCCTTTCTATCATTGAACAACTTACTAGATGACAAGCAGTCAGGCTTCAAATGCAACCACTCTACCAAAACAGCACTCCTCTCGGTCACAGAAGCATTATGGCTAACAAAGTTGGAATCCAAATCCTTGGTTCTGATTCTGTTAGACCTGTCAGCAGCCTTTGACACAGTCAACCATCAGATCCTACTAGCCACCCTATCATCGCTAGGGATCACAGGTACTCCGCTTCAATGGTTTAGATATTATCTCTCTGATAGATCCTTCAGGGTGTCGTGGAGGGGCACACTGTCCCAGCTCACCAGATGGTCACTGGGGTCCCTCAGGGATCAGTGCTTGGTCCACTCCTTTTCTCCATCTACACAACACCCTTAGGACCTATCATACAGGCACATGGCTTCTCCTTCAACTGCTAGGCTGATGAACCACTAAGGTCCTTTACCCATTACACTGCAAAGACAGCATGATCATGTCGTATTGCATAATACAATATTGAGAAGATATATGGAGCATATATTCCTTATGGAGCATGCTGCACAACTCCTGATCCAGGCCCTGGTAATCTCTAGGCCGGACTTTGCAATGCTCTCATTGCTGGCCTTTCTGCACAGCCTATCAAACCACTTCAACTAGTTCAGAACACAGCAGCTCGGCTCATCTTCCAGGATGCCGCTTTTTATCTCTCTCCACTGGCTACCGATTAAAGCCAGTGTCAGGTATAAGTCACTACAACTCACTTACAGAACTTTCACTGGGGTGCACACCGGCATACTTTCAAACATTCCTACACCCCATCCAGAACCTTACTTTCAGCAAATGATCAGCACTCTGTCATATCTTCACCATAGGACACTAAATCACATTCCCGCTCATTTTCCTTTACTACTCCGTGCTGGTGAAATGATTTTCCTATAGGAGTCCGATCAACCACATCTTTTGCAATATTCAAAAGAAAGACTAAAAAACTCATCTCTTCCAAAAATACTTGACAAATTGATATTGACTGCAGACACACCTCTTCTAACATAAAAAATACTAACTGTCTTTCTCTCTCTCAACAGGTATTGTTTCAGAATAGTGAAAACTTGTAACTTGGTATAAGCACTTCTTGTATTATTGCCTCCCTATGACAAATCACTTTATTGTTTACTAATCTTTGTAAGTCGCTTTGGATAAAAGCGTCTACTAAATGCCTAAATATGAAATGTGTTGAGGATATGAAATAATGAAATTAATGAATTTCACGAATACTGTAAAAAAATGGTACTCTAGGTAACTTGACCTCCCCAAAATTGTAACAGCAAGTGACACTTAAGCAGCATTTACACATTAAATTTAATAAGAAGTAGTACGTGGCCACCAGGTCTATTTCAAATGCTTTATCAAAATCTATTTTTTATTATTTTAGCACAAAAAAAAAAGATGTTTATCGAGTAGCAACAAAATCTGTAAAGATATCAAGATTTTTAAGAATATCGCCCAGCCCTACTTGCTGTGTGAATTTGGATGTTAATGTGAAAATTTTAATACAGAGTGGTTTGATAGCACTAGACGGTTTACAGTTTGAAGGGAAATCTTTGGATAAATGTCTTAGTTATAGGTGTCTTTGCATATTGACAAAGAATTGGAGCGAGCATTAAATTATCAAAAAATGAAACATTTGACTTCTAAGAGACTATGCAGAACTACTCGTTAAAGGGAAGCTTTACCTCCTGACTGAGCACGTGTGAAAATAGGAAGCTTCTTGGCAACATCAGCAAGGATCTGTTTCTGAACATCTGGTCTCTCTTCCAACTCATATCTTTCTTTATCCGTGTACGATAACTGGAACTGATTCACAGCAAGAGCACATCATCAGTTTTATGTGTTTAGATTATGATGATCATCCCCTGAGATCTAACAGTCTCACACAACACACAAACCTTTTTAGATGGTGCAGACGGTGGTGTGAATATGGCCTTCCAGTAGGTCCAACAGAACATTATAAAACACACATGGAATATCAACAGATAGGTCACTGTCGAGAAAATCACATCACATAGCATCAGTTATATTCACACGTCATATGTTAATAAACTATATCCATCTTAAACTTGACTGTTTACTATTATATCATTTAGGCTAGATCAAGAAGACTAATATGCAATGACAGCATAAAGTTTAAACTTACCCCTCTCTAGATCATTGGTGAGAGTTACTGAAATGCAGATGAGATCAATATGAGTCACATATAACACAAGACTGTCTCTCAGCACAGTTTTCACAGAACTAATGGGCTGCCTACTTAAATATTTAGGTAGCATTACGGTTCATATGATGTCCCAAAATATGTCTAGATAAACATCTTGAACATTATACAGGTGTAAATCACTTCAGACATTATGACGTAGACACAGTTGTATACAGTTCAGTAACGTTATATGCTGACTGTGCTGCTCATACATGAGATTTAGGTAGGCAGTTTGTGGGATGTGTGAAGACTATGGTGCCTAAAATGAGTCTGGTGCCCGAAAATCAGCCAGTGTAAACAGTTCTTTAAACAGGAGAATGTAGAGAAAACTTCACTTAAATCTGGTCTACATATTGCTTTTTAAATACCCACATAAACATAATACACTGACATTAGTCGTGTTGGATTTGTACGTATTCTTCATACTTCCTTATTACAGACGATCGACAACCATGAGCCCAAACCAATCAGATCAAATATAAGTGTAAAGTCTTACGAAACACAGTTCAAAGACATACGCGTAATAAGACCAGAGCACGACACATGAGATAATGATGACGGGAATCCAGGAGAAAATCCTCTGACAACATCTCAGACCCCTCGACAGAGCCATGATCAACCTCAAGCCATCCTCACCAGCTCTGTCATCTGCTAGAGAGTCTGCCGAGAGCCGACAAGACCATAGACATTAGACAGTAAAGAAATACATAAACCGCGCATTGACCGCTTTGGTCCGCTCCTGCAATACGTCAGCGGCGTCGCCATTTTAGATGTGGCCACTTCTCCATTACTCTCATGGCAGCTGGAGAAAAAAAATGCCTCCGTCGTGTGCACCCTCTCGGGGAATTTCCTTTTACAAGGCTAAACAGTTGTTTCTGGTTGTGTTTGATCATTATAACATTATTTTGGTAGCTAGTTGGCAACTGGTGGCAGACTATTAATAGGTAGAGTAGAGATAGCAATATTTAGCTATGCATGTTACTTAATATTGCGAATTCACAATATGGTTTAATTCTTATAAAACTGTAACATGAGTTTATTAAAATCAAAATTGCCGAATTTCCTCGTTTTGGATAAGCGACGGATACATTGTCCATCTTGTAGTTGAGAGAGATGTTAAAGTTATTGTTCTTTATATCTAAAAAATGCTGCTGTTTGCAGGTTTGGCTTGCCACATCTAATATGGCGGCGCCGCTGACGTATCATAGGAGCGGACTCTACTGGATTGCGCGGTCTAGGAATGCGACAGGCAGACGCCAGGGATCGATTGTCGGTCATCTGCTAGTATGCCTGACTTTACCAAAAACACTTCCGTTTGTTTAAAAGAAAATCGAAAAATGTAACACTTTCAGTTTCAGAGCAGCTCTTACAAAAAGTGCAGTTCAATATAAATATTTATTCAGCTTTGCATATAATCTTCAAATGTTTATAATCTTCAAATGTTTCTCTGGTTATATCCTGTGAATGCTTAGCTTTCAAAATACTCGAAGGTCGAGTGGTTCCCAAACCTTTTCAGCGTGCGGCCCCCCTTGTGTACGGTGCATTCCTTCGCGGCCCCCCAAAGAAAATTTGTGACAAAAAACTGTTCTAAAACTCAACATTTTAATGAAAAAAAACATTAAATTATACAAAAAGTAGTCCTTTTGGTTAGTAGCCTTATTTTTTTAGGTTTAACTACACGTCATTTATGATAAATTATTGTATTTCATAAAATGTCATAAAACTGGGGCCCCCTGGCACCATCTCGCGGCACCCCTGGGGGCCCCCCGGCCCTCAGTTTGAAAACCACTAAGACAGTCTAGCCCATAGATATCCATAATGCATACAAAAATTAAAATGTTTGTATTAAATTATATATAAATATTTTTTAGCAAAATCTTTAAAAACATCAAACCCTACGTTTAAACCCTATTGCTGTTTTACAATATTTAGCCAATAGGTGTCACTGGAGGACCACTGCATATCACAGATCACACCTCTAGTTGACAAAATCCTCAATACTGATGGCAATATATACTCTTTGCTGATGTGAAATTATTATCTTCATATTTATTTTATAAAGTTTTGTGTATGTACAGACAATGTTAAATATTATTTTTCATGGTTCATCACGTTTAAGATTTATATTTAAGCTGTCATTCGTAATATATACTAGTAGTAATTTATAGTTTATTGTAGTCGTCACATAAGCTCTATCTGTAAATGCAGAGTTTTGAGTCAGACGACAAATTACACAAATTCTTCTGTATGTCTTTATAAATAATAAAGAAAAAGATGATAATTTTTTTAAGTGAAAAATTCAAATGTATTTTTAGGGCGAGGGTATTCAAACTTTTCAAACAATATTTTAAATTGTTTGTATGTCATATATTATTGTTTAGTACGATTTTTTATATTTATTTAATTGTGTACATTTTTTAAAAATGGTAAGATCCATTGTGACAACCTGATTCATCTGAAGCTATCTGAGGTTAGATAAACATTACACAATCTTATTATCCTATATTTGTTTTAATGTTGAAGATGAAATCTCGACCAAATTTGAAACCGTCAACCAGTAAATGTTCAATATATACAATGTTTATTTCTAGGTTCCTATAAAAATATTTAAGGTAAGACGATATGTATAACACATCAATCTCATATTCTGTATTCTTGTTTGCATTGGTTTAAGTGTTCACTAACCTGACACTGACTTCAGGTTTACAAACTCAACCAGAACTGATTACAATCTGTATTACATAAAACATTATAAAGGTGACTTGATTTAAATTAAGTTGGTTAAAGGGATAGTTCACCCCAAAATGAAAATTCTGTCATCATTTACTTACCCTCATGTTGTTTCAAACCTGCATAAATGTCTTTGTTCTGATGAAAACAAAGAACGATATTTTGAGAAATGTTTGCAACCAAACCGTTTGTGGACACGATTTACTTCCATAGTAGGAAAAAAAGAATACTATGGAAGTAAATGGGGTCCACGAATAGTTGGGTTAGAAATATTTCTTAAAATATCTTCTTTTGTGTTCATCAGAACAAAGACATTTATACAGGTTTGTAACAACATGAGGGTAAGTAAATGATGACAGAATTTTCATTTTGGGTGAACTATCCCTTTAATTTGAACTGACAGAATGAACACTGGAGTAATGTTAGCTATACGTTTTATGGAGTTGGTGGTGGGACTCATCTTTCCTGCAGTTACCTATAGAGGACGCTGTAAGTAACACCTGCTCACTCTCCCATCATCATCCAAACCACTTCAAAGAGCATGTGTTTATCATAAAAGTAGCAGGGTTTCAATCAAAACATTTACACAGTGAGGTGAAACACAAACATATTGTGTCGACAGGTCGAGGTAAATCTCTGGCACACTGAATGAAGCGCACTGGCAGAGACCACAGAAGGAGAGACATGACCCTGTGAGGCTCAGGGTTGGGGGGTCAGGTTTAACAATGGACCCTAAATGAGTCTATTTCATGCTAAAAGATGTTGAATTGATGGTCTTGTTTTATTATAGTGTTAAGATACCCTGCTGTCTCCCTTTGTATTACGTGCTCTTAAATAACTATGATAATACATCTATAAAACATTTAACAGCCCTCAAAATCACAAAACAATTATTGAATTTTATATGGAAAATGACTTATGTTGTTAGCACTGAAATTTTGTGACCTATAATAATTTTACTTTGAATATTTAAGTGACTATAAACTGTGCTTTAATGTGAAAATGCAAAGAAAGCACTGGATTTTAAAAGGAATGTGATGTTCTTAAAACTTTTTATCTAGGATTCATTACATTTCCTTTAAACAAAAATATAATATGTAACACTGGACCACAAAACTAGTCAGTCATGGGTAATTTTTTGGAAATTTAGATTTATACATCATCTTAAATGTTGGGTAAATAAGCATTGTTGTTTTTGTTACTTTTTGTAATAGGATATTAAAAAACGTGCACACTTCTTATATCCAGTATTTTGCCTTTTAATTATCAAAAACTCATATATTTTTTAATATTTTAAAAACAATTGCAGTTTAACATTGCAAGAGTCAAATGTTAATAGTTCAATTATGAAAATAACGCATGTATTTTTGTATAGCACTATGGAGAGCTCTTAAACTTCTTTTGTTTCTAACTCTTTAACTTTCATAAATTGTTACATTTCAAGTATTCACATCATATAGCCAGTCTTCTCCTAATGAATAAAATTGCACTTCATGTTTTTTTTTATATTTTAAAGATATAAAGCTAAAATGCCTTTCCATCATACACTACATTCGGATGCAACTGTCGGAGTTCGCCCTCTAGTGGCAGTCGTAATGAAATTTCAGTTTAATAGTACATCCATGTTAACATTAGAGAGAGTTTATTCCAGCGCTTTTTCTCACCCATACGCAGCCCCTTTCCGATTCTCCTTCTGGTTTATTGGCCGTCATTTGTCATGTGTAGTTGAAAGGTAAAAGTAACAACGCTGATTTTAAATCAGACAAAGATGACCGGCGGGCTGAATAGATATGATTGGAGGGCCGCATTTGGCCTGCGGCCACCAGTTGACTAGCCCTGGTGTATGGGTTGTTAGGATAGCATAATATTTTGCTAAGATACATGTATTTGAAAATCTGTAATATGAAAATATTGAGAAAATCCCCTTTAAAGTTGTCCAAATAAAGTTGTTAGCAACACATATTACTAATGATAAATACAGTTTTGATATATTTATGGTAAAATCTTTACTTAATATCCTAATGATTTTTGCCATTAAAAAATCTATAAATTTGACCCATGTAGTGTATTTTTGGCTATTTCTACGAATACCCCCGTGCGATTTAGGAATAGAAATCTAAGGTTTACATGTAATGATATGTGAGTGTGAGCAAATTTAGAGACAAAGGTTTGATTGAATGCAAGTAATAGTTACAGTAGAGTTTGTGATGATGAAGTGCATTGTATGCGTCTGTCTGTGTCTTGCGTTAAGTGCATTTCCAGACGTGTCAGGCCTGTCTTCTGAAGTGGCTCTCTGTTTGGATATTCCATGGTAAAGTTTCACGTCCATGACCGGTGTTTTTTGAATCATGCCGAAATGAAGTATAGAGTTTGATAGCATTCCCATTTCATTCCCTGCATGCTTAAGTGTCTGGACAGTAAATTCATCATCTGTGCTACTTTTTAAAGTCTGGATGGAATAGATTTTGGAAACTCTACATTCATCACACGGCCAAAGTCGCTGATCTGTGCAGGCAGACGAAGAATTTTCTTGTCTATTTTCCTTCCAGTTAAGCCTCTGAAGTCCCTCCTAGTTTGTAAAAGAGTCGCGCATGAAAATGAAATGTTAATTACAAAACTGCATGAAAACAAGTGCATGACTTCACAGCGATGAAAGAAAACAGCTTGACGCATCTGAAGCTTAATGGAAAAAAGGAGTAACATTAGCTTGTCGACTTATTCTAGGATTACATTCGCTCTATCCATATACAGTCGGCTTCTTTTCAATCACATTCAATCGACAAATACATAAAGTCTACATATAGAATGACTGACCTGACATACAATCCTCAAAAACAACTTACATAAAACTTTCTGAGGGTTGCCTGCTTCTTTGATGTGCTGTTGCTAGGGTGTTGCTAGGTGGTTGTTGGGATGTGGTGGTAGTTGGTTATTCTTACTGGTTCGAATCAAAAGCCCACCCTCAGGTCTCTATTATATTAATCTTTATTTGTTTATGGGATTTTCACCCATTTTATAGTCTGCCATGCAAAAAACAAGTAACTAAAAACTCAATAATGTAAGTCACATGTCTGTATAATGCTACGTACACACCAAACACGTAGCATCGCTCTAGATTACTCGCGGGATTTAACTTCACGTCATGCGAATTTTTCGCTCGAGTTGAATATTTGTAACTTGGGCGAAGACGCGTTTGAGGCAAATAGCGCTTGTTTTCACGCCCATATTGCGTCATTCGCATCACCCCACGCGAGAACGCATCTGATCACATCTTTGTATTGACTTTATATGTAATCTATTCGCGCAAATCGTTGAACTCGCATCTGGTGTGAACCCACAGTTACAAATAGTAATATTTTAGAAATATTTAGGGGTTTAAGGCTCTTTTTGAATTAATGATCAACTAATGAAGTTTTATATCATGTGATAGGCTATCATGGGATTTAGACACAGATCTAACATCTATAAATTCATGTAATGATCATTTCATATGTAGGTTTCATGTGAATGGGCTTTTGTTATTTTTGAAAGGACTTCTGTGAGGGTTAATTGTAAAGACATGAGATGTGTTAATAGGCTTGGAAAGTATTCTTCATAACAGTTAAAGCTGTCATTAAATACCGCTTTTCCCAGGAGCTGAAATGCACACCAGGCCAACGTATCTCAAAGTGACCATTATTCCTATAATGAAACCACCCAAACATTGTTGAAAAGCTCTTTCCTTTCCCATCGCCGGACGGGAGGACCGCTTTCTCCGCTCCTGCGTCTCTGTTCAGATTCACTCCTAACAGCAACTTAAACAACGGCAGGGCGGGAGAAACTACAGACACCTCATCCAGATGTGTGAAAATAAATCTGCTCTGGGGTGGAGTGTGTCTTCAACAATCATGGAAATTTCAAACGCTTGTGCCACTAGAAAGGTAATATGTGCAATAATAAAAGCAGTAAATTATTGCTGCGCGAGTCTTGAGGTTTCGTGCGTGCAGTGAATTAGGTGAATTCTCGTTGGCCCGTGACCATACATGGGCAAACAGTGACTCTGTGACAGGTGTTTTAAATAAACAGACAAGGGAGAAAAGCAAACTGCTTGGAGGATCATTATTTATAACTTTTGACGACAAAACATTTTATTTATTTTTGCTTAACTAACAGCTGTGTATGCTTTTAGGATATGCTTTGGGAATTACTTTAAAGTTAGTCCAAGAAGAAATGTTAAAATGCAGAGCAAAAAATTTACTAAATATTTAAAGCTTTATAAAGAGTACTGATGGATTCTGTGACACTGCTTTATCTGATCCAACTAAATAAATGAACACAATAGAAGTCCAATCAAGAGTGTCCAAAGTGGTTTAGTACATAAAACAATACAAATAATAATAGAGCCATCATCACGTAATGTAGATCAAAGTGCACGCCCCCGTCGCTTGCGTTTTTCTAAAACCTGTTCACACATCAACTGCGCCTTTAGGTTTAAATTTAACCGTTTCTTTTGCAATGGAAAGGCCGATTGGAAAATCAAGTCTAAATATAGTGTGCATAGAGACAGAGCATTGGATGAAGGAACAAAAGAGAAATCTGCTCAGTTATCATGGTTTCAACACCCTTGATCATGTTTCCATAAATACCAGCGGTATCACTAATACATGCGGTCCTGTTGACTGATGAGGAAGTGTTCATCATGCAATAAAGCTGAGGAGTGAATTAAAGAAGAGAGGGTTGAATGAAATGGAAAGGGCATGTTTATAGACACCTTTCTTTTTTATAGCCTCATCGGGATGACTTAGGCGCATTTCCGCACCTTTGATGTCACGAATGACCTTAGTAAACCCAACGCACTGACAGCTGTGCTGACCCTTGCATACAGGCTGTGAATACGACAAAGATTAAGACTGTTGAGGAAATAACACAACCCCATGCGATAAACACCGTTCCTAAAAGAATAGCTTATACAAATGTTGAACTTTACAAGTTTATGCCTTCCTAGACCTTAACTTTAACAGGATTAGTGGCTTTGCATTATAGTTCACGTGTAAGATAGGGAAAGACAAACAGGCTGTTATATAAAAGTTGAAATCATACAGTATGTCATAAATCCATAAAAAATACAAAAATGTAGAATAAATATGACAGGAAAAAAATCTAATTTTCTAATAGCACACGGTAAACCATTTTGACAGGTTTCATAATATTACACAAAAGTAAATATAAATTTTTGTAGTTTATTAAACATATATGACATAATGATAATGGGCCCTATTTTAATGATCTGAAACGCAAGTGTGAAGCGCAAAGCGCAAGTGACTTTGTGGGCGGATCTTGGGCGCTGTTGCAATTTACCCGGCGGGAGAAATAACTCTTGCGCCAGGCGCAAATCAATAAGGGGTTGGTCTGAAGTAGGTTCATTATTCATAGGTGTGGTTTGGGCGTAACGTCAAATAAACCAATCAGAACGTCATCCAACATTCCCTTTAAACGCAAGTGCGCAAGTTCCATGGCGGGTTGCTATTATTATGACGGATTTACCAGGCGCACGCCAGGAGCTCGGTTCACAGCCGAGGAGACCAACGTTCTTGTAAGAGCAGTCAAAGACAGAGAAGTTGTTTTGTATGGGGATGGGAGAAATCCGCCCAAATCAGCGTCGGTTAAACAGGCGTGAGAGGAAATAGCCACAATTGTCTCATCAGCTGGCATCCCCATCATTGCGCCAAGCGCTACAAGAGACGGGGGAATCCTAAGCTTGCCAGCATAAATCGGGCACGGCGTATAACGGGAGGTGGATCTGCCTCTACACATGACCTGACGCCAGCAGAGGACATCGCTGCGTCCACCCTCACCGCTGAAAGGGTTTGGGGGCTTTGAAATCGGACCCAAGAAACGCAAACAAGGTCCAACCCCAAAGTACACTTACAAATCAAGTTCATACACATTAAGGTTTCTTATGAAAACATTTTAATAATTATTTACATAAAATAAATGTAATACAGCCACACAACAAACTTATGAAAATATTTTAATCGTTATTTGCATGAGAATTTTTTAACGCAGCCACACAATAAATAAAAACTATCACCACAATGTTCACCACTATGATTTCCCTTATCTCATTTGTTAATATTTTTTATTGTAACAATTTATGATTTGCAAAAATAACTGTTGCATCTGTGTAGATTAGATAAGCAAATTGTGTGCGCGTTGTGCACGCTATACATTATGGTCAAGCATGCGCCCTTAAAATAGCATAATGAACCACGCGCAACGCGCCACTGACTTTAGACTAGTTTTTGTTTGGTCAGTGGCGCAATTGTTTTTTGAAACTGCAAAATAGCATCAGGGATGGTTTGCACCGGAACACGCCTCCTTTTATGCGCTGAACCGCCCAGGGAGCGCAAGTTCATTCCCTAGTATGCCGACGTGCGTCTGTGGAGGGAAAAACCCGCTGTGCGCCGGTGCAAAATACGAATGATACATGCGTCACTGACAAAGTAAATTGCGCTGGGTGCAAGATAGGGCCCTATATTTACAAATGATTAAACCAAATAGTGTGTGCATGACATTTGAACATTTTGTCTTATCTTAAAACTAAAAGTAAATGTGTTTTCCTCACTGAAGGTCTGTATTTGTTAAAATGAGCAAATAAAATATTTCAAATCAATTGTTAATGCTGCCTATACATTATCCCATACTCAATGCATGACATGGAGGTGAAAAACCACCCAACGCGAACATTAACATTAACAAACATTATGCTGCATACTTGTTAGCTAATGCATTAACCAATAATAATAGATGCAACTTTGATGTAAAATGTTGCTGTCCAAGCTGATGTTTAAGTATGCACCAATATTTCGGCCTATAAACACTATCAGGGGATAAAAGCATTTCTTCTCACTATTGGACATTAAGCGATTGTTTAAAAACAGCCGATGATTGGGTCCCATAAAGGGGTGGAAAAACGCATCAGAACTCATACTTGTAAGGGTTTTGTCTTGTGTTATGTTGTGTTTTGTACTTTTATTTAGACACCCTGTTCTGTTCCGGCTTTTATTTTGAAATTCATCATGCCATGCCTCACTTCCCACTTCCTGTTTGTAGAGTATAAAGCCACTTCCTTTTGTTTAGATCACTGCTGATTATTACTTCGTATGTCCAGCCTGTTTACTTTCTTGTTTTGTATCTGCCTGTTTTTGACCCGTGCCTGTTATTTGGATATCGATTGTTTTCTGCATGCCCTGACCTTTTGCCTGTTATTGGATTACGTTTTGGATTGCCCCTTACTGGATGTGTTTGCCTGCCCTTTTGGGAATTACTTTAATAAACCTCTTTTGCACATGGATTCAACTCTCTTTTGGTTTGTTTAAAGCACCCACATTACAATACTGTGTGATTACTTTGAATTGGGTGTCTATGACAACAGAATTAAAGTTCATATCTCTGCACTACTATATCATGACATTTATATCATTTGATACACGGAGTTAAACTCGAAACTATCAGTATTTATCGTTATCTGCAAATGTCATCATAAGTAATTGAGTATGGTTATTGGCACAAAAGTTTTGTATTGGTGCCTCCCTAATGTAGTTGCTGACCTGGGGTCTCATTTATAAAGGGTGCATACGCACAAAACGGGGGTGGAACAGTGCATACGCCAGTTTCCATGCAAAGGTTGTGATCTATAAAAAACAAACTTTATGAGAAATGGGCTTGCAGGGTGGGATCTGAAGATGATTCATGTATGCACACTTGCAGGTGATCTGTGATTTATAAAGGGAACATTGCTTTGTTTTATAAGTTTTCATATTTTTGGCGTATGCCATTTTTGGCTTTTGTGCATACACTTTTAGGAAGGATCCTACGCACATTTTTATTAATGAGACCCCTGTTCTGTAGGATGCAGATTATCATAAAAGCTTTTTGGATTTGATTCGGTAACCACCAAGCAACACTTTTGTGTCACACTGAAATCTACGCAGAACTACTGTACTGTACATTAAAAAGTGTAACAATAGCAAAGCAATGCAACTCATCCATCACTCACTAAACTTGATGACGACCAGGTTCATCTCATTTCAAAAGGTCAGAGTAGCTCAAGTAAGAGAGGTCAGCTTTGCAGTCTCTGTTTTTTTCCTCACTGGGATGCGCTGAGAATCATAACAGGCATCTGGGAGCTGAAGTGAAATGGCAAAGTTTTGTCAACAAAGTCACCCCAAGTCTTCTGATTTTTATTCCACAAGACCATGTGCATGCAAACACAATAACGTTAGCAGAACCAGAACTGTTTTCATTAAATCATTTTTCTGTTCCTCATCTGAAAAAATAGATGAAAGGTCTGAACATACAGCCTGGTCAATGTTAATATCTAGTATTAATACGTAACCTACAAAAACATACTTTTTCTACGTTTAAAAAGATGCTGAAGCATACAATGTAGTTGTATTTACAACATTTAATCGTAGCATTATTACATTTTTACAGCTACAAAACCTAAAATATTTACAAATCTTTCATACCATAAAGATTGCTGTATAATTTCCCTTAAACCATTTTATCCATAATGTTACCACCCTACATGTAGTTCTAAACGTAGGTTCGGGAGGAGCCTAAACATTCAGGCCTGTCAATCATCATCATCATGGGCGTCCAGCTGCAATTTTTTCCGGCATCCCTCCTCCTCCCCATCTCCTCCTTCACTGCTCTCTTTCTTCCTCTGTGCAGTTCTGTTGCAGGGGGTTGAACTTGAGGGTCGAGCCCCAGCCTCAAGTTCGCTCTCTCTGAAGGTTCAGAGCTCAGGTACAGAGCTCCCTTCGTGGACAGCAAGCTAAGTTCGTTTACCATTAATCATTAAGACCTGAATGCGCAGGCGAACTAGTAAACCCAAACCTTAAACTAAACCCTTTTATAATTAAAAAAAAAACGTAATGCATTCTTTTTATATTCTGCAAAGTAACAGACAGAAATGTTTAGGAATCAACATTTTAGTATCAATATAGCATTTAAAAGATAATTTAAGGTGCTTATACAGTCCTACCCCTAAACCTAAAGCCCTATTCGCACGGGATTAGTATTACCTGGTGACCTCTAGTGATTTGTAATAATTACGGAGGTTGTCTGTGATCTTAATCCCGTGCGAATCGGCCATGTCTGTAATTTGTAAAGTGAAAATCCCTCCGCAAATGACCTACCATATTTCGCCGAACACCGAGGTCCTCTGATAATATTAGTCCCGTGCGAATTGGCATCTCTGTAATTTGGGCAGCATTTGTTACTGTAGCGGAGCGGTGCGTTTCTCAACACAATGTAAACACTCCACTGCGGCCGACCTAAACCCAAAAGGGTAATAGAGCGGTCGAGTGGGCAGCGAATACGTCTATCAAAAAGGTTACGGATGTAAATAACCAGACCCGGCAGGGCCAAATTGTGACTACGCCACCCCTGACTGTCAGGGGAACAATCCAAAGGACACAGGTTCGTTACCGGTAGGGGAGCAAGGAACAAAGGCACCAGAATAATAGAAAAATATATATACTTTTATTTTATATTTAAAATCTTAAGCACAACACATAAAGGTCACTCGTAGGATAACACATAACATTTAAACACACCTACTGGAAATGGGTCAATACTTAATGGGACTGGAGATAACCCCTAGCTGCACACACATATACTTTGTAATCCCAAATTTATGCACACGGCACACAGGTGAAGATCATCAGGTAAGCACAGCACACAGTGTCAGAAACCCACACAAAGAAAAGAATGAGATACCTCCCTCCAAAAGGATGATGACCCACCCCACACAAATAACCCAAAACAAAAATAACAATAACACAGAAACACTCAACCTTTAAAGAAAATTACACTCTTGATTGACAAACATCAAATAAATGAAAACAAAAACAAAATACCACTTTAATCAAAAGGACTCAAAAGAAGTCCCGTTACCACGGGGATGAACCCAATGCTCAAAGCGAAAGTACAGGTATTTGTGTTCTCGTAAAGAGACAAAAACACTCACTACCGCTCATGGACACAATACCCCATTAATAAGGGTTTCAGATTGTAAGTAAACTCAGAGTGAGGCACACCTTCGAAGTAAAGATGCTATACACAAAAGGGGTGTTCAAGCAGTAGTTAGCATGACCTAATACTGGTCATAACAGTAGCAATCACCAGCAGTAAGGGAATAAATAAAGAAAACCAAAAAAACAACGAAATACGTCAAAAACGAAAATACATAACACACATAAAACACAGCATCACGCGACTCAATGTAATACACAAAATCAGGGACAATTCACGTCGACAATGTTAATAAAATGAGACCCGATACCTCAAGGCTGAAGTCACGGTGACCCAAAGGGCTTTCCCCTGAGGCGGGTAACAGTAAATTTGTCCGTAAACGAGCAGCACGTAAAGTCGTCCTGAATAAACACACACAGTCCAGGCGTCGTCCCCAGCAGCTAACCTGCCGTAGGCAAAGCGGCAATTAGATCGCCGTTGGCAACACAATAAACAGCTCGCCGTCGGCAAACAAACTGGCAAGTTGTGGTGATCAAAACATTCATAAAGTTCTCCCCATAGGCAAAACAGCAGCGCCGTCACACACTCGGGCCAAAACCCTCTCTGTTCCCAGACGGTAATCGGAAAGGCCAGATCAACCTGTCGAGCATATAGCAGCGTATTAATAAAATAAATAAGAAACTGGCGCATGACGCGACCAAAACAATACGTACCGGAAGTTTGTGGAAATGCCCACTAACAAGAACGTCCTCGCAGTGGCTCGTTCACAGCTCAAACGAACGCCAAACCACGCTGAAATGGTGCAGCACGTAAATTTCAGTACACCAACTCATATGAAACAAATAAAAACGCACATACCTGAGGTAGCAGACAGCCCACGCCAACAACCAAAAAGCCAAAATGGTCCTATTGTCAAACAGAGTAACATGAGCAAGCGCATCCATAAAGTTACCAAAAGATCAGCACACCATGCGAACGCACATACCTAGACAGAAACCATGAATCAGGTCCCACGAGAGGGCGGAGCCAAAGATGACGCATCCCCAGGTAGCCCCAAAACTTGCCTTTTTATATCATTCCCATCCCATCACGTGACTTAAACCAATACCCTTCCTGGCTCTGCTACAATCCACCCCAGCATCATACATCGGCGCCCCGACGATGGGCCCAATCACCCAAAAGTTAATCCCACGGCCGAAAATGCGCTAAAGCGACATGAGACATGACGTCAACAGATGGAGCCTCTCTTCCCACAGACCTCGGTAAGTGGTACAGATTAGAATGCTGGCCCGCGGTAGCCCGCCTTGGCCTCTGCAGTGCGGCTGAGGGTCCAGATACCTCTAGGGTGGCCTGAGCCTCCACCCCAGGCAGGACATCTGCCACAGAAGGTAAACCGACATCCACATCACACGAATGTCCTTGCTCGCCTGACAACCCAGGCATGGACTGACTCACCTCGTGAGGTTGAATCGGTTCACGCAAGGGCCCAGACATGGGTTCCAATGGGTTTGGACCCTCTACCCGACCACGGCTATGAGCCGTTACAGGGATGTCCGACCGTACGGTCCATAAATCCACCTCGTCCACACTATCCTCCTGATCTTGCTCCTGCTCTACCATTGGCCTATCTAAAGGAACCACAATGGGACCAGTTTGGAGTCTGGGTTTCAACAGTGACCGGTGAACCCGCTTTATCTTGTTAGGGTCGTCCACTGGTGCAATGGTATACACAGCACCCCCCATCCTGGGCACTTCCTTTACCCTATACTGCACCGAACTCCACAGATCTTGAATCTTGTGACGACCTCGTACATCACAGTTTCGCAGGAGGACAAGTTGACCAACCTCCAGAGGGATGTCTCGAACTCGCTGATCAAAGTAAGATTTACGGCGATCAGCCGCCGTTCTTAAATGATCGCGGGCGCCTTCGAACGCTATTTGTAACCTAGCCTGATGCTCTCTAATCCACTCTTGTACATTACCTTCGACAGGCTCGGGGAACCGTCCAAGCAAAAAGTCGACGGGGAGCCTAGGCTCCTGGCCGAACATCAAAAAATGCGGGGTCTCACCTGTCGCCTGGTGCGGAGTGGTATTATAAGAAAAGAGTAACTGGGGGAGACAAGCCACCCAGTCCCTTTTCCTCGAAACTGGCAGTGTGCGCAACAAATTGTGCAGCGTTCTATTGAAACGCTCACACTGCCCATTACCTGCTGGATGATAAGGTGTGGTCCGGGATTTCTCAATCCCATATAACATACAAAGTTGTTGAATCAACCGTGACTCAAAGTTCCGTCCCTGGTCGGAATGAACTCGACCAGGAACCCCGAACTTACAAAACCACTCTGTCACCAAGACCTGAGCGACGGTTTCTGCCCGTTGGTCACGAGTTGGAATGGCCAAAGTATATTTCGTGAAGATGTCAGTCATCACCAACACATTTTCCACCCCAGAGCGGGACGGCTCTAACAACGTGAAATCAATGGCCAATATCTCATTCGGCCTAGAGGCCAATAAATGACCCATAAAACTACGGGCCACTGGTTGTGGGTCTTTGGCAGATTGACATCGGTCACACTGTTGGCACCACTGTGCCACATCAGCTGACATGCCAGGCCAATAACAACGTTGGCGCACCAGTTCAGTCGTGCGTTCAACCCCTTGATGCCCGTGATCCTGATGTAACCCTGTTAGAACTTCCCTTTGTAATGCTGCTGGCAAGACCAGCTGGAGAATCTCTTCTCCCCCATCAGAACGGAGCATACGGCGATACAGCAACCCTTGCCTTTCCACCAAGCGATCCCATTGCCGCAGTAGAATCAATGCGGCTTTAGAAAGTAACTGACGTTCAGAATACGCCGGGCGTTTCCCTGTTCTCCAGAGACCCAGAATCTTTCCGATTACTGGATCTTCTGCTTGCAACGTGCTCAAATCAGTTACAGAGTGACTCGGCAAGGTAGTCACCATCGCCTGAGTCACCAACGGAGCCGAAATCAGTCCTACTGCTTGCTGTATAGAGACTGGGACCACTGTACCCGGAAGTCTGCCCCATACCGCCTCTGAAACGGATGAATTTTGCCTGGACAAAGCATCTGCATTCTTATTACTACGTCCTGAGCGATACTTGATGTCAAAATCAAAACAGGCCAGCTGCGCTGCCCACCGTTGCTCCGTAGCCCCAAGCTTGGCAGAGTTCAAATGGCTAAGAGGATTATTGTCCGTAAATACCGTACACTTATTACCCAGCAAATACTCCCTGAACTTTTCTGACATTGCCCATTTGAGCGCCAAAAACTCTAACTTCATGGAGCTGTAATTCACCATGTTCCGCTCCGGGGGTCTAAGTCCACGACTCGCATAAGCTATAGGCCTCACCTTCCCACCTTGTTCTTGCGAGAGAACAGCACCCAGCCCACTCAGGCTAGCATCCACCTCCAGAATGAAAGGGAGGGAAAAATCTGCGTAAGCGAGAACTGGGGCGGTAGTAAGACGAACCTTTAGCTCCTCAAAGCCTTTCTGACACTGATCTGTCCAAGCACTGCCAAAACTCTGTTCTGCTCGTACCCTGGGTTTCACATGCCCAAGCTCGGCACCCAGCCTATGCAGAGGGGCTGCCAGTTTGGCACAACCCTCCACAAACCGGCGATAATAGCTCGCAAAGCCCAGAAAAGAGCGCAACTCCGTAATGCCAGTAGGTTGAGGCCACCGTGCCACTGCCTCTATCTTCCGTGGGTCAGTAGCAACCCCCTCTGCTGATATCACATGTCCCAAATATACTACCTCCGACTGGAAAAAGGAACATTTCTCTAACTTGGCCTTGAGACCCTCATGCTTCAGCCTGCTCAGAACCACCTCCACCCGCGGCAAATGCTGTGGCACAGAAGAAGAAAACACGACAATGTCATCCAGGTACAACAACAATGACTGGCACTGTTGGTCACCAAACAACCGTTGCATTAGGCGCTGAAATGTCCCGGGGGCATTACAAAGCCCAAAAGGCATACGGTTCCACTCAAAAAGGCCAAACGGTGTACAAAAGGCAGTCTTAGGTTTGTCCACCTCACTGACAGGGACCTGGTTGTACCCGCTGGCTAAATCCATGGTGGAAAACCAGCGGGCACCAGTGAGCGCATCCAATGATTCCTCTATTCGAGGCAGAGGGAACGCATCTTTCCTAGTCTTAGCGTTCAGTTGACGGTAGTCCACGCACATGCGTAGGCTACCGTCCTTCTTCCTCGCCAAGACAATAGGGGACGCATATGGACTACTGCTTTCCCTTATTACCTGAGCCTCCAACAAGGTGTTAATATGAGCTTTAACTACTTCATATTCTGACGGAGGGATGCGGCGATAACGCTGCCGTACAGGGGCGTCATCCAACAACGGAATATCATGTGACAGAAGGTCAGTACACCCCAGATCTCCCTCGTGACTGGAGAAGACAGACTGATATCTCCGTAGTAAAGCCCTAACCTGGTCCTGTTCTTCTACTGACAACCCTGGCAAGTCAATGGAACCGATTTGCTCTTCCCTACATGAAACGGCCTGAGAGCTAACTGTAGCGACCACGGGGCTGACATCACTAACCCCTGCTGGCAGGCTGACAACATGCACCCCTGTTAAGGTTCCCAAAGGCGTCCTAGGATACAACCACACATCAGTGGTACCCACATTTACAATTGGAACGAAAGCAGTTCCCCGACTTACCTGCACCAACGAAGGTGAAATCAACAGTCCAGCGGGTAAGCCAGACTCTGAGGGCTCGAAGAGGACTGGACCACACGAAAATTGTTCTGCGCAAGTTGCAGTAACAAACCGCAACGTACTACATGGGATGCGCCACCTATTCCGCCCTCTAACCCGGGCTAATCCAGAACGGTCGACCCGAGACTGGGTGCTAACGTTGTGGCAGTGCTGAAAAGCTTGAATTACAAAACTCGGTGCCTGTACTACAGAAGGTAACTTAAAAAAGGAGGGGCCATGTTGTCCAAAGAACTCCTGGTAGCACCGGCTGAGAACATTCATTCCCAGCACACCTGGTACCGGGGTGCACGAGCCACCAGGAGGATCTTTGACAACAAGCACCCCACAATCAGATATCAACCTACCGCAGAGCTCCACGTCTAATTCTACATACCCGATATACGGGATGTCCAACCCATTAGCGGCTTTAAGCTGTAACCATTGACAAGACCGTAACTGATCCTGACCCCCTAACCCAAAATGGCGGACAAAACAACTCTCTCGAATCGTAGACACCATAGAACCGGTGTCGATCAAGCAGGGTATTTCTACCCCACCAATAAGGACATTTAGATGTGGACAAGACGACATTAATCGGGTCACTGCACTAGCACTCTGAAAGACACTAGAGCCAATTTCCTTCCCAACCGAGCTGTGGCTCTGCAGCCCGGCGGGGACTAGTTTTCCGGCTGTTGTCGAGCGCTAGGCTGCCTACCTCCCGACTCAGGAGGGTGCGTCAACGAAAAAGGCTGAGAACGAAAGGGAACACGTTCGCCATCACAATCCCTGGCAAAATGGCCAGGTTGTTGACACCGTCTGCATATCACGGAACCACCACGAGGAGGATTATTCAATTGGGATGAACGACTCCGCGGGTGCGATAATGGACTATGCGAACGCAGTGAAGGACTGTGTGAACGGTGAGGTTGCTGAAAAGCAGAATCCCGCAACGAAGCGAGACTTTGAGTAAGCTGGGTCAATTGCGCTTGCTGCGATTGAAACATTTCCCGTAATTCAGTCAATTCAGATTTCTGCAAAAGGACCCCGCCCTCTTGTGCAGCCCCACCCTGGACCCCATACTGAATTACTGGGATCGAAGGAACTGACTGACTGCGACCGCGTACGCCCCCCGGCAGTCCCTCCTGCTCCCACCTGATAGCTTCCTTACGAACATCTAACAACTGGAAAGCAGGATGACGCCGCACTAGCTGTTTAAGCTCCCGACGCAAAGAACTATCTGCGACATGCTCGACAAATTGGTCCCGCAAAACGATCTCATAATTTAGCATAGAGTATGGCGCCTGTTGCTTAACACGTTCCAAGAGCTGCATCAACGCAAGGGAAAACTCCAAAAGGGTCTCGCCTTCTTGTTGCTTTCTAGAAAAGAAAACCTCTTGTAAAGATACATACGACTGGGAGCACCCATATAAGTCACGCAATGCAGAGATAATTTTGGCTGGATCACCCCTTTCGACGGCCGAGCGATAACGGATCTCTTCCCGTGCTTCCCCCTCTAAGTGGTCAAATAAAAACAATGATTGATCGGTAACAGAAAGATGACGAAGTTGCATACACGCTTGTACCTCTTCAACCCATTCATCGATACCGATGCCAGTCTTACCATTAAACCTTGGGCATTTCCGATCCCGAGGTACAAAAACCAGCCTTTCAGGCAGAGTGGCACCCGTACCCTGGGTTGGAGGTACAGCAGTAGACGACCCAGCAACGTTAGGAGACGGGGTCTGGGGGCTAGGTGACTGGGGACTAGGCAACGCAAGGACACGTTACTCACGTAATTTCTCATTATCCGCTTTCAGCTGGGCCAATAATTCTCGCAACTCTAGCAATTCGTCCTCCATAACAACAAATACTACTCACCACTCGTAGAGAGAAGCACTCCGAAGAAGGCCCAGTTAAACACAACGTCCGGTGCTGCTGTTTTGCCTCAAAAGAGAAACATACACACAAAAACAAAAAACAAAGAAAACCCAAAACCCAATAACAAAAAAAAATGTATTCTGATACCCACGTCCTTGCTCAGCAAAGGTACCCTGCCGACTACGCCAAAATGTAGCGGAGCGGTGCGATTCCCACGTAATGTAAACACTCCACTGCGGCCGGCCTAAACCCAAAAGGGTAATAGAGCGGTCGAGTGGGCAGCGAACACGTCTATCAAAAAGGTTACGGATGTAAATAACCAGACCCGGCAGGGCCAAATTGTGACTACGCCACCCCTGACTGTCAGGGGAACAATCCAAAGGACACAGGTTCGTTACCGGTAGGGGAGCAAGGAACAAAGGCACCAGAATAATAGAAAAATATATATACTTTTATTTTATATTTAAAATCTTAAGCACAACACATAAAGGTCACTCGTAGGATAACACATAACATTTAAACACACCTACTGGAAATGGGTCAATACTTAATGGGACTGGAGATAACCCCTAGCTGCACACACATATACTTTGTAATCCCAAATTTATGCACACGGCACACAGGTGAAGATCATCAGGTAAGCACAGCACACAGTGTCAGAAACCCACACAAAGAAAAGGATAAGATACCTCCCTCCAAAAGGATGATGACCCACCCCACACAAATAACCCAAAACAAAAATAACAATAACACAGAAACACTCAACCTTTAAAGGAAATTACACTCTTAAATGACAAACATCAATTAAATGAAAAAAATAACAAAACACTTAAATCAAACCAAAAACTCAAAAGAAGTCCCGTTACCACGGGGATGAACCCAATGCTCAAAGCGAAAGTACAGGTATTTGTGTTCTCGTAAGGTGTAATGACCGCCCCCTTCCCTCTCTTTGAGTTATCGCTAGAGGGCAGTGCAACAGTCTTGGGGAAATAAGGGCAGAGGTCAGTGTTTTTGCAGCATATTTGTTCAGTTGATTGCAGATGCCCAAACAGTGCTGAGTGAATGATGAAAATGTGTGTATTATTGTTTTAGTTTCCCCTTAGGAGTGCGGAACGAGGTATGCTGTATTATATTTTATGTTCATTTACATGTATTTCATGTCTTTCAGTATTATTTGTGATGTTAAGTTTTATTAAAGTGAACTTTGCACGTGGTTACCAAATTAACGTGATATGCAATAAATAGAACACTGTTAATATGTATTTGGTTAATATGTTTATGTTAAAGTGCTTATGTTTATTTCTTTTTTGTTATTTGTCTTTTGTGTAGTTTTACGGTGCAATAAAGTGTTTTATACACTGCAATTAAGAGAGGATGCATGAAACCAGTTAATGCAGAGAAGGAGTTTAATGCATCAACAATAAAAATCATATTGAGCATCAGTAGAAACTCTATGCCTCATTCTTTGGACCTAAGGGGCCGCTACAGTAAAACTCGCCGTTACATATGAAACTTTCACCGCATCGCGCTGCTGTTCGAGGCTCTCATCGCAGCTAGTTCATCCGAGGCTATCATCGCTTCGCGCGGCTGTTCGAGGCTCTCATCGCAGATGGTTTATGGAGTGACGCTGCATCGAGGCTATCACCGCTTCGCGCTGCTGTTCGAGGCTCTCATCACAGCTGGTTTATCCGAGTGAAAGTGAATCTGCATCCGAGGCTATCACCGCTTCGCGCTGCTGTTTGAGGCTCCCATCACAGCTAGTTCATCCGAGGCTATCACCGCTTCGCGCTGCTGTTCGAGGCTCTCATCGCAGCTGGTTTATCCGAGTGAAAGTGACGCTGCATCCGAGGCTATTATTAGCGCTGCTGTTTCGAGGCTTTCTTCGCGTCTCAAAGCACCTTGTTAAAGATGCAGTGTTGATCTTCGGTTAAAAGCAAGATAAGTGAAACAAATCTCAAGTACACCTCTCTTTTATAAGTGTGACTTTGCAAGTTGAAACTTTTATTACTAAATGGGACTTCAATTAAACGTTTTATAAACATTCTTGAAGTTTACATGTGCAGAATTGAAAGCTTCAAAATTTAAAAGTAAAGAGGTTGTAAGATTGATCACATGCTATAGGCCTATCTGAAGTTGTTTGGGTTGCAGTTACTGCATTTATGCAATGTTATGTCTATTCATTGACATTGTATCTTTATTATGCAAATAATTTCTACAATTGTCTGAATGTTGAAAGTTTGTAGAGGGGTTGCATGACATTTGCCTTAATCCTGTTTGCTATAAAACTGAGTGTCTAAATTATAGAGGTCTGATGCAAGGAGGTCACTGCTCCTTAAAATGGAAGACAGACAAGAAATGGAAGACACATCTAAGCAAACAGCTGAGCAAGCAAGTCAAATGTCACTCCCTGCAGAAAAGCAACAAATTAGATCGAGTTCACGAAAGGGAAGTTTAACAGAGAAGGGCCTGGAGATGCATAATATGGAAGCAAAAAAGCATCAGAAAGCCTTTAACAAGGCTTATGACTCCTGGAAGCAGACAGCTAAGGAAACAAGGTCCAAATTGAAACCTTTATGCTCTCGTGAAGATCTTTATCTAATCCAAAAAGATATTCAAGACAGACAAGATGTAGTTAACCAGTGTTATGCTCCATTGTTGCGCAATAATACTGCAACTCCAGAAATTGTTCAAAGAGTTGATGCTTGTACCATAGTGACTGCAGAAATCTGTGACCTGGTGAGCAACAGAATAGAAACCTTTGATGACATTAGAAATGAAGTTGCTGTAAGAGAGAAAGTAAGACAAGTATTAAACAAAGATGAGTATGGATCTATTTTTGGCTGTACAAACACTGAAACTGTCATCTCAGAATCATTACCAGAAGACCTGTCAAAGATATCCTCCAAAACTTCCAGTAAGCGAGCTGATGCCGAGGCAGAACTTGCAGCCAAAATAGAGCAAGCAAAGGCCATGCAAGAAATCTATGATCAGCAAGCAAGACTTCACAAGATGGAAAATGACTGGAAGGTGAAAGAAGCAAAAATGCAAGCAGAGATTAAACAAAGGGAAACAGAAATGTGCCTAAGACTCGAGGAGGAGAGAACAAGGTTGCAGATGCTAAAGGCTGATAAGGAAGTCAAGATAGCTGCAGCTCGTGTGAAGGCATACAATGATTTTGATGGAAATTCTGGAGACTATGAGAGGAAAAGAGTAGATGTAACTATGCCCAATTGGACAGAGGCTAACCGCAAACCCCAGCTGAACCCTGAGGCAGAGTCTTTCCATCCTCATCAGGCATTTCAACAGCCACAGGTGACCCAAGAGACATCAAGCTTAACTCAAGCATTAATAAACTATCTGAGTATAAGTCGACTACCCATTCCAGAACCAACAACTTTCACTGGTGATCCACTGAAATTTATCGACTGGAAAATGTCCTTTACAGCACTTATTGATCGCAAGTCAATTTTTTAAGCGAGTGAGAAGATGTTCTACTTGAAAACCTATATTGCTGGAGAAGCCCGCAAGGCAGTGGAAGGGTTCTTTTATAGAAACTCAGAAGATGCATACCTGGGCGCCTGGAAGGTTCTTGAAGAAAGATATGGAAATTCATTCATTGTTCAGAGAGCCTTTAGAGAGAAACTTATGAAATGGCCGAAAATTGGTGCTAATGATCCTCTGTCACTGCGAAAATTCACTGATTTTCTACAAGGCTGTGCGGAAGCGATTCCTCATGTGAAAGGTTTGGATATTCTAAATGACTGTGAGGAAAATTACAAACTACTCAAGAAATTACCTGAGTGGATTGTACGCAAATGGAACAAAATTGTGGTGGAAGAGTTGGATGAATCTAGTGACTATCCAAGCTTTAAACGGTTCGCAGAGTTTTTAAAGAAGGAATCGAAGATAGCTTGCAACCCTGTTACGTCTTCCCTTCTGATGAGTTCTAAAGTCACCGACGAAAGATTACCCAAAAGAGCCAAGGCTCTGAACACTAGAGCTCAATTTAAAGGTTCAACACTAAAAAGACCAGAATTCCAACCAACACAATCATGCGTTGTTTGTAAGAATGAAACACACCATATCGCCAAATGTCCTGTCTTTGCAGCAAAATCTACAGATGACAAAAGGCTTTTCATTCGTGAAAACCACCTCTGTTTTGGATGTTTGAGGAAGGGGCATATCATAAAAGACTGCAAGAGACGACACACCTGTGGCACCTGCGGTTTTCGCCATCCAACTTGCTTGCATGAGGAGCGTGACAAAGTGACTGTAAAAGCACCAAGATCAGACTCGGCTCCTACAGACTCGCATTCAAGCCAGGAAGTCCAAAATGTTACATCTCATGCCCTAACACAGTGTACTTCAGCCACCTCTAGCATTGTTCCTGTCTTCATCTCAACAGTGGAGGAACCGCACAATGAAATTCTTACGTATGCTCTACTTGATACACAAAGTGACTCGACTTTCATCTTGAAGGATTTTCTGGATGAACTACGTGTAAGCAGTCAGGCAGTAAAGCTAAAGCTAAGCACTATGGCCGCCACTGATACAGTCACTTCAAGTTACAAGGTTAGTGGCCTGCGAGTGCGAGGACTCCAAGGAGAGAAGTGTATTCAAGTGAAGCAAGCCTATACTTGTGATTTCATTCCTGTGGACAAGGCTTATATTCCAACTAGGAAGACAGCATTAAAATGGCCTCACCTAAAGCACATAGCCAATGAGTTGCCACCACTTCAAAGCTGTGACATAGGGTTACTGATAGGATATGATTGTCCTTCAGCTTTAGCTCCTTTAGAGGTTATTATTGGCAGTGAGAACGAGCCGTTTGCCCAGAAAACAGAACTTGGCTGGAGCATCATAGGCCTTTGTAATCCTCATCTGGATAGACAAGGAAGCCAAAGCTTTGTTCACCGGGTTTTAGTGAAGGAAATGTTAGTCCCGTCTGCTAATGAGATCTTAAAGGTTCTAGAGTCGGACTTCAATGAGAAGAGTTCAGAGGACAAACATGTATCCCAAGATGATATCTGTTTCATAAGACATCTCACCGATAACATCAAGCAGAACGATGACGAACATTATCAGCTGCCTGTTCCCTTCAAAGGTAATGGTCCTCCGTCACTACCCAATAACAAGAAGCTTGCTATTGCACGACTACAGCATTTGAAGAGGGAATTAAAGAACAACCAAAAGTATCATGAGAGTTACAAGACCTTCATGGAAGAAATGCTTAGCAAAGGAGAGGCAGAGCCAGCACCCGCAACATCTGATGGAGAAATATTGTGGTACATACCACATCATGGCGTTTATCACACTTAGCGACCAGGCAAATTGAGGGTAGTTTTTGATCGCTCTGCAAAATTCCGTGGCATTTCTCTTAATGATACTCTTCTCACTGGCCCGGACCTGATCAACTCCTTGGTGGGAGTATTGTGCAGATTTAGGAAGGAAAACGTTGCTGTGAAATGTGACATCGAAAAGGTGTTTCACCAAGTCCTTGTTCCTCCTGATGAAAGAAACTATTTTAGATTTTTATGGTGGGATGATGAAGATTTGGAAAGAGAACCTCATGAGTATAGGATGGCTGTGCATCTCTTCGGCGCTGCCTCATCTCCTGGATGCGCCAACTTTGGCCTTAAGTACTTGGCAGAACAATACAATTCTGAATATCCATCAGCCTCATCATGGCTGAAAAACTTCTACGTTGATGATGGTTTGATCTCCGTTCCATCAGTCCAAGAAGCTAAAGAGCTAATAGTCGAAGCCCAGGCATTGTGCAAGCGTGGTGGTCTGCACCTTCATAAGTTTAATTCAAATGAAGAGGAAGTTCTCCGCAGTGTGAATTCTTCTGAATGGGCAACAACCACCAAACCACTTAACCTTAATTCTGAGGGAACAGGATATGTTCTTGGCATTCAGTGGTCGACAGCAGATAATACATTCAGCTTTGATGTTAACATGAAGGACCAGCCATCAACACGTCATGGAATTCTGTCGGTCATTGCTTCCTTGTATGACCCTCTTGGGTTTGTTCGCCCTTTTCTCTTGAAAGGAAAATGTATTCTTCAGGAGCTATGCCGCAGAAACATCAGATGGGATGATCTCCTTCCTGCGGATTTAACCCCACGGTGGGAGAAGTGGAAAAGTAGTCTCCAAGATCTAAAGTACTTCACCATTCCAAGATGCTATCATCCACCATTCTTTGGTGTCATTGTCGACAGAGCTGCATCCCTTCTCAGAAACAAGCAGTCTAGGGTACCGTGCATGTTCTTACCTTAGGTTTGAACAGGAAAAAGAAAACCAAACAGCAAGTAAGAGCTGCACTCCAAACCTACCATCCTTGAGCGACCAATTCAAAAGTTAGTGGTCCTGCTTGAGAGTGAATGATTAATGAATACCGGTGACCCTCTTGCATCAGACCATTTCTAAGTAAGATGTGTCAGTGTTAAGAGTCTAAAAGCGGTCATTGTGGTTAAAATCATGTTTGATAGGTTAATTAGTTTATCCTTTGTTGTGTACCATAACATGATTGGTGGGAGTGTAATGACCGCCCCCTTCCCTCTCTTTGAGTTATCGCTAGAGGGCAGTGCAACAGTCTTGGGGAAATAAGGGCAGAGGTCAGTGTTTTTGCAGCATATTTGTTCAGTTGATTGCAGATGCCCAAACAGTGCTGAGTGAATGATGAAAATGTGTGTATTATTGTTTTAGTTTCCCCTTAGGAGTGCGGAACGAGGTATGCTGTATTATATTTTATGTTCATTTACATGTATTTCATGTCTTTCAGTATTATTTGTGATGTTAAGTTTTATTAAAGTGAACTTTGCACGTGGTTACCAAATTAACGTGATATGCACTAAATAGAACATTGTTAATATGTATTTGGTTAATATGTTTATGTTAAAGTGCTTATGTTTATTTCTTTTTTGTTATTTGTCTTTTGTGTAGTTTTACGGTGCAATAAAGTGTTTTATACACTGCAATTAAGAGAGGATGCATGAAACCAGTTAATGCAGAGAAGGAGTTTAATGCATCAACAATAAAAATCATATTGAGCATCAGTAGAAACTCTATGCCTCATTCTTTGGACCTAAGGGGCCGCTACATAAGGAGACAATACATTCACTACTGCTCATGGACACAATACCCCATTAATAAGGGTCTTACGAGGCCAACACTCTGCCTCCGTACACTCGTAGCAGTGTTCGTTTGTAGCAAAAATAACTACGCAGAAGTGTGTTTACATAGTTGGTCAGCCCACCATCATATACGGATGTACAATGGTGGTTCACAATAGACAAGGGCTATACGAGAGGTACGGTTCAGATTGTAAGTAAACTCAGAGTGAGGCACACCTTTGGAGTAAAGATGGCTATACAAAAGGTGCGGTTCAAGCAGTAGTTAGAATGACTTAAGACTGGTCATAATAGTAGCGATCACCAGTAGTAAGGGAATAAACCAAAAATAAAGAAAACAAACCAAAAAAAACAAGGAAATACGTCAAAAACGAAAATACATAACACGCATAAAACACAGCATCACGCGACTCAACGTAATACACAAAATCAGGGATAATTCACGTCGACAGTATTAATAGAATGAAACCCGATACCTCGAGCTGAAATCACGGTGGCCCAAAGGGCTTTCCCCTGAGGCGGGTGACAGTAAATTTGTCCGTGAACGAGCAGCACGTAAGTTAAAGTCTTCCTGAATAAACACACACACAGTCCAGGAGTCGTCCCCAGCAGCTAACCTGCCGTAGGCAAAGCGGCAATTAGATCGCCGTTGGCAACACAATAAACAGCTCGCCGTCGGCAAACAAACTGGCAAGTTGTGGTGAGCAAAACATTCATAAAGTTCTCCCCACAGGCAAAACAGCAGCGCCGTCACACACTCGGGCCAAATACCCTCTCTGTTCCCAGACGGTAATCGGAAAGGCCAGATCAACCTGTCGAGCATATAGCAGCGTATTATTAAAATAAATAAGAAACTGGCGCATAACGCGACCAAAACAATACGTACCGGAAGTTTGTGGAAATGCCCACTAACAAGAACGTCCTCGCAGTGGCTCGTTCATAGTTCAAACGAACGCCAAACCACGCTGAAATGGTGCAGCACGTAAATTTCAGTACACCAACTCATATGAAGCAACAAATAAAACGCACATACCTGAGGTAGCAGACAGCCCACGCCAACAACCAAAAAGCCAAATGGTCCTATTGTCAAACAGAGTAACATGAGCAAGCGCATCCATAAAGTTACCAAAAGATCAGCACACCATGCGAACGCACATACCTAGACAGAAACCATGAATCAGGTCCCACGAGAGGGCGGAGCCAAAGATGACGCATCACCAGGTAGCCCCAAAACTTGCCTTTTTATATAATTCCCATCCCATCACGTGACTTAAACCAATGCCCTTCCTGGCTCTGCTACATTACCAGTGCGCCTTTTTTATTTCTTTTTTTCTCAGTTTCTGTGCCTCTCGCACTGCAGCTGTGAAGCGCACATACAGAGACACATCCCTCCGATTTTTTTGGCTTTCATGGTGAAACTTCAGGGCTTTATTAGTATGTTTCTGATTTTAAACTTCTAATCAGTCTCTTTCGGCCATCTTGATGATTAATATTAAAAATATGCAGAACTGTCAATATTTGCGATCTCTAAGCTTAGGTGGGGCTGTAAAGGAATTTCATTTGCGGTGATTTCGGGTGGCTCAATAGCGTTGTATGCATAAGATGCACTGAGGTTGTTTAGGCTTGTTAAGTGCAAATTTACAAAGAATCTGTCAATACAGAACACAGCAGTGTCTTAAAGAAATTACAATTATGCAGTATTTGTGCACGTGTACAGAACGAATGCAATACAGAAGGCAATACATATTAATATAGGACATTTTTAATTTGTATCTATAAAATTAAGTTGGAGAGATCCTTTTTAGTCATTTGGCTTTTTTCATCATTTCAGAACAAGCTTAACTGCTATCCATAATAACTTATATTATATTCTTTGTGTTCCTTGGTCGAAAATATGTAGAAATATATGCAAGTAAAAAAGTACAGAACAAACAAATTTAGCTCACGCGGAGCAAACGGAAAGCAGTTAATAAAGCAGACTCTCCGTGCTGAAACAGTCGAGTCGGTAGATGATCATCATGTTTATGTTTCACGCAGATATTGTTGATGAAAAACTTGCATATCTTAATGCCCAGGCGCGAGAGTCAAGTATTCAGTCAGTTAATAATAAAGCCATCGGCGTTACATGCTGCACTTACCTCGTCCACGGAGCGGACGTTGTTGATACACAAAGAAAAACCTTGTTTTTATTAAATGCGGTTTTAATGCTGGTAAGCAATCAGTTATATTTTTGCGCCTTGTATTTGTGTTGATCAGATAAAGTAATTTTAATCTTTAAAACTGCATTTAGAGGCAGCAGAGACGCTATTCTGTCATCTCAGTTTCACTTTTTTTCACACATTCAATGATTTAATAAAAAACGATTTGGTAAAGGTACGCCTTACAGCGTGTCGCGGTGTTGCGTGATAGTGTTATGCAAAGCCTCAACATTATATTTGGGAGATAAGTCAGTAAATTGAAGTGAAATCACAGGCTTTGCTTATCCCGTGCGAACCGGCCACACGAAACTCAGACGTAGGTAGGTAATTTCTAAATCACATTAGGTCCCCAGATAATACTAATCCCGTGCGAATAGTACAAAAAACAGTTTATTAAAATCACTTACTGTTAGAAATAAAAGGCATAAAAGACAGACAAGTGTTATCACAATAATTTATTTATTGGGAAATTTCAAAAGCAGTACCAAAAGTAGTTAAAATGACAACGTGCTGCAGTCCTCTCTGGAGTAGAGAAGTATTAAAGTTATTAATCTAGAAGAAGGTTAATCCAGCTTCTCTCTGTGAAGGCACACATTTCAAATTTCAGAAGTGCATTGACTGAAAGACAGCAATGTCGCAAATCTGTGATGTAGCACGCAATAAGCGTTTGATATCATTGCCGTAAAACAATGTGTCGTAAAGCTTCTTGAGGCGCAATATTTGAATTGAAATTCATAACGAACTCAAGATTTGGGTCGCTGATGAGAACTGGGATAAAGATCGCTGGATAAAGGGCTGAATTTGGATCTGTTCTTCGCAATCATATGGATTTTAAAGATGTGGATGACAGTGGATTAATAGTCTTTTGTGAATTTATGTTGTGTTTTGGTGTAATTATTGTTGCATATGATAAAACATGTTTTGTGTGTCATGGCAAACAAACTAAATATTACAAAATAGTTAAATGATTACAGAAATGTTATTCATTTTAAGGTTTTAAAGTGTGGTCTTGTTTAATACTGTGTAATTCTCTGAAAGTCATGAACAGTTCATTAGGTTAATGAATAAACTGTTTTAAAGAAAAAAGTCTGAAAATACCATTTTAATATATAAATATGTACAAATTTGTACGTCTGTAAAACTATTGATACGTAAATAATTTACATATTAGTTCTGTCAACACGTCAATATTATACATTTCAGTGTGTATGAAAACGTAAGTAAATGTATGTGTGGTACAACCACACTTAATGTAAAAATACACACATATTTTCATGAGATAACGTTTGGTACGTGAGATAAGTTGATGTGTAATAAAATGTTTTTTAGCATAAATATGTCTCTTCTTCTTAATAGAAAGTATCAAATTGTCTCTGGTCCAGAATATGGAGCGCTCTCTCAGGAACTGAGATCAACAGTTGTAGACTTGAAGTACACTCAACAAAATCTCAGGCAGGCAAACACAAAAAAAACTTTTGGCTTTATCTTTGCATTGATTCATTTTTTTGGCCTGCCCTTCACTTTTAATTATATGAGTGATGAAAATGTGAAGCAGTTGTGAGATAAATGCAGAAATGACAAACAAGAAGCCTCCGCTGTTCTTTTAATGCTAAGCATTCGCCAGATGTAGTACTGAAACGACGCATGTACAACTGTATGTAGCATGGATATTTGCTTACTGTCATTTACAGTATTCTGTACATGTTGTCACATACTGTCGCTTTCGTATAGATATGAGTATGCATCGTGGGTTATTTATACCGGCTATCTCAATGATATTTGATGAAAAACGTCAGCGCTGTTTTGTGTCCGTGTGAGAACACCTTTGTCACGGACCAACATGTAAGATTGGATTTTAATTTGTTAAGCGGTTCAACCCCCTCGCGTGCTCTGTCAACGCAAAGGAAACGTTAGAAAAATACCATTGGCTGTTTATATAGCGATTACAGTCTTGCTATGGCAACAGGTGGATTAGCGCCGGCTCACATGACATCAGACGTCTCATCATGAACACGCACGATAATGTTTAGATGATCTTACAAGCCTTTAAAAAAAGGTAAGAGAAAATTGGTGAGGGGCAGATTTTAACAACCCAGACTCTTTAACAACCCAGGTTGAAAGGAGTTTTCAATGTCACATTCAATAAAATCCTCTATGTCTAAATACAAAGAAAAGAGTCGGTTTCATTGTATTTTCCATGTGCTGCAATAGCTAAGAAAAACTGTGCATAAGTGACACCACTCCTGTCCAAATGCCCGTTGCCAAATCACGCTGCCCTGCACACACCCGTCTTGTGCTGCATTAACATACAAGCTTTTTGTCCTGAGCTTTGTTCATTCTTTGACATTTCAGGAAAAGTTAAGTCAAACTAGAAAAAGGAAGGAGCTGGCATCTTAATATCTGAAATGTCTTGTTGGATGACTTTTCCTCCACCTTGTGTCTGGCATCAGCTCACAGATGAATTTAGGCGGGTACTGCCGCCTCAAAGTTCTACCCTGTCACGTTGGAACGAGGCTGCCCATTCTTCAGCCAGCACACATGCATAAAACTGTCGGTTTAAGAGCTTTTCCGTTTCATTTCTCGCCACCTTACTCAAAATATGCCATGTTCAATATCTTCACAAATATTGCAACGGTTCGGAGCTGTCCTGCTTCATAGCAGCTGCTCTTTACTGTTCTTGGTCCATAACCTGTTGTTAGGTTACAAAATTATTGCCACCTCCTGATGACTAAAGGTTGTGCTTGAATTTTTTTAATAAATAAAATCTAGTTAATTATTAAATCTTCCATCACCCATGATCTGCAAGATCACCCTTAAGGTATAGAAACTAAACTGAAACAGAAATTATTTCTTAAAAATTTGCTATATGCTTCCAAATTGAAATGCTTGGTTTCACAGTGAATCTGGAATCATGACCTATACCTTAGACCAGTGTTTCCCAACCCTGGTCCTCGGGCACCCCCTCCCAGAAAGTTTTAGATGTCTCCTTATTTAAAACACCTGATTCGACTCATCAGCCTCCTTCCAAAATGGTAAACAGGTCTCCCTAACAAGCTGATGAGTTAAATCAGGTGTGTTAAATAAGGAGACATCTAAAACTTTCTGGGAGGGGGTGCCCGAGGACCAGGGTTGGGAAACACTGCCTTAGACCACACGTCTTCAACCGTGCTCCTGGGGACCAACTGTCCTGCAAAGTTCCTTTTCAACCTGCTTCAGCACACCTGGCTTTTAACTTTTCAAGTGACTCTGAAGACCTTGATTAGCTGGTTCAGGTGTGTTTGATTAGGGTTGGAGCAAAACTCTCCAGGAAAGAGCATCCCCAGAAAAGACAATACCAACCCAAGAACCTTACCATTTTATCCACTAAGAACATGAAAGGAAGGACGACCATCACACCTGTTTGTGTTTTATGTCTGTATCAAACTGGACAAGGAAAGACTCAACACCTAAAGGCTCAATCGTGACCTACAGTAAACCTAAACAGTAGCCAGCAGACTTCAACTTTTTCTATGCGTTAAACTACACCAGTGATGAGCTTTGAGGTATTGAGAGCCTTTCAAGAATTGACTTGGTCAGGGTTTAAGCAAAGAAGTAAACTGAGAACAGATTAAGTCATATTCCTAAACATGCTAACTCTTCATCAGGAGGATGATCAGGAACGATATAATAGGAGAACCGGCAAGGTGCCTGTTTATTGGGCCGTCCACAAAACTTTGGCTTTGTGAATTTTAGAGACACAGTGCCAAATCTAAGTAGAGGCTAATAGAAAGCAGGCATAATTAATATGAGATTCCTGCGTGTGATTAATGATATTGATTAAATTTTCCAATCCTGTGTTTTTCTCTACTCTGAAATGTTTCATCAGTATTGCCATGGCCAATTAGAATGATTGCTAACTGCTGGCTTCAAAAGAAAACGAATCTCACGTTGGAACTCGTGTACTTGGAGGACAGAAAAACAAATCTGATGTCTCTCATTAGCCTCTCTCGTACATAATCGAAAGGGACGTATGGAAAATGTCAGCGATTTAAATAATGCCTTGTGTGTCGGCTAGTAGAAATGATGTATTCATGGATATAAAGACCAACAATTCCAGATTGATCTTCATCTTTTTCACTGAAAACTCATCGTGTTAACGTGAGCATGATTACATGCGCCCGGAAAGGTTACCATACTAACGTATAAAAACTGATAACTTGGTCGGAAGTAGAAGATTAGCACAGTGAAAAACGACTCCCTTTATCAATGCTTGACTTACAAATGCGATTTAGAGTTATCTCTGTATGTAAATGTGTATATGACAGACAGCATTGACCTCATCTTTACCCTTGCGCTAATCATTTGTGTCTCATTCAGCCTGACTGTGGTTATGTAGCTGGAGGTTAATAGGTCAACCATGTTGTTCACCGTAGGGGTAAACTATTTGACAATGCTTATTTTGGTAAAATCGGTTAACTTAAGCCTGCCAAGGAAAAATCATTTTTTGGTTCCTCATATAACCATTTAATAAAAGGTTCTAAGAAGAACCATTTATAATCTGAAAAACCTTTCTACACTACAATAAACCTTTTTCAAACTGAAAGTTTTTTTGGATGTTCAAGATTCTTTATGGAACCATTCAGTCAAAAATGTTTCTTTTATAGCATCAGGAAGCATCAAATAATGGCATCATTATTTTTAAGAGTGTAGTTGAGGATCTTTAATAGTGAAGATTATGATGATGTTACAGTAGATAATCTGAAAAGTAACCAACCGTAATATGCTCTCTTTCTTTTCAGGTGCACCTGTGGCAACACTGTACAAAGTACACCAGACCAGAGTAATGACCGCTACCATCTTTTATTCAATAAAAGCAATTGTTTAATTAAAAGGCAACAGAATATGAAAATTGGATCTACTCCAGTAAATGTGTTTTTTGGTGGGGGGGTTGGACGGGGGACCCACCCACATTTATTTTTGCTTCTGACGCCCATGTTCAAATCAATTGTTCACAGATGTTAGTAAAGTTACATCTGTATCTGCACAAAGTAAATTCTTGCATATGTTTTTTTATGTAATTAGTGTCATTCTAAGTCTTACTACATTAATTATTAGAAGTAATACTGAATACTAAAAATATTGTGTATGTAATGTCATGTGTGAAAGATATGCTGCTTAGAAATATTGTATTGTAGTCAAGACAGTGCTCTATAAATGTAGTTAGTGTTACTCTTAAGACACATTTTTGCAATTTCTGAGCAACACTTCTTGTTTTAAAAATGTATGGTTTGATGATAATTAACATCCAATTTCACTGATTGGCCCACTGCTTTCATTGTCCAACCCAGGGAATTGAATGAATTGACCCACAGTCACGGCAATGTAAATCTGTCCATATATATATAGAAAACTATAGGAAGATGCTATAACTTAATAATTAAAGAATAAGTAAAGAAAACTTTTTGACTTCTGACTTTTTGGGTCATTTTGCAACGGGTAATACTACATCCCTTTTTTTCTTAGGACTCCACCACTGGTCCACGGGCATATCAACGAAGAGGTAGCTGTGTACGTTGTTGGAGAAGCTTCAGCAATGATGGAGGTAAATAGACCAACATGATCGCACAAAGTTCTGTGGGATAGTCACGGAATATTTTGCTCATTTTTGTCACGGTAGGTTTAAAGGAGAACCCAAACGCAGAACAAGACGTAAAAATAAACTGAAGGTTTATTTAAATAAACAACACAAAAACCCACGAGGGCGTAAAACAAGTAATAAATAACACTGTTGGATAACAAAACCAGGAAACAATACTAAATCCAAACATAACACAAACTCTTGATAATACGATTCAGGGAACACGACAGACATGAACTCACACACTGAATCTAGACGAACGAACGAGCACAAGACAGAGAACGAGAGGGCATTATAAGGACAACCCAAATGGGGAACAGGTGTACATGATTAATTAATCAGGACGAGAGCACATAAGGGAGTAGGGTAAAAGTGACAAGACACTGGGAACACGTGACACCAACACATGATGTGACTACACGTGTCCCCACACAAAACACAATGCTGCCATGATCTTGCCCTCTGAAATCAGACCTGAATCTCACACAAGGGTCTGGCAAGACCATGACAGCGACAAGACACTGGGAACACGTGGAAGCCACATACACAATATAACTCCACGTGTCCCCACACAGAACATAGTACTGTCATGGTCTTGCCAACTGAACTCAGACCTGAATCTAGCACCAAGGTCTGGCAAGACCATGACAATTTTTCCGTGGCATTCTCACGGATCTCCGCCTTTGACTGTCTTTTTCCGTGGCATTCTCATAGATTGGTTACTCAACTGCTTTTTCCTATTTTCAAACCGGTCGCTTCAGTTTAGGGTTAGATTTGGTGTTTGCATTAGTTTGTCACTTCAAGTATTGATTTATACTACTTTTTCTGATTTATTTTCTATTTTCTAAACTTTAAACCATTGTCGCCTGCTGTTGGGGTTTGAGTTGGGTTTGGGTACGGATGTCATTTTATGTAAATCTAACCCTAAACCGAATCGACAATGGTAAGAAAATAAACAAAACAGTTGAGTAACCAATCCGTGAGAATGCCACGGAAAAATAAACAAAAATTCCGTGACTATCCCACAGAAATTTGTGAGATCAGGTTGAAATAAACAGTGCCATTGTTGAAGCTTGACTTGGTTCCTCTTTGATTTTAACATCGCAAGCGGAAATGCATAAGAAGAAAGGTGACACAGATGTATTTGACCTGACCGGAGGGGTTCTAGCAGACCAATCACATCGTTGCAGTCTGCATAGAACTGATGAATTGTTACATTTTTGGAGAGGTGCACATCAGTCTACAGCAGTGGAGAGACATCTGAAACATTATGGGAGGAGGGACCTGAGGACTGGAGTTGAGAAACACTGGTCTACGGCATAGGCTACAGCGTAGGGTTCTCATCTATGCGTAGGTAACGCATAAGTATAAATTGGGCTTTAGGAGAGGCCACAGAGAGGTAAGGAATATTAGGTATATTTAACTTAATGCAGTGCTGGGCAGATTGGTGTATGGTATCAAAGACTTTTCTGTATGCAGTTAAAAGTAGGGTAACAGATTTGATCCTGAAACATTTTTTGTTATGCTGGTTAAAAGTCTCCTTACATTCTGATAGCAATCACTGTGTTAAGTTGTTTAAATGTATTTGTAGAAATATATGTCATCTGTGAAAGGCGTAGGACCAAAAAATGTTCAACAAATCATTGATTTCGGTCTGAACGGACGTTTCCTTTTTTTGTCCCTCATACGTAAGCATAATTTGAATGCCAACCGCGCAGCGAGTCCACGCAGACACCATACGTCATCGGCACATTCACGTGCGCTCACCTCCTGCCTGTAAACAGTGAGAACAGCAAACTTTTCTGCTGAATTGACAACCTGTACAGGAGTCACAAAACGAAAGGCATCTTTTATAACAACAACAGCAAAAACTGCCTGGATCAGCAAAAACCAGAATGAACATCGGTAACTTTACTGCTTTACTACGAGATGCAAACAGCTGCAGGAGGCATAAAGTGTCTGAAAGGGTCGTTGCACTGTTTATTTTGGTAAGGTAGGTAGGCAATATGTTTGTATTGAGATGGATTCAGATATTCTACTTTGATGAAACATTGTGTTGCTTATGAAATTTGTGTTCGTTTACGGATTAGCGTAACGATATAGTTACAACCGAAAGTGTGCTTAAACTAATTCTGATGTAAACCAGTTGTTTATGTTGGTTATTTTGGAAATGTTATTCACTTTGTAGGCTACTGCAAAGTTGTCTCACTGGTGAATGAGACGTGAGATGTGACCGTCTGATCTATGCGTATTCATGTGTTTTGAAAGAGACGTGACTTTGGATGGCGATTTGACTTGAGGCTGGGATCGTGATTTCATTGCTAGGCGGCTACCGTTAGCATTTTTCAAAATGTGTTACCCTACCTTTAATGAATTAATTCGAAAAAGTAGTTCAAAGTCTTCAAACCTAAAGGTCGGCAATCCATAAGCAATGGGGAAACTACACCACAGCGAAAGCCATTGCTGCGTTTACTCAACTGTGATGACTTCTGCTTTGCAAGCACGGAAGTGTGAAAAGAGTCCATTGATAGTGTTTATCAGATCATGCTTGCGGTTAAAGAAGGGGCAGGACATTTCTGAAGCCCGCTCTAGGCAGGTGACCAATCACAACAGACAGGGCCAGCTTTACAGAGAAATGTGCTACAACAGAGCATTTTAGAGAGATTGGGAAGAGAGGTGCTAAAATATGTATTTAAAAATGTGTTTTTAAACAATCAAACATGAAAACCTATTCTAGTAGACCCCCCAAAAATTGCGAAAGGGCATAATAGGGTCACTTTTAAAATAGATAAAACAAACACAAACTCAAAAGGGGCTATATTTGGTTAACATCTGCTTTGTGTAATTGAAACTCTTCATCTGTGCTTTATCATCAGCTGTTTGGCCCCAGAACTGAGCTTTGTCATTGAACTGATTCAGAAGAATCACAGAAAGAGAAAACATGACTCTTAACATAACAAACTAACTTCACAACATCCTAATCATTTTCTGCAAGACCTCCACATCTCAGTTTTCCTGACTGGATCAAATCTTAAAATTTAGTCATGAAAACAAAACTTAACAGAGACTGTAACTGTGATTACAGGTCAGTGAAGAGTTCAACATCCACAATGTTTATCCAGCCAGTGAAAACCCACAAAAAATGGCATAGGTCACTTTAAGGGTCTTTAAGCATTGAAACTAGAGCCAACACTTAGTGCATTTACAGTAAATGCACAGTCTTATGCCGATTATGCTTAATAAAGTGATAATGTGTGGGGTCATGTAAACTCGTAAAACGGTTTTGTTTTATCGGGGAAAGCCCATAAATGATGTTAGCAAAAACCAATCGCCACAGGTAGTTGTTTGCTCATTACCCCGATTTGGTGTTGCATTTTAACACCTTAAACGGCTTTCTCACAGTTTTGTTCATGTGCACGTCTCCTGTGTGAACAAAATAGCTTAAGACCGATTCCACGTAATAAGCAGATTTTTGATAGTTATTCGCTTATTTTGTGCATGTAAACGCACTCATTGTTGGTTTGTTGATGTGGTCACTTATCTCTCCATAGCTATTCTATTTGATGTTGCTAGTGGTTTAGAAATGACGTGGTTTAGAGTTCATATTGCAATATGTGATCACACTGAGCTTACTGAAACGTTTGATTGTGTTGTCTTCTCTTCTGAAACTCAACAGAAAATGCATATGAAATTACTTTGTGTCTGGAGAAACATTTCTTTACGTCAATATTTGCTCTTATATTCCTATAATTTACACATAATCTACATTTTGAGCGGATAAATGTCATGATTTTGTTGTATATCACGTAGGTACAATCAACTAACAGGGTTTTATCATGTGCCGACTTTATCGGTTGTGTAATAACATTTGTGTTCATTCTTTCTCCACAGGGTACTCCGCCCTAACTAGAACCAGATGAGGTATATCATGTCATACTTGGAGTGGAACGAATCGAACATGACAAAAATGGGTGGGTATTTAATATTTCAGATTCAAAGAAGCGGGAACACATTTCTAAAGGGACATTCTGTTGAGAAAAGGTCTGCAGCTGTTGTGCAGATTGAAAAAACGCGTCACGCTGGTAATGGGGTGATAGGCAGAGCGGAGAACAAACTCTTACGAGAGCCATCCAATGCTTTTCAAGGTAATTAAAGAGATACACAGATACAACTGCATTAAAACAACGATACTTAAACAGTAAGTCAAACATGAAACAATGAGCAGCTTGACAGTGTGATACATTAGCCTCATATTCGTAGTTCAAAACACCCTATCAACAACCCCATAGCAATGCCCTGTCCTGACAACCAACCAACAGCACAATGCCAAAGGCTCTTGTACACACACTCATATTTTCTGAAAGAAAAAAATGTAAACGTCTAGTTTAATTTGATGTGCCAGTACGCCAAATGTGTAAAGAACTGTGGTATGCTGTTAACACCAAATGCTAAACTATTACCAAAATCTGATCCAGCGGTGGACACAGATGGGCCAGGTACCGTGAGTCAGAGCGCCTCCGATGGCTAATCGGCCACATGAATTTAGTCTGACCACAATTCCCACATTTTAACAGCCTGGCACGCGGCCACATTCATTACATTTGTGTGCACTTCAAAGTTCATTTGAATTCCTGAGCCTGCAGTACTCGCATTGCCTCAGTCATGCATTAGAGTCATGTGCAATACTAAAACAGGCCATAAACTTAAAGGCAGTCATTATGTTCATATATTTGCAGGGTGTTTTCTGCTCAGCATAAGGCTTAATAATGTCTTTGATGGACATCAAGGCTGGAGTTTTGAGGCCAGCTGTATTTAAAGGACCACTGGGTGCTACAGTTTACATGTTTTTACTGTTAGCGCTTCTTACAGTTGGTTGCTAGAGTCTCAGTATATATTTAAGCTTAAAGCAATCTAATAACCCTCCTGTTATCCAGAACATTATTTTTAAGGGAAACAAATAAAGATGGGTTATACCATAGGCCTCATCTATCTCTAACAAGATGCCTACAATATATTTTGGTTTCTATGCATCGCTCCAACCTTTTGTGTTTTAACGTGTGTGTGTTAACCTGTGTAAACTACTTTTACAAGGTTGCCATTTTGTGGACGTACTAATCATCCAGGCCATGGGCAGACTACATAAAAAATTGGGCTGTACTTATACAGTGTTCATACAGTATGATGTGAGAATGTAGGTAACGCACACTCTATAACTGTATAGCTTAACAAAGGCATGAGAAAATGTACAAAATCTATCACTCATTATTCTTCTCATATTCCTCTTGAAAACCCATATGCCACCGTATTCCCACAGTATGTAAACCTGAGCTGAGACAACATAAAAACAGAGCTATAGTTTAAAATATAAATATATAAAGAAAATCCATTTTTAAAAAGGCTTGAGAGTAAAAGTATCCATCTTTGGCTTTAACGTTATGTCCCCCATGACTCTGGAAAGTGCTGGATTATACCGAATCAAACAGTCTAGATTCCAGTTAATGATGAATCTAACAATGATAACCCACCTGTTTTCCATCCTTGCCAGAGATTATATGAGTATGTTTCTTTCCACAAAAGTCTGTTTTAAATATTAAAGTTATTTCCACAGTTTTGGGAAGGGGGGTTATAGTGGCAGTTAGGGAATCACCATAAGTTCAGCCACCAGCTAATGCTCTTCAAAACCCAGTAAAAGACCTGACATGATCGCAGTGTGGTGTTGCCCCACTAACCTCGGTGTGCATTTCCATTATTGCTGATGTTTTCATCACAGATGGATTCCCCTGATGACTGGTGGAGCTTCAGTGTCTCATGCTACAACATGATTCATATTAGAATTTAATGTTTGTCTAAAAAAACTGAGGGATGTGTTTGGGTTTGACCAAAGATGATAACAAGATGCTGCATGGGGAACAATGCAACATTTAGTATACAGCCACTCTAGCAACAGAAGTCCCGCCTTCCCATTTAAAGTCTCTGAGGGAAGGGCTCTATGCATTGTAAGGTACTCACCAATCTTTGTAGATGTGCATTAGCAACTTGGAAAATGCACAGTTTGAGCTTTAGCAGAATTCATGGTACGATTTATGACATGTTTAATTGTTGGTCAGAAATTTTGTTTTATTTTGATTTTAGTCTGTGATTTTAAAGATATCATGTAGACAGAGGTCAATAATCAAGAAACATGTTGTCCAAGTGTGGAGACTTCCATAAAGGGCCTTTGGGATGACTGTGATCAAAGTCAACAAAAACTCACTCATACAAAGATCAAACGTATACAGGAAATATTGCAAGTTTATCAGTGTGCCGTTCGGGTTATTAAATTCTCCTTGTCACCAATTTGTCCTCTAAACTTAGAAAGTTCTTTCACACTGTCTGTTGTCTATATATGCAACTACATTTTAAGACAGGACACTAACTAAAATACGAGTCAGTCATTTTGTAAAGAAGTTCAATGCGCAAAACAGAAACACAAACAGTTTGACTCACATTTAACTTCAATATGTGCAGTGCTTAAGAAATGTATAAGACCATCACTCAAAGTAAAGTTTGTGCCACAGCTGCCCTAAACTTACAGCATTGTTGATTTGTTTATGTTTGTGTAATGGTTAATGTGTAGTATGTGTAACCATTAGTATGTGTAAGCTCTTTAGTCACAGTAGTATTTCTGATGCTAAAATATAATTGTTGTTATACACTAATTTTTCAAAATTACTGTTTTAAAAAAGGCAGAAAAATATTAAAGGACTTTATTATGTTTTCATTCAGATGCCCAGTCACAGTTATTTACTTGCAGTCCTTAAGAGAAAAATAAGTTTTAATGTTTGAAAGTTACGCTTGATCTATTTTGGACTTCTGAAAAAAGAATGTGAGGTCTTAAATGTGGGTATAAAAACACGAATTTTGTTTGAAATTCATCACTACTGTTGAAAAGGATGAAACATTGAGAACTCTCTAAAAAGTAAAGACTCCACATTAAAATGCAAACGTGGTGGGCAGCCCACTAGGTTGCAGAAAAGAGCTTCTGTTTGTTTCCTCACTCCTTTTACTTGTTAAAGAAAGGTAAAAGGCCTGGTAATCTTTAATCAACAAATCCAAACAAGCATAAAGAAAATCCCTATTTGTTTAATACGAAATGCACAGAGGTGAAACACAATGACAACACGCTGCCATTAGTGATGCATGGGTTGGTGTTTTTTCCAACCCATGGGTCACGCTTTTATAAAATTATTTGGCCCAACCTGCACCACTGCCTATTTTTACAACAAGGAGCTGTTTGGCGCTTTCATGAAATAAGGCCAAAGGTTTGGGGACATCATGCAAGTTGTGTTGCTATGTGGGCCTGTGTATTGTAACCTTATCAAAGATTTTAATAAAATATGTATTCCCAAATATTTTAAAGGCTATAGGGAATTGCATGCAAATACACGTTTTTCTGTTTTGTTTTTAGTGACCCGGCCCGCCCCGCAAATAAAATTACAATTTCCCCCTCACGGGGCCCGTGGGTTATTAGAAGACCCGTGCATCCCAAGCTCCCATCACTGAAGCACATACAGCCTGTTGGCATTATACTTTACATACTGATGTTTATCTTATGACATATGGCTTGGGCTGATATACAGTAGATGCATGTTGATTATTAAAACCCATGGAAACTGGAGGTAATTTTGTCTCGAATCGAATGAAGATCGAGCGATGATAGAAATCATTTAGTTTGCCAAATACATGTGTCACCAGCAAAGAATGATTTATGGATATACATACTGTTCTCATTAGAGAGAGGCTTGGTAATCTGACATTTGAGGGCCGTGTAATTGTGAATCTTTTCGCTTAGTCATCTAAGACATATCATTCTCAGAGAAAGAAAACTAAAAATCATGCTTGGGTTTACCCCATCTCACCATTATCACTTTGCATTAGGTGGATCATGACTGAACGACATCGAGCTGTTAAACCGTTTCTTTATACTCAACAAATAACCCTAACAATTGAAGAAAATTGTCTCAGCACTTTGGATCCTTTTTTGATGTCCTCAAAACTCAATAGGTTTTCAGTTCTTGCTTTGATTGGTTGGTTTCTATGGACACAATTCATTAGAAACACTTTTCTTGTCAAAGCGTTTACTGGTTTATTGGTGAGGACCACGCAGGCCCTGTCTGGGAATAAATCATCCGTCAGAGGCGAGTGGATGGAAAGTGAGCGTCGCTGCAATTAAACAACATTTTGACGTACCCAAGAATGGGTGCTGCAGACATCAAGCGGCGTGCGTTGGATGCACATCTCTGGATATCCACTCATAGGATGGGACGAACAGGTCCGCCCCTGCATCACTCCTCCAGCAGGCTGTCAACTTTGGCACATGGTTGCTCGGGACCACTGTAGCTGTTCTCCAAATTGCAGTCAGCCTTCAGATATAAAGAGCCCACGAGACCCATTTGCTCGAGCAGGCAAACCCAACTTTAACAGTGCGTCACACACTCCACATTGACACTTTCATGGCTGCCTTTTTTCTAAGCGGCGCTTCAACCTTTAGAGAATTTTCCCAATTGTTCCCTTCCCTGTGTTTCTTTATTCTTTGTCCACTTTTCCCCCCTCTCTATTTTGATTGCCCCTTTCTTGTTTTGTTGTACTGTTTTTCCCCCTTAATCTCTATGGCGACTTCTAGCTTCCCAAGAATAATGAAAGCCTAGGGATAAGGAAGCGTGAACAGTGGTGGATTTTTCATAAATAGATAGGAAACTCCTGGAAGAAATGGGATGGGTTCTCACGATGGCCTTTACAGATGGGACGTGGAGTCAGATGACAGGAGAATTTTGCTCATTCATTGGCGGATGACAAAACTGTTGGACTAAAGGAGGAAATTGCAGGACCAGGTTGTCTTGTCTGGATGAGGAGGTTGACTAATGTAGCACTCATTTCAGCTAGTCTAGTCATTTTGGGTTGACTCTCATTCATAGATACTTTAAGGACACAATAAATCTATAAACTTGTGTCTAAAATATGGCAAATCTCTTAATTTCCCAGTGCACTGTCTAGAGAACTACTTTTGTTCCCCGAAGAACCTTTTAGTCAAATGTTCTTAAACAACCTATTCTTTCTTTTTTTATCATTTTATAGTCTGTAAAACCTTTTTCACAACAAATATTCACTTATGTAATAGAAAGGTTTTGTAAATGTTAGAGGTTCTAGAAGCTTCTAAAAGTCGATGAAATCAGCATTGAACCCAACAAGCATGCAGTATACACTGTAAAAAGATTTGTTAGTTCAATTTAAAGTGGTTTCCTGGTTGGGTTAATTTGACTTAAAAATATTAGTTGTAACACACTTGTATTTTATTCTGTTAACTAATATTTTTAAGTCTAAATAACTAAAACATTTTAAAGCAACCACTCTCCTAAAAATAAAGGTGCTTCATGATGCCATAGAATTTTTTTGTCTAAATAGTTCTATAACACACCTTTTACATCAGAAGAAGAACCTTCCTGTTTCGCAAAGGTTCTTATTTGCAAAAAATGTTTCTTCAGATTATAAAAAGGTAAAAACCTATGATTAAATGATTATTTGAGGAACCAAAAATAACAATAACCTTTCAAACACCTTTATTTTTAAGAGTGCAGGAATCTTACTGTTTTAACGGACATACATATAATGAACCAGCCCAGTCTCACAAAATTTCGTTATATAGTCACGTAACTTTTTGATTCTTTTTTCGTGATATTATCAAAAATGTCCGCGTCTTTTTGTGATCGTATAACGAATTCCTGTTTTTGGGTGATTATCACGTATTGGTTATTCAACTGTTTTGTCCTATTTTCTTACCATTGTCATTTAGGTTTAGGGTTAGATTTACATAAAATGACATCCCTACCCAAACCCAACCCTAACGCCAGACAACATATAAGAAAATAAATCAGAAAAAATAGTATAAACCAATACATAAAGTGACATTCTAATGCAAGCACCAAATCTAACCCTAAACTGAAGCGACAATAGTTTGAAAATAGGAAAAAGCAGTTGAGTAACCAATACGTGATAATCACACGAAAACAGGAATTCGTTATATGATCACGAAAAAACGTGAAAAAGAATATAAAATTTACGTGATTATATCACGAATCCTTGTGAGACTGGGTAACATGAACACAACACAGCATATATCTTTACATCAGTGATGAGCGGGTCAATGTATGAACAACCCGCACCTGGCCAATGTTTTCAACTAATTCGCCCGCTGGGTTGTTTCAATGCATTGCTATGTTGTTATGACTCATGGTTGGGAAACAACAACCCAGTATAGGTTTATTTATAATCCAACATGTGTTCTGTACAATATTTTTACCCAGCATTGGTTTAAAAATAACCCAGCAGAATTTAGAGCGAATAATGCACCGGTTACAACTACACTCACATGCGCTCTCTCACCATGTCTGGAAAGATCAGCCACAGCTTTGAATCCTGTCGGTTCACTTAATAGATACTGCAGGTGTGTGGGATGGGATGGCATGGGTCCAGTGGAACTGAGCGATGTTAGACCGATATGCACCTTAAAATGACTTCTGCAGATTTGAAGGACTAATCATTTTTTAGTCCATGTATATTGTTACTCAAGACCTCTTGTGTTTAACATGGTCATTATCCATCTTCTGTCTGACTTTTAACAGAAACACAAACAAATGCCACATGTGAATGCAAGCTTAATGTCATGCGTCTGCATAAAGAAAAAATACTATCAAAAGATCTACTGTAATGAAATATTGAATGAAATGTTTCCAATTTATATATTTCTTGCACACTATTTTGGTTCATTTGTACTGTATACTGCAGCTTTTAAATGGAAATAAAGATGTTATGTGGTGTAATTACATGATTTAACAGCAGGGGCTAACCGGACCACGATAACCATGCAAATCTTGACCTCGCTGTTGATATGTAAGTGTGAGTAGGTGTGCTGCTCAAAGTTGTGATGTCACGACCATGATGATTTCTAAACCTTATTTTAGACATTAATGATTGTTTTTAGTACAGGCTGCATTGTGTTGTCAGCATCATGGTTACCAACTGTACCCCATTAGCTGGGAAGTCCCGTATTTTGGGTCAAATTTATTTGTCTTGTACATGACCTCCCGCGTCCCTGCTGTGCTGATCTAACCAGTGACTGTTACAACAGCCTTGTTCATTGTTCGACTTCATGTGGGGCCACAAGAACTGAGATGCAGATGACAACAAAACCCTGCAAAAGCAATTCCAGAAATCATACAGAAGAGGAATGTTATCGAAATGGTCTTGCTGTATTTTGATGTCATCCACCTGTCGGTTCCAAACAAGCAGCAACAGCAGCAGTGCTGATCACTGACATCTCTCATCCAATCACAGACGCACAACCTCAAGCACAATCAGTTTACGTAAGGGGCAGAGGTGGAAAAAGTACTAAAATTTTGTACTCAAGTAAAAGTAAAGTTACTTTAATAATATTTTAATTAAGTAAAAGTAAAGTTACTTGTCTAAAAATCTACTCAAGTAAAAGTAAAAAGTAAGTCATTTTAACTTTACTCAGAGTAAAAGTTACTTTTTTTACAGCGGGGAGAGGTGGAGGATTCTAGTATAGTTCAAAAACGACAAGGGAATATACATCTCAAACTAGTTGTTTTTAATTGTAGGAACATCTTTACAATTAAAGTGCAATAACAAAAAGTTAATAAAATAAAAAGCTTTTTTAAAGTAAGAAACATTTATGGAATTATTTAATGATTTTACATGTGAGTTATGCACTTTTGAAGGTGGTCAGCAGCTACAATCACTATAGTAATGTTATAATTGATGTATTGCTGGTAACATACATTATTTTATTAAACTATATCTAGTTTAAATGAGCATATAATGAGATGAGTGCCATGTCTATATACATTTGACACGTTTATTATCTTCTTGCTTCCCTGACTGGGTACCTGATGACCTTTATTCTCTCTCTCTCTCTCTCTCTCTCGCTCTCTCTCTCATGACCGCATTCTCGAGGACGTTTTGAAGTTGTGTTTGACTTGACGCGAAGCTGCTAGACCTCAGAAGATAATGCGCATGGTATTAAAAACGCGTCGTGCAATTTCGTACTTAAGAGCATGAATCCTACCTTTCATAGAAATGAAACACTCGCTTCGCGTCAGTGGAAAGTGGTCGCTTAAATATGACCAGGGGTTTCTTTCATAAGATTTGAACTGAGGCGGGTCTGCAATAGCGCGCGCCTGTCTCGTCCGTCTCCATGGTTCTTTTTGCGCGTTCCCCCGGGCCCCGCCCATTTACATCCGTTGCGCGTCTTTATCACCTTGCTTTTTAAAATATTTTTTACTCAGTAACGGATATGATTTAAAATGTAGCGAAGTACAATACTTTAAATAAAACATACTTAAGTAAAAGTAAAAGTACAGATTTTAAAAACTACTCAAAAAAGTAAAAATACACAAAAAAACTACTCAATTACAGTAACGTGAGTAAATGTAATTCGTTACTTTCCACCTCTGGTAAGGGGTCATATAATTCGATTTGTTATATAGTGGTTTATTTAGCTATTTGTGTATGTATAAGAACGGCATATGTACAAAGCTCAGTCTCAGTTCTGAAGAGATCGCTGATCCAGACCTGCTTAAAGGATAATTCCGGTATTTAACACTTTGAGTCTCATTTCTGGTTTGTTTTGGATGAACTACAGTGATGGACACAGAAATTTTGACAATGGGTCGTGTCTTGAGTTTTTGACTCGTTTAGAAGCGTCTAAACATGTAAACAGACCGTTTTCTGTTTCCCGGCGGCGGAGTGATATATCAGCGAGCAATGAGTCTTCCAACAAAATGCCAAATAAAACAGAAACTGTATTTTGCTACACAACTTGGTTTTAATCATCAACGAACACCACGAACCACTCAGTGAGTAGTACAGTTTTGAAAATGAACGTTAAGTGTTGTTTTAATGACATGTTTGTGCATGGTCATTGACTTCCATTCTGAAGCAGTCAAGATGAGTCGATGAGCTTCTAAATGAGTCGAAAACTCAAGACACGACCCATTGTCAAAATTTCTGTGTACATCACTGTAGTTCATCCAAAACAAACCAGAAATGAGACTCAAAGTGTTAAATACCGGAATTATCCTTTAATAAAATGCATAAATTTGAACTGCCCCAACTTTGCTAGGACATTCTCGGGTTTCTGTTTCACAGATTGTAAGTGTGTTTTAATAAAAGTACAGCTCACATAATCTATGTTATTTTAAGTTTGTCACACGTAAGATTAACATGAAGGGGATAACGTTTTCTTACCCTTAGTGCATGAGTAACAAGTGATTTACTTAAAGGTATAGCGGAAGATTTTCTTTTTCCAGGTGGATCATCAAGACTTTTGGTCATGCCAGTTGTCAATCATTCTGATGATATGTTAACATTAGGCCATCGTAAGTGTTTGTCCCTAGGTTTGCTTTCTGTGCATGCGCACTTTCAGGTGTATACAGTAGGGGTGGAACGGTCCACTGAAGTCCCGGTTCGGTTCGTACCTCGGTTCAGGCATCACGGTTCGATCCAATTTCGGTACAATGGAGGGAAAAGCAAAACAAAAATGCAGAAGGCAATTTTTTTTTGAAAATCTTAATAACATAGGTGTCATTATCAGTGTTATTTTGAGATGTCATGAATATGAACTGAAATTCATTTAACATACTATCTTGTATTACAAAAATGTATACCACTTTAAGTAATCTTGTACTCATCTTTCATACAAATAGGTTCAAATGTATTACAAGTGTTACCTAAATACATTTTAAAATTACATTTTGGCCTTATTTTATATTAATGTACTAAAGAACAAAAAAAATAGGCTTGTAGGATGAATTAATAGGTGTGTACGACTTCACGAGGCGCTGCAAGAAACGACAGTGGATGACATCAGAGTAACGCGAGAGCGATTTGAAATCAGCCTCCTCCGCAAGATTTCTCGCGATACTCTGTTGCTGATGGCACTGCGTAAAGTTGAGCACACTTAAAAAAAGCAGCTGAACAGGACTACCCTGCGTATGCCTGCGCTTCGTCTATTTATTGTATATAGCAGGACAATTTATCTCCTACTTCTCAGCGTGAGAAATACAAAGTGTGGCGTTTGAACTGACTGAAATGCGTGTTTGTCAAGGTGAATGCGTGAGACTTGAGAGCCCTGATTAGATGTATTTCCACTCACATACCCAACAACTGCTGAACAACGGCGACGCACTTCGTCTTTTCCACCACTCTCTCGCCTGTACTACTGTAACTGACTGGGAAACCGAAGCTTTGCCAAACTTGTGATCTTAAAGAAGCCGGCGGATCTCCTAACTCTGGTGGAACACCACAACTTGCCATACTCGCTGTCGGCTGCTCACTCACTGACTGGACCGGCGTCGACCTGACAAAAAACTGCAGAGTGCCAGAATGTAGACAGGCTTTGATAGAGCGCATACATAGGCGGAGCTCGGCTGCATCGGCGCCAATCAGAGCTTCAGAGCTAAAGCGGGGCCACAGATTAGCTGTCCCTAAAGAACCAGCGTATCTAATAGTAGTTCCGCATTACATTAATTATTTTGCACGCAAGTTTTTTTATTTTCATACCGTGTATTCTCCGTTTAAATTCATGCACCGAACCGTGACCCCTGTACCGATTCGGTTCGAAACGAATACATGTACCACTCCACCCCTAGTATACAATATGTGTGGTGCGTTACGTTTTCAGACATTAATTGAAGCTCGCGTTCTCAATGTATTTTTTCAAAATGTCTGAGGGTCACAAGAGAAAAAGTGTCTACGAATTGTATGACAAGAACAGAAAGGCATTTGAAGAAAGAAACAAGACCAATGTGTTTTTGGGAGAATATTTCACAAAGGTTGGGCTTCCCACTGATGCCTCAGCCGCAAAGTTTCTACTGGACAGGTAAAGTTTGTCATGCTTTTTGGAGAAATCCATTTAAAATCACTGCTAGCAAAAGTTGATGTAAGCTATGATTAGCGATGCTAGCCTTGGCACAAGTCACGAACCGCCCAGACACGGTAAACATCTAAATGTATGAGCCATGCCGGCAGCAACTTGTAAACAGGGCGAAGAGAAGAACTAGGCTCGTGCATGCTCTCTCTCGTGCACACGTTAATAGGCGTTTTCTCTTGGGAGGAGGTAGAGTGTTGCGCATGTGCATTTTTTAAAAAAAGCGGAGGGGCAATCCTTTTAAAAAATTTGGGAAAATCTTCCGCTATACCTTTAAAGGGGCAATCAGTAGGATTTTAAGTGTTTTATTAATCAAAATCAATGTCTTTATTCATAAATATGTCCTTGTTTGTTTCAAATGACCTCTGCCAGTAATCTGACTTTTCTTTGTAAGCTTAGAATTTCTCCTCTTTACATTGAATGGGTAAGTCCAAGGAGGCATCCATGTCGTTCCGCCGTATTGATAAACTATATAATAGCAGAGAGGGACAAAAAGCACTAGCTTACGAACGCGTTTCCACAACGCGTTTTCATTCAGAACACGTGAACCAGCTGCAACGGACAAGGAGATCAGCGATTACATAACGGCTACCGTAGTTGCAACACGCCTTTGGAAAGGGGAGGTGCTAGAAAGCACTGTTCGTTTGAATGCAAAATACAATTCCACCACTAGATGGGGGTTAACCCTACTGATTGCCCCTTTAAGATAGTAAAGGTAATAATTCAATTAAATGACTGTGTTAAAAGTAGCTGCTATAAAGTAACAAACTATTATAAACCTAGCGTATGTTGCCAAGGCATAAGAGTAATATTTAATTAGGAGATTAGCTATCATTTTGATAAATAGCTTAAAACAGTACACTGTATATTCACGCTGATTTTGCCAATTGGTTGATGTCCTCAGGGCAACATATTGTGTTGACCCAAGAACAACATTTTTCTAAATAAAACCTAAACCCCAACCATAACCAAACCCTAAAATCAGAGGGACATGATAACTGAAAAACAATGGTCTAGAAACAGCTAATCTTGGTTTTAAGCTTAAATTTAAAACAAACTATAATCTTATTTCTGAAATCTGATTGGTTGATTGAAATGTTGTTCCAGGGTCAACATAATGTTGCCTTGAGGACATCAACCACTTGGCAAAATCAGGAGAGCCGTATAGCCACACAAAACCATACCCGACAGGCCACCTTTTGTCCCGTAATACAGAGTGACAAAGTTGGCAACCCTAGGTGTATACGGGCTATTGTAGGTAGGTTACAAATATTACCACATCAATCCTGTTTTATTTGATGTAATCTGGGTAAGCATCCGTACTCACTCAGAAGTGCAGTAGCTAATTTCTGATCAGGTTTTTCTGCATGAAATTTTAGCCTCGGTGGGTGCTTATCGAGAGCATTTCTCACTATACCAGGTATTTGAACCCAAAGCCCTTTACTTGCTTTGCCAAAGACCCTGTCAACACACTCTCACAATGACTAGAAGGAATATTTTCCCAACCTTCACAACATCAGCTGTCAAAGGAGAACAAAGGAGATAAAACAGTGCGAGAAAATCTCCAAGTGGCTAACTGACAGATGATATTAGGCCTGTCTTGGAAAGCTAAGGAGACAGTATAAACATTGAGTAAGCAAAGAGGCCAGAACATAACAAGCTGTATCCTAGTGGAAGCAGACGCACGCTTTACCCAGCATGCTTTTCATTTCTTTCTCTCTCTCGGTACGTCCCCCTGCGATAAAAATAACTCGCCTTATCCATTTTATTTTAGCCCTATTCAGATTATTGTTTACAGTGCATGCAACTTCAATTTCCCAGCCTTTATTAAAGTTGTTGTATAATGAAAGCATTACCATAGTGTTCTTGTTCAAATGCAAGTATAGTACATCACTGTACTGTATGTATGCATTTAATTCTGTGTAATGTTATTGTACAAGCATATGGGAATACATTCACTGGGTATGTTATTGAGAGCACCTGTCCTGTACACATACAGTACTTGTACATGCTGTTATCTGATTGGTCACATAGCCCTTTTGCTTTTACTGTAGAGAGACAAATCTACCATTCTCTGTCATTCCCCTTGTGTTTTCAACAAAATGGGTTTTTCAGGACATGCTGATTTGTATTTAACAAAAAATGCCAAAGCAAATAACTCTCTCCGTCGTCTAATGGCAGATCAAAGAATGTTGAAATGGGTTCAAAACTCAAAGCAAGATAGAAAAAAAGAGCACTTACATGGCACACATCACACATATAAAGGCAAGTTTCTATGTCAACTATACCCCAGAAGTCCATATCTTTCTCAAGCATCGGTCTTGAATATTGCATTATGGACCAAAGAATAATACAGATCTTCAAAATTCTCTTTCACATTTATCACATTATAAAAATATCCTTAGATCTGCGTAACTACAAGACTCACAATTACATAAACACACACACACACCAGCATTCTTCTCAGATCAAGTCTGCAGTACATGAAGGCCTGATATTTATCCTCTTTGCCATCGAATGCTATAAAAATCTATTCCTCATGGCATTATTGGATCATATTTTGGAAAAGCATTAGAAAACTAACAGGTGTTTCCAGCACACAAACCTATTGCCAAGAAAACCCAACTGATCATTGTTCAGGATCTAATTTGATTGTGTTGTTAAAATAGCAACATGTGCAGAAGATGGTAAGAGTGTTTGAAAGGATTGAAAACTCTTCATTTGGATTATTAGCATGGGTGTTGATAAGAGGAAAAGGCCATATTATTATATGACTGGATGGTGGGGAAAATCCTGATGATGTCATTTGTTTTTGTCAGAACAGTTGTTTCTTTTAGACATCATTTGATATTATGCTTTTGATATGAATGAGTTATTACTCACACAGAACTTTGCATCTTTCTTGCATCAGTTGATATATGTGAAACTTCCCCATTGCAACGTTATCGGGGGATTTTACTGTTTCTGGGAAAATGAAGACTTTATTAAACAAACAAGCTGAAAGACATCACATCATGTTATGATTTGGGTGGAGATTGAAGGTCAGCTCAGGTAAGACAATAACTAAACAAAAGCTGGAAAAGACCTAAATGAGATACAAAAAAGTGCTAAACTTAATTTTATCACCACTAAAAGTCTGCCAAAAGTGTTTTTATTTATTCCACTAAAGTCTAAAAAGAAGTAACCCTTCTCAGAATTGTAAAGATTTGTTCAGTGTTTTACTTGAGAAACATTCAACTTTAAATTTGTAGGTTTGATATACGACTACATTAACACCTGACAAACTGTGAATGATCATGTTTGGCAAATGCACATAACACTTAGTGGAGAACTCCATTTATTTCCATTTACCATTAGATCTCATTAGTGTCTGAACAGTAGATGTTAATAGAGATTTCTATGTGATCTGTTATATTATTATCATGTAACAGCCAACATTGAGCAATCAATTATGCAAACTTAAATGATAAATTCACACCCCTACCAGCTCCATCATTTCTGCACAGATTCTGCAATATGCCACATTTTTCCAGTATCTACATAGTCTGACATACGAGAAACATTTGTGAAAGGGTTCACATAAAGCCAAGACCTGCTTAACGTCTGTTCAGTCTGTCATGCCTTATATCTCCCATTGAAGCCAAGAGAGTTCACGTCTAACTCAGCCTTCACCTGCGATTGATGTGACTGCGTGTGCCAGTACAGAGCTCAATTACAGATTCATTGTCACTCACCATTATAACTACTTACTGTATCAAAGACACATTTACGGTTGATACTGTTATCTGTACTTCAGAAAGAAATGTGAAATATCTTTCATTGTAAATCTGAATGTAAATTACAGCCATGCTTTTCTTCAGATTAAAGTACACTCACCTAAACCCAATTCACACAGACCTTTGGTCCCAGAAAATAACCATAAAATTGCCAGACAAGATTCTGTGTGAATGCAAGTTGATTCAACTCTTTAAAATGAGGGATTTACATGCAGATCAACATTCACGACGAGAAATGTCAGTAAACTGGACTGACGCAGATATCAGGTAAGTTAGCTCGTCACTTCGCTGAAGAGGAGATCATTCAGCAGTATAAAAGAATATTGCATCACATGCTCATTTGAGCTTATAATAAACAAAAATGCCTGCGCGTCATCCCAACAAGATATATCGTTCAGCTCCTTAAAATAGGGTTTTTTAATGCATATTAACAATCACAATGAGAAATGTCTGAAACTGGAGTGGTTTCTGGAGGGAGAAATAATAAATAATATGCAAACTGGAGACGCTGCGTAGAAGATAGTGCAGGACTTTAAACAAGTCACGTCTTTCCGGGACCTTGCAGATGCCAGCAAATCATTGGCAGTGTGAATGAACAAAAATTCAAATGATCCCGGAAAAATCCAAGATGCATTTTTATAGGGATTATAAGGAACACAATACTAAATGATGTTTTATTAACAAGGTTCGGGAGGAGCACGATCAGATAATTAACTAATCAAGCACAGATGCATCTAATTTGGTAATCAGCCAAACACTACATATACAGACTTCCTACCTACCTCAGTCTATCGTGATTGTTTTCGGATATACTGCTTCGAACTGCCAACATGTCTGAAGTCGAGCTTTACCCTTCTGCTACTTTTCCCTACCAATGGCCAGCAGCCCCTGCTGGGGGTGCACAAGCAGCACACCATCAGCCTGCTACAGCGCACCGACCTTCTCCCTCTTTTCCATCCTACGGGCTTCTCCAAGCTCCAGGGGTCAATCCGTGCGTGAGGCTGCCTCCGCAAACGGCTACGCCCCCCCTATTTTCTCAATTTCCTCCTACTCCTTTCTACGGGCTTCCCCAAGACCCAGGCGCTAATCCGTGCGTGAGGCTGCCTCCGCAAACGGTTTCAGCACCTCTTTATCTTCCTTCCAACTCATCTTTACAAGACAAACCTCGCTACACTCTTTTCACAGCAACCCACCTACCTACCCCAGTGAATGCTGCCGCTCTGGAACCACCTCCCGTGCCTAACTCCATCAAAACGCAGATTCTGACAGGTGCAGACATCGATTTATCATCTCTCCTCTCTTTATTACCTCCCGCCGAATCTCACCGGCAAATAGATTGCGGAGATTTTTCCGTAACGTTAAAAAATGCATCTCACAATTCATCCCGTCCCCTTTCATTTTCGGAATTCACCATTGCATTTGGCCGCTACACCGAAGTAATCTGCACCGCTTTTCCCCATAGACGACGCAAACTCAATGATTATCTGGCGTTAATCGCGGATCTCGCGTTGTCTTATGGCGGAACCCATTTTTTCACATACCACAAGTTATTTTCGGCTAAATGTGCAGTTTGCGTCGCCCAGTGGAACCAGTGCCCCTATTGGGGCGCGCTGGACCCCGATCTGCATAATAAGGTATTTTTCAGTTGCCGCAATATTTCCTGTGCAGTATGCAGGTCAGTTTCTCACTCCACTACCTCAGGCCCACAAATTAACCCAGCCATCATACCCTGCCCAGAACCAACGCAAGTAAAATCCACCAGCTACGTCCCTCGCCCCGCAACCTCTAACTCATCATCAGATAATCCATTTTCCAACAACCAACAAGTTTGTGGGAATTTTAACAGAGGGAAGTGTGTGAGACAACACTGCAAATATCTTCACGTATGCAATTATTGTGGTGGGGCTCATGCCCGTACAATATGCCCTGTCATGAAAGCTTCAAATAAAAAATCTAGAAATTACTTATCGACTCCAGTCAATTATTTGCGTCTTTCCTCTGAACTTGCACTTCACCCAGATACCAACTTTACTAATTTTCTTTTATCCGGTCTCCAACAGGGGTTCAATCCCGGTACTAATTGTCCGCTGGCTCATAGTTTTATTTGCGACAATCTACAATCCGCGCTCGCAGAACCAGATACAGTAGATGAATTAATCAAAAAAGAAGTCGACTCGGGCTTCATGATCGGCCCTTTCGAGACCCCCCCCTTTAACATTTTTCGCATCAGTCCAATAGGAGTGGCTACCAGGAAATTTTCAGGGAAAAAGCGCTTGATAATCGATTTATCAGCTCCACATAATTGCCTGGTATCCAGCATAAATAGCCTCATACCCAGCGAAGAGTATTCTTTGCTCTACCATGATATAGACCAAGCGATCTCTATGATTAAAAATGTAGGTCGCGGCGCGTGGCTGGCTAAAGTAGACATCACTTCTGCATTCAAAGTGATGCCTATTCACCCAGACTCATGGCACTTATTCGGGATACGTTGGCACGGAAAGTTTTATTTCTCAGTACGCCTTACCTTCGGATGTAAAAGTAGTCCAAAAATTTTCGACATGTTGTCAGAAGCAATCTGTTGGATCCTGTCCAACAACTACGCAATTCCTCACATTTTACACCTGCTTGATGACTTTCTTGTCATATCTCCTCCCGATGCCATTCCAGCCGAAAACATTACAAAAGTTCACAGGGTTTTTTCTGAATTGGGAATTCCCATCGCGCAAGAGAAGTCCTTAGGACCAACCCAATATATCGAATTTTTGGGCATCAATTTAGATTCAGTCAAATTCCAAGCTTCTCTGCCAAAGGAAAAAGTTGATAGGATAATCTTAATAGCCACCTCTCTGGCAGAAAGCCAAAACTGCTCCAAACGCGATCTCCTATCCGTGCTCGGTCATCTTAATTTCGCAATGCGCATAATTCCGCAAGGCCGCTCTTTCATCTCTCACCTCCTCGCACTGGCATCTTCCGTGCATGCATTAGATGACCAAATTGACATTAATCAAGCAATTCGGAACGAACTCGAATTATGGATTACTTTCCTGAAACAATGGAATGGTTTATCCTTTTTCTACAACGATCTGCTTTCTCTTCCCGAAGACATTCAATTATTTACCGACGCAGCCCCATCCGTCGGTTTCGGTGGATTTTTTCAGGGGCACTGGTTCGCGTCTACATGGCCCCCTCAAATGCTCAACTCTCCCCAGTCCTCCGCACTGTTTGAACTCTACCCAATAGTCGTTGCTGCTTTTCTATGGGGAAAAAACTGGTCAACGAGTAATATTCTGGTATACTGCGATAATGAAGCAACCGTACATTGTATAAATAAAGGCCGCTCTCATTCCATCGCTCTGATGCCACTAATAAGACGTCTATTTTGGATTTCAGCTTGTGATCAATTTATCATAACAGCTAAACATATTCCCGGATCCAAAAATCAAATAGCTGATTCTCTCTCTTGTTTTATATTCCAGAAATTCAGAATGCTGGCTCCGGAGGCAGACCCATCACCAACCCCAGTACCTCATTATTCACAACTCATATTCCCATAACGCATCCTTTAAAAGCGCTCCTCGACGCGTCACTCGATTCTATTCTCCAAGCAGTTTCACCTAAAACCATTAATTCATATCTAACAGCATGGAGATGTTTCAAAACATTTCACCTTTCTTTTAACCTGCAATTTCCAGATTTTTCTCTCCTCACAATTACTTCATTTATTTCCTACCTCAATTCCGTTAAGAACCTCCAAGTAGGGTCTATTAAAGGATATTTAAGCGGCATCCAATTTTTTCATAAATTAATCTACGGTTTCCCCTCCCCCGAATTAAATAATTCTCAAACTTCTCTTCTAATTAAAGGAATCCAGCGCTCTCGTCCTTCAAAAATAGATTCAAGACAACCTATAACCCTGGACATCCTCACAAAATGTCTCCAAATTCTCCGCACAGATTATCATTCGATCCATACAGCTCATACCCTCGATGCCATGTTTTTATTGTCTTTTTTCGGTTTCCTGAGATGCTCCGAAATTGCAATAAACTCAAAATTCAACCCGAAAATCCACCCGACTATCTCCGACTTGTCCATTCTCGATAGTGAAACAATCGCTTACTTCATCAAACAAAGTAAGACGGACCAAGAGAAGAAAGGCCATTATATATACATTTTTAATCTCCCATCCCCAATTCAACTGTATCAGGCTCTTTTGTCTTATTTAAAACTCAGGAATTCCCCGTCTAAATCCGCAATGGCCCCTTTACTCGTCGACGACTCCAACCATCCCGTGACACGTTTTTGGTTCCAAAAACACTTAAAACAAATCATAGCTCTGTCAGGTTTACCCGTGGAGCATTTTTCCAGCCACTCATTTCGCAGCAACTACCGCAGCTCAAAAAGGTCTATCACAAAATCAGATACAAGCCCTCGGTCGATGGTCATCAGACGCTTTCAAAAGCTACATCAGGTATAATCATCTTCACATTAAAGAAGCACATGCAGCCCTAATCGGTTAAACATGTATTCCGTTCAACAGCCCATAAATTCATATACATAAGTCACAACTCATCTCATTATCATTCCATTATTTTTGTAAATCTTTCAGCATCGGACAGGGCTCCCCTCCTGGTGCAGCAGACCCACGGCTCCCTTCGGTCGCAGGGCGAACCCCCCGTCTGTCGTCTGAGCTATGCCATGTTCTGCGACGGATGGGGATCCCCTGCCCGGTGCAGCAGAGCCGCTGGCTCCCTTCAGGCGCAGCAGGAGCCCTCCGTCCGACGCGTCAACCCCGCTTTAATTACATGCCTATTCAGCGTCGGACAGGGCTCCCCTTCCGGTGCAGCAGACCCACGGCTCCCTTCGGTCGCAGGGCGAACCCCCTGTCTGTCGCCTGAGCTATACCATGTTCTGCGATGGATAGGGATCCCCCTGCCCGGTGCAGCAGAGCCGCTGGCTCCCTTCGGGCGCAGCAGGAGCCCTCCGTCCGACGCGTCAACCGCGCTTCAATTTTATGCCTATTCAGCATCGGACAGGGCTTCCCTTCCGGTGCAGCAGACCCACGGCTCCCTTCGGTCGCAGGGCGAACCCCCCGTCTGTCGCCTGAGCTATACCATGTTCTGCGATGGATGGGGATCCCCCTGCCCGGTGCAGCAGAGCCGCTGGCTCCCTTCGGGCGCAGCAGGAGCCCTCCGTCCGACGCGTCAATCCCGATTTAATTTTATGCCTATTCAGCATCGGACAGGGCTCCCCTTCCGGTGCAGCAGACCCACGGCTCCCTTCGGTCGCAGGGCGAACCCCCCGTCTGTCGCCTGAGCTATACCATGTTCTGCGATGGATGGGGATCCCCCTGCCCGGTGCAGCAGAGCCACTGGCTCCCTTCGGGCGCAGCAGGAGCCCTCCGTCTGACGCGTCAACCCCGGTTTAATTACATGCCTATTCATCGTCAGTCAGGGCTCCCCTTCCGGTGCAGCAGACCCACGGCTCTCTTCGGTCGCAGGGCGAGCCCCGTCTGTCGCCTGAGCTATACCATGTTCTGCGATGGATGGGGATCCCCCTGCCCGGTGCAGCAGAGCCGCTGGCTCCCTTCAGGCGCAGCAGGAGCCCTCCGTTCGACGCGCTAATTCACCCACAGCATTTATGCGCATCATATTCGTGCTCCTTTTCTAGCCCTCACAGGGGGCTCATCAGGCCGAAGCTGCAAGCTTCAGTTCCTATTAAGAACCACTAAGCTCTCCCGGTCGGCCGGCATATTTCTCAACACGCATATTTTGGGGGGGTGCAGAAATATTTTTCTCTCTGGCTGCTGTCCTATGCATCAAGCTTCCTTTGGGGAGTTCTCCGGGTTCGGGCCATACCCCGGATTCGGAGTTCGAGTTTCACTCCGGATCCTGAGCCCTCCCCCAGGACAGCACGCCAAAATATGCTTACTTTCGCAATCAGATTAGATGTAAGGGCGAACTCGTGAAATGATGTTTTATTAACAAGGTTCGGGAGGAGCACGATCAGATAATTAACTAATCAAGCACAGGTGCATCTAATTTGGTAATCAGCCAAACACTACATATACAGACTTCCTACCTACCTCAGTCTATCGTGATTGTTTTCGGATATCCCTCCACCACCCCAACTCGCCACTCTAATCTGTTCTATCCCAGTTTGGGATGGGGGAGTTCTCCGGGTTCGGGCCATACCCCGGATTCGGAGTTCGAGCTTCACTCCGGATCCTGAGCCCTCCCCCAGGACAGCACGCCAAAATATGCTTACTTTCGCAATCAGATTAGATGTAAGGGCGAACTCGTGAATACTGTGTTTGACCCCCTTTCGCCTTCAGAACTGCTTTTATTCTACGTGGCATTGGTTCAACAAGGTGCTGAAAGCAGTCTTTAGAAATGTTGGCCCAAATTGATAGGATAGCATCTTGCAGTTGATGGAGATTTGTGGGATGCACATCCAGGGCACGAAGCTCCCGTTCCACCACATCCCAAAGATGCTCTATTGGGTTGAGATCTGGTGACTGTGGGGGCCATTTTAGTGCAGTGAACTCATTGTCATGTTTAAGAAACCAATTTAAAATGATTCAAGCTTTGTGACATGGTACATTATCCTGCTGAAAGTAGCCATCAGAGGATGGGTACGTGGTGGTCATAAAGGGATGAACATGATCAGAAACAATGCTCAGGTAGGCCATGGCATTTAAATGATGCCCCATTGGCACTAAGGGGCATAAAGTGTGCCAAGAAAACATCCCCCACACCATTACAACACCACCACCAGCCTGCACAGTGGTAACAAGGCATGATGGATCCATGTTCTCATTCTGTTTAGGCCAAATTCTGACTCTATCATCTGAATGTCTCAACAGACATTGAGACTCATCAGACCAGGCAACATTTTTACAGTCTTCAACTGTCCAATTTTGGTGAGCTCGTGCAAATTGTAGCCTCTTTTTCCTATTAGTAGTGGAGATGATTGGTACCCGGTGGGGTCTTCTGCTGTTGTAGCCCATCCGCCTCAATTCCACAATTCTGTGACACTTTATAACAAATATCCAAATGAAAGACTAGAGCAACAGTTTCTTTGATTTCACACACACAAAAAAACAAAAATCAAATAAAGGTTTTTATCTGGGATGAAGTTTTGTCCTGAGAGATGAAGAAGCCCTCTAATGGCTTGTAGAATCTCTACACCTTTCCATTCTTTCATTACAAAATAACTGTTACAAATATTTCACTCTGTTACAACTCAGACCAACAACCATGCCACGCTCAATCAACTTGAGTCAACGAACAATGCGAGTCTCAGCTGAGAACACAGGAAATCCAGTGGAGATTAGGGATGGGCATTCGATTAAGTTTTCTTTGTTGATCGTCGGGAGAATTAACGATCGACTATCGATTAATCATTAATATTTTTATAATAATATTTGTTATTTAACTTTTATACTTAAAAAATGCAATGAATACAAATATACAGCGTGTTTTTCCTCGATGAGACCTTTATTACAAGATCAACTTGTGGCAGACAGTTAAACTGTTTCAAACATATATGTGCGTGCATGTGCGGTGCTCTAAAGCAGCGGAACCTGCAGCTGCGAGCCAGCGTTTTTAAACAGAGACCTCATTAGTTCCAAAATAAAAAAACAAAAAACAGATTCATGTTTAACATTAAATTAAACAAAAACATAATACTTAGATCTGAAAGGTTTTGTCAAAATGTAACTCAAAATTATTCAAGCCAGAAGAAAGTGCAAGATATTAGCCTTCCTAACATTAGGCTATAACAAATTAAATATTAAAGCCTCGTGAAAAATAACTAACTTTAGTAACTCGCATAAAACTTCTGCACCAGTCTACTGATTTTTTTTTTGAGAAATAAAAGCATGTTTTGGGGTCAGACGCGACCGCAACCCATGGTGACCGTCAGTCCAGCCGCCGCCGAAAACAGCCGCTCTGAGGAGACTGACTGGGATGCACAGGTACCTCAGCGCTAACTTGTCTTATTCCGCATACAGAGTATGTGTGAAACAGCGTGCGTTTTGTGAGCCCCATTCACCATTCTTTAATTATACTAACATAGTCTTTTAGTTTTTATTTGTTGTAAAACAACAGTAGACACAAATTTACTATGGTCTCCAACTCCACAATATAGCCTACCATAACCATGTTATTTGTAGTAAAATTGCGGAAATACAAATCGTTTTTTATATGCAAAAAAAAAAAAACATTTTCACAATGATAAAATCATGGCTAATTTTCCTAAGGTAGTAATTACAAAATTATATATGTTTGAAAGACGGAGATGCGCACCTGTCAATCTATTACATAACAGAGCGAGGCCATAGACAAACGTGCTCATAAACAGGAGTAATATGGAATAATGTGTGCATCTTTGAATAACTGTAAGTATACATTACTTTTAAATATATTTTGTCATATAAAGTTTTGAGACATGGCCTAATAATGCTTTTTTCGCTGTTATTGCTCATTTAGACTTATTGTGCGGGTAACAGCGTTTTTGACGCATTTACCTCAGAGATTATTTTAGCAATATTGCTTTTTTTCCGGTAATAATAATACAATTTATATTTCAATCCTGTTTCATTGTCTGTTTATTCATTTCATTATGCTGTTATGTTAATGTGAGGATATTTATTTGCCATATGAAACGTGCCGTTAAATGAATACTTTTATATAATATTCAAATTATATGCGGAATAATGTCTGCATCTTTGAATAACTGTAGGAATACAGTTGCTTATTTTTGTCATAAAGTTTTGAGAAATAATAATATTGTGAGGATTTTTTCCATATGAGACGCTTTTTGTCGTTGAATACTCTCGTTTATTATTTGGAAATCATATACATACATAGTAGAAAATATATAATGTGGAAGGGTAGACTTGCAAAGTTACTCTGCTTATTTTTATTTATGATATATGTGGAGATAAATAAAGCATTGCAAAACTGCTGATTTGATCCATTCAGATCCTGAACACCAGGCTAGAGATTTTAAACATCCTTATTCCACACTTACTAGTCTGTCAAATAATATCTAAAATATATTGTTTTGTGAAAAAAAATTATGATTTGTTCTATTGTTTATGAGGAAAAGTGTTCACAGAAAGTGTCAAAACACATGAACGTTTTATATGCAGAATAACCGGTCAGCAGCGCAACTGGTGCTTGACGGATTCGCCGCACACATACGCAAACGCACTGCATACAGAGTATTTGTGAAATAGGAGTTAGATAAAAAAATGCATTCGATTAATTGATAACAAATTAACGTCATCGACGAAATTCTTAACAATCAATTCGATTAATTATGCCCATCCCTAGTGGAGATCTCACAATGTCTCTTGTGGTCAAACGTGACTTTACAGTAAACAAACATGGTGAACAACGACCATTAAGAAATGGCATTAATACAATGGATTGCTTTTTTACATCTCTGATGTCCATCTCACTTTGGACTCTGCCTGCTGCACAATGACTGTAGTTGTTATGGTTTCATCTATTATCAGCTCAGTTTTTAATTGGGTATTGTTTCATTCCATGTGACAATACAGCATGCATGTGCATTTGTCGTCAAGTTTACCCCCACACAACAGGATTTCTGATCGTAAATATTCAACATTTTAAGTATTTATGATTTGCTATCGGAGCTGGGCCCTGACGTGCTTCCAAGCAGATTCAGAGGCTGTTAACACATCGGGCACAACAGGAAAATCTGATATGATAATCGGTCCAACCACGAAGATGATCAGAACTTTACCTTGGATTGTCGTAAAGGGGAAAATCTGCCAAAATTCAGCCCGATTATCTTTTGGTGTGTCCCGCGCTTAAATGACATTTATGACACATTTTCAAATAAGCTGTGACACAGTAAAAAACAGCAATACAAAAAATGTTTACTAAAGAATAAACACGTCTTTTGGTCAGAATGAAATTGCATCTTATTAATGTATTTGCTACATACATTTAATGATAAACTTGCTGTTAAACTGAAAATGAAAAACACAAATTAAATTCACTATATTTTATATATACAATTGAAACGGTTCTATATACAAAATTATATAAACACTGACCAAAATTATAAACACAACACTTGGCGGCCATCTTGGGAACAGGTACAGGCATGAGTCTTGGCCTAGCCACCATTAGCGTAGTGCACACAGGCGTCCGTGACCGGCCTGGCTCTCTGACCTGCAGAGCTTGGTGCATACTTCCCCCCGCCCAAAAAAACTGTTTAGGCGAGGGATCCACCTTCACCTTGCCCACAGTGAAAGGAGACCTTACAAGGGACAGTGCATAATCCACACATCGCATGAATGACCCTCGAGAACCATAACGGGTGAGGTGAGTTTTAAGTGGTTAATTTGATCCATGATAGAAAAAGTCAATGAGCATGCATTCCGGAAGAGCGGTGGAATTTGAAGAGTCCAGGAATACAAGTACAAGGGCAACTGCTGGATCCATAGTGGTCAGTCGTTCTGTCACAGGAAGGCAGGAAAGACAAGGAGGCGGATTCAGATGCAGTTTAAAGTGTAATAAATCCATAAAGGGTACACAGAGCTAGAACAGGAACAGAAATTGACAGGAACACTTGACATAAAAACACAACAACAACAAATGACAAACAAGCAATGAACAGGCAAGGTATTTAAACATGACAAGGACCAATCACAGAACAGAAACAATGAATTACTATGGGAACAGATATTCAGTGGGTGGAGAATGAATTAATGTCCATGGCAACAAACAAGGGGGGCGGAGCAAAACAGGAACAAGAGGGAACAAGGTAGGCCCTGTCCCAAATGGCACACTCCGGACTTGTGGTCCTCCTCAGAGTCCACACTTTGATGACATCATAGAGTGAAGACTTTAGGGACCCTTGATGCGAGTCCATGTGGGTGCACCGGAGTCGTATTTTGGGAAAGACTCGAGCATCACGCCGGAAATAGGAAGCAAAGTTGCCCGTCAGTTCGAACTCCTCCCTTTCGTCGTCTAATTGGTCTGTTTGCTCTTTCACAAGGTCTTCTGGGTTGGTAAAGTGTGCGGAGCCAGCTTCAGTGGGGGCTTCGCCGGAGACCGCATCAAGGGGGCAAGGGGGCGCTGATGAGCACACTTTAAAGCTTAAAAATGACAGGGGACACCCTACGGACTCGTAAACTAAGCGAGCACATGCAATTTAAGGCCACGAGACCGAAAGTCCAAATGAAGTGCGCCATTTTTAAAGGGCCGTAGACTAAAACAGGGCAGACACAGACAGGACGCGTGACACTATTTAGACAGATTTGTGAACAATATTTGTGAGAAATAGGCCTTGTGTACATAGATAAAGTCTTAGATCTTTGAGTTCAGATCATGAAATGGGGGCAAAAACAAAAGTGTTGCGTTTATAATTTTGGTCAGTGTATAAATGGATATATGTTTTAGGAAAAGGGTTCTTTGCAAAAGGTTCGTAGGGGAAAAGTGTAACACAAATGTCCACAGCCAAACTATGCCTATAGAAATACCTTGAAATACAGAAGTATCAAGGGAAATATATATTTTTAAATCAAACACAATGTTTTAACTTCACTCTCAGAGTGTGCAAGGAGGGCACTGCATGAAAAACATATTCATAACTTGCTATATTCTGGTACCAATTTCTGCCACTAGGGGTGACATGGCTGAAGACAATTGCCCAATTTCCACACTAATATCAATGTTGTAATTACAAAGATAAATAAACTCGAGTTAAACTGTATTTCCTAATGATATGAGGTTAATGTGGAACATAATGTAAATAAGCAGTGATTATGGTTATATCTCATGAGAAATCATGTGATCATAAAGCCACCCAGGCAGAGCCAACAGACCAGGTAAGCCAACACCTAAGATAAACATTCAATCTATACAGTAACTCAACATAGCACTAATATAGCAACATGACCTGTTATATACAATTACTGACATCAATATGTTTGCTGTCTTTTAAAGCTTAAAGTTAGATGTGATCAAAGTAAATCACACATAAAAAATCCAAGGTCTCAGAGGAGAGGAAGTAAATTAATAACTGGGAGTGAAAACAAAGCCTCCTTTGAGAGAGAGAGAGAGAGAGAGAGAGAGAGAGAGAGAGAGCAGACGCGAGCTTAAGGCATGGAAAGGTTACAAATGATAGCCATTAAGCTCACGTGGCTGTTGTTGTGGTCCAGGTTGTTTTAATAAAACAGGCAGCAGGTCACTCCAGGATTTCAACATTGCTTGAATTAAATAAATGACACCAGACTGTAATGAAAAGTGAATTCTTCCAACAACTGATAGTGTTTACATCAATAGATCTGTCTAGTGGCTTCCAATGAAACCTCTTGTGTGTAGACAGCAGCACATGAAATCCCATTTATAACTTCTTGTGATAGATACAGTTTATGCAGTTCACCAAAAATCTCTCAGTGGATAACAATGAATGAACTGGAGGTCATTTACTGTACATTACGTGGAGCAGATTCTGCTAAATTCACATTCACATAATGAACTCCTAGAGGACAAGGTAATAATGTTGGATTCAGCAGATCGGAACGTGCAAGATAAGAGTTAATTCCGAAAGCACAAAACCTTAAAGTATAACGTTTTTAGGAATTGATAAAGTTGAAATAGTTTCTGATCAAGTTTACAATCCACTTCTGCACTGTTATGCAGAGTTCATACCAGCAGCTGTAGAGGCGGTAAAAACGCGCAGACTCGCTGAGACTCAGCCACTCCGCTCACTTCCTGTAATCATGTCACAACTACAGCAAGGTCCTGATTGGTTAACGCGGCACGGAAATCCGCCGAAGTTCAGATTTTTGAACTCGCACGTTTCCTGCGGCAACGCTCAATTCTCACACCGCAGGATGCCTAATCGTGTCTTTGCTTTGACTTAACATGTAAATCATCCGTGCTTGCCGCCTCTACCGCGGCTGGTGTAAACGCAGAATTACCAGTTAACAAGTACTGTACTGTAGTCCTATTCAAAAGATGCTGAAACAAACAGAGCAAATATTTTAACACCACAAAACTACAGGTTAGCCAGTTTATGTGCTATTCATAAAGAGAGTCCTTCACTCATCACACACATACGCACGCACGCACACGCACGCACGCACACGCACGCACGAACACACACACACACACACACACACAGCAGCTGATGCAAGTAACAGCAGAGGTGTACTACTCCAGACCACTGACAGATGTGTAGACAAGGTATGCACAAACACAACACAGAGAGTGTCTTGCACATGTGTGGGCCTGGGAAAAAGAAATATTTTGGCACAGATAGTTGTAGACTTCTGACAGACCACAAACTCCTGGTGTCACTCATCCATAAACAAGACCTGGACAATCTCATGATCAGATGTTGGACATTGTTGATTATGTAGAAGTGATTTACTACAAAACACAATATCCCAGACCTGCATAGTTTGGATGTCTCCTTAATCTTATACACACACCTTTATCTCGTGTAATAAACTCATTAGCTCATTGGTTGTGAACCGCATGACCTGAAGTGACAAGAGATTTATCCAGAATTCAGTACCACAGCAGCAGGAATCAGAAACGCTGTGGCATAGACGTTCAGTTTAGTAGGCAGAAAGCTGGAGAGTTCAGGAGGTGATGTGATGTTAACCCGAGGTGGAAAGTTCAGACACCTGCTATGGGCACTCAAGGAAATTTTTCTCTGCAAAGTTCCACCAGACCATCCACACATGATACAGTACAACAGGGAAAAGTGAGCTCATTCATTCGCCTAAAGCAACACGGTTAGTTATTTCCCAGAGCAACTAGGACAATCCTCAGAAACACAACTCACTCCAGATGAGCAAGTCCTTGATTTTGAACATTTCACATAAGGATTGTAAAAAAATAGACCATTAACTAGAAACTCTGTGTAGTGCAGTCTTATGTCAAACTCATAAAAAATCATAAAACATTTGCTCCTATTAGCTGATTTTAGGTTGCAGAATTAAGTTATGTGAACATGAAAAATATAAACACTTTGTAACTAGAGCAGATATTCAGGTTAGTGGACCAAAAGATCTTCAAAAGCTACACATTATGCTAAGATCCAAAAAATACAGGAATAAATGAGATCTATTAATCTGGAAAATGCTATAAAGCCATTTCTACAGCTTTGGGACTCCAGCGAACCACAGTGAGAACCATTATTCACGAAAACATGAAACAGTGGTGAACCTTCCCAGGAGTGGCCGGCTGACCAAAATTACCCTAAGAGCACAGTGACGACTCATCCAAGAGGTCACAACAACATCCAAAGAACTGCAGGCCTCACTTGCCTCAGTTAGGGTCAATGTTCATGACTCCACCATAAAAAAAGAGACTGGGCAAAAATAGTCTGCATGGCACAGATGAAAAACACTGAGCAAAAAGAACATAAAGGCTCGTCTCAGTTTTGCTGATCTTGATGATCCCCAAGACTTTTGGGAAAATACTCTGTGGACTGCCGAGACAAATCTGGTCTTTTGAATTATTTGAAAATAATGCACACTCCTCTTCGCATCTTGCCGCAATACCACCTTGGGTGTGCATTATTTTCGAATAATTTAACAGCTCGTTGTCAATTGTTCCCTACTTATTCAGCATGAGATGTGTAATGTTGTGACTTCATCACCAGCTCTCTGTCAAGAGTTTCTTTAAGAGCAGCAGTTAGTTGTCATTCGTGGCTAATGCTTTGCGGTGAGCGTCGTGCAGCGCATTAAATCCACTGCTCATTTCAGTCTGGGACTGAGGACATTATTAATATCTTCAGTGTGAAACTCACAAGCTGACAAGTGTACGCTCCTACCAAAAACACAAGTGTGGCCACAATAAACATTCCTCTTTCTCATCCGTCAGGTCAGCGCGGTCGGACGAGTGAACGTTAGAGTTGGCTGTCAGCGGTCTCACAGCGGTGGCTGGCAGCTCTCATTGTGTACTTTGTACCGCAGGCCTATTAATTTATTGCTGCTTTCTGAAACAGCTGTGAAGCCACAGCTATGAGCAACAGGAGCGGATGGTTTTCAGAGGATGTTGACGGAGCAGGTGGCTTGGAGAATCTCGTGTAGGGTTTTCTTATTCGTGTTGCAGTTTCCCAAACTTTTACCCATCTCGGATTCTGACCTTGGAACCTGGAGTGAATTAAATATGTGACCTTAAACAGTTTCCTATTCCAGCGTGCTTTAAACAGTTTGTCAGGACACAATGAAATAAACAGATGATAATACTTTTGTGCAGAGGAGTGACAGGGGCGTTTGTCTCAACTAAGCCCCACTCATTTCATCAACCGACAGCATCTAAAAACGGCGAGTGAGGCCACATGAAAGGCCTCTGTCGGCATATATACACTGATGAGAGCTCTGTACGCACACATGGAAAGAGATATTAATAGACATCAGACTGGAATATCCTGTATTCATGTAAACCCAGACAAAAGGCAAATGGAATATTAATTATAGAACACATCATTGCTTGGCAAATGATGGAAAATTAACCTCTCATCATAGCGGATTAATCACGGCATCTTTTTTATGCTTACCAAAGGCAAACTGAGGTCATCAGACGTCATCTGATGTTTTTGTAATGGAGACGGCTAAAATCATGGAAACATTTCTACAAATGAACAGATTTTCAATGTGGAGATCTTAGTTTTGGGTTGCAATCTGACAAAATGACAAATTAAAGCACAAATGTGTGGAATGCTTGAAGGTAATAAAAGTCCATCACACAAAATTCAGGTATTCTCCTGGTTGGCTTAAAGATTCCTCTCATGAGCCTGAGCTGTGTCAATGTGAGATTAATGTTGAAGTTTTCAGTACCGTGAGAATTTACTTTGTCAAACTTCTCCAATAATATTGAGAGGACATTCCGTGAAGTTCACCAGAGGAATCTTATCTCCGGACTCTGAATCTTTTAAACATGAGAATGAATTTTTCTCCAGGATTCCATAAATCACTTTGGCAGTTAAACAAAGGCTATTCTCTGTTATTACTAACCCATCCGTAGTGAAGAGAGACTAGGACTGATCATGTTACCCGCAGTTATTCCTGTCTGACTGTCCCCTACCGGACACACAGAGCCGAAAGACAATCTTGTCTATCCTCAACCGAGTTAGTCACTCTTATTTGTGCAATGCTTTAAAATCTGGAGTGTGAGGGATATTTATTACATAATTTAAGAACAAAAATATGGCAATAATAAAAGTTCCTCTAGTTTTTCTCAAAACTAATCCCATCTAGAAACTACTTTTGACAATTACTGGCAACATATTCAAAGAATTAGAGTAGTCAGAAGGGAATTTCTGACTGTCATGACCTTCAAATCAGAGTAGATGTCTTTCTCTTTAAAACAAAAAATAAAAACACTAAAAAATCAACCCTTGTAAAACCACTATCCCCCTTTGCATATCCTTTAAATCAGATGTGTCATATATTAATTTAAACTAGTCATAAATATCAGACTGAAAATCTTTGTGGTTAGCCTGTCAGAAGTGAATACTCCAAAGAACTGTGCAATGTGAGTTTTCATCAGTTTTACCGGGCAAGTAATCCACTCAATAATGACCATAACGGGAACAAAATGTCTAGCTCCTACACCTACACGATCTATAGACGGTTTCATCTGACGCAAGTGCGTTGTTTCGGTTACGCATGTGGGCGGAACTTAACTTGTGTCTCTGTTTGTCTACTCTTGAACAAATAACTCTTAGAAAATAACAAATCTTTTGTTTTCCTAAAGACGAGGGGAGACTTTTCTAAGTCTTGATTTGCCCAGTGTGATCAATACTGAGCATTTATATTCTGATTGTGTTTATTCTGTTCTGGGCTGTTATATTGGATTATTGATTGTTATCTGCCTGCCCTGACCCTGCCTGTCCCTGTTTATGATTCTGAATTGTCCCTGTATGTTTAAAGCTGTGTCCTCAATAAAACTGCAAATGGATCTTCTGTCTCGTTACTCTTCGTTACATGTACACACCAAACGCGTAGCATCGCATTCCTCCTGGGATTTAACTTCGTATCATGCAAATTTTTCACTTTAGCAGAATCTTTTCAACTTGCATAAAGGCGCGTTTGAGGCGCATAGCATATTTTTTTTTACACATTTGCATTGACTTTGTATGTAATATACTCACGCAAATCGCAAATTCCGGTTGGGGTGTACGGCCCATTACGGTCACCATTTGCATTTAAAATGCGTCTAATAGGCATCTGAACACAGACGTTTAGCAAAGTTTGGGCTGTCAGCGAAAATTAAATATGCATTTAACCATAGCCTTAAATAAATTAAATAAATATATGAAAGCAAACAGCTTGTAATCACTGTTGATTTTGCTTACATGATGGAATATTAAACATTTTATTTTGGTTACCAAATTCAAGGTTATTGTGGCTAGAAGTGGGTTACTCATAGCCAGACTATATCGAGTCTAAATACTGTAGACGGTGAAATGATGCCTGGGGCAGATTGTAGTGTATGAGTGATTCAGTTAACTTTAGTGACAAAGCCTGAATCTCATCATCATACAAAGGTTTTTCATTTATACTGATGATAGAGCTATTTTACAAACCAAATAACAGACATGTGTATTTATAATCAATAACCGAATCCCTGGTTGGACACTTCAGCAGCACACAGTTCTTGAATAAAATCCTCCATCACATGTGTTCTGCTCATCTGAGTTCTCAACACATCAGCAGTGGCTGACATTGAGATCCAGATGTGCCATTCTCATACACAACTATTACAAAATCTACAAGCATTCGCTGATAGCAACACATAACATTAAGATCCAAGGCCGTGCGTAAGCAGGGTCGTTGATTTTTTTTACATTGTCATAAGGTGCACTGGTCCATCAAAAAGCCAAAAACTTACTCTATTAAGGTACTCTTACTTGTTTGTTGAAGGTAAATGTTTGTCTCTCACATTGTCACTCTACAGTGCTATGCTTAAGAAAGTAAAACTTGATGCACAGAAAATAGTGTGTCCTGAAATGAAATGGATTAAAGTCCAACATCAATTTAAAAAAAATATCCTAATCTTTATTTTAGCAGTTACGAAACAGGCCGGTCAATCCGTCAGAGTCAAACAACAGGTGCCTTTGTCAAAATTTAAGGGCTAGAGAAATGCAGCAAGCGTAGAGTTTCACTCTTTGAAAGTGATACGGGTCGTACATCTCCCCCTCTGAATGTTGTGCTGAAGGACAGACCACCCAACTCTCAGCACTTCAAGCAGGAGTCGACGGCCTTTCACAACGTTCACTCCCTAACATCTCCAGGAAGACATTCGTCTGCTTGCGACGAACTCCCCTCTTAAGCTAGACACATCAAAATACACGTCCAACGTAGATGAATTCGCTGTAAATGTTTTGTGTCGAGGTAGTTCGAGGTGTATCCGTTTGCACGGATAAGGATGCGTTTAGTGAGATACATGATCTTGAGGGATTGTGAGGAGCTGAAGGGTGGGAGTCTATTGTCCCGGCCTGACTCCGCAGCCAGCCAAGATGCTCTCATTCCACTGGCTTGTAAAGTGAACTTCCATTGGTGACGAATGACTGTGGCATTTTCTGCTCGAGCCCTAGAGGCTCCTGGGGGAACTTTTACACCATTTACAGTGAACCGTGCACAGGCTAGAAACGCATTATGTAGCCCCACCAAAGACACTGCATGTTTGAAAGCCGCCATGTACGTCCCATTCTTTCCATGTGTGATCGATCGGGTTGCGATGAGGTACTGTACTATATGTGCTGGAAAGAAGAAATCATAGTGTGTCCAGGCTTGTATGAACAAAATGGTGCGAGTGAAACATACTGCAGATGCAGTTGTAGTTTATGGAATAGTGTGTATCCCCCAAAAACAGTCCATGATTAAAATAACCTTCACCAATATAAGAAGCGTTTTGAGAGTAATTACCTGAAAAAAGGTAAAGTTTTACCATAAAAAATCTATAGTAAGGTTCCAAATAAATGCAAAGTCTGTGTGCCAGTATAGCTTTGCTTGGCTAGAAGCATCTGCTTCTTGGATTTCAGCATTGCTCCATAAGTGGCATTCACACACATCATTTTTAAATTATTTTGTGATTGCTTTGCATTTTAATCCAAAGCATCAAAAAGTTTTGACAGTCCAGTGTAATAAAAGAAATGTTTCATCACACTGAAAATGAAAAATCATGTGAATTGTATGGCATTTAAAGTCCCTGTAAAGTTAGATATTAAATGTGTTCTGAGTTTGTCATACCATAGAAAGATGTGTTATTAACCACCCAACCAAATTTGAATGCTGGAAAAAAATACCAAGTAAATAAAATAAGTTATCAAAATCTCGGAAAATGGGCAATGTTCTCTGCTCTCAAGCTGTGGGGTTGTGTCCACTGTCGGCGCTGAAACCACTCCCACTCGCAGGAAGGCTGCCTGTCTCTCTCAACTTTTAAATACAGCTACAACCTGAATGGATGCTTGCGATAATTTAGGGGCAGGCCATGCTCGGTGGCTGAAGTGCGCCACTGAGCCACCTTTTTAACCCTGCCCAAATAATCCTGCTGCTATCCCTGATATAAAACAAAGATGTTGTGTGCAGTGAAGCCGTGACTTCTACTTAAAGAAACAATGCTAATGTGCATCCTCGTTCTCACTCTGATTGACGCTTGGGCGTGCTTTTTAGGTGGAAGTCCCCAAAAAAGGAAAATGATACTTAACGGGCACCCATGTTAAAAAAAACTTTATGAAACTTGTAGGGAAAAGAACATGTGCGTTTGGCCCAGAAATACTCCGTCACATGCTCAAATGCTTTTTCGACACTTTGCATTTATTTAGCATGAGGATTACAACTCTTTAACTGTGTTAATAAGTCAGAATGCAAACTGATTTTATATCCTGTTGATCTGGAAATCTAAGTGTTTCTGGATTTACATGACCTAATATAAAATCACATTAAATACTTTGAAGAGGACAGTAAAGGAGTTTGATTCATATGGTAATATATCAAGTGTACTGAACAAACACCATTGAATCAAAAGAGAGATTAGTCACTGGCATAGAAAACAAAAGCTTTTGGCCTCGGAAAGTCGTGTCCACGATTAATTTTATTTCTGAGAATGTTTCAGTCGAATCGCTTACCTCATCATATACTTTGTTCCTTACAGCAAAAACATCTGGCTGACAGGTTTCTTTGGCTTTTATAAAGTTTTAAAAGAGTAATTTTATTCCACTCAACCAAGAAAGGAAGGTCTGAGATCTGCCAGAACAGACTACAATCCATGATTACATCACAACTTTGAGCCCTTGTTAGACAACAAGTGAGAGGAAAGAAGTTGGGTTCTGAACACGGTAATTCAGCGACCTTTCAAGACAGCGAATGTTTTTATTCTCTTTTCAACTGATTAACATGAAGAATGCATCTGTCACATGTTGAACATGAAGAGAAATCATCACGTTCATTGCAGCTGTGTCTGCTTGACCTTATATATGAAAGTCATCTGTAATATGTTCAGACATGTTTGAAAGAATGAACTACCTCTAACATTAGCTAATGTATAATCACATCAAAGTGAGCGTGCTCACAATCCTTCTATTGCAGATTATTTTTCATGTACAATTACAAATCATAAAAACTCAAGCTGTTTCTTTAGCGTCACATTAGCCATGCAAAGAAATCTGGTCAGTAAACATGTGCTTGTAAAAGTAATTGATCTATTCTCTGCTATTCTGAATTTTAAGTTTCATCTTTTCTCATTTTTCCTTTTTCACAGAATTCCATAAATGTTAACTTTGTACACTTAAAATTAAGACAAAACACATTGTGAAACCTTCAATAAGTCAGTGTAGATTCTGTGATGAACTACACCTGTGTGTTTACTTTGCCATAGGACAACTGTATGAACTTCTATCATTACTTTGACACCATCATCTGTTGAGAAGTCTCAATGTCTCAATGTTGAAAAATGTCTCAAAAGTGTAAAGATAGTTTTATAGTAATGCAATGACATTTAGGCATGTGGCACAAATGTCTAAATAATTTTTCAAGCCACAGTATGTTTGTTTGTTTCACCCTAAAGTATATGAGCGCAGCAGAGTAAGGAGTGGAGTGGCATGATTTATACTGGAGAAAGGTGCTGATCTTTTGAAAAGTCCACTCCACAGCTTCCTGTTACAGTCAAGATGGCTGGACCTGAGTTCTCCCAAGCTCCTAACACTCTGCCCTGACCACAATGGCCAGCATCATAAAGGTTTTATGAAAGGGGGTAAGCGAGGCGGAGGCCAAGAGGGGTGAGGACACTGAATGTGAGGCTGAGAGCACAGAGGATGCCATCAGTGTGTCAAAGCCAGCTCTTCCATAGCCCACATCCGAGCCAGCTCCTCCATGTTTCAAGTCCACACCAGCTTTGACCTGGTCCAAGCCCATGCCAGTGCTCTACGGCCCAGAACCCCCAGTGCTCCACAACCCAGGTCTCCCAGTACTCCACGACCCAGGTCCCCCAATGATCCATGACCTAGGTCCCCCAGTGCTCCATGGCCCAGGACCCCCAGTGCTCCACGACCCAGGTCCACCAAAGCTGGACAGCCCAGGACCCCCAGTGCTCCACAACCCATGTCCACCAGTCCTCTATGGCCCAGGTCCCTCATTGCTCCACAGCTCGATGCTGCAGGCAGGAGTGGCCAGTCAGAAAATTTTGCGGGAGACCCACGGGGCCAGGTGGGATTTGCGAGGACACTGCATGCGATGCTGAGACCACAGAGGATAACAGCTCATTCCTTATTGCTCCATGGCTCGACCCAGGTCCCCCAGTGCTCCACAACCCAGGTCCCCCAATGCTCCATGGCCCAGGCCCCCAGTGCTCTACGACCCAGGTCCGCCAAAGCTAGACAGCTCAGGACCCCCAGTGCTCTACGACCCAGGTCTCCTAAAGCTGGATGGCCCAGGACCCCAAGTGCTCTATGATCCAGGTCCCCCAAAGCTGGACAGCCCAGGACACCCAGTGCTCCACGATTCAAGTCCCCTAGTGCTCCACACCCCAGGTCCCCCAGTGCTTCACAGCCCAGGACCCCCAGTGCTTCATGACCCAGGTCCCCCAGTCCTATATGGCCTAGGTCCGTCATTGCTCCACGGCCCAATGCTGCAGGCAGGAGTGGGCAGTCAGAAAATTTTGTGGGAGACCCACGGAGCCCGGTGGGATTTGTAAGGACACTGCATGCGAGGCTGAGACCACAGAGGACACCATCAGTGTGTCCAAGCCAGCTTCTCCATAGCCCACATCTGAGCCAGCTCATTCCTTATTGAGGTGAAAAGAACATTATAAATATATATATATAAATATATATATAAATATATATATACTGATGTTTGTCATTTGACATCTAACATGTCATTTGAATTTTACTGTCAGATAAACAAGATTCAAAACTGTTACCCCTCACACTAAAGGTAAGAAATATTTCCTGAGCCATATCAGCTCACATTAGATCCAGTCTTCCTGTAGCATTGTGTCAGAAATGCAATGATCATAGGATCAGTCCCACCCATACTGTTAAAACGCACCGTGAGTCATTTTAGATAAAAGCATCTGTCAAATGCATAAATGTAAACTAAGTTGACGGGCGCTGAGACTCAAATCTAGAATTACTCCTGGAAAGCACCGCTAATACATTTTTACATTATGTGTTTTGTGCTCACATAACAATGAGATAAACAGAATTGTGTATTACACTTAAATAAAGAGCCAACATTCTGCCACAGGCGTCCAGTTAGATCATGAACAAGTGAAGAATAAACTGCAGTCAGGGTGTAGACGATGATTAAAGATACTGAAAGAAAACTCAAGGATGCAAAGCCAGGACACTACAGTACACAGATCGGCCTTGGCTTAATTTCACTGATGTACACTGAATGCTCTAAAAATAACAGACAACATGAAAAAAACTCACTTACGTCACACTTATCTGAACATTCAAGTTTAATTAACTAATGTGTCTCGATTTGTCAGATGTTGATTTTGTATTTTCCGGGCAGTTTGATTTATTTGTGTGTACGTCTAGAGATAATTTGCACCCTCTAGTGTTTAAGAGTTAAGTGTCAGGCAGGTTAAGCCCATATAAGGTAGAGCCGGTGTTTACACCTACATGTAAAGTTTACTTGTACAAATGTCTTTTATACACCATACACAATAAGAATTTGTTTTGTTTATTCCTAAAACACTGTATTTCATGTACACAGTTTTGCTATCCATAAACTTCCAAAAAAAGACCCACAAACACCCACGAGCTACCAAACAGAAATAGTGAATTTGTATTGTCAGGTGATTTTTCTAAATGTTGTTACAGAGATGCTTATGCTAAGTTTAGATCGATATATCAGTGATAATCTTTAATTTTTCTGATTGGTTGATTGCAGTATTTTCAGCTGGCTGATATTGCAAACATTCTTTATAAACCTCATATACCTCAACATAACCTAATCACCCTCGCAGGATTTATTTTACCATAATAACCACAATGACATTTCAGTCCTGCATACAAAGGGATATATGGTAATGTGATTCTTCAAGAATTTTTGTTATTTTTGGAGATTGAATACAGTACATTAAGATTGTGTACAATTGAACATAATGAGGGGAATAAATTAATTTTCATTTTTCAGATAAACTTTTTTATTTACACCCTTATTTATTCCAACAAGTTTTTTTGCCTAAAACCATACTGTAAAAATGCTGCATTTTGTCAAATTAACATATATTTTATGTTACTTTAATAAAAAATACAAAAAGTTAAACCATTTCAGTTAGGTAGGTTGAATTGACTTGCAAAACCAAGTTGTTTTAATTTCATGCTGCATTTTTTACAGAAATATGTCTCCCAGCTGTCACTGGGGCAGTACCCTTTCAAAACGTCCTAATACACTGAACAAAATGAAAACATGATAATCTTTTGCCCCTATTTTTCATGAGCGGAATCAAAGATCTATGACTTTTCTATGTCCACAAATGGCCTATTTCTTTCAAATATTGTTCACAAATCTGCTTTAGTGAGCACTTATTTTTTGCCAAGATAATCCATCCACCTCACAAGTGTGGCATATTAGACAGCATGATTATTGCACAGGTGTGCCTTAGGCTGACCACAATAAAAGGCGACTCTAAAATGTGCAGTTTTATCACACAGCACAATGCCACGGATGTTGCAAGTTTTGAGGGAGCGTGCATATGGCATGCTGACTGCAGGGATGTCCACCAGAGCTGTTGCCCGTGACCTGAATGTTCATTTCTCTACCATAAGCCGTCTCCAAAGTCGTTTTAGATAATTTGGCAGTACATCCAACTGGTCTTACAAACGCAGACCACGTATAACCACACCAGCCCAGGACCTCCACACATCCAGCTTCTTCACCTCCAAGATCATCCAAGATACATTGAACAATTTTTTTCCGTGTATATGACATTAGATACAGATATGTATACACTTGGTGCCAATGTGTACCTTTGAGATGCTATAATATCTCTGAGGTACTAATATGAACTCTTTATATGTACATGAGCTGTACTTTTTTTGAAAGTGTACCGCCCCATTGACACCTGGGGTACATCATCTTGATAAAAAAAATTTCTAACAGTGTAAATTAATAAATTAATCCTAAACATTTTTTATGGGCCTTGTACTAGTGTAATGAATTACACATCATATTGACAGATCTCAATGTAATAAACGTGCCTCAGATGAGCTTCAAAACTGAACTTGTATAACTAATGTTGGCAAGAGGCTGAAAGTAAAAAACGAGAGAATGAGGAATAAGAGAGAGAGAGAGAGAAAGAGAGGGAGTGAGCACGTTGGATTAGCATGTAAATAGTTGTGTAGATAGGTAGAGTCTGGACGCGTGCCAAGACTCTACAAAGGTCTCCTAACATCTGTTTGACGGCACATTTCTGCTCTATGTTTGAGAAAGAAAAACACTCTCGCTTGGAAGGAGTCGCGTTCTCATGATCATGCATAGAGACGGTCGCATCATAAAGGAGCAGTCACACATTGGTCTGATTATTTGAAAGAACATGTTTGGCTTTTCCAGGAATAGTCTGAAGGAAAACGTTGGAGAAGATTCAGTCGATTGTTATTCACGATTGTAAATGTATCAGTTTTAGCAGTCATTCCACGAATGTCGAACATACCGTGATGGAAGGTGTTTGTGCAACAAGACAGTTGACTGAATGATAAACATCACGATCACGCTTTAGAAACCAACCAGTTGGAGAAGAACTCAATCAGTGTCTCATTTTATTTCCCTGAGAATTAGTCTTGACATTGAAGGAAACTGTGGGCAAACCGCAAGTTAGGAATAGAGAAATTGACGTACAAAGCACAGGGTATTAAGAAGGCTCAAGTGGATAAAGTGGTCGAAGGGCAGAATTATGGGGGTGGCGAATATCTTTCCCTCCCCCAGCCTGTACCTGGAGCATACGAAACTAATTTATATAACAAATGTTGGTTTTAGACGGCATTCCTCACCCGCTTATGGCTTCTCAAGGCCTGGTGAGTACTACATACATTAGAGCTTAAGGCAAACCAAACAAATTAATTAACACTATCTTTACGAGGGACGGCCAACGGAAACAAAACGTGAAACGTAACACCGTTACCTAAATTCACGTGCATCTGTCCGTGTCTTCACTCGGCTACGGCTCTTCGTGCTTCTTGCCCTTGACTGAAGTTTGAGGACCACCTGCATGAAAGAAGAGACCCAGCCTGTTATGTCTCAGTGATGGAAAAAAATAACACAGAATCCAGCTTTGCAAACAGCTCGTTGCACGGATCATTTTTCTGAGCTGCTCTGGACGCAGACGTAAAATAAGAACAGATGATATCATGCACAGGGATGGAGGAACGTTCTTCCAGAATTACAGCGCTTTCGCTTTGTCTCTTTTTAATGTGCTGTATAGAGAAAGAGCCTGAATTGGTGTCGCTATAGCTGGGTCGAAATAAGACCATCCAAAACCCAGACCAGCGACAGACCCTCTAAGACCTTGATTAGATGCTCACCAATGAATGAAAATAAGTCCATAATTGACTCACCTTAAAGCTTTCTTTCAGCTGAACACATAGGGGCGGTTTCCTGAACAGGGATTAGATAGTCCTAGACTAAAAAAAAATAAGAGCTGTCGAAACTGAAAACAACTTTCACTGTCATATCTTAAAATACGTCAGTGCCCTTTGTTTTGCCTTAAAATGCACACAAGTAATGTTTTTAGTAAGGCATGTTTGTTAAAAATTAGTTATATTTCCAAATTAAACTAAGGCCTAGTCCTGGCTTAAACTAATCCCTGTCCGGGAAACCACCCCATATAGTCCTAGTCCCAAACTAAAAGGCATGTTTGTGCTGCCTTAATTAAAAAAAAAAAAAATACTGAGATACCTTAACATTTATCAATGCAATTGTTTTGTTTTTTTGTTAGGTATGTCTGTAAAAAACTACTTAAATGTCCTTACATAACCAAGGGCTAGTCCTGGATTTAGCTAAACCCTGACCCTTACAGGGATTAGACTAGTTCTAGACTAAAACATTTTTAAGAGTTGTCCAAACTGAAAACAACCTGCACTGACATATCTTAAAGGAGCATTTCACCCGTGGACAAATTAATCTTTATAAAAGTGGATCATATTTATAGTCGAAATGTAACATAAATTTCGAATTTGGTGCCTATTTGACGGAGAAAATGAGTGTTTGTAGTCTCACCCCTTCTACAAAGATATAGGACTTCCTTCTTTCAATGATGCAAAATGATGATTTTTACATCATTGAAAGAAGGAAGTGCAACACTGAAATCCATATTTCTCCTCAGCGGAAACAGAGGGAATGATGCACGACCATTCAAAAACATGAGCTTATACACAGCTTAATGCAAATGGGTGAAGTGTCACTTTAAAATACATCAGTGCCCTTTGTTTTGCCTCCAAATGCACACAGGAAATGTTTTTAGTAAGGCATATTTGTTAAAACTAGTTATATTTCCTAAATGAACTAAGGCTTAATCCTGGATTAAGCTAATTCCTGTCCGGGAAACTGCCCTTTAGAGTTATGTTAAATACAGTAATATGCTGACTCTTCCTAAAGCTTTGTAATGGTATTGAATAGCCACTGCTTGTTTGAAGCCCATCTATAATCAGAAAAATGAATCCGTATGACTTCCGTGGGTTTATATATATCTTCTAAAGCCAAACGATATACTTGTGAGAGAAAACCATTTGTATTTGGAGCCTACTTAGCAAATGATTCGTCCCGTTCGAATGTTAACACATCTGGATCAAAAATGGCATCACGCCGGCTCTACAATTGGTACATAAGAGAATCATTGGCTTTCTTGAGTCGAGACACACGAGAACCAATGATGGCCCTCAAGACAATGGTTGCAAAGTTAAGAAGAGCCAGGATATTATTTAATAACTCTAAATGTGTCTAAATAGAAAGTCATATAGAGTACAACTAGGTAAATTATGGGCTGTTTTTTTCCGGTGAACTATTCCTTTAAGACCCAGATAAAGTTTATAACGGCCCAGATCTACACAAAAACCAAAGTCTGTCTAACTAAGAACAAGGCTGTCCACTTCAATAAACTAGAGAAAATGCAGAATTCACAGCAGTGTTCAGTAGCTTGGTTTCCATCCAAACATGTAGCGAATCTTTTAAAAATTCGCAAAAAAAAGAAAAACAAAGAAATGCCAATAAGGTGTGTTGTTTGAGCAAATGACAGTCGTATTGGTAACCTAGTAACCAACAGTAAATAAAACAAGGCCCGCTTAGAAAATGCAGACAGGACTGCATTTAGTTACGATTGGGAAAGTTATAAATTTACTAGCAGTGCAGCTTGTTATTGCCAAACTGACTGTTGTGCACAGAAGACGAAATGAAGAGTTTTTGATGCAGGCACTAACAGCAAGGGCATTGTGACAACGTCGAGCCCCATATATGAGAAAGACAACGACAGCAGAAACAGATAGACGATCAGTTACGTGGGTTTAACGTTCGCTACATCAGAATTTATTTGGCAAATGCGTTTCCTTGTCCCATTACTTGCCTTTACTCTTTTTCACATGAATCAAAAAAACACGTCCAACGAGCATAAAAACGTATTTTGCGAATTAAGGGATTTTTATTCAAAATTTGGTGTTTCCCAATTTTGTGCTAGTGAGACACTTTGTGTGTAAGGAGCTGTTCAAAACCATGTCACTTTTTCAAAATCTCTGTAATGTTAAAGTTACAGCGCCAACTAGTGTTTGAGATGACTACTACCTTTAGCATGTTGTAAATTAAATGCTATCTTGTCTGACCCCCTAAACCAAGACTCGGACCTCGGACTCGGAGCACATGGAGCATGGCTCATGATTTTGTGGTCATTATCTTCATTGTATGTCCTCTGAGCATATGGGAATATCATCTACACAGTCATAAATCAACCGTGTCAGCTATAACATATAACAGTAATAGATAAAAAAAAGATTTTAAAAAAATCAACAGTTAATTTCAGTGTTTCTAAATGTTACAGTTAACCGTAAGGACGCAGCCTGCCTTGTTGGCTTCTCAAAAAATGATTCATGCACATCTAGGGAAGGACTTGACAAAATATAAATGCTCAAGCACTCAAAGCACAGACCACCTACAGTCATCGGCCCATCTGCACTGAAGATCAGAGGGAGTTTCTTTCATTAAAGTTGAGCAGGTTCATTCAAAAGATGTTTGTTTCATGTTACACTGACTTCATGATGTATTGTTCAAAAGACATTCGGGTGATTCTCGCGAAATTAGACTCATGAGGTGTCATGAAACATTTTGATAAAAAAAGTTAATGCAAAGCAAGAGTATCAAAATAAGAAGCATACAGTTACAAACATCTCTTCATGTACTATTTTGAACATGATTTCAAATGACATCATACAAACCAATTTTGTTGTTTTTTCCACATTTTTTCATTAACGCAATATGTCCATGATTGGATTTGGGTTCTTTGACATAAAAATATTTATAATTAACTTCCTAAGACCTAAGCTTTGGTTTGTCTTTTTTTCAGATTTCTTCCAGCTATTTTGGGTTTAAGAAGAACCAATAAATGTAATAACCAAATTTTTTTCTTTGAACATGAAACAGTGTAACTGTCCATGTTTGTGTTATGGTGTAAACAACAAAAAAATGTGATGTCCATGTATGTGGACACACCGGGCCTTAAAAATAAAAAAAATAAAAAGCTTCAGTGCATGTTATACAATAAACATTTACAGTAAAGAAACATGTGGTATTTGGTGATCATTAAATGTAGAGACAATAATAAGGAATATAAATGTGTCCAAGAAAAATTTTCTCATCCTTCCCAACAATTTTCAATCATTGTTTAAGCCCTCAAGGAACTAACCTTTAAAAAAAATTGTTGTAAGGGAAATAATTGACTGTGATGCTCAAGATGGCTACCAGATAAGCAGCTCTTATTTTTCTCTCCAGATAAAAATTGAAATTTTGTTTGTCATAGTACATAGATAACTTTTTAGTTCTCATTACTGAAACATTAGTTTGTAAATGCATATATTTAATGTAATATCATGTTGCGGTAATGATAATTTTTGATAATGATAATCTAAAACATGTAAATAATTCTATAGGAAATATTTTTTAAATCCTCTAAAAATAATGGTTATAGTAAGTTAAGACCGTAATCTTATATGTGCAAAAAAAAAAAATTGGCTTCAAGGGCTTTTAAAAAAAATCTGATGCTGAACACCTAAGTCCGGATTTCGTGAGAATCACCCATTCCAGTACAGTATATATTGGGGGCCAGAGGTAAGGAGACTGCTTCATACAAATAATACACCTGAATGTTACAATACATGCTGGCATGCACGTCAAATACTGATGGACAATGTACATAACAATCGTCATTTGTCCTCCTTTACATGCATCACAGTATGTACTACAAAAGCATCCAGACAGTTTGTGCTCATCTGATGTATTTCATATACTGTATGTGACACATGTTTTTCACATTTGATGAAAGTTCATTAGCTTTAACATTCCCTGTAACCCTCAACTTTAATCAAATATGTCATCAACCTTTGTATTTCTTTGCTCCTTTAGTTTCTGCAGTAGATATCAAACAGCTGGTTTTGGAGAGGACAAGGAAACACCTGCTTACACAGAGGAGGTGGAGAAAATGCCTCAAGACAAACTTCAGACTCCTGGCTGCGTCTCAAAAATACTGAGCTGCCTACCTAGACTGCATGTTTGCATTACAAACACATGCAGCATTTTTGCATTCCATAGGATGATGCCGAAAATGCTGCACACCGCTATGATGCCCAGTTAAGACGCAGATAAACTGATTTGCTGTACCACAGCAAATTGTGCCTATGACAACCAATTTACTGCAGCACACACCTGTCATGCCCAAAAGAAATGTGCGCACATCTGTAATGCTGTTCATTTGAATTGTGCCATTAAATGTCAAACATCATCTAGGCACACAGGTTTCCACAGTATGTTTGTACAATGATGCCCAAACCCACTGCATTCATGCACCTGTGATGTCTAGAAATACAACACATAGTAGTGGCTTTATAGGTATTGTACATTATGATGACAAAAAAAGTTGTAGGCTACGTTTGTTGTATGCACTGATTCCGGCAAAGGTGTCAAGATGGTCAGATTAGGATTTCAAAATGCCACTGGCATACCTAGCAATAACGCAGACACATACGCAGTGTGACTGCCAAAACAGCCCGTGTTGCAAATAAGTGCAGTCTAAGTAGGCAGCTAATTGGGTTTTGAGACACAGCCTGAAACTCCAGCAGTGACTTGTAACGCACCATGAGCGCAGTGATCCAGACCGAAGGCGCGCAGCTCAGTGTGCCGGGACAACAGCACACACAGACGCTCATAACCTTACGCGCATTCTGCGTCTGATTCTCATTCATTCATCATCTCTGTTTAGGATTTGTCGCAGTTATTTTTGCGCTTTTGCTGTAATTTTACGCACGCTTTTACGCACACGCAGAATCAGCTGCGCGCTTCGAGCTTTTACAGTAGTAGTAAGAAAGATCAGAGACAGACAGACGGTCAGCAGCAGCATCAGTGATGAAAGTTTGAGGAAATGTTGAAGGTGAAAGAGCAGGGCTGTCATCCAGGCGTGGCTCGGGCTGGATATGGATGTCTATATAAATGAGTCAATTCAGTCTGATCACAGATGAAATGAGCGTCTCTCTCCTCTCTGCTCTGTAAACACACGCGCGCGCGCTTTCTCGTCATGGCAGAGGTCGCTGGCTTTTTCGGGAGCATTGATCTGGATCTGCACGCTTTTCCAGCATTAGGGAACGTGCCTCTGTCGGACGGTCTGAATGAGAGACTGGGTCTGATCGAGGGCAGACTGCAGCGCGGATCGCTTACGGATTTTGGCCACCTGAAGGGCATCCTGCGCAGGAGACAGCTGTACTGCCGCACCGGTTTCCAGCTGGAGATATTTCCCAACGGGACGGTACACGGGACCAGACAGGACCACAGCAGGTTCGGTGAGTGCATTCACAATCTGTCCTACAGTATATAAGCAGCAGGGTTTGGGTTATGTGCCATTCTGTAAAACCAGCAGAAGTTCTTTATTTTTAAAGAAAAAAGCACTCTCATGTGAGAATTAATACATACGTGTGTACGACTTGGTGAAAAGAGATTTAGTAAATGCTGCCGTTGTGTTCAAGGTCATGACGATAAAGGCTGTTTACCAAAAAGAGATTTTATGACTGTTATGACTGAATTATACAACTCTTATAAAATCATATTTGCTTTACCAAATATGGCCAAATACTATAAAAGTCTTATTCTCGCAAAGAAGGAATTAGAAACGGTTGTGATTGTAACAGGTTTGAAAGTTTTAGGTTTTAGTCATTTCAAGGCTTCTTGTGCTCATCTGATGTATTTCATATAGCTTATACTGCTTAAAGTCATGCAGTGCTGTTATTTGTACAAATATCTACTACTCAAAGTCAGTTGTCCAATATACAAGATCAACGTAACAGGGCCAATACTATAAGATCTAATAAAACATAAGGTAAAGTAATGGGTGGGACAAGTATTTGTCCTTGTAGAGTTTCCAGCGTAAAAAGCATACCATGTCATTTTGACAGATTGACTGAAAAGTACAGAGCCTTATTAAGAGATTGGTATGGTAACAGAGTTGATGCATAATCTAGTGACACAACACCCATCTTAAAATGACGTACTGTACAAAACATGCACAAGTCTTAGTGTATTAGGCATAGTAAAAGTTGATGTCAGCTACTCGTGTTAAACTCACGAGAAACAACAAAAGTACCTGTCTGTCATCAGTCAGTGTGTGTTTGTGTGCGACTTGATGAATTTTTTTTAGACTAGAAAAACATCTGCTGATGTGGAACCTGTAAAATGAAATTGAGTTCATGTTTCAATGCTTCATTTGCCAGATCTAGTTTTCAAAATCGTTCTTACATCTCGCAACTGCACAGTAGACAGTAGATGTAAGACATAACCTGAATGCAGAAAAAAAGAAAATTGAGGGCCGTATATATCAACATAGACATAACCAAAACGTTCCCTGGAGTTTAAAGCTTTCCTACAGTAAAGTTGGAGACACGATCCACACCTACAGTATAGCCCAGGGTTCCCCAAATCTTACCCTGGAGGGCCGGAGCGCTGCAGGGTTTGGCTCCAGCCCTGATCAAACACACCTGAGCAAGCTTATCAAGGTCTTCATGTTCACTAGAAAATCACAGATGGGTAAGTTTGATTAGGGTTGGACCTAAACTCTGTAGTGTTCCGGCCCTCCAGGGTAAGATGGCCTGAAGACATTTTGGATACTTAGAAATCTATGTAATGTATTACTGGATGAGATTAAAATGATCAAACAGCATTTCAAAATATCATCAGCACACTTTAAAGCAAAACATTTAACAAAACGATTGTTAGGTATAAAAAACCAGAATGTCAAAGTGTCCAGCTTTAGTTGCTCACCTGTGTCAAATTGAAGGGGACCATGAAACTAGTTAGTTATCAAATGTTATTAAAGGTTATTGAAGGTGAAGGTCTAGCACAGGGGTAGGCAACGTCGGTCTTGCAGTGCCTATGTCTTGCAGAGTTTAGCTCCAGATCTAATTAAGCACACCTGAACAACTAATCAAGGACTAAAGAGTCACCTGAAAACTACAGGTAGGCAGGGTTTTATCAAGGATGGGACTAAGGTCTGCAGGATGTCTGCACTCCAGGACCGACATTGCCTACTCCTGGTCTAGCATCACTTGCTTGCAAATCAGACAATATGTTTGGCTGTAGTGTTTGGACCTCAGTTATAGAGGCATCAGATCTCTCAGTCCTAGACTTAAATTAGCCCGTGCAAACTCGTACGGCAGGGTCAGGGGATGCAGGTGTCTCTCTGCAGTGGTAAACAAGCTCGCAGCATGAGGCTGTTTTTCTCTGGAAACATGTTCAAAGGACCCCAGCCAGCTCAGGAACAGACACTACTAATTACAGCGCTAATAAATCAGTCAAGAGCGCTGGCTATTACAACGATAAACAAACGATAGCAGAGCCCAGACACGAGAATTTTTCGCATGACTCTAATCCGTAATCATCGTGCAGGTGCAGCTCTTGCTTCGGAGACAAGAATAGCTCTAAATGAAAGCATGACCACTGTGGAATCCAGTGGTAATGCTTGTTTTTAGACAGAAACAAGCTGCTTTACTGGATCGGGTGGTCTGCGGTCATGTTTCTGGCATCCTTCTGGCAAATGCGAGGCATTTGTCGGTAATGTTGCAAGCTGGCAGCGTCTCTGATTAAACGCATATGAAGCATGCTTCTGCTTAACCCTGCTTCAGAGAGTTTCTCTGTCGTCTTGGCATCCGGATCAGGTCCAGGTGGTGCTAAAAGGCCACAAAGGTGTAGTTTTCTCTTTAGTCTTTCATCAAGAGCGTGTGAACAGCTGCTTTGGCCTGAGATTGCGCTCGTATGCGACCATTGACACGAATGCAAAATTGATTTCGTGTAAAACTCCAATTCAGTCAGCAACCTCTTAATGTAAAAGCACGTCATTTCATTTGGTTTGCTTGTGTTTAATGAGAAGAGGTGGTCACTTTACACTGGTTTACAGTATTCACAGCTGTGCTGCAGTTGTAAAGATGCCTGCTCATTGTCTCACTAGTCTCATTCTGTGGCAGGTATTCTGGAGTTTATCAGTCTGGCCGTCGGGCTGGTGAGCATACGAGGCGTGGATGCTGGTCTCTATCTGGGGATGAATGAGAAGGGTGAACTCTACGGGTCGGTAAGTCAAGCCCCTGTAGTGCTCGTTCCCACTAACAGAAGGTTCAGCTCTATGAAGTGTACCAATAGGAATGTAGGCAGAGCTGGAGTGAACAGCAACCCACCCACCGGCCCATGGTCTGTTTCCCATATGATGCAGATGTACGAGCTAACCAGACAAAACAAGCCGTGTTTCCACTGCTGCAAGCCCTGACCTCTGATCAGCAGGGAACGGCGGGGTCTGGCTTAACTTGTTTTTGTCTTTGTAACTTTTCACATAAGATTGACCTCTCAAAAAGTGTGTTCTGTCTCGAAGAAGAAAAGTTGCCTCCACACTTAAAATATTTACATATTTTCCAGGAACACGTGAAGTGCGTAACGTATACACACCCACATATCGTAGATAGACGAGCTGAGAGCGTTCTCAGTTTTGTGCGTATCTGCCTGCAGTTGCATGAGGAACGGGCTTCGGTCTGCTGGAGTGCACGAATTGTAAAGGAGACCAGAAGATAAAAGAGCGTAGCACAATTTGACTATTTGCATGCTTGCATAGAGAACCATATATAGGAAAATGGGCCCTGACTCCCCCTCCGCAGTCTTTGCCGTGCTCGTGGAAGAAACGCGCTATCAGATTTCTGCAGACAATAAGCGGGGCCCCAGTGAGTTTCTGTGGATCTTGAGTTAAAATAAACCTATTTAAAGCAAGACTAGATGGTTTTACGTGTAATGCGATAACATTCTTTTAAAATCAGACTTTAAACCCAGGTCGGCATGTAATCGCATTTCAGATCATCTGGAGATTCAGGCTTAGGTTCACAGCATATGAATAAAGATGCATTGCTTTTAAATGCTTAAATCATCTAGTTATTGTAACTAGTGGAGAGTAAATATTTAGTAGTGGATGGGGCAGTATTAAGTCCAAATGGGACACTACCTTACTGCAAAAAAAAAAAAAAAAACAGACCTGTAATGGGATGTTCCTGTGGAGATGCTACAACTGATTTTGAATAAGAAAACAAATAAAGTAATTTTTAGATAAACTGCCTTACATTAATAATTTGCATCCCTGCCGTTATTTCCTCTGCCCTGTTTTTTATTTTTTATTTATTGGGTCAACTGTTTAGAACTTGTATGGCCGGCCATATCTCTAACACTCATTTGAAATGTATTGCGTTGACGCAAGGATTTGAGCCTGGCCCATTGCATGACTGTTCTTTGGCAGGAAACATGATGTAGCCCCAGTGTCTTCCATTGTTCTCAGCAGTGTAGTCAGCCAGCGAAAGTTCACCTGCATAACCCGAAGCCATTGCTCACGGACTTCTGTCAGCAGTGTAGTAGTAGCAGCCCACACAGGCTGTCACGGAGCTGCCGTGTTTGTGAGAGAAAAGCTCGTAGCATCGTGAGGGAAGATGCTTTTAAAACCAGACGAATGAAGAATGATTTTGGGTGTAAATGGCAAAGCTTGCCCGTAATGACTTTCCCATCTCTGGTGCAGTGAGCACCTGCTGTCTGGCCAGAGATAGTTTCCACTCTGCACAATGGTAAACTGTGCACTGTGAGAAAGAAACAGTACCACGTCTTCACACTCTCACGCTTTCCAATGCACCTGGATGTCAGGAGACGGGAGGCTCGTGTTAGCTTTAAAACATGCAGTTAAATGGCCTGATGCAAGCTGGCCACTCTTGATAGACAGAGCTTAAATGATCAGACTACAGACATTACACCACAGCATGCTTAATTTTTCTGATTAGGGCAGGAATGGTTGGTGCAATAGTTTTCTAAACAGGGCAGGATCCATAAGCTTTCTAACATTGCTACTGAAACTGACCGTTACAGTGCACATTATTACCCAGAAGATCTAACATTTATTTTTCTCTTTGTTTCTTGCAGAAGAAGTTGACAGCAGAGTGCGTGTTTCGCGAGCAATTCGAGGAGAACTGGTACAACACGTATGCGTCCACGCTTTATAAGCACGCAGACACTGGAAGATACTATTATGTGGCCCTAAACAAGGATGGTTCACCTCGAGAAGGTGGCAGGACTAAAAAGCATCAGAAGTTGACTCACTTTCTGCCCAGGCCAGTTGAGATTGAGAAGATACCCCAGGAGTACAGAGACTTGTTTCAGCATAGGTGACCAGAAATTTACCCAGAGTTCCTGGGTTGGAGAGGCTCGGTGAAGATGCTGGGTGGGAAAGACGGACGCCGAAGAACATTAAGAAATACGAGATCCTCCCTCTCGCCTCTCGACTGTTTATAGTTGGGTTCTAGTCCAAAATGAAGAACCCCTCTCCAACAGTGACTGAGATAAACAGTATGTGTGTGTCCTGGATGGCTCTGTTTCCTCTCCTTAATGGGTTTTAAAACACAGAGAAGAGGGAACATTCCTGCATCCAAAGGTGGTGCCAAAAGATGTCTCGAGAAAGAGGTGTTGACTTCAGAGCCACGTGACATGTACATGCCATGCTATCACCCTTTCTTCAGACAGTCATTGTGGGAACCACACTTTTTAATAGCATTTTGGGAATGTTCTCATTGGAAAACATTGGGTCTAAACCCAATAAGCACCCACTTGTCTTGTCACTCAAGTATAGGAAGTAAAACTGTCTTTGACCAATAATATTGGCCTTCAAAAAACCAACATGCCCAGCCTGGATCCTGGTGCTGAAAGGTTATGTTAATCGGACACAGCACTTACCAAGATGGACATGGAACGTGGATGATATTCCCTAGGACATATACAAAAGCTTTGTGAACATACATTTAAAGAGAAAAACAACCAGTTGTTAATCAAAAGCACCAATTGTGAGGACCAGATTTAAAGATTTTTTGATGGGAATGGTAACAAACATTTTCCCCATTCAGCACAAACTTACACCGGGTTTTATGTCACGGTTCAGGGGAGGTAAACTGATAAAAGCTTACAATTTTGTAGAAACAAACAATGAAATATTTTACTCGATTTAAGAAGGGAAAATGTCTGGTGCTTACAGAAGAGTTCAGCTTCGGTCAGGGTGACTTCTAAATGTTCAGACTGTCAGGAAAGTAACTAGTGAAAGACGTGTAAATATGGATGAACCTATTTATGAGATGTACAATATATATTTATTTTCTACATATAAAGTATAATTATAAATCTATAGAATATATTTATTTATTTCAAAGACTCTATTTTGTAATGAACTTGAAGTTATTCTACTGAAATTATACAGAAGGGCTAAACCATTTGACCGGATTAGTTGACAATAAAATTGTCCTGCTATCAAGTCTGTATTGTCACTGACCATATCTGCAAGGATTATGTGTACCAATTAAAATCTGAGAAACACTGAGTTCATTGAGTGCATGCATACGTCACTACGATAATACAGCCGTGGCTGAACATCTAATGAGGACTTCTCAGCATCTTGTCATTTTAAGAGCAAGTCATTTTATTATAACATTATACATGTCTTATTTTCCACTAGGAATTGATTGCATTGTGAAATGTGAGTGGACTTGATGACATCAGACAAACATGAAAAGCATTACAGAGACAGAGCAAATTTTGATCAATTTCCATGTTGCCTTCAACCAAAAATGGAGACAACCTGAGACCTTTCCAAGAGTAAAGCTTTACGTGGGAGGGGCTTGACTGGTCAGCAGTAAACTCAAGTCAGTCTGTAAAAGGTGGTGGACTCCAGGGGCCTCATTTATGAAATGCTGCGTAGAAACCATCCTAAATTTGATCTCACGATCATTTCTCAAAAATGCATTTAAAATGAACGAATGCACAGAAAACTATGTGAAATCTATAAATCACACGTGATATTGAACTCATACTCAGCTGAGCAAGTTCAGATCTCCGCCTTTAAATGATGCCCATTAAATGTCACCGACTTGTCAATGTTCAAATTCTTTTTGAGCAGCAAGAATGGCTTATATTTAAAAAAAAAAACTGCAGCAATCGGACAAGCAAAAGTGCGTACGTCTGCTCAGACCCTGACTTGACGTTAAGCACTTTTTCTATAAATGTAAATGTTGCGGTGGATTTTTGCGTACACACACTTTTACGATCAAATCTGTGCGAACGCGCACACGCTTTATAAATGAGGCCCTAGAAAATCAAAGAATCTCCAGAGATGTTAGCTGATGATCTACAAAGATGGTTCTTGGCTCTGAGAACCTGTGGGAAACTTATCCTTAAATCAACAACCTTCAGAATGCAGCAGTAAATAGAAATATGCTGCACCACAGCAATATGAATCATTTTCAAAGTACTGATAACATACAGCATATAACAAAAAGTATTGTTAATCACAGGAACAAATAACTGTTGTTAAGTGACGATTAACCAGCACTGACGTGACTCTACAGAGGTTTCAATCCACCAGATATGAACAATTTTGATTTTTAGATCGATCCAGATTTCTAAACACATTAACAACCCCACCCATTAGCAACACCTGACAACTTCAGCTCAGCTGCACTCAGTGATGGTTTGTAAGCCAAAACACTCGAAGACTTTCAGAACACCAAATCTAGATAATGGGCGAGTATTTGAACAGAAGCAGGTTTAATGCTGGGGTGGATCAGGAGGAACAGCTGCATGTGACCTGCAGGGACGTACTGTAGAGTTAGTAAAGTGCTAATCTGGGCATGCAAAGGATGGGATCAACATTTGAACATCTGCAATAGTTGTAATGTTTCTCTTCTGGCAGCTTTTCTGCAAGCTCCCCTCGGGAGGAGGCAAATGGAAAACAGGGAGAAAACCCTGGCAGCTAAAGAAATGAAAATAATAGCAAGACACAGCGAATGAAAGATTGAAGGGTTAGAGAGTGCGGTGTGAAGATGGTCAGGCTTTCAGGGTGTAAGCCCCCTACTCCGACTTACTCGAATACGGCCTTCGTTATTTCATTTCATTGAAGATAATGAGTGATCGGACATCTCAACAGTTCTTCAGCATTACAACAATTTTCCTGTTTTCCGTTGAATCAGTGGGACAAAAAAAAAACAAGTTTATTGTTCTCTTGTGACCTCAGCTGCCTCTCAGCTTCACAGTTTCATCATGGGTGTGGGACATCTTTGTATGCATTCGTGTTCAAATAATCTCTCTCATCCCAGTGTAATGTGCGCTCACTTACATGCAAGACATTTACTTGAACTTATACATTTACATTGTTCAAGAAGTCAACACATATATGGCTGCTTTTTTGAGCACTGCTGTACACAAACACGAATAGCAAAGGAGATGTTCACAAAACTGCATTTATATATTTACGCAACAGACTAAAAATATTTGAGAATCATGTGCAATGTGTAACAAATTTCTTGGATAATGCAATGGTTATATGGGATAAACCTACAGTAAGATAAACAAGTCAAATCAATTTCAATTACTCTGAAGGAAACTTAAGTGCCTAATACCACATCTAATTTGCATGTCTTTGATTCTTACTGTGTAAAGAAAGTATTACTCAAAATTAATAGCAAATCTTTTTATAAGACAAACTTTTTATTGTGTTAGGTTTAAGAATTTACATATGCAAAATGACATCAAGACATATTATAAGGATTAAAGTTTTCTAAACCTTCACACTTTATTCTCCACTAAACATTGTTTAGATGTCATCAGTAGTTTGATTTTAGGCGTTCTGGTGCTGGTTAGATCACTGCTTATACAGCTCATTGTATTTGCAAGACATTGTTGCATTTCCCCCTTATGTGGTCATCTGCATTAAGTTTATAACTGAAACCTCTTACAACACCAGTGGCTTGTTTCAGAAAGTCAAAAATCTTTATGTTAACACTGAAATGAGGGTTTTTGGTTTTAAAATGGGAGGTATGTTAAACCCGAGACAGTGGGGTAAGTCAAGCCTGATTCAGAAGGAGAGGTAACTTAAGAGTCTGTTTCCAGGGTAACTAAATCTGTAAACCTAACCAAGATGCTCTCCTAGAGATGATGATGATGATGTTGCCTTCACTTGTAGGAACTTACATTTATACTGGGAGAGGATTTTGAGGACCAAAGTGGATTTTTGTCATGTACACATCCATTTATTTGAGCGGTATCATTTTTCTCTGCAGTCATTTTAGATCTATCAATACAGAAACTTAAACTTGAACTGTACATGCTAGAAAGCATTCCTTCTTTATGCGTTGGCCAGACATGCAAAAACACATGTTTATAATCATATTATTTAATAGAAATTCAACGCACAAAATACTCCAAAGATAATTAATAAGCAATATATGCCTACGTAGACAAGACGTCAGACTAAGAAACAAGTTTTTTTCTTTCCCGTGTCATCCTGCGAATTCCCCTCGATTAACGGCGACGCTAAGTTTCTGCTGTCTCATCCTCAATGGAAATATTTATTGCATTTGTTTTTTTGACAATCCTGTAAAATACAAGGATGTGCTACTTGGTATCCTTTTCATTTATTATTTGGCTGTTTTTATGCTGAAATAGGCTATATCTATGCTATATTTTCTTATATTAAAGTATATTAGGCCATTATATGGGCAATTGATGACCATTAATCATGAGGGGGTAAATGTTGTCCCCACGTGAATAAAAATAATTTATCAGAGGCATGGATATTAAGACCAGAGGGGGGATAATTCCCCCAATGCCCCCAGCAAATCACACCCTGAATATTCTCAGTTTATCTGCCTTTTATATTTTAAAAATGTTAAAAAATTAAACGTACACGCTGACACGAGCGCAATTTTCCTCAACATATGTAGTTTACAAGTTCGTATTAACATGTAATCAATAGGGAATGAGAAAGCAGATTTGATGTGCTGTACGAGGAGAGGGCTCAGAGCTTGGATTTTTAGCCCGAACCCAGATGTCAGGTTCAGTGCTGGACACCTGCTGCTGACCCATCTAATGTACCATATGTGATCAACAGTACTGATACGAAATTGGTTTTCTGTGGCCACAAGTGTGCCGAAATTATTAAATGCTACAGACCGTCTAAAAAAACCTTTAATTGAAAAGACAAAAAAACAAAAACAAAACACAAACACTGAAGAAAAACACACCATCATACAAGATCTGCATGAGCCTCGTCCTTTTGGTCACTTTATTGAACTGTTATATTAAATACTAAGTAGCAGATCATATTAAATGGCAGAAACTGTCAGTGTATATGCTAACATGAAAACATTTTCAAGAGTGCAAAAAGTTCCTCTACATTTTTCTGAGTGACAACCTGTGGCTCGAACCAAAGGGCTTACTGTCGCCACTGAAAAACAATGAAATACATCTACTTAAGTATCCGAAGTGGAGATGTGCCAAAGAAGAGAACAATACAGGCCGCTCATCAACCTGATAAGAAAAGTGTTAGCAAATATCCGAACAGGTTGAACTTCATTTAAACTCCACAAACATGTACCGTACCTACTGTACGTCCTGCTGCCAGACATCGGATTAGGTTTAAACCCACACTCGCGTGGGGAAAATCATAAAAAAACGAAAAATACATGAACAGTACTCAGTACAACAATATGCTAGGCAACACTACAACGAGAAAAAGTCCGATGTTACAAAAGTCCAGAGCAAGCAGTTTTAACAATACAGACATTCCATAGCATGAAAAGCAACGACAAGTTTAAATACCTAAAAGCAGATTTAGAAAAGGGGTGTTTAAAACATCCGAAGAGAATTAGCTGCTTGATATAAGGCCATTTGACTAGATGTTACGTTCGGGGTGTCCGTCACAGTGTCTCTGGAGCACTGGCATCTCGGCACCGATCGCAGACTTCGTCTTTACTAGGGCAAAATCTTCTCTAAGGTTACGAAACAGAAATCTGCTATGGTCCCGCTTTAATCTCGCTGCTTATCCTGCAATTGATTTATTTATATATGCACAGCCCTTATGTAAGGGAAAAAAACTTGCAATGCCTAAAAGCATTTTGGGGAGAATATCCTTAATCTTAAATACACAAAAACGACGGCAACTGCCAACATAAAAAAAACCTTTAACAAAGTCCGTGTCCAGCCACGAGCACACAGAGAGGGATGGCTGGCCAGGCCGAAGCATCTTTACAGACCCGTAGATGGGCCCGGATTCTTGCCCAGCTGAGGGCTCGGGAGTCCGTGGAGCGCCCCGAGCTGCTGATACAGACCGAGAAGCTCCATCTGACTCATGGGTGCCGTCAGGCCGTTCTGCATGGCCAGTTGGTTGAGCAGCATACCCTGTCTCGCCATGGCTATCTGCTGTTCCTGGACCTTACGGTTGTTAAGCACTTTCTGCACGTACATCATCAGCTGGAGAGGAAACGAAAGAGAGATGTTAGTCAGGTCAGTATTTAAAAGGAAATTCTTAATTTTACGCAAAATCCAATATCTGCCGTGTTATTCTGTCATCTTTTCTCCATTTTTTCCCAAAACGCAATAAACGACACTCCTCCTTTTCTGCAGAATGCAATCAATCCACTCCTCAAATCACAGCGCACCATTTCACGCATGGTAAACAAACAATGGCGGCACTTTGAATACACACAGAATCCTAGTTTTCCTCATCTACTTTGTACTTCTTGATCAACAAACAAACAAAAACAAAATAATACTTTAAAGTTGCAGTGTGTACATTTTAGCAGCATCTAGTGGTGAGGTAGTGAATTGCAACCAACGGCTCAGTCCGCTGCTCACCCCTCCCTTTTAAAAAAACATAGAGAAGCTACGGTAGCCACCACCGGACAAACAGGTCATCGTCGGAGACAACTTAGTAAAAAAAATTTGTCCGTTAAGGGCTTCTGTAGAAACATGGCGGCACAAAATGCCGACTTCCATGTAAGAGGACCCTCGGTGTATGTAGATAAAAAACATCTCATTTTAAGGTAATAAACACATAACGGTTCATTATGTAAGGTTTTTATACACCCCTGATAATATAGTTTTGTATATTATTTTGCATTTCTGTCAAAAAAGTCCTTCTAAAAAATACACACTGCACCTTTAATGGCATTGATAAACCTGTGGTTGTTTTCTGTGACGGGAAAGAAACGTAAGTCGTCAAAATCTAATATTTTCACGCGAGAGGCACTCGGAAGACGGTTGTTCTCCTGACATTATCAAGCTTCTGTCATGCTAACACATTGACCCCAGGTGATCTTATGAAAAACTTTACATTATTTTACTCAAAGTCAACGAAAATCGATCAGGAACAAAACATTTGACAGTTAATCGTTTTGAAAAATGTTAAGCGACGACGTCCCAAGTATAACAGCGGAAATGATTCTTAATATGACAAAGTAAATGTTTTGATTAATGCCATTAATGTTTATTTTTTTAATCAGTGTATACCACTAGTCAACTAAATGAATATAACATGGCAAAGATGAATGCACATTTAATACATTTATAGCATTTTGAAAAAAACTTGTCAAGCATTTTGTGGAAAAAATAATCAGTTTTTTTTTACAATAAATCTTTGAAAATCAAATGATGGATTAGAATTTTTTATGTTTTTATAAACTAAAGATGCTATGTGAAAGTTTGTAACAGAAAATAGTGGTATAGAAATCAAGTTTTTACCGCAATTAGTCAAAATGGTTTAATTGCATTTATTCATTCATACAATAGCATTCCTAGGTCATTGACATTATCCACTATATTCAGGGTTACTTTAATCTGACTAAAGAGCTGAATTTCCATCATCTATGTCCGGCATGCCGTGAGCCTGGATAATGTAGTGTACACCTTAAGTTTATTAAAATGTAGCTTCAATGCATGAAATTAATAAACAGTGCCAATAAACAGCTGTTTCAATTGTAGTCAGCAAAAGGCTTGGACCTGGAAATGGTATTCCTTACGTCACAAGTTAACAAGCGGATTACATTTGGAAAAATGGAAACCTAAAGCAACAAACAGAAATCCCTGATATTCCATGACTTGGATAAAAATATAAAATTCCCTGACATTCAATGTCTGGAAAAGACAGTTTAAAATTCCATGATATTCCAGACTCATAGAAATCCTGTATATTTTGAGCAACAGATAAAAAAATACTCATACAAAAAAATACAAAAATAAACAATATGGTAGCACATGAATAACTTCCATATCCTTAGTTCTCAAGACTGCTTGTTGGGATGTAGATAAAATAATGAATATTTTTAATGAATACATGGCAAGAAAAAGTATGTGAATCCCTAGGAATAGTGATTTGCCATAAAATGTGATTTGATCCTCATGTAGGTCACAACAACAGACAAACACAATGTGCATAAGCTGACAACACACAAATAATTCTAGTCTCTTATATCTTTTTCTGAAAACACCCATTAAACATTCACAGTGCTGGAGGAAAATGCTACAAAATTCATTCCTAGGGGTTCACATACTTTTTCTTGCCACTGTATAAACCCCGTTCAGCTGAAGAAAGCTGTTTGAGTAAATGTCTGTGTGATCTATTCCTTTAACAACAGTGTTTTAGCAAAATCTACCTCACTGTAAAGACATTTTAAAACATTTTAAATTGCATTAGTCCTTATATACAGTGTTTTAAAGGCTAAAGTCACAAATAGAGAGTAAAAGCAAACGTACGGTTTGTTGTTTGCCAAGGACATCACGGTAAACTGCCTCCCGGTGTTTAAGCTCCATTTCACAGTTGGCCTGTCGCCCCAAAGCCATGGACTGAATCTGAGCCTCCGGTAGATTCGGATTCTCCTTCCACTGCCAAAAACAAGCACACCTGTTACACCCTGTATACATCAACATAAACAACAACAATTGCCGGCCATTGCTAGATGAATAATACTGGGCTGTTCTTTCTTTTTTTCTTTTAAACGCTCTGCCAGCTTCTAAGGCGATATTAATCTCAGATGTTCTGAGTAGATGCAAACATATAGATAATTGATCAATTATTGATCTTTCTGCACTAAATGTCAGTGCTGTGGTTGGATAGTGCAGTTTAAGGGGTGGTATTATTATAATAAGATCCCCTTCTGACATCACAAGGAGAGACACATTTTAATGAGCTATTTTTTCCACATGCTTTCAGAGAATGGTTTACTAAAACTAAGTTACTGGGTTGATCTTTTTCACATTTCTTGGTTAATAGAAGCACTGGGGACCCAATTATAGCACTTAAACACGGAAAAAGTCAGATTTTCATGATATTTGAAAGGTGTCACTAAGGTCCGTAGCACAAATGGTGTTGGGCTTCTGTTCAAATCTGAACAGGATTTGATGTTTATATCCCTAACCCCAATTTAGGCTCAAAGTTCAAACAGGGCTTCAGCAAGCACCATTCATTTTCCATTGAGCAAAAATGTGCCGTAACCGTTAACCATAACCAATAGGTCATGACGGCTCACGTAAGTAAAGCTGTAATGGCGCGTGTTCTTGGCCTGCCCATTTAAGCACCTCACTGTAGGGATCAGCGTGACCCCTGACATGGCTTCTCTGCCGTCACTCACCAGCTGTGCGATGATGTCCTCCAACGGCTCCCTGGGTACCACCTTTAGAGCACTGGTGGCTTCCAAGACCTTCTGTTTGCCCTGCTTAAGTAAATCCTGCAAAAATAAAACGTGTGCGTGAGAAAGACATCGTACCAAACGAATCAGAAGAAGAAAACGACGCCTCTAAATGTAGACCTAAGAACGTCTGCTTTCTCAGACACAATGGAGATAGTGTAGATAAATAGCAGTTGGCAGAGCGGGACGCCAACTGTCAGTGCCCGAGGTCGCACATCACAATTATCTGACGGCTTGAGGAATGTGAAAAGTGCACGTGGAGCTCATTACTGACCTCCAGCTGTTGGTTGGACATGGAGGCCAAAGCAGCCACATTGAAGGGGAAGTAGTTCGGCGATCCCATGCCCATCTGAGAGTAAGACGGCTGGTTGACACGCATGGTCAGACCCTGAAACAAAAGCACAGCTGGTCCATCAGGCGGACAGAACCGGAGAAACTTCATTTCAAACTAAAAATAATCTTCACAGTCTGACAGATGAGAAAACTTCGATCGAAGCATCGCTTTTGGCCTCTCTGACATGATTTGTCTACGTTCTGGCAAAGACCAACAAAAACTCCAGGCCGACAGATGACCGGACTATCCCAAAAATCCTGCTGTGCACCCATGTGAACGTCTGTTAGGGTCCTGAGCAGGCTGTGTTTGTCTTAAGCTCTAAACACAGCGGTCCTCCCGTGAAGGTCAGCGTGTTTGTACATACAGTAAATGAGCTACTGAGGCAGATGTGGCCATTCCTGCCCTTTAATTGGGTCTACGGTGCAGGCATCTCCTAAACACACCGCAGCTGAGAGAGATGGGGCACGAGCAGGTGTGCCGCAGGGATGGCCAGCGTAACCGCAGCTGCGGCGCAGACCTAACGACTGCAGGATCATCTACACACACACAGACGTTCATTTCATCTCTCTTCAAAACTGGTTGCAACTAACAAACAATGAAAACACGGCACATCTCGATGTATTTCTCCAATCATTGAAAGTGCCTGCTTAAAACTGAAATCGGCTGAAATTGTTGAAATAAGATCTTATTGTGTCTGTACAGAGATGTTGAAAAGCAGGTGAACTTGTTCTGTTGATATTTTAACTTGTAAATAAAAAACTTTGTGCATTTTTTAAATAGTAAAACAACTTAAAATGTCAAGATGATGATAATAAAAAAATGAGTCTACAGGGAAAAAATGTATCTGCAGATTAATAAATTCATTTTAATCTTCAACTTTAGACCTTGATGATTATTAACATTAGGGATGTCAATTTATGCAATTTCCCATATTCGATGATTGTTTAAATTAACGATCAATCAATCGAATAATCGTTAAAAGTAATAGTGCAATAAGCCTTTACAGCTGTGGCATATAGCCAATGACATAAAAGTGTGCGTAAAAATGCCAGCTTCCTCACGCGAATTAAAAGATTTTATTTTGTCTAAATAACATGCTAGTGGGATTGTAAATTGAGTCAATGTAGTTGATGTTTTGATAAAAATCATCAATTTAATCTCGTAATGAAATATAATGACTAATAAACACAATATAATTCCGCCTCACATGGGCACTCCGCACAGTCGATGAAAGTCCGTGAGTCCATGAAAATAAAAGTTTCATTATCATCATGTGTTATTTTTCTAGTTGTTCACCTTGCTTTCCGAGTCATTGATACACCGCTTGTTGTAATTATATCTAAGAAGCACACAAAGGGCACTTTTCCCGTTGTCACCTCAGCTGCGGCACACTTTCAGCAAAGATGCTTATATTATGAAGATTTCAAGCTTCCATTCCGCAACAGTGTTTAGCATGTAGCGCCTCAGCCAGTCAATAATGATGATCAATGAAATATGTTGCAGGCGTTCAGAGTGTAACGTCAGTCATTTATAGTTTACATTTTAGTTTCTTGCCAGAATTTAAGTTTTACATTTTAATCTGTTTATTAAAAACGGCTTCTGGTCTCCTTCCCTTTGTAATGCAGCGTTAGCAGCATTGCTATGCTAATCTTGCCGGCTGTTGTCCAAAGAGGCAGAGTTTACAACAAACTGAAAAAAATACTTGAGTTGCACTGTCACTGTTTAATTTTTTTTATAATTATTTATTCTGTAATATGTTGCATACATGCTTTTCATTTTAAATAAATGTTCTTATTCCAAACTAGTCCCTTGTTTTTTTGTTAAATTATATGACTAAAGCTGTTACCTGTCAATTTAAATCATGTTTTTTTTTATTAAGTACTCGGTATCGGTAAGCACTGAAATGCAAGTACTCGTATTCTAAAAAAGTGGTATCGGTGCCTCCCTATAAAAACCCAACAACAATTAAACAAATGCAAACTCACTTATGTTAAAGGTTGAAATGAAACCTTTATTACCCAGCATTCGTTCGCACTTTTGCTTATGTCAGCGTCCACCGGATGCACGGTAAGAAGCAGCAGCGCCTGATAAACATGCAACTTGCGTTTTATGAAGAAAAAAATGCCTGAATTTATGCACAGCTGGTGCTGTTTGAAGCAGACGTGTGTCCACGCTGTCCGGCGGTGGTGCGGGAGCATGTGGCATCACAGAACTAATCCATAATGAAATTATTTGACAATGAATTTCATAATCGATTATTATCGTTTTAAACGATTAGTTGTTGCAGCCTATCAACATTCTGTATCTGTATTACACTCTATTACATGCAGAGTTATTTTTAACTTTGCATTGGTTCAAAAAAAGGATAAACCCAGCCCGTTGGTTGTAATTCAAAGTATGGTTGGGTCAACATTTTTGGCTGGGTTTGTCCCTTTTGACCCAACACAGGGTTGATGATAACATTTTTTGGAGTGGAGGAAGGCTGAACAAAGCGGGAGAGACACTGCTAAATCTTCTATAAAGTAGCTTAACAAGGCCTCACTCCTCCTATTCTCCAGGGGTGGGCTTTATTTATATTCAGAGGTTTGTGAACCACGAAGAAGCTTATTTGAGCTACAGCCATTTACTGTAGCAATGTAATTGAAGAGAATGTTCTTTTGCAGTCATGTGTTGTAATGACATTCAAACTGAAGGGGAAAAGGTGATCAGGCATATGACCTCTTTAATGTGAGTGCCAAAAGTACAATCTGTTGACTGATATGCATGTCAGTATTATATCGAGTAAATAAAGGGTTTGTGTTGTTACAGACCTTCTTCTCTGCCTCATACTCAGCCCAAGCCGCTTTACGGTCTTCCTCACTCAATGCCTCTTCCTCCTTGTGGTCCAGCAAGGAGTCGTGCTCGTGGTAGCCAACGATGTGATCTTTGAAGCTGTGGAGCAATTCGGCCAGGATAGGATCCTGTGAGGAGAAAGAGAGAGAGGTTAACAGACCCACGCTTCAAAGCTCACAACAACAAATAAACACATCTGCCTGTGGACCACCATTCAGAGAAAACACAAACCCTAATCCTTCACTGCTTTATTTCACCTACTCGGATTTGAAAACGCTGTGTACGATCAGGAATGACAAGCTGAAATCCAGCAGCTGGTCTATGAGGAACATGTGCTCATAAGAGAGAACATATTTAAAATAACTTCAGAGGCTTTCATGTAACTCTGCTCTCCATGACAACAATGTTATTGAAAACAATACCTGAGTGAAGCACAATTCACAACACACAGACCTCCAACAAACCTGACTTGAATTACATTCCACGCCAAATGTTTGCTTTTCTTTGTCTCGCCTTAGCTTTACATTACAAAGATCCTCGAGATCTGGAAACAACTCCGGCGTGCCGCTGGATCCCAAACACGTGAAGACAAATGGGTGATTGTTACGTCATGACCCGACTGAACAGCGACAACAGCGCTGATACAAACAAAATCAATCAGAAACGTCACGGACAATCCTCGTCTACAACAACTAAAAGACATTTTCCAGCTTCAAAACAGGCTGGACGGTTTTTAAACGCAAACGTGTGGGCGATATGGCAAAAAATAAAATCTAGATTTTTTTCAGAACATGTGACGATTTTATTAAATGTTTTACTTGTTAACTGAAAACATAACTACAACAATACTGCAGTAACATTCTCTTTCCAATAACATAAGACGCAAGAACATCTGGTTAAAGAAACTAAAGTTCTAATCCAAGTGCACTAAAGGAGAGTTATCAACAAATGAATTCACTTTTTTTTAAATCTATGCAGAAATTAGGCATTGTTTAGAAATATAACGGTAGCCTAAATGTGAAAACTAGACCTAAAACTTACGTTCAGGGATTTTTATGTTTTGTTGTATTTGTTTGTAGTTTAAATGCACAGTCATAATCTCACATCACATGTTAAATGAAACAATTTAACTATTATTTCTCTTTAAACCATTCATAAAGGTTAAACATTTGATTAGATTTTTCATGAATCATTTGTCAATAATTTGGATGATCTATGCTAGGATTGACTTCTTTTTAACCGTTCTTTAAAACGAATCTGTTCAAATAAGTCATCATTAGTTTGCGAATCATACGTTTCTGATCACGCTGTTCACATTACAAACTTTTTGTATATGTGATTTACTGTAATGTTTGCTCAGACCACTCACTGTGCATCATCTGCACTGAGAAAGAGGCAGTCTGCGCAGACATGCGCAGTTTTATATGCAGCTATAATTCAGCAGGTACAAGTGCCACGTGAGGTTATGGTTTCAGTCATCATAGAAAAATAATACAGCTTAATTTTTTTGGAGGTTGAAATTTTGCGTGGGCGGTTGCCGATTCATTTTCACTTTGAAATGATGTTTGTAATGAACATCTACTTAAAATCCCGTTTTAAACAAAATTAAAATTGTGTCAAAACATAAATTCGAATTAATCGGAAAAAATCTGTAAAATCGGTAGTAATTTAAAAAAAAAGTTAAGTCATTGACATTTTCTGTTTTGAACAACGCTGGACCACTGTAGATGTTTAAACAAATTGAAGGTTTAAACAAAATATTATCTGTGGACCTGAACATTCCTTCAGGGACCAATCACAAAATAAAAAGAATTGCAATAGAAATGAGAAAATTGCATCATGCTTTTAAAAGGAGAATTGCAAATAACCAGATGAAGATTTATTTCTAGAAAAAGAAGAAATGAGACAGGTAGAAATATCAGAGGAATTCTTTCTGCATTACAGAAAGTAACTTAGAGCTCCGCTCCGGAGATCCGTTCACATCGAAACATCTCAGTAAATGGCTTTGATAGCTAGAAAATAAAAACATGTGGCCCGAGCAGGCACAATCACGCCAGACCCGACTGGATGTGTGGCCGTAATTTCTGGCTAAGTAGCTAAATTAAAACATGGCTGAGAGCTGCCATGTGAGGAATCCACCAATGACTCAAGAGCTCCACTGAATATACAGAAACCAGTCGAGATGTCATTCATTTACTCGTGTTTACAGGAACAGACGATCAAAAGCGTGCAGAACGTATAAAGGGATTGAAGTGTGATCTGAGGGTCTCCAAAGTGAACGCAATTAGACGATGAAGCCGTTCGTTTCAAACACGAGAGAGGCGACCCGTGCCCGGCCTTATCTGAACATTGTCCGATATTAAAAGCCGAGTAAATGGGTCACGGAGCTGCTGGGTCAAATGACAGCGGAGGGTTCCGGGGGAGCAGGGAATGCCGGGATTCCTGATAAATCTCCAGTCTGGAGCGTCGCGGGTGGTCTCGTCCGTCTCCTTAACCTGCCCTACACGACTAGGAACGCTAATGATGGTAACAAGAACTCCTGCATTATCATACTGTGAGCTAACCCAACGCGTAATGACGGCTTAAGGAAACGCTATCGTTTTACCCCCAGGAAAGGGGGAGCGAGGTAGGTCGATCTTGAAAGGGAAAAAAATGAGCAGAGTGCAGATTTTTCTTCTTTTCTCAAGGAAACGAGGAGTGGGGATCCCACAGGAACTCAAACCAGGGGGGTGGAAACGTTTTGCTTTTGATCAAAGCGTGGAGGTTTGAGCCAGACCGCCTCTGGGCTAAAAACAGCCTCAGGTGAGGAACGGTCTACCTGCTCGTGGGCTCCCATTGAGATGGGAAAACTCATGAATCACAATCCACTGAAATAACTGCATTGCAAGCAATTTTTTTAAATGGTTTATTCATGTTTGTAGAAATGGTTATTCTGGACACATCAGCAATGTTCTACAGTGGGTAACTACTGCGAACTCAAAGCTTAATGTTGCTATTACGGATGCAAACACTGATCGCCATTAATGGTTGAAATGTTGAAATTGAAACTCAGTTGTGCTGTCAATTATTTTCTCTCTCTTTCTCTATGCACTAAATGACAGTGCTGTGGTTGGATAGTGCAATTTAAGGGGTGGTATTATCCCCTTCTGACATCACAAGGGGAGCCAAATTTCAATTAACTATTTTTCAGATGCTTGCAGAGAATAGTTTACCAAAACTTAGTTACTGGGTTGATCTTTTTCTAGGTTGAAAAGAACACTAGGGACCCAATTATAGCACTTAACAAGTTTACCTAAACGGTAGCACTCAATACATGACTTTTTATGACTTCATTGCTCTTTTTTAATCCATCCTGTATGGCTATCAATTAAAAGCTGAAAGTTTGCAATCTCTTTTCCAATACTTTTAAAATAAAATCCAAACAACGTGGCTCCCACATCATTGCTGGTAAAACCGAGCTTTCAAATAAAATGCTTTAGAAGAGCTCTGCTTAACTACATACATTTATGACTTGGCAAACAAAGCCAATCTACTTAAGACACAATCCCAGATGAACCGGCATGTCCTGCCTCCAACGGTTGCTGATCAGAGCACCTTATAATGAATGCATACCATATTCACTGACGTCGTTTTATTCCTCTCATTAACACGACTATAAATCGCTGCCGTTCACCATTCAGCAGGGAGGGTGTGAAGAGCACGGTACAGGCACAGAAAAGCAAAAGGGGTCTGCATAAAACACTGGCATGTAGATATGATCAAGCTAAACTACCAGTTATGAAGGAACAGCTTAACACTTGCATTTCACAAGACAACGGTTTGACGCACAGGTGCACAAACCATAGAAATCAAAGCGGTCCAGGGAAAAAGACTAAAGGAATGTGAAAGATTGAGATATTTGTAATACCTAACCTTAGCCAGGCAAAACTTACTCGACAGCTGCACATAAATTATACACATAACCTCAGTGCCCTGATGTAAACAGTCTGGGTCTGCAAACCTCTTGATATTTGGCATAAAGCTGGATGTCAGGTGTATGTCAGGGAGGCATGACCTTGCTAGGGCTAAACAATAATGCTTGTCCACCTGTCTGGGTCAGAAAAAAGGTGTGCGGACACAAGGCACATGGGTATTTATAAATCCAAATCTCTTAAGGGCTCATAGTTGTGCGTAAGTCCTACAGCATAGCCTTAATGCCGGAGGCTCTGTGTTGATTTTCATATAAACTTCTGCATTGTCGCCCACTAATAGGCAGTATCCACATGTGTAACCCAGAGTAGCAGTGCAATAGCCGCAGAAGCAGCAGCTTGGCCAGTAAACTCATAGATATACATAATAAAAGGCTAGATGTCTTACGGCCAAATCTCTAACGTCATCACTGGCGGCCATCTTGTTACAGGCAAGCTTTCCAATCGGCACTGTGGTACCTGATGGAAGGTGAGTGATCTGCATGAACAAAAATCCTCTTATCTAGCCGAAATCTTGATAGATTTAAAAATTGTTTGGTTTCTTATGTTATTAACGTGGCTAAAATGCTGTATCTATGAACATTTTTCATGACCATTATTCCTAAGTATTCAGTATCATAAGTACATCTCTGACATTTATAACAAACCAAACAACTTGAAAAATCAGTAGAAAATTGAGCAAGTTATGGTTATTTAGAAAGTACATGCACCATTGAAACATTATGTTACGAGCAAGCCAACTGTGACAAGATGGCCGCCAGGTGCGGACGTCAACCTCCATCGGACGAGACATCTAGCCTTAATTATGTATATCTATGAGTAAACCCACAAACGAAGCAGCAGCTGTAGGACAAACCCTATATTTGGGTGGTGGTCTAATAAATTTGCTAAGCACTGCAGGCCTCTTTTTTTAATGAAAATCCAAATGATAACTGGAAGAATTAAGTTGACCATATTCATTACTTATCAGTCGAGCAGTAAAGTATGTTAGCAGTGTACTGTCTACTCTGGTTCACACCTTCAGGCAAGCACTCATTTAAGGAAACATCTGGAAGACTTATTAAGAAGAGTTTCTGCACCCAATTACCCGACTACAGCCAACTCAACAAAACCCAGTCAGCAGGGAACCCACAACGAAAGCAAATTACCCCTTTCCCACCACCGGACCACTGTCAGGAAGTGCACGAAGCGGCCCGACCGTGTCAAGTCATGCTGACCTGGGTCTCGCCTCTTTAAAGGGGCCTCCTGGAAGCCCGAGGCAGGGCCAGACCCCAAGCTGGGTGGCTCTCGCGTCCGGCCCACAGCATCCTTCTTTGTCATTAGAGTGGAAGTCCATCGGCTTCCTTTGTCTCCAATTAGTTTCTCTGAAGAGCGACGGCGGCTTTAAGGGGGTTTGTAATAATGACTGTTCATCAAGTCAGGGGAGGTTTATGCCGCTTCTTTGAAAACTTCAGAGACAAAGCAGTGAATCAGCGTAACAGATGGCCTTCATGAGGGTATGATGTTTGGGTGAGCTGCTGCAGGTTCAGTAACAGTCTGTATGTGTGTGTGTGTGTGTGTGTGTGTGGGGGGTTGTTATCTTCTCAGAAACACTAAAGGAAAGTTACAGGGCAGTAAGGAGGAAAAAGTCTGGGAATAGTTGCCATCGTTAGATCAAAGTTCATAATAATGTATAATTAAATTTTTTTCATTTTTATACAACTGAAGAGTTCAGATGCAAAACCCTCTAAGTGCATCTTATATGTTTTCTTGTTAATGAGCGTTTTATATCAGACTCTTAATGGATTCTGTCCAAAATGAGATAATGATATTGACAAAATGTTTTCCACACTTTTTATATATTTATCAAACACTTTTATACATCTGCATTTGACAGGCCTCAGGCCATTCAGAAATACCTGTTTGCTGGCAGAATTCATGAAACGCAACATAGATTTTTCAGCAAAGATGTTGACGTGCAGACACATTACACAAGGGGTCGCATACTGGGCGAGAAGCGCAGCGTCAACTGTAGGACAACTCGCAGGTATTGCACACCGGACGTGCACATTAAATATTACGGGCTTAGTCAGAGTCTACTTCATGATGCAAAATATGCGTTAGCAACCTATGCTACTCGTTAATGATTTTGACATCCGAGGACGAAAATACATGAAGTTCATATTTAGAGCTACTGTCAAGAGTTCACAGGGATTTTGAAATGCAATTGTCAAATACACACTGACAACCCATCAAAATAAAAGTCAGTTAGATGTAATAAAGTTTTTAGATGTAGTTAAAGATGTAATTAAAGATTAACCCCCAGGGGTCCAAAAACGCGACACCACGTTTTCTCCTTATCATAGCAGAATCAACTTAAAATACCCAATCATTATTAATAATGCACTTACGTGTTTGACATCATTTGAAACTGTGAAGGGTCCTCTTTAATTAGTGTACATTCACAATAACAAGAGATCTTTGTGTTTTTGTCAAATAAAGAAAATAAACAGGGTGCGCATCCAGACATTTCTGTCTCCGCCAGCTGTCTGTCAAAACACGTTCCAAAAATCAATTGAAACTCCTCGAATACTCGTCACACAAACATAACAGATATCCAAAGAAAGCCTGAAATGTCTACTTTTAAACAAGCTAATTATAATCGAAAACAAATATTGCCTGTTTATATATCTGCATTGAAGAGAGTACTGTTTTTCCTGGCTTATCTTTAAGTTAGATGTAATTAAAAATTTGTGCTTTCATTTTTAATTTAAACAGTTTTGTTATATTTGTGAAATGCAATGTTTTGATGAAAATTAATTACTTTGTTTCTATTTGGTTATTTATAGAAAATATGAATTTTTACATTTTTTTAATTCAGTTTATTAAACATGCTGTTTGATAAGTGCAATGTAATTAACCATTAAAGAAACTGAAAAAGTAAAAAATAAATAATCCAGAAAAATTCAAGCAGAAAAAATGGGATAATAAACTGCATTTCAAAATAAATAATTTAAAATAACATAAATCCCCATGAATGTACATGTTTTCAGCATAAGAGCTTGTTAAAAAAAAGGCCAAGCAAGTCCAGTGGGGCAAATCATTTAGGATCAAGCTTTTAATCTTCAGGATGATAAAGCTGTGATGCTCCTTATTTTTAAATTTGGTAGCATCGGTTCAACCTAAAAAAATTATTTTGAGCCCTGTAGTGAGAATTAGAGTAGAGGTCTTCACTGATCCACATAGATCCGAAAACCAGAGGTCCGACCCGAAACCCGATCAGGTTCGGGTCTAAAAGTTTCACGAGTGCCTTAGACACGGGTCAGGAATAATAATAGCGGCATCGGGTCTCGGGTAATTTAAAATGAATGCGTTTTTGCCGAACGGACCCGCAGACCCGAACTCTCTTGCATGTGTGCGTCAATGTCCTTTTCAAACCTCTCATCTGTTTGCCAAGAGCGCTTGCGACACTGTGTGGCTGGCGGTATGTTAGTTTTCATTGAGACAAACATGGCAGTCAATTTTAAATGTAGCCTACATTTTAGCGATTACCTTGATGTCGTCGTCAGATAACAAAGTAAAACAAATGGAGCAGTTTTACATTCGTTTACATTCGGGTCCAATCGGGTAAAAAAAAGCCACTGGTTCGGGTCGGACCCGAGTCTAATTTTCTCGTGTCTGGTTTTTCTTTTAAAAAAAAAACAAAAAAACAACGTATTTATGCACGTCGGGTTCGGGTATAAAGTGATTCGGGTCATTTCGTGTCGGGTACATTTCTTTGGACCCGAGAAGACCTCTAAATTAGAAATATGACTCCAGGTTTTGAGAGATACCTGACTTATCTTCATATTACAGTGACTAGATTTTATCCATGACAGCTATATATGACCAAACGTCTATCAAGCCCTATGCTCATCTGAATCTCTGATTTAAAACTTGATAAACAAACGACATGCACCTTAAACACTGAAAGATGGGACATAAGACGTCCAAAATGAACTTCACGAGGAGACTTCAGCCGAGACGTGGAGGGAGGTCTCTTTAACCCCCCAAAACAAGCCCTCTGTGGTGCTCTGCTGTAAATAAGAGTAAACAGAGGCAGCTGCTCATAGCTGTCGTGTACGAATGAACAATTGAAGGCCAGCGGGATGTTGTAAAATCTCCAGGGGTTGTTTCTTCAATGACTGCGCACCTGCGCTCAGAGATGAAGGGGACGGTGCTATTAAGAGATGAGAGCTGAGAACCGTTCCTTCAATAAATGACTTTCAGGCCAGCCGCAGGAGTAAATAACAGGATAAATAAAGCCCCTCCCGGGGTAAAGTTCAAAAATAAAATGCCCAGAACACAGGTCCGGCGCATTCGACTTTCAACAAAAGATGTTTTCTGAGAAGAACAAATGCTAATTTTACCTTGGGCAGCATGGGCGTGGCTCTCTTGCTCTTCTTCTCAGAAGGATCGTCCAGCTGGTCGGGCTCAAACGAGTACAGCTCAGTCAGCTCGTTCATCGTAAAGTGACGTTCGATCTGTTGCTGGTCTACGACTCGGAAAGACAGCGACTGTTTGGCCACCTGTCGGTCATAGATCTTCTCCTCCATGGTTCCCTGTAGGAAAAACGTCTTAGGCCACGCTCATCTGCAACCCAAATCTGACAGGGCTTCTAAACACACATAAATTTAGTTTCTCACCTGAGCCAAAAATCTGTAGACAAACACCGTCTTAACTTGACCGAAGCGATAGACCCTGAAAATACTCTGAATGTCGTAAGATGGGTTCCATGAGGCATCGAAAATTATGACCCTGTTTGCAGCCACCAAGTTGATCCCAAGAGAGCCAGCTCTGGTTGAGATGAGGAACAATCGACCCCTGTGGAAAGCAAGAAAACAAGAGCTAAACTCTCATTCAAGGGTGAGGAGAGGTTTCATCGCTTTTTTCTTTTTTAAGCTTTAGTGCCAAACGTTTGGTTTTGAGGTTTGGAAATCTTAGTCATACTGAAATCACCGAGCACTTGAGATGGAGAACAGGCTAAGTGTCTTTGACAGCTGCTCGCTACTTCAAGAGGATTTGTGCGTACCGAGTATTACTGGTGTCGTTAAAGTCTTCTGCCCATTTCTTTCTGGTCATGGCATTAGTGGAACCGTCCAGTCGGTAGTAGTCGAGGTTTCTGAACCACTTGCCTTCACCTTTAAAACAGAAAACAAGCCGTTATGCCACAGGTTTCTCACAGAAACAGAAGAGGTCTGGAAACGGGTTTACTGTACATATACGGTGAGCTCAAAGAGAGCATGCACACGAGATAGGTGGCATATTCAAGTATTTTAATATTGCGGCCTCCCACAATCGTGTTCCTAACTAACATTTGGGTATGTTTCCAATTACTCTTCTGTGATCTTTTCATTACAAACTGCAAAGCCTTAAGCGGACATTTTTTTTGTGGAATAAAAAGTCAAGGTCTAATCATTTTTAAAATGAAAACAAAAACAGCTGCTAGCAGGTTTAATTCGAAACATGACCTTATTCCACAGACTTCACAGTGTTTACATGCGTCTGCGGCCACTTAACCCAGATCTGAGTCAGATGTGTGCACAGATAAACCCTCAGGTTTCACCTCAACACACAGTTTGAACAAGCAGGACGAAACCAATCGAAAAAAGTCCGCTGGACAAACGCTGTATACTGGTGTTTATTATTTGCGTACTTGTTTAATTTACGGCAAATATGTTTCAAACGAAACCAAAGAATTATTCATAAACATACAACAGACCATTTAAAGTCAATGTGAAACAGAATTCAAATAAAGTCAGCTGGTATCTGCTTTTGTCCATCGAGAATGACAAAAGTAGCAATGCCCATCTTTTAGCTATTGGTTATCAAGACCAATAGTTAGCTTTATTATTTTTCCTTTGGAATAAATGATAAAGTATACTAACAACATTATTTTATGAGATAAATATGTATTTTCTGTTTATCGCAGATTTGCGCAAAACTTTTGGATTATTTTCTAAATGTCGACTATTGTGAAATGACCATGTTTACATTAACCGATGATATGCGGCTATAACGTGTTTTTTCCTCTCGCGATAAATTATTCCAAACATCACGTCGACTGATGTTAGTATGTTTACTAATATCACATCCACCGCACAAGGCATTATTTTTAACCAAAGGAGATGTATCATCCAAACATTAAAGAGTACATTTTACAAGACTTTTTTAAGATGTCAAATAAATCTTTGGTGTCCCCAGACATATGTGAAGTTTTAGCACAAAATACCATATAGATAATTTATTACAGCATATTAAATTGTCACTTTGTAGGTGTGAGCAAAATGCGCTGTTTTTGGGTGTGTCGTTTAAAATGCAAATGAGCTGATCTCTGCACTTAATGTCAGTGCTGTGGATAGTACAGATAAAGGGGCGGTAGTATCCCCTTCTGACATCACAAGGGGAGCCAAATTTCAATTACCTATTTTTCACATGCTTGCAGAGAATGGTTTACCACAACTAAGTTACTGGGTTGTTCTTATTCACATTTTCTAGGTTTATGGAAGCAATTATAGGGACCCAATTATAGCACTTAAACATGAAAAAAGACAGGTTTTTATGTTATGTATCCTTTAATGCCAAGAAAAGCTTCTTATAGTTAGAAGTGGCAACGTATAGGAGGGAATATTACATGGTTTTAACATTATTGGCAACATTATTGTTTAGACATTATTGGCAAAGAAAGCCTCTTATACTTTGGAGCAGGCACATATTGAGGTGTTTCTGGGAGGTTTTAATACATACCGTGTCATCTTCAAATAATAATTATGTGACGTACATGCATCAGGTGACTTGAAAATGCAAATAAACTGTTTCCATTGCGGAATATACCTTTACCGAATTGCCTGAAAACCACCTAATGCGAGCGTACTTTTTTGTGATATATGGGAGTTTTTGCGAAAATTTGATCAATATGCGCAATTTCATTCCGTATTTTCCGGACTATAAGTCGCTCTGGAGTATAGGTCGCATCAGTCAAAAATGTGTTTTGAAGAGGAAAAAACATTTATAAGTCGCAGTGGACTATACGTTGGGTTTATTTAGAAAATGATAAAAAAATAAAACGTAGCGCTTTTCTAAGCGGATTAAAAGAGGAACTATATTGTATGGCGTAATAGCACTTTTGGGAGTACTTCGACTCGGCGCAGTAACACCCTCCCTCTCCCATTATGAGAGGGAGAAGGGGAGCGGACTTTTCAGGCGAGTTGAAGTACTCCCAAAATTGCTATTGGTTCATGTGAAATCATTTTGATGTACAAGTCGCACCTGTCTGAAGTTCCAGGTCCCCCCAAACCATGAAAAAAGTGTGACTTATAGTTCGGAAAATACAGTAATGGAAACGCAGCTATTGTGCATTAAAAAAAAAACTATACAGTAAATTCGAATTAAATTAATGTTCACAATAAGACACGCTTGAAGAAATTGTGAATTTTTGACAAAGTAAACAAATATAGACAACACAAGTTTATGATGTCACAGGACATGTGCAGGGAGATCCAAACCTATATAGTAATGACCTACATGACTCAATAACTCACCTTTGTACGGTGAAGGTTTGCCTTCCTCTTTGGCTCTGCCTGCCAACTCTAGAAAATCTTCAATCAGGTCCAGAGAGATGAGAGACTGACTGAACACCAACCTGATGACACACATGATCCATCAGACACATCAATATATAACACATATATAACAGAGCTGTCGATCAAAGACAAAGTCTATCTTTACTCACACTTTGTCTTCCACAGCCTCAGCCATGCGCAGGATTTCAAACAGAAGCGAAATTTTCCCAGAATGCTCCAGCACTTCAGAGTCGGCCTCGGTCACAAACTCTTTGTACCACTCCGGTGACGGGCTGCCGGGGCGGGAGTTTGATGAGGGCCGAACTGAGGAAAACACCCATCATAGAGACACAATATTTTAGCCTTGTCATTAATACGACAGCAGACATTCAACAACCTATTTACAACAATTTGTCCCAATATGACCCTTTCACGTACTGTGTGACAAAGCCCTGATGCACTCCACAGAAAATATGGTTTGATACAGCATAAACTTTCAGCAAAATTTGCACTGGCTGTTAAACGCATGAAATAATAGATGGGTGTGACCTGAAGCTCCACCTACTTTGACACAGACATCATATCTTAATCACTTCTTTATTATTCTCTCATGTGTTGTAAAATTTAACAACTCATGAACGTTCACAAACTGTAATGTCATAAAAGACTAATGAAATATTTTCAGACGATAATCGTCGCTCTCTGTGCAACTTAATGAGAAGTTATTTGTGTTAGCCTTTCACTGCCACCCTTGTCTGTTTTTACAGCATCATGGCAAATATCATCTTTATATTAACCACAGCTGGTTCACGAATCGATTACCTGATTTACATTACACGTTCATTACATTGTTTGTAATAATAAATAAACAAAACTACTGTGGTTAGTATATAAGACCAATGAATAAACTAGTTGTATAGGATATCCTCATAAATTTTGTAAGGCGTACCCTCCTCGACAGGTTCGGCTCTGTTCCTGCCCTCAGGGTTTCCTCCTCGTGAGCTGGTGTTCCACTCTTTAATCACCTCCAGGTCATCGCTGTCGTTCTCCGAGCTCTGCTGTTTCCCTCTGCCACGTCTCTTCTTCCTGTGTGTCATCATCATGAGCCATCAGATCAGTCACATGAGCCATCAAACAGACCAATTACAAACCAGACAGACAGAGCGCGAGAGAGTCGAACCTTTTGGGCTTCTCGTCTTCAGAGGACAAACTCATGGATGACTCCTCCGTCTCTGAGGCGATGAACTCCTCCATACTGTCCTCATCAAAGTATCCCTGTTAGTGAGCAGGAAAAGTGACAGTAGACTGTTCAGCACATCCAAATTTGGTTAAATCATCAAAATAACTCCCTGGTTTCATTTATGAGTCATTCGATAATTCATTTCCATGGATGATTATTGTGCTGTGAACCAATGAATGATCAAGCAATGATCACTTTTATATTAGGGCCTTTTTTCTAATTCCTTTTATACAAAAATCCAACAGATACCCATTTTTTATCTTGCAAAATTGGCATATTCTATGCTGGAATTTGCAGTTTTTGTGCTGTCCGAGGTTTTGTTCTTCAGATGAGTTCTAAAATACATTTCTGTATATATTTCTTATAAGTATTAGTCCAAAATGATCATTAAATTATGAGAAAGGGTTTTTTTTTTTTTTTATATTTTGCTCATACATCTACATTAAATTATCCATTTAGTGTATGTCCGAGAAATCCGTGTCAACTGGGTTACTCTCGATAAAACCCCATATAAATCAGCAATGGTTTGTTCCAAACTCACAAGTGCAACATCAAGGGATGTTTTTTCCTTTTATAGAGGGAAATTAAAAGACAGTGTGGTAACTTCTCCTCTTCAATATTTTATTTTCAATATTTGACTCTCTGTGGTCATTAAAAATCCCAGGATGTCCTTCGAAAAGAGTAGGGGTGTGCCCCGGCATCCTGGCCAAACTTGCCCATTGGCCTACTAATCATCCCTCATACTATTTGGCTATATCACTCGGTCTCCTCTCCACTAATAAGCTGGTGTGTGGTGGGCGTTCTGGCGCAATATGGCTGCCATCGCATCATCCAGGTGGATGCTGCACATTGGTGGCGGTTGAGGAGAATCCCCCGTTTATACGTTAAGCGCTTTGAGTACTGAGAAAAGCAGTATATAAATGTAAGGAATAATAATATCTATATTATTGTCTGCACAAAGAGTAGATTAATTTACCCTCAACTGTGTTATCAACATATTCTAGCGAACTTGCGTCACGTGTTATATTGTAATATATAAATGTGTAGAGAAAGAATATAAAAACACAAGTTAATCAAGGTCATGTACTATCAATTCAAAGGTCAACAGTTTGCACAAGGCCCTAAAATTGCCCCGAAATGTCAACTGTGTTACCTTGTCAACTGTGTTACGCGTCAACTGTAACACAACTGACAAGGATTAACGCATTAGAGCTTAAGCTTGCCAAATAAACAATTAAGCACATTAAGGCAATATAATATTCAACAAACTAGTTTATTTATCAAAAAATACAGATTTTCTGACTTTTTGGCTGACACAAAATGTACCCCTAAATATAGAATGACTCTTTTATCTCTGAATTCAGACTGTGGCTGTAATGCTGCGGTCACACCAACCGCTGTAGAGGCGTAGTGATATTATGCACTGCCAGAAAATAGTCCCCTTGATTACTTTCAATGGCAGGGGACTATTTTCGGTCAGTGTGTAATATCACTACAGCAGCAAAGTCCTTGATTATTACGCCAGAATGAGAGTATAGTTCCTAGCCATATCGGACTAAAAATATTACAACTTTTAATTTTCTGTCGGTCTTAAGCCGCCTTTCCACTGCACACGAAAAACGACGTTTTTGAGCGTTGGATCCGTTAAAAAATTTGAACTTGTGCGACTAAACCGCATGCGATATGCCGACCGGAAGTTATGATTTTCATTGTATTCCAATCACAAACTGTGTGTGAGGTGAAAATTATTAATCCTTTTGGTTTAACTTTATTAGTAACACTTGAATCCTTAAAAAACACTTTTGATTACTGATAAGTAATACATTATTAATTTAATTTGTGTACGTTATTATTTTAATCTTGTCTTTATATGTTCTCTCCAAAAAAATATTAGCAATCTTTGTTATATAGCTGTTTATTGTTTCATTCATTTGCGTTCATTTATTTATTCCACCATGATAAACATATTACAATGAAGCCTCTTGCGCTGGAACAAGCTTCTCTCCTATATACGATTAAACTGAAACTTCATTACTAGGGGGAGAACTTCGACTGTTGTTTCCGTATGTCGTGTGCAGTGGAAAGGCGGCTTTAGTACACGATGTAACTACAGAAGAGTCAAGTTTTAAATAGAAAAAATATTGAAACTCTTTGGTTATTTTAAAGTGTCCATTTAAGTGTTCATGTAAAACCTATGATAGGATTTATCAATCAGAATGATTTCCTTCCAAATTAGGCAAAATTTGTCCACATAAACATAGCAAGTGTAAAAAGCTACTTGCCATGTACACCATGTTTTGGTTCTCACAAAGCAACTCTGCATTTTACTTATCACATAATCACCATTTCAATCACTCTTTCAAATAGCCCCACCTGTACTGAAATCTCATAGAACCGAAGTCTTACTCATGAATATTAATCATCAAACATGTGAGATCTCTGCTTACAGATGAACTTACTATCTCACAACTGTCTTGTGTTTCATTATTCTTACAAAATTGTTAAACATAATTATAAAAACTGAACTCAACCATCTTTATTTCTGACAAAAAGATTTTTTATTTGGCTACAAACCTCATTTTGCTTATAAACTTTTCAAGTGGTAACCTTTGGTAGTCTGTATGTGAGTTTTCAGAGCAGTCTTTATTCCTCTCACCTTGTTTTCTTTACTGATATAGTCCAACTGAAGACACCACGGATGAGTCCAGATTCTGCTGAGCATCTGGAAATCCTGGAAGAGTTTGGTCCCTGTACGGCTTCGTGCACCCTCCAATCCGGAACCGCTATCTGTACAGAGAGTGATGTTTAAACGAATAGTTCAATAAGTTATTTTTTATTAGCACCATTCCAGCATCTATATTCATGGTGAGAACCAGTTAATCTACACACGACGACCATTTGGCATCTCTAATTCACCTAACCTGCATGACTTTGGACTGTGGAAGGAAACCAGAGTACCCAGAGTAAACCCACATTGACTTCACAGAGAAAGACTTACTGAACCAGACGAGGCTCAAACTGGGGACCTTCTTGCTGTGAGGCAACAGTGCTACCCACTAAGCCACTGTGCCGTCGCAATATAGAGTAGCATGGTAGGATTAACATTATTCCAAATACTCCCTTATTCAATAACACAGATTTATCCACAGACTATAGCAGCTCTGAATGTGAGAAACAATGGTTTGTGTAAAGCGGCCCACCTGGGCTAAAGTACAAACATTAAGGGACAGGAGGGAGGGAGGGAGGAGTGACTGCCTGGTGGTCTCTGGAGGTCCGCACCGTCAGTCACAACAACATCACAGTAGCATAGCAGCGGCTCAGAGGAAAGTCGCCCTAATGAGCCTCTGGCCGGAAAAATCTCCCAAAGCTCTTCATTAGATAAGGACGTGGGAATTTGTTCAGATAGCCCTACGGCCTGGTGCCAGCTGCCTCTCTTTCTCTCTCTCTCTCATAATGTAGAGCTTCTTTAGTACGAGCACATTCACCAAACCACTTCATTGAAAAGATAGAGGAAAAAACTGCATTCACCTTTCAGACAAAAACTCCCATTTCAGCGTTTCAGCCCAGGAAAACAGAGACTGCTGGTGTTCATTCAACATGTACATGAGTTTGTAATTAAAACAACACAAAATGACACTTTTCACTTCTACAATGAAATATTTCTGAGTAGTGCTGAATTTTTAGCATGAAATATAATGTAGGATCCATCAGGAACTGACAGGTTTGTGAACAAGGCTGTAATACTGATATTGGGCGTTATGTTGCTTCCTAGGGCTTACAAATCTGGAAAAAATGAAGATCACAATTATCCCACCATTCTGAATGCCAACTGAACAAAATAACAATTTACGAGAGGTTCTGACAAAAAATGCAGCAATCTCTTTAAAAATGTTTAATTGGTCTGAATTATTTTTTATAAATCTAGACAGGTATAATCTATCTCAAGAGTAGTTTTGCGACACACATAGCCAGTATGAATGCACCACATGCACAACAGGCAAAGATTTATCCATGTCGCTTCAGCATCCATGAAAAAAAACCCACAATGAACGCGAGCTTTTTTCCGCTGGTGCATCCTTAAAATTTTATTTCACGCTGCAAGTCTAGCATGGAAACTTTGGACCTATTTTGCCCCTGAAATAGGGAACCAATCACAGAACGGGGAGGGGGCAGCAAGATGATGAACACGTCTATGCGACACACCAATTGGCTACGAGCTACATACAGACGCATTTAATAGACATTTGTAGCGCCCAATAAATGGCTCTGGGCATTCGTAAACCACGCCTCAAATACGAGAAAATGGGCATAGGGTTCCCGGACCACGTCTCATTCATTATTGCTGACCCAAACAGCCCTTCAACAGCAGAACAGAACTTCAATTCACAAGTGCTTTTAATTCTTACATTTTGAAGATTAAATGTAAAACACTTTTCTCTTTAAAATAAAATAAAATGTAATGAGTGAACAGAGAATAAATCAAGAGGAGATTCGTACTTGTAAAGTGCTCCAGGTAGTATCGATACAGCTTGCACTGAATCGGTGTTAACCGTACCGCCAACACATACTCATGTTTTGGTGGCAGAAATTTTGTAAGGGCTGTATAGTCCCTTCTCTGTGGACAAAAAATAAAAACAAAATTACATCTCAAATGTGAAAAATGTGACATCACTAGGCACTAAATAGATATATATATATATCACAGCGTGACATTTCAGTTCTCAATCGTTCATTTGGCTCACCTGTACACATCCTGCCAGCATCTCATAGAGGATGTGAGCCCGTTTTTTCATCACACGGACGTCAGTGGGGGTGGAGTCGGCACACTGACCGTTCTGGATGGGGTTAATGAATCGGTTTCTAAACTCTTTCACAGAACCCAACAGGTTCTCTTTGATGAAGGTCACCATGCAGTGATCTAAGACAGAGAGCAAACTCTTCACTAACATACAAACATACATACCTAAAGGTATTGTTTGAGATTTACAATCATGAGGCATTAGCTCTGGATGAAACACACATACAGCTATTGGCTGGTATACATACTGATAAAATGCACAATTACAATTGTGGACCAGAGTTTATACTGATGACCAAAAGCGAGTCAAGATTAAGAATTGCTTAAAAACATTTTTGCAACCCTTACGCAGATAGTTTTACAGTTATACCGCTATTCTAAAACCGTCTTGCCTTAGATTCTCAGAGGTTTAATTTTTAAACATATTTTGTCTATGAATTTTCTTGTTGAGGTAGTGATGATGTAATGAGTCACTCACACTCGATGAGGTTGTTCTGCAGCGGAGTTCCTGTCAGCACCACCCGACGTCGAGTCCTGATGGAGTTCATGGCTTTAGAAACGGCAGAAGCTTCGTTCTTCAAAATGTGACCTTCATCACAGATCACAAAATCTGGACCTGTGGATCAAAACATTACCATCAGCTAGTTGACCTGCTGGCATACAGATTTCTAACATTTTCAGGCCACTTCATTTTCACAATTTCACCAGTCATGTGTGACCAATGGATGAAGATGAAGTTGCATTAACAAAGAGCAATTTCCTAGACTTATTTTTATGAAAACCTCCATTTCGACCAAAATTGAGATTTATACTTTCGTTTGGCCGTAACTCAAAATTAGACAGTGCACATTACCCCTCATTTTGCCAGCACGGGTCACATAGAACCAGACGACCAGAGAAAACCTCTAATGCAGTCACTTTACCTGGATCAACTAAAGTTTTCTGAAAGGTTTCTTTCAGTTTCTTGCTCTTGATGTTTCGGCCCTGCGTGAGGTTGCGGTACATCTCATAACCAATGATCATGACACCACCGTCCTCCTGCCAGCGCTGTAAAGCGTATGCTCTCTCCTGAGGTCTTTTCACTGTGGCCAGCTCAGTCACCAGAAACACAAAACACACACCCGTGAATCACATACATAGCAAAAATCTCAACACACACACACACACACACACACACACACACACACACACACACACACACACGTGATGAAACGTATCATCAATTTTGGAAAATGAGACTATTGTTCTTGTAACCACTGAGCCAGATCAGACACAATAACTACTTATATTTTATAAATATAACCACAAGACCCTCACCCAACCAGCAAGCCAGGGGCCAGGGGTCTCTAACGCTACCCCCCCAAACTGCTTTTAACACTCAAAAGCAGAACCAGGCCTCTGGCCACTATGGCAACACATCAAGATTAAAGTTTTACGACCACAAAAGAATGTGGGAGATGTTGAGACACACAGAGAAACTTTCTATATACTCATGGATGTATTCACTTATAAATGTATAAGGAGAATGTCTTAATCAAATATTTCTAAACTCATCATGGATTATGTTCTTGGCGTTTATGTTTTATCAGTATATTAACTAGTTTAAATGAATGTTTAGTATTACTTAATTCAAATCATATCTAGACCATGTTTGGTATCTATGTGTTCCATTTATGATTTCCTGAATGATAATATGGATTATGGTTTGAAAACACTTATTCATATTAATATTATAAATTGAATTTCATATAAAAAACAGCATGTTGGAAGACAGTTAACTTTCCCTCTAAAAGTATGACTTCTGATTGGGTTAGATACATCTTTAAGGTGTGACCTTTTCCTCCCTAAGAACACACCCGGAGTTCTTATCTGATTTCTTATGGGAGTTTGAGTCTGAGTTCTTATCTGAGTTTTGTGTGTGGAGCAAGTTTTTCTTTCTGGATACATCATCAGAATGAGGATGCGAAACTAGAAGTTCCAAGCGTACCTCTTAAGTTTGTGCCTAGGCTTTGTCTTTTCATTTATCAAGAATCATTTGCATCAAGCTGGTTTTCTTGCTCATCATTCCTTTCAGCCAAGATCAACTGAAACCTCATCAAACTACATCAGGACTCTTTTAATGGGCAAGACATGCAAGTATCATACTTGGTCTTTTTCAATGATCGCATTAAGTAACTGATGGCTAGTTTTAGGCTTTGATCTGCTGAATTACTAATACTGCCATAACTTCATGCTTTATTCTTTTATCTACTTCAACCTTTACCTCCTTACAATGCTAAACTGTATGTGTGCGTGTTTTTTTTAAGTAGTACAACATTTTCCGGACTATAAGCGTTTTATCATTTAAATAATGATTTATTGTTTAATTAACTGATAATATGACTTTAACGTACAGACACCTATTTTCAGCCTGCTGTTCTGTCTGCTATTGTTTAGTTGAAAAACTTGACTTTCCAGATTAAATGTTCTTCAGAGATTTTGTGAAATAATTTTCTAAATAAATGCGACGTATTGTCCACTGCGACTTATATATGTTATTTCGTCTTAATCACGCATTTTTTAATGATCTGACTTCAGGGGTGCAAACTCATCAGGGGTGAAAAAGGTGACAAGACACAAGCGCTCTTATATAAGCGGATACGCGGCTTGCACGCTCCTCTTAAACAGAAACAGGTATATAGCGCATATAGCACTGTTGTCAACGGCTTAAAATCACTTAACTTAAAACTGCGGTGCGTGAACAAATGTTAAGCTTTATGACCACGCGCACAGCAACGTGACGTGGGCGCGTAACCTTAGTTAAGTGTGTGCACTCAATCTGCAGACTGCTTAAACTTCGGCAGCAAATGAGGTGGCTATAAATTGTAAAACATAACCCGCCAAACTGGCTAGTAATTTGACATCGTTACCACAATAGCTGGACATGATTTTCATAATTTCATTTACTGCTACCATGTCGCAGACCCCCCTCACCCCTCATTTTCAAAAACTCATCGGATCTAGACGAATCACAAGAATGACCTATTTTGTATCAAAAAACGGCGAATTTCGCCGAAAGGTGACAAGTTTGCACCCCTGCGACTTATACTCCGGAGCGACTTGTAATCCGGAAAATATGGTATGTGTTCAGTTAGTCAATAAAGTCACACATGATGTTGTTTGTAGTGCATGCTTTTAATCTGGAGTCACTAATCATTAAAGGTATCACTACCTGCTCTTAAAGCTGTTGGATCAATTTTAGGATATTCTTTCTCTCCTAGTATAGTCTATGGTGTCTGACTAAACATTCGCTGGACGAGTGTCGACCAGACACCCAAAACATATATTTGATCCACATACTTATAATTGATCACAATCCATTGTAAGTACTTTACTTTTGAGTTAATGTTTGTTTACCTTAAAGGTGCAGTGTGTAAATTTTAGCGGCATCTAGTGGCAAGGTTGCGAATTGCAACCAACGGCTCAGTCCACTGCTCACCTCTTGCTTTTGAAACACATATAGAAGCTACGGTAGCTGCCACCGGACAAACATGTCATTGCCAGAGACAACTTAGTAAAAAAGGTTTGTCCATTAAGGGTTTCTGTAGAAACATGGCGGCACAAAATGGCGACTTCCATGTAAGGGGACCCTCGGTATATGTAGATAAAAATGTCTCATTCTAAGGTAATAAACACATAACGGTTCATTATGAAAGGTCTTTATACACCTCTGATAATATAGTTTTGTATATTATTTTGCATTTCTGTCAATAGATTCTTCTAAAAATTACACATTGCACCTTTAATTGGGATGGTGAAGAATGGTTTAAAATTATTAATAATTGATATAATTAATGATTAATTAACATAAGCCCGTCCTTAAAAATTCGCTACTTTCTCAATGTGAGTGATGTCTGACAGATCTGCCCAACAGTACACTGAACATCAGGGTGCACATGAGGGCATCTCACATCAACTGTTGTCCATTATATGGCATCTGATTCATTTGTCTAGGTTACACCAAGCAGCAGATCTTGTTTGGGCACATGGCCCCTCAAACAGCAAAAACTATGAGAAAGCATTTTCAATCATCTTACATTTATTTACTCTGCGATCAGAACAGATTTAAAAAACATTTCTGGCTTGCGACTGACCAGCTGAGAACCACACCTTATAAAATTGTAAATGTTTATATCATTAAAAACAGGACTTCTCTTGTAGGGTTGTGCCGATAGATGATCTATCCGATCCAATAGTGGGCCTTTATGATGATAGTTGGAATGTTTGTCCATTATAGTTTGAAGCTATTTTTATGTTAATATTATAGTTTTACATTGGCATTAACACAGTTGAGACACAAACACGCATTGCAGTGTTTCCCCTACCATTATATAAGGGGGGCGCCCCGCCCTCTTTACGGCTCCACCCGGCCCCCTTGAAGCTCAAGTAAATTTGATTTGATTTTCTTTGAAGTGCCAGAGAACAATTTGTTATTTTATTAGACAAAATGAAACTAATCACTCATTTAGAAAGGTATATGAACCTACATACAACCAGGAACCCTTATTGGCAAACAATCACCCACATGTATACATCATCAACCTCATGTGGTAGCCAGCACTGATGATTGACAGTGTGAACTTCAGTGGCCTGTTGCAAGAAACTGGTTTCAGTGGTTACCTCTGTAAGTTTGGGTTTCATTTGAGCAAACTCTGGTTTTTGGTGGGTTGGTTTAAATCGGTGTTTATAACTTAAGCTACATGGCTAACCTGCTATGGAGTAGGTTTTATTCTGGGTAACCCTACTGAAAAATCCAGCTAATACCAGCATAAACTGGTAGTTGGTTTTAGGTGGAACTAGCTGGTTTAAGCTGGTCCTCCCAGTCTGGTAAAGCTGGTCATGCTGGTGGGTCAGCTGGTCTTTCAGCCTGACCAGCTTAGTCCAGCTAGACCATCTCAAAAAGTGACCAAAACACAGCTAGACCAGCTTGCTACACCAGCAAAACCAGCTTGCTAAAACCAAGCTGGGAAGCCGGCTAAAACCAGCTCACCAGCTTATGCTGGTCTTAGCTGGATTTTTCAGTAGAGAAGAGATCACAAAAATTTAAGCATTTCATTTTAATATGCAGAGATCTTTTGTTTCAGGTTGCGTATGATTACAGTATTATATAAAATTATATTAAAGGTGCCGCTAAAATTTACACACTGCACCTTTAAAGGGATAGTTCACCCAAAAATGAAAGTTCTTTCATTATTTACTCACTGTCATATTGTTACAAACCTGTATAAATGTCTTTGTTCTGATGAACACAAAGGAAGATTTTTTGAAGAATGTTAATAAAGAATCACAAACGGTTTGGTTACAAATATTCCTCACAATAGTTTCCTAGACAGGTTTGTAACATGAAGGTAAGTAAATGATGAGAGAATTTTCATTTTTGGGTGAACTATCCCTTTAAGTCTTTTTTAATTATAATAATTTTTGATTTTATCTTCGACTTCAATATCTTTGTACTGTATTGTTCCTGTTTTCCTGTTTTTTTTTACAAAGCTTTATTTTATATTATATTAACCCTTTTATATTAATTAATGAAATATGTTTGAGTTATGATTTTTCAGTCAGTTTCTCCTCATTGTGAGACTTTAAGCATGTACAGTAAAACTTTAATCAATCTTAATTAAAAGTTAACGTGTTGCTTTTTGCAGTGTGCATATGCTCCTTATACTAGCGCATATTATCTTTTTCAACAGAGACACACAAACTTTTTCCCGGTTGAACGCTATTGGCTGTTCACTGAAATCATCAGCGTTTGATGAATAATCATCATCAGCATCATGAGAAATATTAACCAGAATTAAACCAGGATTTGTGGGGTTTTGTCAATTTCAAAGTTACTCTGCAGCTGATGCAGTAAGAAACATTGACTTTTATAAGAATGTTTAAGAGGAGAAAGTTTAGCAGTATTATATAATGAAAGAACTATAGAAGAACTACATAATGTATTTGCCAAACCCAACGCTCTACCAACAAAGCTATGGGAACAGTCAAACTGTCTTGCAGTCAGCTTAAAACTGACCAATAACACAAGAAGATGAACTGAAAGATCTATGCATGATACAATACCAAATCTCTACCTCTAAACTCTCCTCATCTGTCAGGCCTTCCTGCCACTTAGAAAACTCATTGAGCCAGTTGAGCACGGTGTTGAGAGGACAGACCACCAGAGCCGTGGAGAAGTTCAGCTTCTCGCAAAGCATAATCGTATGGAGAAACGTCACCACCTGCAGGACGCCGAGAGAACAGCACTGGAGTCAGGTAACTTCAAAAACATTTGTAACCGTTCATAATAAACCTCAACTTGTTTAAAGTGATCACCTGCAGGGTTTTGCCGAGCCCCATGCAATGAGCCAGAATACAGCCGGAGCCGGAAGACTTCTCGATCTTCCTGACAGACTCACAGCAGCAGTCCCACATAAACTGAACACCTGTACACACACAACAAAGCAAGATATCATTCAGTTTCTTTCATCATACCTGGTTTAAAGCATTACTAAGACCTACAATTATTAAATGTACAAGAGATTAATCACAATTAGAGATGCACCGATTGCAATTTTCTTGGCTGATTCAGATTTCCGATTTCTTTAGTTGTGTGTCACCTGCCGATTCCGTTTTTCTTTCTGAGAACTATAATTGACAGTATGTAGGCTACAAACCAAAATTCACTTTTAGTTAATACAAAACTTTATTTTCATCATAAAAAAGGATTAAACATTGCACTTTAACCAAACTGCATTAAATTACAGGATCGTCTTTTTTTAGGTTAGGCACACTGAAATTATGATGGATGTCCAAATATCAGCTGTGGTTAAGATTCCTAGTTAGTATAACGTGTAGAGTTGATCATGCTTTTGAACAAAATAAGCAAACAACATGCAGTGTGATTAATTTAATTTAATTAAAAAGTAATTAAAATTAAGACAGTATTTATGCACCTGTACAGAAGGCAATGAATATTTATTTATGGCATTTTCAATAGTATATTAGTAGATAAATTAATGTGTATCTATAAAGTATGAAAAAAACGAATAAATCATTATTTTGGCTAAATTATGCTGGATAGATCCTTTTTAGTCAGAAAGATTTGTCATCATTTCAGAACAAGTTAAAATTAACTTAAATTACAAAACAATTTAAATTATATCCTAGTGTTACTTGGTCAAAAATATGTAGAAATATAGTCTATGCGAGTAAAAAAATTACAGAACATAAATGTTTAGCTCACGCGGACTGAAGGAAAAGCTGTTAATTAAGCGGACTCTCTGCAACATAGTGGAGTCGCAGGTGATTTTGAATGTTTATAATGTTTCACGCAGATAAAAACTTTCATATCTAAATGTCCAGGTAAGAGTCAAGTGTTCAGTCAGTTAATAATAAAGCCTCCGGCGTTTTTGGCTGCAGCTCCCTTATTCACGGAGCGGACGCTGTATACAAAGAAAAAAGCTATAAAGGTTTTTATTTTAAGTGATTTTAATGCGGGTAAGCAATCAGTTATATTATGGCGCTTTGTATTTGTGTTGATCAGTTAAATTAAAGTAATTTAATTTACGCTACAGTTATTCTGTCATATTAGTTTCACTTTTGCATAGCATTACATTTTGAATAGAAATGTACGAAAAACAAGTTACTCTCTTAACTCTTTCTACTTTGCCTTTATTGTACATTTGATGTAAAAAACAAGAAGGGCATAGCTATATATCAATTTAACGTGAAATGCGCGGTTGTTGCGGTTACTTGTCATCCATGTGGTTAAGCTTCTCAGTGCTGCTGCTCATTGGTTACATAACACTTTCCTCAGACCTCTCAGAATCAAATCATCGAATCCTTGACTATTAGAAGTCAGCCCTAGGCTGTGTCCCAATTCAAAGGCTGCGACCTTCTAAGGACGTATTTTAAGACCGATTGCGTCACAGCAGCACGACTTGAGGCTTGTAAGGACGTCCCAATTCAAAGGACGCTTAGAATGAAGCCTCAAAATGCGTCCTCATTTCTCCGCGATGTTAAGGATAGAACGAATGGATCCTTAACAGCCGAGGATATCCCAAGATTCATTGCGCGCCTGCAATGGCTGCATATAACGGCTGGATATCCTAAAATAAACAATTAAAACCTTCATTAAATAAAAGTGTGTATTTATAAAAAAAAAGTTTGTCACTGTTTTAGTATTATAAGTTATGTTTTGTGTTAATATTATTATTTTTATGATGCATATATTTCTAAGGTTGATTAATTTAATATACTGTTGAATAGTTTAATCTACATCAGCGTGTCAAATTTTCTAAACTAAATTAATATTTTTCTGATTTCATATTTATTTTAATAATGTCATGCTGACAGGCGCGTGCAGCAGGTGACACCAATTATGGGTCGTCCGAAGGTTAGACCGTCTCATTTCAGTTCTCTTCGCGAACTGAAAACAGGGCTTTAAGTGTAAAATACCCAACCTGTCCTTTAACTTCAGAAAAATTAAACCAAGTGAGGAAAAGCTTGAATTTTCAATTTTCTGCATTGTTATTAACTTCTCCGTCTCACTTGTTTGTCTCTCTCCCTTCCTCCGTCTCATTTGTCTGTTTTTCTCCCTTTCTGTGCCGGAGAAAGTTGAGAAAACGAGTGAAACAAACTCGTCTTTTTCTTAACTTTCTCCGGCATAGACGCCTGTCTTCTCCTGCTCAGTCATCTGTTTCTCTCCCTTTTTTTCATGTATCGCTATCTTTCTTTTTTACAACCATCTTTTTTATGTGTAACTTGCCTTGATTGGCTGAGTGGTAATACATGGGATGGCTTAACTTGCATACAATTGGTCTGTGTCATCTGTTTCATCATCCGCTAAACCACAACCGTAAAACTACAAAAGCTCATCAGGTTTTAAATCATAACCTTCTGGGTCTGTAGGTCCGGGTCCGTATGAGACAGCTTCTGGGTCTGGACACGGACCGTGGTCCGCCTGTTAGTGTCCGGTGATCTATATTGTTGAACCAACATGATTCAAACAACGGATGTACGACAAAGTTACTATGTTTTCGTGAAACAGTCGGAAACCGAACACAGACGGGTAACCTGGTGGAATAATATCAATGTGTCATTTGCGGATGCGGGGCAGAAATCAATATAGCCAGGGGCGGACTGCACAGGTGGTCCTTATGTAAAACGGATCACATTTCCAGGTACAAAATTAAATGAATGCAGCTGTTGGATAACGGGTCAGGTGCTGCTTCCAATGTGAGTGTGCATGTGGCTGTGACGTTACTGCTTGTGCAACTGGCAACAAAAAGACCGTCTCGGAATCAGAACGTTCGACCCGTTACCGTAAAAATGCATAAAATCTGCCAATTTCCGGTCTCTGGCTGGTCGATCGGTGCATCTATAATCACAATGTGAATCACTACTCACGACACTTAAAGGTGACATAGAATGATTGAACGGGGTATTTATCCTTATTCTGTGATGTGACATGTAGACAAATTCTTTTTTGTTTGGGTCTGTAATGCCTTATAAGCTTCCTAAAAACCTCTCTCAGATAGCTCTATTAGGGTGGGGGATTTTAAACAAGTGGTTTTGCACCAATTTGGCTCCCCCTACTGGCTTAACTTGCAATCTCATTACTGATTGGCTGACTTTGCTGCCACTCAAAAAATGTAGCCAATTATTTTAAAGTGGAGGGGCAGTGAGATGCCTGTGATGTCATAAGCATCAGTTTTTCAGATTGGGCCGTTTTCTGGCTGACATTTCTAAAAGAGGAATTTCTTTGAGACTGAGATGTTTAGCATGTTTAGCACTTTTTGTATATTTGTGAATTGTGAGTAGACTACCATTATTCAACAAAGACAAGGTAAAATGGTTTTTCATTTTCTGTCCCCTTTAACTTTCACAATCTCATGCATTTCTGAGTGAGTTTATTCAATGAGAATAACAAAAGATTTGTATATGTTAGATTATGAATTAGCATGAACATTTTGTAACAAGAAACTAGGGCCAGTTTTGATCTCATGTTGAATTTAAACCCTGATTTACTCTAGCGTTACATGGTCAGCTTTCCAAAGCAAAATAAATCTAGAGAAATGTCACATCACTGTGTAAAGAAAATCCAGTCATGTGTGCATTGGCTCACCATCCACTTGATGGGGTTTGAGTTTGGTCACCAAGTTCCTGTGAACCTGCACCAGTGGCTCCTTGGTCTCCTCATCTTCATCCAACACCAGCTTTGTGGTGATGGGACACGTGACCTGTGACGACTCTTCCAACACAATGGTCTAAAAACAAGTAGAGTACCAGTTGTGAGTTTCAGATACAGCAGATAAATCAGAATAACCTGAAGATGTTAACCAACCTCTCGAAGTTTCTCTCTTAACCGTTCCCTCTCAGCTATACGTCTCCTTCTCTCCTCCTCCTCCTTAAGGGCATCTCTGGTCTCAGTCCGCAGGTGGTCATCTTTAAGGATCTTGCGGATCTTCTTGCGACCTTTAGGCGTTCCTTTATCATCGCCCTCCGCATCTTCATCATCGTCGTCTCCGCTCTGCACAACAAGAAAGCAGAAGGTTCACGTCAAGACCGCAACAGCTTCTGTAATCGTTTTGCTGATGAAAATGAGCACCACGCTGTACCTTCTCATCTGAGGATGAGTCTTGAACCTTAATTCGTCTGCGTTTTTTCTTTTCTTTCTTGTAACTTCTCTCTTTGTCCTTGCTGGATGCTTTGGATGATCTAAAAGCATTGTTATAATATAACAGAGATCATTGTATTGGCCAGACAATACAGAAATACTTATTTATACAAAATCTCATCACTAAATAAAGTGTTGTGGTAAGAAATGAGCAACAGGGAAACTGAACATGAAACTGCATCTTTGGTGGTATCAAAGCACCAGCGTTTCAAAAGCACAAGTGCCAGTTCTGACAAAGCATTCTTTAAATATATCTAAATAAATAAACTTCATGACACGCAACTCACCGTGTTTTGCGTTTGTTGCTCTTCTCTCCATCCTCATCTGTACTCACAGCCTCACTGAGTGCTGACCCATCACTGGAGGCTGAGCCCGACCGCTCAAAGTCAGAATCTGCCGAATCATCGCTGCCAACTACACAACCAGAGCATTATAATACACATCAGCCCATTCTGCCAAGTCACATGACATGCGTTTCATTCAGAGCCGACACTGACCTTTACGCCTACTTTTCTTCTTGGTGTCCTTCTTGGATTTGACAGTCGTCTCATCATCAGAGTCACCCTCGCTTAAAGTGACCTTCTTACGCAACAAATGGTGACGCTTTCCACGCTTCTTCACTTCAACATCTGAGCCGGAGTCTGATGTTTCCTCCTCTTCCTCATCTTCTTCTGTAGACAACATAAGATACATGTCAAGAACATAATCCCTTTTAAGAGAAACTGTTGAAAGTCTTCGGTTGTTAGATTACCATTTTCATTTTTCTCTTTATGTTTTTTTGATGCATCTTTGTCCAGATTGTCCTCGTCTGAGGAACTTTCAGCTCCAGATGAATAATTGGCTTTGATCTGAGCCAGCAGCATTCTCTTGGCAATTCTTTTAGAGGAGACACAAACATGATTAGCTACATTCATACAGACTAGACAAAAAACAACAATCCTTATGAGGCGTACACACCAAACACGAATTCGAACGAGTAGATTACATACAAAGTCAATGCAAAGACGAAAATTGGGCGGTGTGACTGCAGAAAAAAAAACATGCGATATCTATCTCAAACGCATCTTCGCGCAAGTTGAAAATATTCACATGACACGAAGTTAAATCCTGCGAGTAATCTAGATCAGTGGTTCTCAACTCCAGTCCTCAAGCCCCCCTCCCAGAACGTTTTAGATGTCTCCTTATATGAAACACCTGATTCCACTCATTAGACTCCTTCCAGAATGTTTGAAACTTTTCCTTAATTAACACACTTACAAGCTGATGAACTGAATCAGGTGTTTTATATGTGGAGACATCTAAAATGTTTTGGGAGGGGGGGGCCCGAGGACTGGAGTTGAGAACCACTGATCTAGAGCAAGGAACGGGATGATTCATGTTTGGTGTGTACGCAGCTTTACAATTTTAATTTCACCTTTAAACGGCCAATCCAGGAACTTATTATTGTTTGACAATTTTACAGCCACAGGTTACATTATTTGCATCAAAAAAATATTGCGGGAACAAAAGAAATCCCCATCACTCACTGCAAGAAACAAACAACTTCTGTAAAGCTGCTGTAAAATAAAGTCAAGATACTGCAATATTTATTTCAGCAAATTAGTTTATTAGCTATTATTAACAAATCAAAATGAATTACTAACACCGCTGACAAAAAAAAATCAACTTTTAATCTGCAAGCAACACAAACACCTCAAACACAGTTCAACAAAGTTACGTGCTAAATGCAATAATGCAACCGCCTAACCAATCTCCAAATAAAAAGTTTATCAATACCATATACAATATCACTATACTGTTACAATATACTGTTATCCTGATAAAATACCAGAGGTAACGTTGATGTAACTCATGCAAAAAGATGCATAACCACTTCTTCATTTACATCTGGTCTCTAGTATACTCATATGCATTAAAGATACTTTAAAGCTACAGCCCAATACTCTACCCTATCACCATCTCCGATTGAAATATAAAATTGCAGTTATTTGTGGAGTAATTTTTCTGTGCATCCGCTACTCTGCGTGGATAAATCTGATGTCTTTGATCACTGCATCAGAGCAGATCTGTCATTACACATCCACATGACGAAAGAACATCCTAGTACATCCAAAAACGACCGATCTACACACATATTAGTTATCTATTTTCACCTATCCACCTGGTAGATGATGTATCGCCAATGCTAAGGCGCATAGTGCACAGAAGTTGGCAACTTTCTGCAGAGTCAATTACTCCAGATCTCCAATCTTTGTGTGGCCATCAAATTAGCTAAAGAACAGTGCGTAAAGAGCTTCATGGAATGGATTTCTATGGCCCAGCAGCTGCATCCAAGCCTTACATCACCAAGGTCAATGCAAAGCGTCGGATGCAGTGGTGTAAAATACTCCACCACTGGACTCTAGAGCAGTGGAGACGTGTTCTCTGGAGCGACGAATTTCGCTTCTCTGTCTGACAATCTGATGGACGAGCCTGGGTTTGGAGGTTGCCAGGAGAACGGTACTTGCCTCACTGGATTGTGCCAGCGTAAAGTTTGTTGAATGGGGGATTATGATGTGGGGTTGTTTTTCAGGGGTTGGGCTTAGCACCTTAGTTCCAGTGAAAGGAACTCCTAATACCAAGACATTTTAGACAATTTCATGCTCCCGACTTTGTGGGAACAGTTTGGGGATGGCCCCTTCCTGTTCCAACATGACTGTGCAGCAGTGCACAAAGCAAGGTCCATAAAGACAAAGGCCCTGTCCTAAATGGCGCACTTCATGTGGACTTTCGGTCTTGTGGCCTTAAATTGCCATTTAGTGCTCATCGGCGCCCCCTTTAAACCCTTGATGCGATCTCCGGCGAAGCCCGCATTGCGGCCGGCTTTGCGCACTTTACCAACCCAGAAGTCCTTGCGAAAGAGCAATCAGACAACGGAAGGGAAGAGTTCACACTGATGGGCAACTACTTCTCCTATTTCCGGCGTAACGCTCGGGTCTGTCCCAAAATAGAACTCCGGTGGACCCACATGGACTTGCATTAAGGGTCCCTAAAGTCTGCACTCTATGATGTCATCAAAGTGTGGACTCTGAGGAGGTCCACAAGTCCGAAGTGTGCCATTCGAGACAGGGCCTTTAATGAGCGAGTCCTGCACAGAGTCCTGACCTCAACCCAATAGCAGATCTTTGGGATGAATAAGAGCACAGACTACGATTGAGGCCAACATCAGTGTCTGACCTTACAAATGTTTTTTTAGAAGAATGGTCAAAAATCCCCATAAACACACTCCTAAACCTTGTAGAAAGTCTTCCAAGAAGAGTTGAAGCTGTTATAGCTGCAAAAGGTGGGCCAACTCCATATTAAACCCTGTGGATTGGGAATGTCATTCAGGGTTATGTGCATATAAAGGCAGGTGTCCCAAAACGTTTGGCAATAAATGCAGTGTATCTGCAGCTTTTGTTCTGACTAAATGATAACGCAAGTGTTTCAACAGATGCCTTGTGGGTTCAGAGGAAGTCTCTGCTCCAGTATTTAATACCTTAAGATGTTGAAAAGCAAGGCTGATATTAACTCACAGTTTAAGCTTTCACTGTTTTAAAAGATGATTCCCCAGATGTAAGAATGTAATAAACTGACATATTTACATGACGTTCCCCAGATGATCGTCTTTTGAAACTTTACAGATTAAATGCCACCATCTATATGACAGGTTTAAGCTCGAACAACCTTTTTTTAAACAAGCTAAACACTCCCATCCAGAGCACATACAATGAAGTGTCCGGCTCCTTTTCTTTGTTTACGGACGTGACACCATCACGCAATGATGCTTTTCAAACTTTTTCTGGGAAAACTTGACAGCTCAAATGATAAATTATTATTATAAGCTTACCATTGTGAATTGGGGGAAGGTTAGTTTTTTCTACATATTCAATGACAGATTTTTGTTCATTTTAACTGAAAAAATTATGGATTGCAGATTTAAAGTTTACTTAGAAGTAAATATATTCCTATGACTCAATTAGAGTTTACGCAATTGGTAAAACATTTCGATAGCAGCACAAACCTCATAGGTTCAATTCCCAGGAAACACACATCCGGACAAAATGTATAGCTTGTAGTGCACTTTAAGTCACTTTGGATAAAAGTGTCTGTCAAATGCATAAATGAGAAGTCAAAGGGACATGATTGTTAAGTTGGTAGCCCATAATGTGCCTTTTGCATTTAACCCATGCAAGTGAGTAGTGAACAAACGCACTGCAAATCATAAACACTCACACTCAAAGCATTGGGCAGCTACCACCGCAGTGCCTGGGGAGCAACTGGGGTTAAAGGTCACTTCACTCCCAGTTTAAAGCACCAGCAACTTTCTCGCTGTGTGTCACAAGTCTCTTTCACTGAGGCCGTAAGGAGGCGTTTCTAATTCTAGTTGTCATAAACAAAAGGGTACAGTACACTGCAATAACTGACAAGATGTAAACTCCACTGCTTCGCTCTCATTGGTAGTCGCACCCAAAGTCGTTCATCATTTGCATAAAGATAAAGTTTTCTCAACTTTGCTGGACACGTCCACTTTCTGTCACCAACAGTTAGTGTCGCTCGTGTCACCGGAAGTCGCCAAGCTTCCATTGAAATGAATGAGATCATGTCGCTCTGCTACTGCTAGTTACTGACGGTCTGAACGGGGTGTCAGTTGCAACCTGCTGGCAGTGAGACTTTAACTGTTGACCTTTTGGTTAACAAGTCCGAATCTCTAACCATTAGGCCATGACTGTTTCCTTTAACATGACTGCCCCCTAGACATGTGTAGTTGTTTTGTAAATATTGTAAGGTAATAATAATTCACATAAGTTTGACTTTTGATCAAGCACGTATTCACTGAGGATGATCTAAATAACATCACAGTGCAAATATGATGCAAGACTTTTATTGTGTAATGTAACCAGCTGCATTTATTATAATAGGAGTTTTTTTTTTAAGATTAAACTGAAGTCATTGACTCTTGTGATGGGATCGTTCTTTGCTTCTGTTCTATAAACAATTTATTTTCAGCTTGAGATACTGTTTTGTTTTTATGCTAATAAGTAACATCCTGATTTACTAATACATAGAACTGCAATAAAATAACCCAGAAATGCTTCTCAGCTTGTTTTGTGTGTGTCTATAAAACATGGTGTGGAAAAATAAAAAATCTTAATTACAACGTCAAGGACAATAATCATTTTGTTTTAATTCTGATGTAATAAGTGTTTTCTCCTTTATATTTATTACATCTGATATGTCAAAAATAAATAAATATCAAGGTCAGGTTTATTAATCGTGCAATAAGTTGGAAGTGGTAGGACCTTTGGGGTATTTTGAACGGGAGTGGGTGGTCTGACAACAGGTGGGTGGTGCCCCCAAAATCCTTTGAAAGAACAGCGTAAAAAAGCATCACCATTTGTTCATTAATTCTAACTAAACACCTGTACACAGGGCTCCAGACTAACTTTTTTACTAGGAGCACAGTGGCCCCCAACTGAAAATTTTAGGGGCACAAAATCAACATGCTTACCAAATATTCACATTTCTACTAATTTCCACTGTATTACTAATAAATACTTTAATGACAGATGCAGAAAGTACAATGTGCTGTTTCACATCACAAAAAAAGGTCAAATTTACTGGTCGCACATGTGCGACTGGATGTAAAATTCAGTGGCACACTCTCTAAATTTTGCGGGATCTTTCGGGTCGGGAAAGAAAAGAATTGTAAGCAGATAGCAGGTGAACACAGAGTAAATTTTAAGCGGGTGTGAAATAAAACCTTGCGGGAGCGGATAAAAGTGGGACAAAAACAAACAGTCCCGTGCAGACCTCCAGTTTCAGGCACGTAACTGCCAAGTCTGGTTTTTACACAATGCATACGTGAACTGCGCGTTTGCAGCACTAATTTTTGTGTTGATTTTAACAAGTTACATCATTCATACTGCACTGCATCATAGAACTAAAGCTGAAGCAGCATTACTGCGATTTTTCCAGCACTGAGTCTATGTGAGATCCATATCCATATACATCTATGACTCAAACCACTAATATACTCATTGAACAGTGATGATGTGATTGGTTACATGTTTGTGAAGCCTGTGCAGGTGGGTCATCCATTTTCACTGGAGTAGATCAGTGTTTCCCAACCTTTTTTTTAAATTGTAAAAAAAATCCCACGGCACACCACAAAGCTTTAAAATTATAAACATTGCACACTGTAGTATTTAATCTGAAACTTGAAAGCTTAAAAAGGTGAAACAAATGTTAGATTGTTCTCTGATACCTACATAAAAGGCATGTGGCTTTATCAAGTGCCAAGATTATCCAAAGAACGTTTTAACAGGTCTATTTACAACCCTACAGTTTGTCCGCAGAATGAAATGGTCTACTACTACCACCTAATGTGTAAGGGTCATGAATAATAATAATGTTGAGCTCTGCTCTGATTGGCTGTTTCACATCAAGGCTCATGAGGTTCATGTTAATAGCTCACAAAAGTAATCAGACCTTATGTTTTAGTCTGTATCAGACAAAGATACAGATTTTGAGGAATAATCCAATTTTGTTAATGGATGATGGAAGTTTGTGTTTTTTAATATTGATCTGCAAAACGTAACTGTAACGTCAATAGTAGAACTTCAGCCTAAACGCTAGCATATAGCATTAACTAGCATATAGCATTAAGCATAAAACTCAGCAGCAGTCGCAAGATTGTAATTAATTTAATGTGTAATGTAATGGGGGGGCGTACATCTCGACTGGGACGTCACAGTTGGTGTCATGTTGAGATTGGTCTGTTTTCCAGCGGGCTTTGAATGCACAAGGTTTAAGAAGGAAACAATCATGTATAAGGCTCACAATATGTCAATACCATAGGTGATTTCGAGAATGAAAACAATTTAATGGAGAAAATACTCTGCATTGGTGTTGAATGATGAATTTGCATGAATCATGGTTTGTCTTAAAGCATATTAAAAACATCACATAGACCTATAAACAAAAATAAAAAAAACGTGACTTTCACCACAGGGAGACTTTAAACGTTGTCACTGGCATCTTCCAAATTGCTATTTTTTAAATTTAAATCCTACATGCATTTAAAATTACATTAAGCTAAGAACATTGTGCAATTGCTGTGCAAATAAATTAACTGCAAATCTGAGCAGCAATAAACAGTCTGTGTAAATAAATTTCTTTAGTGTAAAGATGTATTTTATTGATGTTGATAACATGTTATTAGCAACAGCCTACAGTCATTATTCTGACTGACTGAATGAAAGTGTTTGAAAGAGACAACACATGCATTATTAACACATCTAAAAAATATAAAAGTCTAAATAAAGGTTAAAAACTATTCCTGGAAATCAAATGCAAGAACAAATATTTCTGAGCCTGCAACAGCCTGAAGTTTAAGACTCATGCTGTTGCGCATGACATCTATATCTATATATATCTATATATATCTATCTATATCTATCTATATCTATCTATATATCTATATATCTATATATCTATATATCTATATATCTATATATCTATATATCTATATCTATATATATCTATATATATCTATATATATCTATATATATCTATATATATATATATATATATCCATCTATCTATCCATCTATCTATATATATATATATATATATCCATCATGATGATAGACTGACTAGTTAAAGGACAGTCATCAAAATCCATAAATTGTGACCAAAACAAAACTAGTAAAATAAGTAATGTCTTGTTCTTTCATTATAGAAAGAAAATGGACTCATTTGAAAAGCAGGAAGGTTTTGTGTACTTTATTTTTGCAGACATTTCTTTAATGAAAAGCAATCTCATGGTTGTCTGCTTTTGGTCCCAGGCAGGGACCTGAAACACAGGACAATAGGTTACACAAAAACCATAATTCAGATAAAACCAACAACACCAGGTTCTGGTATGAGTAAGTTCAGAGTATGTAGTATATGAATGAAGCTGTGGTCATTAGACCATCAGCACCCTCAAAGCTCAGGTCCACTGAAATCCATCAAAGCTCAGCTAACCATAACCATTAAAAGACCCCATCAACCCTAAAAAAACAAAAAAAAAAAAACAAACAAAGGATCCCTTCAACTACAATGAGGTGTATGAGCATGTGTTGCTTCTTTCTTACAACTGCCCGCTCTTCAGTATATTGAAAAACAAAACAGCAATCAATGTCAAGGCCCATGCATACTATGTTCTCTGTGTTCGGCTGACTGCACAAGCCTTTTACAGTATATGTGAGGGATGTGTGGACCACATAGTGGACCAGCTGTCAATCATTCACACGTGTGAAGAGATCGGCATCACACAGACTGTTCATGTGCCGGAGCAGAACACGGACAAGTTAAGTATACTCTGGTCTTAATTCATCACTTAACCCGAATAAGACATTAAAGATACATAAACAGATCTACTTATTATCACACGTCAGAGGTCTTGCATAATCGTACCTATTCTCTGGATCATCATCATCATCCACCATCTGTGAGGATTCAGCCTTTACATCACCTTCATCACCTTGACAAGAGCAAATAAAAACCATGAAACTCAAAACACAAGTTACAATTCTCTAGTGATTTAACTACATCTAATAGACTAACACTCATTTTAACATTTACAGCACTGTGAAAAAGCTACCACCAGCTTTGCAGTTTTAGCAAAGTTACATGACCATCACAGTACATGAGAGAGGTGATGTTGGCGTCTTTCCTGATGACACTGAATAAATCTATAGGCTATCTTGGACAATCACTGACACCTTTGTAATGTTTTATTTTGAAATGTTTTATTAATATGACAGAGATTAGAAATAGTGTCTGTTGGCTCATTTGACACAAGCTGTGGTACTATGGTGCTGCGTCCGAAATCTCTAAATTGCTGCCTTCAGAGGCAACATTCCAAGACAGGAAGGCATGAAGGCACGTCCGAAAATGTTAGGTTTACTTCCTGTCTCCTGAGATACCTTCATCGTCTTGTCCCACAATTCTATGCGTGGGTGTGCGCAGGGAATGTGATTGGTCGAGCCTGGTCAAGTTTGAAAAAATAATATGGTGGCTTATCACAAATTTAGTATAAATAAATTTATATTTTCACATTTTACACCTTTCAATTGCATTTTTATCAAGAAATTAATATTGTAGGTTTCAAATATGGAATTAGTTATCACAAAGGCGTGCTCCATTTAATTTTCAAACAGAATTTTGTTACGGTGCCTATAAAATTGGCTAAATGAGTTTCCTGGAGCTGCCATCAGGAGTAAAGCGGATGTCTTCTATCACACTAAATGGGTTAATTTCGCAAAAACAACATGCTGCCTATACATTATCCCGCTTAATACACAGATATTTACCTCATAAGTAAGGTAAGGAAAATTAACATTAAATATTGATTTGAAATAATTTGTCAATTTTTAACAAATCCAGACCTGCAGTAAGGTTTGCTTTTGATTTTAAGATAAGACAAGACGTTCAAATGTCTTCAATGTCATTATTCTTCAAATGTCTCTCTAGAATCAAACATTTTAAAGAGCCATGTAATAAAGAATAATAATAAACTCAACCAAACTATAGCATAACATAAATGTAACTGTTGGAATTAGTAATGTTAACAATTAATCAATCTTGTCGATAAGCATTAAATCGATAAAACTTAACGATTGTTGAAAAGGCAAGCACGTGTGTGCGGCGCCTGCGCAAAGCACATACACAGCTGGTGATGTAAAACTTAAAATGAAAAACTTGAATTCTGGCAAGAAACTGTTCAATTTAAACTGTAACACTCTGAACGCCTGCAACACATATCATTGCTCATCATTATTGACTGAGGCGCTACACGCTAAACACTGTTGTGGGTTTTCTAATGGAAGCTTGAAGTCTTTATAATATAAGTATCTTTGCTGAAAGTACGCCGCAGGTCTAAAGCTGAGGTGACGACGGGAAAAGTGCCCTCCATGTGCTTCTTGGATATAATTACAACAAGCGGTGTATCTACGACTCGAAAACCGAAGTGAACAACTAGAAAAATAACACTTGATGATAATGAAACTTTTAATTTGTCATGGACACACAGACTTTCATGCGACTGCACAAAGTGCCCATATGAGGCGAAGTTTACTGTGTCTATTAGTCGTCATATTTCATTACGAGATTAAATTGATGATTTTTATCAAAACACCAACTAGATTGAGTCATTTTACAATCCCACTGGCATGTTATTTAGACAAAACAAAATCTTTTAATTCGCGTGAGGAAGCTGGCATTTTACGCACACTTTTATGTCATTGCTGTAACGGCTTATTGCACTATTACTGTTAAAGATTATTCGATTGATTGATCGTTAATTTAAACAATCATTGAATATGGGAAATTGCATAATTTGAAATCCCTAGTGGGAATTATGACTAAAAGAAGCCTCTTATATTTTATCATCTGAAGTGCAGTCACTATTTGCCTAGAAATTGCAAAACCTTACTCGTGTCATTTTATCAAATAGCCTCTTAAAGGTTTACCTAAGGATTAATTTAATTTGGGCTCTTATTGGCTGCTTTTTCTAATGGTAGTTTTCTAAGAACAGAAATGAATCTGTTTGGCACAGGTCTATTTTTGTCAACAAAGTAACTTCAAGCATTTAACCGTATACTTTCAAGTTAAAAAAATTTTAAGATCATTGTTAACATTTCAGTCAAATGTTTCAAAACTTTTGACCGGTAGTGTACCGTAAAACTTCAAATAATAGCCTGGGCTTTTATTTTCTCAAACCTATTGTCACACCAGGCGTCTATAAGAGACAGGCTTTTAATTTAATTGTTCAAGCATGACAGCAGTAGGTTACCACATATTACGTTTTATTTATCATTTGAATGTGTTTAACAAATTAGTTCATGTAAGTCAGGGGTGTCCTGCAAAGTTCATCTCCAACCCAAATCAAATACACCTGAAGCAGCTAATCAAGGACTTCAAGATTACTTGAAAATTGAAGGCAGGTGTGTTTGATTAGAGTTGGACCTGAACTCTGCAGGATAGTCGATAGCCAGGAGCAGGATTGGACACCCCTGATGTAAGGGGTAGGTCTTAAATTATTGGCAGCATAAATAAAGCAAACGAGGATATGCTTTTTTATTGGTTGTTGCGTTAAATCTTACCCAGATACAACAGTGCTGTTTTCTGATCTTTTTTTTTTTTGATTGGCTGATAATGGCACTTTTGACTAAAACTCCAGGGGAGACGGCGGGCTTGATAGAGAGAGCGGTGCAGCCACATACATTTTGGGCGCTGCAGCATATTAAATATGATAAATAGCGGGAGTGTGAAAAGACTGAAAGCCTGGCTATTATCAGACGCGGCCTCAAAACACTACCGGCCCACCAGGAAAATTCCCGACTCTAACGATTGCCACTCCGCTACTGTCATCATCACTGCAATCGAAGAACCTTGTTGTGTTGTCATAGCGATTAGTAACGGAACGATTGCATCTGTCACGTGACATCTACCAGTAATCAAAACGTTAGCGCGTGCAATCTGCACCATATAACAGGCTTAAACAGACGACCTGACGGGTTTTAGAAGATTAAATACAACCCGAAACTAAAAAACAGACCATGCCTTTATTGGATATAGGCGTTTATTTACCCAAACCTGTCGTCACACCAGGAGTCTAAAAGAGACAGGCGTCTATTTGGGACTCGGCTATTATTTGAAGTTAAGTAAGTGTCAGGTTGTAAGGATGCGTCACCACAGTAAGTATATCATTTGTAAGTTTGGAATTTGTCAAAGCTGTGGTGCTTACAGAAATGCTGATAAAATCCAAGAGGTTCAGAGCAATGTTCTTGTTAGTGGCTCAAAAAAATACATGCAAACATTCAATACTTTTTCATATGCTGTTCAGAGACACTACTAACTTGATCCACAGACAAAAATCTTAAATGTATTTTAAGTCATTTATAGACTGACCTGATGACTGATGAAAACCATCAATGTTGGCCATAACAGAGTCGATTATTGGTTTAATCTTCTGCTGATCACTGTCTTCTCCAGAGTTTGAAGCCGGTTCTCCTTCATCATCATCACTGGAGGACGAATCTTGTTTCGTGTCCGCCTTCCCTCTCTGTGACCTGCGTAGGCGCTCAAATGACCTTTTAGGGCCCTTCTTGCCCTCTTTACCAGACTCATTTTTTTCCTTCTTGCCACCTTTAGATGTTTTTTTCTCACTCCCAAGCTTGCTCAGACTCTTCATCTGCTTCTCAAGATCCGAGTTGTGGTTGGAGGAGTCGGATTCATTCCCCTTCTTTTTTTTGGCATTTCGTTTCTTTGTTTTCGATGTCCCGTCGCTCGCTTCCGAGTCTGCTGAGCCCTGGATAAGTTTTCGCTTCACAGTTTTTTCAGTCGAGCGGGAAGCAGACCTCTTCTTCCTGCTTCCTTTACCAGGAGCACCGTTTTCACCGTTTTCTGCGTCGCTCTCATCCGAGCTGTCCTTCAAAGCAGCTGTCTGCAGGACCTCTGGGACTTCATCGGAGTCTGAATCACATCTCTGATTGACCGCACTGCATTTTTCATCATTTGAAATTGACTTTGTTTTACTTTTGCTCTTTGCTTCTGGCGACTTGCGCAACGGTGTAGTCTTCATTCTGGGCGAGTGTCTGCTGTCCGCAGCCTCCTCTGGTGATACGTTACCATCCACATCTTTTGAAAGTGACGCGTCTTTGCTTTTATCTCGTTTTATGGTTATTTTAAGAGGAACAGGGGTCAGTTTGACTACAAGTTTTTTACCTAGTTTTGCGAGACCTTTAGTGGAGTCCATGAACTCAGTGGTGGATGTCAACTTGGAGTCACCAGATTCAGAGTTGTTTTCATCCTCTTTCTTTACAGCGAGACTCTCGACCATCTCAAAGAGTTCATCTGGAACGGAGGGCGGTACAGACACAATGTCTTTATCAAGAGAGGTTTCACCAGCCTGCACGGATTCATTCTCACACTCAGGAGCATCAGCAATCCCCCCCTGATCTTTGGCTTCATCTTCTCCGGACTGATCCTGAACTTTTTCTGGCGAGCCAGGAAGAGTCTCCATTTCAACATCATTTGAATCACTTTCCATTTGGTTATTTTCTTCCATCTGAGGATTATGATCTGTGGTGGTGGAATCCAAACCATCTTCCTCGACACCATGATGCTCAGTCAAGTGCTTGTTTTCGACTGTTTTAGCTGCACTCTGACTCTCAGGTGGTCTGTGCTCCTCTCCGTTTTGAAATTTAAGACCTCTTGTTTCAAATTCTTTATCCAGCGACTCATCCAAAGCAGCGTGAGCCTTTTTTAGATCAGCCAATACTGATTTAAAAGCTCTCAAGTGTCTATAGCTTAACGCGTTTGCTTCGTGTCCCGTCGATGTGCTTTGGAGGAAATGTACGAAAGTACGATTCAAACCATTCGTGGTCTCGATAAGTTTCTTGGTCTTTTTGACTAGTTCCTTAGGAACGCTCATCGTTTTACAAGTAAAGGCCAATGTGCCGGCTCCATCGGACGAATGATCCTGTCCGTTAACGGACGCTTTTTCTCGCTTGCTATGCTTGAGTTTGCGCTCTTCACGTTTGGTCTTGTCACCACCGTCTCCTTTGTTCTTTTTATATGTGTGTTCCAGATTAAGCAAAACCGTCTCGCATGTTTTGACCAAGTCCTGTAGTGGTTCTGGGCTGCACACATAGCAGTGCCATTTGCTTCCTTCACTCATAATTTCAGACAACGCTTTCCGTCCAACATTCCGTAAAATGCACGTTTTGCAGAAGGCATTGCTACAGTAGTCGCAGCAAATCAGGTTGCCCCCCTCCGCACACCACCTGAAAAATATGCATGTCACATCTTTCAAGTACTAGTACTAGTGTTTGTTTGATGCCTAATCAGTTCTTAAAATTACAATTAAGTAACAATGCTAGTCATTCAGTTTAGTTAATCAGACTAAAAAAAACACAAATCAATGTGATACATGAAAACTCCCATTGTTTTAATTTATTTTGATCATTACTCTGAATGTGATCCTTAAAAAAGTTCTTTACAAATATGCAATTAACTCTGCCTTTTGTTTAAAATTTGTATTTTTGAATAAACCTACACATATTTGAGAGGTAATAAAAGAAATCAAATTAAGATATGTTTTTTTTTTAAAGCAGAGGGTCTACAAATATTTCATTTGTTGTATTGCATGTTCATATATAGAAGAAGAACATTTTGTGGAAGGCATTAAACGTTTGTGAAAATCATAAAAAATGCTGGCACTGGCTGGCAACTTTTTTTTTAAACGCTGGGGGTGGTTCACATGGTACTAGTTTATTAAATGAACTAGATAACTGAATCTAGTGAATTGTGACAACCCTGTTTTTTATTTATAAATCTGGTCACAAGTAAATAGAAAAAAACTAACCTGCATTGCTCATCCATCCCATCTTCATCCTTGCTGATATCATCACTCATGTAGTACTTGAAACATGACTGTAAAAACAGGCAGAAGTGTTAATAAAAGAAATATAGACGCACAACTGAGTGTCAGAAGTCAATGCAGGACTGTACCTTGCAGATAAGAACATGCAGGGCTGGATGCTGAAAGATTGCGTCCCTCTGAAAATGATTCACTTGCTGTCCACATGCTGTGCAGTTACAGATATCCTGAAGTTGTTCCTCTGTGAGGAATCACACAATAATATACATAAAGACAATATAACACAGCCACAAAGCCTTTCATCTGGTTGGTGTCCTCATGCTAAACAAATGCAAAGTGTCAAAAAAGCAGTTGGAAGTGTTACATGGCCAGGGTTCGTACAAGTTTCTGAAAGTTTTTTCAACCATGGGTACATCTTACATACCATGGGTACCCATTACATATCATACATCTTTTATGGAATCGGGATTGGCGCTTATGTGCGTTAGGGATGTTGTGTTACAAACCCGGTGATACTGGCATCACTGGGTGGGAAGGGCTTATAAATGCGTATGCAGGTGTGCGTATTTTACTTTCACTTTTATATCAGAGACAATTGTTTAAATCTGGGTTAAATCGCTTATGAATCCGCATGCAGCAGTAAGCCTTTACTTTTCACTTTTCATAGTTTGTGATGGTGGTTATAATAACCATCAAAGCTCTAGTCGAATGTTACTATGTAAAATTATTATACAACTGTATATTATTATTATACACATTAAAAAGAGACAGATGAAGTTTCCTTGCATATAGAGCCTTGATCAACCACAAAAGATATGGGAAAGGTATAGCCTCCTATTGTTGTCCACAATGCTATTAAAACAGACCATATTTAGGATAGGATATATTCATTTAAATGTACCCGTACAGTACACACAAGATTACTCACCAGGACGTTTTCGTGCACCTTCTTCTTTAACTTTACTTGTTCCTCTGTTACGAAACTCTGGACCTCTGAATTCATCTTTAGTTTCATTAGCAACTGGCTCTGGCTTCACCACAACTGTTCCTGTGAAAAGTGAAGGCCGGAGGTTTAGAAAGCATCTTAAACCATGATCTTTAAAAGACACGAGAAGCCTGAGGATTTACCTTGTGGTAGCTTGCTGATGTCCAAACTGCTCTGCTTGCCGTCTGCTCCTGCCTGATGTTCACCACCGCTTTCACTGGCACATTCAGATTCCTCTACGGCTGTGTGCTTGGTCACAAATGAAGGTTTTCTTCAATTCAGAAAATGAGGAAAAATTTAAAGGGGATTTTATTTAACTTTTCCACACACTTCCTAACTTAAAGTTTCATCACAATTATATAATTCACCAATTACTGACTACATGTCGACACGTCATCTACTTGACCGACCAATAGCAAACAGTGGAAGAGTCCAGAACATCTTTCAAAATTATCATCATTTTCTACAGTTTCTGTTGGTGTCCTATAGCCATGCAGAAAGTACACACTTGAATCAAAAGCTCTTACCTGTAACAAGTTCTGACAACACATTTAAATCAAGCAATTCGTCCAGTTTGCATATTTTCAAGTTAAAAGCCTTTACAATGACTGAAACCTTACTCACCTTTTTGAGCGTGAAGATGAGGACTTGGTCAAATCTGAGGAACAACCGGGCTAAAAAAAATCATAATTTAATGGTTTAATTTTAAAAACTGGTTGTGTATGCATGTCTTGCCGATCAAATGAAAATGTTTTAATCAAAACATTGTTACTGTTAAAAAAAATTCAATGTTAAACTATAATGAGAAATTGAACTCAATGTACTGGCACAATTACATATTATAAAAACATATGAACAAAATTGCCTGCAATGTCTTGTCTTGTCAAATTTTAAATAAAACTAAACTAAAACTGTTGGCTGAACTGTATATAGAAATGAAAAATGTAACATGTTTTTTGTGATCTTTGAATGACAACAGTAAAGTGTGATTTGACTAACATGCATGTGTATTTGTGACAAATGCATTGAGGTTTATCAACACTCGTAAGGTAAACAGTGATTGCTGTGTGTACTGATGAAATCTGAAACGCTCTCCTGTAAAACCGCCTCTCCCGAAACACTGATGACCGAAATAACATTTTTATAGCAGGTCAGCATTTACATCCATTATTTGTGACGTTACCAACAGGGGTGTAGCTAGCCCTTGGCCATTCTTGTTGGACAAAGCAAGCAGTCTGTAGCACTGGCTGAACAGCTGCAAACTGCCTTTACGGGACAAACGTGTGTGTAGAAGTCTAGGAGCTAAAGATGCACGTATTGTCCGTAAATGCAAAAGTGCATTTTAAATTTTAAAATTTAAAGTGCCCATATTATGACTGCTTTTTCACAAGTTAAATAGGTGTATGAGTTCAATAAAACATGTTTCAAAAGTTGTTTGCTTGAAATAGCTTGTAGGAAAAGATTGTTACCCATCTCTAGGAGCCTCTGTTTCAGTGCATTTCAGATTGTGCCGTTTTGAGGTGGTCATTGCATATTTATGAGCTGCTGCTCCTTTGATCACGCCCCACTACTAACGTCATGTGCGCATGCATAGTGATATCGTGAGCAGTACAGACCATACTGTGTTATTATTTTATATATTATTATTATTAACGGTTTATGTTGCCAACAGACAAATCATGCAGAAAAGTATCACTAATAAGTACACTCCAGGAGAAGAAACTCATGACACACAATGATTCCAGAGTCAATTGTGATATAGCAGTTTTAACAATACACTCGTTTTCCCTGGACAATACTAACATATTCCCGTTATAAAACATTTTCAAACGCATTATTTTTGCAAATGACAGAAATTTCGACCCGGCCGGGGATGTATACTGCTTGTGGACCGCGTGCTAATTGCTAGAAGCTAGCGGGAGGTCCGGACCGTAAAGTTACAGAGACTCGGGGGTACGTTAGCCTCGTCAGAAAAGCCGGGTCGGTAAGGCCCGGTCTCGGTTAGTTTGGCAAAACACTATTACTAAAAATTTTTTTTTAACTTTCGAAACCACGCTGCAAACTATCTAGCCTGCAAAAAAGTATCTATATCTATATAGGCTACGGTCTACATTACAAACAATTATTCACATTTCTATACATTTAAAAGGTATAATTTACGGGATTAGCATCAATGTATGATCTCTGTTCTGAGATACAGATGCTCTAGCATCGTAAATGTAGTATTTTGTGACAGAAGATGACAACATGCAAATTATAACGTGACTTCTTACCTTTTGTGTTTGACATAACGATCGCGAATCAAGTCTGTTTCAGATGTGTGAATGATCCATGAAAGTCGAATAAAATCCAATGACCATTTTTGTCCACAGATGCGTATAATCCGTGAAATATAGATACATAGTCTTACATTAGATTTCACATGAACGTCTTATCGCCTACAATCTGATGACTATTTGCATCGTAACACACTGTATATTACTCTTTAGGTTCCAATAAACACGCGTTAAAACTTTGTTTTTAAAAGTAGGCGGGAATATAATCCATAATATCCAAATAGCGCTGTTATTTCCGTGAGCCATGATAATAGTATAGAGGGTATCAGCGAAGTGACTGCTCTGTGCTCTCTAGCTACCTGGTGGGTGGAGACTTGCGAGTGGGGTGGTGGTCGGGAAAATTCAAACAGAATGTGACGAATTCGGCGCTGAGTTTAAACTCGTGCAGTCTGAGACTCAAGGCAGAGGACATTCAGAAACCTGTATCTCACTCAAAACAGCATGGATGGATTTTTTTGCAAGTTTGTATGCGTGTGGGAGCATCAGAGACA